>NC_135536.1:22999730-24244189 GCF_045843805.1 Urocitellus parryii | reverse complement strand
TATTGAGTACATTTTTTAGTTTGGAAAGAAAACAGGAATCAAATATGATAGAATTCTTTCCCACCCCAACTTCTCAAGGAGAAAAGGACTCTCTAAAATCAAAGATAGAGATGTTCAGTTGAAAAGAAATATTTTCCCCTCTAACTTAGAGTTGGCCTGTAACCCCAGCTTCTCTAGACTCATCAATGCAAGTTTCTGAGCACACATGGTCAGTTTGGCACGTATCAGTCATACCTATGAACCCTGGATAGCTACCATAAACACAAGCCAATTGTCATTTTCCAAGATATTAATTTATGGTCAACTCAAGTCATCTGCCTTCGTCTATAATACTTCTTATCAGATGCAACATGGGAGTTGGGCACCTCCAATGACATATTTCAATATCCTGTTTACTTAATTAGAAGTCCAATTACACACAAGTTCTAGCATTGAGATTCCCTTTCTGATATTCTGTTGAAGGAATCAAATTCAAGGGCAGTGGCTTCTCACAGTGTTCTCAAGTTCCTGGCCAACTTTCTTATGGTTAAAGCTTCCTGACAAAGATGGATGTATGATCAGGTGCTGAGGCTGTGGTTTCCCTTGAGGAAACGCCAGTAAGCCAGGTGTGCTCCTTGTATATCAGGATTATTTGGCTTGGGTTTGTTCTGACCCACAACAAGAGCTGAAGGCTTGGCTGTGTTTGGCATGACACAGTTGGCGCAGTCCAGCTTAGACCTTGAAAAATGTGGAGCCAATGAAGAGGTGAATAAACACATTGAAAATGAACTCAGATTTCTAAAGGGGTTGGACAGGTAATATTCTTGAGTGAAGCAGGCCAGGTGGCAAATTGGAGAGAATAGTCCCCAACTAAATAGGACAGTGGGGCCACTCAGCTCTCACTGATTATGACCATGCAGAGATGTGGGTCTAAATTTGTCAGCTTTTCAAGAGAAACCAACAGTCTGGTGTGTCTGACAAATCCACTGATTTTTAAACATTAGCATCCAATGAAAGCCCTTAGCAAACCAAACCAAAGAGTTTGTTTCAGAGGCTGCCATTTTGCAACATTTTTTTAATGGCACTCAAGTCTAACTTTACTTCCTGAGATCTACAGAGAAGCTTTGTGGACTCAAGTTTTAAGGAATCATAAATTTTATTCCAAACATTGGAAACAGATGAAAAATATAGTCAAAGAAAATGAAAATACTTTTCAAATGTCATGGTATCCCCATGGGAATAGGAGTATTAGTTAAGGGACACAGCTGAGCCTTCATTTCTACTTCTATATTTGAATAGTAATGGTACCCGGGTACAAGTAGAGAAATAGCACAGTAATGAGGTACACAAATAGAGCTCCTTGCCTTTGGGAAAAATGTTAATTCAGTGAGAATAGTATGATCTTATGCACTGGAGTAGTTAAGAATAAATATCAGATCATATATGGGGTGGAACCTTAGTGAGTATGATGATTCCGTTTCCTTCCTTCAAGTGTCTCTACTTAATAACTGTCAAAGAGAGAGAGAATAGAAAAGCAGCATGGTGGTCAAGTGATTCGTAGATGAATGCCATCTCTGGTGGATGAGCATGAATATTAAAAGGCAAAACCAATAGCAAGTTGTGCCCCACTAGGCCCTGGAATTGTGGAAGTTTGGGCCTTTTGCTGGGGAAGACTTGTTTTCTTAAACCACTGGTTCTAAGAATTGAAGTGGGTTTTAATTGTTCTATGAACTGAAATCAATATGGGGGAAGGGAAGAAGAAAAGTTCTTTGGATTAGACAAAGGAGGATAAAGGGAAGGGAACAGAGATGGGAATATGAAAGACAGTAGAATTAATCAGATATAACTTTGCTCTACACATATACAATATACAACCAGTGAAACTCCACATCATGTACAACCTCAATGGGATCCGAATTAGAATAAGTTACACTCCATTTATGTGTAATATGTAAAAATACACTCTACTGCCATGTATATTTAAAAAGAACAAAAAAAATTAAAAAGAAAAAGAAATCAATAGTATTAAAGAATGAATGGCCTACTTCATCTTCGCAAGAACCACTGCTTTTCTTGAAGTATGGTCTCTGGCCACCAACATCACATGGAAACTTGTCACAAATGCACAGTCTTGGTCCTCACTCTAGAGCTTTTGAATCAGAAACACTGGGGAAGAATCTCAAAAGTCTGTGTTTTAATGAACCAAGCCCTATCTGATTTGATTCATGCCAGAGTTGGAAAACCAATCTTCTATGCAGGAATGGGGACCAGCCCAGGGGTCAAGAGATGATCACAATCTCCTACATCCTAGAAGCCCCATCAGGGAGCTACAACTGACAGTAACAAGTTAGCACACTCTTGGTATTATTTTGACTATTTTGGTTTTGGTCTTATTACTCTTCTTTGTCTATTTTTTTCTTCATTTGTTTTTCTTTTGTTTTTAAGACCCATTGAGTTCTACCTTAGTTTCTTACTGCTGCTACAATGAAGTACTTACCAATGATTTACTACAAATTTCCTGGCTTAAAACAACACAAATCAGTGTTTTCAAAGAGGTTTAAGTGCTTCCTGGAGGTTCTAGGTGATGGATGATCCATTTCTTCATCTTTGCCAGCTTCTGAAATTCACCTGCTTTCTTTGGTTGTGGGTTACCCTGCCCCCCAATAAATTGGAATGCATCTTTTCAAAGCCAGCAACAGTAAGCTTATCATTTGCTGTTGGACCTTGTCATTGCTTAATGCTCACTTGGATTATTCAGGCAAAATATGCTTCCTATTTTAGAGTCAACTGACTATCAACTTTAATTATCCTGCATCAGGGAAGGTTTAAGGAGTAGAACATGGAACTTTTTGATGGCAAAGGCATTTTTCTGCCTATTACAAATGGTTTTGCTTGAAGATTTTATTATTTTTAACCTCAGGAAATAGTCTGATAAACATAAAAATTTTAAAACTTATAAAAATGCAATCAATACATGACCTGTTCATTCACACCAATGTTACCTTTCTTTGACCTGGCAGGGTGGTATAATGAGGTAAAAATTCAGGGTTTATAAATACACAAACCTGAGTTCAAGACCCTATTCTAGAACTGTCTAGTTGTACAACTATGGACACTACAAAAATTTAATCCATAGATTGCTTTGTTCTGAAATAGAGAAAATACTGTCCCTAGAGGATCATTGTGCTTAAATAATAATATGCCAGGTACATGGTAGAGATTTACTAAGCAGCATCATTTCCTGAAGCCCTGTGCTTTATCTCAGTACTATCAGGAAAGCCAGTTAAAGAAACCAACTTTGGTCCTTTGGTGTTGTTGTAAGTGGCAAACAATATTTCTCTACAGAATCTGTTTTAAGCATGTATAAGATCTTTGAGTTTCAAAGATGAAAAAGTGATTTTTAAGTGCAACATGATACTACTGTCCTCATATGTAGGCGATGCTACCCTTTTGGAGAAGTAGCAGGGAAAATAAGAGGTGGGGGAATAAAGAATGAAGACCCAGAATTACCCAGAATTAAGGAAATGAATCCTTATTGTCGATATAAGTCTTCCAATGCTAGTGCAATTGGTGGATAGATTTTCTTTTCTGCTAGATTTACTTTCTGATATACAAGTTCATCACTCAAGTGAGGACTATTCATCAAGCCATTTTCCATCGATAACTCCAGCTGAAACCCAACAGGCTGTGTGTTTATTATTCACTCTTAAAAGGCTGAAGCTCATTTGCTTCTGCTGTGGGGAGAGGAGGCGACTCAGATGGAGAGAGGAATGAGGGCACTCCACGGAATGGCCATTCATCGCAGTCAAGCCTGAATAATATAGCAGTGTAAAACAACCAAGGAAAAGCTCCAGCGATGGTTGGAAATCAAATATTGATCAAGTAATCCTCTAATTTACCAACTTCCCACTTAATGACCCAATTCCCATTTATTCATCCTATAAACATTAGCTGAACCCTCCCGTGGCCCAGTCCTTGTGCCAGGCTCTAGATAATATGTGCCAATGCCCACCCCATCCATAACCACACCCACACCCATACCATCAATTTGGGGCCATCTGAGATTAAATAACCTTTTATTTCTTAAAATTTGGTGTTCTTATAGGGTATCAGTACTTAACGTGCTATAGTGAAGAATCCTGCAGTAATCTTTTTCTGAGGGCATCACTGTTGAACAGTACCGTATTACTCCGTCTATATTTTTTAACACTCTATAACACAAAGCAAATACATTGTGCATGACCTTCACAAGCTTACCTTCAATAGTAATAATGGTGCTATTGCCACATACTGTAGACACACTGAAAACGGAATCAATATTGAAGAATCTAAGTTCAGCTACTTAGCAAGCCAAATCTTCCTTAAAATTATGTTGATATTGTCCATTCTTTTCTTGATTAAATGAGTTTCCTCTTAAGCTGAAAGAAAAGATCTTAAGCTAATGTGTCCTCATTTGATATCCCTTCTCTCTAGGGAAGGCGGGAACCAGGGAGCACAGCAGTGTCCAGTTATACAACATATTGGTACTCAGAGGTGATAAAGTTAATAGAACGAAAGGGAAGTACTCAGAAGGTGGAGTTGCTGATGACATTTACAGCACAGGTTCATTGATTTATTGAAAGACTTACAAATTCCCTAAACACTAGGGTCACCTGTTTTCAAATAGCAATATGTATTCGACTCATGCCTTCCACAGCTAATTAGACAGAGTCTTAGATGATGTATTATTCTGGATTTACATGGCCAGGAACTCCTCTCTGCATATGGACACAACAGAATTGCATCAAGTATGCTTTCGACTTATGCAGCCTCAACAACCCAGGGGAGGAGGGGCATGCAGAGTTTGAGAGAGGAGTGCCAGAGAACACTCAGGAATAATTGAAATAGTGTGACATATCTAAACAGCCTGCGTTTCAATGAGCTTATGCCTGGGAGTCAGAGAGAATGGGAGGTTTAAATCTGCCAAGCCCTCAATTTCTACATTCCTGCAGGCCTTTCCCGACGAGAGCATCTCTCCTTCTTGAGTGGAATATAAGTCTAGTCCTTAAAGATGCAGTGCATATTTTTCATGCAACATGATCCCTAAACACAAGCAAATCACTTCATCTGATGCCCAAGCAAAGACACAGAGAAATGTGTGCTAAGGCAAAACAGCAATGTTCTGCTTACTGAAGGCCGTACGGCCCTGCCTTGCATTTAATGGACCAGTTAAGAGAGTTTCAAAAACAGTTTTGACTCAGTGATTCCCTACCCTGACTTATCACTCAGTCCCTGCCTAAGCTCAACTCCATCATGATGCCACTGGATATCTGGCATATATAAAGTGACTTTATGTCAGGGGAGTTCTCTCCAGATTCAGGGTTTTCCATTTTAATTTCCCCTAATTCCAGTCATACAGCTATAAACTAATGCAAATTCCCTCTATTTACACAACAACCACCGAGTAAAAGTATCGTAGAAAACACAGGGGGACCCTCTTCACTTAAAACTGAGCCTTCCTCTGTGAGATTCCAAAGAGAGGCAGCTTTGATATAATGGCAATGCATGGATTTCAGAGTCCATAAGAGTCCTCATGTACAGCTGTGTGACCCGTGGCAGTTGCTAATTCCCATGTCTGTGGAAATGGGATTAACAGCACCTGCTTCCTAAGGGTGGTGCAGCCATAATAAGGTAACATACCTATGGGGACATGGAAGCTACTCAACTACTACTCTTCTGCCCCTGAGCCTGTCCCTCCCTTCTAACAATAGGCCTACTCCATGTTTCAGTCCTCCGGCTCTATGCACGCCTGAGTTTGGGGCCCTGAAGGAAGTGGCCCTGTGTCAGCACCCTCTGCTCTGTGAACACCAGGGAGTGTGAGGCAAGAGGGTGCAGGTCCTTGGTGCTGATGTGCTACCCATACAGAGCCATGCTGACTCTTGGAACCCATGTTAGTCCCTGGGTCCATTAGGCCAGCATCTACTGGGACACTTTTAAACATACAGAACCATTACTAACAGAGTGGTATGTTTCCTGCTATGAATCTATTCAGTGACCCAGCCAACTCCCAACTTCCTTTTTGGCCCCTTTTCTGTCTACTGAGGATCTCTATGTTCTACTATCTGAGACAGATCTATTTGCTGCAAGGCACAGGCCTGGGCCTGCCTGGTCTGGGGCAGTTCAGTAGTCCCACTAAGTTTGCTGTCTTATTCTGACTCCTTACACAGTTAGCACTCCAGGGTTGTATTTTACCAGGAAGCTGGAAGATACCCTTGTTGCTAAGAGTTCACTAAAGACACTTGCTCTTTCACAAGCTGCTTTGGAAGGTGCATCCTTCACCTCAGTTTCCTTTCCTTCAGACTCAAGAGCACCTCTCACAGGATCTGTTGGCTGCCTTCTTAATCACCCATATCTTCCCTTAAATCGCAGACTCTGCACATGCAGGGACCATATTTATGTTTCCAGAGATGAGTCTGTGATATTTTGTGCCAAAGTAACTCTTGACAAATATATTTCAGCCAAATTGCAATGAGGTGGAGAGTCCCCTCCATACTCAGGGTAGTCCAGAGGTGTCCTGGATGGTAATGCAGCTGAAGGCCAAGGAGGGCATGAGTCAAAGGTCAGTCAAGGACAGAAGAAGCTGGCAAGTCTCAGAGGGTGCAACGGTGCATGGCAATGAGCCACCTGGACAAGAGGGCCCAAGGGAAGGTGTCTGCTGGTCATGCACCTTTGGTTATGTTGTTTCTTTTTATATTAGTTTTGCCAATTCTAAAATAAGGAATGATCATGATACGTAGACAGGACTCTTCTAAGGATTATTAAGGAAGGGATTATTATTCAGAAAGTTTTCTTTAAGCCTTTCAGAACAGCATGTGGCATCTCTTAGGTGTTTATAAATATGATCTCACCTTCACCTCCCTTTCACATTTCCTGGCCCTTCACCTTCTGCTCAGAACTGGGAACCTCTCTGAGAGAAGGAGGGAGAGTAAGAATTAGAGAACTATTTACAAAAGAGATCATTTCTTAATTTTTTTTTTTTAAATCCAAAATAAGCATGGCAATCTTAAGGAAAACCAATCCAAATAGTCTGTCCTAGAAGGATTTGGTTTCCTGCTGGGACCAGGGGAAGCAGTATTTTATGTTAATGGATTTGGTAGAAATCAAGCTTTAGTGAACCATTGGCTCTGATTATTCTGGCCACCATTCCTCTGAATGCTTTTTTCCTCCTTCCTGCTGTCTGATAAGAAAATCTGGAGAGGTATTTCTCAACACACCAGGATTCCACTTCCTTCTCTAGGAGCCTGGAGGGACCTGAGGCTAGGCAGCAGCCAGGAGCTGTCTGTCTTCATTCCCACGCACAGGCAGACACCAGCCTTCACTTAGGGCCTGGGGACCTGCTTTTGAGCAGAAGCTATTCTCAGGGAAACTGAAGCACGGGAGGGTGGGGGGAGTACTACACCCTGGGTGGTACAAGGAGGGGTGAGTTGTTTTGCTAATTTATCCCCAGGGAAACTTCTAGTGTTTCTGGGCATGGCTGAGTGCACAGCTCATAAAAAATGCACCAGATCATAGTTGGTATTTGATTTCAGAAGGAGTTGGAGTACCAAGGGATGGGGACAACTGTCTGCTCTCCTGTGACATCCAGGTGACACACCTGGTTTCCACGGCTCTCTAACATCAGTCCAGCTGTCCCCATTTCCTGGACAGACAGAGCTTGTAGTCTCTTGTAGACAGTTATGTGTCTTCCTTCCAGCGCTGCATTTTAGAAAGGGCAAAACCAAACTGACAGCGTCCTTCAATTTTCCAGATATAGTGCTGCAATGCATTCATATTCAAAGGTTTTTATTTTGTTTCTCTTGTGAATTAATATAGCCAAATGCACTGACTACAGGGGAAAGAGAAGGGAAAAGGGGGAAGAACTCACATCTTTTGAGTGCCCACCCTGTTCCAGGCATTGGTAGCATTGCCATACGTAGACTATTTAATAGCCTCCTCACCGAAACCTCAGAGGGTGTTCAGGCATGATTATTCCGTGATACAGTGGAGCACTCCCACATTCTGCAGAGTTTACAGGGTCCTCACTTACTCGTTGTGAATCTAGGTAATTACATAAACCCTCTGAGTTTCATTTTGCTCAGTAAAGTCGATAAAGGACAGACAGATGTGAATGGTGAGAACATGAGGTTAAGGAAATAATTCTATAAAATGGGCCACTGTGCTGACCCCACATGATTTCTTTTCCAAGAAGCAATTTACCTGCAGCCCTGCCTGGCTTAAGTGGATATGTCACATTCCTCCGCAAGCTACCTGTTATCTGCAGGAGAAATGCAGGCCCAGAATAATGTTGATAAGAAGAACCCAAGTTACCCTGAAGTGGAAGACTTTGTGACATTTTTCATGGACCAGATCCTCAAACTCTGGAAGATAAAAATAAATTCCTCCTAACCATAAAATCTGTAAGAATTTATGGTTAAAAATCCAATTAGAACCGGTTAGCATGGGCCAAAGTAACAAGAGTTATTATCATGGCAGTGGGGATTTGAAAGTCTTGATGTCATCTTGCTGTCAGTCAGAGGTCAAGAGCTAGACCTGGGAAAGATTCTATGGAAACTTCTCTGTGCAATCCCCAATAAAACTGGCATGCAGGAGAGGCATCCTTTCCTCTCTGATAGGACCCACCCTCTCCCTTGAGAGCATCCCCTTTCCCTTTCCCTATCTCTTCAATAAACTCATGCCTCTTACTCTGAGCCACATGTCTAAAATCTTTCTGACTTGATTGCAAGAATCAGGGTTTGAAGGGGGGGGCGGTTCTTCGTATTGCCTCAGTTTCCAAGAAAGACCCAGCCCTGTAACAAAGTGACATCACCAGTAGAGTTGATAGGATTGTTAGGAAGATTGAATGAGAATGTAATATAAAGGCTTATCAGCTTTACTTGAGCTCTGTAAGTCAGTCAGTATAAGAGTTCTTCTTATTAAATAAATAAATAATATATGCATGCATACATACATAAGTAAAATGAGACTCGGGGAGGTTGAATAATTCAATTTTGCTCAAAGGCACAGCTGGTAGAGGGGTCTTCCAAAACTCACACCCAGGTATGTGTGATTTCAAAGACTCTCTAATACTGCTCTTTACTAAAGCAATAACTTAGTGCATTCCACACCTCCACCCCCAATCCTATCCCATTTCTGCCTTCACCCTGTGATGGCTGTGTTCACACACCCATCCTGTGAGCCAGATCCTGGGAGGCCTGTTTCTGTGATGTCCCACAGAGAGCACAGATGTTACCTGCATAGAAGTGGCAAGTGATGCTGGCCACTCTGGATTTTAGGCTGGAGTTTAGAGTATATAAGGTCACCAAAGGTGACCTAACATCTGTGGCCTAACATCTGGTTATACCTTTGAAGGCTCAATGTAGTGTGCTCTCCCTGAGATCCCCTTTACTCTGTCTTACCTGGATAGAACTGTGAAAGCTGCTAAAAGTCTCACTGTGTTCTGTTTATGTTGTTTTTATTAACACTTAGCACAGAATGAAAGGCACTTGATGAATGAGCAGGGACCTCTCCACAGAGATGTTAACACATCATTTTGGGAGTTCTACTGAGGGTTCATCTGTGTTGGTGGACCCCTGGCACCCATCGGAAAGCAAGGATTTGAGGAAGTAAACCCCAGGAAAGGTCAGTTTTGATGCAGATCACTTCCATGGATGTAAATGACCATTTCTACTGGGAGAATGTTAGTCTGGGAAGAAGGCTGATCTGAGATGTTGGATGTTGAGAAAAGAGAAGGGAATTCCAAGCAGAGAATAGAGAAGACTGTTCAATGAAGCCAAAGACACCTGAGCATAGGACATAGGACACAGGACATAGGACATAGTGAGCACAAACTTGGGGAAGAAAGGGCAGGAAACAGTGGGACAAAGATGCTGAAATTTACATCACAGACTCATAAAATGGAAACCAGGGTTGCTGAAACACAGTATCTACTCTTTTCCTCTGTCAAACAATTCATGTTGCTTTTAGTTCCTTATTGAACTTGACAAAATCCAAACAGTCAGACCTCTTTCCTTCTTGTTGGAACAGCTGGGTATTTGCTCCAGCAATTCAAGGTGAGACCAAAATGAATATGATTTCCACATGTGTTTGTTGACATTGGTCCTTACTACAGAGACAAGTTAAAAGCCGTCTGGGAATTAGCCGGCAGTGGATGCTTATTAATGTGCTACTCGGGTGAGGAAGGCATTGGAGCTGTCAAACTGGAGCCTCCTAATGAGAAAGAGAGGAAGCCAGCCGCACAGGCTGTACTGTGGAAGGACACAGGGTCCCTTGTTGTACAAGCCCCTGTGTAAGAGTGCCTCTAAGGAGAATTCTAGAGGTTAGGCTGGGCTTGAGATGTGAGAGAGAAAAGGTTAAGAGCATTCCCACTCAGAATTGACCAGAAATGGGGTAGAATAGATTATATTCCTAGCTTCCCAATCTTTATAGGAAGTTATTTAAAGTAATTCATTTTTATGAGGGATACAGTGATGTGACCAGAACTCTCTCCTCCTCCAGGGAGTATATTCCATACAGTTTGGGTGTCATCTTGGTTAACAAGGAAGAATAACTACCATATTCATGTGAAATGTAAACTATGTGCTGTAAAATATCAGGGAGGGGGACAGGCAGGAATGAAAACTTGAGATCCTATGAAAGTTATAATAGATGAATCTCATCTCATGAGTCCCAAGCCAGGGATTGAACCCATGAGTGCTCTACCACTGAGCTGTAAATCCAGCCCTTTTTTATTTGGGACAGGTTCTCAATAAGTTTCCAGTCTGTCCCCGAACTTGCAATTCTCCTGCCTAAATTTCCAGAATAGCTGGTATTACTGGCATGCACCACCACACCAGCTCATCTCTCTTTTATGCAACCAGTGGAGAATATCTGCAGGAAGTTCTGAAGTAGCCAAGGAGGTCTTCACATTGAGCATTACTGAGATTTAAATAAGTGAATAAGAGAAAGGAGGATACTCTTGTCAAAATCAAGTTGTGCTCTAAAAAACAAGGAAAAAACAATTTACCTAAATGAGATAGCATTTGGGGAAGAGTAAGACCATGGTATGACTGAATTTATTGGACAAACACAATGTGAGAAAATCAACTGGACTTCTTTATATACTCTATGATTTACCCTGAAAAGTGAAACTGATAACAGGTTCCATTTACTAAGAGTTTATGTGGACAGTGGGCAATGTATGAGATACTGGGGATACAGCAAAGGATGTTTGCCTCTGAGACTTTGGAGTCAAAAGCTTTGATAAATTCACAAAAACAATTTTATTCTAGCAAAGCAGAGACATATACATTTTACCAAGGAAACATGGAGGGAACAGAGCCATTTACTTTGCCTGCTAGATTCAGGAATGACTTTACATAGGCAGCAAGGTCTGAGCTCGGTGGTCAAGGATGTATAGCAATTTGTCAACTGAGATAGAGGAACCACTCCAGGCAAAGTGATTAGGTTGATTAAAGACATGGTATAGTCCTAAATTATGTTTCTCTTTGTTTCAGCTAATGCTGTTTCATGGTTTCTGGGAGTCATGCGTATTTGGATTCTATGTTACATATTTTCACTTTGCCAACTTGCTTGGTTTGCACACTATAATTTCTCTGTTTATCTCTTATAGTGGTTTTCCAGCCAAATTACCCTACTAAAATACCCCTCGAAATGCATCAACTCTGTGTTCTGCTTTTGTCACTGGCTATTTGTGTCCTTACGTTTCAGCCAACCTCAGTGGAAACTGGAAGGAGAAATATAAATTTTTCCCCCAAAGAGAATGCAGGCCCCTCTCTTCAGCAGCAGAGTGTGGGTGAACTGGGGACATCATCACATAATCTTCCACAGGCTTATTTTAATCCAACGTAGTAAGTAGGAGAAAAAAAAAAAAAAAAACTTGATCTTTCCAGAAGAACTTCATTGGGTGGGGCAATGGGGGAATCCATCCTGTAGCATCTGTTGTTAAAGCCAATATCTATCCACATAACCAGAATCTTCCATTTCTTTAGCATACTCATTTTCAGAGTGGTATTTCATAATTATTATTCTCTGTGAGGCCAGCATGAGCAAGTGTAATTCCATTTTATTAAAGAGAAAACTAAGTAAAGAAAATGCTGACCAAATGGATAGATAGAAAAATGAATTCAGTTAAGCAAACATTTAGAAAATCAATTAGGTTTCAGTCATTATGTTAGGGGCATGGCATATATATATATACAAAAATCACATATTATCCCATGCCTATGTTAACACTGTTCCCTGTTCTTGAGATTCCTCTCCATCCAGCCCCCTTGATAATTCACCTAAGCCTTGTTTTATCTTTAAAATCCAATCCAAAGTCCACCTCCTTTTTGTATCTGGCTTGACACCTTCTTTCTTCTCTCTGTTAACTCAATTACTCTTCCATATTGGTTGCTAAAGAGTTCTAGTGTGGGGTAGAACTGTTCTGCTTTCTCTCTGTCAGATGGAGGCCATTTTTCTGTCCCTTCTTAGTCCACCTGGGATGTTATATCAAAACACATTATAATGGCCAAGGACAATTAAAGACCACCTTCCTCTACCCCTAAAAGAAGCCAAATGGTTCTCAAATATGTTTGTAGAACATATCGTGTTTGAAAATCCATAGCAAACATGTAATTAACAAACTCAAACATAGTTCAGGGAATGCAACCTTTCAAGTCAGTATTTATACTGTGAAAACTTTATTGTTGTGGTAGTTGTTTATTTGCTTTTGGTTTTAGTACTTGATAATGAGCTCAGGGATGTTCTACCACTGAGCTACAACCTCAGCTCTTTTTATTTTGAAAAAAGGTTTGGCCAAGTTGCCCAGGCTGGCTTCAAACTTGCCATCCTCCAGCCTCAGCCTCCCAAGCAGCTGGGATCACAGGTGTGCCCCATCACACCCAGCCCTGTGAATGGTTTTAAAGCTTTGTATGGAGGCTGTAGCTGGAGATTGTTACTCTAAGCATGCTCTGGACTTGTTGTGCCACTGTATAAACAAGGTCAAAACTGAGGGTTGCTGGTCAGCTAGCCTCCCTGAGAATGGGGCTAAAGAGAAAGGAGGACCTAACTTTGTGGAGTCTGAAGCTGAGACAATGTGTGTGTAGTACCTTAGGAGAAGAATTAAAGATTAAACCCAAATGACTGGTAATTTTGATTGAGAAAAGAAATAATAAAAAATTGTAAATTTTAAAAAACATAAATTTTATTTAACCGTTTTTAATGAACTGCTTGACACAGTACTGTGGCATTTCCCCCTACAATATTAGGAATGTTGTCTTCAAATGCTTTTTCATAGGGCAATATTGTTTTCCAGATAGAAGAGAACGGTAACTCAACCTTTCCTCTAGCCTGGTGAATCAAGACTTTTGTTTTGTTTGTTTTACCATTATTGATAGTTTTTTTTAAAAAAAGTTTATATAAGCAAAGTCAAATGAATCCTAAAGGACTGTTTCAGCTTTTGACCAACCTCTATCACATTCTAAACTCTGGTCTTGAATGATCAGAGTGGACCACTGGGAAAGATAGCACTGGGGTGGGGAGAAACATCCCTGGTTTCTTCCCCCTGGACAGGAAGAAATAGCTTAATTGGGCAATGACAAGATTTTGGCCTACTTAAAGATATCTTGCCCAAGAACAAAGTATATCCCAACTCAGCTCCTCAATAGATCTATTGACAGCCCCTTCATTCCATGTCTACTTGAGGGGAAGTACAAGGAAAGAGAGACTGGAGGGAAAATCTATTGGGGTTTCACTTACTGATCTTAAAATATTTTATTTTACAACAAATATGTGAGCCAGTGAACACATTGCTAAGGACCCTCCAGGGCTTTGGAAGCATTAAATGAATAGAAGCCCTAATGACTCAGTTTCATTAGCTTTTCCTCATGGGGCAGGGGAATATAATAAGAAAGGTTTTGTATATCAGATACACGTGGAAAGCAACACACACACACACACAAAAATATATTCTAAGGAGTCACAGGTCCCCTAAGTCTTTGCCTTGGAACAACCTGCCTATCCACAGTGAGTTCTTAGAGGTGCCATCTCCTCTCTGGCCCTTGCTGCCCAGCTCCTCACCTCCTCTGTCACACTGGGTACTGTGTGGTGCCTCTTTATAAACGAGGTGGCTGCTTGTGCAACAGAGGCTGGTCCCACAGCACAGACTGTATTTATCTTCTCTTTATTTTACTGGAAGTCTTTGCCGCCATCCGGGCTGGTAATTGCACCACACAGTTTCAGAATCGATTGCTTTTAGAGCTGTTGAGCTTTTATTACTGCTACTGGTTGGGGAGAAAAGAGAACAAGAAGAAGGTTGTCCTGGGCTCTGCAAAAGATTAGTGTTGTCAAATTGTTTCTCTCCAGCTGTTGAATAAAACTAGGAATGCTACTCAATAGTAGCAAAAAGTAAAAGAAAATCCAGAATGTGCAAGAAAGGTGACAAGAGAGGGAGAGAGAGAACATGATCACATGTGGATCTGGCTTTTCTTAGAGTAAAGAGCAAAGCTGTTTTTGTGAGATAGGCTACAAAATGCAATAATGTTGTAGGAGTGTAGCCAGAAGTAAAATAGAAAACTATTTAAAATGTCAGCAATCAGTTGTCTCAACCTGCCACTTTCATGGGCATATTGGTATTTTCTCACTTTGGGCACTGAGGAGAAAGGTACATGTTTTGTTCTATTTTATTTTTGCTCATTCAGTTTGGCAATCTCTGTGATTTCAGGCAAATAGTGTAGAATTCCTGATTAGCTATGCATATGACTGTTATTTTGCTCGTAGATGGCATTCTCCCCACAATTGGGCCATTTTTTAAAAACTGCTAGCATCTATTATTGATTTTTCTAATTTCATTTCCTTCAGGTTTCATTGAAAGGTAGCAATTGGCAGAGTCATTCAGAGCTATTCAGAAAATTAGATTTAGTGAGGATCCCTTTTTAAGAAAAAGGGAAAAGAAGGGAGGGTAGTTAAGGAAAATTGGAAGAATTTAATAGTCACATAACTTTTGTTCATAGCAAGTGTTCACAAGCCCAAAGGATGCTTCATTTAAGAATTTTGCCCATATGCTGTCCCTGGTAACGTTCACCTGCATAAACTGGCTTTGTCCCTATCATTAACTTTCCCAAAAGGATATAATGACAGTTCATAGTGTTTACCTATTTTCCAAAAATAGTCTAAGTCATTTCAAATTGAATTTTCAGGTTAAATTGGTCTGAGACATATTTAAGCATCATATAAACATCAGATCTTTCATACGATTCTCCCCTGTGAAGCAGGTGGCTCTATGCCCAATTTAGAATGCCCGTTTAAACGACTCGCCTGAAGTCATACACCTCGGAGTTGGACATAAAACCCAGGTGTTCTTATTCCCATTCTCCTCCTTTAATAGCCAGATTCAGTGCTATGATGCTGCAAATGATAGGTCCTACCTTTGGAGTAGGAGGTATATGAATGCTATTTGTCACTTAAATGCATGAATAATGTCTCCCCTTGTGGTCACTCTGTTGCTTCCAGCCTGTCCTGTCAAATGCATTGCCTTTATTGTTGAAATGAAGAGGACCCTTGGACCATTGATCTCAATGGCAGTTGGCATCAACTGGTGTGCTGTGTCATATAGAAAGATATTTCCTGGTATGCCAGTCAGTCCATGTATCAACCAAAGTGCTGGCATCAGCTAGTGCTGCCAAATGGCGATCTCTCTGCCAGCTCCACGCCTACACCCCTGTTAGTTCCTGTCCAGTAACCGGTGATAAAGGTACTTTGAAGTCCATCAATTTCTATGTAAATGTCATACAATTTTGGCTTTTGTTTAATATTCCAGTCCATTCAGTGCAGAAATTAGAGCTTAGAAGAGACATGGTTTTAGTTGAAGTCAGGTAAAAACTTACTTTGCTTGGCTTTCGGAGAGACTCCCCTTCTATATTTCTAGGACTGTACAAATTGGGGGAAAAAATGAATGAAAAGACATTTATTGATGGACTTACTCTTTTTCTACTAATCATTTGACTGACAGAATCACTTCTCAGTTTTCCCCATTTTCTCCTGTGTTAATTCTTCACTGAGCATGAAAATTTGGAGAGCAAATAATATCCATAATAATCCGCAGCATATGAGGCCTTGAACACAACATGAGGAAAACATTTAACCCACTGTAATCAGCTCTACTTACTGTAAACTGTTGAAAAGAAATTAAAGACTTTAGCAGAGACACCCTGAAAGTTCATCTCATCCCAAAACCTCTTTTCTTCTCTACAGGATTGTAACTTCTTTGGAAGTAGAGAACATAATTTCTTTAAGGCTAAATTCTTATCCATAGTGAATAATGCTAGAGAGGAGCTGGCATGTTATCATTCCATTTTTAGGAGTAGGAAATGGAGGACTAGAGTATTTTAGTGACTATAAACATCACCCAAGCACCATGTGTCAAAACAAATATTTATCTTGGGCCTATGCCAGTGAGTTTTCACTTTTCACTTTTGCTCCGATGTCCAAGAGCTCAATGCATGAGGGATATACATTGTTTGTATGGGCAGCAATATCTTTTGTGGATATCAGTTTCCAGTCTTCAATATGCTATGCAAGTAATAAAAAAATAAAAATATTTAACTTTCTGAAAATCCTAGTCTAAACTTTGAGGATGTGACCATAAAATTGATGGGGATTAACCTTAATATTTGACTAGTTAGCTGTAGGATTTTTTTTCCCATGACAGTGCATTCTGTCAAAATTGAGCCTCATTAAGTAAATCCCCATCCTACCAGAGAGGAGCTTCCCACAAGTATTATGAAAACTAACAAACTCAATTAATGACACTTTTTCTTTAGCAAAGGGAAAGAGAAAGCAAGATAAACTTTTTATCCTGTTTCCCTTCTCCTAACCACAGGGCACACAATGGACAGTTGCAGGGCTGGGTAATTGAATTCAGTTCTACAAGCTGACTGCATTTCTACTGTAAGTGGATCTCTCCCCTCTATCAGTGAGAGAAAATGGCCTCAAATGATTCTGACTGGGACCCAGCAGCTATCCCTCTTGAAAATAGCTGGGCCTTATTGACTTCTCTAGGTAGGGAGTCCAAATTGCTGCCCAGATGAGTCCAAGAAGCATCCAGGTGATACCCAGCTGCTTAGTGGGTCTCTATCCTCAAGGAATAAGTGATGAAAAAGTGCCATCTTAGAAGAAGGTTGGAAAGTATGGGAAGGTGAAACAGGCCACAATGCTTGGTGTGGCAAGACCAGAGAGTTACAATTTTTTAATAATATGCAAAAAAATATATATATAAGTATATGTGTGTGTCTCATGATATAGCACGTGGCAAGAATCTTTGCATAGTTGTTTGGGGGTCTTAACCTCTAAGAAAGTTGGGAATAAAAGAGGGCATTGAGAAAAAGAAAAGGTGATTTGGGTC
The DNA here is from genome assembly GCF_045843805.1 of Urocitellus parryii. Taxonomy (NCBI): domain Eukaryota; kingdom Metazoa; phylum Chordata; class Mammalia; order Rodentia; family Sciuridae; genus Urocitellus; species Urocitellus parryii. The sequence goes on along the minus strand of NC_135536.1, from coordinate 24,226,791 downwards.
AGGTATCATTCCTCAAATAGTGAGGGTCTATAGTAGTAACTGGTAGTATCTCGATTTGCAGTGCATCTTCATTAGTACTTTCTTTGTCTCATACCCAAGATAAAGTTTCAAAAAAGTTGAGAATCCATTAATGCAAAATCCAAAATGATAACATTAACTCAATGTTAAATATAGTGAGAAGTAATCATAGCCATCACCCTAACCAGCATTCACCATCTGCCAAAATACCTGATCTTCAGTTGCTGGATAGGTAAGCTTGTTGGGCTACACAGCACAAAGAAATTGTGCTTACAGGAAGGAGCTTCCTAGATCTCAGGCTCAGAAGCCAGGAATTCTCCCTTAGAGGCAAATGTCTGTGTGTATTTCAACTCAAGAATAACCCAAAACTGATAATGCAAGCATCTAACATCTTAATGACGAGGTACTCCAATAGGAGTTTTATACCTGTGTTGAGTTGTGTACATGAGCACATGGGGACAAACCATGTCCTAATTTAGTTGTCAAGAGCTTATAAGAAAACAGCACAGCCTCGATGACATAAGACCCTCATTTCTGACAAGCAAAACCTAATTTCACACTATTTCAAATGGAGAAGATTGAAGGAGTGGGAAAAGACTAGAATCACAACAAGTTTTACTTAATGTGAGCATGATAAGCTCTGAAGGTACTAGTCCAGAGAGGTTGGGAATATTAATGTTTACTGTGGGACTGATAATTTAATTTAAACTGAGTAACATCAGCTGTTATGCTAATTTAATATTGTTAATTAAAATTTTATAGCTTCTAGATTTATTTGTAATTTAATTTGTAAATCCATGTTGGTTGTATAAGGAGTTTTAGCCTAAGTGGGTTGGAGCTATTTTTATGCTTACATATACTATATTTATATAATATTAGCATAAAATCATAGAAATGAAAAAAAAAGCTATTCCCCAAGAAAAGCTTTTTCTTAAAATTCAAATTTGAGAATTCTCTCACAGGTGAAAAAAGTACTCAGACCCTATTATAACATCCACAGTCCAATCGTTCCAGGGCAATAGGGTAGGTTCCTGAAAGATCAAAAAAGAAAAGAAAATGTGAGATTTATTGAGGAAATCTTACAAGAGATCAGTGATTGTTCCAAGGAGAATTCAGTGGCCAAAGTCTAAACAGATAGTACCTCTCCATCCCTCAAATTGTTGCACCAAGCAGTATCTCCATGCTTTCAAGGTGTTTTGTACAGTCATCTTGGAAAACAGAGTTTATATAATAGGCTGCAGAAGCTGTGACATCATCAACATTAGATTGCTTTTGCTTGTGTGACTAGCTTTCCATGGAGCTACTGTCCTGGTGTACCGGCAAGAAAGTAGCTTTCTACAGATAACATGAACTTTCCCTAGTTTCCAGTGTGCATAAGAGAAAGCCAGTACCCTTCATGTTAATATGGATCTGAATTCTCTGGCCCAGGCTCTGTTAATTTGGATCAGTTTGGGGGAATGCTCAAAGAGAGAGTGTTTTACTGTCCCCTTTTACTTTAGGAATGACTACTCTTATTGACTATGAATTGGATGTTGGCATAAATGGGGATCCCCCACCCCCACTTATATTCAGTTTCTGTTAGGTTAGTTGTTTGATAATTCCAGGAGGGTGGGTGGGAATTACTACTAGCCAGCAGAAGACAGCTTTGTTGGCACCTATTAGGTTGAATTTTGTAAATCCAAAGGCTGAATAGTACCTTAAAAACTCTGATTCTTTGAGAGAAAGAGATGAGTCTATGTGCTCAGGATAAAGCTAAGTGCATAGACTGTTCGTAGAGAGGTTAATGGAAAAGAATGAGGGTAGTACAGGAAGCAGTCAATTATGCTTCCTCCATAATTAGAGTCTTATGAAAATATCAGCATGAATTACTTGCTAAACACAAATTACAATCTTTAATATTTTTAAGAAAAGTAATTCAATTTAGAGCAAGAATGAAAGGAATATAGGCACCAAAGCGCAAGCACACAATTTAATCACTTAGCATGAATTCTCCCCCCCCCACTTCAGTTTCAAATGTATTCTGAATCTTTTGCAGGGAGGTGTGGGGGGAATCTGTCTGTTCTAGCTGTGTGACTTCTGAGTCTAACACTCCTCTGCTCTAATAAGTCTTGGAGAACAAATCTTTAGCACATTCTTACCCTTATTCAAACAAAGTCATTTAGTTGCTACCTTAACTCCAATAATTAATTCCATAGAGTGAATAATAATTAGTATTTGTTAATTAGGTGTGAACAGAAATCCCCTTCTTGGGGCACTTTGACCTCTGGGCTGAAGCTGAACAGGAAGGGAACTCCAGGAATATGGAACTTTTTCTTATTTTTTAATTCCCCTTTGGGGACCCTCCTGATGATTCCCCTCTTTCTTTTCTCCCTGACCCTTTACCAATTCTCAGTTCATACTGAATTTTCTTTTTTTTCCACACTCCACAGTCTCCTATAGAATTTCTAGTGACATCAATTTTTTTTTGCTGTTTTTTTTTATTGTTGGTCGTTCAAAACATTACATAGTTCTTGATATATCATATTTCACATTTTGATTCAAGCGGGTTATGAACTCCCATTTAACCCCGTATACAGCTTGCAGAATCACATCAGTTACACTTCATTGCTTTACATATTGATAAACTCATGTCTGTTGTATTCTGCTGCCTTTCCTATCCTCTACTATCCCCCCTCCCCTCCCCTCCCCTCTTCTCTCTCTACGCCCTCTACTGTAATTCATTCCTCCCCCTTGTACTGTTTTTCCCTTTCCCCTCACTTCCTCTTGTGTGTAATTTTGTATAACCCTGAGGGTCTCCTTCCATTTCCATGCAATTTCCCTTCTCTCTCCCTTTCCCTCCCACCTCTCATCCTTGTTTAATGTTGGTCTTCTTCTCGTGCTCTTCTTCCCTAGTCTGTTCTTAGTTACTCTCCTTATATCAAAGGAGACATTTGGCATTTGTTTTTTAGGGCTTGGCTAGCTTCACTTAGCATAATCTGCTCTAATGCCATCCATTTCCCACCAAATTCTATGATTTTGTCAATTTTTACTGCAGAGTAATACTCCATTGTGTATAAATGCCACATTTTTTTTATCCATTCGTCTATTGAAGGGCATCTAGGTTGATTCCACAGTCTTGCAATTGTGAATTGTGCTGCTATGAACATCGATGTAGCAGTGTCCCTGTAGCATGCTATTTTTAGGTCTTTAGGGAATAGACCGAGAAGGGGAATGGCTGGGTCAAATGGTGGTTCCATTCCCAGCTTTCCAAGAAATCTCCATACTGCTTTCCAAATTGGCTGCACCAATTTGCAGTCCCACCAACAATGTACAAGTGTACCCTTTTCCCCACAACCTCGCCAGCACTTATTGTTGTTCGACTTCATAATGGCTGCCAATCTTACCGGAGTGAGATGGTATCTTAGGGTGGTTTTGATTTGCATTTCTCTGACTGCTAGAGATGGTGAGCATTTTTTCATGTACTTATTGATTGATTGTATGTCCTCCTCTGAGAAGTGTCTATTCAAGTCCTTGGCCCATTTGTTGATTGGGTTATTTGTTATCTTATTGTCTAATTTTCTGAGTTCTTTATATATTCTGGATATTAGGGCTCTATCTGAAGTGTGAGGAGTAAAGATTTGTTCCCATGATGTAGGTTCCCTATTTACCTCTCTTATTGTTTCTTTTGCTGAGAAAAAACTTTTTAGTTTGAGTAAGTCCCATTTGTTGATTCTAGATGTTAACTCTTGTGCTATGGGTGTCCTATTGAGGAATTTGGAGCCCGACCCCACAGCATGTAGGTTGTAGCCAACTTTTTCTTCTATCAGATGCCGTGTCTCTGATTTGATATCAAGCTCCTTGATCCATTTTGAGTTAACTTTTGTGCTTGGCGAGAGAAAGGGATTCAGATTCATTTTGTTGCATATGGATTTCCAGTTTTCCCAGCACCATTTGTTGAAGATGCTATCCTTCCTCCATTGCATGCTTTTAGCCTCTTTATCAAATATAAGAAAGTTGTAGTTTTGTGGGTTGGTTTCTGTGTCCTCTATTCTGTACCATTGGTCCACCCGCCTGTTTTGGTACCAGTACCATGCTGTTTTTGTTACTATTGCTCTGTAGTATAGTTTGAGATCTGGAATCGCTATACCACCTGATTCACACTTCCTGCTTAGTATTGTTTTTGCTATTCTGGGTCTTTTATTCTTCCATATGAATTTCATGATTCCTTTCTCCATTTCTACAAGAAATGCCGTTGGGATTTTGATTGGCATTGCATTAAACCTATAGAGAACTTTTGGTAATATCGCCATTTTGATGATGTTAGTTCTGCCTATCCATGAACAGGGTATGTTTTTCCATCTTCTAAGGTCTTCTTCAATTTCTCTTTTTAGGGTTCTGTAGTTTTCATTGTATAAGTCTTTCACCTCTTTTGTTAGGTTGATTCCCAAGTATTTTATTCTTTTTGAGGATATTGTGAACGGCGTGGTTGTCCTCGTTTCCATTTCAGAGGATTTGTCGCTGATATACAGGAATGCCTTTGATTTATGCGTGTTGATTTTATAACCTGCCACTTTGCTGAATTCATTTATTATCTCTAATAGTTTCTTTGTAGACCCTTTTGGGTCTGCTAGGTATATAATCATGTCATCTGCAAATAGTGATAATTTAAGTTCTTCTTTTCCTATTTTTATGCCTTTAATTTCTTTCGTCTGTCTAATTGCTCTGGCCAGTGTTTCGAGAACTATGTTGAACAGAAGTGGTGAAAGAGGGCATCCCTGTCTTGTTCCAGATCTTAGAGGGAATGCCTTCAATTTTTCTCCATTCAGAATGATGCTAGCCTGAGGCTTAGCATAAATTGCTTTTACAATATTGAGGTATGTTCCTGTTATCCCTAGTTTTTCAAGAGTTTTGAACATAAAGGGATGCTGTACTTTGTCGAAAGCTTTTTCCGCATCTATCGAGATGATCATATGGTTCTTATTTTTAAGTTTATTGATGTGGTGAATAACATTTATTGATTTCCGTATATTGAACCAACCTTGCATACCAGGGATGAATCCTACTTGATCATGGTGTACAATTTTTTTGATATGATTTTGTATCCGATTCGCCAGAATTTTATTGAGGATTTTTGCATCTAGGTTCATTAGAGATATTGGTCTGTAGTTTTCTTTCTTTGAAGTGTCTTTGTCTGGTTTCGGAATCAGGGTGATGTTAGCCTCGTAGAATGAATTTGGTAGTTCTCCCTCTTTTTCTATTTCCTGAAATAGCTTGAAAAGTATTGGTATTAGTTCCTCTTTAAAGGTTTTGTAAAACTCTGCTGTATACCCGTCCGGTCCTGGGCTTTTCTTAGATGGTAATCTTTTGATGGTTTCTTCTATTTCCTCAATTGATATTGGTCTGTTTAGGTTGTCTATATCCTCCTGACTCAATCTGGGCAGACTATATGACTTAATAAATTTATCGATGCCTTCACTATCTTCTATTTTATTGGATTATAAGGATTCAAAATAATTTCTGATTATCTTCTGTATTTCTGAAGTGTCTGTTGTGATATTGCCTCTTTCATCCCGTATGCTGGTAATTTGAGTTCTCTCTCTTCTTCTCTTCGTTAGCATGGCTAAGGGTCTGTCAATTTTATTTATTTTTTCAAAGAACCAACTTTTAGTTTTGTCAATTTTTTCAATTGTTTCTTTTGTTTCGATTTCATTAATTTCAGCTCTGATTTTAATTATTTCTTGCCTTCTACTTCTTTTGCTATTGTTTTGCTCTTCTTTTTCTAGGATTTTGAGATGAAGTATGAGATCATTTATTTGTTGGTTTTTTCTTTTTTTAAGGAATGCACTCCAAGCAATGAATTTTCCTCTTAGAACTGCTTTCAATGTGTCCCATAGATTCCGGTATGTTGTGTCTGTGTTTTCATTTAACTCTAAGAATTTTTTAATTTCCTCCTTGATGTCTTCTAAAACCCATTGATCATTCAGTAACCTATTGTTCATTCTCCAAGTGATGCATGATTTTTCCTTCCTTCTTTTATTGTTGATTTTCAGTTTCATTCCATTGTGATCAGATAAGATGCATGGTATTATCTCTACACCTTTATATTGACTAAGAGTTTCCCTGTGACATAATATATGATCTATTTTTGAGAAGGATCCATGTGCTGCTGAGAAAAAAGTGTAGCTGCTTGATGTTGGGTGGTATATTCTATATGTGTCAATTAAGACTAGGTTGTTAATTGTATTATTGAGTTCTATAGTTTCCTTATTCAGCTTTTGTTTGGAAGATCTGTCCAGTGGTGAGAGAGGTGTGTTAAAGTCTCCCATGATTATTGTATGGTGGTCTATTAGATTCTTGAACTTGAGAAGAGTTTGCTTGATGAACGTAGCAGCCCCGTTGTTTGGGGCATATATATTTATGATTGTTATGTCTTGATGGTGTATGGTTCCCTTGAGCAGTATGTAGTGTCCCTCTTTATCCCTTTTGATTAACTTTGGCTTGAAATCTATTTTATTTGATATGAGTATGGACACTCCTGCTTGTTTCCGCAGTCCATATGAGTGATATGATTTTTCCCAACCTTTCACCTTCAGTCTATGTATATCTTTTCCTATCAAATGCGTCTCCTGCAGGCAGCATATTGTTGGGTCTTGTTTTCTGATCCATTCAACTAGCCTGTGTCTCTTAATTGGTGAGTTTAAGCCATTAACATTTAGGGTTATTATTGAGATATGGTTTGTTCTTCCAGCCATAGTTTGTTTATTAATGCTATTAAACCTGATTTGTTTTCCTCTTTGATTATTTCCCCCCCTTTACTGTCCTACCTCCCACTGTTGGTTTTCATTGTTGTTTTCCATTTCCTCTTCCTGTAGTGTTTTGCCAAGGATTTTTTGAAGAGATGGTTTTCTAGCTGCAAATTCTTTTAACTTTTGTTTGTCGTGGAATGTTTTAATTTCATCTTCCATCCTGAAGCTTAATTTCGCGGGATACCCGATTCTTGGTTGGAATCCATTTTCTTTTAGCGTTTGAAATATGTTATTCCAGGATCTTCTAGCTTTTAGAGTCTGTGTTGAGAGATCAGCTGTTATCCTGATTGGTTTACCCCTAAATGTAATCTGCTTCCTTTCCCTTGTAGCTTTTAAAATTCTCTCCTTATTCTGTATGTTGGACATCTTCATTATAATGTGTCTAGGTGTGGATCTCTTATGATTTTGCACATTCGGCGTCCTGTAGGCTTCTAGGATTTGGGATTCTGTCTCATTCTTCAAGTCTGGGAAGTTTTCTTGTATTATTTCACTGAATAGATTGCTTAATCCTTTGCTTTGGAGCTCTGTGCCTTCCTGTATCCCAATGACTCTTAAGTTTGGTCTTTTGATATTATCCCATAGCTCTTGAATGTTCTGCTCATGGTTTCTTAGTAGACTTGCTGAGCTATCTATGTTCTTTTCAAGTTGAAATACTCTGTCTTCATTGTCTGATGTTCTATCTTCTAAGTGATCCACTCTGCTGGTAGTATTCTCAATTGAGTTTTTCAGTTGGTTTATTGTTTCTTGCATTTCTAGTATTTCTATTTGTTTGTTTTTTATTACCTCTATCTCCCTGTGAAATTGATCTTTTACTTCTTGGATTTGTTTGTCAATGTGATCTTTCATTGTCTGATTTTGCTGTCTCATGTCTTCCTTGAGACTCCAGATCATTTGAAGCATGTATGTCCTGAGCTCTCTATCTGACATTCCATCTGTTGCAGCTATTACCTCTTCTAAAGTTGAGTTGACCTGCATTGCCTGTGGTCCTTTCTTTCCTTGTCGTTTCATACCGCTGGCGTTTCTTTCTGCTTGGTGAAATTGTTGTGTCTTTGATATTTTCCCTCTATTTATTTATATTGCTCTTGTATAGTTGAAAAATCACCCTTACAGGGCAGGTAGTGGCTGTGATCCTCCTCCAATTAGTGTGATCCGTCTACCATGCTGGCAGGCCCTAGGTCTGCTCTGCTGGTCGGTCAAAGGTCCACCTACCCAGCAGGCGCCAGGGGCACCTGTGTCACTCCGTAGGTTGCTGGGCCTAACCTCCTGATGGGTTGCAGGTTCGCCTCGCTTGCAGGCACTGGGGGAGGGGCCGGTTCCGCCCCTCAGCAGGCTTTGGGCCCGCTCTGCTGGTGTTCACAGTCCCCCTCCTACCTGCAGACACTGGGGGAGGGGACGGGCCTAGCCCTCAGCCGTCCGCCGGACCTGTCCTTGTGGGTCCGGTCTGCGTTCCCCGCCGGCGCGTGTAGCTGCTGTCACTTGGCTGGTTGCTGGGCCTGACCCACCCGCCCCTGGCTTGCAGGTTCGCCTCCCTTGCAGGCACTGGGGGAGGGGCCGGTTCCGCCCCTCAGCAGGCTTTGGGCCCGCTCTGCTGGTGTTCACAGTCCCCCTCCTACCTGCAGACCTAGTGACATCAATTTTTAAAGCCAAAACGTGCTTTGATTTTTCTTGTCCCCAGAGAGAAATGTATGTTACAGGAACAAGTAACCCTTTACATCTTAAGAGGTCCTGGGATTTAATTGCATTACACAGTTAGGTAACCGTAAATATTCAGCTATATGTCACGAGGGTTAAATCATTTTTAGTATGAAATGACGTACTTTCCTTTGGTTACAGAAAACCTAGTGTCCTTCTTTGTGGTGAGTGTTCAATAAAGGACTTCACATTTTAATTTATTTTTATCTCTTCTAGCATAAAGAAAAACCCCGGATTGCTATATAGAGGACCCTCAGTACTCTGTAAAAATCACTTAGTTGGAACGCTTCAGCAATGCTACTTGAGTTAAATACCCTTCTGTCTTCCTGATATTCTTAGTATTGTACCTGGGCAGAAAGGACACAGTGATTTGGCTCCATTGAGGGGACATGATGTTTACATTGGTAATAATTATATTTAACTTCAAAGAAATAAGGCATGATTGTTTTTAAATAATTTAAGCCCATAACAAAATATTGCATCTGGTAGTTCTGCTTTAAGGACCTTATGATGACCTGGTGTAATTAGCTTACCTGAATACCTTCGTGACCCTTGCTGCTTCCTGTTCCCCGTTCCACTCACTCTCTGTGAGGTTACATCCAAGAACGACAGTTAAGTTGTTCTCTGGTAATTCTGTTTAAGCGATTAATTTGATGCTGACTTTTTTGACCCCTGTATGACATAATTTTATTAAACATAGTTCAGGCTAGCTTGTTTTCAAATTAGAATGAATTTTCAAATTAGTGATTTTGGAAACAGTGCATGAAACAAATGAAAAATAATGTATTTTGTATATATGCAAAGAAAATGTCTGCATGGATCAGAGTCTATCTCTAGGTACAACATAGAATTGGAATTCCATATGTTAATGAAAAAAAGCGGGGAGGGGGTTCCTCATTACTTTAGTTTATTAAGAATCCCAGGACACCTTTTAGAATGGTAGAGGTGATGTTAGCCCTTATGTCCTGGACATGATCCAGTTTAGGTAATTGCTAATTACAATCTGTCTACCTAATTCCCATGGCTCTTGCCATTGAATGTTATTTTTCTTCACTTAGCAATATTTAACTATTATTTGCTCTTGGTGTGTGGCAGTTAGAATATCTGCTGGTTTCTTTTAGGTTTGTCCTTATTTACTTTTCATTTAGTTATTTTGGTAATAATTATTATTTTCTATTATTATCATTCTAACTATTTCTATAGACAGAAAACATGAGCACTGTGAAATCCTTAGATACTTTTAACCCCTTAGGTTGGACTGTGTTTTGTCAATCTATCATATGGAATTTCTGGGTCTATTTTGGATAACTTGGGAATAGTAGATCTATGAGTGGCCTATGAGGTATACATTCTGAACTTGTAACCACTCAGAGATGGACTCTAATCAGAACAAGAATTCCAGTGTCCTCAGTTATGAGGGTAAAATCAGAGCATTTGGGGCAGAGAAGGATGAAAGCTATCCTACAACCAGACCTACCAAAGATCCATGACATTCTAAAGCCTTGCCCATGAATACCTCTCCTTGGGGACTAAAACCTTCTTTTACTGTTTTGTTCACAATTAAATGGAGCTGGAAAACACAAATAAAAGAGATGAGTCAAAGGTTTCATTCATATAAAGATAGGATCAAACATTATCCATCCCTCTGAAGTAAATAAGAATTATCTTGAGTATGTTCATGCCTGAGCTCTTGATTTGGGACATATTGCTTGGAATTGAGGTGGCAAGACATCCAGGTTTATCTGTAATCTACCATCATTATCTCTAAAAATCACTAGTGAACTCACTTCACTGGGACTTCATCACTTTCCTGGCAATGTCAGATGAATCAAAGCAAGGTTCTCACTAGATAGAGGTCTTGCAAAGACTTTTGAACTACATATTCCAAACTGACAAACATGTAGATTTTAAACTCAGTTTTACCTATGCTATAGAGGTTCACCAAACAACCCTTTCAAAAAGATGTTCTCACTCAATCAATTCACCAGGGCTAACCCGTATGAAAGACTCAAATATCACTTTCTCTGTTTTCTAAATGATTATGCCTTAGCCAGCACTAGGAAACTCTTTCTGTGGGTTTTATTAATGAACCACTTATCGTTTCCTGTGGGGGCAGTGATGCATGACTCAAATGCCCACTCCATGACTCAGACAGAGGGAAGTAACCCAATTCATCAGTCATACTGTCTTCCACGACTATTTTTCATCTTTCAGTACCATCAAAGGGAACAAATCATTTTTATTGTATGCAAGAACTTCATGTAGTCACAAGCACCGCAGGAGATAGAAGCAAGGAGTAATAGTAAAAGAACATTGGCTAGTAATTGTGCTCAGAATGGCCATTTGGCTAGGTGGGCAGGGTAAAGGTAACCATGTCCTGGAGTAGAATATCTCCTGAGTAGTTCCTGAACCCAAAATTGCTAGTTGATGACATGCATTTGTAAGCACTTTAATATGGCTCTTAGACTTTTCAAAAAAAAGTGTACTTTCAGAATGTTCTGACTTTGAGATGTCAAGGAAGATTTTGATGTCAGAATGACAAAAAAATAAGAAGAACTAAGATTTAAGGTTTTTTACTACCTAGCTGTTTTAGTCAACTTTTTCGTTGCTGTGACTAAAAAATAGAACCAGCATAATTGTAAAGGAGAAAATTTGAAGGCTCATTGTTTTTTGAAATTTGAGGGATCACTATTTCAGAGGTCTTCGTCCATAGAAGGCCTGCTCCATTTCTTGGGGAGGTGGAGAGTGTGGCTAAGGGAGGTAGCTCACATCATGATCAGAAAGCAGAGAGAAAGAGAATCCACTCACCAGATGCACACCAGATGTACTCCAAAGTCATGCCCCCAATGTCCCACCTCCTCCAGCCACACCCTACCATTCCAGTTACCACTCAGTTAATCCCTATCAGGGGATTAATTCACAGATTGGGTTAAAACTCTCACAACCCAATCATTTCTCCTCTGAACCTTCTTGCATTGTCTCACACATGAGCTTGTGGGGGGCACTTCACATCCAAATCATAACAGTGTCTAACTGTATTTTTATTTTAACTCTCTCCCAAAGTTGGTGATACATAGGTACACACTCACCTCCTGCTGATAAGTCCCTATTGCCACTGTACTGGAAATGTATCCTTGCCTTTCAGAAGCAAAATTCTTGGTAGCTTTGTGGTTAGGAGCTACTAACATCTATTTCTTAACCTTATTTATTTGCACTAATGGGAAAAACTATTAGAGAAAGCCTTCTTTTTGGTAAATAAAACAATAATCAGGCACTGAGTACATACCTCAGGGTTTCTCTGTTCCTTCTAATCAGAATGAGGACACTGATCTTGGATTAAAAAATTACTGTGAAAGCTCTCGGGGTGAGTTTGATTCAATTTTATAAACATACATACTCTCCATTGTACCCTCTGTTTCCAAAAGTGAGAAGAGGATCAAGAAAGAAGAAATTGATATGCTTTTCAATGGGCCATTTGTGTGTGTGTGTGTGTGTGTGTGTGTGTGAGAGAGAGAGAGAGAGAGAGAGAGGAGAGAGAGAATTTTGAGAACTTATGAAAGTAATGTATGGAAAAAAGAATGACCTTTTACGTGTATCACCAGGTATTCCCCAATATCCTCAGGCCCCACTGACTTTGGGAAATCAATTATGGATCTGTACCATTTGCTGCTACACCAAAACTCCCAATTCCTTGGCCCTTAATTCAAGCTTTCTCCCAACATTTTCTCCACTCCCATCAAATTATTTTCAGGAGGCCCCAGTGTTTTCCACATTGGATCACAGCTGGTTTTCTTAGGAGGGTTTTCTCAGGAGCCTCCAGTTGGCATCTGCTGCCTGTTGACCCTCAGGGATGTGTGATGGGGTGCTGATGACAGATCTACTGTGTGACTGCTCCTCCATCAGAATGCTTTCTTCCTGCTCCCCCAACTGAAAGAACTTCAAGAGCCAAAGTGAAAGCTAACTGCCCAAGCCAAACACTGTTCTCCAGATATGGAGAAAATATCCTTCTCCAAGGACTCTAGCCTGGTGGATAGTTTTTCTTCTTCCCCTCTCCATCCACTGCATCTCTTCCTACACCAAATTTCTCTAACAAAATCTCTCCACCCTTTTTCCCTTAGGCCAAACTGCCTATGTAGGGTAGACACCCCCTAAATCCAGTGGACTCTGAATCCTTATGCTAAACTGCTTGGTCTGCCATAACAAAACACCATATAATGGGAAGTTTTAAACAACAGAAATATCTTTGTTCACAGTTCTGGAGGCTAGAAGTCCAGGTTTGGTTTCTGGTAAGTGCTCACTCCTGGTTTGTAGACAATCACCTCCTTGCTATGTCCTCACATGGCCTTTCCCAGGTGCAATCATGGATAAAACAAGAAAGCTCTCTGGTGTCTCTTATAGTGGCACTAATCCTGTCAAATCAGGGTCACACACTGTGGCCTCATTTACTTTGTTTAGAGGTCCCATCTCAAAATACAATATCATTGTGAGTTAAGACTCTAACATTTGACTTTTGGAGAATACGTGTATTTAGTTTATAACAAATTCTCTCTCACTTGGAACAGTTAATACAATCCTATTCTTTCTTCTCTATGCCACTGTGGAAATACTTTTTAGAAATGTTAGATAAGTTGTGGCATGGCTTAGTGATGGTGAGAAGAATGATATATTAGCTTGGACTAGGTTTCATTCGTCAAATAGACTATTTTACAACCCACGAAAATGCACAAAATTTCATTTTTACTTAGTCAAGCTAAAAATACATTGATATTGAAGTCTGTAACCCCCACTTGAAGATAGAATCATTTAAAATATCCCATTTATACTCAAAGGAAACTAGAAAGTATAGTAAGGCAAGTTAAAGAAAATTACCTACCTAACATATAGCTGACATAGCAAATGGTATTCAGGGATGATGGTGATTACCTGGGAACAGGCTGCACCTCAGGTAGGTGAGCTTCTGTGAGGCTCATCCAGGCTCTTGGCTTTGTCCCCAGCATTTTTTTTTTGTAGTGATATGATCAAACCCAGAACTCACACAACTAGGCAATGCTCTGCCACAGAGATATGCTCTCCCTCAGGCTACTGTTTTTCAGTGAATCATAGGATCATTTACCCAGTGGGCCAGACCTCTGGAGAAGCAATTGATATTGTTAGTTTGTATTGTTAGTTCTGAATGTGGGTTAGTTACAAAAAATAATTGTAATGGGTATGGGTATATTTGTGTGTGTATGTATGTGACTTTAGGAGCTATAGATAGACCATATTTGATTCTGCCGTAGAAAACTCCTGGTTAGTGTGTTCAGGGCAAGAAAAAAAAAAATACTGGCAATAGGTGGTTATCCAAATGTCAAAAAAAAAATCTGGTGGCTCTTTAATTTAATGTATTCAATTTAAAGTCTACTATTCAGTTAGTCAACACCAAGAGTAACTTGGACTATATTTCCTGACTGATTTTTCTTGATAGAATGAATAAGAAATATTTTTTGGTATAAGGCCTGAAATACAGACTAGGAAAAAAGTCCATAATAAACCATAGATTCGATTGTTGAGTTCTGAGGATGGTTGTGTTATCATGACAACTCATGCTTACTACTTTTGATCACATAAAATTGCCAAATAAGAACTATCAAGAGGTACGAACCCACATCATGTGTTCTGGTAAATTATTCAACATGGCCGAAATGTAAAGTTTAAGAAGGTCCTAGTTTTGTTGGCATATTATATCAACAAGGCTTTATGGAGATGGTTCAGTTTTGTCTAAGAGTTGCATATAGATACTTTTCAACTATTTTCTCCCCAGAATGAAATTCCCCCCAGGGAATTGCTTGGCCCATTTATGTGGTTTTGTTTATGTTTTTGCTTTTGATTCCAACACTTTGGCATATTTACAGTCTTTGAGATATTGGCTTAAAATCATAGGAGGAGAACATGTGAGGAAAGGGAAAGAGATTCTGTCATTTAGCATTCTTAAGTACCTACATCCATTAGCATCGTTGCTGAAACTGATCTAGTCTTTGTCAATGTACAATTTTCCGTAGTATTTGAGAATCAAAAATTCAAATGCCTAAAGGGTTGGGAGTTAGCTTTCTGTTACTATAACAAAATATTGGAGATAATAAAAAGAAGGCAGATTTTAAAATTTTAAAGGTTTCAGTCCATGTCTGATTAACTCTGTTACTTTTGAGCCTGTGATGAGGCAGTACAGCATGGCAGAGCATGTTGTAACGAATGCTGCTCACCTCAGGGTGGTCAGGAAGCAAAGAGAGAGACAGGAAGGGGCCAGGATCCCCTCCAAGGGCACACCCTCAGTAACCAAACTTCCTCCTGTGAGGCTCCACCTCTTATAGGTTTCAACAGCCCCCAATAATACTGAGGAATGGAAGCCAAGTCGTTCACACACAGGTCTTTGGAGAACATACCAGATCCAAACTATAGCAGGATGCAGTGGGTGATGTAGAAGAAGGTAGTGGTGGGGTGGGGTAGGAAGAAGATCTGTTTGCTAGACAGCATGTAGTTCTTAGAAGTGGGCAGCTGTTTTTAGCTTTAACCAACTAGCCATATAGGACCAGTTTTGTCACTTTCAAGTTAAAAAAATGGAAATGTGAAATTTTACACAGAACTCTCAATTTATGCAAGTTGGAAACACATCCAACATTTTAACAAACTGACCCTTGGCCAGCACTGAGAAGGCCATCTCTAGTTTTAACTGATCCAGTTTATAGCTTGCCTCACAGGCTCTAGGAAAGATATCAACCCTTTCTTTTCATGGTTTGGGGACATTTTTTCCTTAAGAAAACCATAAGGAAACTCAACTGCTCTCAGCTGTTCCGTGGTTACTTGGCCATTCATGGGCTTATAGATGATAATGAAGTTGTCTTGGAGGGCTGCCATATCCATGAGGTAGTTGCTTATCTGATTTTGTAATCTTTTATCAATTCCCTCTCCTGCTTGAAGGCCAGGCTGAGGGGATGGTACGGAATTTTAAGTGGTTTCAAATCAAGTCCAATCTGTTAGGATCTTCATAGTAATAGCAAGATATATTATTAATAACAATAGCAGACAATGATAATAATATATCATATTGTAAGTTTACCCTGAAGTTGGCCAACCAAGGAAGCTTTTCAGCCACCATCCAACCAAGAGTATTATATTTGCTTGAAATCCCTCATAGTTTCTCTCCAACATGATTTTTTTTTTCTTGCCAGTTTTTAAGGAGAATGTATAGCATAAAGATTAAGAGTGCAGACTTTGGGCTCATATTATCTGGGTTCCACTACTTCTGTCTATGAAGCCTTCCAAAAATACTTAGCCTCTGCAAGCTGCTATTTTCTCATCTATATATAGGATATAGTAATAGTTCTTATGTACTATTAGGTATGATTCAATGAGATGCATCATGTAAATCATCTAGCAAACTATCTGCTATATTTTATAGGTATTGCTAAACTACTTTAGAATTGTCATTGGCTTGTTATTATTATTGGGGTATTAGCTTTGTAGTTATTGGCAGGAGGCCACAGTTTCTCTACCCAAGGTCTTCTCCACAGAACTGCTTAAACACTCAGAAATAGTGGCTGTCTTCTCTCAGGTTGAGTGAACTGAGACAGAGAGAGAGAGAGAGAGAGAGAGAGAGAGAGAGAGAGAGAGAGAGAGAGAAAATGAATACAAACCATGCAGAAACTTTTACTTCTGCCCTATTTATTCATGAGAAATGAATCCTTATGTCTGCCCCCTAGTATGGAGAAATGAAAATAGATGTTAAAGAATTTATATGGGCATGATGGCACAGATATATAAACTCAGTTACTCAGGAGGTTGAGGGAGAATGATCTCAAGTTCAAGACCAGATTGGGAAACTTAGTAATGCCCTGTCTCAAAGATATAAAGGGGTGAGGATATAGCTCAATAATAGGGCATCCCTGTGTTCAGTCCATAGTACCAAAACAAAAAAAAAATGCAGACATATTTTAATACCCCCACAAAGCAAAATATCATTGTTTTCATTTTATAAATGAAGCAATTGATACATAAAGAAGTTAGATAATTGCCCCCCAAAAAATACAGTTAAAAATTGGCATAATTTTGGAAGTTCCTACCCAACCCCACAGTCTAGGTGACATTGTGACCCTGTTGTTTTAAATAATAGATTATAAAAGTGGTGTCACCAGTTCTATTTCTCATACTGTGTGTATATATGAACTGTGTGCCTTATAGTAAAAACAAAAAAAAATTGAAGAGCTTATTATTTTCTAGAATTATTTTGTTGAAGTCATGATTTTAGAGTAGTCATTTGTATGCAATCCATCTGATAAAGGGAAGTATATTTCTCACTGGGATTAGTAAATGCAGAAAACATCATCCATCATAGTCATCACAAAGCAATTAAGTACCTAATTGTGCATGGAACTGAGTTTGCTACTGAAACAGAAAACTTTGTAGGCCTGCTGCCTACCCTCTTGGGGCTTGGAATCCAAGAAATCAGTAGAAGACTGAAGGATAGGAAAGAGAATGAGAACACAAGGCATTAGTAACAGAATGAAATGTGGTGCCGAGACAACGTCAGACTAAAAGGAGATGTCCCAGCGAGGACAAAGGTTAAGTAGTTAAATTTGAATGACCTGGATTTTTAAAAAAGCACAAGAATAACTAAAAAAAAAAAAAAAAAAAAAAAAAAGGTTCCATGTTATACTTAACAAAACAACAAAAAGCTTAAAGCATTTGCTTATTCTTGAGACTCAACTTTTGCTGAAATTTGTACCTTATTTTTTTCTCTTTAAAGCAGAATTTCTCAATTTATCCCCCCTTCCAGGTCAATGATCATTTTTAATCCCTAATTTCCGTCACTATCCCTCAGTGTAATCACTAGTGTTTGAATATTTATACATATAAGGCTTATGTCTATTATTTTCATGCAGAAAGAAGGGAGAGTGTTCCTAATTTTCACATCCATTTATAAATATTCTCAATCAATCATGCATTTATAATCCAACTGGGAAGATATAATTCAGACACAATAGCCTGTCTGCTGCTAGTGTCTGCTGTAAAATTGATCAGTTGGCCAAGTTATGCTATTTTTTTAAAACTTACTTGGCTCTCTTTCTGGGAAGAAGAAAGACAAAAAAGACCAGAAACCAGAAACAGCAGGTGCTGCCGAAATAGTATTCTTCTTATCTCTGCTGATTTCAAGGGGAGAGCAAAAGAATGTGTAATTGCTTCTCTCTCAGGCTGTTGGGATGGTGCCTGTCTCTCTGGCATTATCCATTTATTTGATCTAGGTACGAATAGAAGCAGAAATAAATTAAAAATGTATTTTCCCAAAGGCTCTAAGGACGTTACTCATACAGACTCTCTCCCACCCAAATCTGTCAGCGGTGTGTAAATATATATTTAGGGAAAAGTGCATGAGGTCAAAAGCTCTCCTGGACATTCTTCCCCCATCATTTGCTTTACCTTCCCTTCTTATGCACAAGTGGAAAGACAGATAACAGAACAACAGAGAAATTCAGTATAGACATGATGGCACCACGTTTCTTCTCCATGTGGTGGTGATTGAAAAAAGTTGAGTTTCTAAAAACAAAACAAGAAAAGCAAAACAAAAACTTAAATGTTGATGGATTTGCTGATTTGAAATGTTGTATTATAAAACAATTAAATGGAGGAGACTATTCCCCAACCCAGGAAAGAGAACAAATGGGAAGGTGCATCTGTTCTCATTTTGACATTGGACAGAAGGCGGCCTCCTGGCTGCCCTGTCACTTCCTATCTGTTCAGGCTCCCTTTCACTGGCCTCTCATGGATCAGTTTCTGACTCACATTAGAGACTCCCTTTCCTGATGCTGCCTTCTCCCTGGGACTTTACCTTTTCTTTGCTGTTCCTGTCGGCGCCTAGAATTTAGGAGAAGCTCAATGTTATGGTTCACATCATTTTAAACATTTTCAGAGAGTGATACCTCAATATTTGAAAGATTTTAGTACTCATTGGCGTTCTTTAAATTTAGCAGTAAGGATGTTTTTCCAAATATCTGCAACTAAATTCCTTCTATAACAGTAAGAGCCGTTGCTTTCTGCTGTATCCTCAATGGCAGTAAAGCATTTGCTTACATCAGCCATGAACATTCTCCAGTGTAATTAATAAAGTCTATATGAAGTTTTTCCCATTACTTTTAATTTTCAGTCCTTCAAAATTAACTGCTAAGTTTGAATTACTATTGGTAATTTTGTCTTTTCTTTTTCTGAAACCAAAACTACTTTAGGTAGCCCTTGTGTGAAGTGAGTGATTCACCCCTTTAGAAATGTGGATACTTTGAATTTGGTTGACATCATCACATTTTGTACATACATTCGTCCCCCATTATCTGTGGTTTTGCTTTCTGTGATTTCAGTTACCTGAGGTCATCTGTGGTCTGAAAATATTAAAAGGAAACTTCCAGAAATAAGCTGTTGATAACTTTTAAATTAAACACCACTCTGAGTCTTGTGAAATCTCAGGCAGCCTGAAACACCACTGGGAACATGAACCATTCCTTTGCCCAGCATATCCACACTGTATAATGCTACCCACACATTAATTATCTAGTAGTCATCTTGGTTTATCAGATAAACTGTTGCAATATCCCCATTTGTGCGTTCAAATAACTCATCTTATTTAAAAATATTCCCAAAACACAAGAAAGGTGATGTAAAGGAGGTACAAGAGCACAGACCATGTCCAGCACAATGTGGCAATGCTGTAGGGCATATAGGAAAAACCGTATTCATAGAGTTTGGTAGTATTGAGTTTCATCCATCCAATTGGGGGTCTTAGAAAATATTATCTATGGATAAGGGGAACTACTGTAATTTTATATAGATTGTATATTTGTAAACATACACATACATGTATGCAATTTCTTGATTAATTAGACAATGCTCTTTAAGTGTAGAGATCCTGCCTTATTTATTTGTGTATCTTCCGATACAAGACGTAGCACATGGTAGATGTTCCGTACATGTATGTTTAGTGAGCTAGTAAATGAATGGATGGACATGTTGGTGACAGATAAATTCATGGTGTACACTTAGAAGTCATACTTCATTTTTCGTATCAGAACTGTGCTGTGCTGACCAGAAGATGCCCCAACTAACTTATTGTCCAATATAAGCATCGCCATCTTGCCTGAAAGTG
Organism: Urocitellus parryii; assembly: GCF_045843805.1. NCBI lineage: Eukaryota > Metazoa > Chordata > Mammalia > Rodentia > Sciuridae > Urocitellus > Urocitellus parryii. The sequence continues at coordinate 24,207,132 of NC_135536.1, read as the reverse complement.
CTTCCTTACTTGGGTTCTTTGGGCCTAACCAAGTACATCCGCCATCTGTACTCTGTTACCATACCTACTCAAGGTAAAGGATAAATGTAGAAAGTTTGAGTGTACACAGTCCATGAGACTACTGTTACTTCTCATGTATATTACAAGCTCAGGAGGTGTTCAAAATCACTCTCAGTGGAAAAAAAAAATTCCAAAAATTTTTCCCTGAAATTCATTGTACTCATAGTTATAATTTAGTATAAGGACAGGATACAGATTACAGTCACTCAAGATAAGAGATACATGGGGCAGAGTCCAGAAGGGTTCCAAATGTGAACTCCCAGTGGAGTCACAGCACTAACTTCTCCAGATAGCAGTGTGAGACATAGACACAGAATATGCTGATAAGAGAAATAGACCCAAGCATTGGTCCTTGGAGTTCTTCTGTGGGGAAAGGGGGCTCCGTCACATAATAACAGTTCATTGTCCATGTGGCTGATCTCAGTCTCTAGCCCCTCTAGATATGGACCTGATAATGTGTGACAGAAATCACACACCCTACATTACAGCATTAGTGTGGCTCACTTCTCCAACAAAATTCACATTCTTAGCCTTGCTGGTATGCCAGCTCCCACCCTAAATAATGACATTGTTTCTACCAGTCATACTCTCCCATGGGTTTACAGATTACCTCCTAGAAGTCAAGGACAAATTCCATGTCTCTCCTAAGGCAGTTAAATTCCATACTGTAAAATAGTCTTCACCTTAGGCTCTACTCCAAAGACCTCACCAAACCAATCATGTCCAAATGAAAGAAATAGAAAGTCTGATTTTGCTTTCACAGCTCTTAAAGTAGTCATGATAGATGTATTTACAAGGAATAAAATCCCGTCAGGTAAGTTTATTTTTGTTTGTTTAACTTTGGTACTAGAAATTGAACCCAGGGGTGCTTTACCATTGAGCTACACAAGCAGCTCTTTTTAAAATTTAATACTTATTTAGTTATTGAGGGTCTCAGTTGCCCAGGCTGACATTGAACTTGCTATCCTCCTGCTTTAGCCTCCCAAGTTGCTAGGACTACATATGTGCACCACCACACTTGGCTCCCTCAAGTCAATTTAAGTCAAGTATCTATGTAGACAGTTGCATCTCTGCACTATGAGCCCTTATGTGAGTCCTTTTAAAACTCTGATTCTGTTGCCTTGCTCTCTATGACAAAATTATTTTTAGTAATAATCAGTTAATAATTTAGTAACTGTTATTTAGTTTTAAAACAATTTACAAAGAAAACATTTCAATTTTAAAGATTTATTCAAATTCACTAGGAATATTTCATATATGACCTAAAACTTGAACTTACCAAGCAAAAAACATTATATAACACAGTTTTTCTCAGTTTTACCAAGTGAGTGAACACAAATGAAAAATCATTAAAAATCCTAAATGGTGCTGGCTTATGCCTGTAATCCCAGTGACTCAGGAGGCTAAGGTAGGAGAATCACAGGTTTGAAGCTAGTCTTAGCAAAGTAGCAAGGCTATAAGCAACTAGAGTACACTCTGTCTCAAAATAAAAAAATAAAAATAAAAAGGCCTGGGATGTGGCTCAGTTAAGTTTAAGAGCTCTTGAGTTTAATCCCTGGCACCAAAATAAATAAATGATAAATAAATAAATAAATAAATAAATAAATAAATAAATAAATTCTAGTGGGCTCAAAAGAATGGCTGAATTGACTAACTCATGTGTTAGTCTGCTTTCTGTCTCTATAATAAATGTCTGAGACAATCATCTTATAAAAAGAAAAAGTTTGTGTGGGCTCACAGTTTTAGAGACTTCAGTCTATGATCAGGCCTAGTCCCTTGCTTTTGAGCCTGTGGTGAGGCAGCTCACCATGAGGGTATTACTGCACAGGGGTCCGAGGAGAGCTCCAATAGTGGAGGAGTCTTCCACTCAGATCTTCCAGGTTCTTTAGCATGTCACAGGGAATAATTTAAATATGAACCAGATATGAGTAACAGAGAAAGAGATTTATTATAAAGGGAAAATAGTACATACCTGAGAATGGGAGTGCAGAGATGTCAGGGAGATGTGGGGGGGGTGGAGAGAGATGCATCTGTGCCATCTTGGTCTAGGGTTTTAATATTCATGGAGGGCCACTGGGCTTGGGAGCTGAACTAGAGATGGGTTTACCACTAGTTATGCAATTTCATGCCAGTTTCCCTCCTTGTGTTGCACATGTCCTTGCATATTCTTTTTTTTATCCCTTTCTTTTTCTTTCTTTCTTTCTCTCTCTCTCTTTTTTTTTTTTTTTTTTTTTTTTTTTGCAGTGCCAAGAATTAAACCCAGGGCATGTCAGATGATGGCTCTACCACCAAACTGTATCCCAGACTTGCCCTCACATGTTCTAATCATGCTGCTTCCTACATGGCATGTCTTACTGGCATCTTAAATCTCCACTCAGGTGTGTGGTGTACTGTTGTAATGAGACTCCAGTCATGTCTAGGTCACCAAAGTCTCTTGGATATATTCCCCGAAAGAGTGGCTGCTCCAGATGCCTTGTAGTTATCTCCTGGTTTTATTCCTTTTTCACCAGTCAGTAGGCAGGCTGGAGGCAAGGGTGTGAGCGCAAGGACCCAGGCCGTGTTGCTCTTAATTTGTTTATGGCATTCCAACAGATTGTGGATATTTCTCTTTGGAGACTCAGTGTTTTCTCTGTATCCCTATATTTCTGTCCCAGTGGGAGCAGGTGGTAGAGCCGAACTGCTCACTTTGTAGCCTCAAAGTGAAAGAGCAAGAAGAAGGATCTGGTTCCCATGATTCCCTTCCAAAAGAAGTGCCCCCAATGGCCTGAAGACCACCCACTAGGCCCCACCACCTCCCAATAATGTCCCCCTGGGGAGCACACATTTACCACCTGAATATTTGGGAAGGACGGTTATGATCCAAATTCTTTCTTTTGCCTTTGCAATCACAGTGCATCACTTTTTAATCCAAATGTTGTTATTCAACCACAGGGATATACAGTATCATTGTGTTGGAGACACACACCACACCTAAATCAAGTGCTAATGAGTCTGGAACATTACAAAATTACCCTCCAAGTAAATGTACATAGCTGGTGTTGGGGGTTGGGGACTGATTATGTAATTGGGAGTTCTTTGAATCATCTTTCATGGAGGCTTCAATGGTTATTAAATAATACATAATAACAACATTAATTTGGAGCTTACATATATCATCTTAAATGCAACATTGTCTGCAGCCATTGTGTAGAAACTTAACCAACTCAAGGTCTTGTTCTTTTGTGGCTGGAATATTTTATCACTCACATTTACAATTGTAGAGGGTTCTCCCTCTACAATTAAAGAATTAAAATTTCTGTCTCTTTAAACTCAGTAATGTCTTCTCTGTAGCATGAAAGATTAAGGCTTTTTCCCCACAACTCGGTGTGTTTGTGAGCTGGAGAGCTCACCCTGATGTTCTTTCCTTGCCTAGGGTGGCATGTATTCTGAGGAGGGGCCAGGATTGCTCATGCATTGCTGTGCAGCTTTTGCTGGTGCTATTTACAGTCCTAATTAAATGGAGGATTATTAGAAATGGGAAGGCAGCTATAAATAGTGTGGTCCATTTTATCTGTTTCTCTGGTGTGTGGGAAGAGCTTTGCTGAGCTTCTCCCTTGAAGTTCAGTTAAGTCAGGATGTGTTCTGCTTTTGTTATTCTGCTTTGGCTTAAAAATAAAATCTCCTGATGCTGATCAAAGAGGGAAAACAAAACAAGACAAAACAAAGAGGAATCACTCTTAGTCACTGTACAATATGGACATAAGGCAAATGGAATGAAATGGCAATTGGGAGGGGTATAAGCAATGTAAGAATAAAGAGAAAAAAAATGAGGGCCTAATTCTTTCTGACAACATTTTGTCTGAAAACAACTATAAATAAATCTTATTTTCAGGTCTGTAAAAAATTGTTTCCCTTCATCCAGTCATAATGCGATCAACCAGTCTGTTCAGAGAGCAGAGGAATGAGGTCGGGGAAACTTCTCTTTCTGCCTTCCTGTTAGGATGCCTTTTGCAGACAGTGGGGATCTCTGGTGCCTTCTCTTCCTACATAGTGGAGAGGGCAGGAGACAGTTCAGTTCTAGGTGCAGTGTTATGGCCAGAACTGAATTTGACTTCAGCTAAATCATTTGACCTTTGCAAACCACTCATTTACCAACATAGGAACTGCCCTTAGACATAGTGCCCCAAATCTTGGTTTTCTGATAAACTTCCCTATTGCAACTCTGGTACCCTCTCTCCTCGCCTGCAGCCCTTCCTTTGCAAGATGCCACACACATCTACTGATGTGCCTCTTTGATCTCCCCTCTTCAAAAGGCTTCAATGTGTCTCAGTTACCTGTTTAAAATTTCTCAAATTCCTTAACCTTCATCAAGACAACCAATGATTCTCTTCTAATCAACATATGCACCCTCTCTCCAGTTTCCTTGGTTCAAAGACATTACAGACATTGCCCAAACTCATAGGATGTTTTAGTTATTACCTGTTTGTTTTTGTTGTCTCTTTGTTTGTATCCTGGTATATCATCCTTGTTCTCCTACTTATCTTAATTTTATGTCAAAGCTCAAATGAAAATTAATATTTATGCCTTCTGCTGAGTTCTCAAAACCTTAATGACTGAGCTTCTCATGTGGCACTGAGTGGCTAGGTAGTTAACTTTATTTGGGTATATGTGTTGTTGTTGTTTTGTCACCATCTAATTTTAAACTCTTAAAAAACAAAAAACTAATGTGAACCTGTTGTATTTTGGAACATATGAAAGATTTTTTTTTCTTAAATAGTCTTCTTTGATCTGTCAAGCATTCCATGGGAGATAAAATATCCACAGTTTCATACGTGAAAGTAGTAGAAACTCAGAGAAGTTACATAATTTGCCCCAAATCATTATTAGACTGATAAGTGTTAGATGCAGATTTGAAAATACTGGACTTCTGACTACATCTTTTGCTCTTTTCATCATTTGTGGTGGCTTTTATGATTTTCATGACTACCACAATGCCTGGCATTGTTTTGATCTTTACAAATTAATGTCAGAATTTGTTAACTGAAGAAATAAAGGAATGAGTGAATGAATGAGTGAATGAATGGATGTCAACAGTACTATGTACATTGATGAGCATGATCACTCTGAGGATTTCATGATGATATTTTCAGGATACCTGCCAGGACCTGGAGACACAAAGCAACTTTGTTAATAAATAATAAAAATCAAGACAAGGATAATATACCAATTGGAATAATGCTCCTTCTCCAATTTAAAACATATGTGTTTGAAAGCAGATTCGCAGCATTTATAGAATGTTTTGCCTCTCATTTCACTCTAAGTTAGTACATAAAAATCCAGTGAAACACAAAAACATAGAGTCTGATTCGAAGAGTGACATTCATCTCAATGCAACATACCCAGAGAGAGTAATGTTCCTTTAAATTCTCAGGTGGTTAAAAAGAAAACTATGGAGATGTAACAAAGAAGTGAGACTGGTATTTCTCTGAGCCTCTGTTTTCTCATCTTGAAACAGTGAAAATAATAGTTAGCCACAGTGTTTTGGTTTGGTTAAGGATATTTAAGTATAGCCCTTAGGATAGTGACTGGATATGAAAATACCAAGTATTTTCTGATATCTTAGCATTGCAAGAAGAAGAGCACTTTTCTTACTAAATCATACCTGAATTTTTTTCTCACAATACTTCTTCACATTTGGTCTGAGCATACAATTTTTTTCTAATAAATTTATGTTTTGTCTATAATGTTTATATCTATTTATATATTTGTTTGTTTGCTTTGTAGTACTGGCATTAAACCCAAGTGTTCTTTACCACTGAGCTACATCCCCAGCCATTTCTGTTTTTTTTTTTATTTTGAGACAGTATCACTCAGTTGCTGAGGCAGGCACTGAACTTGCAGTGCTCCTGACTTGGCCTCCAGAGTAACTGGAGTTACAGGCAAGGGAAACTTCACTTATCTTGTTCATAATGTTTAATTAAGGTCAAGAAAATCATGTTAGGCTGATGCAGGAAGAAGGCAGTCTGGACACAGCAGTGATTGTGCAATGAGCCATTGCTATCTTGCCCTGTCTCCCTCCCTCCTCTTCTCTGAATTTAAGGTTACACACAAAGCACTCCAGAGAATGACTGCATAGTTGCTGTGGATGATTCTTCTAAGATCATTACCAGCTACTCATGTTTGGAAAGAGACTGCCCCTCTTGCAGTGATAATAACAATTAGATAAAAGGATTAAGCTGGTTGCATCTTTGGAGTTCTGTATTCCATACACAATACTGTTTCAACTCCTTGAAGTTGTCATAGACTTGAAATTGATGACCCAAGAACATAGATTTGGAAGTAACAGAATTTCTGGCCATAACTAAGTTGTTTTTTTTTTTCTGGATATTATTATTATTATTATTATTATTAGCCAGGTGACACTCACTAAGTTTTACAGACAGCCTAATTGAGGACAATTTCCCAGGTGTATACTCCTTTTTACCCTCCTCATCATCCCTTCATGGGTTCATCCAAGTAGAAAGGATAAATACATATGTATGATGAATACATTTTCCAGCCAGACACTGTTAATGTCTGTAAACAAGTCTGGATGGCGCCTGGCAAAATGCCAGAGGGAGTGGTTTGTGAAGTAATTCCATCGAGCTATTAAGTGTGGAGATTCCTTATTGGTTGACTTCGAGCCATTAAGTGTGGAGATTCCTTATTGGTTGACTGATGTATCTAGTTTATGTTAATTAAGATAAGCTGTGCAAAATATATAAATACCTCTGTTGTCCTACAATAAACGGCTTCCACTCCTGCTGTATCAATGTACACAAGTTGTTTGTCATCCCCCCATTATTTTGCTGCAGCCAGACTGCGGCAAGACACAACTAGAAAAAAAGTGAATTTGGGGATAGTGGATATTACATCAGTCCAAAATTCAGCTGGACTATCCTAAGATTGACCCATAGATTAGGACCATGCCTCTAGTAAAACAAATAGAAAATACTGCACTCTTCACATATGGGAATACAGATATGTGGGGGTTTATTTCTTAGCTGAAAGAACAGGAGGATGGAACTCCATGGTGAGCCCAGCTGAGGAAGGAGCTGGGCAAGCACACAGAGATTAAGATACAGAATACAGGCAGGACCCAAGGAGCTGGGAGCCCTCTGGGACTTGACACATAAAACCTGCAACCCTGAACGCTAGGGGATAGTGTTTGATTCAGAACAGAAGAGACTGTTTCACCTACAACACCATTACTGATGCTGGTGCGGTTTCAGTGCCCAGGACCTCAGCTGATCACCTGAAGGTGCCTGCCTGGCTTGGGGTGAAAATAGAAGAAGCTACCACCACGGCTCAAAGTAGTGGGGTTCTCACTGAGGTTGTATACAGCAGAGGGAATGGTATACTCCACATGTGAGCAAAGGAATTTAGAGAAGGAATGAAAGAACAGAAGGAAGAGAGGGCAAACTCTCCTTGTGATGTGTAAACATGTAGAACTGCCTTTTGTAGCCTCCTAGACCGAGAGAGAGAGGAGAGAGAGAGAGAGAGAGAGAGAGAGAGAGAGAGAGAGAGAGAGAAGGAATTTAAGCAATAAACTCCTGCAGCTGGAATATTCTCCTTACACTGGAGAATAAAATAAGCAAAGGAGCCAAAGTCCTTTCTGTTCTAATTAAGAGGAAGTTTTAAATGCTAAAGACTTGAGGGCAGGAGTAGCCCTCTATGGGAATGGGTTGTTCAGGTCTTGATAGATGTGTTGCATTTATCTATGGGTGGAGCATGACAAATGACTTCCTTTGTGTTAGGAACCGCCCAAGGATGCTAATTGTAGTCAAGTAATTTCATGCCTGCATCATGAGCACAAGTTAGGTCAAAAGAAAGAAGTTGGGTAGACCATAACCAGAAAACCCCTCATTCTTGCTTGGCTGTGGACTTCCAGGGTTTCATGTCCAAAATATTACTAACTGGAAGAACATGCCACTTTCGGGATGCATGGTAACAGCCTGAAAAGGTCAAGGTGGAATCTTGTGAGAACTTAAGTAAAAACTGAATAGCTCTGATCAGGTAGTTAAGGACTGACTAGAGGTATAATGTTCTTTTTAGTTCTTAGAAGACACTTGATAGTACAACCTGGATATAGTGAGGAACTTGGACATTTTCTTTCAACAGTACCCTTTTGAAGACAAGCTAAGAGTCTACAGCAAACTGCTATTGACTTATCAATCAGTATATGCACAGGGCACATCACCTGTTGCCCTGTGTCCTAGCTGTGTATGAGCATTGTTTTTTTACAGTACATGAAGGCCAAGCTTGTGGCTTAGCATACAGTGCTACTTCAAATATGCACAACGGTCTGCCTCTCTGCTTATCTAATCAGAGCAACAGAGAAATTGACTTTTCATTTTTCCTTTCCCCAGGCCCTGGGAGATGTATGTGCCAAATAGTTGGCATTCTTCATAGCAGAGTCAATCATAATTACAATTCCAAATTAAAGTATACTGCCAACTAGGGCATGTAGTGTTTTATATTACTTGTTTGAACAAATGTAATATTACCTGAAAACAGCAAAATAACAGAAATAAGTAAAGCTCACATTTTTCATGTATAATAATCTTGGGAGTTTTAATTTTATGTGTTTAATTGGCATATGTTTACAGAGTAGAATATTATAGTTTGATGCATGTATACAATATATAATGATCAATTCAGGGTAATAAGCATTTTTACCTTTTAAAATATCATTTCTATGTGTTGGGAGCCTTCAAATTCTACTCAAATTATTCTGAAATGTATCATTGGTTCATATAGATTATAGTTACCCTATTGTGCAGTATGACATTAGAACTACTTCTCCTGCTGTGTTTTGTTTCCCGTTATCCACCTGTTATGGTTTATGTTAAGTGTCACCAAAACTTCATGTGTGAGACAATGCAAGAAAGTTTCGATGTGAAATGATTGGATTATGACAACATTGACGTGAACAGTACATTAATCCCTTTATAGGGATTAACAGGGTGGTGACTTTAGGCAGATAGCTTGTGGTGAAGGAGGTGGGTCACTTGGATAGTGCCTTTGGTGTATACATTTTGCCCTTGTTGAGGACAACTCTCTCTCTCTCTCTCTCCTTCCTGGTGCCATATCCTGAGCTGCTTTCTTCCTCCACACTCTTCCACCATGATGTTTTGCCACACTTGGGGCCCAAAGAAATGGAGCTGGCTATCTATGAACTGAGATCTCTGGAATTGTGAATCCCAAAGTAAACTATTCCACCCTCTAAATTTGTTCTTATCAGGTCTTTTGGTCACAGTAGCTAAAAAGCTAGAACACTACCATCTTGCTATTACTCCTCCTCTTTCCCTTTCTAACCTTTAATGACCTAGCCTATTGTCTGCTTCTATGAGGTCAACGTTTTTAGCTTCCATAAATAAGTGAAAACATGCAATATTTGTCTGTGTCTGGCTTATTTCACTTGATAAAATGTCCTCCAGTTATCCACGTTAAAAATTATAGAATTTCATCCTTTTAAATGGTTGAATGATATTCTATTGTGTATATACTACATTTTTTTAAAAAAATCTGTTTATGCACTGATGAATTTACTGGTTAACTACATATCTTGGGTATGGTGAATACTTCTGTGGATAAATGTGGTTGTGGAGATTTATTTTATCTGAATATTAGATAAAAGAGAAAGCAAAGAAAATGAAATAAATATATTTATCTAAAATTTTATTATAAGTAGAATATGATATTATTCTAGTAACAGTTTTTTGTTTTATTTTAAAATGTCCATTGTAGATGTTAAATATGATCAAAATTTGGGTGAGAGGTTTGTTAGAAGTCAACTATGAAAAATTATATTACAGTAAATCATTCAATTGAATTTTCCTTTGGATCTGATTTGATCTGAGCTTCAGTGGATGTTAACATTTTACAGATGAACATAAAAATATGTTCTGCTTGAATTCATTTAAAATCTATTAATGTACTTTAGAGAAGAAAAGAAAATGTCCTTGATAAATAAGCCAGGCTTTCATTTGTGAGATAGCCTCAATTGCTCTTGCAGTCTTTATGAATAATAGCCATTTGTCCCTTGAATATTGTAGCCTTGTCTGAAAAAATTCTCTGGAACTCCACTTCCTTATTTGTGAAGACAAGGTACATAGTTGAAGAATCTCCATGAAGTTAAATAATTTACTGAAGATTTCAGAAGTTGTTATAGAGCCTGGACTAGAACTTGGTTCACTTATTTAGACAGGAGCACATAGAGCACCAATAAAAACCCAAACTGATCTACTTAGTAGCTCACATTATTGGTGGCAGTGGTGACATGAAGTAGCAAAGAGAATTTAAGACATATTGTTCACCAGCATGGAGTTCATTGTTTTCATCATAGATTTTGGGCTCCTTTATGCGGTTTCTCATGCCTACTTCTCCCATTCCTTTCCATTTGTGGTTTCTCGTGGCTTCTCAGCCTATGGATATGGTACAGAGATGCATCTGGAACATATTTTAGATGGAGGGCACAATGCCAACAAGATTCTAGTTTCATGACTCTTGAAATGCTGTGGATATTTAAGATTACTTATGACATTTCCCTTTTGTGTTCTCCAAGAGAGAATATTGTCAAAGAAATTTTCATCCAGGATTTTTGTGACAATCTTATTTATTCTGACTTTCATTTAACACCAAGAGTAGCTTTTCACACACATCCCTAGAACATAGTTTCTTTGTCCTTGATTTACTGGAATAAACTTGTTTTTCAAATTATTGGGTTAATAATCATAGTGGTAGGCTGCATTGAGTTCTGAATTCATTATCATCACTAGTCAGAGGTGAAAGTGCTAATAATTGAATACTGATGAGTCCTACTCTGATCAATAGCTATAGTCACACTGATTTCCTTTTCAGTGCTAGTCCCTCCTTTCTGTGATTAAGCCTTTTCTACATGTTCCTCTTCTAATGGTTGTACTAGACTGTCTCACTGGGTACCATATTTTAAAAAGTCAACCATCCTCCTTCATTGGCAGCATTCATTGGCAGTAGAATCCACTCAACTGCATACAGAATACTTTAGTTTTTTCTGACTGAAACGTGTTATGCAAACTTGGATTATTGCTCTTTTTTAAAAACTGAAGCCAGATGAATTGTTCCGTAAGATAATTTTTCCACTGTAAGTAGCTGTACCCTTGATTTCTTCTTGGAAAGCTTTTATTTATGCTTTCACTGTGAGATTCTTGTCATTTGCATTACATGCTTCTGTCTAAAAAGCCCTTGGATTACCACCATGATGTGTCTCTGCTGGACACTTCTTTCAAGAGCTGTCAACACCTCTCTTAATTGCAGGGTTTAAACATCAGGCTAGCAATGTGTTAAAGTTAGATGGCAACTTTATTTAAGACAAATGTGTATAGTTTTATTGTTTCAAATACACGTTCAATCATTAAAAATAAATATAGATTTCAAAAAGAGAGCAAGGGAGAGGGGGAGAGAGAAATCTCCAGATGTAAATGGAAAAGCCAAGGTGCATCAAAATTTGTGGTATAAGAAATATCACAAGTACTTACATGTAATACTTCTTTACATATATGCAAACCTACTGCCTTTTCCAGCACCAACCAATCTGGGTGAGCAAGGGTCAGTAGACTTGTTGATGGTAGGTCTTAGAACTTGAACGGAAAAAGGTCTTCAGTTTTACATGTTCATCTTTTTTTCATTTGCAGGTAGAGTAACACTTTAAGAGGTAATCTGGAGCCCGGTTTGGCATCACATGCCTGTAATACCAGGGATTTGAGAAGCTGAAATAGGAGGATCACAAGTTCAAGGCTAACCTGGGCAATCTAACCAGACCCTATTTCAAAATTAAAATAAAAAAGAAAACAGACGAGAATATAGTACAATTACCTATCATGTGCCACGATGTGGGTTCAATCCCCAGTATGGAGTGTAGTAAAGATAGACATAAAGGTGACCTGAGTTTTTAATTCCTTGTCAAATTGTATTTGTGTTTAACGTCTCATATTTGTTTTAGTTTGTTCTTGAATTCCAGTTCCTCTTTGGGTAGTAAAGTCCCTAGATGACATATCTAGCTAGGTTGAGAATCACCTCTTAGTGATTCCCAAATATGATTATGGGTCATTTCAGATTCATCTCAGGAAAGTGCCACCTGTTGAGGTATCAATTCTGAGCAATTTCAACATCTTGTTCACGCTCTTATAGAAGTGACTTTCACCCACAAGTATCTTATATATGGACTTGGGTCTAAATGTCTTCTCTGGCTTTATAAATCTGAATACTGTTGTGGTCTGTAAATGACTTTAACTTGGGTGCTTTAGAATTGCATATTTCTTCTTGCTCTTTGGGTCCTACCTCTTCACTTTTGAGTCAAAGGACAGTTTTTGTGTCACTAGCACTTCAAACTCCACTTCTGAACTTCAAGCCCAGCTATAACCTGTTAGTTTCTTATCAGGGGAAAAAATATATATATGTCTGCTATTTGAACCAAACTGACAGTTTTTGTTGATGAGCCATGCAAGAGATTAAATTCTGGCTTGCTCTTCAATTGTTCCTGAGGCTCTTTGGGACTTACAGTAATAGAACTTTATTTGTGTCAGTAAAGTTGACAGCCTGATTCAGAAGACCACAGGGAGTTGAGTTGTTGATTAAGAAGAGTCATATTGGCCACAGTTTAAAAGGGTAAGAATGCTGAAAGAGAAAACTGTGGCCCCACTGTTGCTTATCCATGAACTCTCTGTCAGAAAATATGTTTTTGGATTTTAATTTCTTCACTGCCTTATAGTATCCTTCAAAATTGTGCACTTATCTCCAGGAAATTTTTATTTTTATTCAAAACTTGTTCAATTGTATTCCTGTTGTTCATGGCCCAAGATATGCTTTCTTTTAGAAATAAAATTTAAAATATTCCAAATAATGAGTATTTAAGAGAAAATGGGGAACAGGGCACGAGGAAAAGGAATCAAAGAAGAAAGAGATAGAGAGTAAGTGAGAACTAAGTATAAGCCATTCAGAATACATTTTATCAAAAATTGCTTTTTAAGTGGCGCTTTCTCTTTCTGCAGAAGACATTATTGAACAAAAAACAAGCCCAATGCAATTCAATTTAAATTTATCACTCTATTATTTTAATATATTTACTCAGGGTTAACAACTCATTAAGCACCAAATTGCTCACTGTTAATGAGTCTCCGATGTTAAAATTGAGCTGACTTAAACTTTACTGTAAAATAACAACAGTACTATTGCATAAGGATGTAATAAAAATTAAGTAAATGCTATTAAATGTCTATGAGGTGGAAAGCAGATTTGTAACATGAAATATAAACTGCATCAGAGACATGTGCTTTGCAGAAACATGAGCAATAGCTTTTATCTACCAAAACATGATAAGCTTAATTTTGTATAATATAGTCTTAATTCCTATAACGTCATCTACAAAAACAGAAGATCATGTATATTTTATTCGTGCACCTAACCTTATTTCTAATGTCAGATAGTTCTAGATTCTTATCAACATGTAACCAAAGAACCTTGGCTCTTACCAGTCTATAACCATTATCAAGGTTATTCTGGCAGTCTTAAATACTGAAAGGATTGGATAACAAACCAGTCAATCATGATTGTTATCCAAATTCGTCTCTTCTCTTTCTCCATCACCTGGTGGTCCATGAAGCACTAGCCTCTAGAGTCTACTTGCCTGTGTTTTTATGAAAACTATCCATCATGGGACCCACCAGAGTTCTGGAGTAGGAGCCTGTGTTTCCCAGCCTGCAACCGTCTGTGGATTAGAGCAATGTGGAGTGTCCCAGTGAGGGTCCACATTCTCCTCCTCACCTCTATGCTGTGAAGGTCACCCAGACTAAGAAAAAGTTCTGCTTATGTCTCAAATTTTAAAGTTTGGTCTTGAGTTTTAATTCTTTATGTTCTCAAGCCCTAACATCCCCTCCAGGAACTTCTCTCCAACAAAATCTCCTTCCTTTTTGTACCATTATCAAAAAAAACTTCCTGGGGCTAGGGATATAGCTCAGTTGGTAGAATGCTTACCTTGTCTGCACAAGGCCCTGGGTTTCATCCCCAGCACCACAAAAATAAACAAACAAAAAAATCTGTAAATATTAACGGAGCAAAAAGTTACAGTAGTGTTAGTTAAAGAAAGAAGACATTGGGCTAATATTTTCTCAAACAGCATTGGGTTCTTCTACAGCTGATCAAGAAGAGATTTGTTATGCATTTATTCATAATGTCTATGGCTTTGGGCAATATGTAGATGAAAAATAGTTATGAAATATATTCCACTTACATTTTTGAATAGGCAACATTCTGTTCATATAAAGATAGGAAATGTAAAGGAATTTACTTTTTTCTTATTTTTGCTATATTTCTTAGGAAATGTCATCCTTTAGTCAGTATACTGCTGTAGAAATCATCATTGAGGAATCATAGTTATCACTAATTCACTTTGATTTGATTTATGGCCTTATATTTTATCCTTATTAATAAATGACCCCATTTTAGGATTTAAAAACATGTTTACAATATGCATAAAATGATTTTTTTGTTCTCTCTTGGTTCATCCACAGCTTAATATTTTACAGAATCATAATTGACAGAAAACAAATTGAGGGCTAAGTTTAAAATCCACACAAAAGAATTTAACAAGACACTTTAATAGATTTTAAGATAGATGATTTATTAATCCAAAATTGAGCATTAGAATTCTCCTACATACTGTTTACAAGACTATAATTTTCAGGTTTTTTTTTTTTTTAATTCAATGTGATTCATGTACTTAAATGAAAAAACTTTTTAAATCTCTTTTTATATTCTGGGTTTTGTAGATGCTGAAATAACTCAGTGTTTTAAGGATTCAGTAGCAAGTGGATTTCCATTTCTGTGAGAGGATAGGCACCTTCTCGTTTATTTTTACTCCTCTTTCCATAAAAGGTACCTTTATTTGTTTCACCATCATTTGAGCGAGAGTGCCAATTTCTTAAACTGGAGTTCATTTTAGATGTTTGGATAGAGCAGTGGTTTGCTTTGGTGTCAATTTGCATTTATTAAGGTAGAGATTGCAAACAGTGACATGCTTTAGATCTCAAGTGTACCATTCAATGAATTGTGACAAATGTACATAATTGTGGACCCCATGCTCCTCACACCACGTAAAACTTCTCAATCCCCTCCCAAAGTTTGATCTTGTTCATTCCCAATATTCTTCCACAGCCACAAATCTGATTTCTGCTACCAGAGTTTACTTTTTCTTATTCTAGAGTTTCATAAAAATGCAATTGTATATAGTGTACTATATTTTGTCTGGTTTCTTTCCCCTGCATACTGTTTTTGAGATTCAGTGAATTGCTTTTTAATAATATACATACAATTGAGTCTTGTAGACTTGAACAAGTCAGAATTTCTTATGACATCAGACACTATGATTTGCTACATGAATGCAAAAAGATGTATTTCTGTAGCTTAAGTCCCTGAGTGGTTTTGGACTACTGTAATATAATACTTTTAGCCTTCTCTGTGTTTGCATTCTTTAATTATTAACTTGAAAGTTCTATATTCTTTTATAAATTAGCAAGTTCATTCAACCTAATTGTGGCCCCAGTGCAATACTAAATCTCTTATTCAACATTAAAGACATTTTCTTTGTAATACAATATTTTCATGTGCAGCCTCTTGGATGTTAATGAATTCTATCAACTTCTACTAATAGGTAAGATCAACTAATAAGTTAGTTACTCATTTCCATCTTGTATGTTTCTTTGCAAATAATTGACTAACATGATTTTCTAAGATCTACACTTTCTTAAATAAAGAAAAGCAATGCATCTAACATTAGGCCATTTAATTAAAACCCTAAAGAGCCATTTAACTTGAAGAATAAGTCCAGGAGAGACTTTTATCATCAGTCACCGCACAATAAGAATTATTTTTTTTCTCTCAGTAGAAATAGGCAGTAGAGGTGAGAGGTTGAGCAATGCCCACCAACCTGCACATGAAGGCCTCCAGTTTTCAGCAATATCTCTGAAGTTATTTAGAATCTTTTTAAATCTTTTTTTTTATATTCTTGGTTTTGTAGATGCTGACATAACTCAGTGTTTTAAGGATTTAATAATAAGTCATCATACATTTTAGCTTTTTAGTAGCTTAACATGAAAACATATACTAATTCCTTGGGACTTGGCTTATTGTTATTGTTATTGTTTTTTGTTTTTGTTTTTGTTATTGTATTTTGCTTTTGTTTTGATTTTGATACTACACGTCTGTCTTACTTTTAACATATTGACTCAATTAGGATTTATTGGGCTGGTTATTCATATATTAGCACCTCTTCATACAGAATCAGTGAAGAAAACCTTTTTTTCCAATAGTTTTATTTTAATACGCACATAATAATTGCACATAATTATGGGGTTCGATGTGACATCTCAGTTCATGTAAGCAATGTGTAATGACCAGGTTGGGGTAATTGGCATATCCAACACCTTGGATATTCATCATTCTTTATGTTGAAAATATTAAAAATCCTGTCTATTAGCTATCTGGAAATAGTCAATTCATTGTTGAAACCATAGTTTTACTATTATGCTACAAAATATTAGACATTATCCTTGATCTCTTTTTGAAATAACTTTTTCATCTCACTATTGATTGCTCCTAATGTCAAGTTAGTAAATAAGAAGAAACTACCATTATACTTATTCACCTCCATAAGAAAAATGCAACTCTGGGATTTATAAAATGGGAGGATATTTTAGAAAGTGTCCATGTTTCCATGCATGTTAAACAAGTGCATTTAGAAAATTAACTTCAGGAAAAACAAACTAAACTGAAAAGGCAACAACAGATGTATTATTTTTGATTGATCCAGTGCCACTTTAAAATGACACACAAATCTATTCCTGGTAGCAGAGATAATAATTTTCAATTTGATGGATCCATATTTAACAGAGTCATTACAGATTTTAGAAAATAAAATGTTAATATTCAATATGATATGCCTTCCTTAATCTCTTTAGTGCCACTGTCCTGAATAATAAAATGGTAATAACCTCAGTTAGAACAAATAATTATTTTACTGGTACAGATGCACTTAACTTTACAATAGATGCTTCCTAAGGTGCTGTGTATAAATCATTTTTTAAAAACTGGAATCAACATTTAAATGTTTCAGGGCAGTACACTGCCTAGAGAAACCCTTTGAAGTTTTCTTTTATAATGCAAAAACCCATACTGACTTATCTGTTTTGCAAATTAGGGTGTTTTCCTACTAGTTTGGTTGAAAAATGACACATTCATCTAAATGTAAGAGTTTTAAAATAATGTCTGAGTATATGTAATGTGGCTGTTAGAGGACATAAATGTGTTATTTTAGGGGTTCTTGGTATATAGGGAAGAAATGGGGAGGGCTATCAGAATCACTGGGACCAAGTGTGCTTCCCTTACTCTGATGAAAACCAGTGTCTTACAGAGCCACTGATGGTAATCAGAGTGTGCTGTATCTTTCAGATATTTTGGGGGCAAAGTAAAAAAGATAAAGCATTAAAATCCTATAGATTTTCCGTCCTTTTGATTAAATATCATATTCTTTTGGTTCCGTATCCTTTTAAGTAAAGATAGTCCATGGAGTAAATTGCAGTAAAAAGTAGTACAGTGCCAAGTTATGCCTAAGCAGAATTTCCAGCTCCTAGAGAATGCAAGCTTTTTTTTTTTTTTTTTTTTTTTTTTTTTGCAATTGATATTCTATACATCAATTTCTCAACACTTTATGGATTCAAGAATTTTTTTCAGGGTAGAGACTAGTCGAATCTGTGTCTTGAGCCAAGAGGGCCACAAGGGCTGCTAGGAAAGGTATCTGAAAAGGAAAAAAAGCCAGACTCCAGCCCTGGGGGTTTGCATAACAGATAACAAAGTATAGCTAGGGCTCATGCAAGTGCCTCAGAACCTCCTTCAGGTGCAAGTTTGTGTTTAGGAAACAGGCCGGTTTCTTTCTGGATATATTCTTCCAAGGCATAATGATGATTTTTTAAATCCCTTTTGTTCATTTCCACATTAGACAATTCTAAGAGTCATTATGTATATTTTATCTGAAAATTAGTAGCTGTTTATTAGTGCTTGGTTTTCTAGATCAGTATGTAAAATACCGTTTTTTCCAAGAGTCAATCAGTTGTAGAAGTCAACATAGTTTGCACATATCTCATTAGGCTGTGCACATTGGCATTCCACTCCACCTCTGTCCACCTAGCTGTGGAGAATGGAATGGGAAGGGCAGACCACCTGCCTACAGCTCCTGCCCTCTCCTGTTCATGTTGTGGACAATCATTAAAACATGAAAAGACATTTGGCAGATTTCCTTACAGTGAATGTCTTCTATTCTCTCTGCTTTTGGTACAGAAGAGCTAGCATTTACTATCATAATTGATCATTGTAGAGTCTTAGATGTAGCATGGGAAAAATTGAACAGTATTTTCCATTCATCCAGAACTGTGCTATTCAATTTAGTAGCCACTATCATATGCAGCTATTAAGTATTTAAAGTATGTCTAGTGTGAATGGGGAAATGAATTTTAAAATTTGAGTATAATCAATTTGAATTTTAAAACCAAGGCAGTCAAAAACATTTTTCATTACACACACACATTTATTGTTTGGGAAGAACTGTTTTACTAAAAAGCACTAAAAAATTAATAGCAAGTTGCAGTGTGTCTTAAGGGTAAAATATATACTAGAGTATAGAAAGTTAGTATTAAAAAGATATAAATTATCTCAGTGATAATTTATGAATTAATTAGTTATTAAAATGATTAGAAGTGTGTGTGTATGTGTGTGTTGCTGGGTGTGCAATCCAGGGCCTCGTGCATGCTAGGTAAGCACTCTACCACTACTTCATATCTTTAGCCCTAAAATGATCTTATTTTGAATGGATTGGATTATACAAAACATTGAATATGCAAAAAAATCAAAGAAATAATGTTAATTTCTTCGTACTATTTTTAAATATATCTAAGGATAATGTATAATGACATGTGCTTCACATCACATTTCTATTGACCTTCTTTCTGATCTAGAACATTATGAAATGTTTCTCTGTAGTTCCTGTGCCATTCCTCTATAGGTTCATAAAGCTGATGATACTGTATGAAAATCTCCGACAGAAGTTCTTTTGATGGTTGGTGGCAGGAATGCAAGGGCCGCTTTCTCAACAAATGAGGCCTTAATTATTGTTTTGAGCCCTTCCTGGCGTTCCTTATTGTTTCCTCCTGGGCTTGCCATTCTGTTTTATAAACAATACATCCTTTCTGGCAGTGGGTTTAGAAGCTTTTTATCCTCTCTCCTTTTTCATCCACTAAAAATGCATGATGAAGAAAGATGGGCTGAGGGCTCAGAAAGGATCATGAAGGATCTGGCATCATCTAGTTGGAAAGACACAAGTTTGAATCCTAGTTCTTCTACTTTTCTGCTAAGGGAGCTCGAGTACGTATCTGTATCTTAGATTTTCTAAATTTCTTCTTGTCCTATCTGAAAACGATATCTAGTAGAGAAGGTTCGAATACAAAATTCCAGGAGACTTAAAAGAAATAATACAAAAGTCAGTAGTGTACAACAGATCCTCAAATGTGTTCCAACATCCCCGAGTTTAAATTTTTACATTTACTTCAGGACCCCCAAAGAGTCCTGCCAAGCACATAACAAGCAGGGCACCCTCAACAGTTAACAGACAGATCCCTGCCCAGCAATGAAAAGATTTCATCTCTCCCCTGACTTGGTCCCTCTTTCTAAACTCTGTGCAACCTTTTGATTCTTTCACTTCCATTAAAATTAAATTACCACTTAGATTAGATCAAAAGATTGTCCCTGGTTGCAAGGAGAGGACAGAATACTTTAAGCTAGCACTAATCCCTTAATGCAGGGTGATATTTAGGTACAATTTTGTTCCTAGCATGGAAATTATTTTGCAGCCCTCTCTGAAGTACTGAAAGTCCTTCTCCAGTAGCAACCTGGTGCAAGTTAACCTGTTAGCAGAGATTTGCTTTGTGCTTTGGAAAGGCTTGTAAGACAGGCTTTCAACACTGAGATGTGTGATTAACATTAGTTTGCATAAGAAAATGTCACTCCAGGGACAAATTTCTCTTTTTATTCTTTTTTATACTTTAGAACAGAAAAAGAAGGATCACCTGGTTGTTTTTTAGGATGTGGGTAATCACTTGAGTTTCACAGGAAATAGGAAGTGCAGGGCTATTAGTCAAACTCCAGTTCCCCCCAACACTCCCCACCACTACTAACATCATTATCATCATCAAGTGCAAACTCTATTTCCAGTTTGGGTGAGGGGTCCCAACCAAACCCATTACCTGTCTTTCTATTTCTTAGTGTCACTTCATGTTTAGAGAAAACTTGCTGGAATTATCAGAGTATGACCCTCTCTTAGAAGATAAAGTGCTGTCCAGAACACTTACACAACTGATTCATAGCTTGAGTCAATCTCTTAGATTGAAAAAGAACTGACCCAGACATGGCATCTGGAGTCTTTGAGTATAAAATATATAAGCAGGAGAAAAGATTGAAGCAGGCCAATTAACCTCCAGGCATAAAGATTCAAGTCAAGATGTATAGGAACAGCAAAGATTAAGCATTCCTGGTTGTTCATTGGAAGGTTCTCTATCCAAAACCTGATGGCATGCCCCAGCCCCAGTATAAACACCAAATAATTTTTTTAAAATTTGAATACTCAAACAACAACATATAATTTTTAAAAAATATTTTTTGAGTCAACATCAAAATGAGGGAGAGCATGGGAGGAATAGTTGGATTCTAGATAGGGCAGAGGGGTGGGAGGGAAAGGAAGGGGGCAGGGGATTAGTAAGGATGGTGGAATGTGATGGACATCATTATCCAAAGTACATGTATGAAGACACGAATTGGTGTCAACATACTTTATATACAACCAGAGATATGAAAAATTGTGCTATATACATGTAATAATAATTGTAATGCATTCTGCTGTCACTTATTATTTTTTTAAAATCAATAAAAAAATGATTGGTAGTGAAAAGTGAAGGTTAGGAAGAGGCAGAGATTTTACAAGACAAGATTAAACTCATTATCTCCTCTGCAGAACAGTCTCATTGGTGTACAAGAGGTAAGAGACAAATTCAGTCGTGGCAGTGGAGATGTGATCAGGGATTTCATGTGCAATATCATCTTCAGAAAGAGAGGTCATGGTTATCAGACAGCTTGCTACAGAATCTTAAAGAGCACTGGGCAATGCAGGAATTTCCCCCTGAATGTTCCTGGCAGAAAACCATCCATCTTGTGCTCCAGTGACTGGGTTTCCTACTAGTGGTTCAGGTGAGGTTCTGGCTCAATTGGATGGGATGTTAGCCAGGATTCTGAGAAAGGTGGCATCATACTCTGCTTGTTAGGGCTTCTGGGGGAGCTGGTAATATGGCCAAAGGGGTGTCAGAGGGTCATATTACTAACAGCCCTGGAACCTCTGTTATTCACACAACAGAGTTTTGAAACAGTTTCTATCTAGGCTTGACGCCTAAGCAGAATCCCCTCTGGTTTCCTCAAAACAGGCTTCTTGACACCAGGAAAGTTGGATGAGTTCATTGGCATCCGGGTTGGGGGAAGCAGAGAAAGATTGAAGTCAGGTAGAATACTGAAGCAGAAGAACACATGGTCTGTGCACTTGAGGTCCAGTGACTGTATCCTATGTGGAGGGGGGTCAAATGAATGGCTTCGGGTTCGACCAGATTATCAAATCCTTCCTCCCTGAGGCAGAACAAAGGCAGGGATGTGAGAGGTAGGTAGACCTGGGATAGGAAGCACCCTCCAAGAATCACCTCCTTTACATCTCAGTATTACCTAATTCAGTCTCTTCTATATTTGGACAGCTCCCATTCTCAGAAAATTCTTTCTTAAATTAACCTTCTATGTCTCTTAGTCATAGATCCTAACTGAATTCTTGAAATAGACATTAAAGTTCTAATCCTTCTCCCCCTTGTTAGTTTTTTTTTTCAATATTTTAGGACAACTACTCTGTACCCTGCCTGTTCCCCTTTTGAAAATTGGGCCATCATTCATTTCCTGGTCTCCAACTTCTTTATCTATTTCCATCATGATTTAAGGACTTCTAACAAAAATTCCACAATCACATTTGCAGGTCCTCTTTGTATGTCAGGACAGTACCCAACTGGGAATTCATTTAGAGGATCTAATTGCTCTCAAATTCCTATCTGTACTATGGTGAGCGTATCTTCCCTGATAGAGATATGTGCTATGATTCTTCTAAAATTGAGATCATTTATCTTGTGAAAAGAAAGAAAAGGTACCTAGCTCTACTTCCTTTGTGTCATCACATTTTCTGTTTTAAGAACTTTTCCTGTTCTTGCTCAGATTATAAATGTTCCACACCCCCAACTCAAAATAAAACAAAATAAAACTTCACTCCATGGGTCATTAGGTTTGTAAATAATACTCAGTCCCATCCTTCAATTTACCTGACACTATACATAGCAACAACAAAAATAATAAAACAATAAAAAAGTTTATATCATATTTATTCTCTTCCATGCACTGTCCTGAGCACTTTGCTTGTATTTATTTAGCTGACACCAAAAATAATTGCTTTAGTTGGGAATTAATTTCTCCATTGTATCATGGAAACTGACAGAGAAGTTAAATGGCTGTTGCTGAGATTTAAAGTTTGAATTCAGTCCCTGGTCTTTTACCGTCACATCATGCTATATGTCTACTTATAGGAGAATGTACCCTTTGATGTTCTTCCCTGGTTTTGTGAACCTTATTTTATCTTTTCTTTCTTTTTAAGCTTGGAGATCTTTTGAGATTTTCCAAGGTGGCCAGCCAAATTTATCTAGGTCCTTGAATAGTCTCTGGATGAGAGAAAGAGTGTTTTCCAGGCTTTAGATGCACAAGGTTGGAGATCAGACCCTGAAGGAGAGAGTATAACAGCCCAAGTAACAATGTTAAAATTCAATGGAAGATAAAACCCTAAAATGTGTTCAGGTCAAACACTAGAATCTATGAAGACAGTGGCCTGGTTAAGCCACAAGAGAAAGGAGGCAGGATCAAGTGCTTCAGCAGGGGAGAGATGTGAGGTCAGAGGTGTTCAAACAGGAAAGCTGGAAGACAGAGCCAAATCCCATTGCAAAGGAGAATGCAAGACTTGGAAAGAGTGGGCTACAAGGTCCCAAGTCCCCTGGCTACTTCTAAATCCAGGATATTAGCATCTAGGCCATGGTTCTCTAACAAAATGGACCAGAACCCTTGTAGAAAGGCTGGGCAGAGAATAGACAAGTTGAGCCTGGATCATCTATAATGACAGAAACCACAAAGTGGAGAATGAGAGAAGGAGGAAGAAGGAAAGAAGGAAAAACGGAAGGGAAAATATGGTGAGAGCGACCCCAATAAATAGGTTTACAAATTAGAGGTAAGCAACTCACTAGTCCTTTGGTGAGGAATTGGATTCTGTTTCTGTCTTTTGTTGCTTTGGTTTTGACGGAAGTTCAAGACTCCCCAAGTGGCCTGTGGATAAAGATATGTCTGGGCAAATAGCTTGAGTCCATCACACTTTTATTCAACTCCATCTTCGTTCATTTCCAAGTTGTGACTCGCCCCCATTACTGTACCCAGTGAAGCCATTCTTTGCAGCTTCACACTGACCCTTCTTCCCTAGGGTGTACACCCTTTGCTCCAGCATACCATATAGCCAGCACCTGTCCTAGAGCAGATGTAGCAACATATTGTGATGATCTTCATTCTAATGTCATCTAAGAGGACACTTTTAATTCAAGACATTAAAGCAGAGGTTATAAAGTTATCAAATAAATGATCCCATTGGACCAGATGTCAGGAAAATAGTTCAGATTGACAGTAATTTTTGAACTCTGTGTCAAAGGGACAAAAGAGAATGGTGAAGACTGTGGCATCCTGGAGAACCTAGTCTAAAGGGGGCAGTCACTGCTTAGATGCTGCCAATCATTACCACAGCCAAGCCAGTGCTATGCATTTTTCTTCTTTTCTAAAGACAAGCCAGATCTCAAGATTTCAATGTTAACTCTTTGAATTCATTACTTATTTTTAAACATTTCTTTTATTTAAAATACTGATAAAGCTAAAGTACCTTTGAGCAAAATATGATCCACCTACTGCAAGAGTTCTGATTCTATAAGTATACTTTTAGAATCCTAGTAGACTTTTCATAATCCTACTATTATACCAACAGGATTAGTTATCTAGTTCTTGGCTAACAATTTCATAGCACCATGTGGTTTTCATGTGTTATCTATATGGAGTTATGAAATTATGTCATAGGAGATATGTGCAGGCCATAAAACAATCTTATTGCTCTGAGAGTTGCTCCTGAGTTTATTAACAGTGGTTGTTGTTTCTATCCATCTGACTTATTTTTGAACTTAAAAAAACAGATGCTCATCCAAATTTGTTTTGTCATTTCCAAATTTTCTAATAGTGTACATTGTAATTCCTCATATTTTTTTCTTAAAATACCATTTCCCTTCTTGGTTATCTCTATCTCTTCCAGTCCCATTCCTGAGAGTGTCCTCAATATTGGAGCAAACTGGTGGGAGTTTTTTGGCTAGTTCTTGGTGGGGTTTCATAGTTACTTGTCTACTGTCTTGCAAGATAGAAATTTAGCTAAAGATTAGCAAAAGACAAAATCCCATATTATCTAAACACATAAGTAGGAAATGATTTAACCAGTTCTACTAAGGACCAGAATATACTTGCAAATTAGAGATAAGCCTATTTCCTGTAACTTTCTTTAAAATATATCTTTTTTATAGATGAACAATATCTTGTCATTCCTCAATATGCCCAAATCTAACTTGTAACCACATCTTTAATTACCTGCCATGTGTCTCTGCAGGAACTATCTGTTGGCATTTTATTGAGGCTCAGTTTGGTTTAGTCTCCTTTATTCCACAGATGCTTACTTCCAGTGAACAGAGACTGGAAGTTTTGAGATATCAATCCTAACTCATCTCACTTCCTAACCAACCAGTGGCCATGCCTCAACATCCAGAACACATCTGGGATCTAGTCCCTTTTCTGCCCTTTGATATTTTACAAGAACTTTTACAGTAGGTTCTGAGCTGCTACTCTTGCCTCTAAACTGTCTTCTCTTCAATCTATTATTCACAAGTTTTCCAGAGTTATTTTCTTGAGACCACATAATAACTTTGCTTCCTTAAAAGACTGTCAGGACATTCCATTGGCCAGGGGGATCAGGAGGAAGCTGTGCATGAACTCAGTCTCTTAATTGTAGAATTCAACACTGATTCATCTTTTGAGCCTCACTTCCTGTGATATTTCCCTCTTGAGCCCCCAGCTAGCACCACAATGGGCCTATCATTCCCCTATGTATCCTGATCTTGAAGGCCTCAGTGCCTTTTTCTAGGATTTGTTTTGTTTTGTTTTGTTTGTTTGACCTTGATAGGTTCTTTGGCCTACCCTGGATCATCTAATGCCTTTTTCACGTGTTGCTTTTTCTGTAAAAGCAGAGTATTGATTTCCTTTTCTGCGGTCTTTAATACTGTTTTACATGTCTGTGGCCCTTATTAAAATCAGACCTTATTTTTGTCATTTGTTCACATTTATTTCCTCTGTGATTAGCAATAGAAACTTTCTTCTCTTGGTTCAACTAAAACCTTGCACAGAGAAGGTAGTCAATAAGAGTTTGAAAATAAAACCCAATTTCATGAGATGCTGAGAATTTCTCCAATGGATAAAGATTTGTTAAAACCAAGGGAAAATGAATAATCAGTATTTACTACACCCTTTGAGACATCTCTTGTCTTACGGGTGTTGAAATGGCCTGCTATAGGGAGTGGGAGAAAGGGAAAACAAATAGAAATGGAAAAGCATTAGAACAATTATATTTTTCATTGAAATTCTTTTTATATTGCTTATACCATACAAAGTAAATTTAAAAAAATTCTAATTCGATGAATATGAGCTGAAAATCTCACCCTTATCTAACTAAATAACCATATACTATTTGGAATAGGAGTGGAGGGGCTACTGTGTCCTTTGTGTCTCATAACAGAAGTTTGTACCACCCCCATTTTATCCTTAAAATGCATCCTTTGATTTGTAGCCAGTGTGAATCTAGAGAGTCCATCATTCTTGGTGATAATGATGACCATTCATCCCTTCTTCTTAAGTATCATTCATAGGCTGGTGGGCAAGCATGCCAAAGTGTATGTATCAGATGAGAGGGTTTGGGGCTATTGCTCTTTTTGTGGTCACCTTGATAGCCATCCAGGAGCTATGCTTTCAGAATGGAATCTGAGTCTATATCACGATGAGCTCTTACATGTTATTTCACTTTTTTATCAGAAACCTTGATTACCTGATCCTTCTCTCTGGTCACATCCTGCATATTGCTAAATGGTAGAAGAGTGTGAGGGTATGGTCAGGATCCAATACTGGGCTTTACTTGATTCTGCAGTCCTTGCATGTTTTTGCATATGCGGCCAAAATCCTACATAAAATTGACTGTGGTAGGCTGGAGATATAGCTCAGTTTGTAGAGTGCTTGCCTTGCATGCACAAGGCCCTGGGTTTGATGCCCAGCACAGAAGAAGGAGAAGGAGAAGGAGAAGAAGAAGAAGGAGAAGAATTATTAACTGTGGCATCATTTGAACCATCTCCTTTTGTGTGCCCAAGCTGCTGTGCTTTGTTGTCCAGAAAACAGAGCAGGAGATAAATAGCCATTTGTTACCCAAAGTGATGGATCAAAAGGCATGTGGGAGGGTATACACTGTGTGGTTAGTGCTGGTTAATCACGCCAGACTGATGTAGGGGCTGTATGATTTCTACCGTAGAAGGGGCCTGAACTCAAGGATGTGGCTTTGTAACAGTTGTTGGCTCCAGAATTAGCTAATGAGACTTTTTTTGTTTGAGCATTGGAAAGCCTCCAAAACCCACTCGGGAGGGAAATTAACAAATGTCTTTTTTGTTACCTCTGGATAAATCTTCATGATGAAATGCTCACTCATTCCACCTATTCAATCTTCTCCCTTCTTCCCCAGTGGACACTCAATTACCGTGGAGACAAAAAAAAAAAAAAGAAAGAAAGAAAGAAATAAACACACACACACACACACACACACACATACACACACACACCAACAACAACAAAAACTGCAGAAGCCCTGATTCCTTATTTTGAAAAATAGTAATAAAGAAAAGTGTAGGGGAAAGGCTAGAGGTAGAAATGGCTGTGAGGTTCACACCTTCAGGTGGTATGCTAAATTTTCCACATTTATATATACATTTCTAATTACGTAATGTATGATCAGCAGCAGCTGCCAGCATTGTCTGAGTTTGAGAATGGGGGGACAGTGGCAATAACCTGACTCATTTCAGTTAAGAATTAGGATGGACTATCTCTCAGGGTCACAGGTATGCTCTTCACTAATAAGTCGCTGCATGAACTAGATTTTACAAAATAGTAGTATTGCCAGTGCACGGACACAAGTTCCCCAGGCAGTCCCTGGTCTAGGTTCTTAGCATCTGGAACAAAGAATTGAGCAAGACACACAGGAAAAGCAGCCATCACATAGATTTATTGAAAGTAAAAGTACACTCTGTAAAGTAGAGAGGGTTCAGTGGAAGAGAAGGCCTCAAAGCTGGGTCTATGCAGCCAAGCTTGTTTTTATTGGGCTATGCTAGTTCTCCTGCTTCATCCTTAGATGGTTCTGAATTTGGTTGACAGCTGAACTTGACTTAATTTCTTTTCTACTGTGCATGCATAAAGTTCCTCCCTCCCCTGACCCCCTAAAAATGCCCAGAGTGGGAGCAAACTGCAATGATATGTTACAAGCAACAGGTTTACTTAAGGTCAATCCCTTGGGCTATTGTGGATTCCCAAGATCAGGACTTTCACTTGAGGATCTTGAATTTTGCTGGTGCTGGTCTGTTTTCCTCCCTTTAACTGCAGGATGGTCCACTTTCCCTGACAGGATGAGGTTTCAGAAGGAGAATCAGGTAGCCTGAGAACCCTGGGTGTGGCAACTCTCTTGTGCCTTTTCTGTCCCTTCCCCATGCCCCATTTCCTAACAGTATGATTCCCAGTATGAGTCTCATTGTACTGAGTTTTGTTCACATTGGCATTAGTTAAGCATTTACTAGGTGTCATATAATATTCTGATTTGGGGGATAGTAAGATGTGTAATACAGAGTCATGGTTTTCATGAAATTCCATGAAATAGGGAAAATATGCATATAACAAATAATTACAATATATGTGGGTCACTGTTTTAGCCACATTGTGGTCCAAAGGGAATGATGAGATTGGACACCCTTTCATAAGGTTTTACTAGAAGAAAACAATGAAAAAGAAATTTAGTATCATGCAGTTCTATATATAATGTGCTGTTATAAGTAATCTAGTTCAGTAAATTTGCTTTGAAAAAAAGGTTAAATATTATCCATGAAGCATTTAAGTTACTGTTGTAGTCATCTTTTTCATCCGTGTGACCAAAAGACCTGACAAGAAAAAATTTAGAGTAGGAAAACTGTATTTGGCACTCATAGTTTCAGAGGTCTCAGTCCATAGATGGCTGATTCCATCTATGATCTGGGTCCAAGGTGATGCAGAACATCGTGCAGACAGTAATGGCAGAGGAAAGCAGCTCAGGACATGACAATCAGAAAGCAGAGGGAGAACTCTTGTTCACTAAAGATATATACCCCAAAGGCCATGCCCTTGTGATCCACCTCCTCCATCTACACCCTACCTGCTTACTGTTAACCACCCAGTTAATCCATTCAAGTGGATAATGCCCTGATTAGGTTAAGGCTGTCATAACCTAATCAGCTCACCTCTAAATTTCTTTGCATTGTTTCACACATGAGTTTTTGTATGTAAATTGTAACAGTTTTGTATGGATATGGCTTATTCCTTTTTTTTTTGCAGTGCAAGGTATTGAACCCAGGGCGCCATGCTAGGCCTTCCCTGTACCATTGAGCTATATTTCCAGGCCGGGGATGTGTTTGTATGTGTGTGTGTGTGTGTGTGTGTGTGTGTACATGTGCATATGTGATTTTTTGCATTTTTTTGTGTGTGTACATGTGCACATGTGATTGCATTTTTGTACACTGTGTTTGTGTTTGCTTTACCATGTCATAAGAAAACATATATTTGTGGACTTAGCATTAAATAATGTTTGAAAGCTGTTCGTACAGATGATGGAGGCAACAGATTTCAGAGAATGACGTATATATTTATTGCAAGTTTATAATTTTATTTTCTAAAACCATTGATATAAAAGGTTGAAACACTCCCCAAATATTACTTTTTCAGAGTACGTGTCTCAAAATACCAGGTGTCCCTCTTACAGACTTAGCAAGTCCTTATCTACCTCAGCTACCCAGTATACACATCACAAGCGTAGGCAGGGCAGCCTGCCCTACAGGCTCTGAGGCCCCCACTAATTCAGGACTGTAAATGGCAGACTGAGACTCTCTAAGTCCCGGGTCTTTGTATGCTAACAGGAGCCCTTGGCAATTCAAAAGTCCAGTGGCTTCTAGGAGAGAGGCCAGAAAAAAATGCCCATCAACTCCCTACCCTGCCACAGATGACACCAGCCAACTGTGAGTAAATACTCTTTTCAGATGAAAACACTGAGTTTGTGACAAAGGGAACCTTCCTCTTGACCTACAATTCACTCTTCTCACACTTGGGAAATATAAAGGAAATATTCAGCATGTGTAAAATTTTGATCCCAGAGAGATAGACATTGTATAGATCTACAGGCAATATTCTAACTGTTCTGGCAAAATATAACTCAAGAAGCCAGAAACACAGAGGAAATACATCCAGTATTTGTCTGTAACTTAGCAGTGTGTGTGTGTGTGTGTGTGTGTGTGTGTGTGTGTGAGAGAGAGAGAGAGAGAGAGAGAGAGGGAGGGAGGGAGGGAGAGAGAATTGGTTTCTGGGAATTCATCTTTTCTGGTTAGAAAAGGAATTGAGGTAATTCAAGCAGAGGGAATATACTTTTTCAAGACCACAGGGAAAATGGCAGTTAGAGCCAAGTAACTTGATATTAATCCACAAAATCTTTTTCAGAGCAGGTGAAGGTCTGTGATCCTGTAAAAATGTTTTCCCCATGGGATCACATTGATCATATTTTAAGGCTGTTGACATCTGATTTTATTGACAGATGTCCCTAGATGTTTTGAGTTTTCTTTTTGTTTCAACTCAGTGGCTGTGATTTGCCTTGACATTTGTTGTACATGGCTGCTAGATCTAATGAAGTCTTCTGGAAACACCATGGTTCATAATTTTGTATGACCAATATAATTATTCCAGAGGAATTAATGGTGAAAAAAAAAATTCAAGACTTTGGTGACTTTGGGGAGAATCTACATTTTTAAAAATCTTTTCTCCTTTTTACCTAATATTGTTAAAATTTTGTTTTGGATTCGGATTGGTGATAATTAAGTGATGAAATTGATGGCGGGAAAAAGGGCTGGAGAAAGTTCCAGAACCTGGCAAAGATATTGGAGTTGGTGAATCGGCTACTCTGGTATTGCTGCACAATGATCCCTGTCATCTTTTCCTTTGTCAATTAAAATGAACAAAAAGAACTGAGGTACAGGTGGCCTTCTACTGCTTCTCAGTTATGGTATAGTAGGGATAAGCAGCGGCTTTCTGTGGATAAGTCTTGGAAGCTAATACCCAGGAATTTCTGTTGATACTTGCTCAGCTGCTCTCCTGGCTGGCAATGGTTGATGTCTAGCAAGCCTAAGTCACTTCCAGTCTTCTATCTCATGGGGCAACCTGTTAGTGAATAGAGGTGCCAAACAGAAATGGAGCACAATTCAAAACTATATAAATGGAAAAACTACCTATTTTTATTTGTCTTTATTTCTTTCTTCTATATGCTTCAAAAGAAAAGGGGGGGAAAAACAAGCCTATGTAAAAATGTCAGGGAGTGCATTGACAAAAGGTTTATTGATCAGCCATTTCCAATAGGCCTCACTTTTCACATCCTAATTCCAGAACCCATACCCTGCAAAATGTCTCCTGTGTAATTCACCTTCCAGTGACCTTCCTCTTCTCGTTCTCTCCTCCGTGCTTATATATATATATATATATATATATATATATATATATATATATATATATATGCTTAGTCTTTCAAAGAGAAGCAATGCATTATGGTAAAAAGAAAATTGAGTGCTGGTCAGAAGACTTGGGTTCCAATTTCTGATCTTTTTCAGTGTATTTGGTCATTTACTTCAACCTATAGGTTTTCTTCACTATGACTCAGTGTGGTGAATTTATTTGGGGAAAAAAGGGCCCACCATGTGGCACTGGATCGCTGCCCCAGGGGTGTGCAAATGCAAAAACCATTATCCACACTTCAAACTGGAAGTAACAAAAGAGTTTGGGGGCTCATTGCCACAGTCACAAGCCAGAATACAGATTACTTCAGAGAAATCCAGATGCAGGGCATGAGAGTACAACCTTATAAAGGCAAATCAAAATCTTCCTGGGCTTGTTGGGTTGAAGTTTGGGGAAGGAATAAATTGATATATTGGTTATTATCTACAAAGAGACACTACTTTGATCACAAGCAGAGAAAAAGGTTAATATTTATGATTGGATTTGAAGAAAGAAGAGGAATACTACTTCATACAACATAGAAAACTAAACAAATTGACTCTGTAACATTAGTCAGGAATTATCACTATCTTTAATGAGAAGGAAACAGAGACTGATAATTTACTAATCATCCCTATTGACCTCTATACATCACTATGTAAATGGTATAGTTTTTAACTTCTCGGTGTGGATTCAGTTGATTTTTATTAATTCATACAGTCATCAAATATTGATTAAACATGCACTTTGATTGCATTAGAGATACCAAAATGAATAGTACAGACATAGTGTCTTTGTGGTGTTTACTGTGCGGAGATGTTTTGGAATTAAGAATGTACAGATAGTGTTTCAAACAGTACACTGGTGATGTTATATATGATCTAACTGTTGGTATCAAGATTGTGATAACAAGAAAAAAATCAAAACCAATAAACATAAGGCATGCTATATCTTTAACAGCTTGTCTTTAAAGAAGTATTTGTTATCTGAGTTCACTGTATGTTTGAAAATACTGAGAAGCACTTAATAAACTTCAGGTGGTGGTATTAGGTAATTAACATGTGAAAATGTTTGTATGGCTATTTAAATTTTATGTTGGTATTGAACAATTTGCATGTTTATAGCCTTTTTCTGCAATTAAGTTGTAAAATCCTCAAGGGAAAAGAAGAGGAAAGGAGGCTAGGGAATTCAGCAATTGTTGATATCCTACTATGTGTCATTCACTATGCTAGTCACTAAACCTGTGTTATTTCATTTAAATAGGAAGCAGTTGGTAGCCTCCACATTGTCTAATGTAATGTTTCAAAATTTATAGGTGCCTCATACATGTCCGTGTTGGTATGATTAGCAATTTAAACTCCTGCTTAAGAGTATGTATGGCCTTTTCCAATAGACTCAAGTCTGTCCTTAGTAGGCATGATAGTTCTTGCCATGCCACTTTCCTGAGAAAGCAGGGCAAAGAAATTGTTTTCATTCTAAGACCATCTGTGTTATTTCTTAAAACCTTTGTGGGGCTGAAGGAAAACACAGTGCCTGTTCACCCCTGGTGCTGTGTGCCCTGCACTGAAGGCACCAATGCCTGAAAATGGTAAAACTTCCCTGGTAGAGAGTGATTTGCCAGGGGAATGTGATGCTGCCCCTCTAGAGTATGGGGTTTTCTATCAGGGGCACCGAGGGGCATAGTCGGCTCTGGGTTTGTGGGATGACTACCTGAGACAAGACTATGCACTTCGGAAGTTCATGGCTCAGTTCTTGGGAAATAAAATTTACGGTGCAGTTTTAATTAGTCTCAACATATTTTTCTTTTAAAAAGTAAATGAAGTTGGTGTGGTGGTGCACACCTATAGTCCCAGCAGCTCAGCAAGCTGAGGCAGGAGGATTGCAAGTTCAAAGCCAGCCTCAGCAATTTAGCAGGGGCCTATGCAACTTAGCAAGACCCCATCTCTAATTAAAATATAAAAAGGGTTCAGTGGGATATGGGATATGGCTCAGTGGTTAAGCACCCCTGGGTTCAATCCCTATTACCAAAAAAAAAAAAAAAAAAAAACCAAAAAAGGAAATGAAGAGCAAGACCGACCCAAATATATAGATGGCCTCTTTGTGCTAGTTGAGATGAGATAGAAGTAAAATATTAACAGAAAATGCATATGCTACAAGTTAAGTCACAAAGGAAAAATAGAAATTGTTTTTGGTTGATAGCTATGTAAAAACTAATCAAAATAGACACACACTACTTAGAGCGATAATGTTGGCCAAATTATGCACCATGATACAAGAGTATTGAAAGTTGAAGAGGAGTAGCAAGCAAGACAGCAGCAATCAACTCTGAGAAAATTCCTTATCTCTTAAGAAGCACTGTTGCTCAGTGGTTTTTAAATTTGGGGACTTTCAATCTTGTTAATATATAGCAAATTGAGGTAGGCTATGAAAAAATATATTCTGTAGTAATAAATAGACAGGCACTGAAGTTGGATGCTATTTTGGGGGGACTGTATAAATTTAGAGCATCCAGAGACTTACATGAATCAGCCCTGGTACTAAAGCCTTGTAAATTCTGCAGTCTGAGACAGCTAAATACATTAGATGCTTTTTTGCCCCTTTACATCTCCATCCCTTGCTTTTGTATCACCTGTACATTTGGCTTTTTAGTGGTTCTTGAGTGTTCAAAAGAAACATACTTGTTCAGAAGTCTAACGAGGGTGGTGAATGTGGACTAGGGATTTGTGGGCCCTTAGGGATACGTCTGTGTCCCTAGGTAACACACTTCAGGTGGCTGAAGTGCAATTCCAAGAACATCTCCCTTCTCTGCACAATACCGATCTTTGGGTGACTAGAAAGCTCAGGGAAAAGGAGAGCTGGCCATAGGGTAGCAAGAGATGGAAAGGGGACCAGGCTTTATACAACCTTTGAAAGAAACTTCTAATGCCTACCAAAATTCACTGTCTCTTTTTCTTATTAACAGATCCCCAAATTTATTTACAATGACAATGCACTTGGCTTTCAAGAAAATAGAACAAGACATTTTCCACACACCCTATCAGCTAAATGAGTACATTACTAAGTTTGACAAATGGCATGTGTGCAAAAATGTTGAATGGTATTTGCAGAAAGACTGTTTAAAGGATCTGACTCAGGTACAATGGATGCCTCTTTCACCTCTTACTGGTTAGACTATGGTCATGATGTCTGGAATTCCAGCGGCCATACTGGGTTGTAAGATAACCATAAGCTTAGAAGTTATGATTAAGAACAGCTGGATTTAAAAAATTGAAGAGTCTGTGTTTCACATGACTGAAATTTCTATGGCCTTAAGCTACTTAATGCTGAACTTCCTTAATGAGAGAGAATAAAACTTTACCAGTGTTTATGCTCTGGTTTTTGCATTACTATTATTCTGAGTTTTTGATTGTGTGTGTGTGTGTGTGTGTGTGTGTGTGAGAGAGAGAGAGAGAGAGAGAGAGAGAGAGAGAGAGAGATATTAGCAGCTCAGGTTCCAATCAATTGTTCTGCTTTTAAGAGAAAAGAGCCTAATTCAAAGCTGTGTCTGGTATCTGGATGTTCTGAGCTTCAGGAGGAGCATTGTCAGCTGCAAAGACTTTGTCCTTGTTTGGCCTTGTTTAGCCAGATCACTTCTCAACTCCAAGTACCAGCAAGAGTACTTGCCCTAGAGTCCATTACAATTACAAGAGTAATTGTAAGCAGTTGAACAGGCCTGGCCCAGAGATCTTCTGATATATCACATGGTCCCACCAAATCCTAAAAGAGGCTCACCAACCAACACACTAGCTATGACTCACACATACTCATCGATTTCAGTCAATATATGTTGACCGCTATTTGCCTACCAACATCCAGGTGGGCTGATGGCAGACAAAAATGGTCAGAAGCTGTCCTAAGTCAACCTGTTCTTTTAGTCTAACAGGAAATAACAAAATCAGGCCTGAAGTTTGCTGGGGACCAGTAGTGGTTCTTACTGATCCATATCACAGCACAGTCATTCCAGCTTACACTTAGATGAAATCATTTTTCTTTCATTATTAGCAATTTTAAGCTTTCTCATAAATAGATAGATAGATAGATAGATAGATAGATAGATAGATAGATAATCAAAAGCTCCATGCTCTATTTTCTGATAACAATTTGTACCCAATTATCTAATGACTTGCAAAAATACCCATTGTGGTTGTTAAAAAATAATCAGATGTGAAATATAATGCAGACTTAAAATTTGATAGACAACAGAGTGAGCCGAGAAGAAATGCTAAATGGGGACCTAAACATGTCTACCACAAACACACAGAATGTTTGAAACAAGAATTCCCTTCAAAGAGAAACAAAGGAAGTAGGAGGCCCACGGTTTGTTACTGGTCTTGGGCGAGCTTGCTGCTCACTTATTTATCAATGTAAACAAAGCCCAATTAGTCTCAAGGAAGAGACCCAGGAGAGAAAGTGGTCATGGATGGTCTTTGTTTGTTTGTTTTTTTCCATGCTTCACATGGAAACTCATTTTCAGTATTTGATTTTGGCTGGGTTAGTGTTCTTACCCAGAGGCTGGTTCTGCTGAAGTTATTATGAGACCTTTGCAAGTAACATTTGATCTACTTCTGAATATAGATTCCCCCTTTTTTCCCCCCTGGGCTTTTCCCTCCTTGCTTTTCCCTCCCCTCTTATTACACTGATTGCATGCAAAATTAATTATCAGTCCTGTCACATCTTGCACTGCTAACAGTGGTCAGTATTGAATTATGGGGAATGCAAACGCAATTTTCAGCAGCCTAATTGCTTCTCCTGTACCCAGCGAAACGTTACATTAAATACCCGTGGCCAGCAGATTGTATTTGATTTCCATAAGAAACTGGTGGGATTTCATTACTGGAATCCCTAGCATCTACTCGCGTGAGTTTTCCTAACCGCTCTATGGGGCTGGTTTTGTATAAAGCAAGTTTCCTTCTGAAGTTGCAGCTGCCTGGTGAAGTATGGATGGGTCGTACCCTCTCTTGGGTCAATGAGAGAAAAAAGATCAAACAGTCCATGAGAGTGAAGGGCTGGTACTAAAATGAGAGCAGGTCTTTTGTTTTGGAAGATGACTGAGTGTCATAGTGCCTCACTCCATTCTAAGCAATTAGGAGTGCAATGACATAGGATCCCGCTCCCCCAAATTATAAGAGATCCACCCATAGTGACAATGACAATGGGTTCCCTGGCCATGGTTGGGAGTTTCTACCATCCCAATCTCAAGGAGCTCAGAGCCTATGTAGAAGGGAAGATAGAATGTGAACCAGTCACTATGATTTCCTGTTTGATGATGCTGGTAAATGTATTTTCAAGTCACTTAGAAAATGCTACAATCACAAGAGAAAAATGGAATACTCTCCCAAATCTTAGCAGAGAAGTGATCACTTGAATGGACTCATGAAGTTTATTAGGCTGACGCTGTGGAGAAGGGCATCTTAGGAAAAATAATAATAATGATAAACTCACTGAGCGAACCGTGCTCATTTTGGTTCAGACATATTACGTGTATTAGAGCTTTTACATCGTGTAGTG
Organism: Urocitellus parryii; assembly: GCF_045843805.1. Taxonomy (NCBI): domain Eukaryota; kingdom Metazoa; phylum Chordata; class Mammalia; order Rodentia; family Sciuridae; genus Urocitellus; species Urocitellus parryii. The sequence goes on along the minus strand of NC_135536.1, from coordinate 24,170,373 downwards.
ATCCTATGAGGCATTATCCCCATCTTTTGAATGATGAAGCTGAGGCAGTAAGAGTTTAAGCAAGTACCTCAGTGCTACACAGTCAGACCCAAGGAAGACAGGTCTAGGTCATTAAGGATAATATTAGTCATGCCATGGATGTTCAAGTTAGTCAATAGGCAATGAAGACACAGAAAAGAAGTGACAAGGTCAGATTGGCATTTTAGAAATGTGGCAAAAGTCTGCAGAAGGATTGATTAGAGGACAGTAGACTGGAGGCTGGGCGACCAGTTACATGGCTCTCATAGTAATCCCGGCAGAAGATGACAGTGGAGAAAAGAGGCCACTGGGATGGTTCAGGAATACATTTGGTTCAACTGAGTGATAGACTAAAGTGATGGTGGGAAGTAGTCTCCTCCTCTGACTGCCTTTCCTTATGCCAAAACCGCTGAATGCTTCCAATTAGGAAGCAAAAAAAAAAAAAAAAAAAAAGGGAGGGTGGATTTTAAAAGAGAACAGTCTTAAGAAAGACATATTAAGAAACTGGAGTGTTCCAAGGAATTGGTAAGTTTGAGAAACATCTAGGAAGTTTCTATGTATCCCATGGACTTACTATGACTCAGTCATAGAATGAATATATACACACACACACAAACATATATGCTGTATATAGAATATATATATATATGTATATATGTATGTGTGTGTTTATATATATATATATATATACACACACACCATATGTAGAATATATATATATGGCAAACATTGGAGTGACTTGTCTCACATCACTTCGTTAGTTTGTTACAGAATTAAATCAACATCTGCCGTTTTCATTTGTTTTGCATCATGACACCCTCAAGTGACAGCCAGTTTGCTCTTTCCCTGGAGGAAACATTTAAACACTAAATCTTGACCTAATATGCCTGGAAGACAGTCTTACTGCACCTCAACCCCAGGACCCCCTTGTTCATCCCCTCAGCTGTCGAAAGTACTGGTCATTGATTGATTCCTGGGTTCCTCTCCATGGCTTGCTCCCTGTTAAAGGAAGTTGTCTCTTTTAAGGCAATACTGAAATGAAAAATCTGTGCATAGAGTATTTGTTTCAATGGGTGGAAGGCATGTCAATAGAATAAACTCATAGAGGTATTATTGCTGGTTCAATGCTGTTAATGTTTACATATTTGGGCCCTATTTCTACTTCTCTTCAAAAGTATACATTAATGTTCACACAGAAATATTTAATAAAATTAATGTCACCACTCTCTCACTGTCTTTTTCAGAATTTAATTCATTTGGAATTTTCAAATTCCATATTCAGGAGAGTAGCTAAAGAAAAATATCAAGCAAACTTTGAGTCACTAAAATATAAATATTTAAAATTTCTCAAAATTGTAACAATATGAAATTATATCTTGTTACTTGTTGTTTTACTCAGTATGGCATACATTATAGTATTCATATAGAATCAATCAATAACTTTTTTGTTGTCATTATTCTACTGTATGCCAGATACTCTTGTAGATTTTTGTCCTGCAATTCATGACAAACATTAACAATAGAAAAAAATGCTCAAAACTGACAAAAACAGAGAAGGAGATCCACATTCAAACCTCACAATTTTTCAACTTGAAATAGGTTCATGTAAAAGCAAAAATCCCCCCTTCATTATCTAGTCAGTTTTTTCCTAATCAGACTACAACTAAAACCAATTGTGAGTGAGAAAGGGTATAGGAAAAAACTTAATAAAGGTGAAACTTAGTCAACCTGCCTTTTTCCAAGTGCTGAGTCAGAAAGCAACAGGATTTTCTGGATTTTTAGAGCTAGATATGCTAAAAACATGAAAGCTGTATTATTATTATTACCATTTTTTAATTTTGAGGTTAGAGATAGTGTCTGAATAGCAGCAACAAAAGAGGCTTATGAGGATTTGCCAGTTGAGATCATACCCCTTGTCTCAGGAAGAGAAAGAAAAAGAAAGCCTACTGCTTAATTTTACTGATCCAAGTTTTTACTTTCTATTGTTTACTATGGGCTTCTAATATTGAATTTTTTGAAGTCTCTGATGAGTTTTGAAGATTACATTAGCAGATAATAAAATAATATTCTTGTTTACCTATAATACTTCTGACCATAAGATTCTTTGTGATGTTGAAACACAAAATTATCCAAAGGAGTTTACTTCCAATAATTAGTTGCATCTATAATGAACTCTTTTCTTATAGTGAATCTCTGACTTGAGGGCTATCTCAAAATAGTAACTATATGAAATTATGTCCTATTACTTGATATTTTACTCAGTATTGTACACATTATAGTATTCATATAGAATCAATCAATAACTTTTTGTTGTTGTTGTTTTACTGTATGTCAAATATGATAATAGTTCCTGCCTTCAAAGACTTTCCAATGAGCTAAAGAAGCAAGCACCACATATATGAAAATAGAAATGTCCACATAGTGTTTTGTAATCATGAGGGCCTATTTGAGGACCTCAGAGACTTTTCAAATTGACCCCCTAAAATTCTGATCATTAGTTTTGACCTGGGACCTATTTGTTTATATTTTCAAAAGGCTCTATAGGTGATTAGGATGCACACCACTGAAAAGGAATTATTGTCTTAGAATTCATGGGAGGCAAGGCCCACTTCCACCAGGAGTTGACCCTGGAGGTCTTTACACAGCGTGGTGTGAGCTGATGTAGGAAGAATAGAGAGAATTTGGGTAAACCAGTAGGAAATGGGTATATTCAAAGGGTAGAATTGAATGAGCTCAAAAAAAAAAAAAAATCAGAAAGCATAGTGAGTGTCCAGAAGGATGATGTATAAGGCTGGAATAGAAGGGTTATATAATAGTAGTTAGTAATAAAACCTTAATATAGCAAGCAAGACAATTTTGAAAGAAGTATACATTTAAAAGTTGAATGCAGTAAAAAGATCTGGATTGTTGAAGAATTTTGATATCAAGATTTAGCCTTTCTGGAAATGTGAAATCATTAAAAAATGTAACTGCATGGGAAAATATTTAGGGACATGTGCAAGGACAGATGGGAGTAGAGAATGGAAGAGAAGTTATTTAGGACACTATGGCTCTGAGGTTATAAAGACAAATGTTAAAGTGGTGACATTGGAATGCAAAAAAAAAAAAAAAAGATGACATTGTAAAGGAAGAATCCTGATAGCATTGATTGGACTTTGGAAGAAAGAATTATTGTCCCAATGAGTAGAAAATTAATGGTGCATATCCAAAAAGAAAAAGGAGTTATTAAATTTCATAGGAATCGGCTTTGGTGGAAAGAAAAAGAGGGCTTTTCCTGATGTGTGAGATGTTAGAGATACCTGGGAGACAGTTGGACATGTAGTATTAGAGTCCAAAACCAAGAAGGACACAGCCAGAGACATTTTGGAGAACTTTATGTGGAGGAAATAGTTGAATTCTTGAGAATGAATGAGGTATGAAGGGACTAGGATATAGCTAGAGATAAAAGTTGAACTGGAGCAATCAGCATTCAGGAGAGTTGTACATTTAGGAGTTGGGAAGAATAAGAGAAGTCATGTTAAGAAAAACAAAAAACTAAAGGGGAGAAAAGACTGGAAAGATGAACCTTCAGGGAAGAAGGCATTTTAAGAGTGGAGAAATGATCACCATCAGAATTACAGAGGAACAGTAAAACAAGGGACAGTAGGAGTGGTTTCTTCTTGACTAAAGGAAACAAGCATTTAGCACCAGGTAAGCATTTGGCACCAGGCATGGCACAAGAGTAAACTTTGCTCTTATAAATATTTTAAATTACTAATCAACACCCAACTATGCCAGGCACTTTTCTAATCACACATTTGAATTAGACACAACTCTCAACTTCAAAGAGATCAGTGTCAAGATAACTATAATGATGTAAACAGATAATGGTAATCCTTCTACAAGAAAGAGGCATACACAGTAGAAAGAGGCACCAGCAAGAACCAGGACCGCTTTATGAGTCCTTTGCCAGCCACAACATTTAGGGTCAGTGGTACATATTTTTTACTCTTACACTTGTAAAATCTGCTAAGCCTTTTCTCAGAGTATTGAGTCTGTATAATTGTCATGCTCCTCAACTCAAACCCAGGGAATGTGCTCTGGGGAATAGAGTCAATATTCCAAGTCATATTTTTTTTTTCCTCTGTGCACAGACCTCTCGCCTAAGAGTAAATCAGTGGGCATTTTCTGTATCCCGAGCAGAAGTTGACCTTCAGACCCAATTTACAAATTAGGAAGACAAATAAATTATTTATAGCATGTCAAAAACAGAATTGGACCTAATCCAACAGCTTTCTTTTACAACAGTTGCTGCTTAAGCAACAGATTGCCTCATAATTGGCTAGATCCAAGTTTTTCTGTATCTTTCTACATGAAGTGTTGTGCTCTGACCGGCAACATGGGCATCACTGAAATGCTTCTCTCAGCTGCAGAATGTCAGACTCCACTTCAGACCTGTTAAATCAGAATCTGCATTGCTGTTAAGAACTCAAGGGGAGCTGTGTGTGCAGCTTGAGAGGCAGGGGCTAGAATATTGAATGGCAGCTGAGGAGCATGGCCACTCTCCCATTCCATCCCGGTGTACCAATGGGTGACATCAGAACATCATGAAGCAATCCTGTGTTTATGGTTTAACATGGTTATGGTTCACTGTCTATACAACAGAGGCCCCAATTAAAACAAGGTACCATTGCTTTTCCCATCTCAGATCTGTTCCACGGGTTTGTACATATTTCTGACATATTAATGGTAAAGGTAGCAGGTGATTGTTTTGCTACTAGAAAGGGCTTTTAGTGGTAGAAGTCCTTTACTTGTAAAATAAAACCAAGAGTTTTTATTAGGACTGTTGGCCAAAAGCATCATAGATGGTTTATGTAAAATTCATTGTCACTTTCTAACTGTATGTCTTTATGCATGTTAAAAATATCTTGAAGTTTCAGCCTTCTTGTCCATAGAATGTTCTTAATTATTGCATCCATACTGCAGAGGTGCTGGAAGATTAAATCACAAGGGTATGCAAAACAGTTAACATGGTATCTGGGACCTAGTAAAGGCTCAATAAATACTACGTTGTCTATTACTATTTAATTTATTATTTTATTACTATTGAGTATCTATTATCTGATTCTTTTCACAAGAATATTGAAATAATATACTACTGAATATTCTATGGGAAATTTAATAATTTTAAATTAGCTAAGCGTTATAAGATTAGAAATCCGCATGATACCTAGGGATCTACATTTCAGTCTCTATTGTGTGGCCAAACTACATATTCCTTTGGTTTACTATATTTGAGGCAAAGATCTGGAATGTCCCCGGTCTTTCTCAAGGAAAGGCCATCAGCCCACCACCCCCTTTGCTATGCAAATGCCTTTTATAGCTGCAGAAGCAGAAGCGGCTTTGAGCAGATGAGCACAGCAGTGCAGGAACACATGTTTACCCTCCTTCGCCACAATTTGTCTTACTCTGCATTTTCTAGGAACACACTTTAGTAAGAAAATGCCTTTATTCCATTTATATTTAGTCAATTATCTGGTTTATTCTCTGTTTTTACAATCTACTGAAATGCAGCACATCAACCCAGTTGAAGGCATGGCAGCTGCAGACATTTAGTTTATCTACAGTACTTTGAGAGAAAAAGGACAAGTTGGCACAGGGTCTTCCCATTCTGGGACTATATATAATTAGGTATGAGCATGGAATGGTATTCTGGCCCTTATTAAATTCTATTGTTAAGCCACCATATTTGAAATAAAACACACAACTGTAATCTTGCATATTTGCCAGGAAAAAAAATGCAAATGATTGCATCTAAGGGAATGCCAACTCATTTTCCCAGCAGTTTCCATTCAGAATGTGTAATTCTGAACTGCTGGCCTCCTCTACCATTGTGGAAGTTTCTTGGGAAACTGATGGGAATTGCTGTAGCTGCTCTCACCTGGATGCCTGACCACCTGTCATGACCACTGCCCCTGTGTTAAAGATGAGGATTGACTTTGGTTACCTCTATAACCCACAAGCGACAATTGTATTCCTAGTAGGAATTGCATTCCTATTGTGCACAGATGTTGTACTCTGTCAATTCTAAACCACTGATAACAATTAAGTGCTCAAGAGACTACTAAAGAGAGCCACATTATTGCCTCTCACAGGAAACTTTAGAAATACGCAGAATAAAGGGTTTTTTTCCTAAGCCTAACATCAGTTCCATTTTCAAGGTATCAATGTGACATCTTTTGGCATGTTTCCTTGGAGACCAAAGAGTGATAAGAAAAAATTTTTGTATTTATAGATTTACTACTGAATCAATATATAAAAAATTTTCTATTTATAGATTTACTACTGAATCAATATATAGGTTTTAAAATTAGATATATTTAAAGGGTGGTTGATATATATGCATATAGGTATAATGTATATATGATTATTACAGTCAATAAAATTAATGTATCTATCATGTCACATAGTTATTTTAGTTATCTTTGTGTGTGTATGAATATGTGTGATTAAGAGAAGCTAAGACTTGGGCTGGGAATATAGCTCAGCTGGGAGAGTGCTTTCCTCATATGTACAAAGCCCTGGGTTCAATTCCCAGCACCACAAAAAAGAAAAAAGTAGCTAAAATTTATTCTCAGAAAATTTTTAGTATACAAAACAATATTATTGATGTAATCACCAAGCTGTACATTAAATCTAGACATATCTACCTTACATAACTATGCTATTGTACCCTTTCGTCTTTTTCTCCCTACTTTCCCCTCTGCTGTCCCAGGTAACCACCTTTCTGCTCTGTTTTTGTGTATTCAAGATTTTTTTTTAAATATTTCACATATTGGTGGAATCATGTGGCATCTTTTTTTCTTTCTGAGTTTGGCTTTTTTTTTCACTTGGAATAATGAATAATAAGATTCATCCACTTTGCTACAAATGGCAGAATGCCCTTTTTCTAAGGCTTAATAATATCCAAACACATACATATACCGCAATTTCATTGTGGTATAATTTCATCATTGAGTGTTCAACACTTAATAGATACTAGAGTTGTTTTCATATTTTGAATATTATGAATAACATTGCAATGAACATGGAGTGCAGATGTCTTTTTCTAGGTGCTGATTCTATCTCCTTTGGGCATATACCCAGAAAAGAGATGGCTAAGTCATATGGTAATTACATCTTTAGCTTTTTTTGAAGAATCACCATACTATTTTCAGCAACACACAAGAGTTTCCTGAACCTCACTCTATATCCCATTTCCAAAATGGGATAGAAGAGTGGGGAAAAGTACTGTTCTGGGCAACTTAGTCTTCATATCTTAAATAGTTCCTCTCTGAATACTTTCTGATTCCCTTTCCCTGTGGATGGATCTAAACATGCCCCTTTACTCCCACCTGTCCTAGGTATAGTTTTACAGAAACAGCATATGCAAATAATACTGTCATATTATTCAAGAGTATAATGATTAAGAAACTCAGAATTTGCTTTTTTCAGGCACAAAAGATTTGGGTACAAATAAGGCTTTTTGACCTAGAGTTTCTTTATCATGTATTTTTGAGGATAATACATGCCTCTTATGAGATGTTATGAGAATTAAATGAATTGTGAGGTAACTAGTATAATTACTAGCCTCCATAAGTAAACAGATATTTTCATTACTTATTAATTTACATGTCTGCCTCAGTATATTATAAGCTTTCAGAGGGTAAGACCTAGATTGTAGTTCATGTTCATGTCTCTATAACATAGTATCATGCTATCCATTAGTAGTTCAGTAAATAGTGGATTAATAAATGTCAAGCGTGAATAAATAATAATTTCAAGTCTGTAATTTGTCAAAGAAAAGTTTCAAGAAATAATTTTTCTCTTACAAACTATTCTTTAAGATGGTCTTATGCGCTAGCACTGGATTTTTGAGATAACCAGGGTCTGGGATCCCTCTCACCAGATGCCTGCCAGTTTCTCCTGGGACCATTATGTGTCTCAGTCTTGTCTTTTCACTCATTGGCCTGTGTATTACTAATCACTTACCTAGTTTTCACCACTGATATAACGCACATGCTTAATTTTCTAATGCTTAATAGAGTTTAGTATTATTTCCCTATTTTTTAGAAAGGAAACAAATATGGCAAACTCTACCTGAACGCACATTTTTTCACATCTTTAGCTCAAAAACAGTGGTCCAGCAAATAAACAGGGCACACCATTTATAATGTAGAACAGAATTAAAATATGTCATTGGCTTTTTTTGTTGTTTTATGAAAGCATAACATTTTTTATTTAATTTTCTATTTTTTAAATTTTTAATTTTTTAAAATTAGTTATACATGACAGTACAATGACTTTGATATATCATACGTTTGAATCAGATGGGATACAATCTCTCATTTTTCTGAGTGTACAGATTGCAGAATCATATTGGTCATGCAGTCACATATATATATACAGTAATAATAATGTCTGTTTAATTCTACTGTCTTTCTTATCCTCCCATCCCCTCCCAGCTGTCATTGGCTTTTATCGATGCTTTGTTTATGTGGGCCGAAGTTATCCTTTACCTGGTTTCATTTCTGTATGCGCTACTGCTGTCTGTGAAGTAGCTATTCTCCTAGAGGGCTTGCCCCTTCAAGCTCTTTCAGAACTGCCTACCCTGACAATAGTCCATCCATCCAAGGTTTCCATATTGTTTATCTAAAGCAACATTTCTCTATTCATTACGATTAAGGATTTTTTATTTTACATTTGAATAAACTGAGAAAATAAAAAGAACTGATGCAAGGTGGTAGAAAGATAAATAAGAATAATGGGTTGGACTGGCCACTTTATCAAACCACCTAGATTTTACAGGTATATTTCTAGTCAGAGAGTCTAGGGAAGAAATAGGAAGAATGATGGCATTGGCCGAATCCTGTGTAGAAGGCAAAATAATGTTGCACATGAGTTAATTAAATCACCTCTCCTTTGGTAACAATGCGTGTTTTAGTTTTCAAAATGGCAGCTCACAACTTTCCATGGCTTCTCCTAATGTGGATTTCTGACCAGTTCAACGATGATGGAAATACAGGGCCTCTTAAAAAATACAAAATGTCTCTGGTAGTTCTAGTCAGAGTTCCTTTAAGCTGCTAGATTCTGACACCTCAGCAGAATTATCCATGATCAATTTTTCACCAAGTGTATGTGGCCTGAAGTCTCACTATAGTCATCTTTGCTATGCTGGACTGTTGGTTGGCTACCTGGAGGGCCTCTACTTCTTTCCTCCCCTTTGACTTCATTGAGATCCTTAGCTGCTGAGTTTTATCCCAGTACATTCTAGCCCCACTGCAAAAGAATAGAAAGCACAGCTAAGGCATCCATCTCTGATTGCAGAGCAGGTTGAAAAATAGTCACCTTCTTCATTATGATTGCTTGATGCATTTCGGGATTTGTATTATCTGTCATTAAATAGCTAGCTCAGACTTCATTCCTTCATCCCTGTATCAATTCACTAATTTATTCAGTGAGTATCAGAGAGAATTAGGTCACATCCGGATTTTACCACTTACAGGCTCTGTGACATTGGGTACAGTTATTAACCTCATGGATCTTCCATTGCTTCGTTTTAAAGTTTGAGTGATAAAAACTAACTCGTCAGTTCATTAGAAGATTATATGTGGTACCATGTATAAAAGCTTCCAGGATGAAACTCTCCATGCTGCTTCTACACTGAAATATATCAGGTGCTCAAAGACTGGTAGCTGAAAAAAAATGCTCCTTAGAAATTTTGATAGTATATGATGTGACAATTTGCACTGCACATTGTATTTCTGGATGTGAAGTCTTAGTAGTGGCATTTTGAAATTCCATTGTGAGAGCTTTTTGAAATTCTGAACAATTTGATTTTGTCCTTCTTACTATATTAGAAAATAAAAGAAGATTAAAAAGGAAAAAATGTAGATTTCTTTTTAATAGATCCATTAATAGAGAAGAAAATAAGTCCTGAGATTACTTTAGAATAATAAATGGAAAGTTCATAGGCAAATGCTTGAAATAGAAAAGCATGTTTTTCCCAAAAAAGAACAATTTAGAGGTTCGAAAACATAGTCAATAGTCCTATGTTTAATTTCCCATAATATCTTATTCTCAAAATTTGTGGACTGAATTTCTATGACCCCTTTCTTTCTCTTTCTATGGGTCAGAGAGATTTTTGCCTTTCCGAATATGACAAGATTTTGGATAGGTATTAAGTTCAGACCCTATTTTCTCTCAGTCACTTTCTGTGATCTTTTAAAAAGTATCCACTTTTTTCTCTAATGTGTGAATTCTGTTGGTCTTTGAAGTTTCTCTGTCTCCAGGTGATGTGTGTATTGAACCAATCTGAAGACACTCCCTGGGTTTGTGGACTGTGAGGTTTTGACTTGGCATAGGTCTTTTGGAGGCTCAGCAGAACTTGTCTAGGTGAGGACATATAGCTGACTGAGGGCAAGAATTATGTTCTACAGCCCTTTCAGAAGCTTGTGAATGCCTGGGCAGATCCAAATCTCTAGCTTAAGCATACCAGCTATTCTTGTAACACACAGAGCCTGGTCCCAGGAATCAGACTTATAGGCAAGAGTTCTATGAGATCTCAAGAACCTGTAATAGGTGGGAGTCACAACACTTCCAAAAATTAGTTAGATGATGAATGATCTCTTCTTAGGCAAGTGGAAGTAAAGAATGGACAGCCAGTCTTCAGGGTTATTGTAAGAAGGCATCCATCAGATATGTTTTGATCTTGTTATTATTTTCTTACAAATTCAATGATTGTTCAAATCTGATCCATTTCTCATACAATTGTTATTGGATGGACTGCTAGAGTTTTTCCTCTTTGCAATGTCTAAGAAGCGTTAGAAACCCAGAGCATTTGAAGGTAATGGATAATTAGCATATTATTCTCAGAGGAATATTCCCAGATAAGGTTGAAAAGTGATCGGAAGTGTATTGAGGGTTTTGTTTATTTTAGCGTCATCCTGATTCTCATTTATTCTACTTTGTTGGGAGAAGACACACACACACACACACACACACACACAGAAAAAAATTAAAAAAAAAGAAAGGAAGGAATAAAGAAAAAGAGAAAGAGGCAGAAGGAAAGATTATATTCAATTTCAAAATGGAAATGAGAGTGAAATAAATTGAATTTTTAGAATTTTAAAAAATATATGTCCCACAGGGCTGTATTGCTGTGGTCACATATGAAGCTCATCTGCTTTCACATCAGATTGCCTTTCTGCTGGATCTGAGACACCTTCCTGCAAGAGCATCATATAGAACTGTTAGAAATCCTTATATGTTACAATCTTACCACCCTTGTTCTTCTAGTATTCCAGCTTGGAGAGTTTGCAGAGCCCTGGTTAATTAATGTTGAACCTTTCAGGGTATCTGTGAATCTTGGCAGAGGTGGTTGGGGACTAGAATTTAATTAAAGGCAGGAGCTACATGGGGATTGTGAAGTCTCAGATTCCAGGAGGGAGACAGTCATTGTAAGGAGGCTGCTGGTGGGGAGGCAGGCGGGGTGGCAAAGTGTGTGACTGCAGGAAAATGATATCCAAAGGTCTAAGTAGGGAAGAAGGAAAACAAAGAGATCAGCAGGATACAACTGAGCTTTTTCCAAGGCATGATCACAGAGGAAATGTATATTGCCTGTTTTGGCACAGGTACATGTGTGCATAACAACTTAAGGTAGCAGCCCTGTTCCTTCATAGAAATATGATGACAGCAGCAACAAAACCTAAACAGAGAATAATTACAGAGCAAGAATGTAGCTAATGAAATGAAAATAACTTTAAAAGGATGAAAATAGATTGTTGTTAACACACCATGTGGTTAACCTATGAACCCAGCTGCTGTGGAGACATAACAACAGAGTCAGCTGTACCATGCAAATGAGCTGCGTCTCAGGGGGGAAATGGGGCTCTTTGGAGAAAAGATTAACTTTTTTTTCCTGTCTAGGGGGCATCCTTTTGCTCACTGGAATGGTAATTTGACAAATGGTGCCATTGTTGCCAAAGTGTAAGCTACTGGACTCTATTTGAAGGCCAGTTGCTGCACAACTGCAAAAAAAACCATTCATGTCATCTTTTGCCCTCAGCCTAAGGACCACTTTTAGTCTGTTCTTTTCTTGTGAGTTTCAGCAATAGAAACAAAGAGTTAAGGATTGCTGACCTGTAGCTCCCACAGCATAGAAGACTACTTCAGGAAACGCTTCTCCAAGAGGTGCTACTTACTGTCTTCCCACACCTGACTTTAGCATCTTGATTCTTCTTGTCATTTTGGTCTTGTTCCAATTTAAAAATGAAAAAGTGTCTTCTACCAGGGACTTGAGTTAGCTGAGGTCTGATGGATGTTTATTTACATATCCAAATACATATAGTAGGTTATAGGTTTTCCTTACAGAAGAAAAACTTAACCACATTGGACATGGGGAATTTTCATGGTTCTGACTGTGTTGGGATTTCAACTCCCTTATCTTCTTATGTTATGTATTCACCCCTGATTCTTTTCTAAGTCCTAGGCCATTTTAGAGGAAAATAGTCTTCAATCAATGAGGAATTGAGACCAGAGACAATTACACTCATTACTCAATGTTCAAACCTTACATTCAAAGTTCTCAATATTAACATCCATCTCTTTTTACTATGGTCCCTAGTATATATCCTTATATAAATGTATTGGATCTGGAGAGGCTTGAATTTAAAGAGAGTTGCTCTCTTTGGGTAGTTTGGGTACATGCTCTGTATAGTTCCTTTGAAGGAGCTTTGTCTTTGTTCTAGATGCAGTAGTGGATGTTTTCTATACCACTCCAGCTTTCTCCAAGGAAAACCACCTGTGCCTACTGAACTAGGTAAAAATGTGTCTTCTATTATGTCCAAGCCATCCATTCACTCATTCATTTATTTGCTGAATGCCTACTCTGTTTCATGGACAGCTCTAAAATAAAACTAATAAGACAAGGTTCTTATCCTTATATACATTATTTCCTACATATGGATAATACTCAAATTGGTAAATCAGTCAATTGCCAATAGCAATAAGTGCTAGAATGCAAAAAAAAAAAAAAAAAAAAAAAAAAAACCAGAACAGGGCAGAGGATACTTTGGATAGTGTGGTTGGAGAAGGCTCCTGGGAGGAGGTGACATCCTACCAAAAACCTGAGAGATGTGAAGGAGACAGATGTGAAAAAAGGAATTCAGGACAGAGAGAGCAAGAGTTTCCACATGAAAAGAAGACCCAGTGGCCAGAGCAGAGTTAGAGGGGAATTCAGGATGGAAGCAGAGATTGCTTCTGAAGTGCATGATTATTCATTGATGACAATCATTGATAATTTCACCCCTTTTCCACAAAACTCCACTTCATAATAAAAAAAGACAATCATATCTGTTTCCGCTTAGGATATATATTAAATAACAATAAAAATGATAAAAATTCAAGTCCATCCCATGTCCTCATCAGGATATTCAATATTTTCCATATCTTGTGTCATTTTATGCTCACAATAGTGCAGGATAGTGATAGAACCAAGATTGAAAGAAATTAACCATTTTCCTAAGATTTGACCCAGCTGAGAAGTTGCAAAATCTGTATCAATTGTACATGCCTTTGTTTCCAAAGTTATAGATTTCCTTCTAAGCTATATAGTTTTTCTAGCACTAACACTGTCTTCTTATTATAAGTTGACATTAAACAGGATATTTTGTAAAAAGTATCTTAATATACAAACAACCCTGTGGATTAGATAATATTACCATCATTTTTCAAGGAGGTAAACGAGGAAGTATAATATTAAAAGGATTTTGTCAGGACCAAATACTAGAAAATGGCTGTTTTGATTTAGAGTAAAATCTATCTGAATCTAGAATCCATTTACTTAAACACTGCACACATCTATCTTTCCATGTCATCAGTGTCTCACTTATGACGCTTAGGTCCAGGTTGCAGGAGAGCTTGCTAAATAAGGACAGGTTAAGAAACAGGATTTAAACCATGCTTTTTTTTTCTTTAAATCTGGATAATTTCTTGCTCCCAGTCAAGTTAAAATCTTACAATTTCTCTTTATCCCTGTCAAATACATATTTCCCTATGAGCTATTTCTTGATTAGTTGCAACACAATATGATCTCACCCTCTGATAGACCCCCCATGATTCTTAATAAGAGTTCCAGGTACTTTTGCACGTGTTTCCTGGATTCTCTCTATGCACCTTCCATAGGTGAACTCACTCCCTGAGAAGCAGAGCTGTACCTCCTACATTGTTGATGTCAATGAAATACCCAGCTACTTTCTATCAGCTACAGAGTAGGTGTTCAATAGATATTTCTCAAAGCCACTGACATTTCAGGAAGTATGAGAAACACCTTATTCCTGTGCTTTTACTCCTCCATTCAAGAATTTGAGAGGATTTGGTTGGTAAGCCACAAAGGAAGTTTTCAAGTGGGACCTATACTGAGGCTATCTTTTGGGACAGGAGAAAACAAGAGCAGCACAAGATGAAGGGTGACAGAACTGTTTTCCTGTCTGCTGGTTTCCTCCAGTTCCCATAGAGAGACAGAACGAAAAGTCTTTCCTCACTTCTTGGGATAGACCAACTCTGCATATTTTTAACATCTATTAGTTGCCTTTTGACTACCACAGCTTTAAGAATTCATCTGAGAAAAATTGGTCCACTGCAGGATGGTATTTGCCCCAGGAAACCCTGCCATTTACCCATCTCAGCACCTGTACTCAGTCTAGTTTCATTTTTTGATGTACTAGAAAATATGCTTCACACACAAAATAAAACCAAGTCAAAAAAAGAGAGAGAGAGAGAGATCTTAGGCCCCGCTACCAATGCTCTCCTGACAAAAGTACATTTATTCCAACAGAACATGAGTCCTTCAAACAAAAAGAAAAAGAAAAAAAAATTATTTTTCTTTTCTTCTGCAGAAACAACCGTGACTGGGGAGAGATTCAAGGTAAAACATGTTCTACTCCAGTCTAGGGAACACAAAGGATTTAGCTCTAGCATCCCTGCTGGCTAGCTCACAGTTGCATATTGTATTCTGTTCTCTAACCTGTGTGTCTATCATTGAATAATAGCAAAAGACAGGTAATATATGGAAAATGCCCCATATGTACACTAGGGCTGACATGGCCCAAAGAAAAATAATATCCTTAAAATTCATCATTTCTTTTGATAAATGCAGTCTTTTTTTTTTTTTTTTTTTTTTTTTTTTTTTGCTTTTTGGTATCATGGTACTTTTGGGGAAACGTGTTGGAAAGTAGGCCAGTTTCTGCAAAGCAAGGAATTGAAAACTCATATGTAAGTTGACTTGATCTGCCCACTTTGCCCACTTTATGAATTAAGACTTGGAGATTCAAAGCAATCAAAATTAAAGAGTATGTCCATGGTCATTCTACCAAAGCACTATATCCCCTCTGGATCAGCCCTGATCCATTTGCTTAACTGCCACATTCTTTCCTCTTCCTTTGACTGTGTCTATATATCTCAAAGCTATACTTAGGAGAACTGGTTCACACTAAACCAAAAAGAGGAACTCACTGATCCACTAAAGAAGAAAGACAAACATCACTGTTGAGTCAGAAGTCCTTTTGTGCTTTTTGATCAGACTTTGGTGGAGGGAGCATTAGGCTACCACTCTTGCCCGAATCCGCCAACGTGGAAGACAAGAGAAATTGATTTAAGTCTAAATAACCATCTAGAAATCAAGAGTGGGTATAGAACTCACCAAATGTATGAGTTTCCCAGGTCTGTCATAACAAAGTATCACCAACTCGGAGGTTTAGAACAACAGAAATTTATTGGTCTCCAGTTCTAGATGCCACAAGTCCCAAATCAAGACAGGACCATGTTTTCTCTGAAGGTTCCAAATATAACCAATCCTTCCTTGCCTCTTCATAGCTTCTGGTGTTTGCCAGAAGCTGTTCCTTGTCTTGCAACTACATCACTTTGATCTTTTTTTCTAACATCATGTGGCATTGTCCGTGTGTCTCTATCTTCACATAGTGTTTCCTTCTTATAGGAAAACCTCTCATTTTGGATAAAGATGTATTCTAATGATCTCATCTGAAGTTAATTGTTACCAATAAAAATTCCATTTTCAAATAAGCTCACTTTTGTAGGGAATTTGAATATATATTTTGGGGGGACACAAGTCAACCCATAACACTTTGTAACCATACCTCATTGTAACCACATTGTAACTGTACCTCTTTAGAATGCTGGTATGCTCCTAACCTTGGACACCAAAGGTATTGTCATCAATATCCTGAGGTTGAGGGAAAAACCCAGGTATTTAATTTATCTGAGTCACAGACCTTGGGTTCTCTTTTCCTGTCACATAATAATCTGAGTTGGCCTCTGATGAAGTATAGCCCAAGTCCTTGTTTGCATTAAACTTAGGGCAAAAAGCCAGAGACCTAGGTACCTTCTCTGAGATACTTACTTACTATTTTCTTCAGAACTGGAGATTGAACCCAGAAGCACTTTGCCAATGAGCAACATCCCCCAGACATTTGTATTTTTTTTTTTTTTAATTCTGAAAGAGTCTTGCTAAGTCACTGAGGCTGGCCTTGGATTTGTGATCCCCCTGCCTCAGCCAACCAATTAGCTGGTATTACAGGCATGCACCATCATGCCTAGTTCATGAGATTATCTTTTGACTATATAACCAGAGAACAAAAGGAAAATGGATAATTGCACTTGATATACAAATCAAAGTGACTATTCCCTAAGAAAAGCATTACATCTACAAAGGTATGACTAAGCATGGAATGTTGGAGAGCATTACAGCCACCCTGTCCTCTGAACATCACCACAGAGGGGACAAAGGGGAAACCTGTCCAGCCAAGTGGCCATACCCTAGGGTCCTGGATTCCTCTGCCAAAAGGGGTATAGATGAAAAGGACATTTGAGGACCTCTGCTCTGTTTGCATTTCACTAAAGGATTTATCCCTAACTCCTTTAGGTGAGAAAACTAAAGCTCAGAAGGGGTAATTGATTAAGGCACTTTTGAAAGGTGGGTGAGCAGAATACAGAACATGAGTAAGACTGTATAACCAATCAATGCCCTGTTAAATGATAAAGCATTCAGTTTTTTGTTTGTTTATTGTTTTTATTTTAATGACATACAAATAGCCATGGTCTAGGGATTAAGAGTAGAATATAGGTACATTAACTGTACCCAAAGTATAGGTAATAATAATAGTATATACCTCATAGAGTTGATGTGAGAATCAAATGTATAATATTTGAAAGTATTTAGAACATTGCCTCAAAGGATTAAGTGTTAGACAGGGTGGATATTAATATTATCTTTGAATTCATAATCAGTAGATCCTGAACATAACATATTTAGAGAGGAATGACCCACCATATTGTAAAGACCTGTTTGCTTCCCCTAAAACTTGACATATTCAAGGTGGGAGGTAGTGATAGTGGAGGAGAGTGAGCACAGGTCAGGTATACAGTCATTAGAGGTGTAGGAGAAAATGAAGTTTACTGACAATACCCTAAGTCATGGCAGAGGTCCTCAGTACCTCTAGGACAAAGAATCCTAGAACTGGCAGCAAACATGCAATAGCAAGAAAGTAAGACCAAGATGTAGCTGTCCTTCCAGGTTTGCTTAGAATCTGACTTCAGACCCAAATTATGGAAGTTATTTTTCTGTAATTGTACTGCACTAAGGGACTGATGAGGAATATAGAAAATCTGTTATACAGACCCATGCCTCTACACTAGTTTTTCATTCTCATACCTGTGTCAAATGTCTTCTCTTATATTATCAGTGCATGTGTTACCTGGCTCTCCTTCTTTCCAGTTAGTGTCTTCTATCATGTTATAAGTATGGAAATCAGAAAATCATGCTCATTAGACTCAGCAAACCAAACTCCATTCTGCTCTATTATTTTTTCTGTCTATGTCTATGAAGCAGTCTTTAAGGGGAGTAAAAATCAGAACCCAACTTTAAGAAATTTAGGTTCAAGATCTGGTTCTTTCCGGAGGTATTATATGGTCTCCTTTAAGCCTCTTGAATTTTTTGAGATAAAGCCCAAAACAAAACAAAATGAAACAACAACAAATCACAAACCATTTCACAAATAAGAAAATTGGCATTCGGGGATATCTAGCTAGAAAAGAGATCAGAATTTCAAAATCCAGGTCTGTCCAATTCTCATACCCTTGTTCTTTCTGCTTTAGGACAATCGTTTCAAATATTGGAAATGATTAAAGATGGAAATAGGTATTTGTAATATGTGAGTATCTAATTATTTTCAATCATGTGCCTTGCTCAGTCTAAAACCATACGCATACATTTATTTATTTTACACAGTCATCTCCATGGCCACCTTCCTCTAGGTTTCCTCAAGGGACCACATACTGATGACTCTTGAAATCTCTGTTACTCAAGGTGAGTGGGAAAAGGACAAGATGGTAGAGTTCAGGTTGAGAAACAGACTCTGAGGACTGAACAGCAGGCAGCATCGCTATTGGCAGAGTGATGGAGAAGGCGCTGTGGCTTGTCCACGCCATCGTGGCAAAAAATAGCATGGAAACAGCTGGTGAGCTGTCAGGATGATCTTAAGGAGTAAATGTGAACTTTCCCTGCTTGTACGTTAATCGAGAATTATTTGGACAGAACTGAATTGCCAGGGGAGGAACAAGCAAGGTGGTGACTCACCCTTCCCTGGCCCTTCTTTTATCTCTCTGTAATATGGTTCTGTCATATACATGGGGCTCCTTCATATATATACATATACCCCTCTTTGCAAACTTCCCCACCTCTCTACCTGACCCATACCCAGAGATACATGTGCACACAGCCAGAGAGGTAACAGAGGAAATGATTTTGCAGTACCTACAGATATTTCATCAAGACAAAGTTTAAAGAGACATTGACTAGACTAGCAATTATGATTTTGTTTTTAATTTTGGTAAGAGATCTTTGTGACCTGTGTGGTTGACTAATAAATGACTTTGGGTTTTTTATGTGGAGTTGTTTAAATGTATATCTCCATTTTTTAAAGCTGTCATTAAGACTCTGTCATGATTAATGAATTGAGTGAACGGATGAAGGAGAGAAATGTACACAAAGAAAGGTCACAGAGGAATTTTAGTCTTGACCGGTATATGAACTTATTTCTGCTATAAGAGAAAAAACAAATTCAGGACCAACTTCTTGCCTCAAATGACAAAGTGGCTTTGTGCTAAAAACTGTTTGGGTAACATGAAGTAGCTGAGCTCATGAATATATATATTTTTTAAACAATTGGCTAAGGAAAACACGTTTGCATTCAGAGAATCAGGTGTTCTTTTGGGTTTGACCTTGAATAGAGGCTGCTACCTTTTGGCTTCCATTTCAGATAATAAATCCCTCCTTCTTCCCCTCCCTCTCAAGGAAAAACAAATCAATCAGGGGCTTTGGAGATTTCCCTAGGAATAGTTTCAGTATATACTGCAATTGGACATTTAGAGTGGCACAGTTATTCATATAGGAATATTGTTGAGGCTATTCATTTTGTTCTCCCTGCAGTGTAAATTTTTTTGAGTAAAAAGCAAATAGCCATAATTCATCCAATACATGGAGAATTTGCATAAGCTAAGAAGTCCAAATTAATTTTGTAAAGTAGTGAATTGGAGGCTGGGGATGTGCCTCAGTGGTAGAATACTTATCTTGCACATTCAAGAACCTCGGTTCAAACTCCAGCACCAAAAAAAAAAAAAAAAAAAAAAAAAAAAAAAAAAAAGAAGTAAAAAATAAATGTGTCTTATTGTGGGTTAGAATTTTTTCCTTTTAATGATGTCATAAAAATATTCTACAAATTGGTAGGGAGTATTGCTTGTTTGTGTTTTTAAGTAAATAAAAATGCTTGTGTAGCTATTTTCAGTACTTTGGTGACATTTAATTTTGACTTTTTCTTTTAGATTCAGGCAAAGAAACACATATATAAATTGAGAGTAAATGATTTTTCCCAAACTGGAAATGAATAGTTTCCATTTCTAATGTCCACACTAACTTGACCCCTACAAAGGAATGCTTATTGAACCCCGATAATATGCAAACTATGTATTTCTCATCATTTTAATTCTACAGCTAATTTCGCATAAGTTTAAATGTTTGGTCTTTGTTTTTCTGTTGATTAACAAACCAATGGATCTGTAAAATCATTAATGCAGTACCCTAAACATCTCCATACTTTTAAGCTTTCAAAAACAAAACAAGTTTTTAAACCTTGCTGGGAAATTAAATTTCCTGAAAAAGTCCCACAAAATTCCATCTTGGCTTCAGTTCAAATATGGGAAGCTTTCAACACTTTTATTCTACTTGATAGAGTTCATCCATTCTCAACAGAGGCAGAGTACAAATTGCATTACTCTGACTGTAGAGGAAAGAGGAATGATTCTTATCACTAATTTACCGGTGGCAAAGAGACCAATGGTTTCTAATGGAAGGGACACTTACATGCTCATGACATTTCTAGACTACCCTTGGCTTTCAGGTAAGAGAAGTGGTTCTATTAGTGGTGAAGGGGAGCTGAGCAATAAGTTTCCTTCCACATTATTAGTGACTGTAAAGAATGAATTATAATATCCCAATTTTTTAAGTTCAAAGACTTATATTACAAGACAAAGTAGGGAAGTCATTTACCACATTTTTCTTTCATATACATGGAATAAAAAAAAGTATATGTTTGGCCATTTCTTTTCATTTGGGCTACAGTTTTGGAATCTTAGTAAATCAGAATTTTTGAGTCTTTTGTTTCCTAAAACTGATGGTACCCTAGAAGTGAATGAACTAATCAATCATTTTTCTAATAAAGCTGCATAATAAATGGCACCGAATTTCAATGGCTTGCCATAGAAAATATTTATTCCCTTATTTACAAGCCTGCAGCTTGACCAAAGTTTGGCTTAACTCAGTTGGGCACAGAAAGATAGCTCTGTTTTGGGCCTTAGGTGAGCGGGGATTGGCTGGTGGCTGGGATTAGGTGCAGACATTCTCCAAGCATATTTATTCTGGTGCTCAGGCTGAAGATTCATTAGCTATCCCAGGCTTATTCCTTTCCTGGTACATCTTTGACACCAAAAATTCAAGGCAAATAATGGAAGCATGTTTAAAGTCTCTGCTTATATCACATTCATTACCATCCCATGAGCCATTCAACAAGTCACATTTGTAACCCATCATGATGACATGGGAAAATTTTTGTCTTCACATTGGGAAAACATTGAAAAGTTATGATGTCCAGGAGAAAAAGAATTGAAACAATAACCCAGTTTACCATTGAGCAACTCCAGTGACCTTCGGGGTTAAACATGATGACAAAAATGTAAGAAGTCAACCTCCTTCCCTATGTAGGAACCCCTTCCTCAGCAGGCCTGACAGATACTGCTTGAGTTCGTACAGTTGTTCTCCCTTGATTTTGCAAGGCAGTGTCCTTCATTGTAGGAACATTCCAAACCAGAAAGTTCTTATTTTTATTCAAAATCTGTCTTACACGTTTCTTCCTCCTCCTTGGAAGTCCATAGTACGAACCAAAGGTTAATTAGCACTCTTTCCTTCATGGGACAGTTCTTGATGACAGCTATCAGAATTCTCCCAGAAACACATTGCTTTTCTAGTGTCTATCATCATTCCTCAGATGACATGAAAGTAATTCTAGAAATTTCACCATTCTCATCGTACCACTATGGACACACTAAAGCCTATTGAAGATTTTATTAAAGCCAGATATTTATTAGAGAACAGGATGCTCTGAACTTGGCCTGACTTCCACAGAGCAGAGGGACCCTTCCTGTCTCCAAGAGCAACATGTTTCTATTAATCCATCAAGAGTTTTACATAAACGTTTTTGGTGGACATTCTGTCCTTTGACTAGATTCTGATGAGCTCCTGGTCATGTAATACCTCTAGTTTTTCTTCCTAAATTCTGCTTTGACCAAGTCATCCTAGTCATACACTTATGAAATTCTTTCTTTCACCTAAATTAATCTATATGCATCTTAATTAACTTTCAGTGAGTTTTCTGTTTTCTCAGTCTCACTTTGGCAGTTGCATCCTAACATTCTATTTCCCTGTCTACATATAATAACATATGACTTATTTCTTTACTAAGTCAGTGATGCAAATATTGAGGGCGTAAAGGTTAAGTCCTGTGGCCAGCCATGCAAAACTTGTCTGTTTATTGCATCATCCATAAATCCTCCTGACGTGTGAGCATCCCCTATATTTCTCCACTGTGGTCTCAAAGATATGACTGAAGACATATCTGATTTGGGGGTGATGTTTACACTCTGTCTACACCATTATCTTCATCTTCCTGTTTGGTAAATATATTCTCAAGAAGATGAGATCAGTTTGGTGTGATTATTCTCCACAAAGTTATCCTAGCTCATTTTACCTCCTCTTAGTTTTTAAGCTCAGAGGTCACAAAAGTCAAATGCCCACGAAGGACAGGTAGCTGATAGATGTTTAGATTAGCAGTTGGGTATCAGTTATTTTGTGAACAGAAACAAGTATCCTTCGAGGTGAAGACTCTGCTGGCAGAGCAAAATTCTTCTGTTAACTCACTTCATCTGCCATTATATGATCTTTCTTGCATACACAGTTTATTGATCTGTTATTCATGGGGGTTCATATTGTTCTTCACATTGTATATGAAGCCCATATTAGTATCCCTCTATTTCATATTTAATAGGGATAATGAAGGCCCCAATTGGTCTCAACTCAACAGTTCTCTCTTACAATGTCTCTGAGAAATGATCTCAAAGTTTCTTTTTTATATATATCAAATTATGGGGCTCTGACCACATCATAGTGTAACTGCTACTGTTTTTCCTTTTTGTCTGTCTCAGAGGAAAATTTTGCTTGTGCCCTTTCCACATGTGACTCTGTCTGGGTCCTTGGCCTCCTGCCCTCCTTGCCTCTTTTGGGATCTCATGCCATCTGTTTCTCCATCTCTCTTTTATCTGTTAAATTTCCCCTCCTTTGCCTTTTCCCCATCTGCTGAGAACATGCTCAAATATACGTAAAGAAAAAAATACATTTTGTTATTTAACTCAGTGGTTTTCATATACCAGCTGAAAAAAATTATCAATATAATATTCTAAGCCCAGCTTAGTTTGGCTTCAGCCTACCTTTTTGTACAGCAAAATTCATTTTTCTCTAGTCTGTATATGACATTCTTTTCAAACTCACTCACCGTCAGATTTCATGTTCCTTGCAGTCCCTGCTGTAGGCATAGTAGGCCACTAATTAGGGTGCTATTTCTTCAGCCTTATTTTCACTGCCTCCATTTGTTGAAATCTGAAATGTCCTTCTGAAGCCTGTGACTCGCTTATTTCATGAAGCCATCCAGCTTCCCCTATATCCATCCTCAATGAAATCCTATTGAATTTTTTTTCTCTCTATATATATTTACTATTTTTCCTATTTTTTTGGTCTATGTATCACCTCATCTACTCCATTGTAAATTTGCTGAGAATCTACACTCTGTCCTAGCTTTATATCTTTACAATCTAGCACCATCCTTTGCACCTAATGTGTCCAAGTAGTGTTTACTGATTAATATAATAATTAATTCTGGGATTCAGTGATAAGGATCACTAAGTGTTTATCCAAATCTCACCCTACTCCCTGTGTTTTGGGACAGTCACTTTTGAGAGTAATAAAAAACACATTCTCTTCATGCAAAACAAAAATCCCTGTAAGCTTTATTTTTCATTTGGTGTGTTATGGATATAGGACTGGATTTCTTACATAAATATTACATGTGTTATTCTCCCCCCTCCCAAAAAAAATCCTGTTTGGCAAGCATTTTATTTGCTTAAATAAAGAAATAGAGGATAAAAAAGTGGAATAAAGAATTACTTATTGCAGACTTGGAAAGCCAGATCTGTACTTGGAAGCCTAGGAGAAGGTTTTTGGATGCATATAATGGGAAATGCAGAAAAGTGGATAAATAGATACCTAGGTCTATTTTTTACTCTGCCTTTGATTCACTATGTGACTTAGGGAAGTTTATCTTAGTCTTTTCTATTTGTGAAACTAAGACTCATATAAAACTGTGCAAAACATGTGTCCCCTTACTTACCTCCCTCTAAGAGATTAATGAGATGATTTCCAAGGAGCACTTTGATTTTCTCTGATAAAAGAAATGGATAAGTATGAAATGAAGCATTTCCTGCTTCTATTGAAAGTTTTAAAGAGGTTGAAAACAGCCTTTTAAAAATTATCAAAGTCAAAGCTACAGAAAAAAAACAGCCATGCACATTCAAAATCAAGTCAACAGTTATTACAGAGCACCTAATGAACTTCTGATATGTGTATTGTGCATTGCAATTTACCAGGCACTTTTACATATATTATCTCAGTTGGCCTTCATAATTACTCCATGAAGTACATGCACTAGGTAGTTTTATTACCATTTTTTAAAATTGGAAAATTAATGCTCAGAGAGGCCAAATGACTTTTTCATTGCTACTTAACTCACATATGAAATAGTTCAGGATTAAACCCAGGTTTCATGTCCAAGTTCAGGTTTCTTGTGTTTATAGTATTTTGTTGATGTTTTAGCAGGCGTATCTGACTATCTCCTCTTTATCCATCCACATTCTGCCCATTTTCAGAATTAACCTTTAATCCCACTTTCATTACAAAACTTCCTATATTTCTGTAACCTAGACTCAACTCTTCTTTCATATTTTTGTTGTCTTTGAATATATTGCT
This sequence comes from Urocitellus parryii, assembly GCF_045843805.1. Taxonomy (NCBI): domain Eukaryota; kingdom Metazoa; phylum Chordata; class Mammalia; order Rodentia; family Sciuridae; genus Urocitellus; species Urocitellus parryii. The sequence continues at coordinate 24,145,637 of NC_135536.1, read as the reverse complement.
CCCTGTAGGCTTTCATACTAAGGGCGGGGGGGGTTCCTGTATTCTGATTTTTCCTTAAAATAGGCCCTTAGAATTGAGCCCATTTATGACTTTTAATGATAGCTGCTATCCCCCACCTCATTCCTTGGAGTGAGCATTGAAGGATAATTTGAAAAGTAAAATTAGTTCTGTTTATTTTGGTATCGGCACCTAGCACAATGTCTTACACAGAGTAAGTACTCAGTGTATACCAGCTGAGTGAATGACTAGACTGATCAACAATTCTGGATGGGGCAGAAGGTTTGGACTGTTTGCTGAGAATACTGAGAATAAAAGTTGGCACCTGATAGTGGTGACCTGGCAGATGAGGCTGAAGAGTTTGAAAGTTGCCCAACAACAGAATTATGGCACCAAGAAATAACTTCTGTGGATTTTCTATGTCTAGCCAGATTTCACTTTAGAACTTAGCAAACTCTTGGCTTTCTTTCTTTTTTTTTTTCCCATGTCTTTTCAACTCTGTTGGGGCCTCCTCCCACTAGTGTCACTTTACTGGAGATTCAAGATATGTAAGACAGGTAGTAAAACCCAAGTGAATCAAAGAAGGCTGTTAAGAACACTGATTGCTATGATGTCTCAGTTTGTTAACTAAATTGCAGGTTGTACTGCTTGGTCAGAGACAGCTGACAGGCAACTCTGCCTGAGCAAGTCGCATCTCCAAAATGACATGTACACTTTAGTTTCATTAGAGGCAGTGGTATCATTATTGCCTGGGCCATCAGAGTAAATATGGTGATTATATGCATCCCTTGGGATTTGGGGTTGACAGCATTGTTGGCTGTGCTAAGGAGTCTTGTCTGGTGCAGTGACATAAATGATAGCAAAGCAGATTTCTAGACCCTTCAGGGATGAAGTGGAAGTTCATGATGTAAAGAAAGTTCCACAAGCCTGCTAAAGTCTTCCCAATCAGGGCTGGACTGTCCTTTGCCTATAAGTCATATTTAACATTCCTCTCTCTACTATTTTCTCTTGCATCCCTGTGTTCAAAATTCTAAGACATAAGATGCATGTTGCTAAGACTTTCTCAGCAGCAACAGTAGGAGTTACTTAACTCTTTAGTCAGAGCCATCTACTGGGCCTCCTGTGACTTAAAGTGAGCATTTCAGTATTCCCTAAAGTGGACCCAGCTTCAAGGAACAAATCCTCTTTAAATGCTGGATTGAGTTGATTCTCCAGGTCCTCTTCTGAGTCAATCTGTGTTAGTAGGATTATCTGAAGAGGATTATTTGGGTTTCTGGTATATTAGAGAAGGCATGGTTTCCCCCACCTATAAGACAACTGATGTTTCCTGAAAGCAAACTATTGAAGTGGCACTGCCTGCAACTCTTCTCTAATTTCTTAGCTAGTTGGTGGGGAGATAGGCTGTGGAGATCACATGCCTGGGGAGAAACCATTCTTCCTTGAGCCCTGTTCCTAGGGTAATGCTCTCTGAGCCAAGGCACTCACGCCTGTTTTCACTTTGCAGGAAGCAATGGGTGAGGGAAAAAAGATGGGAGTAGGAAGACTTGTCTGTGGCTAGGTCCACAGCTTATTCCAGACCCATTCTCCATCTATCTCTGTAAGCAATAAAGTTTGCTAGGTCTTTAGTCCATGTCTATTTCTAAATTGGCTTGAAATTCAGAATGGAGAGGGTTGTGATTTATTGGCCCACTTAAACCTCAGTGTGGTAGAGCAGCAATTTTATTTTTCTAACTCTTATATTGCAATGAACATTTTTTATTTACTCGACAGTCTCTTATATAACTAAAATAATTTTTTTCAATATCAGTTTCAACCCCAAATTAAATGGTTGTTCTAGAGCAGTGGCCTTCATTAAATTTTCTTTGATGGTTATAGCCACACAGATATATGAACTCTTAGGACTAAAAGTGTGTTTGCATATAATTTATATATACCTTTCTGTGCTGAGTGGTCGGCTGTCACACAGCTTTCAATTAGTGTGTTTTGTTATCATTACTTTTACTGGCATCTATTAATCCTATTGTTTATTGGCTAAGTGTACATTTTCTATGGCAAGGTCTCTGAGTCAAAGTGAAGACAGCTACCACACTTCGATGTTCAGAGGAAAGTTTATTTAAATGTAGTTCTTCTTATGAGTCTCCCTAATGGTGATAGATTTTGTTGTTGAGCCTCCAGTCCATGAAAGGCGCTTTAAAACCTTGAACCGAGCCATCTCTCTGAAGTAGCAATTGGATCATTACATCATGGCAGGCACTTTAGATGTGTGTGTGTGTGTGTGTGTGTGTGTGTGTGTGTGTGTGATTTTATGATCCAACTCTTCAACAGGAAAAGGAACTAAGATTTCTTGAACATTTTCTGTTATGTGCTGGGTGCCTGCACAGATTATCTTATCCTCATAACAAAGTTTCCTAGTAGATACTATTTTCCCTATATTGTAGATAAGAAATTTCTGGTTCAGAGACTCTGTGTAATATGTTCAGGTCACATAAGAAGTGAAGGAGTTATATTTGCAAGCCAGCCTGTCTTACTCAAATGCCTGTGGTTGGGCTGGGGATATAGCTTAGTTGGTAGAGTGTTTGCCTTGCATGCACAGGCCCTGGGTTCAATCCCCAGCACCACCAAAAAAAAAAAAAAAAAAAAAAAAACAAAGGCTATGATTATTACAGTATATTAGGCGCTAAAAATTCAGGAAACTATGCAAGCAGATGATATACATTACTAAAGTGAAATTGAGCATGAAAAAATGTGCTTTTCCTCATTTTTTTAGTCCCATTTTTTATTGTGGTTCAGAGAGGTTGCTCCTCATATTGTGACAAACATATTTCCACTTCCCTACTATTAAAAAAAGAGAGAGAATAGAGAATACTCGATAATGGCAACTAACACTCTGCTGTGCATCTCATTAGCAATAGGCTGTGGCAGGGGCTCTGGTGAACAGAACTAGTGTTTTTCTGTCCTGATCAGCTCTGGATGATTTGTCCTACAAAATTGTTGGTCTCATGTTGCTAAATCTTACCATTTTTCAAAAGAACCTGAAACATCTAACTATTCATAAGAAACCCTCTGCTTTTTAAATATTAAAAACTATTCAGCATAAAATTATACATATATATATATATATATATATATATTCTCCCCCTTATAAAAGAAAATAAAGTACAGCATGTCTGATGATGTCTATAGACTGTGAATTTGTAAGTTCTATGTTATACAGTGCTTGTAATAAGCATGTACTTGGAAGAAAAATTAACAAATAAAAATCAAACCAAATATAATTTTTTACTATTTATGCAAGAATTGTGCCCTCCAGATTGGGTTCCATTTGTGTATTTTGCCTCTTTGTGGAAGACTCATGGCTCCTTGTCCTTCATCTGCTCTTCATAGCTGAGATCAATGAGCTGTGGCGGATGCCCTGAGCACTTGTTTTGGAGCATTCTCTGGGTGGACCTGGTGGTTTGGTGAGCAGAGGTGGCATGGCTCCAACAGTCGTTTTCTGGCAAGGGAGCCAGAAATGCAGCCTGCTGTCTACTAGGCGAGGTGTCCTAGTGCTCCTAGCTAGCCTTCTGAGATGCGTGCTGCTAGGTATATGGCACAAAGTTTCTTGGAGTCAATACAAAGCAGAGTGGCAAGCCATGTGTCTATGTCTGAGGTTTGGAGAGGTGTATTTTTGTATTCTTTCAGATGAGGCTAGATGGTAGATAGGCTTAGTCACACTAAATTTAACTCCTTATCTGTATCCTTGTTACTTCCTTTCCTCTCTTTTGAGTTTTCATTTTCTTCTGACCATCACACCTGCCTCAGTGAACTCAGAGATACCACCTGTCATTGATGTGACTAATTAGCTACAGTGAGATGGCTGCTAACTGCTCAAACAAGGATCCTCTGGCACCATTTGGGTGGTGTCTTTCCTGATGGCCTCTGAACCCCTGGCCAGGGTCAGGGGTAAGTGGATCCCAAACCATTGCCTTCCTGAATGGCTGACGCTCTCCTTTCCCTGAAAGAGAGATGCCTACAGCATAAAGAAAGGGACGTGGCACATATGCTTGGGAAATAAAGAATTCTGTTTATGTTTATTTTGAGTCTGCAGTCTCTAAATTACATAAATGCAACTATTCCATCTTCAAGGAAACATTTTCAGGGGGTGTTGGGAAGGCTTTTGGAGCAAGAGGGGAAAATATTCTCTAGGATTTAGTAGGTTCATAAACCTTTAAAAATTCTTTCTTTGCTTTTGTATATATTGAGCCCAGAGAGTCTACCTTAACATTCAAATATTTCTGTCTTGGCAAAATTAGTGGGGTTTTAGAAAGCAGACCAGCTGGTTGATATTGTAAGAATTTTCTATGCCAAATAGTTTCTATTTTTCCCCTTCCATCAGTTGAATTCAATTTTTCATTCCAATAGTTTTAACCTTCTAATCTTCTCCCATTTCTCTTTACCTCCTTAACTGCAGCTACCTAAATACATCCTGTTGTTTGGTTAGCTTGGTCTGCTGGAACAGAATACCATAAATGGGATGGCTTAAACAGCGTTTATTTCTAATTGGAAAATGATCACCTTCTTGCTGTATCTTGTGAAGAGAGAGCATGTCTCTAATGTCCCTTCTTATATGACACTAATCTCATTCATGCAGGCTCCACCCTCATGACCTAATTACCTCTGAAGACCCCCACGTCCAAATACTGTCACATTTGGAATTATGGCTTCAACATATGAATGGGGGGACGGGGGACAAAAGCATTCAGTTCAGAGCATTCATATAACCATACTTTTTTTTTATCCTTTTGCTTGATTCTTTCCAAATAAAGTAGAACTTTCTGACCTGAAAGATACATAATGAATGCTTCTAATCACTTGGGCAATTTATCAAGGTTTGACTGTGGTCATTAGTTTGCTAATTTCACATGGGAATGTTCTTTATGTTTTATATCTTACTTTAGAAAACTATGTGCTTATTTCACACTTTTCTTTTGTGTCCATCTATTTTGTAATAGTATTTTTTTCAATGACTCACCCAACAAGCTCAGTGATCTTTCCTTATCTTACAGGTGAGGAAACTGTGCCTAGAGTATTTGTGATATGCCCCCAGAACCTGCACTAAGTGAATAATTAGAGCCTATATCAAGTTTTTCAGTTTCTAAGATATTACCTTTGCAACACACCAAAGTATGGTTTACACCTGAAGGACTAAGTAATACTTGACGAATTTATCTAGCTTGTGATGTGCCTACCACAGTGCCATATACAGAGTATGAATCGGTGGTCCCTATGAATTGACTCTCACTTATGCAACATTAACTTAGAGAAATAAAAATATCTGGGGGTGGATAAAACACAACTATTCAAAGACTCTCAGTTTAGCAAGTCTGGTAGAAATTAAATGGTGCTGCAGTGTAGCCCACATACAGTGTCTCTAAAAGACTGTGATGGAGGGATGGCCTCCCTAAGGGTACAGATTGAGCTCTACACTGACCAGTCATCACTGTGCTGAAAGATAACAGAGTAAGCAGGACAATGAAAATGACTTTTTCAAGAGCTTGGTATCTTGTGTATTTCAAAGGTTAAAGTCATGTTTAATGAGAATCAAATGAGTCAATGAACTGGTAATGGAATGTATCAGTATATACTTCTAGGACTTCAGTTTGAATTTAGTCCAAACAAAGAAAAAGGGTAGTTTGAGGGCTTTTTAATAAACTCCAAGCTTCTTGTTTCCAGTTGCACAGGGCTAGTTCTCCTCAGGCAGCATAGGCCTGCTGGCAATTATCTCAAAGATTGATCCATAGACTATGTGAAATAATAACTCTGGTCTTCTGAGAGGTGGTCATGGTCCATATTTTAAAAAGCATGCTCCTAAAACAAAACCATAGCAAAATCAAGTCATGGATGGAGATGTTTTACTCTGCATTGGAGTGTGGCTTGCAAAGAAATGCAAATGTGCCCTTGCCATTGTGTCATGTGACAGGTGAACATCTAGTAATACCATATGGAAGAAGATCTAAAAAATTAAAATGCATTTTTTCTCTCATAATTCTCATGGCACTGATGGGGAAAGGAATGATTTCATCAAAAAAAAAAACACATTGAAATGAACCAACACAAAGGAGTGATTTCATTGTTCAATGGACACTGGAGGGATTATGGGATAACTGGAGGACAGATCTGATTAATCTGAGATGACTCTGGGAGGTCATGCATACAGAATTGTTTCCATCTCTATACACCTGTATACATGGGCTAAGGCAAGATGGACTCTCTGCAGAGAAAAATCTTCTTTCAAGATAAAGAAGGTAATTCACTCTGCTTTAGAGTAGGCCAGACCTAGGAAATCTGTCCTGTCTTTGTTGTGTTCCTGGATCAATTCTCTAATGATCAGTTTCATTCTGCAGAGCTTATGCTACCTCTAGATCATCCTAATGTTTGGTTCACTCTGGAATCCAGAGTTTCTTCTAAGTCTGCTTTGTGATAGATTCACATTCCTGACAGGCCTTCAGTTTCATAGAAAGGAAAGCACAGGCTTCCGGTAACTGTCCTGGAGCTGTCAAGGGCTAGACTGGAGCTGGACAATGGATGCCTTTTGATGGGCAGAGAATGATCTCGGTTCTCTGATCCTTCATCACTTGACCTAAATGAAAAGGAGAGAGTCAGAGGATCCAGCCTTTGGATATATGAAGTTCTGAGGTCTTCTGCAAACATACACACACATGCTTACATGGATGGACACAGGTACATATGAAATTCCATTTGAGTAGCAGTATTTTCCTTAAAGATTTGAATGAGATCATTAAGCATCTTTATATTAATGAATAAAATTGTAGTGTACCCTTAAAGAAAAGAGAATGTATCCTCTAGATGCTGTAATAGAAGTGTTTTCTTTGTCTCCTGTATGGATTCATTATAGATTCCATGGATAATTGTGTACCAAATGCTGGGGCTAGCTAGCTCCCTGAGGGCTCACCATGTATACCGTATTATAGGTGTCCCAGGAACATTCTCTCCATTTGGCTAAAACAGAATAGGTAGGCAGACTGAATTCAAGTAAATTAAAATTAGAAAATGTGTTCTCTGATTATTCTATCAAAAGAACACAGAGCTGTGAAATAATTCTCAGTGCTGGCATAGTGGACTTTTTTCAAAAGGTATGAGTCAGCTCCCCGTGACATGTTTTCAAGTGTTTGGTTTGGGTCACCTTTGCTAATCCCATCATGGCTGAGGGAAAGCACTTTCCTTTTTGTACTTCTGCTCCAGTGTCCAAATCACTCTCCCCTGCAGAGACTTTGATGCTGTCATGGAGGTCAGCAGGCTTGCCTCCTCCCAACCTACTGTAGCCATTTAAATTTCACTTTTTTTCTCTCTGTTGCTTTTATTGCCGTGGTGGTTGGCAGTAAGTCAGAACCAACCTTTTGAATTAGAGATGCTGATCCAATTCAAGAGAGAATGTTATAGTGGTGACAGTTGACAAAGAGGAGCACCATAAAATATCACCTGGTGGAAATACCTTACTGCCACAGTATCTCCAGGACAAACACACACACGTACCGGGGTCCCTGCATGTAGACAGGCACTGCTGATATATTAGAGTCTTCTGGCCATTTTGTTTATAATAACTAGGAGAGGAAAAATGAGTCCCTATTTCAGTGTGTTCATCCCCAGATGATAACACAGTAGATTCCCCTTGCAGGTAAAACAAGAGACTCAGTTAATCATCATTTATCACCAAAGGGATTCAACTGTCTTGCAGATGCATTGGTGCCCCCGAAACTAACACATTCATTGGGTTGCAGTGCTATTTCTTCTCTCATTTCATCTAATATAATAAACAGAAACCCTAACATCAGAGTGATGAGTGCTGACTTGGAGAGTCCCAAGCTCTAAGATGTACATGATTTACTCTCATAGAACAAGATAAGTTTTCAGAAAGAAATGTCATATCATTATAATTTTAATAACTTACAACTTCGCTCCATCTCCTCCATTACCAGACTATTACTAGCTACCATCATCTTTTGCCAGAAGCCTCTAATTTGTTTCTCTGCATCCACAGCTGACCGCCTTCATACAGTGTTATGTTGAGTTGATTTTTAGTATCTGGACCACCCTCAGTGTGTTCCAAGATGGACTGGTTCATGCTCAAATGGATGAGTTTTTATATATCTTGTCTTCTCTTATTAGAAGTGAGACACATTTGCCAGATGACAGTTATCAGGCAGATTCACTATGTACTGATCACCAATTTGCCTGATTCCTGTGAGACAACATTCCTTCAGCAAGTCACATGAAGAGGTTTGTTTATTGCCTACAGATAATGAACATGTGATCATGAAAACCTAGGCCTCACCATGAGCCAGTCTGCTAATGCATAGGAATGCTGCTTGGTGGGATGAAATCCCATCCATCTGTGCACCTACTTGCCCTGCAATTGAGGGACCCTAGAAAGCACTGCACCCTGTGTTTTCTCTGCTAAGGGAAACACAATGGACAGAAGTGGTTGTAGGACATCGATTCTGGGAGGTACTGAAATAGCCCTGGCTGTCCTAGCCAGTCCCTCTCAACCTCAGGATGCTCATCCCCAGTATATTCTTCATTTTTTCTTGAGAACTATACATGAGAAAAGGGGCCACGTGTGAAAAAATGCAAAGCCACAGTTACAGTGGAAGAGCAGGTGTGGTACAGTCTCCCCACACCCCTCACATTCCTATTTGAGTTATTCTGAACACTTGAACATGAACTATTGGTCAAAAATGTAATCATGTCTAGCCTTAAATTATTCAAGGTTCTACAACAGGGATCAGCAAGCTTTTTCAGAGAGTCACAGAGTAACTGTAGATTGGTAGTAACTTAGATTGGTAGGCCACATGATCTCTGTTGCAACTACTTAACTCTTATAGTACAAAAGCAACTGAAGGCAATATGTCAATGAGTGAATGTAGCAATATTACAATAATACTTTATTTACAAAAACAGGAAATGATTAGATTTGTCTAATAGTTTGCTTTCTGCTCCAGGCCAATTTGCCTCTCCAATTATATATATATTCCTTCCTCAAATATCTCATAGAATCTGCTACAATCTGCACTGTATTTTCTTATAACCCCTAATAGAGATTCTCTCAATTCTGAAATGTGTATAGTAAATTTTTGTTTCAGTAGAAAATGGTATAGAGCTTAGAGAGGGAATTCATTTATGGAAGTGGCTGAGAATGCTGTACTTATCAAACCAAGGGTTCCTGCTTGATGTTTATTATCCACAAGGGTCCATTCACCCTGAGGCCATAATGTTAGCACAGTCTGTCACTTGGAAGTTAGGTAAATAGTAAAGCCTATGGAGAATCACTAAAGGTTTCTTTATAACCACAGAATAGGTCTTCAGGGTTTACTGACTGTTTGCTGGTCTCTTTCCCAGAGCAGCTACTGCTCATTCTTGGCCTGGAATATCTGCTTCTACAAGAGGGGATTTCTCCTATGCAGACCACTCAGAACTATTGATTATGCATCCTTTTGGAAAATGACTAAAATTTCCTAGTTTCAAGTAAAGGGTCTAGGAAGAGTCGGAACTAGGACTATCAGCAAAAGTTACTGTGCTAAGGGAAATGTCCTAGCAGACTTTTGTAGATACTAGAAGCCGTGAGTTAGTAGGGAAGATGGTTACCAAGACCACATAGAGAAAAAAAGTATAAGACATGTAAAATATTAGACCTGCTCCTCTCTAACTGTGCATACTTGCATGACAAAGCTTATACTTACAAAACAGACATTTGATCAGAGTAAAGAGGGGAGAGCCAGAGAGAGTTTCAGCATCTGCCTGTGGCTCACCTTGTGCTCCAGAGCTAGACTAGAATTGTAAACCAAATATGTCAAAATTCACATGTGTGCACACTGGTGTGCATGCATGTATTGTGGGTGTCGTTGCATTTTGTGGACCTACACATATACTACACATATATCCATTCCTTGGATAATGCATTAGACCATACATGTACATCTAGATAGAACAGGTTCTGTCTTGCAACACAGGCTTTCTGAGTGTTTGTTGAGTGAACAAAGTTTTGTACTCTTTAGTGCAAATAGTGGCACTATTGATATTATGAGTCAGATAATTTGCTGTTGTGTATTGTTGGTTATTTAACAGCATTCCAGGCCTGAATTTACCAGGGGCAAGTAGTATCTGACTACATGTCTCTGAACCAAAAAATACTTCCAGAGACTGACAAATGTCCCTGGGGCAGGATAGCCCCCACTTGAAACTGGAGGCCTAATGGGACCACAACAGAATGGAAGGAAGCAGGTCCCAAATTTTCACAAGCCTGTGAATTACCTTGAGGGTTTATACAAATACAGATTACTGGGCCCCAGCCCAGAGTTCCTGATCAGAGGGTCTGGTATTAGATCTAAGAAGCTGCATTACTAGCACATCCCCAGGTGGTGCTAATGCTTCTGGTCCCAGAACCTTACTTTGTAGGCATGGGGGTAGAATGTGAGATGTTATGGAAGAACGTCAGATGATTTGAAATGTGTTTCCTATTTTGTTACTGTGAGCACAGGGTGAGAGGCCTCTAATAAGGCCATTGGGTGGTCCCTCATGGATGGGGTAGAGATGAGGGGGTGCAGAAACAAGGCATTTAGGGGACTTGTTAGTCTGTGCTGCATTTCAGTGAGCACTGCCCTCCCAGCTGTCACCTGAATTCTGCCAGGAGACAGCTCCAGGTCTTGGCACAACACCGAGGCTCCCACAGAAACGAGCTTCAATTTTTGCCTTTTCGTCAAACTTAACTACCAAATCAGCCAGTGTGACACCGAGGTCTGTGGATGAGAAGTGGATGTTGAGTGATTTGAAGGACATGATGACTCAGGGTGCCAGTTTGTGACTGGTGACAATGAGAGCTGCAGCTTTGACTTGCATCTTAGTCACTCCTATCAGCTGCCCTGTCCTTCCTTGATTTTCCTCCTCTTCAGGTCAGTGTTCCCACTGTCCTGAGCTGTCATCCCTACTTGCTCTCTCCCCTGTTTTAAATTTGCTTAGTGTTAGAGATGGAGCTGTCTCAAGCTATTTATCAGTCTTATCTCTCTTGGCCCTCTGTTAGTATTTCAGACTGTGGATCTAATCCGCTTTAATTGATTGACCTCGTGCATCCAGGCATCAGCGAAACACTAGGTGAAGTGCATCTGCAGCCAAGGGGAGAGGTGACTGTAACTTTGCAGCGTGGGTGCAGAGGTCATGGAGGCCTGCACAGATTTAGGAAAACAAAATTAATTTCTGAGCCATTTAACATGAGGTTTCTAGGGACAATCTGTACAGATTCTGGAGCGGATGATCTTGAATGGGAGCAAGTCATTCCAAATAGAATGGTATCTGAGGGAATGTGTAAGTGCCTCTGACTCATCCCTCAGCAGAAATAGTGTTTCTCACTGGCCATTACCACCAGCCTCACCACTTCCGCCCTCACCTTTAATATCATCATTACATCTCTCCTTGTAGAGCACTCCATAATTTGCTCTTTTCATGGATTTCTCTTAGTAAGTATCATTTATTCATTTCCCATTTAATAAGTATCATTTCATCTGCATGTTATGATCATTGTTGTCTTTGCACTGTTTTTCATACTTCTATACAGACAGCTTGGGACTCAGATAATTAAGGAATCTGCTCAAGACCACAGGAACCAAAAGATGTGGAGCCTCACCTGGGCCCAGGTCTTTTGATTGTAAATCCCCAAATCTTTAGAGCCCGGAGTGGATGCTTTCTTCTTCCATGACCTTCCTTCCACAACTACACTTAAACTTCTCAAGGGAAAGGGACCAGGCCATTGTTAGGAGGTGATGATGGAGGTTCAGTCCAAGCCATTTCTAAGCTTCATAGCTGAGATATTAACAACTATGTGGATCCTGAAGTGTGTCTCTGTCTTAGACTTATGTAGGGAGAGATCTGGTTTCTTTCATTTCTTTGATCCTTTAGTAGTACATGAAGCTCACACAAAAAGGTGTGCACTCATTACTTTTTCACTAATAATTGTCCTGAATATAGAATAAGGAGATTGTAGCACTGAGAGAATAAGCTAATGATCTGTACTGAAAGACAGTTAATAGGCTCAAAAAGAACCCAAGCTGTGCTCTACAAGTTATGGAGTATTTTATCTCAAAGGACTTCAATAAAATCCTCCCCGAATCAAAACTGTCTGATGAATCAAGTAAGTTATATCTCATGGCTTTGTATTCTGCAGATTGCATTTGCAAAGTATAATGAGACAATATACTTTGCCTAAGATTTATTGCAAAAAGTCTGAACGTATCACCAATTATCCATTTTATCCTATACTATTCAAATCTTGTTTAGACGTTTGTGGTAAAAACTCCCAGAATTTCTTTTTTATTCTCAACCACACATTCAAATTCATTATCCATTTATTCACTTGTCATTAATTTAGCAAACATTAATTGAGCACCTGTTAGGACTGCTACATTTCAAAGATCCACAATTAGGTGGGTTAGACAGGACGGGCAGGTTAGGAAGACATAAGGTATATATAATGATGTATATACCTTGTTATAGAAATATAGTCATGTGCTGCATGACATTTCACTCAACAATGGACTGCCTATACGAGGTCCTATAAGATTATATCACCAAGTGTCACCTAGCTGTATGCGATAATGTAAATACACTATGATGAATGCAGAGGGAGTAAATCACCTAAGAACATACTCCTGTTAAGCGGCACATAACTGTAACTCAACTACGTGTAATAAGTGTGACAGAAATGTAACTCAGTGGAAAATCCATAAGCTGTAGAGTCAGACAGACTCAGATGCTTATCTTAAGCCTCTTAGTGTGCAAATTCCCTAGGGGTAATTGTGAGAAATTGAATAAAATTCTATTCGAAAATATTCACTGAGCATCCAAACAGTCCAATGTATGCCATAGTTGCAAACAGCCTTCACATTCAATGGCATAAAGCAATCTAACTTTGTGTCCTAGTGATCTTCCATGTCAAGTGCAAGTTGGTTTCTTGCCATCCTCACACAGTGGCCCAGACCGTCAGCCCCGACCAGGAATTTGCTGGGCACAGGGGTTCACAGCAATGAGAAGTCTTAGGAAGGTCTCGTAGTAACAATTAAATGCTTTGCTGAAAATATGACAATCTGTCAGTCAACACTGGTCTGTTGGCCTTATCCTTCATAGGGAACCCAAGAGGTCACTCTTACCATGACCCCATAATGGGCAGAACTAGACAAATGTGCAGACAGTACCACTGGCTACTTGGTGTAGAATGAACCAGACTTTGAAATGGGTATGGAAGGCCTCGAAGAGCCCAGGCCCCAGGAGGCAACATTTACACGTGGTTTTCCTTGTATTACTGTCAAGCACTGAACTAACAAATTCTGTAGGAAGCCAAGAAATGATGATCTGGAGAAGTGCTTCCACTGCACGGCTCCCTGGCATACATTTGAAATCTCCGTTCTGTTCCTGTCACCTGCAATTTTCTGAAATAGCAGATGGTGCCTTCTGCCTTCCCTGGGGACACTCTGGAATAAATGAAGAGGTAGACTTGAGGGAGTTCTTTTTGCCTGGGGGTTTATCTTGCCACTGTACATTTCTGTTCCTGAAGGCTGACCCTGGTGTTGGTGGTATCTCCTGGGTCACCTCTGCAGCAATAACGATGATGTGGCTGGTGGAGGATCTGAAAGCTGGAGCTGTAATGATGTAAGGAGGCAGGTTGGCTCATCAGTAGGACTTGCTGGCTATCCAAAGACAAGCTGTTTTCTATCCCTTTCCCTTTCTTTCCTGAATGTACTTGAGGATCCTTAGGTAATGTCTTCTGATTTACCACTTGTCTTTGTTTTTAATATCAAGGAAAGAAGATAGATTGACGTGATTGCCTTGGTAGCAACTTCAGTGGTGATGGGTGTGGAGTTATTAAAATTTATAGTCAAGCTGTTTCTGCAGCTCCGCTTTGCTTATCTTAGAAAGGCTTATAAAAGGCACCAAAAGGACTGTGGAAAGAGAATAGCCAGCAAATTGCAGTTGACAGGGAATCATCACCACACAGAGCCTTTTGATGGTCTGTTTGCTAAAATTGACATTTATTTTCACAATATATTTTGATGACCGGGTCAGCGAAACCAACCAGACCTCAGTTCATGCCAATACTTTAATTAACTAATGAGAGGAAAGAAGATGGACCTTTATTTCTTGAGCTCCAGAAGCATACACAGCCATGTGGCAGGTGCTTCCCACACACGGACTCTTCTGTAAACCTCACAATAAGCTTTTTTTTTTAAATATTTATTTTTTAGTTGTAGTTGGTCACAATAGCTTTATTTTATTTATTTATTTTTATGTGGTGCTGAGGATTGAACTCAGAGCTTCGCACGTGGGAGGTGAGCGCTGTAACACTGGGCCACAACCCCAGCTGTCTCAACAAGCTTTTAAGGGAGTAGTTTTCTTCTTCTTCCTTGATGCATCCTTTTATAGGAGAGAAATTAGAACTTAAATAACCTGCCTCAGACCATAGAATATTTTTTTTCAAATCTTCATACAACCATAGAATGTGAAGAGACAGAGATATTATCAGTCACATCCTATGCTAAAAAAAAAATCTGTTTATCCTATTGAACTAATCAAATTCTTCAGTAATCACAGATCATTACTGATGGTCAAATGAGTCCCTTCTCCTGAGCTCATCCATTTCTAATATTTTCATAATGTTTTGTTACTTGTAAAGTACTATCATATTCATCATCTCATTTTATCTTTGAAAAAGCCCTCTGAATATGGAAAGCTGGTATTTCATCCCTATCCTGTATTATCAAGGAACGGGTTCAGAATAGTTAAGTAACTTGCCCAAAGTCAATAAGAGCTGACACCAAATCCTGGGATAAAAATGCTTTTTATCCCTCCCATCATCTCTTCTGTGGCTGCAATGAGCCCCACAGTTTATTTTTATGGCAGCTGAACTCAAGGGATTCAGGCCTGGGCAACTATATGGGTATTGGCCACAAGGCTTCCATGACTTATAATGAACTGAAACAAAGTAGTTAGCCACAAATTATAATGCCACTGTGGTCCCATGACAAATGACAAGGAGGTAGTGGGAATGAAATCTTATTACTACAAATAAAGAGACCACATCTGAGGTCTAGTCCAGCCACATTTACCACTGCAAGAAGCAAAATGGAAACATCTGGGTGAGGGTCTACCCTGAATTTGGCTGTGTACTAACAGGATTAAGAAGATCTCTCTGAAACAGTATTGCAATGGCAAATGTGTGGTGCCTTAGATAAGGACGAAATATTTATTCTGGCAGAGATTAAATCTTTTCTTTTCCTGGATCTATTATGGATCTTGCAGAAAATCTGCCGAAGAATATATCTTGTTGATCAGCCAACTCACTGAGCCAAAACTGTGCTTTGCCGCTGCTGTTGCTGAAAAGCTGCAGAATGCTGGTTTAAAGGTCTCCTTTCTCCCCCTAAAACTGTTCTCCATCCGTGATTAATTAGTGACTCAGAGGTAAATTGAATCACCAGCCGTCCCTTTCACGCATCCAGGATTTATGTAGTGGTTTCTCGTTGGAGAGCAGGGGTGCAATAAACACCCCACATTTGTGGGTGGGCAGAGGAGGAATGGTGTCTGTAGTCGTGGTTTCTTGCCTCCTCCAGTCCTTTTATTCTGCTAAGCAGGTTATGACTCAAGCCATCATAGCCTTGCTTATTTAGGAATGAGGGTATGAACACATACACACACACACACACACACACACACACACACTCAGAAATAAATCACAGTTCTCTAAGAGAAAATAGAAAAGTCACATTGTCATTTCTAAATTCCTTGAGGATCGAGGAAAAAATATAAATTGGATTATAATGTTACTGATTATGGGCACAGAAGGTCCAAAAAAGAACCCATAGTCAGGTTCATGTTTCCATTCATCATTTTGTTTTAATGTGAGGTACTTTGTTTAGTATGGAGATGTAGAGATGAAACAAAATAAAACAGAACACAGTGATCCCAACAGAGATTTAAGAAGTCCTAAGTATGCTTGGTAACCATTTGGGTAGGCATTTGGATCACTTTTTCCAGGGAATAGCAGGTGAGAAATGTGGACATCGGCTGATGCTGTGTGCTATGCTCTGAGGACACAAAGGAAACAATAATGTCCACTCTGTATCTTTTCATCCCTGAATGTGGATGGCATTTTTGTTGACTGGTCTGTATTCCTATCTTCTAAGATCAAGACTTTGGGTACTTGTTCATTCTTTCAATTGAATACAAGATGTATTTGCATACTAAAGGACAAATGGCAAGTTGAAGACACCTATGTTTTGGGAAAACAAGTGAAATCTATCAAACAATGTGGAAACCAATGCCCATCTCACAAGAAGTCTTAATTTATTGACTTCAGTATAGTAGATGCTTAATAAAGATTGATTTATGTATTGAAAGAATGAATTACTAAATCTAGAATTCAGTGATATCTTTCCTAGAACTTAGTTAATATGGATTCTATACTTCTTTAACCACATTCACTTGCTTCTTTTTCAATCTCTTCTTCTAATTGAACAAATAGAGAAAACAAAAGCTAGTGAACAAATACTGTGACCCATTCTTGTAGAACATCAAAATTGCAGCTGAATTTTATTATTTTTGTATGTCCAATGTATTGCCAATAAGTCAGACAACTAGAGAAATATAGGAGGATTCTTTCCTTCTCTCTTGCCCCATCCTTCCTCTACTTTACTATGCTGCAATGGCACCCTAAGAAGTTGAAAAAACTGAATGTACAGGATCCCCGAGGTCACTTTCGTTTTGTTACATTGTGAAATACTAATTCCAATTCTTAGTCATAACCAATTACTAGAGGAAAAGTTTTAATAGCATTATTATTTGTGGTTTGTTTTTTTCTGGCATTTTCGAGGAAATATCCTCATCACCACTACTATCACCATCTCCGTAATCATTTTCATTGTCACAATGTCACTCTTCTCACATTCATTGAAATTTGCCCTCTCACAAGTCTTTTGCAACCACTGACATATTCTTCTGCTGTGTAACATAATCTACAACACTGACTATTACATCTGTCTTTGGATTAAGTTGAGGAATAGGGCTACCAGTGTAGGAAGAGTGGCAGCCATTTCATTCTGAAAACCCTGGCTCAGTTTCACTATCCTTTCCTGAAAACATCAATTTAAATGTGGTTTGGATCTGTAGAAAGTATCACTGGGATTTGGTCTATAATGCCAATTGCTCTGCCATTGGCTCTGAACCATTCTATACCTTTCCCCTTGGCCTCAATTGCCTCAAAACGTGCAGGCAGGCTCATATTTCCTTTTTCATCCAAATTGGAATGGTGAAATGATTTAAGACCCAGTGTTGTATTAGCCTCTTTTAGAAAAACAGACCTAATCCATCTTGCAGAAATGAACTTTGCAATGTCACTTCCTCATTGTTAGGTAACTCTGTGGTTTCAGCCTTGATATCCGTTGAGGGCAATGGATGATGTAACCTGTGCAGTGCAGCCTGTGAGAGCAATTTGGGTGGCTTTATACCATTGGTTTTTATGTTCAGGATGAAAGCCCATGGAGAAATATAGGATACTATTATTAACTTCACACTGACAGCTCCCTTGAGGCACCTACAGGTTTATTGCTAGTTGGAGGATCAACTTTAAGGGAGAAAAGTTTGTGGTCAGTGATAACTATGTCTATTTTCCTTTCTTTTTTAAATTACAGGAACAGGGAAAAATTGGTGTTGTTTTCAATATTGGCACAGTTGACATCTCCATCAAAGAGGAGAGGACCCCAGTCAATGATGGCAAATACCACGTGGTGCGCTTCACCAGGAATGGAGGCAATGCCACCCTCCAGGTGGACAACTGGCCAGTGAATGAACACTATCCTACAGGTACCAGTTTTGCTCTCAATAGCCATCTTCTCTTTCATGCTCCCATTAACAAGGCAATTTTTCTCATGACTGTTACCAATCACGAAACACTGAGAGAAACACATGTTCATGCTTTCTACATTGAGAAGATAAGTGATTTCTTATAGGACTCGCTCCGTATAGGGAACTTCTGGAGACTTACTAACTATGCACTGCACATTTATTTTTTTTGCCCAATTTAACCAATACTGTCTGACTGGTTCATACAAAGAACAATTACTATAGTTTTTCCAGGTAGCTACAAATGATAGCAGTGCAGGAAAGGGACCCTGTCTCTATTGTGAGCTATCCTGGATCATTACAAGGTAATCAACTTGAGATCTGAAGTTTGTGGCACCATTTACTCAAGTATGATTAAAGGTGCAGATGGCCCGAGGTGGCAGAAGAAAACAAAAGGTTTACTAAACTGTAGTGCATGTACATTAAGGTAGGGGGACAGGGAGAGAAAAAGCACGGGTGGAATTGCATTATTTGGCTGACTTTGGCGGTTGTATTTTTCTCACTTGTACTCAGCCTGCCTTGATTTTCAGAGATTGGTCCTGGTAGTCATTTTAATAGCAAGCAGGCTGATGTGGGAGAGAGAGGGGTTAATCATCCATTTAAATTTTACAGTCAAGGAGCATCCGGCAACAAACTCCCAGAGCCAGATGGCTGAATCAAGGGCAATGGGAGAAAAGGTTGCCTCCTTTAAAGGGATCATCCAAATAATCCCTTAGCTTTTCCTCTCATCTCTCACTTTTCCTAGGAAGAGCCCTGAGCCCTGGTCATAAAGGTGCAAGGGCCCTTAACTTCACAGTTGCATTGTTACCAGGTAGAGGTAAGAATGGTGTGCTCCCCACACCATGTCTACCTCTCTATCCTGCACTTTGAATCCCCTCAATTCCTGTTTTCCTCTTATGCTCCCTATGCACTGAGATAGGCACATCAACAAAGACCCTAGAAGCACATTTCTAGAAGTCTAAGAGCTAGCTAACTAATAATTATCAGATTTGAGACAAATACTCAGAGTAAATACATCTACTCTCATAGCCCAAGACGTTTGGATGGCTTGAAATCCATGATGGTGTTTTTATGCCTGAATCATCATTAATTTTTATTAAAAGCCAATCAGAAGTATCTGTGTTGTTAGGTTGTTCCCTAATATACAGAGTCTCCCTCTATGTGGTTTAAGAATTAGAAGAGCCAGGGTTCCCAAGGGATTGGAGCAAAATGTCCATGCTACCCATTCATCTGCTATCTTAGTTTTCAAAAAAGTTGTCAGCTCAGTCATCACTGGGGGCCTGTTAGCAATGCTTAGACTAAGGCACCCCAAAGACCTCATAAGGTTATCTTTGAACACTTAGAGCAAGCCAGAGGTGTTCGCAGTTACCATGGATTCTTATCATCATCCAAATTCACTGGACATTAATAGACTTGATTTTTAAATGCTTCTTGCTTAAACCCTGGGGAAATTGGTGGGGGTCGGTGAGAGAAACCAAAATAGCCTGAGCTCTTAAAAGCTGTTCATTTGCTCATAGGAAAAATCAATCTCTCTCTCCATGTATATTATCATTGGCCTTAAAATTGCTGCTGGAGGGTTTGTTTTGTTTCCATTAGGAATTTCAAAGATTTCTAAATTGATGTTAAACACTTGCCCTGAGCCAATAGAGAATCCACCAGTTTGCTGCCAGCAATGAGAAGGCTGTTTAATGGTCATTTTAAAGCCAGAGATAGGTAAGGAAACCAGTGACCCTTGCCGTGCACCTCTCTTTGTGTCTTTAGTTCCAAATTATGGGTTGCTTCCTGTATGTTTTCAAAGCGGAGTAAAACCTTTCTTTGATGGCATTGCTTTCTCCTGAAAACTATTATTATCATTGTAACTGTTATTTAGTAATAACCTATATGTCATTATTTTAGGACAGGGGAGAGTATGGCAGTTATAAGTGTGGGCCTTGGAGTCAACTGACGCCCTGGGAACTTGGCTTCATCAGATGTGTCTAGGCGGTAGGATTAAGACCTTGAAATACCCTAAACACTGAAATATTTGGTGCCTCTCCCCGACATAGATGCAAAATGCAACACTAAACCATGAGTGTAAGAGTTTCTAAGAGTCTTGATGATTCTTCTCTGAATTGCTACAAAAATTTAAGAATATATCAGATTCTTTCTTCTGAGAGTCCCTTTTATGTGTCTTTCTATTTTGTTAGTTCTCTAAGTGCTTATTCTTATTTGGTGATCTAGTTCTGAGCCTTACATAAGTTATTGAATCTACCTGAACCTCTGATTCTGCATCTGGAAAATGGGGAAATGAGAATTCTCTTCGGAGTTAAAGTTAAGATTAATTGAGATGGGCACTTGTGAACTGCTCAACAAAATACTGGGCAATTAAGTCAGTACTCAATGTTAGCCATGAAAACTACCAAGCATCGTGGTGGCATTTTAAATTATGACATATATGCTTAGGCATATTATATCACTTTGACTCTTATGGTCTCTAAGTTGAGTAAAGTTGATATTTTTATTCTCCATTTCAAAACAGAGACAGGGAGATGATAATCCTTTCCTGAGATCACATAGTAAATGAGGGACAGAACAAGACCAGATTCCATTCCCAATTCGGCAAAATTTTCACTATTGCTTTCATTGCAAATTGCAGGGTGTAGAAATGAGCATCTTTCTTCTTGTGACATCTTAAATTCATTTCTCTTTATTTCAAAGTGTTGTATTTCAAAGGTAAATTTCCAGTGACCACAAAAAAAGTGGCTGTTATGAGATGTGGAATAGAAAATTCTCATTTAAGAAAAAAAAAAGTTCTTTGGACTCCACTGATTCTAGGCTGTCCTGGAGCCATTCTTGATTTTGTTGCCTCTCATGAAAAGTAGTAACCCTATGCTAGGTTGAGTGCAAAAAAACTTTTGAGTTTTATGTTCTATTTTGCCAAGACTTCCTGGGAATGGCTCACCATTAGGGTCTTAGCTTATTTTCTCTCCTGCCTTCTTCCCTGTCTGATTGAAAGGATCTACTTAACTAAACTTAGAGTACCATTAAAATAATCTGGAAAAGTTTAATTTGTTGGCTTTAAATTCTGAGACAAAAATGGCCTCTGTATCTGGACATCAAAGTATAAAGCCACCAACTTATATAGGCAATCTTGATACATATTCTGAAAAAAAAGATATATCTTCTTTTTTCCAAACCATTGTTTTATTGATAATAGTAAACCATTAGGAGCTATAAAGAGTAGCTCTGTCTTGCTACTCATCTATTGCTAATGTTTAAATGGTAAAGAGATATGGAGTAGCTCCTACAAAATATTCAGTTAAGTTGTCTCGTTTTGAAGGGAACTGTTCTTACTCACCAGGGCTGAATGTGTCAACCGTGCACCAGGATGAATGGGTCAACTCTCAGATCTTCTCATGGGCATTTATAGGATTTTATGTGGTTCTACTGAAACATCCCACTGTGAAATATTTAGAACCCAGCTGGGCACAGGGCTTGTAGCACTGGCACTTTTTGAATCAGTCAGGATCCAAAATGGAAATAGTTCTATAGCAATTGGAATCTTATATCACTTAATTCTGGGAGATAGAACTCAAAAGCAACTTCTTTCTTTGAACCTGAAAATAGAAAGACTAAGGAACAGGAGAGGAAATAAAAGAAGAAACAGCCCAGAGCTATCGTCCAGGCACTGACAAATGTTCCTTATAAAGCCTCTGATTGCTGTCTCTATACAATGCCATGGTGAGGACAAGGGAGGGGAGGTGAAAGGTGAGTTGAACATGAGGAATTAATTTTAGCCACAGCTCTGGGCCCCCTGGGAGGCTGAGCTGACTGGGATTGTTCAAGATCCTTTCTCTGCTGTGAGCAGGTGGCAGGTTATGCTGCCAGGGCTGTGAGAACCCTGAGCATGGTGCAATAAGGGCTTTTCAGGTCAGAGCCAAGCTTCCTAGGAGTTGAGGACTGATAAGCATCTCAGCATGTGGAACTTCCATCTTCCCATATTAGGAGATGCTAAGGAGAGCAAAGCCTGATTTTCCCTTGTTATTGTATACCAACTCGGTTGAAGTCACCTTGACTGAATTTCTCTTCAACAGTGTATTACTTCCCTGTCTTTATCACAGGATACCTGAGGCAATTAACTAATAAAGAGAGAAGGTTTATTTTGGCTCACAGTTCTGGAGGTTACAAACAATACCTGAAGCAATTAAGTTATACCTGTAGCAATTAACTGATAAAAATGAAAAGTTTATTTTGGCTCAATTTTGTGGGGCTCCAATCTAAGACTGAAGGTTCTATTTGCTTTGAGCTTCCAGTGAGGGCAGCACATGGTGGCAGGAGTGTATGGTGGAGCAAACTGCTCACTTCATTAGTCAGAAAGTCTTCCACGTTAGCCAGGAAGCAGAAAGGAAGAAGAGATGAGTGTTCCCCAGTCCCCTTTGAGGATACAACCCCAGTGACCTAAGGGCCTCCCATAACCTCCCATAAGATCTGCCTCCTAATAACCCACAATACTTTCCAAGAGCATGGCCCTGGGGACCAACCCTCTAACACATGGACATTTGAGTGACTCACCCAAACCATAGCAGTCTCTGAGAAGCTCAATGAATTGCCCAGTATCACATAATTTTTTTTTTAAAGAGAGAGTGAGAGAGGAGAGAGAGAGAGAGAGAGAATTTTTAATATTTATTTTTTAGTTCTCGGTGGACACAACATCTTTGTTGGTATGTGGTGCTGAGGATCGAACCCAGGCAGCACGCATGCCAGGCGAGTGCACTACCGCTTGAGCCACATCCCCAGCCCAGTATCACATAATTTAAGGGGCAAAGCCAAGATTCTTGTTCTGATCCCCACCCTGCAGCACTTCAAACTCTCTGTCCCATTTCTGTTTCTAAGTCATTATTTTCTTGTTTACAGCACTTTTTTTTCCCCCCTCAAGAATATTTTCAAACAGAAATCAATGTCTGGACTGGTTTAATTTGTAGGATTTCTTAAACTTAGTATTATTGACATTTTGGGCTGGACAATTCTGTGCTGAGTATTTGGCAGGGATGGGATGGGGGATTGTTCTATATATTGTAGGGTATTTATCAGTATTCCTGGCATTCACCTGTTAGATGCCAGTACTATATATCTACAGATATCACGTGACTTTTAGTAGAGGCAAAAATCACTATTAGATGAGAACCACTCAATTAATGAAAGTACTCCCAAGTACTTTATTTCAAATTTTTATCATCCTTTCAAAGTCTAGAACACACTCTTGGAGACAAAAGAACCTCTTTTTTTTTTCTTTGCCCATATTTCATCTCATCCTAGATTACTGAGACTTTGAAGGATTAAAAGCAAGTCTCTGTACTTGACATGATACTAAAATTTCTCAGCCCTTAGGTTTTCATTAATTCCTAACCAGGAGATTTTCCATCTTTGCCAACAAGCATTTGAGGCATTGCCAGATTTGAAGCTTGCATTAAAACAAGCCTATATACCTGCTCATTCATCCGTTCAGCACTAGTGTAGCTTTCAGTTCAACAGGGGGAAAAATAGATAGTGGAGCCTGCAAAGAGAATAAGAAGTAACAATACAATCAAGAGGAAAAGGCACGTTTGAACCCAGGTTCAAGAAAGCAAAGATATAGCAGCAACTAGAGAAAGGCTCCCTTAATGAATGTGTTTGAACATTCCTAGGAACACTTTAAAACCATCTTAGAAATAAGTTCCTCAAACATTCAGTCACAAAGTATATCAATGAATCAATCAAACGAATGCATTCTGAATAGTTGTACTGCAAAACAGTCATTCTTTACATTCTATCAGAAATGAATTAGGATTCACAAATAAGTGAGTTTCTTTTTTCAAGGGACTTCCACATACTACAGTTAAAAAAAATTGGTGAAAAATTATAAAATATATATGTTAAGCAATGCTCTTCAACCTGGCTGCAAATGAGAATCCCCTGGAAACCTTAATAACTTCCAGTGCTCAGGTTCCAATTTAAGGGGCCTGGGGTGTGGTCCATAGATGAGCAGCACAGAATTCCCTGGGAGGCTTCAAAAACGCAAACTCTCAGGGGACACTTCTAACTACTAATCAGAATCTGCATTTTAACAAGATCCCCAGGTGCTACATATACACACAAAATTTTGGAAGCACAGGCCTAGGCATTGGTTTTCAAAGAGCTCCCAGAGTGATTCTTTATGCATCTAGGTTTGAGAATCACTAATATTTAGAAAGTTAAATATATCTTGTTTTCCTTCTTTCAGACTGACTATTGGTGCTGTTCACAATAGTAGCCACTAACCATATGTAGCTACTGAGCATTTGCAATGTGCTGATGTTACTGAGGCTCTGAATTTGTTGTTGTTGTTGTTCTTTTTGGTGTTTTATTTTGCAATAATTAGGCCCTAAGCACAGAAGACTTTCAATGCACTTTCTCATTAGATACTCAGCAATACTATGGTGGCTCTTATTGAACAGTATAGGACTAGAATATGGCATCTTTTATTTTCTTTTACCTGTTTTCTATCAAATAAATTCTTTACTTATATCATTGATATATTTATTAGAATTTGCCCTCATGCATTCATATAATGAGTTTTGTTATTATACAACCTTATGGATAATAACTTTGCCCTGTCACTTACTGACTTCAATAAGTTCCTATTGTTGAGAAGTTTCTCTATTCTTCAGTCTCTATGGTCATGTCTTGCATTTTGTCTTATTAAAAACAAGTGAAGACTTAGATTGACATTTAATATAGGAAAAGATTTTTTTTTCTAAGTACTGGCTGGAGATATATTTCCTAAATAGAAGTGACAATCTATCCTTTTGTAAGCTATATTTGTATGCTCTGACAACATAGCTATGGCAGAAATCCATCAGCAGGCTTGACCCTCAAAGACCTGTTATTTTATCTATAAAATGGGGATTAGGATCATAGGTCTACCTCAGAAGGCAGACAGCTCTTTGAATACCATAGAGCATTACATAAATGATAATCAGACTTGGCAGGTATTTTATCGGGATGATTTGTCACCTGGATACATTTTGGACTCACTTTTCTCTTGAAAAGATTTTCTACACCGAGGTTTCCTCCTGGAAGGGGAGAATGCAAGACAAAAAGAGAGCTCCCATCTCCCATCATCCTTCCTCCACAATTCCAGAATCATAGAAAGGATTCTAAAATGAGGAACATGTGCATTGAATGAACACTTTACCCCAGAAGTCCCAAAAGTGGCAGATAAAGATACCCACCTCCTCTCAGCCAAACTCACCCAAGCAGGTATGGCCACCATTTTTTGAGCATTTCCAAACACTCTCATTTTATGGACAACATCCTATGTGGCCTTGGAAATATCCTTAAGCTCGAGGTTGGTTTTATTAAAAAAAAGTTTAGGCTGAGCCTGATTTAGGATTAGTTTGCCACAACCTAAGACCACCTGACTTGAGAGCCCTAGATTTTAATTGTGTCCTTAGATTTTTTTTTTTTCCGATACCTTGAGACAGGGGCATATTCCCAAAATTCTGGCTATAACTAAAGTCTTGGCAATTTAGAATTTTTTCTCTAAATTTAAACCCTACAATTTTTCTCTCAGACTAAATGTCTAATTTTTTACCCCAAATTAAAAGTTAGCAATTCCCTGGGTATTCACAGACATTTGTGTTTATCCATATCATGGGTGAGCCATTTTGGGGTTTGGGTGGTGTCTTTCCTTTCATGATCCCATTATGCCTCCTAGCACCATATCTAAGCAGACAGGAAGAGCTTTATTAAATGAAAGTTCATTTTACTGTTTAATGTTCCTGCTTGGGGGATTGAAAGTGGAGAGAGGGTGCTTAGCAATTTTTTTTCTTTAATTTTTGTTTTATCAGGCAAAACTCCTTTCTCTTCTGCGAATTCTCAGCCACAAGATAAATAGCCTTGTGTCTTACAAGTTAAATACAATTACCACTATCAAACCTAGAGCTTTACTTTTCCTGTAAATGTCCCTTAGAAGCTGATAAGCATTTCAAGGCAAACTCTGGGCTTCTGGCTAATGCTGAAATTAAACACAATCACCCTGAAGATAAAAAGACTGGCTAGAAAAAGAAGTGTGTGTGTGTGTGTGTGTGTGTGTTATATAGAATACTGGTATTTATATATAAATAAAACCACCCTATGGTTGAAAAGAACACTTGGGATAGAAGGAGAGTGAATTTATGAACACTGGGCACATGAAACTTCCCGTAAGATATTAAGCTAATACACAACTCAAGATTATATATAAAGGAATTAAATAGCACACACATAGGGGCTTTACAATAATGAAGATTTACATTAGATAGCATGATAGCAATTATAATAACTACAGACATTATTTATCTATAATTTATTTGTGACCAGGGCAGTGCTTTTGGCTCAATGGGTTGCTAAGCAAAAGAATAATTTTGCTGCAAACTTCTGTAGGACTTTTTATGATACACACCTTCTCCTGGGTCCTGGTTTATGTTCTCTACATTTTTTAGTAGATTACCTTGGGATTTAGAGGGGAAGGTAGACTTTTACAAATTGAAAGGCACATGGTATTTATTTAGCCACAAGCTAAATATTATAAATATTATAGTCTAGGGACTCAGTGAAATGAGTAATGAGAAATTTGAGGGCCACTTCCAGGTACTACTTAGCTAGAAATGAAAGAAAAAGAATTTCTTAATTTCCATCTGTAATGCATAGATTTCATTAAATCACCTTCTTGGAATAATATGTTCAAGATTAGAAATGCAGTGTAGTCACACTCTATGCAATTTTAAAATTACACTCATTTGAAATAGTGTGACATAAAAATATTAATAACATCTCACTCTATGTGAGCCATCTGTAATAACACAGACTCTTCTGAATTCGAACAATCATAAAATATTACATACTTCTAAAGCTGTGCTAGTGAATTATAAGTTTTGTTCACCCTATTGTCACAGGGAAGCTCTAGTTTAAGTAGTAAGTAAAAATTCTGGTCTGTAGAGTTTGTCTTTAATTATGAAACTATGGTTATCCCAACCATCAAATGATTACCCTTTACTATTTTTTTTTCTGTGGCCCAGAGTTGACTAAATACCAAGTGTCCCAATACAGTTTAAGAGCACAGTTTTATTTATAGGAAAAGTTTTCAAGTTTTATTCTCCTCCATGAAGCTTTGCACAAGGTTTCAGGATCCCTCTAGTTATTTACAATCTAAAAAGAACATTGAGTTTCTTAGATAAAAGTGCCACATAAATATCCAATAATAATTATATATATTCACATACAGTATGTCATTTATAATTCCATAAAGCAGAGAAGGTAATGAATGGTGCTCTATACTGTAAATCACTCAATCGATTGTAATCATATTGCAGCTCCTCTCAGAGAGATAAAGACCTTCCACTCCTCTAAAATCCCTGTCAATACCCCAGCAGGATCAAGAGAGGGGAAAGAAGGTCAGAAGAGGAAGGAGGGAATGAGTCAAGGACAAAGAGGCACATTTAACCTTCAGTGCCTGGAGTTAATGTGGATTGAATTGGATTCTTCATAATATTTACAGTTTGCTGTAGGAGATGCATTTGTTTTTCATACAGTATTTTACAGCCTTCTAGGATTCCATGATGCTCTGTGTTGGCCTGGATGATGAAATTTGCCAAATAACAAATACAGTATTGCATAAGAAGTCTTAAAGTTAGAGATACAGGTAGAAAATGGTGAAGCTTAAACCAAACTATAGAAATGAGTCAATAATGTGCTATAAAAATTTATACTTCACTTTCAAACAGCAAAAGCATGATGCAAAAATATTCCCCCTAACTGTGTTACCTTTAATGTAAAAAAAAAATGTTTCTAGTTTCCTATCCTTATCAATGGGGTGGTTTTGGGTAGAGCTATCTCATTCATTATACATCATACACTCATTCATTCACTGTTCAACACATATTTATTCAATATCTAGTTTACATGTGGATCTGTGCTAGGTGATGTGTATTTGGTGAGAAATACTGTCAATTCCTGCCTTCAAGAATCTTCTGTTGTCATAGAAGATAAATATAATTACAAAAGCAGGGCTAATTTCAATACCTAAATTTTATTTATCAGTTATTAAATGTCAGTAGCTGTCCTGAGTTTTGTGTTAAGTCTTCATGATAACCCTAAGGGGTAGATACTACTTTTGTCATTACCTTACAAATAGGGATGTGGAGGCTTATAAGATTAGTTAACTCTCCCAGGATCAAGAGCCAGTCCATGAAGACCATGAAGTCAAGCTGAGTGTCTTGGAAGGTAAACCCAGGCTCCTATGCACCAAACTATCTTATTCTTGCAATTCCATATAGTGAAAAAAAAAGGTGCTATTATTGGGGTGAGATCTGGGTTCAATGGAAGTCACACAAAAGTGCCTGATGGTGCCTGGGAACAAGAGAGTGGTGAGCACAGGATGGAATTTAGACTGTGACCTTGGGTTGTCTGAACAATATTAATGAATTCTGTTCCCGTTCTTAGGCATACACACATATAAACTGTAACAAGACAATCCACACTTTTCACACTGAAAGAACTAATGAGCTAGTGTTTTGTTGTTGTTTTTAATTTTTGACTTATTGAGGTACAATGAATAAGTCAAAAACCTCTGTACCTATTTAATGTATACAAACTGATGAGTGCAGGAATATGCATACACCCATGTTACCATCACCACATTTAATATAATAAACACATCTGTCATTCATGGTTTCACTTAGTGCAGTTTCCCCAGACAGATGAGTAAACTGAGGGTCAGAGAAGTTGAGCACATTTGCTGCTGTCACCACTCCAGCAAGTGTCAGATCTGGTATTCCACAAAAGTTTGTTTGTCCCCAAACCCCAATTCTTCCTTACTCTACCCTTCCAACTGACTTGGTCTAGGAGCACTCCAGTTTGCAGTATATATACAGCTCAGATTCATTTGGTGACAGATGTAAATTCACATGCAAATTTACTATTATTTCCCACATCCCAGGGCATGCCCGACACTCTGTAATCCCCTTATTAAACTTTTACTAGAAATGTACTTCTGCCCAATGCACAATTGCCAGCCTCAATGTTTAATTAAACTAGATTTGTTTTCATTTTAATCACATTATAGAGATGTGTTTTTTCTTAGAGTTCAATGTTCAAGTCTTCATTATAAATGCCTACAAGTGGCAGAGAGAAGGATGAAGAGAGGGCTGAAAGTCTATTCTTGAACAAATGATTTTAGGGGAGTGATATTAACAGTAGATAATGCTGATATAGTACTTATTTTTGAATACTCAGAGCATGTGGACTGAAATTTTATTCCCATTTTAGAGATATAGAAAATAAGTCTCAGAGATATTAAGTAACATACTCCCATGTCACACAGCTAGTGATAGGAATGACCTGGATGTGAATAGAGGCAAGGAGACCTTGAGACTTATAGAAGAGATCTGGAAATAGTAAATTTTGTAGGTTTTGAAAACCTATATTTAATTATAAATATTGTATTTGTACATTATATTTATGACTACTTATGCATATTTATATATAAATGTATATAAATATAATATATATATATATAAATATATAAGCCTGTTCATATAATATATATATATATATATCAGGCTTTGCAAGGTCTTTGCTGAAATGATCTGGCCCTGCTATTGTAGAGCAAAAGCAATCATGAACAATATATAAATGAATTTGAATACATGCAACCAGATTTTTATAACACTTGGTTTGCAAAAACAGGAGGTTGTGATGCACTTAGTAATAGATAAGGGACCTCGGATTGACATCATGGATATTTTGAAGCCTATAGTTCTGTCTTTACTAATCCATGAGCTTTGTCTTGTGGCTTGTTGTGTCTCTGGTTAGAATGAAAGGAACAAGATAATCTGTAAATGAGCCAAGCATAGTGGTACATGCCTGTAATCCCAGAAAACTCTGCAGACCAAGGCTGGAGGATCACAAGGCCAGTCTCAGCAATTGCCTGAGGCCTTAAACAACCTAGCAAGATCCTGTCTCAGATAAAATGAAATGAATGAATGATTGAATAAATAAATAAATAGGGATGGGGATGTTTCTCAGTGGTAAAGTGCCCCTGGGTTCAATCCCTAGTATGGGAGGGGGAGGGGGAGGAGGAGGAGAGGGGGAGGAGGAGAGGGAGGGGGAGGGAAAGAGAGAGAATATATCTGTAAGTGGATGAGTTAAGTCCCCAGAAACACTGAGAATAGTATTACGATGTAGAGTGACACAGAATCACTAGTGAGGTTAATTCAGAGTAGAGAAATGGAAGAATACATAAGCAACACAGCAATATATTCACCTTTTCTTAAAAATAGCAAACAGACAAGAAACCCAGCCAAATACCACCTTGCTATCTCAATTCCAAAGGCAGACCCCTTTCTATCTTCTTGTATATTATGCAGTATTTTGCTTAGTGCAAAGTTTGAAGATGATGAACAGAAAACACTACTTCTCCAGTTCTGTTAATTCTACTTATCAACTGTAAGCTGTGATATACTTTTCTCCCTTTGTCCCCAGAGAAGTTGCATCCTTTTCTTTTGAATTCTTAGGTTTTTATGAGCTACTGACTTAGCTGCCCTAGCCTATCATCTATAGCCCTCTGCAGAAAGGTGTCAGTTGACACCTAGCATTTATCTTTCCTCCTACCCCCTCCCTGATGGGTCCATTTTCTAAGTCCCAGGGAAAACGGCCTTCATTTTCTCAGCACTGGTTGCATATCTCCTCCTGAGGAGAGCTTCCTGTTTGACCTTCTGCTCCATTTCTGGCCACTGATCTGCTGTGATGAGGGGGGGACTTTCCTTAGATATGGCTCGACCTACTTCTTGTCACAGACTTTTACAGTTTTCAGATTCTGATGCCCTATTATTAAAGGAACAAGAGCCCAGAGAATTTTTATAGATGTGTATATGTACACACACTCATGCACATGTTTAAAATAAACTTCTAAAACTCTTTTTGATCTACATCTTCCTATCCCTGGTAACCACCATTTTAGTTTGTTTCTAGATATGTGACTTTTATTTAGACTCCACATACAAAGGAAATCATGCAGTATTTTATTTTTATACAAAGTTATAATTATGAAACATGACTAAGTCTAGAGACCTGATATACAATAGGAGCACAATAGTTAATTGTAAATTATTACATATTTGTAAGTTGCCAATAAAGTAGACTTTAGGTAAAAAAGAAAGGTCACTATATGAGATAATGAATATTATTTTGCTTGACTGTAATAATTTTGTTTCACTTTTTATATATTTAATCAAGATAAGTATATTGAAACATTATGTTATATATCTTAAATATGATGTAATAAATGTTTAAAGAATAAATATTCAAATCAAGGCACACTGGGTTTTAGTTATAGGATATGCATCTCTTCACATTTTTCCCATATTAATATTAACAGCAATAAATTATCAATAAAAAATAAAGTTCTCAGTACCAAAATTAAAAAAAAAATACCAACTCCTTATAATGCAAACAGAGTGGTGACACTTTTGCTTTAATCCTTTATTTTAAAAGGAATAAAATATAGTCGACACTTAGTAAGTGTTAAAAACTGCACAAAAGTACTGAGATTATAGGATACTTGTGATTTCATTGCCTGCCTGTTCATGATAATACATGCCAAGATAAAGTGCATCCTTAAGGGCAGCAACCGTAAATAAGCTAATTTTTCCAGCAATAGGAAAATGTCAAATGTTTTGCTATTGGTAACTTTTTAAGATTTTACTGGAAAAAAATATGTTTTGTCAAAACAATTAAATCTTTATTAAAATATGTTTACATTGGTGAAATGATTTTCTGTTGGTCTAAACTTGAGAATTTCCCAATGCACCTATATAAAATGATAAAAGTGAAGAAGATTATTCATCCATGAAAGTTAGAAAAAATATATAAATCTGACATAAACAAAAATGTAAAATAAAAGTAAATCTAAAATCATCTCAGACAGCCAATGCTTAGAAATACTTATTACTTCCATTTTTTAACATGTATAAAACTGTTGTGAGTTGCTATTTCAAACAAAATAGGAATTCATATAAGTGAAGTACAAACTGAAATAGAACTAAAATGCTTTTAGACTTTCAAAATGAATGGCTGATTTTTTTTTTTTTACTACATTTTCTTTGTGGAGAGGGTGGTACCAGATCTCTAGAATAGATAAAAATGAAGACAATCCCTAGAAAAGAAAATGTGGTTCTCAGGTAGTAATTGAGCTTTCCTGACAGAAGTAAACCAAGTGAAATCTAAGAGTCTTGCCTCATTTTGTGACTTTCTCCCACCAAGACCCAGAAGAATTTTGCACTCCCAAGTAAGATTCGTAAGGGGAATTTTGAAATACTCTGAATAGATCTGTTCTGGACTGATCAGAACTGAGCAAGGTGTGATGCCAGTATATTAATTGGGAATCCTAACCAACCCTGCTTCCAAATCTTTATGGGCAACTCTCTAGTCTTATTTTTACTCTCAAAGATTCATCTGAATCATTGTTTCAGCTCACTTTTCTAGTGGTCTGCTTGGAAAGAGAGTGGTTATAGAAGTTTCTGATTAACATGTAATTGAATTTTGCAGCATTCCAGCTCATTCTATGGATGGGCAATTATATAACTGTATCTTTCTGTCAGGTTACAGTTGCTCAACTTTTCTGGTCAGATACTACAACCAACATAAGTGTATCTTGAGCTCTCCTGCTTTGAGTTTTTTGCTTCTTGCTGGTCCCCATCCCTCCTGTTCCAACACCCCTACTCCCACTGGTCCCTGAAGCTACTTATAACAAGCAAATTGTTGAGTAAAGGGACCAAGAATTTGGGCAATAATTGTGTACTTTGAAACCTCACTGCCATTGGGAAGCACAGAAGCAACTGAACACCCAGTTGACACCGCCAGCCTTGAGTGACTTGATTTGCCCACTCAAGTTCATGCTCTATCTATTGATGTACCACCAGCCTCTAGAGTAAGAAGCAGTCCTAGTATCTGCTTTCCTTTGTTTATATAAACTGGTCAGTTTGGTCACTAAAAGTATTTATGAAGAAGCATCCATCTCTAGACCTCCCTGTGCTAGAAATGGAATAATAGGGTTTGAGCCTTTATTTATTCAGAGGAGGTTTAAATCCAACAAGTTAATAAAGGAGGAAATCTAAATATCTCTTCACTACTTATTGTATCTTTCTGAGTCATACCCCAAAGTAAATCTTCAAATCACATCCTTGGGTTTTGGTTAGGTGGGAAATTTCCAGACTTATTCAGACGTCCACACCCTTGTGAAGATTTCAATGGGATTTAAATAAAACACCCCCTCTAATATCAGAAATTGAAGCATAAAACGAAGAAAATTGCAAACTCGCCTCTCACCTGGCTCATCTTCTCCTAATTACACCCTAAACCCACTAAGAGTGTAAGTGCTTTTTGACAAGACGGCAATGGTACATCAATAGATACAGCATGAACTTGAGTGGGCAAATCAAGTCACTCAAAAGCCTTCTTTTAATGTCTTGGATCATTACCACAAAGATAAAAGCAGGTTTCTGAAAGAGTGAAATTCAAAGGAACCTCGTAATTAGAATGGTGAAGATACTGGGTCATCTGGTCCACTCCCCTGGTTGGTTCAGAAATATTGTACAATATAGATTAGTCTAATTGTATTAGTCTAATTTGAAATGTTACAGATGATAAAATTCATCTTTCTTCCACCAAGAGAATAGATCTTTCTGATTTCTCTCTCTTTTTTTTTTGTCTTTAAAAATAAGTTGTGTTCAATGCCATTTTATTGGGGATGTCAGTTGATTCTAAATTCTAAATCATGGATATTTATTTCTTACAATTATCTAGGAGGTACTTCTTATTACAAGGTGAAAGGTTCATGGAGAACATACAAAAGTGTGCATTGTTTTGAGATATTTATAAAATTTCTCTTTCTATACAGTATACATGCACATATCAATGGGTAAATACAAAACCATTGCATTTGCTTTTGCACATGACAAATGTTCAAAAAGCTTAAATTTAAAATAGCCTATAAACTGGTTGTAGTGGCACATTCTTGCAATCCCAGTGACTTAGTAGGAGGCTGAGGTGGGAGAATCAAGTTTGAGACCAGCCTTGGTCATTTACTGAGAGCCTTTTCTCAAAATAAAATGGGCTGAGGATATATTTCAATTATAAAGTACTGGGTTCAATCCTCAATACCAAAATAGATAAATAAATAACCTACAATCTTTAGACCTATTTCTCACATTAATATGATTTCACATATATATTTAACATAGAGACTAAAAAAAGTGAAAGGCTTAACACTTTATTTCTGTGTTTCAAACATGTAGGTTTCCAGAGGCTATAAGAACCTTAGCAGTCCTCTGTACCTTCAAAGATATGTAATTGAATGGTTTGTTGGATTCAAAACTCCTGCATCCCACGGTGGCAATAGTTTTCAACTTCATAAATATTCTTTTTCTTTTTTTTCCCCAATGGAGAAAAGGTCCTTTTTATTATACACCTATTATTTGGAAAGATTATTAGATCAATGGAATTGCTACTTCAACTATGTCAGTTAAAGAATTAGGTCCTTAACAGATTTACAGAAATGATAATGCATTGTTACTATTTTATTGTGTCATGAATTATTTGTTTTGTGTTGATATATGGTTTCAGGATAATTTTTTTTATTTTTTTTCATTTGTATTCATAGCACTTAATATATGTTAATATCTGGTGTCCCTGTGTGTTGTGGATTATGGAAGTAGGATGTTAAAAGATTTTTAAAGACTCCGCTCCTAAAATGGCTATAATTTCATAGGAAACAAACAAATAAACATGCCCAGGAGAAGTGATATTCAATGCAGAATAGTGGACTATGCATATCAGATAAATATCTTAAATTTGTGGATAATTTTATGTTCATAATTGGCTACTTTCTTAAAAGTTGTTTTCAAGAGATCCTAATATTCAAAAAGCTCTTCTGAATATCACTTTTACAACATGAACTAATACTTGAGTCATGACATGAACCATGATATACTTGTCACATACATGACAAGTATGTGTCTTGAGTTGCCAATCAGAACATTCAGCAGTGTTAATTGTCCTTACATTTTAACCCCTTAATTCCTGGATCTTGATAATTTTTCTCTAAGGTCCAGCACTCATTCACATAGTAAAATAATACCAGTCTAATACTGGCTATTAATACTGGAGAAATGACTTTTAAGTTAGTTTATAAGGGTTTCTTTTTGCTAATTCCTAAACTTTAAAAAAGGTTGAAGACGCAGTGCCTGCTATATAAGTATCTATACTATATAAGTATAGTGTAGTGTATCTTTATATCCTAAGTATAGGTCAGGCTGTCCATGACAAGCTATTTTTCATACCCTGGCAAAACAGAAATTGGTTTGGTTTGGTTTGGGAAGTTAAGTTTAAGGGTGGGTGTGAAGATCATGTTCTCTCAGAAAAAGAGAGGGCAACTCCTTAAGACTCCCCAGGAAGACTTTGTAGAGTGAGAAACCCGTTCTTGGTTGGGTGGGTGGGGGTTCCCAATACCACAAGAAGTTCACAATTTGGTCTGTTTTTACTAATCTTCTGTCCATCCTCATTCAAATTGTGTTGGGAGGAGGCTAGGTAAGAGGTTCCTTGTGCCCTTGTTGGCTCTTCTTTTTATTACCCTTGAAGTCAACCTCTGCCACTCTTTATCCCCTTTCCTCTCCTAAGTCTAAAACTGGAATCCGAGATGTATCAGTCTTTTTCTATTTCTTTGCCGTTTCCCAATTCCCTCAGCTATACCTTTTTCTTCTCACAGGAAGAACAAGATTGTATCTCTTCCCTTGGATTTGACAATTTTCTCCTTAGAAAGAGAAACAGGGTTAAGGATAAGTTATAGGTAACCAAATCTCCCTCTCTCTATCCAAGGACCCTTAGAGCTCTTGCCACACAAACTCCTTTGACTCCAGAGACAGCACCAACTCTCACCTCCTGCCAGGACTTGATGGCCACCCCCATATGAAGGGGGCACCATTATTGCTCAGTTTCTCCATCCTTCCTAAATTTACTAGATATAATTTATTGTTTGCTTCATATAAAAAAAAAACACACACTTTAAATTGTTCTTTTTATGGGCACATATTTCTGTGGTTCACATAGGTGTTTTTTCTGTCCTGAGCTGGCTTGGGTAGAGCTACCTAATATGAATAGCTTCATTCACCTTCAGGGGCTCTGCTGAGATAGCTGAGTTGGCTGAGCAAGTTCAAATGGATGAATTTTTCTTCTTGTGGAAGAGGAGTCTAGATCAGCCTTCTTTATATGGCAGTCTCAGGCTGTGGCAGCAGGAGACCATTAACACCAATACCTACCGGTACAAAAATGCTGTTCAGCTCTCTGCCCACATCACCCTTTGCTAATATGCCCTGTGCCAAAGGAAGTTTGGCAGCCACCCAGGATCAAGAGGTGGAAAAAGAAGACTCAACCTCTGGTGGGAGAAATGACAGAGACCCACTGCCAAGGGGTGTGCATATCCAGATGGGATTGTAGCTACTTTTCAGCTTAACGCTGTAGGAGGAAGGAAAGGCTCTGGTTGGGATAACTCTATTTCCTTCTTCAACTTTCTACTCTCATCCTGAAATTCAGGACTCAAACTGAAGTTGGAAATTAGTGACTTCCACTGAGGAACTGCCTTTTCTTTTGTTTTTGAGCATGGTAGTTTGAAACTACTCTTGGCTCCTCCTGCCATATTTTTCTCTATTTTCTCCTTTCCTATTTTTCTCTATGTATCTGATCATTTCACCCAAATTGAATTAAATGCTTTGTAAAAACTAAATATCTATACATATTATCATCGTTTATATTCTCTTTTGATTCTCTTCTTTTTTCTTTTTTTATTATTAGTTGTTCAAAACATCTCTTCTTTATTAACAATAAATCATATTATCTATGAAATTTATTAATTGAGTATCGGATATGCTCTCCTTTTCTTCTTCCATTCTTTTTTTTTTCTTTCAAACACAGATATGTTTTTAAAACAGTCCTATACTAATCCATACTTCCTCCAGATATTTCTCGGAGCTCAACACATTGTTGTTTTTCATTATCCTTTGTTTGTAGTCAGATTTAAGGCCATGCTACAATTCTCACAAACAAATCAATTTGAATTAATTTGCCAAGTAGAGTTAATGAGGCATTGTATGAATTCGAGATTTAACTACTGCTTTCCCTGAGGTCATTTCCTCACTGGGAAAATTTTGATTCTTATACCTCATTGCAATAGTATGTATCTGATTTTTGCATCTCTCACTAAATGATGTGTGTCTACCAACTGGCTTATTTTTTTGAAAAGTCTGGGAAACACCATGCAATCAAACAAGTAGGCATACAGGCAATTCTTCAATTAATACCTTGTGGGCAGAGAATAGTCGTGAAGGTCTGCACTCTCTGATGCTTGCTTATAGGAGTACTATTACTAATGAAGTCCTAAGCTGAAGTTTGAGAAACATCAAATTAGGGTAATTATATTTCTTAGATGAACTTTGTGGTCTCCTCAACCTTCTAAAATTGTGGACTTCTCTCAAATTTAAAACTATAAGTTCCAATGAATTATATTCCCATAAACTACCTTGTGGTGATTCATTAGAAGACAAGAAAACATTTACTGAAGAGGAAACTCAGTGGTTCTGTGAGCTCTCCATTCTCTCCATGCACATCCTTATCCTTCAGGTTATGAGAACTTATGGAATAAAAATAAGTAAAATTTCCACATTCCCCCTCAACAACAAAAGGTGAGGAAATGGTACACAAATTTTTTAAAGAAGCTCAAATTTCTAGGTCTTAGATGGATAACCTTCTAAGATGCTTATGGAGCTTTAACTCCAAGCTCTTGTTAATATTCACTGAGAAATAATCAGTATACAAAACCAATTTGGCAAGTATCCTAAATTTTACATAGTATAAAAGGAGAGTTCTCTTATACTTGGGATTTATATTAGAAAAATTCTCAAATGTTTCCTTTGAGAGAAAAAATTGGTGCACATTTAACTCTATTCAACAAAGAATCTGGTGATGTCTGAGAACTCACATGGATTCATCAAAACATGTGTTAACAAACTAGTGTAAATTCCCCTTGTGTGAAGAGTTCTATAAATAATCATGTATGCATACTTCATTTCCCCTCAAAGAGTACGATACAAGGAGAGAATGAAGAATCCTAAAGGTGATATGCCCCTGGTTCATCCAGTGAAGTCCACTAGTTACTCTTTCTATTCTTGCATAACAAATTACTCCACCACATTTAGTGGTTGGCATAAATCATAAAAGTCCCACTTATAACTTCACAGCTTCTGTCGGTCAGGATATGATAGCAGCTTAGTTCACTGGTCCTGGCTCCAGACGTCTGATGAGTTGTAGTCAGGATATCAGCTGGGGCTATTGTCAGCTCAGGGTTTATCTAGACCTGGGAAATCTGATAGCAATGATGGATCTCTCTTGCGGATGGTGACAGGAAGACTCTGCTCCTCTCTGGATTTTATTTTTGACCTCTTCTTTTTGGGCCGTTGTCTTCTCTGGCTCAGATTCTTGTCTTGTGTACATCTCCATATACCTTCTTTATGGTGTGCTCCTACTTTCCTCAGCATGAGTGGTCCCAGAGAGGCAAAGAAAACATCTCAAGTGACTTATCTGTAAGTCCACATTATGTCACTACTACCATATCCTGTCACTGAGAATCATGTGACTAAGTCCAGCCTACTGTCAAGGTTGGAGGATCAACTCACTCACTCCTCACAAAGAACAGAGAATTTGTAGACATTCTAAGTCTGCACCATAATCTTCATCTTCTGCAAAATGTTTAATTAAAAATATATGATTAGTTAATGTGCTGATGACATAAAGCTAAGAGTGGTAACTCTTTCCAGAAACAAAAAACCTGGAGGTAAACATTTTCTTAGCAGATGAGGCTGTTATAAAACAATAAATAAATAAGTAATACTAGAATCTTATTGAAATCCTGCTTTGAAGTTCAAAAAGCATATTGCACGACTGCCCAATCTTTGGAGGAAGCCATTCAGCTGGAAACTCTCTTGGGTTTTTGTTGGTAATGAGCCAAGAATGTAGCTGTGCTGTGATGCAGTCATGTGTACAACTGTTGCATACCAGAATATTAGCCAGGCCACAGGTGGGTGGTGCTTGGAAGTGTGATTCTTACTTTTAGATCCTTTGATAATGATGTACAGAAGGCTCTCAACTTATGATAGTCTAACTTACATTTATTTTTTGTGCTTTACTTTACAATGGTGTGAAAGTGATAAACATTCAATAGAAAACTTACTTTAAATTTTTCCTGGGCTAGCAATATATAGTATGATAATCTCTCTTGATGAGGAGCAAAGGCAGCATGTGGTAGTTTCCAGTCAGATG
Source organism: Urocitellus parryii (assembly GCF_045843805.1). Lineage (NCBI taxonomy): Eukaryota > Metazoa > Chordata > Mammalia > Rodentia > Sciuridae > Urocitellus > Urocitellus parryii. The sequence goes on along the minus strand of NC_135536.1, from coordinate 24,106,304 downwards.
CATGATCACAAAAGGAAACACCAAACACTCTCCAGTATAATATGCTGCTGAGCTACGATGTTCAGTAGGTTAGGTGTATTAAATGCATTTTTTACTTGTATTTTCAGTTTACAGAAGGCTTATTAGGATGCAAACCCATGTAAAAAAAGGAACTTCTGTATTTGTTGGTAGACATGAGATTCAATGTTGGTCTATGCTATAGTTTAGATTTTTGAATGTCCCCCAAAATGCTTATGTATTAAAGATTTGGGCCCCACAAAGTCACTATTGGTAGGTAATAAGACCTTTAGGAGTTATGGCCTTATAATAGGTTATTAGATCACGGAGGGAATTTCTTGAAGTAGATTGTGGGACTTCAGAAGCTTCCTTTCTCCTTCCTCTTTCCTTTTGCTTTTTTGCCTATTGAGGTGAGTGGTTTTGCTTCATCATGTACTTCTGCCATGATTTTCTGCCTAGTCAGAGGCCAAAACATGCCTCCACCCTAGCCTTGAACTGGAACCTTTAAAATCATGAGCCCAAATAAACCTTTTCTCTTTTTAAGTTAATTATCTCAGAAGTTTTATTATAGAGGCAGAAAGCTGACTAACACAGTTAAAAGACCTGTACTTTATAAGCACCAGAGATTCCATAAGATATAAACAGAAGTATTACTATGGCAAAAGTTAATCGTAACACCACAGATATAAATGGTGGTGTGATTTTCTTATTCATAAGGAAGAAAATATTCACGGGCTACCCTATAAAATGCCCTTATAAGCCTCCTAACTGCCTTCGGAGTTGTTTGGATACACTGACTTTTAAAAATCAAATATTCTAGCATTCTGTCTTAAAAACACTAAGTTCCGTGTTCTCTGCTTAAACAGTGAAAACCAAATATGAGAGGAATGAAAGGAGATGGAGAATGGGAGGGAGAAGGTGGGTTGACAGAAATGAAAGAAACCAACAAGACGAAAGTCAAACAGGGAGATCACACGGAGCGTGGACATGCCAGAATGCCGGGATCATGGGAAAGAGTGAGTCCCCGAAATAACACTGTGGCTTTTGCAACAAGGAGGAATGAGTGATAAGAGGAAAGGCCCCTGGGGGACTCTTGAAGAGATCATATGTCAAATGGCTGAAAAGAGAGCATTAAAGCTTTAGTTTGAAAAGGAAATTTGGAAATATTTGACACTGAAAATTGGGCGAGGAAGTAGTTTCTGTTGAATTTGCTTTCTTTTTAGTTTAACTCTTCTGAGTCAGGTACTTTTTCTAACAAAACAATAATCACGTATTGAGAATTTGCCTGTGGTGGGCTTTCCCACGTGCTTCACATCAAAGTCCTCAGTTTATTCTCTCACAATCCCATGTTGCAGTTATTACAAAACCTATTTGACATATGAAGACACCATAGCTTACAGACACAGCCAAAACACAGATAAACTCAGCGTGTTTGCCAGAAAGTAACCAGACAAAATCTAGACATCAAAATTGCCATGTCACCAGGAATGGTGATGCACGCCTATAATTCCAGTGACTTGGGAGGCTGAGGCAGGAGGCTCATGAGTTCAAAGCCAGCTTCAACTAAGCCACTCAGAGAGACCCTGTCTCTAATAAAACATTTAAAAAAAAAAAAGTCCTGGGGATGTGGCTCAGTGGTTGAGTGCCCCTGGGTTCAATCCTTTGTACCAAAAAAGAAAAAAAAAATCGGCTTGTCTATCAGTGCATATTTGAGATTAATTATAGAAGGAAAAAAAGTGACAATGTTTAAGGAGGCAAAGTAATTATAGTCCCTTTTGTTGTTGTTGTTGTTAATACATAGCTTGTTATTTTTGAGGGTGGCTCTTAAGTGATGAATGCTAGGTAGACCTATCCTATAGAAGAAAGTTGCATTGAAAAAGTGCTTGAAAATATTCTCTCATACTATGGGAGTAAATAAAGATGTTGCAATTTCCTGGTTCTGGTTTTATGAATCTATCGGGGATTCAAAGTATTCTCCATGGATGAGAAAAGTGAGGGGAAACTAGGAAAAATGAGCTCAAGTAGGAACTTAACGTTGGCTTCAAAGTCCAGAGAAATAATAGAGATTGGTGAAATATGCCCTAATTATTGAATCAAGGAAAATATTCCTTAGCATCATACACTTCAACAGGAAAAGCTCTTTTGTTTAAGATATGAAAGAGTTTTTTAGTGTTAACATGTGTGTGCACAAAATGTCCCTTGAATAGCTGAATGTATAACCCCAGGGTTCTGTCACTAACATGGTCCCTGTTCTCATCTCCTAGATTGAAAGATACTAGCACATGAGGATTGAGTGTTTGTAGGCACATCAGTGAGAGAACACAGACAGAGGCCCAAATTCAAGGGAGATATAGACTAGAGAAGTTCTGGAGGACTCTTCAGGCTGGATTCCACTCCTTTCCCACCCTCCCACCACATAGTCTAGTTCCCTATTTACTAGGAGAAAGAACTTTCATCTGGAAGCCCTAGATTTTTGTTAGGAAAAGATGTTGAGAATTAAAATTCCCACCCTCTTCTGATTCTTATTGTCTACATTCTTACCTGAATTATTGCATTTAATTTATTTAAAACCTTGCAATATAAATATTTCTCTCTCTCTCTCTCTCTCTCTCTCTCTCTCTCTCTCTCTCTCTCTCTCTCTCTCTCTTTAAAAAGATGAAGGCTTTCCTAGAGTAATTGCCCAAGTTCACAGAACTGGTAAATGTATGAGATAGGATTTAATCCAGTGAGTCTGACTCCATGATCAGGGCACTTTTCACACATGTTGCTTAAAGAGCTCAACTCCTGTGGCCCAGGCATGGTGGATCCATGCTATGACGTTGATATAGGAAGGAAATGGCATGTCCCTGTTTACTTCCATTTTGGAACATATCCAGAAATCTTGTGGAAGTGGACCTCATCAAGTTAAGTCAGGGTCGGCCTGGGTGATCCACACTGCTTTCTGGGGATCCGCATCTTGTCACTTAGGAAAAGTGGTTCTCTTTGTTCAGGGAATCACTTAAGTGAGTCTAGAAAATCTCCCTTACATAATCATGCCCTTGTGTTCTGGGTCTATTAATTTACTTCCCCAAGCTGATCAGTTTTCTCTTCGAGATTAATTTCTTTACCATGGCATGCTAAAGGATCAAGGCTCCCTACATATAAATGGTTCTTTTTTTCTTCTACCCCAAAGGTGTGTTGTGAGGATTAATGAGATGGTGCTTATAATTGCATTTTGAGCCCCTTGGATGAAAGGCACTTTGTAAATACCAGACATTAGTTCGTTGCTGGGGTCCATCCATCACTTACAAGGGGCCAAACAATCTTGATGCCCTTTGGGTAGCACACCTCCCTGTCTTCCTCCAAGAGGGATACTCTGAGCCAGTGTAAGGAATGTGGCCAGAGCCAAGCTCACAGAGTTTCCCCAGTTCCTCCTCTTTACTGTCATGCATTTGCTTTTAAACTCACAAAGTGTTCCTTGGGGACAAAGGCATGGCAAGAACTTGTGAACTGCCCTACTCCTCCAGCCTACTCACATCGATTTCCTTTTGCCTCTGGCTCTAGTACACAGCATTTGGTCTCTGATTGTTCATTAAACTCACACTCTCATTTTTAAATGTCCAGAAAGCAATAGGGAAAACTTTTCCTTCTTTTATTCCAGGGCTCAAAACAAAATGAAAGAAAAAATACCTCTGGCATTAATTTTGTACAGGTAATTGTCATTACAATATTCCTATTAGCATGTTCACATGCTTGACAATATTTCAGATGGTATTAAAAGTCCACGTGCAAAAAAACCATTTTTCTGTCAGGCTGGTGCAAATTGCCAGAACCTTTAAGCCACTCTTCCTCAACTTAGCAGCAGTATATCATCATTACCTGTGGCTGAACCAAGAAATCACATTTGTCAATGCCTGAATTGCTCTTTTATTTTCAATGGTCTTAGAAGCCCACTTGTTTTGGAAATGGAGTTAGCTGAGTATAAGTTAGGGGACGCAAAAATACAGAAAGCAATGGCTGGAGATTTGGGGGATATTTAAGATGCTTTATTTTCTATAGCTAGTTGATCTTTGCTAGACTATCTTATGAGGCCAAAAAAGATACAGTCATCTTGAACAAAGACCTGGTAAGGTTCTGTGATCATGGAAGCCTATCAGGAACCAATATGCTTCCTTTTGATCATTAGGAGAGTTTAATCATATTAATATTAACAGTTGAAATAAATTGGATTTTTTTATATTTCAGCTTTGCATATACTCTCTTATTAGTCTACACTAAGTCCTATAGTAAATTGAGGAATGGGGAAACCAAGGCTAAATGACTTGCTCAAGGTCACAGAACTAGTAAATGGCAAAGTTAGAACTCAACACCAGATTTGTCTCCAGATCCCATGGTCTTAACTGTCATGCTATTTTGATTATAGCTTGGAGAAAATTTGTATGACTTCCGATAAAGTGATGTGTGCTTAGACAAATAAAGTATAAGAATAATGCTGTGTTGTTTTCAGTTCTTCACTTGAAACAATTTTTACTCCTTTGGGACTGTTAACAAATTTAACATCCTCAGATATACTGATGTCTATTGGAGAACATATTCAAGGTTCAATTTGCTTTTCTTGCCTTTCTCCCTCCATTTCCTTTTCCTTTTACCTTAAATGGATTCACCCAAATGTAGAAAATGTGAGGTAGTTCTGCACAAAGGTGCTAGGTGTATGAACCAGTTGGGCTTTAGGAATTGCAATTCAGAATGTTCTGCAATTTGCAATTATGTAACTCCACAGTGCATAGAGTACATGTCTCCAGGTGGTGAAATACTTGATAGCAAAGCCGATCATCCCAATGATAATGACCGTAGGAAGCCAACTATTTGAAAAATCTCAATTCTTTACCTCAAATGGAAGAGAATAAACAGAAACACAATACAACACACACACACACACACACACACACACGTATTTTAAGTTGAATATACTGTGACTAAGATGTTTTCCAAGATCCAGTCCTATGTAAGTGAATGTCAGATTTATACAAGTAATTTAAGAACTATTTGAATATCTCTGTACAATTGAAGTATCTCTCAGTGTGTTTAAGAACTTCAGTCATTATATATTTGTTGAATTAGTAACACATTTATACCTCTTTTTAATGCCATTATGACATAACTTCCCATAAAGCCATTCTTTCATGAATACAGTTTTGTTTTCTGTTAAAGAATTGATTTCACTCTTTATTTAAAATTTCATACTGGTTGCTATATGAAATGTACAAATGAATGTCATTAAGGATTTAACAAGAACATATATGAATTTGATGAGGTTTGTTCCGCTTTTGGAGTAGTGCTCTGTATGAATTCTCATATGCTGAAGGTTGTTTGCTATTCAATTAATCTAGGGAATGGGGCTCGGGGCAAATGAACTCATTCTCATGCACATGTTTCTAAAACAGTTCTTACTAGTGTTTGAGATAAATTAGAATAAAAACCAACAAGAACATGAAAAGAGACTAAGAACAATGTTAATGGGGCAATTTAACCCAATTTGGTTTTCCAAATGACCTTCCATCTTTCACAACTATTATCCTTAGTACCAGATGCTATCAATCTGGTGTTGAAAACTTAAAATATTTTTCTAAATGTCTTTAAAGCTAAGGTGGAGAAGAATGACTCTCTTATTTTTGGAAGGGTCAAAGGTTGAATTGTGGCTATGCTGTTCTCACACCATATCACTTATTGATCAACATAATTAACCCTTTTTTCTAGCCTGTACCATGTCCCAAAATGATTTCCAATGGTACTTTATGTCTCAAGAGAGACTAGGTGGCAGGTATAGGTATATTTCAGAGGGCCAAGAGCCCTATGTTTTTGAAGGGAACAAATCAACATAATTAATTAATTTGGCTCAAATATAACCCTGGCAATTTGGATTTTGGTTGCTTCTAGTTCTGCCTTGCATGTTACTAAGAATTTGTAGCTTTATTTTTATTATTAACCTCACAAGACATTTCCACTGTGAGTAAATATAGTAATGAAGGTCATGGCTGTATTTAATGTTATTACCAAAAATGATAGAGACAGAAAACCCCAATATAACAGAATTTATTCAAGGAGAATCTGGCACGATCCAGTTGTCATTTGAGTATAGTATTCCATTTGAGTATAGTATGCCATTGTGCTTAAAACTTTAGAAGGTGAATGACACTCCTCACCCTATCTATTAACTGTGGGGTAGAATTCAGAGTTAGTGATATAGGTTCTTTTCAGGAAAGTGCTTGGTTCTTTTCTGTAGAAACATCAAAGAATTTACCTAAATTTATTTCAAATTAATAGAATTCTAGGTTTGCAGATCTACCAGGGAGAAACATTATAATGATCAGTAATCAGTAGCTATATTAACAGGTAAAACTAATTTCTCTCTCTCACTATGTGCCTACTGAAACACCAACAGGTTAAGTTGCCTTGCCTGTCACTCACCTCCCCCTTCCTTTTTTTTCCCCTTTGGTAAGAAATGAAATTATCCACTGCAAGTCAAAATTATTAACTATTAATTTTTAATTATTAATTGTGCTTTCTCTTCAGTTTTCCTTTGATATACTAATATGTTATGTTTTATGCCACCCAGAGAGGACTCCATAGTGTAGGCTGGAAGCACATCCAAAGTTGCCTCTTCTGTAGCCTTTCTTGTGTTTTTTTTTTTTAATTTGAGGATAGTAATGATAATGAATGATCATCTTAAAATAATTTGTTCACTGAAGAGATGAATGGGGAGCCAATATCCCCCAGTATCGCTACCCTTTTCCATCCCATCCCCCCATACATGCAAGCAGAATAAAGGTCCTAGTGAGTCACACATGGATTCTTCTCAAGTGATGATAATTCCTATATAGAGATGGCCCTACAATTGAAATGCCATGCATGCTCTGCTCACTTGGTCTGATGCTGTATTAAAACTTAATATTTTCTTTCTGGCTTTCAGACTTCTTTGTAAATTATTTCCAGGCCACCTGTTTTGAGATTTTTATTTCATTTTTTAATATTGGTAATTTGCAATGGAGTTCCCTAAGTTCCAATATAGGGCTATGAATCAAAAGTGATGAATTACAATTCCCTAGTTTCTGCAAGATCAATGTGAGGTTGGCTGACGAGACAGAACAGTTCCCAAAGCATGGCTTCATTATTTTGCTATTTGAAGCATATTCATTAAGGGTGAATCTCCACAACACCACTCTCCAAGTCTCTCCTAATTAGAGAAACCATCCAGGAGTAGCAATAACAGTTACCAAAGGAAGAGGGGGAGATGCTAGCCATTAAAAGCATTATGTTTTAGCCTTGAAACTAATTAGATATTTCATGTTTGGAAGAAGTGTTCCTAACAGGCTTTATGAATGGATGTTTGTTCAGGAAGAGATTCTCATAGAAAAAAAGAGAAAGGGTGGGAGGGAGAGAGGAAGAGAGAGAAAGAAAGGGAAAGAGAGGGAGGAAGGACTAGGTAAACTTACAAGTCAGCATCTCTCATAGTAATGAGATATAGGTGCTAAAAGTCTGCATTAGCTGTATCATTATATTATAACTGTCTTTATTTCCAGATATTTATTTGGAGTTCCTCTTTTTTTTTTAATATGTAATGACCTGGGACAAAGAGAGATCTAAAGAGTCACCTTTACTCCCCTACCTACTTAACACAGATGAGGAGGTGCCTGGGTATCCTTTATGGAATTAGCCATCTCCCTCACACATAAGGGCTGATTTTGTCATCTTTGGCTTCCCTCTGCCAAAGGGTACAGCTGCTGCAGATGCTTGAGAAGGGGAGATGGGGGAAGGACTCAGCCCAGGCTTCTGAGGGGGATGAGGTAGAGTTATGGTGGAACATGTGTGACTGAGGGGATGAGTGTCCCCTGTCACATGTGACATTGATCTGGCAGGTGAATTACTCACAAATCAAAGAAATCCCCTTGCCTAAATTGGCCTGGTTACAGTGTGGTTGGAATAAGACGGAAAGAGTGAAGGTAAACCTATTTCTGTAAGTGGCCATACCTTGCACTGGTCCCAAACCCACTCCACATGACCAAACCATGGTGGAGCACAGCATAGCCGAAACTAACCTGACCCCAAACCTATCATCCGAGGACAGAGTGACTTCAACTCCACCTCTACTAAAGATAAATTGAGATAAATTGATATCTATCTCTAAAAACTTCATAAAACAAACCAAAAACCTAGGATGTTTTTTTTAATGACTTATTGACTTTTCAGATTGTTCTTTAAGCTGTTTTTTAAACTTTAAAGGCAACACTGATAATGAACGCTTCCAAATGGTAAAACAGAAAATCCCCTTCAAATATAACCGACCCGTAGAAGAGTGGCTGCAGGAAAAAGGTAACCGTCGTTAAAACTTTCATTTTAAAATCATTTGATTCTAAACCCTCATTTTTAAAGCCTGCAAATAAATGTTCCTTAAATGATAATCGCCTGCTGCATAAATGACTGTTTTAATTTTCATTATAATTTGTGTCAGCTTCCACCTGCCATATGTTGATAAATCATGCTATAATACATTGCCATTAAAATACAGTTAAAGGGACTAACATCTAGCCTGCTATCAGCATGACAGCCACAAACAAGAAATTTCAGGAACCTCTAAAAAAAATGTATTATGGCAATTTAACCACTGCATGACATTATTTGTTAATTTGTTTTAAATTACCTCTTACACCGAAGCTTTCTAAAGAAATTTCAAAAGTACTTTTTAAACTCATATCTCGAGGCTGTTTTGATTTTCCTAGTTGTAGCATGGTTAACCAAAAAACCATAGATCCACTCTTAGTAGCTTAAACTGCTTAAAACAAATGCTATAAGGGAAGCATTGTGTTTTAACGTTTGTTTTTAAACAAAGAAAAGAATGAATTTTGCTTTTGCATTCAAACCTGCAGAGGCAAAAAAAAAAAATTTTTTGTTCTGTTTTATTTTTTTTTATAAGAGATTCATTGCATCCTAGTTGCTGACAGAAACCAAAACAAAATGAGGTTGCTTTACACTTTTGTTGTGTGATACCTTTGTGTGTTGAATGTTTTATGCAACGAAAGTGTAAGTGGTCAAGACAAGAGTTGGAAAGGAAAAGACTGCACAAGGCAAAAGAGCAGTTTCTAATTTGCTGAAGGAAACAACCACTCAATAAAAGAGGGCAGCGGATATAACTCACATTAGAATTTTCTGTGTGGCTTCTCTTGCTTAGGGGATGAACCATTGTTTTTCAATGAAGAATATCATCTATCTCTGAGGAGCTATGTACTTTATTTTTTCTTGAGCGCTCCTGTCTCAAGACCTCAACCAAGCCCTTACAATTTGCAGAGATTTGATAGACTTGCATATGAAGAGCAACTAGGGATATTATGTGGTATGCAACTTAAGCAACAAGAACTACTGCAGCTTTAAGATGGGTGAACACATTCAGACCTTTAAAAAGGATAATCCTCACCAGGTCTTAACTGTTTGCCCTGTTTTGAAAAAAAAAAATGTGGTCTAATTAAAAATAAATTAAGAATAACTCTAAAAAGCATATAATAATTTTGTTTAGTAATCACCAGCTCATAAAGTCCCTTTAACGTTAAAGACAATGACTGCCTCACTTTTCCAAAGGAAGGGAGAACTGGATGCATGTCTGAGTCTCATGTGCCTGAGAGAACTTTTTTGTTTCTTTCAATTTTATGTTAATAATATTTTATTTTACTCCATTGCCTTTTGAAGTCTAAGTTTAATAGCATGCCAGGCATTTTCATTTGTATAAATCATTATAAATTATTAGTAGGCTTTGAGTTTTTCTTATGATAACATCATTATCAGTTGGCTTTCACTTAGAAGGATGCTTCAGATACCCAAATTGAGGGCTGGGATGGGGGAGGCATGGTTGAGATGGGAAGGAGGGAGGCATCCTACTTTCTTAATCAAATATACATATGGATTAATGTATGCAAATAATATTAAACAGGCTCATTTGCAAACTGAGGTTCCCGTCTATCAGTTATTTTCACTGGTATTCCTTATTTTTTCTAATTTGGGTAAGTAACATCTATTTATTCTATTACTTTACCTCTTCCTCTGCCTAGCTAACTTCCCTTGCAAAAAGGATACAAGGTCTTCCCTGAAAGACCTTGTAGAGACAATGACAATGAATATGAAAGGTAAAGATGGAAGGATGATTAGACAGACACTTCAGGAAGTACTCGGAATGTCTCTGGAATTATTTCTATCACTGGGGAAGAGATTTGGGTCATAGCATTCCCAAGTCTATTTCCGGCTCTGTCTACAATTGACTGAATGTCTGACCTTAGACGATCCACTTAACCTCTTTATGTCTCAGATTTCCCATCTGAGGAGAGGAGAAATAATACTGTCAATTCCCCAAGGGTGTTCTGAGGTTTAATTAATTAGTCTTTGTGCAACACTGACTGGAGACGTGCAAAGATTTAATTTAAGCGTATGTGGACTTGTCGAAATGAGGTAACAATTAATGACTTCCAAGAAGATGAGCACCTGAAACAAAACAAAAAGTAACTCCTGTTTTGATATCACAGTCATAATTTCACAGTATTCAGTCTAGAATGTGTGTGTGTGTGTGAACACCTGTATGTATTTGTGTGTGTGTATGCATGTTTTTTTAATAAATGGTCATCTAATAAAAATTGATCAGAGGAAGTGAAAACAGTGTGTATAAAGAGATCTGCCATTGCTTTTGAGAAATCCAGGACAAATGATTAAAGGTAATCTTTCTTGTCGGTCCTTCCCATCCTTCATGGGTTGGCATATTAATGACATTGCCCACTTATCCACGAGCTCCTGCTTAGCAGGGAGAGAGAAGTCAATCAGAGGAAGGGTCAGCAAGAAACTAAGTATGTTCCACTCTTCCTTTAGGGATTGCCAGCTTTGCCACTGAAGTCCTAACCCAAGGTACACAGGGCTAGGAGAAGGTTTTGACACAAAAAAGAAGAGCAGGTCTTGCTAAGAGAAGACCATAAAACAACTAAGCAAAGAGAAACCCCCACTTTTCCAATGGTGTGAGGGGAAACTAAAGCAGAGGCAAACTCTTCTTTCTCACCCCCACCCCAAATGACTTTGTTTCCGAAAAGGGAGTAGTCAAAACCCTCTGGAAAGGCAGTGTAAGCCAACAGTGAAGTAGCTATTTAATCTTCATGTCCCAAATCATGTCTCCCCTTTCCTAATTCTTGGGTTAGTCTCAAATAATCATAGACCACTTTATGGAGCAAACTATAGCAAATGGATTGAAGGTAATCCATCATTTCCAGCCAATTTAATTCAGCACTAAATTTCAGTTTCCTCTGGTCCTCTTCTTATTTGTAAGCATTGGCAGAATGAATATTTCCAGGAAAATAAGTTGAGAACCATTATAGGGGTTATCATTGGGAAGTACTTTCAAGAATATTAGAATATAGAGCCTTGAACCTATGATCAAAGCTACTCAACCACTTACTAATCACCAATGCTGGATTTTATATGAGAGAGAGAGAGAGAGAGAGAGAGAGAATGAATATGAATGAGAATATGAACAGGCAACAGCTGCATACATGGAAGAGCTACTTGACCCTGGGGCCCTCTAGGGTTAGATATTTCACCCTAGAAATCTTCTATTAATCAGCTTCTTATGATGTATTATGTTTAGCTGTTTCAAATGCCTATGAGAGATCAGGGTACTACATCTCCCCTCCTATTATCCTATTTTTACTATAGTAAGTTTTGGGCTCTCAGGAAAATCTGTTGTCAAGAATAAACCATAAAGATATGTGAACTCTAGACCACCACCCTCTATTACTGTGCTTGATGCATGTATATACAAGACACCGAAGGAATTGATTGGGAAATAATGGAGATCTATTAGCTTTGTTCTGGTTGCACCCTTGGGATGAGGAAAATTCTGCTACTGTGGAGGCCAGCAGATGCCCTCTCTATGCTGCAGAGATTTTATAAAATACAGAATATTCTCACTGTAATAAAGTTCTCTGATCAATTCTTCAACCTCCTAAATGGGCATTATTTATAAATGATTCTTGAGTAAGAGGACTTAGGAGTTGCCCCAATGAGCAGAGTTGACTCTTGTCTGAAGAGTACCCTTTGAGCAGTACATGCTTACCCTTCTCTGCCTCCTCCTTGTCTCATATTAGTGTACAATGAGAAGGTATTCCATATTATACACCAGAAATTCAAGGGTGGCATAGCCTTTAAGACTCTGTGATAGTGGTAGCTGTTAAGATTCCAAACATCAAAATATAATACTATTCTTAAGTTAGAGATTGTGCAACAAAAACCTTAGCCTTTTAAAACTACATTTTTTTTTAAATGAAACACACAAGAATAACAAAATTGTTTCCAGTTATTTTTTACTAAAACAACTTAGGTGATTAGATTAAGAATGAATGGAACATTGTTTGATCACCAAAAACAAAATTCAGAAGGGATATATCTAATTCCATTAACAAGTATCTTTTTTGTTCCCTTTCTCCATATGATAAAACGGAAGGAATCAGTCTAAAGAAACCAAGAAGGCCTTAGCATGTTGCTATCATGATAAATTACAATGAGTTTTCAAAATATTTTTTTTCCCTTCTAGGAAAGATCTAACTTGAGACATTTTTTTAAAAAAAATAAACACAAATAGTTGGGAGTAAAATTTGTTGAGTTCCATGATTCCAAACTCTATTCTACCATGATTTTATTCTAATAGTTTTCTTTCCACAGAATTATAGTTCTCAAATAGAAACTCTAAATAAAGTAAACCACATATATTCTTCCTCCCATTAACATATCTCTATATCATTTAAAGAGTTTTATGACTCACTTTCTTTATAAATACATTTTTAAAATTCACTGATTCTAAAGTTTAGGAACTTTATCAATGCCTACTTATTTTCCATATTTTAGGGAATTATTTAGTTCTATGACCATACCTCCTACTCTATAAAAATATTGGTATATATAGAAATGTATCTGCAATGATATTGTTAAACAAAAAATAATGGCAGGATATTATTCACTAGGAAATTGTGTATTGGGCGACTGCTAGAATGTCAAATTTTTAAGTATACAATTAATCCATTTAATATGAATTTAATTTAATCATCAGGCCTAGGTTTTTAATTCCTTGCTCCCAATTACCTCACTGAGTTTTTGTTTGCCATATATATAACTCCTTTAGGTTGTAATGTTAATTTTTACCTTAAACAAATCAAAGCTGTAGGCACATATTATTTTTTCTAATCATTGCCTGATTTGGATATTTATGTTATCCACTTTTTAAATAAATAGAAACATTCAAGAAGACTGAGTTACATACTCAAGAAGACTGACATGCCTCTCATCACTGAACAAAGATTTCTTCATCCTTCAAATAAATAAATAAATACCTGATGGTTCAGGATTTTCAGCTAGACAGTGGAAGAGATAACTGTAATGAAATGTTACTTGCCAATGCTGACATTGAATTTTGTTATCCATTTCCTCCCTTCATTTGCTGAAGGAAGCCTGTTTTGTGCCTGATCCATTCAGACCAGGCAAGGTAAGGAGAGAAAATGTATGGGAATAATAATGTTTCCTCCACCCAACCCACTAGGCCGGCAGTTAACCATCTTCAACACCCAGGCGCAAATAGCCATTGGCGGGAAGGATAAAGGACGCCTCTTCCAAGGTCAACTCTCTGGGCTCTATTATGATGGTTTGAAAGTACTGAATATGGCAGCTGAGAACAACCCTAATATTAAAATCAATGGAAGTGTCCGACTGGTGGGAGAAGTCCCATCCATTTTGGGAACAACCCAGACGACCTCCATGCCACCGGAAATGTCTACCACAGTCATGGAAACCACCACCACAATGGCTACTACCACAACCCGCAAGAATCGCTCCACAGCCAGCATTCAGGTAAGCCTTCTTCCAGGTGTTAGTTACTTCTGTACCTTTGCCTTTAAGACCTTACTATTGTGGTCCATTTTCTATATAGTTAAAGATATTGAGTTGCTATGTTATAAGAAAGATGCCTGCAGATGCTCATAATAATAAGATCCAGTAGTAGAACAAGATGAAGTCACTGGTAAAGAAGTTATAAAAGTCTTTAGGCACTCCTAGGTTATTATTCCTATCGTATTTTTTCACTGAAATGGTAAAGCTTTTATTCAAAATGAGCAATGGACTACACTTTTAGTATGAAATACTCCCTCCTCTCATTTTATTACCTTTTCTTTTCAAATAGCACAAAGGGAAAAAGGCAAAAGGAAAATTTGTGATCATAGAAAACACTATATCCTAGCTCAATTCTGTTCACATCCTCCAGATGGCTTTGCTGGAACGTGAATTGTTCATTATTGGGGCCAATGGGTACCATTAAATCAAGGGCAATTGGAGCTAGAAGTTCAACTAATCCTCATAATATGCAGTCTTTGTGTTTGATATTAAGTCTTGATTAATTACTTGTCATTTTTCGGTCCATTTTGTTTCCTTTGTATTTAACCAAGATACTAATTACATTAGAAAATGTGAAGGTTTGAATTTAGCTAGGCAGGAAGCCCTTAGTTTTGTGGTAAGGATTTTGTTTTTTCACTTTAAAGTAATTATATCCAAGCTAATGCTTAATACTTTGCTGACTCCCTTGGCATTTCATAAATCTAGTTAGTAGGGGGTAGGAGGTTAATCGAGTTATTAGCTTTAAATGCTCTGGCATAAAATAAGACATTCCAATTACTAGTGGTGAAATCACCCTTAGCCTAGTTAGTGTTCATAGAAAATGTAGTAGATCCGTACTTGTCCCTTCTGTTTCTCAGTTTTAAGACAGAATCCAGGAGTCCAACTGAGCCTTTGACACCACCCTTCCATTGACTCTGATGGACATTGTCAACTTCGTGTTAACCATCAATTAAACTTCCAGTCTTCTGAATTAAGTATATGTGAGTTGAGTAGAGATCAGCATGTTCTCTTCCCTTTTCCTTTTCTTTGAGCAGAAATTCAGACAGCTTCTTACCTGACTCCATAGGAACAATTTGAAACTGTACATGCTGATGATGTTACCAGTCAATTTTATGTGTTTTCCAAAGGTTAAGAGTAGCAGTCTTATCATCACACGTGCTGTTGCATGCATACCTATGCACATGCTGGAAAGAGAGAAATACTGCTTCTCTGCCAATATTAAAGCAATAACTCCTGACACCTCACTCCACTCACTGAAAAGAAGATAAAAGGCAATATATATTTCTATTATGACTCTCTATAGCTCAAGAGTAGATCTGTTTATTGTTGGTGAAAGGATAGTTCTGTTTGCACAGGACTTGGCAGACTTGTTTTGCTTCTGTCAGAATATATTCTGCTAACTCTGTGGGAAGCAGAGGAGCAAATGGCTTTTTCTTCGTAGGAATGGCTGATCCTGTAGTCCTTTTTAAGGCCAAATTTTCACTGACCGCGGGAGGATTTAATCTTACACAGGGATTCAGGGACTAAGCTATGGTAATTGTCGGTTTTTGGCCTTCCCTCCTGTGGCAAATACATAAATGAGAGCAGATTGGGTGAGTCCCTAAACTCTTTCTACAAACTAAGAAAGTCAAGGATTTGGATAAAGAGTGGATTTCAAAGTGCAGAATTTTTGCAAGTAACCTGGGGTCTCTTGGAGGAGGTGGACATCTGGAAGAGCCCTCCTGGACAGCTTTTTTCTGGTGTGTGTCTCTTTTCCTTAGAGTCCAGTAACAATTGAGTTACATTTACATGCCTTTCCTTTTACTTCTACCAAGGCCATAAAAGTGTATTATAAATCTATTGACACTCTGTTTTTAAGGGTGTGTAAACATATCCTTGGAGGAAAGCCAATAGCCTTGCAGCATTGATTAGACTGGGGTGAGGGTGAGGGACAAAAGAACTCTGGTTTGTTTTTGTTTTTGTTTTGTTTTGTTTTTAAGACAAACTAGTGGAAATAATGATGAGCCAAGGGTTGGGGACTTTTTTGCTCTTGCCAAGGAGCCATAAGAACTCAACCATGTGCTCCACAAAAACTTGAAAACCTTGAATCCAAGCCTATTCTGGTCTTAAACATATTCTATAGATCACATCTAGCCTATGTTGGGACTGAGTACACAACAATCAATCACGGTCACTTAACTAATAGGAGAATGAATTAGATTGGAACTAATCCAGAGTTTAAGACAATTCCAGGAAGACTCTGGAGACTTTGAGGGAGGAAGGTCAGTTCCAAAAGCTTCAATTCGCCTTTATGATCTAGCTCATTTTCTTGGATGAAGAGGTCTCATAAAACTCTGATCTCAGGGAGACACTTTAGAGGCAGGGGGAAAAAAAGTAGGGAAGATTGGAATTCATATTCACCAGATTCATCATTCATTTTTCATCTGTGTGAAATCACAGAACATTTTCCAAATGATATTCTATTGTATCCTCTTTTGCTTTGATAATATTATTAAAGCAAAGTTGTCCTAAAATGAGTCTCTTCTGGGGGAAAAAAAATAAGCATGTGAGCCTACAAAAAAAAATGTGGCTATTCAAAACCTATTGGTTCCTTCTTAAAGCTGGTACTAAGAAAACCTTATTTGAGGAGTTCATTTCTGGTGGACCCTGCCCATTGTTGATTTCAGATCAAAGGAAACCTGTAAAGTGCTTTCTGTGCTGCTCTTAACTGTGTGAGAATGTGAACAAGTAGTTTTTAAGCTGATAGAGCTCTTCAATGCTCTGGTCTCCCAGAAGTAATTGTTGCTTTGATCTTTCTGATATTCTAGTTTGCTACAGTCATGAGTGTAGAATTGCTTGTGAATGACATGGACTATGTGAAATTACTCAGGGCTTTTGTGCCCAAGCATCTGATCTTAACCCTATACTAAGAAGGATGCCTCTTTGTGCTCTCAGAAAAAAAAAAAAATTAAGGTAAACATTGATAAAGAAGGTGTGTGTGTGTGTGTGCGTGTGTGTGTGTGTGAGAGAGAGAGAGAGAGAGAGAGAGAGAGAGAGAGAGAGAGTTCTCAAGTAAAAGATCTGACATTTAGTACATGTTCAGGAAATAAATACTGAATAAACGGAAATCAAAACAGGTTTATTATCTACCTTACACTCATTTAACAACTGAACGGAGAGTAGCTTGGAGAAAATTTTCCTTCTAGAATAATCAGGGTCCTTGCACATTTTCTCCTCACTGGTTAGGCTATATGATCTAGAACATTTATGTAGAGCCAGATGGCCTGGTTTTAAAATCTAATTCAATCTCATATTAGTTAAGTGACCCTGAACAAGTCATAGGTTATAGATAATTATTACCAAAAAAAAAAAACCCACAAACTTTCCCATAACTTGGTGGCTTAACACAATAATCAGTATTAGATCTCACAATTTGGTGGGTCATAAATTTGGCCAGGGTTCAAGGAGGCAACTTCTCTGCCCCTTGAAGTTGACTGGTAGCACTCCATGTCTGCTCTGGTTTGATGGGTCTGGCTTCCCTCATACACCTTGTGCCTGATGAATTAACTGGAAAGACTGGACTTGGCTGGGCTATTTTGCCTCTCATGTCTTCATGGTCTCTCCTGCAAAGTAATCAATCTTCCTTCAGGAGGCTCAGGGCCCTAGAGAGAGGGACTTCTCTAATTCCTTAGAAGGTGTTAGTTATTTCTAGCCTGAGTCTGGGAAATGTCACAGTGTCACTTGTACCATACTTTATTGGTCTGCTTCCAGGGCTTCTCCAGGTACACGAAAGGAGATATGAACCCCACTTTTCAACAGGAGGAAAAGCAAGAATTTGCCTTCAACCTAAATTGACTGCATTATAAAATGGGGAGGGCACAGTGTCTATACCATCTGGTCGTTGTAAGGATAACATGATGAATATAAGTAAAATGCTCAATACAAGTATACCATGAAGAGTGAGAGTGTAGATGTTTTAGCCATTCTTATTATATTCTATCCTCTACATTTGGTGATTGAGTCAAACAAGAATCTACCTCGGAAATTGGTGCTGCTTCCAATGACAGTAGTAGCTATAGTTCAGACTGGAGGCTACAAGGTTTGGGTGACATAGGGATTTGAAGGAGACTCGGGAAAAATTTAGAGGCTGAAATTAGTCCTGGAAAATCAAAAGTATTTATGATATCAGCAATGGACTTCTCTGACATCTCATTACCCATCTTGAAGTTTTCTTCTATTTTTAAACCAAACTTAGAGTTCTATGGGCCTTAGAATATAATGTTTCATTATGAAATCTATCTATTTGCACATATTTTGGGGATGGCAGAGAAGAGGAATCCAGGTCTCTTTTCATCATGGATTTCATAATCTGTAGAAGGCTAGAGGGCTTGATATTAACCATCAGTATGGGAGAGTGACATGAATGGTTATGTATATTGGGAGTGAGAAGTAGCATATGGGATGGTCTTGCCAGATCTCGTGGATAAGGTGGGTATGGATCTGGGCCTTGTAGGATGAATACAACAGGACAGGTAATAAGGGAACAAACTCTAGATTAGCCAAATATCAGAAGCTACATTATGAAAGTCAGAGAGAATTCCTGGGAAAGAGAGCAATTCTGGTTAGAAATGACAGTGTATAGTTGCAGCGTGTGAGGGACAAGGGGTCCAGCTTTTGAGAGCTTTGGCCTAAATCTCCCCCAAACAGACGAGGACCCAGAGGCCTGAACAGAATGTGATTCCCCATGGGACTTACTGCTGGGGATTCCCAGCAATTGCACAAGCTCATTTACTACAGCTGACTCAGGTATGAGCCAGCAGCTACAAAGACTTTGATAGAGCCGCTTCTAAAATGGGAAAGTCATTCAGGAGAGAAGGGAAAAAGTGAGAAACAAAAGTCTTTTCCCACTAACTTTCAACCACGACAACCAAAGTGTTCCCACGGGGAGAGGAAAGGGCCAAGAAGAAACTAGTTCCAAGAATAATGTACATTCTCTTATCTTTGGCCTCCAGCCTGAGTTGTTATCAGCAAAGAAAGAGCTCAGTGTGTTCTGTGCAAATCGCCATTTGGAATTGTTTATAAGCTATTAGGAGGATACTGATCGTGACCTAGTTTTTCTGTGCCGTGCATTGGCAAAGTCACCTTGACATTGGTCACTGCTGTGTGGCCAGAAAATTGTCGGAGAATCACAATGCTCAGCCTGGATTAGAACTATCCCAATAAACAGTAGAAATGGAAGACTAAGAGGTTTATGATCTATGAGATTCCATTCTCATCTCAAGCTTCACAAATGTGGCAGTTGAATGTGAACCACTTTCAAAAATTTCATAAGGAAGCAACAATATTTTATGCTTAGGAGCAGTACCCTTGTGGAAGTTTTAGGCTGCGGACAGTAGGGAACACACTTCAGCCCTGACACTAATGACTTCAAAATGTAGGAAGTTATTAAAAAGTTGCTCTTATGCACTATTTTTCTGGGTACAGTCCCAGGATGTGAAAGTGAAGAATGAACATGGGATTTAGCATCAGAATTTGCTTCTTCTAGTTACTAATCTGAGAGTCTCTGGGAAAGCTGATGAGCCTTTCTAAGGCTCTGTTTCATTTTATATCAAAGGAAAGTAACAGTACCTTCCCATAGGCTTGTTACCAGTAGTAAGTAGGATGATGGAAAGCAATGCATAAGTTTTCATTGAAATTTTCACATTAGAAAACACTTTCAACCCAAGACTCTTTTAGAACCTGCCAATTCTCCCAGCATTCAGATCCTCAGCATTCCTATAAGGTTGTGCAAGCTTGAGAAGAACAATTTCATCTACATCAACACCCACAAAAACCTATAGAAGCCCAAACTTATCAGTGAGAAGAGATTTCTATGAGACACACATTCATATTCTGGGACAGGAATTGGCTTTGCTGAACAATCATCACACATACGATACTTTAGGTCAAAGTGTATAAAATTTGCCTTTTTGTAGGTCAAGAGAGTCAAATGCAAGCGATTTCATAAAGTTCAACAAAATGCATGACACTCAGATTTACAGCATGTTGTTATCAATGGCATTTTGAGGCCCAGGCTAGAATATCAGACTTTTTTCCCATTGACAATAGTAGCTGTAGTTCAGACCGGAGGCTACAAGGTTTGGGCGACATGGGATTTGAAGGAGACTTGGGGAAAAAATTTAGAGGCTGAAATTAGTCCTGGAAAATCAAAATTTCTTTGAATAATCAAACTGCCAGGAATGGGATGCAAGATGGACTTACCTTATCCCAAACACCATCTACAGGCTATTTACCACTATATATATGAAATTATTCTCTTTGGGACCCTCTCCCTTTTCCCTGCTGCCACCAGCTTGACAGAAGTGGGATGAGGAATCCACATAGCTTCCACTCCATGCTTTACCACTAGACAATGGAGCCTCCAGGGGAAGTTTATTTTTAGGATCAGGGCTCAACTAATATTGATTAACAGCCTTACATAATGTGCGGCTCCAAGGCTCGTGTCTTTCCTGCCAAGCCTCATAACTGGGGAAGGCGGTGAAGATTTGTCAGTCTAATTAGACTTTAGCTGCCAGCCAAGAAATATCGCCCCGTCTTCTTCTTACCGCACACAGGTACTTTCTTTTCCCCTCTCAGAGAATAATTTCAGGGGAAGGAAATTGGACTCTAATTTACTTGTTGCCTGGTAAGACTCTCCAATGACATTTTCTCTCTGGAATTGTAGAGTTCTAAAAAAAAAAAAAAAAAAAAAAAAAAAAGTGCCTGATGGGTTTGCCTGTCTCTTAAAGACTTATATGTTGGCAGTACATACAGATAGGCCAGCAAAGAAAACACAGTGTAGTTTCTTTTCATCTGCTTTTAATACCTTATTTCAGGGGATGGGACAGGCACTTCTGAGAGCTCTGTCTAGTCATTTAAAAGGTCCTCTGAGTAGGTCCTGACGGCAGACAGGCTGGAAGTCTGCAAGTTCCCAGCAATGTAGAAGAGATTCCCTTCTAATTAGGCTTTAGTATTGATAGGAGAGAATTTCTACCAGAACTGCTGATAAAGTGCTGGATCCTATTTCAAAGCCCCTGAACAACTGAAGGGAAGTGGCTTGAGCTTTTAGCTGCCTACATGTGGCTGTCCCTAAATATTTCTAAGGCTCAGTGTGGTTTTTTTGTTTGTTTGTTTTTGGTGTTTTTCGTTTGTTTATTTGTTTTTCGGATTACCCAACAGACCCCCAGTCAAGTCCAAAGCCACCGTCCTCACCATGTGGCCTATGGTGGCTCTTCCTCTTGCTGTATCTCTGACCCTATTTCCTACTGCACTGCTCCAGTCACACAGGTCTGGCTCTTTCTGATGGCTCTTCCAGAGCCAGAGTAAAAAAAGAGAGGCCATTACAGGATCAGATCTTGGTCTTTATTCGAGACTGACTTTATAACATTTTTATTAGTGTGAATTTTAAAGTATTGCAATAAAATATAGCTTATTTTGAAAACTAAGTGTTGGGGTCACCCTGCAAGTTGTACAGCACAAATACGTGCCTTGAATAATCCCGGCACGGCTTGAACACGGCCAGCCCACCTGTGCCTTCTCCCTGGCCATTTTTCTCTGCCAGATACACCTCTCAGGTGACTCATTCCCACACTCTGCTCAGGTTTCTGCTCACATGGCACCTGTGAGCGAGAACCTCCTCTACCATCCCAGGTAAACTAGAACTCTCCGTCTTCTCCCACCATGGTGTCTCTCACAGAGGTTTAACATTACCTGACATGACATCGCTTATTTATTGGCTAACTGTTTTTACTGGATTGTCAGTTCTAGGATGGTAGGATCTTTGTTTCAGGCACTATAATTTTACAGTGCCTAGAATAGTACTCAGCAGGAACTAACACTCAATATTGGTTGAAAGGACTGTCTGGACAATCCACCAGTATCTTCAGAGGCAGCACCTAGGTCTCTCAGTGTTTGTAGGCTGAAGCTGGTTCCCAAAGGCCCACTCCCAGGTATGGCTCACCAGTAAGGATGGTCACTGCTGATTTTGCTGCTCTCAAATTCTTGCCTTAAAAATGAGGATATTTTGTCTCTGGTGAGCAAGATTGTTCTTGTAGGCTCCTGATCTTCACTTATCTTTCCCTAGTCCTAGTTTTAGCAAAATCTAGTCCAAGAACTAGCAAGGACTCTTGCATTTCAAAACACTTTTAGAAGGGCAAGATCACCCATTTTCCCTCTTCAATCTTTTCTCTTCATTTCTTTCTCAAATTAATTCTCCAAAAACTGATCATCAAATATAGGCAAATGAAAATTATTTCACTGTCCCACTGCTTCTGCTCATTGGCATGGATGTAAAATTAATCTGAGTCTCTTTCACCTGGTTCTATGTATATGGGGAGGTTGGGGGGAGTCTTCCGCCTGTTTTCATATGCCTCTCAGGCTGAACTCACTGCCAAGCCCCTTGTCCCCAAAGCACACTTTTGTTTATCTCTAGTATCTGAGCATATTAGATGAACACCCATTTATTTGTTGCTATGACTCAGTGATTCAATAGGCCTCAGAGTTCTCTGGTTTTCTCACAACCTTCAGAAAGAACACAGATGGAAGGTGTTATGAGAAACCACTGGGATGAGAGCAGGAACACAATGGAATTCCCCACTGGACATGTAGGGTCAAGCACAATGCCTGTCACAAATGCCTGGGCTCAACAATATTTGATGAAGAAAAGAAATGTATTATATGGACGACAGCAACCTAAGAAAATGCTTGTCTGCAGTGAGAAGAGGCAGAAGAGGGGAGCCAATGCTCTTCTTATTTCAGTAGACAAAAACAGTTACGAGGAAACACCCCGGTATGTAGGATAGAGCTCATGGGTAGAGATATTTTCAAAACCGGTACTCTAGGTAGATCCTCATCCTACTACTGTGTGGCTAAGTTATTTTTGGAGCTTTGTTTCAGCAACTGAAATATGGGGTATTACAACACCAACTTTAAGGATAGGCTAATATAACATAAATGAAGGGCTTATATCAGGGGGACTCAACAATAGGTTATTAGCAGCAACCATAGCCATATGCTGTTTAAATGAGATTACAGTCCAGGGCTTAGTTGCTAAATTAGTTTTGTCTCTGAATTTTTTTTTTTTTTATTATTCTGTGGCTAATTACCCAGGTGGCCTCTGATATGGCAACAAGCATCCTCAGTCCTCTCTTCTTTTCTCATTAAATAAATAAAGGTAAATCCTAATTTTTCCTAATATATTTTTAACAGTATCTATCATGGTGACTTACATACATAGGGAAAAGTAAATGAAGGGCTAAATTAAAGAAGGATAGGGATAGGGAAAGTTGAAGAAAGAAGACAAGAAGTAGAGGTGCCCTCCAATCATTGCTTTAAGAACTCTGATCATTTCATGGATTAGATGGCTCTGGTTGAGTGAGATGAACAGAATGTCTAATTTAAATAAAGCCAAAATATTCAAAATACTTTATCTACATCCCCCTCTCTGTTGAAAACTGTTGAAGGGCTCCACAATGATCACCTCTATGTACAAGATGAATTACTTACTTAATAAAAGTCTCTTGAGTCATCAAAAAGAGTCAATGATTCTAATTTAAACTGAGGTCCAAAAATTGGTTTTATTTCTTTTTTTTCTGAAAATACATCCCTTGCTTTCTATTTATACATGACAGGGAAATGACTTCAAGCAGCAATCATTGCTAGCTAGACTTCAAGATGGATATTTCCATTCTGTCTTTGACAAGACAGTAGGAGGGGTGGGATGTGCTTTTATAACTTTTTGGTGCATGTTTGAATGATTGTAGAAATTAGAAACGCACTGATGCTGTTATGACAACCTTTCCTTTTAATACCTTTAATTAATGCCTTGGGTTGTGTAGAGGGCTGGTTCTGTTAGCTAAATGGAGAAGTAAAGTTCTCCTTGATTTTCTCATCATCCAGGGATGAAATGGCAAATAAATGCACACCATGTCTGTGGTGCCTAGCAGTCACAGAGAGAATTGTGGGTTGTGAATTTGATTGACTTGTATACATAATGCAATCTCTTCAATCTCTCACCCCATCTGATTACATGTGCCTGTGTGTGTGTGTATGTGTGTGTGTGTGTGTGTGTGTGTGTGAGAGAGAGAGAGAGAGAGAGAGGGAGAGAGAGAGAGAGAAACAGAGACTGAGACAGAGAGACAGAAGGCTCATGTGTGCTTGCATGCATTATGGAAAATAATGCTTCTTAAACTTGAATATTATGCAGATCACTGGGTGATCTTATTTAGTACAGATTCGGACTCAGGCCTGGGTAGAACCTGAGATCATGCATTTTTCACAAGCTCCCAGATGATTGATTTCCTGCTGCTCACTTTATAGAGCGGACAAACTAGTAGATAGATACAGTTTCTTGCTGGGTACCGATAGCATCTGTTTACCTATCTCATCAAAATATTCTCCCCAAACTCAGTGCAGGGCTCTTCAAGGCAGAAAATCTTGTTAATCCAAAGTCTTATGTAAGTGAAAGAGCAAATACTTAAATAAGGATTAGCAAAGAAAAATTTATCCTATCAGACAGTGCTGCTCCTGGTTCCAGATGCCCCCTCTTCCTGTCCCTCATTCTGCTGCATATCCCCGAGGCAGATGGAAAAAAAAAAGGTAGAATTTAACTTGTCATAATATTTATCCCCCTTTCTGAGAGGTGACCTCCAATGAAAGCAGAGGGACATGAATGATTTTAATCCACAGTAACAATGGGGAACCAGTCCTGACCATTTTGAGCAGTATAAATATATAAAATGACAGATTTTTCTGTACTGCCTCTCCACTTCCTTCTCCCAGATACTGAGAGAGACACATATTCATGCACCCGAAACTCATACTATAATGCACAATGAAATTTCACCCGGCCTTTATCTTGCAGCTGCTGTTCCAATGATTAATGCCCCACTGGCTGGGAAGCTATTCTGTTGAAGAAAGACAAGGAGAGGGGAAGACACATGAAATATATCTCTGAGGCCATTTCTCATTATTATTATTATCATTATTAGTTCCTTACTACCCTTTCTCTCCTGCTTGAGAATACTTGATCTATTGTCAAGGGGGAGAGGGTGACATTTCAAAGTACATTTCATGTGGGATAAATGAGCAAGGACAAAGAGAGAAATCGTTTTTACTAAGAGAACTGACCTGGATGGGGTTTTGGATGTTGTCATTGTCCTTTATTTGGGGATTTGTGTGTTTGCTTTATTATTGTTGTTGTTTTCATTTTAAAGTCAAATATAATGGATGCCTCCATCTGTGTCTTCTATGTTTTGGGTTTTTTTTCCTCCCCTGTAGGCATTTATTTTTGCATGTGTTCTTTTGTCTTTATTGAGTCTCTGTCTGCATGAATCAATACGATATAGTTTATGCAAATGTTATCCAGACCACGTATGCAAAAGAGAGAACAGAATAATTTCATTGCTTTGTAACTCCCTTAAAATGATTATCTACATATTTCAGTTGATTTGAAGTTTCTGAACAAGCCTCTAAGTTTTTATGAAATAAAAACATATATGTACATATATATAAAAAGAAATATACATATATTTCTTTTTTTCCTTTATATTTTTTGTATAAACCATAGTGTCTGATTCTCTCCTATTTCTCGTTCAAAGAGTGGGTGATTGCTAAATTATTTCTAACTCTATCATTTAGTGGACTGCACAGCAGTGGTCCTGTTTGGGAAGATGAGGCCATAATAGGAATGCTATCACAACACATGCGTCTACTAATAAAATGGCAAATTCATTGGCCTAGACAGAGAGTGCCATAATGTGATTTAGAAAATGCAGTACTTCCAAAGTAGAATTTATGAGGATGTGAGTGTTGTAGCCAAGGCACCGCCATGTAACTTCAGTTTTAATTAGATTTTGAATTAAACAAATGAATATCTGATTTAATTGAGTACCTAGTACGGAACAGGCATTTGGGCAATATCAATAAACAAAACAGACAAAAAACATTTTTTTTTCTTATGGGGCATGTATTCTCTTCCACAAACATTGGGTACCTTATAAGCACTACGATTTGGGATACAAAGAATGAAATTTTTAAAAAACCTTTTCTTGCTTGAAGGAATAGAAAATCTGGTTATGTTTGTATGTTTGTGAATATTTTCTTTCTTTTTTTTTTTTTTTTGGTATGGTACTGGAGATTGAACCCAAGGGCATTCTACTATTGAGCTACACTCAAGTCCCTTTTACATTTTTTTTTAATTTTTAGACAGGGTTTTGTTATGCTGCTGAGGCTCTCAGTAAGCTTTTGAGGCTGATCTCAAACTTTCAGTCCTCCTGCCTTGACCTACCAAGTTCCTGGGATTAGGCATGCACCATTGTGCTCAGCTATAAACGTTTTCTAAATACAAGCAGACTCACGTTTAGGCCAGTGTGCTTTTTCTTTTCTTTTTTAACTGTTGTTTTGTTTTGTTTACAAAAACTTTTACATGCTGATCAGCTAGTACAGTTGCAAAAGTGGTAGCTCTCTGGATTTATACATGTGAAGGCCACAAATCAGGATTTTCATTTCTACTCCAAAAAGATCAATTTCTATGTAAACTATGTCTGTTCTGGCCAAAAAAGATGGCAACTATAAAACACACTACAACAAAGTAGTGTGAGCTTTAGAGAGAGGCCAATCTGATTTTAAGCCTGGTTTTATCACTCAAAGTTGTATGATCAGGTAATTTGTACCTAGGATCTGTACATACAGCTTTTAGTATATACTTCTTGTCATCTAAACAATAAGAATGAATTAATTTTATGTTTTAATATATTTTTAGCTAGACAATATATCCACATGATTTCAAACGTTGAATAGCACCCAGAACATTCCTGTAGCTCAAAGGTAACCGTTTCTCAACTGCCCAGAGTGGCCATGGCCCTCGACGGAGTCTGTCACCAGGAACTGCCCTGACTAAAGAAACCACCTTGTTTGTATGTTTGTCAAGGTTGAAGCCCTTCCTCGGAATGGTCTAAATCCAATGAGTGATGGGTGGTGGAGTGGGGGGATGTATAAAGACTCAGCCCCTATCTCAGTCTGAACAACTGGGAAGGACCTTGCAGCTAAGGAGTGTTCTGGGTATGCTGGGGTCAGTTGGGGTCTTTGTTCAGTCCCACAGAAGTTCACTTCCTCTCCTGATCCCAACTCTATTGGCACTTCCCCCTCCAAATTTCACATATACAAAACTAGGTCTCAGAGTCTCTTTCCCAAACTCTATAACTTCACCCCACAGCATGAGGCCTTAACGAAGCCAAGCAAACCGTAACAGCAGAACAGAAGTCTCTTCTTCATCCCACCTTAAAACCCCCACCCACACTTGCAACTATCTCAGATGCTTTTATAGCCCTTTCCCTCTATGTTTTAATAAAATGCTTTTATTTCTATTTCTTAACTTTATCTGACTCTGGGAGAAAAGGACAGCGATTTCTCATGCCCCCTTCTCCCCAGTACACACACACACACTTCCTTGCTCTCTGATTCCCCAATAAAACTCTATCACATTGTGATTGAACCAGTGTTCAGAGTTTACCTTATTATGGCTTCGTAATATTGTTTTTTGAGGACCATGGAAGATCGTACATCAACTGATTTATTGTACCAATATTCACTGGGTGTAGCACGGATGGCGCCAGGTACTATTCTAAGAACTGAGGGTACTGCAGTGAAAAAAAATAGAATAAATGCCTCTTGGACATAACCTTCTACTGTTGTGACTATACTGCCTTTCTTCTTCAACTTCTTGTTAATTCATACCCTCATTAGCTTATTCTTCTAACCACCTATCAGTGTTAGAGCTAACAAGCTGTTGAACTCCTCTCTGGATAAACCCCTGGGTAGTTATTTTGATTTTGGATATCTCCTTCCTGATTTTCTTTGCCCCAGTCTAATCTGGGAGCCCTCTCTCCGACAGCTGTTTTCTTTTTCTCCCTTACTTTTCATGCTGGGGATCCCTGGGCCAAGATTTTGTGTAGAATTTTGAATTTTGTTTCTCTTAGTTTACTCCTTCATTTTTAAGGTGTACATCATCCTGCAGCCTTCTGAGAAATAGTGGATGAAAATAAAACCACTGGGACCCTGTCCTTCTGAAGAATGTCCTATTCCGTCCTCACTCTTGATGGATAGTTTGTCTAGGAGGGATGTATAGGTTGCAGACAATCTCCACTGAAAAAATTGAAAGTATTTGTCCAGTGTCCTCGGGCATCTAATATTGCAGTTGTTGACAAAACAATTCAGTGTCTGTTTCCCAAAATACCCCCCTTGTTTTTTCTTATGTCTCTAAAATCTTAACTTGAGCAATTTTGACCCCAAGTTAATATTTATAACCCAGGTCTCCAGGACTATATTCTCTTGCCCTCAAACCTCTATTCTTGTATAGTTGTAGTTATTTACCCAATAGCTGTTTTTCTCTAGGATGACCAAAAGACCTGACAAGAACAATTGGAGGAGGAAAAGTTAATTTGGCTCACAGTTTCAGAGGACTCAGTCCATAGATGGCCAACTCCACTGTTCTGGGCCAAAGGTGAAGGTCCATTTTCTCATCATGGTGGAAGGAGGAAAGCAACACAGAACATGGCAACAAGGAATCAGAGAGCCAGCCCTGCTCACCAGGGTCAAAATACATATGCCAAGGTTATGCCCCAATGACCCACGTTCTCTAGCTATACCCTACCTGCCTACAGTTACCACCCATATCAGTGGATTAATGCACTGAGTAGGTTAAGGTTAATCCATATCAGTGGATTAATGCACTGAGTAGGCTTAGGTTCTCTTAACACAGTCATTTCACCTCTGAATCTTCTTGCATGGTCTCACACCTGAGCTTTCGGGGGACACCTTATATCTAAACCATAACAGATTGACCTGAGTTGGCATAATAATTTTTATATCATTTTTTTTCAGCTAAACTATTACTAAGAACATACACATACATGCACACATACACACACAAAATGAAATAATTATAGAGTAAGCAAGGTTTGCATTTAACAACCCAATGTCATAGATCCTTAAATCATATATACACACATATCTATATTAACTTGTTGTCACACAAAATTCCAATAAGAAATTATTGTACCACTATCAATATCTAAAAACTTAAATAAAAATTCCAACTTTTTTTATATTCCCCAAGGAGGCTCTTTTTTTTCTACTTTTACCATAATGCTTATTTCTTGGCCATCACAGAGAGAACACAAATTAAATAAGCACTTTAAACTTTTTGCATCTACAAATAAGCAGAAGTTCACTTTTGCTTCATACCAGATGCTTGTATTTTAGAACTGTCCCATTGGAACTTCTTTGGTATAAAATGTTAATCGATGTGCTTCCACTTGCTGGCTTCCAACGCACAATGTTTGATAATAGACTCTTCATTTGTCTCTGAGCTTTGCCACTGTCATTTTTTGTATTAAGTTTTCTTTAAATGTGCTAGTTGAGAGGTGCTATAGAAAAAGAATCACTTCCATATTTCTTTCCCCTGAAAAGGAATAAATAACACATTCTCAGAAACTCCCAATAAATCAATGAATTAGTGTTGGGTATAAATTGAGATATATGCTGGAAATAGGATGTGGTTGGGTAATTACATTAAGCATGAGCTACCTGTCACATACACGGGAGGAGAGATGAGTGCAGACTACAGTACAGAAAGGGTGAACAGGCAGGTAAGGGGAATTCTGGCAGGGATGGTAAGGAGAATGCTGGAGGTTCTAAGTAAAGCAAAATATTTGAATAAGAGAGAGGATAAATAGCAAAAGCATATTTAAAAGCATATGCAGTCATAGAGAAAACACCTATAATGCGTTCTTTTTGATTTAGCTATAGGAGATTCATAATTTTTATTGGGGGGTGGATTTAGGGTGAATATTTAGACAACTTGTTCTTGTTGAGGTGTATTCAGCAAAGTGTATGGTAATAATTATAGGGAAATAGAAATCACAGGAAACAGAGCCTGCCATGTATTGATGAAAAGGAAATTGAGGTGTGGTTGTCCCCCTCCCTCTCTTTCCCATTTTCAGTAACTTACATACTTCCATTTTCCTTCTAACCTAAGTAGGTATTTTTGTAAGACTTTTCCTCTGTTGTAAACATTTTTCCCATCTCAGCATCCTTTTTTAAATTCAAGAGACATTTTCCTTTGCAATATACAATGAAAGGAGATTGTGTTAGAAAATATCAGAGATGGCTTTATCATGTGTGGCACTGTTAAATCATGTAGTGTCCTAAAGAGCCCTGTAAATGAGGCCAACGGAATGATGTGACAATTGAACAAGCCTCAGCTGGATCTCTCAGCCTTTCCTCAATCTCCCTGAGGACAGAGAGACCCAGGTGGTGAGTAGAAGGATTTTTCCTTGACTTTGGGGAGTCTGGCAAATTAATGTTTTGGGTTTGCTTAGAAGGCAGAGGCAGCGTTTGAAAAGGGAGGATTGGACCCATTTTATTCAGTACCCTAATGTGAATTCAAGGTAGAGGTAGGGAATTGAGAGGTGAAAATAATTTGACCAATAATTTATACTGGCTGCCTGGTATGTGAAAGGATGTGGATGGAGTTGGAGATGTAAGACAAGTGCCTGTCTTCATGGAGTTTATGTGGGGGCAGGAGGCAGTATGTGTGTGTGTGTGGAGGGGAACACATGAACAAACTAATTTCACAAATACTTTTTTAATAAGAATCGTGACAAGACAAGTGCTACAAAAGAAGACGGGGGTCTAGGAAAACGGAAAAAAAAAAAAAAAACCTGAGCCTTTTCTAATCTGAGATGAATTTCTTGAGAAAGCAGTGTAGGAACTGTTCTGTGTAAAAAGGGCAAGGAAGATGTTCCAAACATAGGCAACAACCTCTGGTAAGGCAGGATCATGCTGCAGCATGCTCCTCTGTCTTTGGTCTACACCATGGCTCTCAAATTGGAAAGTACATCAGATTTGGTCATGTTAAGTGCCTACATTTAAAGGGCTAAGAAGAGGCAATCAAAGTGATCATACCATTATTATGACAAAGGAGTGTGGGAATCCTTGGATGCAAGTTTCTAAAGCTGGACCGGATGACAGGCAGGTAGAATGGGCTTCATGCTCATCTGATCTGAACTCTCATGACCACTGCCTTTGAGATATGCCAAAGATGTAGGTTTCCTTAGTGAAAACAGGAAGCACACATCACCTAAGGTAATGGCTGATGGACACATGTACAAGGATGGATGACAATGTGTCAATATATCACACTCACTGAAGCATTGCACAGCACTGAACTGTGTCCTTTGCCTTTGAGGGTCCACACATAATGAACGACTGTAAAATGGTCATGAATGTCTTGCCAGTAATGTCATGGAATCTGTTGTGTATTGCAATGTCTGAAAACCATTCAGTATGATCTTTTGCCTGGGTTTCCGGACTTCACAGCCATGCTGAATTTCATGTGCTTTTTTTTTCCCTCAGTAGAATACCAGTAACCAGAACAGTTATTTGAGAATTTTTGATTCTTCTTCCTATTTTCTTATTCCTTACTTTGGTCTTTATTCCTGCCTGGTGGAAACTGTAGAGTTCAGTGGAAGTTTTCCTGCAGTCTAATTAGCCTCTCTATTTAATTTTGTAATAAAAACTCTGAACCAGAAGCTGGAGATAATGTGCCCGATTCAATTCATAGATGTCAATTTCTTTTTAATTGTAGTTCTTTTCTCTAGTTCTTCCCACTCCCACTGCCTGGGCACAGCTGAGGATTGGGTGATTATGAGACTTTCATGCCTACGCTGCCAATTATGCCTCTTGCTTTAGGATTAAATTCATTTATTATCATTGTTATGATTATTAGTAATAATAATGGGTCTCTCCATCCAAACCTGGATGAATAGTAGTATTCACAGTCTTTGCCTCCAAACTTAGCTTATTTCAGTTCTTTACTCGAATGGTTCCTTCTTTTTTAAATGGCAGGGAGCATTCATTTTTCTGTTACATTTAAATGCTATTTTGGGATAATTTTAGATACAAGGCTTACTTTGCAAATTCTTCCTGGTATGGCAGATGACTTATTTCCCTTGGGTGGGAATGACCAATTGGATGTCAGTGGAGTCTTCTCTTGGAACTGCTGCTTGGATGAAATATTTGAACAAGTAAAACATGTCCCTTGTTTCTTCCTGAGAAGGCACCAGGTCCTGGTCCTCAGAAGGACACATGGTTTTGACTTCCATGCTGAATCCAAAAGAACACTTTCTCTCTCCCTTTCTATGAAAAGAGTCCCTACCTACCACCATCCCTAAAAGATCAGTAATGTGGCCCAACCAGCTTAAAATGGTAACATGGCTCCTCGGCAACATGTTAAATCTTTTAAATTTCCTTCTCAGGCTTAAATTTGACTATATATTTTTTCACTTAAAATTACATTTGCAACATCAGCCAGAGAACCTCAGGGTAAAAAATAAGAGAGATACTAGATAGAAAGGCAAGGTTTTTATTTAATTGCTATCTAATTTTACCTCTGAACCTCCTTTTAAAGCAGAAAAAAAGCTTTGCAATTAACACTGAGAGTGTAAACTGCATACATGTTAAATTACAAATGTCTCTCTATGATACAGCTTCTGCAAATATTATTCCATGGACCTTCTAGAATATCTATTATGACTCATCATCAAATTTAGAGTACCAGAATTACTGTAGTGACCTTTCTTAGTTTTATATTATTTGTGACTCATTAATATAACTAACTTATATTGATATAACTCATTGGTATTCCTTAATCCTTCATATAGTGAGTCATAAGCTTTTGCAGGGATTGGCTCAGAATCCCAAAGAGTGAGCCATCCTTTAAACACCCCTACTAATTAGTTCATTTATCTAACAAATATTGATGGGAAGGGTAGTATAATTTCTGCCATGGACTAAACACCCTTCTAGACTCTGAGACTGCAATAAGAGCACAATTAACTCATTAATTATGATTCTGTTTCTAAGGGTGGGTCTGGAAACTGTCAATATATAAATGAACAAGAGAATGTAGTATGAACGAACAAGTGCTATCAAGAAAATTAATCAAGATAATGTTTTAGAGGATAAGTTCTGGGTGGGTAACTACTTTGGAGACAATATCTCTAAGGGGGAATGATTTAAACTGAGAGTCCAATGGCAAATACCAAGTCTGTCAAATCTTGGTGAAGAACACTAACAGCAGAAGGAATGGTTAGTGTAGAGGCCTTAGGCTGGAGAGTGTCGGCATGTTTAAAGGTAGGTGAATGTGGTTGGAGCAGGAAGAAGTCTGGGATGCATGAACAGGAGCTGCATTTCATGGGTCCCATGAGGCAGTGGGAAGCAGATTGGATTTTATTAAATTACAATGGCAAACTATTGGAGTGGACTAAGGACTAGAGTGTCATGATACTATTATGCTTTTTAAAACTCAGTCTTGCTGCCAGGTTGAGAGGTGAAAATAATGAGAGGGTTTTAAAAGAGCAATGGATGGGACACAGAGGCCTATTATGTGACCCTTGCTTCAGTTCAGGTGAAGAATGATAGTGGCTTGAGCTGGGAAAGCAACCAAATGCCCTCTATGCAGACCGCCCAGCTTGAGAACCTCACTGTGTCTTGTCATGGCCCTGAACTAGTATATCTCTGAAACCATAAACCTTAGTACTCACTTGTTGACCATAACTTTCAATTATTATACTAAAACTCAGGTGCCTTCCTGTGTTAATAAGTTTTCCATTAGTCTAATAAGTGCCTTTCATCATGACCCTCAATTCTGTTTTTCTTCTGTTGAGTTCATTCTAGATCATTTCGCATGGTTTCTTCCTCTTGTTCAACCATTAGGTTGCCATCAACCTGGTCTTAGAAGCCTTTCTCATTCTTGATCAACCCACCTCCCATCTCACTCCTTCCTAATCAGCACCTATTTCAACCACCCAAATCTGAGTCCTCTTTTCCACACCCGCATCACTGGGTTTCAAATGTTACTTTCATTCAGAAAAAAAAAAAAAAATGCTCATGGATCATGAGTTTCTTCAAATTTCTCTTCCCATCTGTTCATCCACGTCAGTCCTCACTTGAACCCTTTCATCTCTTTGTTTGAAATCTTTTGGTCACTCTCCCTTCACCTTAGTTTCTTCTCAAGCTTTTAGACATCACTTAATGTCCTCATTTTTTGTTAGTACTGTTACTGTCATCCCTTCAGCCTATAAATACATCCAGGGCTTTCCAAATTAGAAAGCAAAATAAAACCAAGGAAAAACAACTTTCTAAGAACCAGAATCCTACTTCTTCCATCAGCCACCTGCAGTCCCATGTGAGGACAGTCTTTGCTTTATGCACAAATTTCCTGAATTTTATATTATCATTGATCTTACTTCCAAAATACAGAAAACAGAAAACCACAGTAATATAAGTTCTACCTGTGATCCCGACCTCCAGGAAGAATCACCTACATGAGGACCTTCAGATTCCCACCACTTTTTGTTCTTTACTCCCTCACCTACCGACATTTCTCAGAGGCACCCAGCATTCCAATCATACCCTGCTGTAATTTTAGATATGGTGCTCTTTCTACTTGGGCATATACATAATATGCACAAGAACATAATTATTCATGTGTACATTAAAGTTATTAATATATTTCTAGAGTGATTTTTTAAGAAGAAAACAAATTTATATATTTAAAAGACTTAAAACAGTGCCTGGTTCATAGTAAGGACTCAATAAATGCTAACTATTATTGTTGTTGTTGTTATTCTTGCACCTATTCTATTTGCTGGAGAAGGTCCCTCAAGTCTCAATCAAAATACTGTCTCCTTGGTGAGTTGTTCACCTTTTCTGGCATCCTATCTTATGCTGCCAGGCTCAGCTCTACTAGTGCCCTGTCTCAGTACCTCTACAGGTAGTTTATTTATAATGAACATCTATGCACACTTTATATCACATCTCTTCGTGTTTTTCAGACAAGGTAGACTACATCTGGGGGCTTAAGGACATTTCCATATCTCAAAGCAATCAGTGCTTGGGTTTACAGTTTAATACCAGAACCTCTGGAGAACCCATCTCGGCTGCTGTACATGTTCACCATGAATCTTCAAGTCAGTTCCTGGTCCATTTCCTTTACCAAAGAGATATTTCAAGCAGATGTGACTAAGCCATAAATAAGTTGCATAAAACTAAAAAAAAATTAAGTCCATTGCACTTATTAGCAGCATATTATCAGCATTTTTGACCATCATACTAAAAATAGAAAGAAAAGTGTTTATGTGTGTGCCATGAAAAATTCCTATCATTATATAATCATATAGAAAAATAGAAAATAGTGTTTACTTTGTGCATGTGACATGAAAAATTGCCTATCGTTATATAATCATTGTATAATGTTGATATAAATAAGTGGTACAAATAGGTGGCTTTTCAATAATGTCTGTATTCATCAGCTTTTCTTTGTTCTGACCAAAAGACAGAGCAAGAAAAATTTAGGGGAGAAGTTTATTTTCTATCACAGAGGTTCAGTGTGGTTGGCAGACTCCATTGCTCTGGGCCCAAGATGAGGTTAGCATCATGGTGGAAGGGTGTGGTGGAGGAAAGAAACCCAGGACATGACAGTAAGGAAGCTGAGAAAGCTCCACATTGCAAGGGACAACATATAAACTCCATGGTGTGTCTCTAGTCACCTACTTCCTTCAGCCACACCTGCCTATAGTTACCACCCATCAATCCATTCAGATTATTAATCCATCAAATGAATTACCTACTGATTAGGTTATAATTCTCATGATCTAATTAGATCACCTCTGAACAATTGTCTCACATGTGAGCTTTGGGAGGGTCATCTCATTTCCAAACCATAATGATGTTAGAATAAATAGCTGATGAAAATAGGGATCATATTTGGGAGTTTGTTAGAAAATATACATAGAGAAAACCTCAGGGTTAAAATATTGAGTAAATTTTGTTCTGTATGCTTCCGCACCGATGATAGTAGAGGTTATAAAAAGCAGTATTTATCTCTCGAGTGTTCTATACTGATGTGATCTATCTCTCTAATTAGATAGTCAATTATTTTTAAAGAGCTGCAAATAAGCCCTATAAGAATGTCATGAATGCATTTTACTTAGAAACATCTTGCAGATAAATTTTATTTTTATTCTTCTTACATCCTCCTGCAACCTTAAATGAATAACAACAAAATCAAACTACCCAAACTGATTTGAGAAACAGAGCACTACTGCCTGATAGTACGTTAATCATGTTTGCCAGTCCTTCTTTTACATCATTGTGCTTTGCAATAGAAAAGGTAGGTGGTATGTGAGCCTCCTTAGAGAAATGAACAGTTGGTGTAGACAGGCTTCTCAAGGGATATAATGTTTTTTTCATGCAAAAATTCCCAAGTAATAAAAAAAGGCTTGAAAATGATGAAAACACATGATGTATAAGTAGAATTATTAATAAAATGCACTGTATCTTTGGCTTCCATAGAATCTTTTCATGATGTAGACAAATTGGAGGTAGGCCAGGCTGAAGCAACAAGAATGATTAGGGGAATTGAAGGGACCGAAGACAGATTAAGGGAGCTAAATATGTAGACCTTGGCCCAGTGACAGCCCAGAGCAAATGACATTACAGGTTATAGATACACATGTAAAAGTGGCTGGCCACAAGCAGAGCAAGGGATTACTTAGGTAATTGGATGAAATCAAGGGAGGGAAAATTGTGAACTCAATATCTCTATTCTTTCCTTGGCTGTGAGAATTATTAGATTGTGAAAGAGCAACCCTAGAAGTACTGCTTGGATTAAAGCAAGAGGCAGGTACGGGAGCATGAAGTCCCTGAGAGTCTATCCCACTCGCAGCAGTCTGTTGCCAGGAAGCAGATTCCACTCACATCGCACCCTTAGGAGTTCACACATTTAGGAACTCCCTAGAGGAAGGAAGAAAATGATCCAGTCAGTGAGAATCAGATGGCCTTTGGAGCCAGATGACACAGGTTTTGTGACATCTCTGCTGGTTTGTTCTTGCCTGACCTTATGCATTGTTGCTTAGCCTTGCCCAGCCTCATCTGTGAAGTGGGTATCCATATGCATCTTCCAGGGAGAGTGATCTGGATGTCTCTTTTTAATGATTTAATTGTGCCCAAATCGAATCCTCTTCCCATTATCACTGTCACAGTCTTGTTTGCTTTAGTAGTATCATAAATGGTGCCCTGGACTCCAAATCTACTTTCTTCCATAGTTTTCATAAAGCAATCAGAATAATTTTTTTTTTTTTTGCAGTTCATACCTGATTAATCCATCTGTAGCTTAAAAATTCCAAAGAATCTCACTGACTTTAGGACAAAGTCTAATCTCCTTAGAATGGCATATTTTTCACCATCTGGCCTGACTCATATTCCTACCCTTCCCAGTGTAAGGTTCTATCCATGCTGACTTGCCTTTATCTTCCAGAATGATCGTTGTTCAGGTATGCTGGTACAAACAGATAAACACGCTGACGCCTCTGCTGAGAGTCTCCTCTCCAGTCTCTCTATCTTCATCTTCCATTTAGTTCACGCTCTGCCTAGAAAGCTTAGCTGAGTTTTAACCTGAGCTGGGCTGTCTTACCTGAAGTTCAGTTAGCCCAAATGAAGCTTATTATTATCTTTCTATTAATTCTTCAGTGTTATAATTGTCTTTTTTTCATCTCTGTCTCCTGATAGACTTTTGGCTTTATTTGAATAGATGCTTAGATTAGTGCCTGCCACTTAGTAGGCATACAACACATATGTTGAATCAAAGAACAATGTATTGTCTGTAAGGTTGGATGGATACATCCTTGCAGGCACTAAATGTAGCAAAATACCTGAAATATAAGAGATCATCAGTTCATATAGTTTTTTTCTCTTTAAGTTTTGAAATTATGGAATATACATGCTTGTCTCTGCAGATCATGGTGTCAAATGGGTTTTATTCAGAGTTAGCTGTGTATATGTATATCTATACCACCCACCTCTGTACATCACTAGGAGGAACCGCAGGAGTCTAAGTGACTGGGAGTATAAGAGCACCCGCTGGAGAGAAATATGTCAATATACCAGCCTTGAGGTATTATTTGAAAATATCCTACCTTTATAGGTAGATACAGATCTTCATTTCCATAACTGGAAGCTCCAAGAGCCTGATTGAAGAAACATGGAAATGAGGACAGAGACTAAAATGGGGGTTCAGTACACACAAAGCAAATGTTTCCCTCTTTATATTCTATTCCCTCTGGGACTTTCCCATGGCCCATTTGCTTGACCTTAGAACACATGTCCAGCATCCACCTCATCTAACATTTCCCCTAATTGTCAGGTACATCATAGCATCTTACATGATCAATTGCTCTTGCCAAGAGCAGAATGTTAAGATTCATGAATTTCGAGTCCACCCCATTAATAACCGGAGCAGGGTTTTTATTCTTCCTTCCCTTTGTTTTCTCCCTTGCCAAGTCTCCCTTCTCACTCTTTGTGCAAGTGTGTTTAAAAGAGACAAATGGAATTTCAGACCTAGCAATGAATTGCCACCTAAAAGTACACCCCAGGGTCTCCCATGTCCCTTCGCAGCTGTGTGATAAATTGCCATCTTTAGAATTAATTGTTACCTTTTCAGGAAGTGTTTACTTGTTTTCATCTTCTCACTGGTATTGGTGAACCTCTGAAATAGAGAGCCAAGCTCTCTCTTCCCCTCTCAGGAGCTCCTATGCTTGCAGACAGCAATCAGTGGATCTGACAGATGAGCAGTGCACCTTCCTGTTGGGTCCTAGTTCAGGAATTCAGTGAACATGCAGGCCATGCCTTCTAAATGGACTTTTAATAGACTAACTTGCTTTTCTTTACTTTTGGCTCCACATTAAAATTCCTATGAGGTTTACCCCAAGCTAGGTTTTCTAGGCTCAGCAAAAGAGCAAACATTTTTTCTTTGTTATATTATTGCTGTACTCAAGAGTTCAAAGGAAGAATATTTTTTCATGCACCCCTTTGCAGACATTACTGAGCTTGCTCAGGCATACACAGGGTGTGCCTGTCACCTGTACTTACTCTAACTTCAGGGATAAGTTAATAATAATGTCTGCCAAAAAGATGGCTTTAGCCAGATATGGCTGTGCACACCTATTATCCCAGCAGCTCGGGAGCATGAGGCAAGAGAATTGCAAGTTCAAAGCCTGCCTCAGCAATTGGGCAAGGTCCTGAGCAACTCAGTGAGACCGTGTGTCAACATTTTTTTAAAAAATATATATAAAAAAGGACTAGAGATGTGGCTCAGTGGTTAAGCACTGGGACTACTCTCTAGTACAAAAAAAAAAAAAAAAAAAAGATGGCCTTGATCAGCTCATGGGTTAGAATGAGCTTAAACCCAGTTTTCCCACTACACTTTCAAGAGTATCCTGTGTCTCTAAGCCACAAAGACAACAAAAAGTTAAAATACACACTTTCTAATAGTACCTCTGTTATGGCTGCGAGTATAATATATTCAGTGGTTCTCAATCAAGGACGATTTCTTCCCCTCCCGCCAAGGGGACATATGGCCTTGTCTAGAAACATTTTTGGTTGTCACAAGAGGGGGAGGAGGAGCATATAGATGAGCCATCCAATGATACTCATTAACTCAGAAATATATAAATCCCACTACACTTTATGCTGTGGGGTGGACTCGAAATTGTAAAATGTCTAAGCTGTAACTTCATTAGTACTCTGAAAAACAGAAGAAACAACCAGTATTTATTTTCAAGCTCTGACTATATGACAGAGGTCAGCTACATGGAACAGGATACTTGAGTAAAGCTCTATGGTCGCTGCAAAACATTGCCCTAGCTGTGTCCTTGAGGGACTTATACGTCAATTGGAGGAACTGAGAATCTAGTAATAGAATCTCATACATGTACAAACCTTGTGGCCTCACATCACCCAGGCTTAAATTCAGTACTGAATTTGAGGATACAGTAAAGACTGGAAAGATCTAAAAGATTTATGGGGAGAGGAATTTAAGCACAGCTTTGGGGTGACCATATCAGGAAGTAAAGAGGATTAATTTGTGATGTCTGCATAGAAAAGTGAAGAGGATAGAGAGGGCTTGGTATGGAGGGGGGAAGCCTGATTACTTGTACCTATTGTCAAATCCTCAAGAATCAACTGGCAAATGACAGGTTCAGAATCTGCAGAACTATTTGGGAGATCAAAAAAGGAAACATCAACCTTGTTTTTAAATCCAAGCAGGATTGTTTCTTAGCAAAACTAATTGAGTCTTGAAAAACAGGTAAGCATCAGATGTGGGGCAAGAAATTTCAGATCCATCAGGGGATTTTAGATGGACACATTTGACAATTTCCATTTTGCAAAACAGGAGAAGGCACAAGAGACAAATGGGCTTCTTTCAGAGAAAATGAATCATTGGAGCTCTCTTTGTTTCAGAATAGAAGTGAGGTTTTTGAACACACTGAGCCTGGAGTTTCTTGAAGAAACCTATGATCGGTATTCCTTACCTCTGACTCTCAGTGGAGCATACCCCTGTGTCTTTTCCTGCCTTAGCTCTATCTCCTATTGGCTGTTCGGTGGGAATATGTCTTTATAGAAGGTCTACAGGATTGGGAGTAGGGAGACCTGGATCCTAACTTTCCTCTAGCTAGTGAGGGACTCTGGGCAGAGTCACCAAAGTGGAGTTTGTGCTGAGCTAGGTCGTGTTAAGCAATAACCCTATACACTGATACCCCTATTGACTTCCTTGTTCCATTCAAAGAGGTTAGAGGAAAAGTGACATATCCCGGGCATGTTTTATGATGTCTCGGAGGAATGTTGAAATACGCAGTGTCAGCAGCCTCCTGTTCTCAATAATGATCTGGCATACCTTATGAATAAACAATACAAGGGTTTTGGTACTGCATCTTGTTCGCAGCATATTTATAAAGTTATAACTCCACAGTGTTTTTTTTGACAGAGGTTCTGGAAGGGGAAGAATGACAGTGCAATTGCTTGCTAACATCTGGGTGCACTTTCTGCACATGGTAGAGCCCAGAGGAGAATTGTTCCAAGGCAAGACACTAATCGGATTCACATTTCTACCTGTAGGCACTTAAAGAAGCTGTCAGATGTTTCCCATGGTGA
This sequence comes from Urocitellus parryii, assembly GCF_045843805.1. Taxonomy (NCBI): domain Eukaryota; kingdom Metazoa; phylum Chordata; class Mammalia; order Rodentia; family Sciuridae; genus Urocitellus; species Urocitellus parryii. The sequence goes on along the minus strand of NC_135536.1, from coordinate 24,065,300 downwards.
CACACCTGAGTCCCAGGGAGCTTACAATTGTGGATTTCAGAAATGTTTTGGAGCAAATTCCTACTATCTTTTTTTAAGGAAAAGATTCCTGAAGTAATTTTGCCAATACCTCTGTCTTTTTATTTTTATTTTGCACTTACAGCTCAGAAACCAGAGCCTTAGACTAATGTTTCATCTTTCTTGTTTTCTAAGTTGTCCATTTTTAAAAGCAAATTTTAATGAAAACTCAGTATTTGAGACTTAGATACTCTGCTCTCACAAGGATTTGGGGGCAGACACTGCCAGAACCTTGCTTTAAAATGATTCTCTTTGACGCAATTTCTGCTCAAAGGTGGTAACCCCCTTATTATCAGCGCTGCTTCTCTATCATAAAACTGACATAGTCTGTCTGGCTAAGGATATAGGTGGAACTACTTCCATCTAACTTCATTCTGTTATCATTAATATTTGACTAGCAGAAAAAAATTTAAATGCTCAATGCTTGTGCACTGACCTCAGCATTATTAGTCCATCCAAAGGAATAATTTGTTGAATCTGAAGCACACAGAGTTGCTATTTTAGTTGGCTTATAAAAGACAATTGCTCAGTATTACTGAAGAGTTTCACCACTGCTTAACCTGCATCATTTACTGGGTTTGACTATGACTTTTCTAGCAGAGAGCTTACCAGGCACTATGCATAAAGCTGACAGCTTTCCACACTTGGTACTATTGTCTCCCCAATTTGTAGATTAGGAAAGCAAGATTGTTACAAAATATGTTGAACATCCAGAGTCATAAATTCCTATTGTTTAATCCCTTGTTAAAAAACTCCAAAGACTTTTGAAATACAATAAACTCAATTGTTGTGTTCACTGGAGTTTTACTTGGTACAGCATTTGTGACTCTCAAATAATCATGTGTGAGATAATTGACAAGGGGAGAGAGCCAAGCAGACCTATTTGCAATTTTAACATCAAGCAGAAGGCACACTGCTTTGGAAAGCTACATTGTGTTTCCTTTCACACTGTTGGAAAAACGAAAAATAATTTACTCAAAGTGCCTAGAGTGGTTGTCTGCCAAATTGTCAATGTTCAATAAATGCTATTGGTATTGTATTTGCCATTGATATTGTTATTTGGCCATGTACACACATAGGACTGAAGACAACTCAGAAAACTTCATATTGCTATTATAACATTCCTGGATATTTGCTCCCTAAAATATTTCTAATAATCTTTTTATTTTTATTTTTTGCATTTGACACCTTACTGAGAGTTGAGTAACAATTGCAAAGTCTACTTATTTAAATCTTCAATTGGCAAATTGCATTTTGATTAGACCAACAGCATATGAGTAGCTAGTTTTAGAGGAAATATAAGTATTTGATACATAGAATTTTGTGCTGATTAATCAAGCCATGGTTCTAGAAGATGTTACTTTTTAAGATAAATACATTCTCCTCCCAAGATCTATGCGGTGGTATGTTATGACTTGGGGGTCACTTCAACTTTTCAGCAAAGATGGAGGGACAGTTACTGTAGCCGCAGGGTAGCAGGAGACCTTGCTTGTCAGGCCCCAAAGGATATAAATGTGGAGGATCACAGCCCAAATGGCTCACTTGTTTCAGGTTGCAGCCCCATGTATGCCCATTGGTGATTAGATGTAAGAAAAACATTGGCTAGCCTAACCTTTGAAACTAAGAAAGTGCATTGGCTGATGTCTCATTTCTCTTTCTTTTTGCTTTACTTCATCTGCTGTGGATGACCCCTATTTTCTTCTTGCTCTCTTATGTCCATGAAAAAAAAAAGAACCCCCCTTGTGCAAATATCGTACTGTTTTTTTCTTGGCTGGAGGGAAATTGCTAGAGCTTAAAGGAGATGTCGGGTTACTGGAGTTTTACATAGTACAGCAGTTGTGACTCTCCAATAATCATTTGTGAGATCATTGACAAGGAGAGAGAGGCGAAACAGACCTATTTGCAACCCTGATCACCTACAATTTGAGGCTAGATCCTTCTGTCACATTCCCAGAGCCCACAGTGGGGGGACACAATTTATTTTACATGCGTGAAAATCAGAAATGGGAACCATGCAAGACTCCCCTTTGCAGGAAAAGTAGACTATTTCCTCTCCAATTGCTGCCCTCTGTTGAGAGGCACCTTCTCCCTGAAGCCAGGTAGGAATGTACCTTTGAAGCCCTATACAACCCAACCTGTGCTTTAGAGCTAGAATATTCCCGCAGTGTGGTAACTGAGTAGGCATTTCTTAGAAAAATTAAAAGCAAAAATGACTCCATAGGATGAACTGGCTTTTCAAGCAAAGTGGAGCCTTTGCATGTTTGAAGCGTAGACCCATTCGTTGATGGCCTCAAGAGCCTCTGAGTCCTTCTTCCCACCTAGGGAGAATCTGTGGTGAACAAGGAATAGGTGGCTCCAACATTTTCAGCATGGATCAGGCTGGAAGTCTCAGTTGACAAGGCCAGCTATGGGTGCACCTTTCCAAATCTCGCTCCTGCCAGGAGACAGCTCTCTTTCCTTTCCATTGCTTTCTCTCCTGAAGAGAAGGTCATTGGCACCCACCACTTGCAGGGTAGTCCTTATCACAGGCAGTGGGTGCCTTTGAAAGGCACACTGTGACAGCAAGGCTTTAAAGGCAAGAGGAGACTTTTTCATCTTTGCAGGCCCCAGCCGGAACACTGGTTCTCAGTGCAGTACAAGCAGTTTCAAAGTTATCTCCCATGCTGATATGAATGTGATAACAGGGAGCACAGAGGCGCCATAATGATTTCCTTTCAAATGGCTGCCTCACCATTTATCTTTGCACACTGTCATAGACTGATATGGTCGGGAGTTAGCAGTGGCATGGAATAATTAATCTCACACTGGGGAAGTAAGTTCCTCATTTGTCTCCTGAGAAATTAACACTGCATTGACAGGAAAAGTAGAAGACACAATGAGAAAAGGGAAGGGGTGTGGTATTTGTAACTCTAGGTGCCAAATTGTGGCGTTGATTATTTAGAGTTTTGATTGAGTACCTACTGTGTACCAAATGCTAGGGACAGTGATGATTCCTGCATTGGAGTACAGCATAGTCCCTTGATGGTCACATCTAAATGTTTGTCACTCTGATAAAATACCCAGGGCTGTTAATGGTGATACTTGTGCCATCATCTAAAAATATAGCTGAATTTTGCTGAGTGCTTTTCTGGTAAGGCTCAAGCTCTAAAACAAAGAACCCCAAACCCACCACCAGTGCAAAGCAGCTAATACAGTGACTATTTGTTAATTTGCTTACTTATCATATGCCAATGTGTCAGTCTTAGAGTGGTCTAGGGATGATGGGGATGTTCTGCCACTTCCATCTTGTGGTTTCCATATCTGGATTCAAGTCTTTCCTACTTTCTAGTCGGGGAAAGAGGAAAGAAAGAACACACCTCACCAAGCATGAGAGTAAGTCCCTGAAGTAGCATTCACCATGTTACTTATATTTATCCTGTCTAGCTATCAACAAAGCAAGATGTAAGAAAACATAATCACTGGCTAGATAGTCACATACCTTGCTTTAAACCAGTTAGGTTAGTGTGGGGTAGTCCTCCATGGTAGAGTGCTCACCTGGCATGTTCAAGTTCTGAGGTTTGAGCCCCAGTACCAAAAATCAGTTAGAGTATTCTATATCTTTTGTTTTATATATATGTTTAGTTGTAGATGGACACAATACTTCTATTTTATTTATTTAGTTTCTTAATGAGGTGCTGGGGATTGAATCCAGTGCCTCACACTTGCTAGGCAAGTGCTTTATTTTACCACTGAGCCACAATCTCAGCCCAGGGTGTTGTATTTCTAATTTCTAAAAGAAAGAAGGAAAACTAGACATGTGGGGACTATAGCAATCTCTGCACAGATGTTGGTTGAATTCCTTTTCACTTGTCTAAATTTCTAGCAATGTACCTCTCAAATGAAGGAATTAAAGGAGGCACACTTACTACACAGTTCTTTTCAAGGTCAAAATCATGATGGCTTAAGGCACCTGCTTCTTCCCTAGCTTTTGCCAGGCAGTAGACATAGTGATGGGCTCTGAACTGGGAATTTCATTTTTGCTCCTGTTTCTTTTTGGAAATATCAGGGGCTGAAATCAGGTGGGATTCCAGTGAGAACAGGCTCCATTGTAAGAAGAGGCTGGTGGAGAGAATGTTAAGTACCTAATCCTCATTTGAAGCTATGAAAGGACTAAATGGGCCAAGCCTAACAATGTTACCCAGAGGCAAGTTTTGAGGCTTGGACACTAGTAGAGAAAGTGTTTAGCACCATCATGTTTCCACTAAAGAAAAAGGGCAGCAGGTACTGGCCTGAGTAGAAAATCCTCAAATTGAGGGTAGCACATACATATTTTTAATGGATCAAGGCAAGAAACCAGATTTGACTATCATGAACTGTGCTAATGGATGGCTCCCATTTTTCCTACAGAAAGGGATAGTGGTTTGTTTTTTTGTTTGTTTTTTGTTTGGTACCAGCGTTTGAACTCAAGGGCATTCAACTACTAAGCCGCCTCCCCAGCCTTATTTTGTATTTTATTTAGAGACTGGGTCTCACTGAGTTGCTTAGTGCCTTGCCATTGCTGTGGCTGACTTTGAACTTGTGATCCTCCTGCCTCAACCTCCAGAACCTCGGGGATTACAGATTTGTGCTCTCATGCCTGGTGGGAATGTGTTCTTGAAAAGCCCCAGAATTCTAGGTCATAGCTTCCCAGTTTGTACCTTTGGTACATTGGTAGGCTGTACCAGGTTGCAGAAGATTAATCCTTTCAGACCCTAGGTTGGCTGAGTGGGGCCTGAAGTCACCATAGTCCCTAGACATGTCCCCTCCCACTGTGAAGGCCTCCTTCATTTCTCTCATATTCTATGTGTGCCATGATGTGGAAAAGGTGGAGAGCACTTAATCAAAGCTACCAATTAGAATCAGTTCACCCTGGACACTTGGGAATTAACTGAGTTGGTTACTCTGGTGATTTAAATAAATCGTCTTATCCAGACACATTGGAGAATCAGGTCTGGCATTTTGTTTTCCTCAATAAAGTGAATTATGGAAAGAGGTTTATTATAATAATTAAGGAAGATTTATGCAGAGATTACTTTTAGCCTCTGTATTCTATGACACCAATGATATTTTATGACCAAAAAATGAGTTATAGAATTTAACTATGTGATTCCAAAAATGTGCTCTTCAATGTCCTAAATGAGGTATTTATTCATTAGAATTTAATAAACAAGTTTTTCCAATGTTCCTAATTGGAAAAAAATAGTTAAAGGGAACTTACTGCAAGTTCTTTAATAAAGTGAAAAATTATCCCTCAGTGACCAAAATATTAGCTTTAAACCGGTCAGTAATTTAACTATTTGGCCTGAGGCAGATATCTCATCTCTCTAGAAAGGATTGACTATGAGATGAGTCTCAGTAGGGCAGGGAGTATTAGCAACCTGATCTTAGGGCCTACCCTATCATCCTGAGTGGGTGTTCCCTTGGGACAAATCTACAACTCAGAAATACACTGAATGAAAATCTTCCTGCTCCAGGAAAGCAGTGTGTGGTTTCTGTGGTCAGAGTGGAGAAAACGGTGGTGTCTTCTGAGCTCTCAGCTCGACTGCTCTGGGCAGATCAAATGAGCAGATCAAGCCACAGCCGCTTGTTTCTCTTCTGCCTGGTTTGCTTCTCCAGAAATTTCCCAAATTACAACAACACGGAATTGCCCATTAGCTCCAACTGACACCTCATAAATTGTTAAACAGACAGAGCTCAAGTTTAAAAGAATGGCCTTTGTTCGGAGCTGTGATTTTACTTGTATTTCAGTCATTCCTCTGATTTTTTATTTAAAAGATATCACAGGACCATCATGCAAAATGGTAAATAATAAAACATTCTCTAAACTACACATCACATTAAGGTCTGATCATTATATTTTCCAATTGAGCATTCATTCCTTTCAGATGATGTGTTCTTACTGGTCTTTAAAATGATCATGAATTGAAAGCTACCACTTAAACACAAATAAGATTCTTAAGTAAGAAAATGGACCTGAACTTATTAAATATTTCTACCCAGTGTTTCTACCCAAATGACCTATTTTCCCCTTCCTTATTTAAAATTAGATTTTTTTCTTTCTTTTATCTATGTTTTATTTTCTTTGTGTTTCTGGATATCAACCACTGAGCCACATCCACCCCCTTTTTTTAAAAAAAAAAATTTGTTTAGAGACGGGGTCTCGCCGAGTTGCTTAGGGCCTTACTAAGTTGATGAGGCTGGCTTTGAACTCATGATCCTCTTGCTTCAACATCCTGAGCTGCTGGGATTTACAGGCGTGCGCCTCTGCACCCAGCTGTTTTTTTGGTTTTGTTTTTTTTACCACCTTAATTACCTACATAATCCTCTCTATTATTTATTCATCATTGTAGCAATATTTCTAAGGTGTCCACTTTTGTGGTTTTCTAGGGTATTTTCAAGATTTTGGCTTTAGTTGAGTATAATCCCTTTATCCCTCCCTTCCTCACCCTCCATCAGTAACACCTGTAGATTTAACTCTAAGTTAACGAACGTGTCACTCCTCTTCCATTTACATGCCTGTTTTCCACCTTCATCTCTATTTCTGACTTTAGTACGTCGTGTCCTGATAAATGGGGGTGCTTTGACTCACAGTACAAAGACACTGTGTAGTGTGTTCATTTGCCTCAGCCTCTGTTTTTACTAGAATGGATCTGTCTATACACCGGTCCTGGGCAGCTCATATCTTAATAGATTTGACTCAAGTTAAGGTCATTATAATATTTAGCTCTTAATGTTTATCCTAAGTTCAGTCTAGTAGCTTAGTTATTTTAAGAGAAAAAAAAAAAGGTGTTTTTTTGTATATGTGAGTGAGGAGAGGGTGTGAGGATGGAAAGGTGAAAAAAGGACACTTCTTGCCAGTGGTCCCATCTGGGAGACTTTGAATGCTTAGGCCTGTAGCTCATCTGCTTATACATAAGGCTAGTCTTATCTGTTAGTCAGGAGGAAATTTAATTTGCAAATTATTTTATTAAAGGATAAATTAAGGGACTGTGTGGGAATTTAAATCATCTAACATAATGGATCACAAAGCTTGCCTAGATTTAAAACTGGGTCTTTTGTGAATTCTCATGCATAGTGATACCACAAAAATAGCCTCCTGTGTTAAGCATTTGTGAGCCTGGGACTCTTTAATATACTTTTACATTTATTAATTCGCTTAATTCCCACAACAAACCTAGGAATAAGTTTCTCTTGTCTTACCTTATATGTGAGAAAACTCAGGAATGAAAAATTTAAGAAGCTGTTCTCAATTCATACAGCTGCACTGGAGGTAGGATTTGAATTTACATATGCTAAATCAATCACTCCATATACTATTGTGGTATGGATTGACGGAAAGGGTAAAGAGGGCAATGACCCTTTAAGGGCTCAAAAGAAAATGCTCAAATTCATATTTTGATACTATTATTAATCTCAGCAGGATAAGCTCTTAAATAAGCGTTGCATTTAAGGGTCCTGACCTTGGATAAAATGAATTCTTTCCCATGAATCTACTACTGTGACCAAATGGCACAGTATGTAAGGAATGAATAATTAAATCCAGATGTCTGTCTCTTCAGGCAACAGCAGCAGCAAAAATTGGAGGTGGGGGTGGAAGGGAAGATAGAAATGACAGACCCATATTCATAAAAGCCGTGATAATAAATTTTAAAATTATCCTGTTTTTAAATACCAGCCTCCTACTAATCCTGAGAGTTTCCCAACAAAAAATAAAATCCCCCTGCCATTTAACAGGCAGCAATACAAAATCCTTACTCTGTCAAATGTAATATGCATAACCAGATTCACAATTTGGTTTTCTTAAGGAGAAAGAATTTAGTTATCATTAGACTCTTTTGGAAACTGGTTTTAATAATGTTCTTTGATTATCAGGGGTATCATTTTTCCTTCAGGCAAAGAAGAGAAAATGTGCAACTCAAACCTTTGCAATAAGTGATAATGAAGTGGGTCCATTTCCTTGCAGAATTGTAAAAATTCTTTATCACTCAACATGAGCTGAGGTATGAAGAAAGCAGCTTCTCAAATCATAGGAAACTGCTGAATTCACAGATTTCTCTCTTGACACAACGAACTGGCCACATATTACATGAAGCCCAAATTTGCTTGGTTGTTTTTTTGTTTGGTTTTGGTAACAGTGATTATTTTCTGATGCAATAACAAAGAAGAAAAATCAATAAGAGAAGACATAATAATACTATGTGTTATTTTTTATTGCAATATGTAAGAAGGGTAGAAAAAAATGAGAGAAAACAAATTATCCTCATACTTGTGTCCTTAATTCCCTGTGCAATTTTCCACACAGACATCTTCCTGCCATTACATAAACCAAGGACATTCTTTTGCCTCCTTGCTCTGATAACGTGCCAGTTGCTGGTCCCAGTGCTGATACAATTAATTAAAATTATAACCATGTCTCTAGCTAGCCTCAGTAGAGGCATGCCCTGCAACATTTTCTGGATCATTTATTTAATATTCATTGTCTTGAAGTCACTGAAGGTACCAAATCTGTCATCAAATCTCTTCCACTAAAGATGGTAAAAGATTGTTTTGACCAAATCAGGTCTGCTTCTCCTCCAACCTAGTGAATTTCTGAGCAGAAGGATTTTGTTTCTCATTTCTTGGCCAACCCACCCCAAACACCAGTATTCCTTTGCAACTTACTAAATTGCTCTTTTCTGCGATTGGTAAAAGCGGTTATTATTCTGTGTATGCTCTGGAATCCTGTTTAAAATTTCAGGTTTTTAATTTAGGGACCAAGGCAGGATATAGGGTGTGTCAGTTCTGGAATGCTGAATGACTGAAATGTCATGACATTTACAATCCAGATGTCCTGGTAAGCTGAGAGACAAGACAGCTTGGTTGATAATTAGATGGCAGATGTCCAGGCAGTGTCACGTAATACATAATACTTTTGGTATATTTAAGACTTGGGACCCTAGCTCTGATGGATAACTGAGAAATAGCTTCATCCATACTATGATTGTATTTGTGTGTGTGTGTGTGTGTCTCATAATTTTATAGTATTTTTTACATTTTGCTTTTTTCTCATTAAAGTAAAAAATAGCAAACACATGAAAATAAAAATCATTCATAAAACCTGTTTATTAATGTCCAATATATTTATAGTTTATTATAATTATCAAAGTTTTATTATTTTCAAAACTTAGTCTCCCTCTCTACAAATGAGAAATCGGAGGCCCAGTAGAATTTTAGGATTTCTAAGATCATCCAGCTAATTAGTAGCAGAAATGAGACCAGTTCTCATAGTCTCTTGATTCTCAAGTCAGTGTTCTTTCCAAAATACTTTGCTCTTTTTTTGGCATTTATGAATGTCATAATGTTTGTGAATTTAATATTTTCATCCATTATGTATATTATTTTACAGTATGATATGTCTGTTGCCAGTTAATACATGAGACCTTTTTTCCCCCAGAGCAATAGGGGGACCTAAGTATTTTTATACTTAAAGGAGGGAAATCCTAGTTATAGAGAAGCATCCCTTGAAAAATTAGCTGTCATGGCTCTAACTTCCTAGGCTTGATATGGCTTAACCTTGTTGGTGGAAGAGAAAATTTTAGGGGGCTCTGTTCAGCTGTCTTGTGAGTTATGGAACCTGAAAGAAGATGTATTTTTCACATCTCCCAGAGGTATTTTGTGTACACATAACTCAAAAGCAAATAAAGTTTAAAACTTCAAGTTTTACATGTAGGCTATTGTCCTCTGAGGTATGGTCGGGAGGAAAATGACTAGAAAAGAACAAGATCATAAAGTGTCCAAACATTTCCCAAGTGAGGATCTTGAAGAATTTCTGCAATGTCATGATTGCTGTCTTTCCCTGATCTGATAGAGCCACTGGGGAGGAAATCTTTCTACCACTGGTGGCTTGTTACGGTTTGGATATGACTCTTTCCTTCAAAAGCTCACATATGAGACAATCAATGCAAGAAGGTTTGGAGGAGAAATGACTAGGCTCTAGCCGAAACCTAATCTGTGAATGAATTTCCGAAGGGATCGTCTGAGTAATAACTGGAGACAGGACAGGTGTGGCTAGAGGCAGGTGGGATGTGGCTGGGGGAGGTGGGGCATTGGGGACATGGCTTTGCGGGTATATTTCTATCTGGCAAGTGTAGTCTCTCTGCTTCCTGATGGTCATGTGAGTTGCTTCCTGATGGTCATGTGAGCTGCTTCCCTCTGCCACACTCTTCTGTGATGTCCTGCCTCACCTTGAGCCCTGAGGAATAAAGCCAGGCTTCTATGGATTAAGACCTCTGAAACCATGAGCCCTTAAATAAACTCTTCCTCTTCTACAATTTTCTGATCAGGTCTTTAAGTCACAGTGGCAAAAAAAAAAAAAAAAAAAAAAAAAGGTGAATGAAACATGGGTTACTCCTATCTTCCCCTTGAATGCCCTTCTCAGTTCTCTGCCCCGTCAACTGGCACTGCCTTCCAGAACGTTCTGAAAATAGTTCTCCTTGTTGCTATAGAAAAAAAAAATTTGTCTTGTGTAAAAATTGACAATTACCATACAACATTGTGAAATAGTGGGTGAAATGACCAGCTTTACTTCATGTTGGAGGACCTGATAGTTCTCACCAGTACTTTCCTCTTAAGGAGGAATATTGACTGTTTTGCTGATGATTCCTCTTGGACCCCTGGGACTTAACATTTCAACCACTTGCTTCCCTCTACCATCTTGGCTTTTCCTGTCAGACCAGGATTCCGGTTCCTGGAGTCCCACCTTGTTTCATGGATCTGAAACTCTCATGAACACATCCATTCACCTAGTCTACTGTCTAGCTCAGCACTGTCCTCTCTTTCCTAGTAGTCCCATTTAAAAATTAAAATAAAATGAACAAAACTAATTTTAAAATATATTAATACAGCAAATAAATGCATTTAATTATGTCTTACAAACAGAAATACCAGGAGTGAGTATGAGAATAAATGTCCAAACTCAACCTAGATAAGTTACTAGGGTATATAATTTGAAATATATTTTTTGATGTTGCTGGCTTTATCAAATATCTTTTTTTTTTAAATTGTATTAACCCTTCAAAAATGTTCTTCCATGCTCACACATGGCTTAAATCTTCAGCAAAATTAATGAGAGCTTTCTTTGCTGAGTGCACAGGTCTCTCAGTTCTATGTATAGAGATGCATGTGTGGATGTGTATGGATAGGGCTTATCAATAACGGGGCTTGACTGCACAGGTGAGAGGAAAGATGGAGCTTCTTAATAAACTTGAAATAGCCCTCACAGCCCTCCAACATGAATCAGTACTTTGACTCAACAATGATCAGATTAAAAAGTACAAAGTTTCAGCTAATCCTCTTAGCTGCTACGTACAGCAAGCATCCAGATGTTCCAAACAGCCAGGCTGCAATTGTTTGCTTTTTATTTAGAAGTTTTGTGCTGGCATACATTATGACTTTCTTTTTTTTTTTTTAAAGAGAGAGTGAGAGAGGAGAGAGAGTGAGAGAGAGAGAATTTTTAATATTTATTTTTTAGTTCTCGGCGGACACAACATCTTTGTTGGTATGTGGTGCTGAGGATCGAACCCGGACCGCACGCATGCCAGGCGAGCGCACTACCACTTGAGCCACATCCCCAGCCCCATTATGACTTTCTTCAAAGACCGAGTGCAGAAACTAAGTTGTACTTTTCCATTCCCTTACTAAATGTGTGGTAACTCGCAATTCCAGAGTTCATAGCCTTAGGATTGGCCCATTGGACTCTGCACTCTGGAAAATGTTGGCTCTCTAATGAACTCTCCTTGTCCACTCAACAGTTAACCAACTATAACTTAGAATATGTCTAACAAATGCAATCCTATCTTACTTAATATTAACTAAAGTTGCTTCAACTAAACAATGGAAAATGTGACATATCTAGTGTAATTAAGTGTTGAATAAATAAGTGGGATAACTATCCACTGGTTAGACCAATGCCACAACTTTTAGTGAAGTGATTAAAAACAGTAACCAAAGTGATATTTGATTACTATCAACAACTGACATGCCAACATTCGTCTTCATATTCACCATATGTATAGTATCTCACCACAAAGTTCATGGTTTTTCATTTTAACAGCTTTCTAGTTGTTGTCACTTCTAGTTGTGTTGCACATTTTCTGGCTTACAATATTGATTTCATCTTAATGTCATCGCTGGGAATTGATGATCTTAGGCTTGGCATAATATTGATTAGATCCATATGTCACATCATTGTGCAGTGTTCTTATGAAAGTATGATAATACTTAATCCAAAATCGAGACTAGTTCCAAAAGTGGTAGGCTTCATATAAAAATCCATCATGGAATAACAGAGTGTTTCAAAGACTGGGATGAATGGGTTTAGGTCAGCAGCTCCTTTACATCAAAATTCCCGTGGAAATCAACCTTTCAACATTCAGGAAACCAGAAAGGGGAACTAGCTGGGGGATGTCATCATGTCTATCTGGAAGGGTTCATTAGCCCACCTGTAGTAGGTTGGAAACTTGTTCCCCAAAGGTACTCCTTCGAATCTGTAAATTTCACCTATTTAGAAAAAATGTCTTTGCGAATGTGGTTAAAGATCTTAAGGAGAGCCCTGGGTTTTCTTGGTGAGCCCTGAATACCATGTTAGGAGAGTGAATCCGAAGGAGAATCCTCCCTCCAACACACACACACACACACACACACACACACACACACACACAGAGGAGATGGTGATGTGAAGACCAAGGCTCATATTGGAGTGAAACAGAAACAAACCCAAGAACTTTGGCAGCCACCAGAAGCTAGAAGAGCCCAGAAAGGAATTCTCTTTAGGGCCTCCAGAGAGAAAGTAGCCTGCTGAGGTCTGGGCTGTAGCTTAGCAATCATTCCTGCTCATCTCCATTATGAACTTTAAAGTAATTTTATCCAGTCACAAATTTCTGGCCTCCAGAACTATGAGAAAATAAATATGTTTGTTTTAATTCACCCAGCTTGAGCTGATTTGGTCAGGAACAGCAAACTGACAAGTACATCAACCATCTTAAAGAACAGGATCAACAAAAATTAGCAGGAAACCAAATAAGGGAACAAAGCATGAAAAGTGGGAATAAATGTATTTTTTAGAAAGTGTTGTTTCTGTAACATACAATGTAGATAAGAACGTATCTTAATCTTGCAAATTGAAGTTTTGAAATAAGTCTCCTGAAATGCCATTTCAAGTATACCTGTGATCTTAAACTCTTCTTATTTAGAAATTCTGGAGCTATCATTGCCTCTGGGTTGATTTGAAATGAAGGCACATTGGTATTTTGAGGGTACATTCTGTGACTGAAAGGCAGAATGGAAGAATTCAAAGTCATAGCCTGGAGTTAGTAATATGAACACATGGAACACGAAGGAGTGAAGCTGAGGACCAAAGGATGTTAAGGAAATGATCTGAGAGGATCAAAGGACGCAGGTTTGAGAGAGCCATTCAGAACTCTACCTTTCCTGCCTGGCACAGTGGTGCATACCTGTAATCACAGCTACTTTGGAGGCTGAGGGAGGAGGATCGTAAGTGTGAGGCTGGATCGTAAGTTTGAGGTAATTTAGCAAGACCTTAACTCAAAATAAAAAAGAGCTGGGGATATAGCTCAGTGGTGGAACAGGGTCCATTCCCCAGTACCAAACAAAACAAAACATCCAGAACTCTGCTTTCACATGATGCCTTCTTGCCTACTGTGCTCACCAACCACTAGAAAGGGCCTTATCTTAAGAGCAACCCCAACTTAATGAATCTTACATTATTTACCACTATTCCCCAAATAATACCTGTTTCCAAGGATTCCATCTTTCCTGTTGTTAGCACTCTCAACTCTGCCTCCTTTTTCATGCTGTCATATAATTGTGACAATATCTGGTTGCCCTTTGTTTACCCATCTTCTGTCTTAGATGCGGGCTGTCACTTCATAGTCACCTGATTAACTGTCTCATTTTTTGTTGTTTTTATCCACCCCCAGCAACTTTCCCTCTTCTTTTCCCTTGTCTGAGTTAGTAAATCACTATCTTCTAGCCCTTAAGCTGAACTGGGGGGAGGGGTGGTTCCAGGGATTGAACTCAGGGGCACTCAACCACTGAGCCACATCCTGAGCCCTATTTTGTATTTTATTTAGAGACAGGGTCTCACTAAGTTGCTTAGCGCCTTGTTTTTGCTGAGGTTGGCTTTGAATTTGCGATCCTCCTGCCCCAGTATCCCAAGCTGCTGGGATTACAGGTGTGTGCCACCATGCCCAGCCTTCAGCTGAAATTTTGGTTGGACTCATCTGCCACTCTGTCCTCTCCCTTTCTGTCTAATCAATTCACAGTACCCATATTTATTCCTTTCCCTTTCTTTCATCAATTTACTAATTTATTTAAAATTTTGCCACTATCCTATTTGAGCCCTAATTCTCTTCTGAAATCTACTAAGAGCTTCCTAACTGGCCACCCTGCTTCCAGCTGCTTGATGGTCCCATCCCACTTCTCACCTGAGTTATCTTTCCAAAGCACCATCATAGTTTGTCCGTTCACTGCAGAGCCTTCAGCAGCTCCTGGGGCCTGCAGGGGAGAGTCTCAGTTTCTGAACATGCCTCCTCGCTGTCCACATCCTAGCCCCATCTATGTCTCCAAACGGCTCTCCCAGCATGTTCAAGACTTGCCCTTTGTCTCAACCATTGTGCCTGTCACTCCTTGCATCTCATCTTGACTTGGGTCATAGCTGAAGTGTCTTCTACAACCACAGTCTTTGATATAGCTATTGTCCTTCAAGGACCAACTTAAGATTTCTTCACAAAATCTCTTTCCATTCCTGTTGTCTGCTGATGGCATTTATTAACTACTGAGTTTCCATTGAACTTTGCTTTTAGTTGTATTATGTAACTTACTTCTGCTGTTTTGCAGAGACCATTATTTCCATTTCTGTCTTTCCATTTCCTCAACATGCGATTATAGATTCCTAGAGGCTAAAACTCATGTGTTTACCCCTTAAGACAAAGCCCAAATGGCACCTTAGACACACTGACTAATGCTTTTTCTTTTATCTCAGTTCAAAAACATTATAAACATGTTACATAATTCAACATAATTTTTTTAAAAATACTCTTTGTATCAGAATTTTCTCTCCCAAATTAGATTGCAAACCTCTGAAGTTTAAGAAATATGTACTAAAATGAATTATTTTTTTAAATCGTGTTTATTATTACTGTTATTATTATTACTACTACTACTACTGTTTTGGTACTGGTGATTGAACCTAGGCATGCTCTACCACTGAGTTACATCCCCAGCCCTTTTTATTTTTTAATTTGAGGTAGCAGCTTACTAAGTGGCCCAGGCTGGACTTGAACTTGAGATCCTGAATAGCTGGGATTATAGGTATGCATATCACCTCCACTGAAATTCTTATATACTCCTTCAATTACAATTTGTTGGATAATTCAGTTGATACAGCTTCTCAGAAAAACAAAAATAAGAGACTCTTCAGATTACTATCTTTGTGACCTGAGGCAAATTATTTATCCCCCAGGGCACTTAGTTCACTGTATTAAGAAAGAGATGATACACACTCCTTGTAGATGCAGATTCAGCGATTGCTTCTTTGAATCACAACATTGCATGATGAATCCCAAAACAAAAAAATTTCAGAATCAGCAGCATGCTTTCTAAAAGCAATATGAAAGGTATTATTCAATAGAACTCATTATTTTTCTACTTTCCTGTCACTTCAAGCAAAATATCAGACAGTATTTGCCCTGTTATTACCCCTATATACATACATACATATATGAAATACATATGTATTTTTTAGAGGTAAGCATGTGTACATACACATATTTATATGCATACGGATTTAGTTTTTTAATCATTATAAGAGCATTGTAGTAATGTTTGTATAAAACATCATTTCACAAGTTTATCTCTACTATCAAAATTCTAATATGTCATCATTTGTCTTAAAATCTGGAAGAGGGAACCCTAATATAGAAATGTGATCATTATGCTTTGTTCTATTTTTTTTAAAATCCCTTTCTAATATATACGTGTGAGTTCCTTTGATTTAGAATTATAGTCCTGCAATCGTTAGACCAGGGAACGCATTGAACACTACCCTCTCAAGCCAAATTTTTCAGAATGTTTCAACCATTAGATAGCAATAACAGAAGCATTTTAAATCTTTTAGAGTTGTGTAAGGTATTGTACCTCTTGTTAATTGAATTGAAAGATGATTGCCCTGTGATTACCTTGATTCGAATGCTGCATAATTTACCATAATGATAATTAATTCCTTGTACTGAATGAGGTAAGATGCTCAGGAGCAAGTCTGTTTCTCTCTCCCTCTCCCTCTCCCTCTCTCCTATTTACATAAATCACAATAAATAGGCATTTAATTATTTTACATACAATCTGAGAGTATTTGTTATAAAATCTTTTCTGCTATATTATCGTATCAACCCAAGTATCTCCAAAATAAAATAAAATTTGAATCAAGGTTATCAAATTCCTAAGAGATTACCTACTACTCGCTTATTGCTTTATCTAATTATGTTTGGGTTTGTGAAAAAAAAAGGGCCCATTATATGATATTTCTATTTCTATGTTCATCTGTCCCCAAACTACCCTGAGGGCCATAATATACCAGAGCCTATATTACCACAGCCGTCTATGCTGAAATTAAACAAGTATGGAGTTGGTAAGTTGCAAACTAAAGTATGCTTTGCAAATACGTCTTGGCTCAAGGATGAGGGAGAAAGAAATATACCTCAACTCAAATATAGAAATACCTTAATAAGTTTGATATCTGATGGTTCCAAATTTTAGATTTAAAAAAAGCACAAAGAAGTTAAGTAATATTTTGTTCTTTGTTCTAAGCATATTGTCCGGTAAATGCCTAGCAATTAAATTATATGGTTCTGGAGTTAACTAAAAATAAGCTGGAGCTAGGGGAGGGAGGTGGATGGGACCAGGCGAGCCACTGATTATGTGGAACCTAGATAAGTTCACCGAGGTTCCTTAATTTTCTTTTCTTTTCTTTTCTTTTTTACTTTTGTGTGTGTTTGACATTCTCCTTAATCAAGGGAGTTTAAAGGAATATATTTGGATAGCTGTAGTGTGTGTGACATGTGTTGAGGGGCCACATCCGGGTCCTGGCTATGCTGATCCCAGGCTGGATGATTCTAGGCAGCTCACAGCTTTCTGCACTTTATTTTCCTGTCATTAAAATAAAAACATTAGACATCAGAGGTTCCCAAGAAGGAGGAGTGGCCTGGATGCTTTTGAAAGTTTCACCAGCAATTCAGATATTATTTAGATTTAGGAGGTAGACAGAAATGTGTATTTCAAACTAATTTCTTAACTAGCTGTGGCATACCGCCATTCCTGACAGACACACACATTTGATGGTGTTTAATAGGCGATGTTATGGTTTGGATGTGAGGTGTCCCCCAAAAGCTCACATGCGAGACAATGCAAGAAGGTTCAGAGGAGAAATGATTGGGTTTTGAGAGTCTTCACCTAATTAGTGAATTAATCCACTGATAGGGATTAACTGAGGGGTAAGTGAAGTGGTGGGGTGTGGCCAGAGGAGGTGGACATTGCGGGTATGGCTTTGGGTATATATTTTGTATCTTGAGAGTGGAGTCTCTCTGTCTTTGCTTCTTGATCACTAAGTGAGCTGTTTCCCTCCACCACACTCTTCTGCCATGATGTCCTACCTCACCTTGAGCCCATGGAGTCTGCTGTCTATGGATCAAGACCTCTGAAACTGTGAGGCCCTAAGTAAACTTTTCCTCCTCTACAATTGTTCTGGTCAAATCTTTTAGTAGCAGCAGTGAGAAAGCTGACTAAAACAGGTGGGTTCTCGGAATACACACTGCTAATGTGTCCCAGGTGATTCTAGCAGGTGCTCCACATGTCACACTCTGAAAAACCCTCTTCCAGCTCATCCTTTGGTCTCTTCGAACTCCAACACCATGCCGTCACTTGAGAATTATCTTTTGCCTGCTCTCTATTTTGTCCAATTCCACGAGCAATTGGTCACTTAATTACAAGTAAATAATAGTCAAGAAAATGATGCTCAGCTTCTTACATTGAATCATGGAGCAACAAAGAAGCAGATACTAGTTGGTTGTTGGAAAAAGAGAATTTATAAATTATATTTAGCCTAACAATTTATACTGGCTAAAAGGAATAAGTTATTTGAGTATATTATCTCTAGTCTTGCTTCCTAATGTTTATAATGCATTCTTCTTTTTTTTTCCTTTGTGCTTGTCCTAATGGGTAGATTGATAAATTGAGATTAATGAGAGTCTTCCTTTTCTCTCAGCTGTTTTTATGAAGTATCTATATGCTCCCTGAGCAGGAAATGAGGGGACTTCTGTTGTTGATCACCAAGATCCTTTGCATAGTGAACCAGAACTAGACAGGAGTGTGGGAAAATAATATTGTGATGAATTTCTATTTCCAATAAGGGACCATCACTTGGGGTCACAAGGTCTTCAATAGTAGCCCAAACTGCATTTTGGAGAAAAAAAGACAATAGCATTAAAGCTGAAAAGTAATTCCAGCCTCCCTATGTTCTGTTCCTCTTTACCTTTCCATCCACATAGAAATTCCTTCCCTGGAAGACATGGCCTTACAACTCATGAGATATCAACAACAGGAAGGATGAAATGTTAATGTGTTGTTAGGATAAGCATGGAAGATATAGAAAAACTAAATTATTAGAGGCCTAACATTGCAAAGCCTGCCCTAAGACATAGGACTATCTGCCCCTCTCCTGATAACCCATGTCTAATCCTTCCAGAAAGGACTTTTCTACCTTTATTAGTTTTCTAGGGCTACTTTAACAAAATCCCACAAACTGGGAGGTTTAAAACAACATCTATTCTACCGAAGTTCTGGAGTCTAGAAGTCCACAATTAAGGTGTCAGCAGGCTAATGCTCCCTCTGAAAGCTGTAGGGGAACCCCTAATATTGATGGTCTGCCTGCAGTCCTTGATTCCTTGGCCATAGCTACACAACCCTAATCTCTTATTTCCTCGTCACACAATGTTCTCCCAGTGTGTCCCTCTTTTCATGTGGCTGTCTTCTTCTAAGAACACCACTCATAATTAGATTGGGGTCACACCCTACTCCAAAATGATCTGATTGGACTTAATTAACTATGTCTGCAACCTCACACCCAAATTATTATTTCCAAATAAACTCACCTTCTGAGGTGTCGGGGATTATGACACTGACATACCAGTTTAGGGGACACACAGTTCAACCCCCACATAGTAAGCTTCTACATATCTCTCCAGTTTGATCCAGTCTAGATCCAATCCATGGGATTTCACCAAATGAGCTAGGGAACTATCACACTTACTGAAACAGTAATTGCTATTGGTCCTTCATGAATAGATTACTGCATGTTTTCAGCACATACATCCTAAATCAGGACTACAGGGGAAATATCTAGAAATCTGCTTTTTGACAAATACCACAATTCAATTATATAATGAGGTAAATTTGGAAAAACTGGAGTTGAAGGAGAGAGCTCCAATGAGCATCTTCCATTTCCCTCTGCTTGCAAAAGGCTATATATATATATATAGCCTTTTATATTATATATATATATATATATATAATGCCTTTTAATTACAAGTAAATAACAGTCAAATAAATAATATATATAAAATGTATAATATATATGTATATATATATATATATATATATATATATATAAAATGAGAATCCTGTTCTTGACATCTCTTGACATCTTCAGTGTCCACCTGGAGAAAAAAGGTAAGGAAAGTAGAGCTGGATTTGGAGTTGTGTCTGATCTAAAAAGGCACCTTCTGCCCATGATGCTAACTCTTCATGTTTATGCTAAATTAAGGACTCTAAAATCATCCAATCACTGTACTTTATTCTCTTTATCTTATTCCCAGAATTAAACTAGTTTTTCTTTTATCTCATCCCAGTCAAAAAAAGAGAGATGGCAGCTGTCCTCCACTTTTTTGTATGACTATATGTACTTAAAAGACAGCCTCTTCTCTTCATTCTTGACTTTTGGGGCATTTAATTGTTTCTTAGTCATTCAATAATCCCAGTTACTTTTTCCAGAACCTGTTATAAGTACTCCATATTCCCCTAAGGAGGAGAAAAATTTATTAAAGTTCACTACCCCTGCTTTTCTACCTAGAACAGGACTGAAATAAAAGACACCCCCCCCCTGTGTATTTTGCACACAATAGGTCTTTTATTTCTCAGCAGTCAATGTCAGGCTCTGCTAAAGAAGAGCTCTCTACAAGTTGAATATGAGTCAGAAAAACTGCACCTATAGCTGCTCAAAGGGCAGGTAGTTTGCAGATGTAATGTGGGGGAACTGGGACATTGTATTCCCAACAACTTTGCCACCGGGATTTTATTTTCAGTGCTGCAAGAGGTCATTGAAGGCTCTTAAACCAGACAGTGACATGATAAAATTTCATTTCTAAAAAATTATGATAGCTATTGGGGAAAAATGGATTAGAGGAGGCATGAAAACACTGGAAGGTATTTCATAACTTCTCCAGGAAAATATTGCAGTAGAGGGACCATAGACCTTGAAAATGTGGCTCATTTCCGGCAATATGTTTCCCAATCCAAAATATTCTGTCATCAAATTCTAGAGTTCAGGTCAAGGGCCCATTGTGACCTAGAATGTATGGTAGAATTGGTCTCCTGAGGTCACCCAGTGAATGGGAATTTGTATAAATTCCTGATTGATGTGTCGAAATCCAACCAACTGGTCTCATAGTCTAAGATATATTGTTACTGACCTCAGGTCATAAGAACTAGTTTCCTAAAGAATAAAAGGAAAACTAATAGAAGTAACCACATGTCGAATGTTCTAGGTCAGTGAGGTGTATAATCTAAGTGGATCAGAAGGTGGTCTGGGAAGTCACAGGCAAACGGCTCTCCCAGTCCCCTGCCATGTAGCTTAGGGTAGGTCATGCAACATCTACCTGAGTTTCCCCATCTACGAATGGGTATAGAACAATCTACCTTCTAGGTTTGTTGTGAACTCTAAAAGATAATAAATGAGAGGGGCGTCTCCCAGACATAAGGTGAGCACACTATAAACACTTAGACGTGAACATTGTGGTTGCTGTTTTATTAATAAACAGAGATCATCTTATTGGAGCCATTCAGCAAAAGTCTTGGGACTGGAGGAAGCCTTTAACGTGGGTTCTAAAAGGCTAAAACATGGAGAATAAAGAGTGAGAAAGGATCTGTGCAGTTTCTTTGCTGAGCCATCCAAATGCTCCCTCTCCATCCTTTGGGTCATTTTCCTCTAATAAACAGTCTATTTATTGCCCCTGCTGACAGCCCTGTGAAGAGCTGCTCGCCTCCTGCTTGGTGCTGAATTATGGACAGCTCATTGGAAGCCATACATTCTCTCTGGCTTCCCCACGTGTGCCTAATAACAGGGCAGAGTTCGATAAAGAAGAGGCCATAGGCAGGTCGCTCCTCTTTTTATTTTCTCATTGTTCTGTACCAAGACGGCCACACCCAGCACCCCAGCTCTCGCCCTTTCTCTCCCTCTTGCCTTGGAGCTATTGTCAAATGTATAAATACGGCTGAATTGAAATGCTCTCTGGTGTTGACTGAGAGACCAAGAGCATGTTCTCCCATAAATATGCTGCAGACCAAGGGTCTGCACACCATGTGAGTGTGGCAGATGAAAAGGAAAACAGGCTAAATTCAAAGGGAGTCACTGTTAAGGGCTGGAGCAACCTCTTACCTCCAGGTGGGCAAGATGCCCATGGTTATTTGTTTTTCCCCCTTAATATTGTGGAGAGAAGGAAAATGTTGTACAGTAAATCTATGGTGCTGTTTTAGGAGGTTTTTCTCTTGATCTAATCGAGCTGTTTGAAGTGTCCTTGAAAGTTCTTACCCAGCCCACATCAACATCCTGCCTGCTGAGAGCCCTGAGAAGTTAATCAGCTCAGGCATTGAGAGGTGAGGTTGTCCAGTATCAGATGGCTGTCCATTCTGCATGCAGCCACTGGAGATGGGAAGGGCATATGCTTAGGTTTGTTTCTGGGACATGGGGTTGCTTGAATATACCTGAGGGCACACGCACACACCCATCCCTATGGTGCCTTCTCATAATTGTGCTAGATAATTTATGTCCAAAAGGCAGATCATCCAAAACAACCACCATCATGATCCACCCTACCATCCTTTGTTCACAAGCTTTTGTACATAATCATACTTTAATGAAACAGTCTTGCCACCTCCACCACCACTATTTGATCTTCCTGCCCTCTATCTGTGGCTTCAGATCAGATGTCACCATTCTGGGAAGGCTTTCTTGCTCCTTACCCTGTTGAGGTCACAGGTACTTCCTATGTTCTAGTTCCTTGATTTTCCATTCAAAACACTTGATGCACAAAACTACTCACTTATATCTCTGAATACAGTCCCTAGAAGCACAGCATTCTGTGTGGTGATGCCATGTTTATCCCAGAATGGAAAGTGATCCCTATTATGTAGGACATTGATGGCAAATTATCTACCAGAGCAATTGAAAAACAATAGTCTGGAGAAAGGTTGTCTGAGAGCCCAGAATGCTAACTCAAGACATGTGGATCCTCAAGAGTCACTTACTTTCAAATAATTTTGATGACTTTGATTTCATGCTTTTCAGTTTCCTCGTGTCTGCAATGGTTGTCCTTATGGAAGTCTCAGCCCTGGTAACTGACCAACATCTAGCAGGGAAGAGGACTAGTTTAGAGCAAGCACAGACAGACCCTCCTCATCTGATCTGATTTGTATCAGGGTAGGCTGGGGAGTAGGAGAGAGGACTCAGTCCTGATGGAGGGAAGCTGGTCCTGGGCACGTTCAGGATGACTCTGTGATGAAATCAGGGAGGAGTGACACAGCAGATAATTTCAAGTATAGTTTATATTAATTCTAAAATGTAAACAGGACACATCAAGCTCTTTCTGGTTAGCATTTTCAGAGTAGTTGGCAAACTTGACCTTGTCCATATCCTTACCCTCTTACCAGACTCTGGTGTAGATGTCACCCCCACAGTTGCAGCCTTTGCACTTGAATCTCTTTTTGCCCTTGTTCTGTTTGTGAGCTCAGGCTTTCAGCGAGTGATCCTTATGATTCTCCAATCTATGGTATACCTTGCGAATTCATCTGTAACCAAATCTTTTAAATGAAGGTCACAAAAGCTAAATCAACATGAGTCCTGGGAGTGGAACCCAGTGCTCCCAATCTTCCTACCTACCGAGGAGCAGCCCCACTTCCCTCCTGTTCCTGTTGGGACAGGTTATAGTATTTCATGCCATCCTGCCTTATTGATTGAGTCATACATCTCTCATTCTGCAAAGTCAGGGTCCTTAAATACCTCTGTGGAGCCACAAGGACGCTTCCTTGTTGGTAGTCTTTGACTTTGAAATTGATATTATTTACTACTTTGGACAATCATTATATTAAAAAATAAAATATCAGGGTGTCCAGGAAGAATGTTACATAGGACATCGAATCTCTTTCTCCTGGGTAAAGACATGAAAATATAGTGCCCTTATTGTGGCACTGATAGGTCCCCTCTGAGCAGAATCTCTGCTTCATACCATAGAAATTCTTGCAACTTCTTAGGCCTGTCAGCCTGTCATTTGTATGTATTTAACAAAGGTGCAAACTATACATATGCACACTCAAAGACACACACACACACACACACACACACACACACACACATATACACATATATTTCTTTAGAACATAAATTAGATTTTTCCACAGTACAAGTACCTTGCTTTCTGTTTGGTTTTCAGTGATGGATAAAATGATTTTCCCCCTACCTTAATTTAGAAATACCAAGCTACTTTTCATTTTCTGCCAGTTATTGCTTTCTACCACTTATTCTTAATTTTTTTAAAATCTCTCTACCATTCTTATTGTTTCCTAGTAATTTCTCTCTGATTTTAGAGAGATAAAATGCAATCACACTTAGCCAAGATCTTTGTACCTGTGTGACTTTGTTTAGAGTGCTTTATATATGGGGAAGGGTTCCTGAAAAGTTATGCAGGAACTGAATTCTTAAAAGCAAGTCATCATTTAAAGGCCAGGGAGGAACTTGCTATTGGAATGAATGTTTTTATGAACCTTTTTCCAAAGCAAATAATCATTCCTTGTGTTATCTTATCTTTTATGCAAATCCCAATTTCCACATTTAAGTCTTACTTTAAAGCCATGCATATTTTGTAGTTATCTTTATATAATGGTCATTCCCTGGTTTTATAATTGAAAATTAGGTGATTTTCATTTACTTTCTGGCTTCTACTTCTCCCAAATCTCTTATTTCAAATTTATTTTGGTAATTTTCTTGTAGAAACTACAAGAGTCCCTGAAAAAAATCACAATATTTCTGTTTCAGTCTGAAAAGAAACCTGGCAGGCATCAGAGTGTGGAGCACACAGTATGAAATGAAGCACTCAGAGCCAAGTTCAGAGAACTGTTGATGACTTTTCTGCAAATGTCATAAATCATGATTTCCTCATGAAACAGAATTGTCTGATTTGGGCATTTAATTCTAAAACACACACAAACATGTTTTCTTTTCCCCTTTTTCACACATATACCATCCTATAAATGAAAAATAGGTCATCCTGCCTTTGAGTCATTCATGGGGAAAGTTTTCTTTTTCCAGTTCTGGAAAAAGTGGTTATTTTGCTTTTAGAAAGGATCTCTCCTTCTGAGGCCAGAGGGAACATCTGAGTGAAATAAATATCAATCAGAATTGAATGTGAACATGAAACTTTACTTGCCTTTTTACCATTAAATACATATTTGCAAAAGTGCTATTCTTTTTATAGATTTCCTTTCTTTGTCACATCAACACATGTGGATTCCAAACAGTGAACTAAATTGTACTCTCCTGCCCAAGACAATGTGCTATTTGCTGAAGGTGCTAAAGCAGAAAATCAACTAGGAGACTTCCAGGCTAACTTTGCTAGTCGGAATCCAAGGTCAAGGTGCTCCCAATGATTGAATGTCTTACCTGGTGAATCTGGGCTTGGGTCATTCATCCTTCTGGTTCAGTCTTTAAGTACACTCACCCAGGAGATCTGAAAATTAAACCAGATGTAGAAGCTGGCTCTACTACTGAGAACTTGAAAGCTCAGTTGTGGGGGAATAAAGAGAAAGAATAGGTGTCTTCCCATGGCCCTGTTTCCGTGAATGTCAACACATTCCAAATGCCTCTGCTGTATTCCTTGGTTAAAGGCTCACATAAAATGCACCCTGGGAAAGAAGCAAACCAGTTGGGATGTCAGGTCAATCATGATTCACTGTGTTCCAAGGTCTTGTTTCACCTTCAGAACCAGGGGATCTTGGTGCCAGCAAAGTCCTACTGGTGCCTATGCTTTAGGTCATTTGTGTCAGGTACACCTCTCTGAGCATACTGATTAATTGCAGCTGTGTGCAAATTAGTTTTCTTCAGGAGCTATTTATTGCTCTCGAATTAGCAACACATTCTGATGGCAGGCAAACAAAGGCAGTTGTAAAAGAAGGACATGAAATGTGTCTGGTCTTATTTTGTGCATTGATGTCAGAGCAACACCGGTGAAAAACCGCCTTAGTACTTTCATCACTGACCTGATGGTGGTAAAGCCCAGAGACATGGGCCCTGTCTCATCATTGATAGTTTTCCTGACATTATTGGGAAAGACAGGCCAAGGATGAGGATATCATAAATTATCATTAATTCTCCCTGTAGTTTTACTTCGCTCTGTTCTTTTTTCCCTCCCATTTTAATTTTGAGCATATGTGTATGTTTGTATCATTCACTTAGGAATTATGCAGAGCATTTAGTATCATGGATCATATTTCAGATAGGTACAGCATGAAAACGGGGAAATGCTGGCTAAAGCAGAACTCCTGGTTCCCAACCAGGATTTCCTTGGATACGACCATTCAGAACATTAGTTTCTTCTTAAATGTGCTTAAGGATTAAAACTTAACAATTGCTTAATTCACTCTCAACGTTGTAGAATCCCACATGTAAGGATCCTGGGGAGGGAGCTATCACATGAGAGACCATCCTCCCAGAAGATGATTATCAGATGAAAATGAAGCAACCATACTAATTTTTTTGCTCTTGCCAACTTACAAACCACTTCAAGTCTTTGAGCAACGAGAAATACACTTTCACTCTATTAAAAATGCATTCTCCATTAAATCAGAATGCAATGTGAACTGACATTAAAGGAATTTGCCAAGTATTTTATTTCTTTCCAGCAAGGTAATCCCTATGGAACAGGATACTTTAGCAAATTCCTTTAATTTGGGGTCATTAAGTTGATTTCCAACTCACTCTTGGTGCCTATTTTTTTCTCTTTGATTTCCTAGAGGACAAAATGTAAAAACTAGGCATGAATGTTACCTTTCTCTCCAAACAAAGAACCAGCTGGGCTCAGGAAATGTCTTATGTTGTGTCAGAAATCCAGAGAAAACAAGAAATGAGTGAACTGATTATATATCCTTGGTGTTGGCGGAAACCTTAAAGGTATTTTGGTCAAATCAGAAAAGTATTTTCAAAATACTTTGCACCTTCTAAGATTTGATCTTCTATCACTGATTTGCCTATTTTAACTGCCCGGAGAAGCCATTTAAACTTGAAGAGAATCAGCTTTCTCAACTATGGAAGAATGAAATTGGACCCAATTATCTTTAAATCTTTTTTTGTATTAACATCGTCTTCTACTAGACTTGCAGTATTCCAGAAATATTTTCTTAGAGAAAAAAAAAAAAAAAACATGTGGAGAGGGGAAAAAAGTTAGTTATAATGACATTTTTAAAACAGTAGTAAACTTAGGTGCTTTGAGTTTCTGCATAATCATCCCGTACTTTAGTAAGAAGTTAAGAAAATTGATGTACTCTTTCAAGTCAGAACTTCCTGTTATAACTGGGTGGTAAACATACTTGTTAATAACTCATGGCTGAGGCTTAAGGGAGACCAACTGCTAATATCTGGAAACAGTCAAGTCACACTTTATTATTGACCTTGAATAGACCCTGACTTTTACTATTGGCAGTATTATTTCTTTGCCATTTTTGCAACAAAAAGTCAAACAAAATGTAAATCTTGTTTTCCTAAATCATTATGGATATACAAAGATAAAAACACCCTAAAGATATTTCTTTAAAATCTCTTATTCAGAGCATTTAAAAGAAGCTATCTTCTTTCAGTCTTACTGAGAGCAAATGCCTCTCAGAAGTCAGATCACTACTTCTAATGACACAATTGCTTTATTATGTGACATTCAAAAGAAAGACTTGAAGTCATATTTCTAGTATACTGTTTAATTTGCTAAGTAATTTAGAGTGTTAATTCAAAGGAAAGAATTGATATGCCTGAAATAAAGTTTTAATCCAAGCTTGATAATAAATTTATCACAGATATAATAAGGATCATTGTCAGAATGGAATGGAGTGTTTTATTTAGAAAAATGCACAAATGAAAGATTCATTCCATGAAAGAAAGAATGTCTTTCTCTGTTTATTTGGCAATGGGAAGTCAGACAAAAACATATTAGTATGTCGTTTGAATCTGATCATGTGGGAAGACAGGATCTGTGTTTACATACAGCTTCTGTATATGACATGAGAAGGGGATCATGAAAATTCTATGTGTTGTATGACTAATATGCAGATTCTAACTAGAGCAGGATGATTCCTGAAGTTGGTATACTGAAAATTACCTTCTACATATAATCTTCAGTTTCTATATAAACACACACACACACACACACACACACACTCACACACTGTAATTTCTAAAATTTAGTAGAGCACCACTTGAAATTGACTTGTCCAATATAAAAAAAGGTAAAGAGTTATTAATAGAGCTAGAAGACATGTAAGATCAGACTCAACTGTGGGCAGGCAGTCAAAATACTTACCTTAAAGAAGAAAGTAACTTAACTAAGATCCAGTAATATTATTCTGGGAAAGTCTGGAGAATATTCATTTCCAGAAATAGTTCTAGTAACTGATTTAAAGAAGGATTCCAGACCTCCTAATGCAAAAGTCAGTTATATTCCCAGAGATTAAAAATATAAGAATCGGGGCTGGGGTTGTGGCTCAGCAGTATGCTTGCCTAGCACTTGTGAGGCACCAAATATAAAGAAATAAAATTTTAAAAAGTAAAAAAAAAAATTAGTAGTGTCCACCTACAACTAAAAAAAAAGGTTAAAAAGAAATATATAAGAACCCTACTTCTTCTTCCAAGTCCTACAGCATAAGTTTGGATAAATTAATTTGTTTGTAAACCTCTCTGGGAAGTAACACAGCCTTTTGATCTGAGGTATTATCTTTGGAGAAAAGGGAAGAAGTAACAAGGACAAAAAAAAAAAAAAAAGTTGGGGGAAGAATTTCGCAGGATAAAACTCTTCAAGCCAAGGATATGAGTGAAAAATATTTTATAAAGAGCAAGGAAGAATTTAGAGTAAGTTTCTTTAAAATGCAAAGAAAGAGACCTACCCAGGGGTGTCTCCCAGTTTTTTGTTGATTGATGAATTTTTTCCTCTCACTTCTATTGACTAATAGACTGCTACCAAGCCAAAGAGCTTCCAAAGGACCAATGATATACATTCTCTTTTGGGTTATCAACTTTTCTTTTCTCACCCTTACAAATGGCACCTACCATAAATTGGAATAGCACAAAGATACCTGTGGGCATGGCAGCAAGACCCAGACTGGCAGCACAGTCACGGAAGGTGGCAGGGGATGGGGGAAGGGGGCAGAGTCACTCTAACCCTTCTGCATTAGTATGTGAATAATTATATCCAACAGGAAACACATGTGTACACACATTTTAATGCTTTTGGAATTGATACATCAGGAAGGGAGCAGAGGTGTTGAAATGGCCCAAAGAGACAGCAAGATAAAGAAAGGGAATGTTAAAAGTTTGGACAAATGAAGTGTAGAGGAGTTTGAGCAAAGAATAACTCATAAATACAGTAACACTCAGAACAAGAAAAAGTTCAGACAACTCAGCCTGCAACACGGTGAGGCATTTATGGACAGAAAATGGAAGTGTGGTCCAGAGACAGCTAGCTGTTTTGGTTACGGCTCAGTGTTTGTCTTGTTTGAACTTGGCTTGGACAATTGGCTGCCTGTGATTTGCTGAAGATCAGCTACTGTGATTGCCTGAGACTCAGCTATTGGTGACAAAAGTATACTCGTCAGTTAGGCTTTTAGTTAGTCTACATGCTAAATTAGGTTGCATTTGATATGTGACTGCTCAATTATGGAAGTGTCCTCAGGCCAAACTTAGTTTAACAGGAGAAAGAGAAAGTGAGACTTCTGAAGATATGATGGAGGGGCAAAGAGAATGCCAAAAGAAGAGAAATATGGAATACATTTCAGATATTTGATCTGTGTCTTCTGTTGTTCACTCCAGTTATTTTTGATGATTCACTAGTAACTAAGGAGGAAGCATCTTTGCCCAGTGGCCCTTCCCCCACTCTCTTACCCTGTAACAATACAGGTGCTTCTCATTTTACAAAGGGGTTACATCCCCACAAACCCATTATAAGTTGAAAATATTTTTAAGACAAAATGCATTTAACACACCCAGCCTACTGAACACCCTAGCTTAGTAGCAGCACGACTGTAGAGCAGCGGGTTGTATCCTCTTGTGATCTTGTAGCTGACTGAGCTGTGTCCCTGCTGCTGCCCAGCACTGCCAGAGAGTGTCATGCCACATATTGCTAGCTGAGGAAAAGATGATCACAATTCAAAATTTGAAATACATCTTCTGCTGGATGAGGATCACTTTGGTTGAAAAACCCCGAAGCTGAGCCTCTGTGAGTCAGAGACTGTTCCCTGATGAAAATGCAGGGAACTTACTCTCAGTTCAGCACAACTATCTTTTATCCTACCTGGTATGAAGGATGTTCTTCCTTCAGATGTGAAGCAAATTTCTTGGCCAATAGAGAAGAGAACTGCATTTTCTTGTCTTCCCTTTATCCATTGTACTCTCTATGCCTTTCTCATGGAAGTTTGAGCAACAATGGGTGGGTTTTATTTAAATATTACTTTCTGGAAAAATGCATCTCACTAGAATTTTTTCCAATTGAGCAAAAATGTCCAACTCTTAATTAAATAAGTTATATTTTGATTATGGTTATTATGTAAGTGACTAAATCAGCTCATCTATAAAAAGAATATCTTGAGGGTTCTAAGTAATTTATAATGCTTTTAGATAAACTTTGAACTCATAAACTTTGGAGAAATGTCATCTTATTTCTGACCCCGGTCCTGCATTTGACATCAAGTATATGGTTGTAGCAGTCACTCTTGTGTGACTGTATAAATTCGCTACATCGATAGTTTGCATCCTGAATTAATTTGTCTAAGGTGTCTTAGGGGAATGCTGATTTTATGCTGGGAACAAGGTTAGGTGGAAGATTTGACAGGGGTTCTATAACTCAGCGCGTTATAATTCTGACTCCTACCATACTCCAGAGGAATTAGTCTAGGTGACTTCATGAGACTAAATATTGGAAAAATTGCTAACACTACTAAATCACCCAGGTTCTGGCAGTCTACTCCTTGCAAGCAAATTAGTGTATTAACTCTTTCTGATTGGCAATTGAATTAGAGTTGCACATAATCTGGTTTGTGAAATGCTGCACTTGCATATTCAAATAGTTAGAAGAAAGTGTGTGGGAGCAAATGCTCTCCTGAGAAAAGGAGAGATCTTGAAATGTAAAGGTACTAGGAAAATGGCTTATCCATGGGTGTGACCCTGATCTTTCAGATAGTCCTGGTCTCATTTTATTCCCAATTTAGTGATTTATTCCCCACTAAGGAACAGGCAACATTGCAAGTGAGCTTAGAGTTAATACTTTTGAAGGTAGGCAGACTGAGTTCCTTTGTCCATCACTTACTAGCTCTGTTATCTTGATCAATTTATTCAGCGTCTCTAAGTCTCCATTTTCTTGTTTGAAGGAGGATCTGATAATCGAAATGGCTTTGTTGGATTGTTGCAAGGATTAATGTGATAACTCAAGTTATTTGTTTAGCATGGTACCTAACACACACAAAAAAACACCCACTGGGTTGTAGCAGCCATCCTTCATCTACTCATCATCAGCATTTTGAGAGATGTAAATTGATAGTATCATTCAATTTTTTTTGGGGGGGGTTGGTATTAGGGATTAACCTCAGGGGTGCTCAACCACTCAGCCACATCCCCAGCCCTACTTTTGTATTTTATCTAGAGGCAGGGTCTCATTTTGTTACTTAGTGCCTAGCTTTTATTGAGTCTGGTTCTGAACTTCAGTTCCTCCTGTCTCAGCCTCCTGAGTTGCTAGGATTACAGGTGTGTACCACCACACCTGGCCCAAATATTTTTATTGAGTAGTTAAATGCATTGATATTTTTCCCTTCAATTGTTTTTCAAAGAAAATAGTGTTAAGCCATAGATTGCATAAAACTGACTAATGCCATGCACAATGTCAGTGAATTGAAATGGCTTAGTCCATCCAGGCTGCTATAACAAAATAACATAAAGTGGGCCAACTTGTAAAAAGAGTCTTTCTTATCTTATCTTATCTTTCTTATCTTATCTTTTCTTATCTTATCTTATCTGGAGGCTAGGAAGTCTAAGATCAAAGCCGATTTAATATCTGGGAAGAGTCTGTTTTCTGGCATCTTCTGGCTGTGTCTTCACATGCTGAGATGGACCAGGCATCTCTCCATTGTCTTTTTTTTAATACCAGTATGACCTAATCACCATCCAAAGGCCCTAGGTTCTAACACCATCACATTGGTAATGAGATTTCAACATATGAATTTGCTGGGAGTGGGGCGGTCCCAAACATTCCAAACATAGCAATCTCAATCAGGAGGAAGCAAATTTGAATCCTTATTTCCACATCAATGCTTCATTTGCCTTAAACAACTTATTTAATTTTTATTCTGATTTATCTATTCCGAAAATGAAGAAATAATATTTAGCTACATGTGGGAGTGGGAAAAGTTATTTCTAACATAAAAAAGAAATTAACTTTTGTAAATGTGGTGTTACTAAATAATGGTTTGCCTGGTCCAATGAAGCTTAGTTTTTTACTTGTGCAAACAACTTTTAAACATCAAAAAATTATTAAGTTACTTTTGATGGTGTTATTGTGTTTATTTTTTTTAAATTTTTTTATAGAGAATATATGTCTTATCCTTAGTCAGCAAAACACTGTTAAACATGGAAAAATTGCCCTCGTTTTCAACCTTATTTCTTCTGTACACATCATAGCCATGTTTACAATCTTTGTTTTTATCCAAGTAAAGCTGAGGGAAGGGAAGTGGAATCCACTGAGAAAATGATTTTCCCCGGAGGGTGACTTAGCCTTCAAAAAGAAAATCAGCTATGTGAAAAGGGAAAAAAAATGTTTAATAATTGAGAGCAATAATTACATTTCTAAATATTAGCTCAAGCGATAAGGAGTAGAGAACCAAAAGAGAACAAGGGAGCAGTGCCATTGTTTGATGGTGCTGGAGGCCTTCCTTCAGTGCTCCAGCAGGGGGACCTCTCTGGGGACAGAGTCCACTGCAGCTACATTTAAGATCACCTCACAGTAATGCCACTGGGATTCTTTTCCTGTTCTGGGCTCCATTCCTTCACCTCTCTCTGAGCTCCAAGAAACAGCCAGTCATAGGACATGTCCTCCTATCCTTCCTTGTCACCATTATGAGTGGCATGCCGATGGCCAGATGACTCTGGAGCAGAATAATTAGCTAGGTGAATTTAGCCCTGTCTCCCCAAAATAAGGAAAGAATATGCAAAAATAGAATAAAATATGCAAAGCCACCCATCTATTCCAGCCAGTTCTCAAGGTAGTGTTTATCCTAATTTATCTCCTAATTCCCTATAAGTCTGGAAAACTCTTTACCTTGATGCTTTTGGAGTGTTGTGATCTGAACCCTTACACTATTTTGTTCTCTATTATAATACTGATATTCTGATTTTTAAATATTAATATTCTGACTGTCATGAATTTGTTTTATCCTCCCCCTTCTAAATCTTTTAATGGCCATCCACACATCCACACATGCAGAAGTGTGCATGCATGTGCATGCACACACGTGCGTGCACACACGCACACACACACACACACATACCTCATGACTACAAGTCATCTCAGACCTAGGATCTCCTCTAATTCTTGTTAGTGTTATTTGTCAAGTTCAATGGAACGTCCATGCTTTACCTGCAAATATTTTGGCAAACATGCATAAATACAAGAATATTTTTAGCTGGATTAGAAACACAATTTCATCCTTTCAGATAGTGTTGCTTCATACAGCAGGAAGTAGGAGAAAAGCTGTGGGAGTGAGCATAATGATAAGAACAGAAAAATGCCCCTAAGCATTCCACTGGTAGTCTACACATACCCTGCCACCTCTTTTCTACTTCAATTTGGTTCACAGTACCTTCAAATATACTCCCAATTCTCTTTCAACAAAGTGACTTGTTTCCTTTACTTTTGTGCTTCTTATTGAACATTTGCTATGTTCCATGGGCTACAGTGCTCAACTTTACATATATTTGTCTCATTTACTCTTGCAATAATCCTTTGTGGCTCCTTAGTATCCTATATGTAGAAGCTTCTGTGGTACTGTGAGAGAAGACCTACAATGGACAAGGGTATCGAATAACTCATTGACACATAAGATGAAGATCATGGAGATGACCTTTGGCAGGCCTTCCATGCCTAGTAATGCCTTCATTATGAACTGTTATAACAGATGACCCATATATTTTCTACTTCCCCCATCAGACTTGTATCTGACTTATTTTTATATCTTTAGCAAATTTCAAAGTGCCAGGTAAGTAGTAAGTACTCATTGAATACTGAGCAGATGTCACAAGAGCTGTGCCGTCATCATTCTAGGCAGGGGCTGGCCCTATGGCAGTGTTAAACCATACATTCAATGTGACCAGTAAGGAAGTCAGAAGGAAACTTCTATTATGTTTCACAGTTTTCTTTCAAAACATTTTTATAAACTTCAAGTATGTAAAAAGTCAGTTCTTATAGTTCCATAATAACTACAAACGTGTTAGCATGTAAAAATATTCCCAATACAATGTTAAATGGAAAATAAACAGATTTCATGACAGTGTATAAAAATCAATTAATGTTTGAATGTATAGACGTATGTTTGATACCTGTATCCATATCCATACACATTTTAATTCTTTTATTTTATTCTTAATTATTCAACCACTTGTTTTTAGACACCTGGAGGAGGATAGTTAGCTAGGTGAATTTAGTTTCTGGTTTCTAATGTTTTCTAAGTATTATGAAAAAGAAAGATTATATCTAATATCCTAGTACAACCTCTCTATGTGCCTAATGATTTTGTCTAGATAAAAGGATCCAAATGGTGTCCATTTTAGTGCAGTTATTTAATACGATTTGCTTCTCTGCCTCTGGGAATGGGCTTTCCTCTGAGGTTGGCAGCTGCCGCTCTATCTAGTGACTAGAGTAATATAACTATGTGTCATGTGACTAACGAAGCCTGCCAAAGGTTGTCTCCCTCTTATGTGTCAATGAGTTATCTGACACCCCTGAGAGGCACTTATTTTTTTTCCAAAAGGCTATTCCTGACCTTAATTTTTGTGATCAGATGGCAGCAAGGGCTGAGTCTTCTCAGAGAATGAGCACATTTAATCTGCTACGCATGACTACTGGGCAAGGCGCCTTGTCAACATTCAGTTCTGAGATTGGGTCCAATTAAAAAGGTAAAAGCTTCTTGCTGCCTTCTTACTGGTCCTATCAAATGTGTAATCTCACAAATGTATTCTCAGCCCTGGTCAAGCTGATCCCATCTACGATCATTAGTACACTCATGGATTCATCTGTGCTCACAGCAAGCCTTGCTCTAGTACCTACTATACCCACTGCCATGATAATTGCTGATGTCAAAGCTCTACTTCAGAGTTCCAGTAGAAGTTATAGGTAGACTAGAGGAAGCAGGGCTTTCCAGACAGAGGGGTGCTGAATGTGTAGCATGAAGCATGAGCATATCTGTTACATTTGGAATTGCAAGTAATCTGGCTCTGCTGGAGTTGGGTTTGCAAGCTGAAGAGTAATGAGAAATGAGGCTAAATAGAACCCCAGGAAATGGCAGATGACAAAGGTTTCTGCATCCCTTGGCACTTAATACACTATTTGCTTGCTTGTTTTCCTGTTTGTTTGTTTTTGTCCTTGTTTTGCCGTGCTGTGCATAGAGCCCAGGGCCTCTTGCATGCTAGTCAATCACTTATGTTTTTCTGATAAGCACTGTGACCAGAACCACAGCATGAATTCTTGTTCTTATCTGTTAGGATCATTTCAGTGGCTTCCCATTGCTCTTTAAGAAGACTTAATATAGCCTACAAGTTTGGTCCAATTCATCTCCTGCCTCTTTAGTCTTCTTGCTCACCAGGTCAGTCTTCAGCCTCCTAACATATGGATTTGCCAATGGAGCACAGAGTGCCTTCTCATTAAGGGCTTTTGCACATGTGTTTATTCTATATGTCTCCTCTTGCCTTTCTGCCACAATTTATTCTCTCATATTGCTGAGGTCTCAGCTTAATAATAATAATAATAATAATATTTAATTCAGGGAATGCTTCCCTGAACTCTCTAACTAGGGTTAATTTCCCACTTATATGCTCTTATAACACCTTACACTTCTCTTGCACAGTACTATAGGAGGAGGACGAGTGCCATAATAATGTAATTATCTGATTAATGTTTCTTTTCTCATAAGAACTAACATCATCATCAATACCAAACCAGTCAGCAACAGTTAATTACCATGTGCCAACATCTTTCTGAGTATTTTAGATATATTAACTTATTTGGTTCCTATAATAGCCCCCACTAGGCAGTTGATGAAACTTGAGAGAAAAGGTAAGTTACCCAAAATACACACCTAGTAGGTAATGAATTTAGAATTTGAATACAGATTCAGTTTTGTTCTGTGGTTTTGCCTCCA
Organism: Urocitellus parryii; assembly: GCF_045843805.1. NCBI lineage: Eukaryota > Metazoa > Chordata > Mammalia > Rodentia > Sciuridae > Urocitellus > Urocitellus parryii. Next base: position 24,029,195 of record NC_135536.1, on the reverse strand, counting down.
TCACCAGGACCTTTACCAATATTAACTTTTGGGTTTATTCAGTATCCATAATCCATAGGCAATTGTTTTCATCTTGAGTGGTGATGCTGTATTTGATAAGCATTTTCTATCTGTGAAAGATCCCTTGAAAACTTTGAAAGAGCAGGTCAATGACAGTACCCTCCAGCTCTCTTCAACCTTGGTTATCCCAAACCAAACTACTTTTCTCCCATTCATCTCTATGCAATAATAAGTTTACATATTTTGTTTCTTACACTGGAGTTTAATGTTCTATCTGATGTATAAGAGTAGATTCTGCCTCGATGCATTTTTTTAGTGCATTGAGGTCTCCTCATGAGTCTGAGCGGAAGAACAATGATTCTTGATTCTTGAACAATGATTCTCTCATTCTAGGACTTTTGACATTGGATTATTATCAGAAACCCAGAGTGAGCCCATTAAGCTCCCTTCTCATTACTAGATTCTGATAAAGCATATTCAGTCTCCCCATGAGTTTGCCTTTACATACCCCTTGCTGAGATATCTACCTGAAAAATCTACCCAAACATTTCTTATTTTTACATAAATAATAATTCATATGTGGTTTCTGTGCTATGCCATTTTCAATTACATGCAGGGCTAATCAGATGACTGATGCTTCAGGTTTACTTAGTAGTCTCTGTCCTCTGTATTTTTTATATGGACAATGATGGCTAATACACAAGAGAAGCATTTAGTGATGTTCTGGGATGAATGGATTGTGTCTCATAACACTAAAGGAAATAAGTATGTGACATACACACACACGCACACACTCTCAAGTTAATTTTCCTTTTTCACATTGAAATTATTGAATGGAGTAGTGACTTAATTACTTGATTTCTCTATTCTTGGATTGACTAATAAAGAAGAAATATAAAGAGCAAGGCATGGTTGGTCTGCAGAGGTAATATGAATATAATCCTGAGATCCATTTATGTTACAACTAAAGCAGATTTAGGTTTAGATGGCTTTTATGTGGGATTATGCATACTACAGCCTTACATTAAATATCATTAGGTTGATCACACCTAATGCAAAAGACCAATGAGATTAATGTATATATATTTTGTTTCTCACACTGAAGTTTAATGTTCTGTCTGATGGGATAAGAATGGATTCTACCTCCAGAGGCAACTCTAGGTATCCTGGACAAGCTTCACCACCATACCAAACCCATGACCAGTTTAGATAGGCACCATTTTCTGCAGTGATTCAATTTCAACTTACAATAGTAGGACACAAATTGGGGGTGAGTCTTAGTACCAGATAATGATGAGTTTTCAGAGAAAAAGATATTACAGAGAAAAAGACGGACAGAACTAAAGCCAAGGGTCTTAACTAGGTTCTAAATGAAATAAACTAGAAACAGCATTCAGTAGGAACAGATGGAGTAGTCCAATCCCACCTGACAGCTGAATTTCAGAGCTAGCATTCCAGAATCCCTCTCTGGCACTCCAGGCTAGAATAAGAGAGCAGATGGGTAGGGTGGTTGGGAAGGTGTAAATGAAGGTCCACTTGGGCACCAACAGATCAAGCAGGCATCTGACCAACTGTGTAGCAGGTTCTCATGTTAAGAGTTTCCTGTAGAAAAGCTAAGTTTAGAAGTTGTAAGTTTAGAGGTTCCTGATTCTGGATAGAGTAGCCACTGATTAGACTGTTCACAATACTTACCTGTTAGTTGGCAGAGAGTGAGCAATGACCTCATATTACTTGCTCTGTGCTGTATAGTCTCATTGTTATAGTCCTATATCCCAGTACAGACAATGATACAAAGTAGGTGCTGCATAAATGGCTAAGGAATGAACAAATGATGGAATGAATATATGACTGGCTAAATGAGCAAAAGGTTGAGGTGGGTGGGGTGGGATGGTGGCAGACAAGGGCTGACATCATCCTTCAAGGACCAGCTCAATATGCCATATTTCCAATTCAACTTTCACCAAGTTAATGTGTTCCTACTATATTTATTGTGCTTTAATACTGCTTATTGGTCATTTTACAGGTTTGTTTCATGAATCCCTCTCATTCCTAGACTAGACTGTGGGGGTTGTTGGTTTTTACCTAACTTTAGGAGTCAAGGCTCTGAAAAACTATTTACCAAATTGAGTCTGTGGAGTCCCTAATGCACGCACTCTTGTGGTTTGTGATCCATTGTTTCAGTCATTTAAATAAGGCCACAGGGCTTTGTGATCTTGGCAGCAGTCATACTACAAAATCAGAGCAGTGACTTCTACAAAATCAGGTTATCTTCTTCCATTCCTTCAGGTTCTCTCTGATTGTTTATCTTCCTAGAAATCATCTATTGGAGAAGGTTATCAGTCTGTGCTGTTCTAGGTGGTCCCACAGTAAATGCAATTTACTATGGAATGAGCTCTCCATAGAGAATTACATGGTGCCTGGGACCTCTGCACTGACATAGCTACTAGTACTCACTGTTAGGCAACGGAGAAAATGAAGATTGTCCTTAGAGGCTAAAAGGGACATAGCCAGAAAACCATGAAGGGCATGAAGGGGGAAACATTTTTTTTTTTTTAATTTTCATTCTAATGTACTGGGGATCCTAGAAGTGGCATCACTTTGTACTCCAGCAGTGACATTTTAATTTATACGCTAAGAATGCACTGATCGCCAACTGCAAAAATTGATTTGGTTGTTCATCTGATTCAACCCGTGTCAGAGTTTGAAAGTAATTATGATAGTGGGGCTGATAGGCAGGCAATTACATTTTTGTTCTCTCGCTTTCTGGATCCTTCTCCCTCTCTTTTGCTCCCCACCCTGCCACCCCCCAAGGTTGTTCTTGTCAGAAAGGCAATGTAGGCTGAAGCCAAGAGAGTAATTTTTGGTGAAGTGCTTTACAGACTTCCTATTGCACAGACTATATAATAAATAATAGTGTGGCTAGTCCTTGATCTTTGCAATTTTCATAATCCAGGGTGTCTTTTAAAAAGAATTTCCTCCAGCTCACCATGCAAACAGGAGCCTAGGGTAGGGAGAGATTTAGACAACGTTGAAATTAGGGAATAAAAGTATACCTGGAAAATGTTTCAACTTCAGCTTCTGTGATTCACATTAATGGAAAAACATTCTGCAGGACTATAGTCCTTTTCAAAAATAAATAAGAGAAGAGAATTAAATAGAGGTCTATATAGATTTTCAGATTTAGTTTAAAAACAAATTTGGTTGTTTAGACATTTCTATTTAGTGAGATGATTTTATAAACGTGTCTCATAAAAGCCATATCACTTTCTTAGGTTTGCTCAGGGCTAAAGCCCTTTTAGGGTGCTTTTGACCTTCTTACTATATCTCTGATTACAGGTAAACGGTTAAGAGGAACACTTTGGAATCAGACAGATCTAGGTTGGAATTTTGACTCATGTGTAGTCTAGCTCTCGGAACCTCAGTTTCATCTTCTGCAAAATAGAAATGATGAGACTTGCTTCATACAACTGTCGGGAGGAGTAAATGGAATAGAATACATAAGTTACTCAGCACAGCCCTTCACACACAGTAAATTCTTTATAAGTGGCAAACGATTGTCACTGATTCATTAACTGTAGTTGCTTTAAATAAATTCATCCTTCCACCCCTCTTTTTCTGTAGACATTTTGACTTGTCTCTGGATCTGGGGAACTGTGAGGTTCTTTTTTGTTTGGACATTGGGGTTCTTGCTTAAAACTGTGTGATCTCAATAACCACATCCTCCCCACTTCTGCAGATGACCATAAAGCTTTCCTTATAGATGCAGAGTCCTATAAACCCTTGTTCTTGCATCATTGTGTTTGAGCCTAAGCTGTTGTTTCAGAGCAGAGAATCCATTTCTCAATGCATTTCTTAATAAGGCAACACCATCGGAAACTACTTTTTCTGACAGAAGGTACCAGGGATTGAACTCAGGGACACTCGACCAGTGAGCCACATCCCCAGTCCTTTTTTGTATTTTATTTAGAGGCAAGGTCTCACTGAGTTGTTTAGTGCCTAGCTTTTGCTGAGGCTGGCTTTGAGCTTGTGATCCTCCTGCCTCAGCCTCCGGAGCATCTGGGATTACAGGTGTGCACCACCGTGCCCGGCACCATGTACAAATTTCTTTGTTGGGCCATTGAAGACTTTGCTGTAATAAATGTTCTCTCTCTTTATTATGTTTTCATAAGGAAGCCTGAAATTCTCTCCTGCTACACACTTCCAAAGAACAAGAATATATACTCTAGGTTCCTCAGGTACTGTAGTCTTTGGGGAAAAAACAAACAATTCCTACACATTTTTTGAGAAGATAATTATTTCTTTGTTGTCTTCTTGCCATCCATTTTGAGTTGGTGACTCAAGCTGTCTGCCTCTTAATTTATATATCAGTTTCAAATCTATATGGATTTATTATTTAGACATTACAAAATCATTACCCTATAATTAACCTGGGTCCAACACACTCCCAATTTGGAATTCTTAAGAGATGGAAGTTTTATTAAGTCAATTTCCTAATCATCAGAAAACCTGTTGTTAAAATGTTGCTGAAATAAAAAATTTCAGCGTATATTCATCTTTTCTATCTTTAAAAACTATCATTCAACTCTCATTGGTGTCACTTGACATCAATTAAGGACCTTGCATGCCTCTGGGTCATTTCACTGCTAGAACATTTAGAAAATTGAGCTGTATTTATATCATGTGCCATTTGAAAATAAAAACACTGGAGAATATTAATTTTTGAAAAATCTCTAATATTATCTAGATTTTCATTTAAGATATGCCCTTCTTTTTAAACTCAAGCACATGGAAACTTCTGATTCAGAAGATAATCTGTCTTGTGTGTGTGTGTGTGTGTGTACGTGCGTGCGTGCACAAATATAAACACACATATATCTCTATTATTTATATACAAAATAAAACCCTTAAAACTAGATATAGGCCTGCCCTGTTTTGAAAATTAACCTTATTATTTTAGGGATTAATATAGTCTTGTTAGATGCTAAAGAGTTATTTGTACTGATTCTTGATTCTTTTTCTGTCTATCCATTATTTAATTTCTAATCCCTAGCCAAACTATACACAAGAGTTTGTTTGATCCTCCAAATGAATGACTAAGAAAAGAAAAAATATATATATATTTTGGGAAGAATGCCTATGAAGTAGAGAACTTAGCAGTGAGTTGATACAGGAGAAAGAATAGGGGCAAAATCCTTGGTAATTTATATGTCCTACTGTGGAGTTCCAGGAGTCAAGAAAGGAGTACAGTGAGCAGACATCTGTCAGTAGCCACCTGCACCTGACTTCAGCATTCACTCCCTCACTTGCATCCCTTGGAAGCATATAGGAAGGAAGGGTGCATGTCAAGTTCTTGGTTCTTCTCTGGGCCCCAGGGCCCCAGCAAGCTGAGCCATCTTCTAATATCCTTCCAAGGAAATTAGAGCTACATTTAACTCAGTCCAGTTTTCCCTTTAAGGCTGGAGCAGAGACCCAGAGAAGTTCAGTCAAGGCAGACACTCATTAGCATTTCATGTGACTCAATGTACCGCTGCTGGGGAAGAGGCTTTCCATACAAATCTAATTCCCACCCACTACGGCCATCACTGAAGCTAATAGTCAGTGCTTAGAAGGCTGATAGCAAATGCTATCATTCCTGTTGTTTTACTGGGGCCACTCATCAAAAAAATATTTTCTTATCTACTCCATGGATAGGGAGGTGTAGAGAAAAGGCTTCCTCAGTGCTCTATTGGGATTAATAGAGCTGTGCTACCTCAAATGCTTTGAGGTAGGATGACTGCTCTTGTAGCTGTCTTGTGGCAGGTGAAGAGTCTTACAGGAAGTATTTGCTGCCTCCGAGCAAGCCTGTCTCCTTCATAACCACTAGCAGCTGCCAACCTTTGGACTCCCTCCACAGCTTGAAAACCCTTCATTCCTTGAAAGCATTATGCACTATGTTATAAGGTTTCAGTGTGTTTTTATTTTCTAAAGACATGTGTTTGGAACAAGTCACTTGTGAGGAAAGCTAGTAGGAGCTTTAATACCAGGTTAACTGATATTTAGAAAAAAATATCAGTTGAGGCATTCGTGAGCCATTTTTATACCTACTAACCAAAAGTCTATGACCTTTTCCCTTAGTGTCATGGAGTCAAAATGGTAGATGGAAGCCAAGGGAACTGGGTTTGGTCCCATCTGTGACACAACTAAGAGTCTCATCTCTGACTAGTAATGATAGGCCACTGGGTCATACGTGAATAGTAGGAAACTGTGATAATTATCATACCTTGAAAATTTTTAGAACAACTTCAAAGGTAACATATGATTGGTGAATTGTATTCGTTTTATTTATGCTGCATGCATTGAAATCTTTAGGGGCATTAAAAATGAATAAAAGACAGATTTGGTTTAGGATAATGATTTTCACCATCATTTGTATTAGCTGTAAAATTTCAATCAATCTATGATTATCTGGAATCCTTTAGCCAATAGTCCCACAGCCTTCAAAATGTTGCCAAGAAGTGCCGAAGGCTTGACTTCAGGGTGTTAACTAATACGTGATTACAATACGTAGAGAGGGGGAAAAATGAAATCCAATTAAACCCAAAGGATGTAATTATCTGAATCTGAGTTTTTTCTGAGTTTTATTCTCTTATACAATATGACACTTCCAAGAGCTCCACCCTTGCCCAAAGAGATAAGGATTTGGGCCCCATGTTTAGGGTAGGACCTACATTCAGGTGCTCCTCCTTGAAGTGTCCTCTTCAAATCTTTGTGTGGTGTCCACTGTTCACCCTCTCACAGTCCAGGGATGCAGAAATTTATCATCTCCGGCAGGGTCCTTCTGTGGATCCTCTGAACAAAGAGGAAGCGTTACCATTTGCCTGTCTTTCAGAAAAATGGCCGCTGTGATAGCATAGCTGTCCCGAGAGCTTTGCCTTCGTGGAAGTGTGTTTTTAATGATATGATTTTGGTATGCGGCCCTCTGTGGATAGCTTGGCATATGTCTTGTTATGTCTAAATGTGCTGACTGATAAAGTGGACAATAATTGGCAGTCAGTGACTAGGTTGTAGGTCTTTTGTTACTGAGCCTTTCAGCTAACTGATCATTAACTAGGAGGAAATGTTTGACCCAGAAAGTCATTACTGTTATTAAGTGGGAAAAGAAATTAAAATGTTCCAAATTGCTTTTTTATGAATCACATGAGGATTTAAAAGAGGGGGGGGGGTGGGCTTGCTTTTCAGGGGAGTCACTATCTATTTACAATCCTGCTCCTTTCCTGTCCCTTGAAGATTTAATGGTAGTGTTCATGGGGGAAGGGCTATTTTCCCAAATTCCCTCTGCTCTATTCTCTACAAGCTATTTTGACAGTCACTCAGAAAACAGAAATTCAAAGCATATTTTAAATCCATTAAGAAAATGTAATTCCTAAAATTTTCAAAGGAAAACATTTTTTTTGGATGTCACTCTATTTAATAGGCTTTGAGTAATTTTTTAAAAAATTGAAAATAATGTTATTGCATACATTTAATTATGTGAAATTACAATAGTATCATGAATTTCCTTCATCACAGCTGTTGTGTTTTACATTTTGTGGATTTTTACCAATTAAACTTCAGCATTAATTTTGTGAGGGAGGTCTGCATCCTGATTCCTGTTTGCTCATTCTAGCTTTTTTTATGATTTTTGTATCTTCTAGGATCTCCTCTGCACCCTTATAATATAAAAATAAAAATGGCCTCAGGCAGTACTGAGTCTTGGCATTTGAACTTCACCTGAAATTTGTTTACTGGGGAAAAATATTATTCTCTTTTAATAAAAGAATATGATTAAACCTCCCCTCAAATCTTTCTCCTTCAAATGTATTATCTTATGTCAAAGATGGAGATGGATCCTTATGTAGCTGAAAAAAAAAAAAAGCAAGAGTCCAAACCATTTCTACCTGTTATCATTTTGTGAATACAAAATGTCCCAACCTTTGCCATAACTAAGAAAAAGAGGTGTGGTTGTTCTGTGGCTACTCCCTGCTGTTTCAGTCCAGGTTCTGTTTCAGTCCAGGTTCTGTCTCATGCCTTTAGCATTATTGCTTTTCTTCTCTCTTTCTTTGGTTGGGGACATCCCAATGCTGCTCCCATGGGGCTTGGGACTCATGAGTTTACTTTTGCCTCTGAAGACTGCAGAAAGCAATTGAGTTGTTTAGAAATCTCTTTAAGTAAAATTCAAAGGTGCTGAGTTTATTTTTGCATCTCTCTCTCTCTCTCTCTCTGTCTCTCTCTCTCTCTCTCTCTCTCTCTCTCTCTCTCTCTCTCTCTCTCTCTCTCTCTTTTATTCCAAAGATTAAGACTGGATTTTAGAAGACTTTTTCTTACTCATTTAAAAAGGAAATCTATCCCTGTATCAAACAGGACTGAAGGAAATACACTGTACATATTTGAAGACAAGAGCATCTGATCTCCAAAGAATCAGAAAACCTCTTCTATAGTTGTATTTGTAGGGACTTTTTTGTTGTGTTGCCTCTTTTTTTTTTTTTTAAACAGGTAAAGCTCAAATGAGCACAGCATGGTCCAGATGGTGTTTAAAGCTGCCAGTTTCTTTTATGTAACTTTCTTTTTCCACAAGTGCATTCCAGCTGGGAATCTATTGGACCTTTGAAACTAACTTTATCCCTTTTATGTTTTTGTTATTCTCTTTCTCGCTTACACACACACACACACACAAGCACACACACATAAACACACATTCTTACACACAAACATATACACACATACAAGTGTGAACATGGCCATTCTGAATGTCTGGATGTAATCACATTCAGCAAGACTGAAAGTCACTCTGCAGGGCATTATTAACTGCCTCTCAGGCTGCACATTTTATTCAGTTAGAAGACAGAAAAACTCTGCAGGATGGATTTCCAGAACAGAGAGTAGAATACTTACCCACGGATAAGAATTATTTGGAAGGCTTTCACCTTCTCATAAGGGCTTTACTTAAGAAGGGGTAGAAGTGGGCATTCCCTTCCTCTCTGAAGTGTATGCACTAGCACTAATGTCCATGTTCAGCTGAGTGTCCCCAGCAGGGAAAAATTGCTTGGCAGAACCATTGCTTTAAATACCTGGAATATGCATTCCTTCTAGGATTAAACGAATATGTGCTGGCATTTGTAGAAAAAGGTCACTTTGCTGGTGCACTGTTAGTGTACACTGGATTTGATTCATCTTGTCAAATACAGGGAGTTTCCCTGGAGCCCTCAATGTATCCTCTGCTTCTCTCTCTCTGCCCCCTCTCCCTCTCTCACTTCTTCATTCAAGTACCAATTTCTTTATACTGATTCAATGCTCCAGCCAAACCATATTAGTCTCTTATTCTTATTCCTTCCTTTTTTTTTCTGTCTATGCATTAATTGGTACTATTCACCCACACTACCAGTCCCCACATCTGTCTGTTAATTCTCTATTATTTTATCAAAGCTAAAACCCCAAAACCATCATCTTCCTGAATTCCTGTCTGACTCTTCCAGAGAAGGGGATTGCTCTTTCCTCAGAGCCCATTTTTTTCCTTTTTATTATTAAGGATATTTATTCCATTTATACACCTGTTTAATGATTAGCTTCTTCAAGACGGGGGGCCACTTTCATATGACTTTTTGGGTTTTTTTTTCCCAAAGCATTAGCTCAGAAAAGAATCCTTGAAAGAGTGAAGGTGAGTTGTCGGCCTTAGAGACCAGGCAACAGAATTTTTCTAGACAAACTGAGTGTACCGCCATGACCTCCTTAGGACCATCTGCTTTCAGATCTGCTGAAATTTGTAAAAAATTTTGGAATACTTTAATATCAATTGGGAAACAGCCACTGCCCCATGGCCCCCAAGTGCCTTTTGTTGATCGGGAGGCCATCTGCATGCCTCCCAGCAAGACTCCCCTCTGTCTCCGCTTTAAGGCACTCTGAGGGCTGGGCTAGCTGAAGCTTCTGGGATCTACCCCCAACAATATAGCCATTGTCTGTTCTGAGGAATCAGTCCTCCTTCCACTCTGGTTAGTACAAACTCACTGTTAACTTTTACCACGCCCCTGCCAATAGCATTGTTACAGCCAGCATAGCACCCATGGAAGGTAATTAAGGCCACAAACTATTAGTACACTTGGCCACAGCAAAGAAATTGTAATCTTCCCTGCACCACAGCAAAGAAAATAGAATCTGAATAAGTGCTAAAGATCCTAAAGAATTTTCCCAATTTAGTTGCAAAAGTTAATGAAATTAAGATCCACACTTAATGTACATATTTGGCCATATATATATATATATATATATATATATATATATATTTTGTCTATGGTATAAACATAGATAGAGATTTACTTTTTTTCCATAGAGGGGTCACTAGGGAATTGGATTTAATTTTGCCCTATGTGTGCCAAGCAATTGGTAGCATAGTAAAACTACTTTATGTATAAACCATTATTGCCTTTTCCTATAAGATATTGCTTATGTGGGAAATTAAAAGTCCAGTCCAAATGTATTCTTAGGTATTCAGCCTATGATGATATTTAAAACCTAAAGTCTATTTATTCAGCATTTAAAGGTGTTTGGTGACTTCCCTGTGTGTTAATGTGTGCTCGGCAGCTCACAACCTTTAAATACTCCCCCTTCATGCATTGATATATGCATTGAAGGGAATACGAGCAAGGGGTGCTCAACTATATTAACTGCGTAACGTTCAACTCAAATTTATCTAAGAAAGAACAGTCTAGTGCATTAATGTGAATATTCAAAGATAGATGTTTATCACAATGGACTCAGAGGTACTTACAAACAGTGTAATTGCTGAAATCATTTTACAGGGCATTTATGCAGAGTGATTACACATACTCTGACTTTCCTTTATGTAAACAATTTCACTTAAGGGTTTAAGTGTGTGTCCAAAGAATCACCGCTGCCTCCTAGGTTCTGCTCAACCATGACTGTTTGGAATGATGAAAAGCGAAACCCTGATATCTTTTTCTTGTCTTTTCTTTTCTTTTTTTTTTTTGGGGGGGGGGGTGAGGCACTTAAAAGACTTCTTGCAGAAGACTAGTCTACTCAAATATTAAATGGTCCCAATTTCCAGATTGCTACCTGATGCCCAACTTAATTGAAACCTATAGTACACAATACACGGCTATTGAATTGCTATAAAAATTGTTTATGGGCTTTTCTGGACTGTCTTTTTCTTTTTCCAAAGCAAATGTATTCCTCCAAAGAAATCCCGTTCTTTTTTCTAAGCTTTATTTTATTTTTAATTTATAAATGATCATTGTATATATTTAGGAACTGCAATGTGATGTTTTGATACATGTATGTATTGTGAAATGATAAAACCAGGCTAATTAACATACTCAGCACCTCAAATATTTATTGTTTCTTTGTGGTATGAATATTTAAAATCCATGCTTTAAACTGTTCCACAATATACAATATATTATTAGTAACTGTAGTAACCATGCTATAGCTCACCAGAGCCTATCCTTCCTGTCCTACTGAAATTTTTAGTCTTATATCAAATCTCCCCTTCTCCTGATCCCCCCACCTCCTGTCCTCTGGAACCCACCATCTTATTCTTTAATGTGTCTTTGACTTTGTGCATTCCACATGTGAGTGAGATCATACAGTGTTTGTCCTGTGCTTGACTATTTTGCTTAGTGTGATGCAGTCTAAGTCCATCCATGTTGTTATGAATTCTATGGACAGAATTTCCAACTTTTTAAAGGAATAATTTTCCATTTAAACACATTGTTTAAATCCCCTCATTCATGGATGAGAAACCCCCGATCTTGAAATCGAGCTTATAAAGCTATCTCCAAAGGTCAGAATTAATAATAATTCAGCAAGGATGGAAAATACTTCCTTCCTCCATCCCTACAGTTCCCAAACTTTAAAAATCTCTTCTAGCTCACTTAATTCTATTTAAATAAGCAGACATTATCTGAGCACTTACCATTCATTTCTTTCTTTTTTTCTTCCTTCCTTCCTTTCTTTCTTTCTTTCTTTTTCTTTATTTTTGCACTTAAGTTCTGGCCCGATACTAATTATAGTCCTGTGGGTGATTTCAAACCAATAATAAATACCTCCATAATTCTGACAACTATCATAGGCAGTAACATCTCTGAGTCACTTATACCACTTCCAACCCACATAAATATAATACAAGTGAAGCAGATGTCATTGTATCATATTTGCAGAAGAGAAAACCAACGTGTAGAGTACTTCCATTGCCCTGGGCTTCCACCATAAGTAAATGGCGAAGCTCATGTCTTCTGACTCCAAATATAACACTTGCCCCTTGATATTATAGTTGCCTCCAGACAAGGTTCTTTCCTCCCTCAAGTAGCAATCAGGTAGAGGGAAAATGTCATAAGTTAGAATATAATAAGTGCTTTAAGTGAGATCCCTAAAAGAAGTATTGCATTTTTCAGCTATGAGATCAGGAAAGTGCTTCACAAGAAGTATTTAGGTTGGATCCTAAAGAAGGATGTATGGAATTTCAGCAGGTAGAAATGCAACGAAGTGCAAATAGAGCTGGATAAGATGGAGTACAAGCCAAAACATAAGTCAGCAACTTAATACATTTGTTCAAGGAATGTAAACATTTATTTAATAGTCAGAATGTGGTGGTATTTACAGGGGCATGTGGTAGTAGAAGATAATGCTTTCAGTTAACATTGGAGCCCAGGGGTAGAGGATCTTAATTTTTTTAACTGTTTTTTTTTTTTTTAAGTCAGCCCTCTATTTGATAAGCAGTGAGATAAATCTGGACCAAAAGAGTTACAGACAAAATCAGTGTTTTATCCTGGCAATACTTTCTAGAGTTTACTGATGAGAGCAAAGTCAACATAGGTGGGATATCTGGTTAAGGAATCTCAAAATTCATCCAGGAAAGCCACCAGGGCAGTAGAAGTGAAAAATAAAGCAGCATTTTAGAGACGGACTTTGCCAGAATTGGTGCCTGGAGGTGATGGTGAGTGGGGAGGATTTAAAGATGACCCTGAGGGTTAGAGCCTGTACCTGAAGAGTCAGGACACCACAGGCAGAGTGGCCACAGGGGTAGTAGGAGAAGATACTCAGTTCAGTCTGGGATATGTAGATTGCAAATGCTTAAAAGATATTTAATCAAAAGCATTTTCCCTTACTAAGGTAAAACTATTTCTCCTTGCACACTCAATTCTATAATGATCCTTCTATAGCTTCTCTTGCTCCAATGAATTGGAGTTTCAGTGAGCCCTGTATTCACAGTGGAGCTCTCCCCACCAGGCTGACACCCAAGTCCCACTCCTGCATATTATGAAAATGTCACCTGGTAACTCATGTGCACCAAAGGCAGAGACCATTCCCAACAAGGTCTCACGTCTTCTCTGCCTCCCATTGATCTCTGTGGCTTGCCCTCTCTTTAGGATAGATTTTAACTTCCGGTAGCAGAAAACCTGACCTGTGGTGACTGAAGAGACACTATATCCTCTTATGGAACAAGACTTCTCTAGTCTGGAAAGAAGAAATCTACTTGATTCAGCTCAGATTATGTTACATTTGATGATATCAGAATCAGCTTCTCAGTTCTGTTCCTGGCTCTTTTCTCATACTTGCCACCTTATGGTCACCAGATGGCTGCTATAGCACCAGACAACCCATCCAAACCCAAGGAAGATGGAAAAGCAATTGGATCAGCCAAGCCATTTCTATATGCTCTTGCAAATGTCCTTATTCATCTCTTTGTCCAGATCTGTGACACGTGGCTACTTCTAGTTACATAGGAGGCTTGGCTAGAATGGTCACAATGCCAGCCTTGGGAAGAAGTGTGAGGGACTGGAGATTGGCATTGTTTGTGATAAGATAGTTGACTTCTCTGCTGCAAAATAAACACTTGGAAGGCAGGGACCATGTTCCTTTAGGCACATTGATAGACATACAGATTTGGGATAGGAATTGTTTGAGGGATTACTCTTTGCCTAGTATCCTCTGAACAAATTTAGGAGTATAGCCAGGTGCAGTGGCACATGCTTATAATCCCAGCAGCTTAGGAGGCTGAGACAGGAGGATCGTGAGTTCAAAGTTAGCCTCAGCAATTTAGCAAGGCACTTAGCAACTCAGTGAGATTATGTCTCTAAATAAAATACAAAGGGCTGGGGATGTGGCTCAGTGGTTGAGTCCTCCTAAGTTCAATTCCTGGTACCAAAAAAAAAAAAAAAAATAGGAGCATAGGAACCTCTTGATATGTTAGACAATCTTTTTTTCTTCACTTATCAATAAAATAAAATAAAGGAAAAGAGTACATGCTGAGAGGAAATCTATGCTGCTGTAAAAATAGGATAGGGCCCAAGTGCGCTCTTCAGTAATGAGTGCATGAAAAGAAGCTTCTTAAATTGTGAATGTGGCTTCTCTTGTTTATTGCCCAGTAATCCTGTTTTATTGATTTCTGTTTATTTCCAATCAACTGGAATGAGGGACTGAGTTGTTTAGAGATCTTGATCCCTGAAAGGTTGTCATTAAAGCTACTGTGCTGTATTTAGTTGTTTATTTTTTGTTCGAAGTGACTGAATCAATACATATACACACAAAACACCTTTTCCTTTGCTCTCTTAAAGACTAAGAGGGAAAAAATACAGAAAAGCTAAATAAAGATGCTCAGATTTAAAAATATATATATATCTCATTCCAGCAAATGATATATTGATTTCTTTCAAATTAAAAATACTCTTTGGACAGTTTTTAAAGATGACAATGATTCTGCACAGTTGATGCTCACTGACTTTCACTTCCTAAGAGGGTGATCTGGAGAGACTGCCCGCTTACCGCAAGATTAGCTGGTTCTCCACGGCAGTGGAGAGAAGGAAGCTTTCCTTAAAGCCAGTGTTAGTAAAGGCTCTTGATTTTGTTGGGTCAGTTCTCTATCTGGGTTTTATCATTCACCATACAACTTCTGTGGATAAGGTACATTCCAATTTTTCCAAAAATAATGTGATCATTATTTGTCTTTAAGGAGGTTACCTTGAAACTCTGGATTTTCAGAATTGAGAGGAAGTGGAGAGAGCTGTATGCTTATGAAATATTCTCTGCAATGTTGTTAAATAGTGGTCAAGGTAGATCAAGAAGGGAAAAGGGTAAGCACCTTATTAGGACCACCATAACAATATAGAATGGTGGTGCTGTTTCTCCCAGAGTAACTTTGAGAGAATAAAGCTGGTTAAGGATCATAGCCATGAAGCTAGGGGTAAAGCACAAGGGACCCAACTTCAGGAACATAAACTATTTTTCATAATTTAAGTTTCTGAAAACCATGTCACATTCCTTTGGCTGTTCAAGAGCATTTTGCAGAACTGTTCTCAGGGGTGGCTACATAATTTGTAGAAACCAGCACATAAGGAAACCAAGAGTCCCTTGTTCAAAAAAGCACTAAATATAAATCTCTTTCTTTTTCTTTCTTCCATAGACTCTTTCACAACTTACCATGCTGTTTTTATTTGCTCTCTAATTTCATTTTAAGGAAAGAAAAATGAAAATTTAAAATTATTAGCCTAAACATTACCATTCATTTTTATATTGTGCAGTGCTAGTTTTCAATGCAAATTTAAGGGCATTAGGCTCAAATGCAGAATCACCAAAATAACAAACTTCTTATTTCATAGCTCATATATACATATGCATTTTGCTCTTACCAGAAACATGGAAATTCTGCCCAGACTAACTTGCTGGGTTTTGTTTCACTGTTTGATCTGCATACATTCTAGCAACACTGTGTAACTTCAGCTCACTGATGAGTGATATAGGACTGAAAGGGAACCGATCTCTGGTTCTTTCTGATTTCCTTCTTTCTGCTTTATAAGCAATATCTGATCCAAAGAGAGAAAGTGGCCTTGTTGAGGCTCCCAGTGCTCCACTTAGTAGCTGGAACATGCCTTCTGTTACCAAGGGAGATATAGCATGGAACCCCAGGCAAGAGAAATGCAAAGATGGCCAGCTTTAGACTGAAAACTTGTTCCTAACCACTCTTGTCTAAATGCCAATACCAATCTCCCCAGGAGAAATACTGGGGAATTAATGTTTTTACAAAAGGTGTTTGAGTCATATGATTCCTGCACAAAATATGTCTACAAACTCCTGTGCTCATGAACATTATATGTGGATAGGGTGGCAAGGAACAGGGTGGATACACACATTACAACTATCTCCTGTGCTGCACACATACCCCATTGTTCCATTGTCCAACACTCACAAAACACACATTTAGAGATAAAGTGGTTAAGTGAGCATGCAGCCCTGTGTGCTACCATGGCTCTCATGCCTGTGATTATTCCTGCTGTATTTCCACCTCCCACTTTGACAGTGGGTAAATGTTGTTGCTTATGAACTAGAATTGGAAAATATTGTTAGCTTTGCTATCCATTAGAGATCAGAAATGAATAGCCTTGTTCTATCCCATATGGAAGTCGTGTTGATTGGTCTTTGTAAATTATTTCAAATGAATATCTGAGATGGGATTATCCATTTAATATTAGTTGCAGTCTGGGGATGAGGAAGGGACTTCTGGAGGCTAAATGGGCCCATTTGGGTTCCAGAATTTCTCACTCAACAGTGCCTGAAGACCTTCTCTAACTTGAGATTTATTATATACATCAAACATTTTTATTTGAATCTGATTCCCAATCTTTCTCTGTGGGAAGTTGGTATTATCTTCTAGACATGAGGAACTAGGGCTAAATCCTCAATCCATAGCTGACCTTTGTATTTTCCTTTCTTGGGGTTTTGTATCATGTTTCCCATTTGACCCTCATTTTTTCCTCTCACGGTTCTGACTCAAACTTGCTGACTGAATATCACTCAAAACTCCCTCAGTAATTTATTAAGTCCAGCTTCAAATGAATAACCTGGCTTTAGCTGCTGACTTTGCTCTAACACCTACATTTGGCTTTTTCCACATTACATTACATGGCTGAGTGGGAGAGAGTCTTTTCAGTGTGATAAGGAAAGATAATTCTTTATTTTGATTCCTGTATTTCATATTCAGTTGATTTTATTTGCTTGTTCTGGGTAAGTTTTCTGTACCACATACTAAGTTCCGGACTGTACTAGTATGCACTTCTTATCGTGTTTACATGACACATTTTTGAGCCTCAACTCTCTTCATTACTCATTTGCTGAGCACAAATCTCAATCATGTCCAGTCTTCTAAGCTAATTGTTCTCAACTCTTTTCTACACAGACCTAAGGGATGCCCATGTGCATTATATAGTTCTTTCAGTAAAAAATGACTTACCATAGATAAACTTTTGACTATTTTTTGATTCCCAGTAGTTTTGCTGTTTCCCCACCCCTTTCTCCCCCGCCCATCACATATAGTTCAATTCATTTTAAGACCTAAGATTGAGAACCAGTGTTGCATGCTCTGGATTAAACTGCTACCTAACATTATTTTGTTCAGAGTTGCTGACCAGTGTTCACACTGCCCTCCCAGCCAGCACACTGGCTTTATCCTGCCCCTCACACCTGCTTATTCTCCTCTGATGTTCATTTTATTAAGTTCTCCAAGCCATGCTTTGACCAACCAGGAAGGGCTATTTTTCCTTATGTGGTGCATTTAGGCTACTAAGATAGAGGGCCCAGAGAACTACCATCCCACAAGCCAATACAATTCTATTTTCCTTATTTTATTTTCAAACATGCATTCCTCTTCCCTCTACAAGAATAACAAACAGCATGCAGTAAGACACACTATTAACATCTTTGGATCAGAAATATATCGAGGCTCTCCATGATGGAAACTAGTTCAGGAAGTCTACTCATATCACTGCTTGTGGGTCACATAAATATTTGGCTTTGGTTACTCCCCTTTTTAAATAGAGGCTTGGTTTTAGACCAGAAATCCCATCTCAAAAGAAAAATTTAAAAAAAGAAAAGGAAAAAAAAAAAAAAACAGAAGGAGGAGGAAGAGGAAAAAGAAGAATGAAAAGTAGATCAGGTCTTTGGAGCTTCAGCTAAATTTTTGGCATTCCCTTATAATGTTCAGAGCCTGAATACTGAAAAGTTTGTGGTGGAAACCAGACAGAGTTTTCTGTGTAAATGCAGACAAATTTCTCTGATTAGCAGTCCTAGAGAGGACTGTGCCAATAAGAAAAGCAACCATCAGACACAGCATTATGTTTACATAATCAATAGGCACCCAGTCTGGATTTCCTAGAGATGGTGTAGGCTGGGTAGATGGTTTATTTTTCTAGGTCTTTTTTTTCTTTCTTTTTTTGTTTTTGTTTTTGTTTTCTGTCTCCTAAATAATATGTAATTTCTCTAGGCCAAGAAATAAATTGAAAGGATTTAGAGGGATTTGCTTATCAGTGGAACACCACGTAGCATTACATTCCTCCTGCTTTAGGGGAAGGTACATTGAAGTTTGGTTAATCTTCTGTGGTTCAATACTCTCCTTCCCTCTGTCAGTCTGCCTTGAACAACAGATAGATTAATCCCCTTTCCACCCACTCTCTTCTTCTTCCTCCCTCCCCTCTCTCTTGATTCACTCTTCCCTTTTTGAACAGATGGAAAAAATAACTTAAAAGTGGAAAGAAAAAGAAAAAAAAATGTTGCACTGTACTTATTTATATCATTCTTGAAGACCTCAGTGTTAGAAAGGATCCCAATCCTTAGCACAAGATATGGCTAAGCTTAGCTTGTTTTTTCTACTGTTAATTAAATCTTGACTCTGCAAAGGGATTTCCTTAAAGGCTAGTTCATTAGCAAAAATTATTATAAATCATGTCATACTTTATCCTGCTCCTGTGGAAAAGAAGAAGAAAAACAAAGACTTTTGAAGGTGGGCAAAGGTTTTAGGGAAGTAGGAGATACTATGTACTTGGATTACAGTAAAATCTGCTGTCTTTAATGACAATTGATAAATAATCAATTTTATTACGGTGGGTACTCCATATTAATTTCAAAGTTTTGTAACAGATAATGGTTTATTAACTAACTGGTGTTTTAGGACAAAACTGGTCCTGTCCAGTACTCAACATAGTAACTGGCATATCATAGGCCATTAGTAAATGTTTGTGGAGGAAATGAATGATGCATGAGTAAATGCAAGCACAATTAAAAACATATATCACAGACAATGTTTTGCTTTTAATTCAGATTGTTTAGTGAGCTCTGTTCCAATTAAATAATTTTGATTAGGCTCGATGCAATGTTTTTAACCTAAGGCAATTCTCCTTAGAAAACTTCTCATTCCATGGAAATATGAGCCAAGTTAAGTTGTTCAAGTGATTATCACCAGAAGTCATAGAGAGAAGAAAGGAAATGTGTTTAAAACCCTACAACATGACTCCTGGAAAATAGTGTTAAAATTCACAGGGTTTAGATCCAGTGAAGACAGTTAGACACGTAGAGATGGGATCCCAGAGTCACCTGAGAGAACATCGCAACAAACTAGAACTTTGTTTCTGTCACCATTATTCAGGACCTGCCTGATGCTGAGTCCCCATCTTCCACACTTGAGCATGACAGAGTAAAATCATTTGTTTCATTTTGTCATAACAATGTCAGATACCTTTATTGAAGATGACTACACAGGGTGTGTTTAATCAGAATACAATGAGACTATAGATATCACACGAATACATCTTACTGTGTTCTGAGGTGGCTTCTGTATTGGGCTTGTGTAAAATGATAGAAGAGAGGAGGAAAGAAAGTCTTCTAATAAGTTTGCCCAACCTCCTGAGCTCTTTTCTCTTTGTCTTTTTAAGTCTGCTAAGCCATGCTTTCAACCTAACAGGAAGGGCTATTTATCCTTGGGTGTTAAATATAAAAATCATCCCCGGATGTGTGTGTATATTAACATTGATCAAAGATGAGACTGTGATGGCAGGAGTTTAATAAATAAAAACTTAGTAAATAAATAGATGTAAAGTGAGATAGTCCAACTTCTAAAATCTTATCTAAGGTTATAGGTTTACCTAGAGTCAGTGGGCTCCAGGTAACTAGAAAATACTTCCCGTATCCTTTATTTAAAAAGAGGATAGATACTCATAAGGCAGTTGAATGGAACTCGCCCTCCTAAGAGATATTTAAAGCACTAACTCCATCACAGAATGGAAGTGAAGAGGGGAAAATCTAAAACACCAAGCATTTGAAGGAATTTAATTCTTTTTAGCATGGAGCAGCTGCAAAGATGTATGGCTGTTTTCAGTGGGACTCCAGAATATTTATGGGCCTTTCTCTTTTCCTTTTTCACTGGAAGAAAGGAGATCATCATTCTTGAGTGTGTTATTTATAATTTCATAAAGCTGTTCTGTGGCAGGACTTATTTTATCTCACCCTTAATCTCGGTCAAATAACCATGCTTCGAAGGAGCTGGGTGCAGAAAAATGATTGCTCCCCCAAAAGATTAGCCCACGACCAGTATAAGACAAAGGGCTAAAGGTTAGAATTTGAAGTCATGAAAGACAATTGGGCAGTCGGGAGGGCACTTGGCAAAACTGTCATGAACAGTTCTGATCATTCGGTAGACATTCTGGACACCAAATTGTGGATAATAATGAGGAATGGTGTGAAAGGGTCCCTGTGCTGAGTGGAGCAGAGGACCTGCAAAATAAATAATTAGAAGCAGGTGATTGTAGAAACAATAACTCATTGGAAGAAAATGAGAAGTCAAGTTGGTGAAACTGAAGGAATTGGAAGGCAAATAGACCTATAAATTTACTTGGGTGGACAGAGTTTTGAGGTTTCATCAGTTCCAGTTTTATTCCAAAGTAATTTCAATAAGCATTGGTAGGGGAGAAAAAAAAAAGAACATAAATGCAATAAAAAAAAAAAACTTTCAGGAATGGAATAAAGAGGGCTCCTGCCATAGAGATATTTTATTGAAAGTTATTATAATACCTATCTTTAGTTTTATGAAACCTAATACAAAACCAAGTAATTTCAACATGTGGATTAGAAATATGAAACACATTTTTTAAAATAGAGTAGAATGAATTATTATTTTTAATATAGGACTTGGGTAATATATAACGGCAGGAGACTATTTTCCTCCTCTTGAGAAAGCAAGGTAAGGTGTTTAATCTGTACCGTGGGGAACGCATTCCCAAGCATTACATTCCAAAGCCATGTGTGTCAGCCTGCACAGGAATGTGATGATGACACTGGTGGGATGTGGAGGGAGGGGCAGGGGACAAGGAGAGGAGCCTGATAGGGCGGGTTATGAGATGAGTGCTTGCTAGCCACGTTTCCCAGAACAAGATGACAATTCAAGCAGCTGTCAAGTATCTCTCTTCATGCCAGTCACCCTGTGCCATGTAGGTGCACAAATAAACTGAGCTATTTCATGCCTTGAACCCTTTTCAAATACTGTGGATTTCACAGGAAATATCTTTCTCCTCCTACCGCTTGTAGTTCTGGCTTTTTGCTCCCACCCACCCATGGGTCCCTGAGGGCTCATTTTCCACTTTTCTTCTGCCTGGGAGGTATCTCTACTCTCCTGCTATTTGCTCCATGGCATCTTCTGTTTATTTTTGTCATAGCATTGAATTTACTATGTCGAGTCGAGTATGTCTGTTTACTTGGCTGTCTCCTCAGAGAGTGTATTCCAGAGAGATCATGTCTGTCTTGTCTAGTGCTCTATCCGTCATAATTGGTACAGTGCTCTATTCATCTGAACTCAATATGCATCAGTTGAAGAAATAAATGAATAAACAAATGAATGAATGAATACACAAAACCTCTTGATAGTGAATCTTGCTGCCCAGCCACTACCAAAAAAAATTGGCTCGTGGGTGGTCATGGATCTTTTCTGCTTCCCTCAATGACATTATAAATGTTATTGGTATTTAACAGATGGAAAACTATTGTGTAAACACTGTAAACTTATCTTCTGGGAATTGTGAGAACTTCAGGTAGTCATCATGAGGGGAAAAAATGTGCAGCAGATGATATGGAAGGTTCCACCATGGACATCCCCAACATAACCACATGAACAGAAATGTTTCCTAAAGCTACACCATTACTTGAAGGCACCTAGTGGTAGGCGGTTAAAATAGCAGAGATCACTGGAAATGTCTACACTCTTGGCTCTTGTGAATACTGTAAAAATTAATGTGTGAAGTGCTTAACACAAAGCCTCAATGTGGCAGGTGTTAATGTTGCTATTAGGCATGATTCCTTATAATTCCTGCATCCATTTCTTCATAGGAGTACCAACTACTTTTCTTAAGGAATTAAACATAATTGTTGAAAATGGTTGTGTTTATGGAAAAATGCACCCCCCCAACATATCCAAAGAGGCTAATGAATTTTATTGAAAGGCAAAAAGAAAAAAAAGTGATAGTTCTGTTCTACTCTTAACAATACTATTCTAAGTCTGTGTAAATACTCGACTATGGAGCATGCTACAAGTGGTTATGGGAATCAGTCATCAAAGAGGGACCTTTTCTTTCAAGAATCAGCATTCGACCCTGCATTTGCTTATATCTGTGGAAGAACACAGGGTGGGGGGGAGCTTAAAAAAGTTAAAAGCCCTGGGTTTTCCAAGAGTAAGTGTAACTTGCAATCAATTCAAATTGCTATTACTTAGGATATGATTCTAAGCTGTTCACCTCATCTAAAAGCCTTGGCTCGTAATTTTTGACTTTTCCAGATGTCAGGGACAGAAGCAGAAAAAAAAGAAAATTTGTATATGAGCATTCTGAATCCTGAGTCCTTTTCTGAATTATGCCTGATACTCCTGGCAGAGAAAGTTCTACTGAAATGACACAGGCATGGCAAATGTTGGATGCCAGGTTCTTGAAGAAAACATTGCTTCCTGCCCTGGGCAAGGAGGGATTGGGATGTTTGCAATTACTTTGGGAGTTTCAGTTAGTTGTGACTGAATGGTGATGGTGAGGTTTAAAGGGCACAAAGGAAGGGGCTGAATCATCTAAGGACCACACAAATTGGCTAGGTCCAGTGCCATTGGAAATAGATCATGTCTTTATCCCTCCTTAGGGCAAGGGCAATCAGAAATGGAGCATCAGCAATGGACAGTTCTAATAATGGGGATAAATCATAAAAGTTGGAGTACATAGGCAGAAACAAAATTTAGCAAGTTAGGAGTCACACCACACTTAGAATGACTGATTGATTGACTGATAGGCTGATTGATTTAGTTATTTAGGGAAGGAACTCACCCCTCACCCCATCACTTTCTGGTTGTAAGTAGAAGCACTCTGCCTAGAGACAGACCTGCTCTTAACACACTTGGCTACACTGCCACCTATTTAACCCTCTTTGAATCTAGTCACCATTTATAGGAACTACTGGTAACATTGAGTTCTGTTGCCTGGGAGGAAAATTATAATCATACATATTCATACAGAAGATTAGCAGAAAACAGACCTCTTAGAAGCTGAGCATGAGGGAATGAGAGTCGGAAGGTTTGAGGTCTGCAGGGGAATTTAGGAGCTCATCCTTGAGGTGGAACTGAATGCGGGGAAGGGATTGGAGAATAGGAGAGTGGGGCCATCAACAGTGTTACCCCAACCACAGGAGGAGAAACTTGTGAAATACAGAGAAGGCTGAAAGATGCTGAGAGGAAAATAATATATCTTCTTTCATTCTTGGAGTCCAGTGCTTTTCCTGAAAATACATTTGCATTTTATATTCTATTTCATAACAATGAAGATGACTCTCTTAGGATTGAGTCAAAGCTCCAGTAATATGATATAAATGTATGATGTGGTTTCCATTGGAGTCACACATTGTTGCCATACATTTGCTCAATGGACTTTTAAAACATTATTGTCTGACCTTCAGTTCCTGAGTGGAGTTCACTGATTGTTACCAACTTTCCAGTTTCTACTCAAAACTAGGGGCCAAAGCCGGACAAGGGCCACTCTGCAAGGTCCTTCCAGTCAACTCACTAAAAATTAATTTCCAGTTGAGTATATTTTATAAGTGTACTCTCAACATCTTTTTAATGACCCACCCCCATGAAGTTTCTCAGAATCTTTTTTTTTCCTCATTGTTCTTCTTCCATAAAATGTTAATGCCCAACATAATTTATATATTTAGTTATGCAGCTGTGGTTTTTGCGGGGGGTCACAAATCATTGCATTAAGATCTGGACCCCAGCCCAAACTGATTTTTACTGCCATAGAGAAGCATGCTTTAAAACTCTTGATGATTGTAGCTCTTCCAAAATGATGTTTGCCTCTTATAATTGCTTTTTTTTTTTTTTTTTTTTGGTACCAGGGATTGAACTCAGTGACACTCCACCAATGAGCCACATCCCCAGCCCTATTTTGTATTTTATTTATTTAGAGACAGGGTCTCACCAAGTTGCTTAGTGCTTTGCCATTGCTAAGGCTGGCTTTGAACTAGGGATCCTCCTGTATCAGCCTCCCAAGCTGTTGGGATTACCGATGGGCCACCACACCCAGCATAATTGCATTCTTTATTTGTAGTTTCCATTTATTTCCTTATCACTTACTTTCCCTAAGTAATTGGAAGTAGAGCTGCGTAGGGCCCACACACAGCAAGAAGCATCAAGGGGTGCTTGTCCTTTCTCCAACACAAATAACTATTCCCCAGAATATGACTACCAGCTTCAGCTGCCAGATCTGAAACATACAATTCAGAGGTGTCTAATTGAAAAAGAAAATAAAGATTTGTTTTTTCTGCTAAGCTTAAGGAGGAGCAGGGTGTGAGGTATATCCCTGTCAGATGTAGAATAAAGATTGATAAAGTAGTTTAGGGGACCTCTCCACTACTGCCAGTGAGATGAAATGAATTACCTAACATGGTTTCTCTGCCATTCTTTCCTGTGCCCATAATCCGACAGCTAGCATATCTATATAAAAGAGGATGTTTTCTGGAAATATTAAGCATATGAGTTGTCACCTGCTAGGGCTGCTATAACAAAGTGCTGTAGACTGTGTGGTTTAATCAGCAGAAATATATTTCCTCACAGTTCCAGAGGCTAAAAGTCAAAAAGGAAGGTGTTACAAGCCTTGTCTTTTTGTGAGTCCTCTCCTCTGCAAATAGTTGGCCATCTGTTCCCTGTGTGTTCATGTGGTCTCACCCCTGTGTAAGTCTGTGTCTTAATCTCCTTTTTTTTTATAGGTACACCAATCATATTGGATTAGGGCTCATCCTAATGAATTCATTTTAAGCTAATTACCTCTATGAAGCCCTATCTCCAATACTGTCACATTTTGAGGTACTAGTGGGTTAGGATTTCAACATATGAACATAATTCAGCCCATAATATCATATAAGATGAGGTACAAATAAGACTCTCGTGGGTCACAAATACACAAGTTAACCAAGATGTTCCTGTTAAATCCCTTCTATGTTTCTCACTGGCTGAATGTCTTCAGCAACTCAGGTAACCTGTGTGACTTCCATTCACTTTCAACATATGATACTCATTCTGTCTCAAAGGATGGTTTTAGGAATTGAGTCTAATTAATTAATAATAGCTAGAACTGATAAGTAAAGCTACAAGTCAAGCATGTAATTGGCTTATAGTAATTGGCTTATAGTAATTGCTCAATAGTCAAGGAGGGACCAGGTATGGTGATACATGCCTGTAATCCCAGTGGCTCGGGAAACTGAGACAGGAGGATCGCAAGTTCAAAGCCAGCCTTAGCAAACTTAGGCCCAAAGCAACTCAGTGAGACCCCCATCTCTAAATAAAATATTAAAAAAGGACTAGGGATACTGGCTCAATGGTTTAGCAACCCTGGGTTCAATCCCCAGTACCAAAAAATAAATAGATAGACAGATAGCTAGGTAGATAGATAGATAGATAGATAGATAGATAGATAGATAGACAGACAGACAGACAGATAGACAGACAAAGCAGTTTCTTTATTACCTATTTCTCTGGAATATGAATCCAGAATACAGTAGACTAGAAGTAATACTCAGAAAACCAATATTATTAACATGAAGAAAGAAAAAAAACTGTTCTTTTATTGAATACCTACACTACAGTCTCCTATGTACTCATATACATAGTAAGCCAAAAGTTTATTTTTTGCATAAGATTTGTAGGTCATTCATTCATTCAACACTATTTTTTTGTGCATCTAATCTGTACCAGGTACAGAAAGCAGTCTTCTCACCTTCTGTATGGCAAGGGCCCTTCTTACTTTCTATACCCAATGTCCTCTATGGTTCCTATAACAGATTAAAGATTCCCTGGCATTAGAGAGTTTCTGCAGAATTCAACAGGGAAATTTTTTTAAAAAAAGGAGAAAGGTCTCCAGTTGAACTATGATTCTTGAAGTCTAAATTTGTTCTGCTCTCTTTGGAGCAGTCTTACCTGAGTCCAGGGCTGTCGTGCTGTATCACTCTGCTGGTCCACATTACTAATTCAGCTAATTGCAGCAATTATGTGGAAGAATTGCTGCTAGTGAGAGAAACCATTATGCTACTCCCGAACAGACTGCATTCCACAGTGTTCATTAATTATGCCCGTCTACAGATTCACAACCACCAAATCATGCACTAGAGACTGCACACCATATGCACTGAGACCCTTCTGGAGTCACAGTGCATGTCTGTGTTGGATTGATTCTTTTAGTGCCCATCTTCTGCAACAGTCCTTGTCCTGTCCAGATCCTCACCTTTGAAATTAGAGTCAGGATGCATGATGTGATTTACAGAGAAGGGACAGACCTGAGTCTTCTGGAGCCACACAAACTGTCTGAACTATGGAGAAGTTAAAAATTCTCCATCCTGCAGCATGGCCCTCTTTAGAGGAAAGAAACAGCAGTAATGATGGGAGGTGGGATACTATAGCAAATCTTTGATATCTTCATGGATTTTCTTATTTTTCTCTCTCTTCTCTCTCTTTTCTCCCACCCCATCATTTGCCCTTTAACATGAGCAGCCAACCTCAGATGACCTTGTTTCATCTGCTGAATGTTCAAGTGATGATGAAGACTTCGTTGAATGTGAGCCGAGTACAGGTAGGTCAGGTCAGTCTTGTTTTGCTTGCTTTCTTCTTCATTTGCAAAAAAAAAAATAATACATACATACATATATGTGATTATACATGTGTTTTAAATATATTATAGTACGTTAATGTGTGTATTTTCTATATCTATATATGTATAAACATGCATATATAAATATTCATGTATAAATAAAAGCATCACATCCCATGGAAGGATCCCAGGGAAATTCAAAGTCCATTGACAGATAAAGAAAAATTCCATGGTAGACAACCAAACTTCGGTTGTCAGATGCACAGATTAACCACTGGGACAGGAAATGTATGGCAGCCAGTGTGCAGCTATGAAATTGACAAGGGAGTAAGAGCATGAGGAATTCCATATTGGAATGAGATCAAAGAAGCCTGAACTCAAAGTGGAGCCATGGAAGATTGACAAATATCACTTAAACTTCATGAATTCTTCTGAGCTTAAGTAGCAAAAATAAATATTTCAAAAGTAAACCAAGCATATTTTTTTTCCATGGGATTTCAACAGCAGTTAACATGGTATTAAATTTATACTAATTTTGTTCATTATATGTCTAGAGAACTTGTACAGCAATATAGTATAGTAAGTACAAAATTAGTACTGAATCATGCCATGTCAACAGCTGCGATGCTTCAAAATGTATCTTCCAAGCCGAAGTTGAGTAGACTTTGGTAATTTTAGATGCTTTAATGTGTACCTCATTTGGACCCAGATACATTTTGATGTTTTATGGTCTTATTTTATAGTGAGATATATATGATATAGTGTCCAATAGGCAACTGCAGACCCTAATTATTTCCTATCAACTTTCCCAAATCGTCTGTTTTGAGACTTACTCTAAATTAAACATTTATATGTATATAATA
Organism: Urocitellus parryii; assembly: GCF_045843805.1. NCBI lineage: Eukaryota > Metazoa > Chordata > Mammalia > Rodentia > Sciuridae > Urocitellus > Urocitellus parryii. Next base: position 24,001,381 of record NC_135536.1, on the reverse strand, counting down.
GAGAACAGATATCATCGAATTTCTGTGTATGTTTAGTAAAATTAAAAGCCTGAGGTTGGATCAGGATCTTATTTCTGCAAAAGCTAAAAGAAAGAAATAAAATTTTCCATTGGTTCTTTGGATTGCTTTAATTTTATTTTCCTTCTCTTTAAGAAAAGGCAAGTCATTGTTATTATTTTTTTTGTTTTGCTAATTCTAGAGAAATTTAAGTTTCATGAAAAGCAATATGTCAAAAATAAAAATCTTATATTCCTTACCCCAAAATTATTGATTTTAAATTGTGTTGAAGCCTAACTGCTTGGTTTCTTGCAAGTTGCTTTGGATACAGGAAGTTCTGTGGGTTTTATCCTTAGTATTACCCAGGGACATACCAATAATACATTGGCCTTACCATCCTGGAATAATTTGTTCCTTAGCTGTGTGGAGGGAAGACAAATGTGACCTTGTTAGAGTTTTTCAGGTTATTGGGTAATAATCTCTATGTGATAACTAAGGTTTTTAACTCTAAAGGGCAGATATATCCAATCCATACGAGATCATGACACCAAAGTTTTGTTCGAAAATTAATTCATCTATTCATTCAATAAATATTTCTGAACAGTAGGCAGGATATAATATATCTCCAGATTAGAGTCCTTCCTATTCCAATACTTTCATGAATGAGCTGTCAGAAAGTAAAATAAAGAATTTTGCTATATAAATTACCTCTCCAACATAGTTCAGTTCAACAAATACTTTTTGAAACCTAGCTGTGTCTGTTAGACATGTGCTAGATGTTAAGGACTCAGATATGAATCCAACATTTTCCTCAAAACATACGCAAAATGAACTGAGTAGCTAACCAATCATTGAAGATACTTAGACTTTAATTAGAATTTTCTGTTTGTATCCTTTCTCTGATTTTCTTCCTTTCTTATCAGTGATATGTGTGTAAGCAGCAATGTTTATCCCATCTTTAGAATATAAGCCATAACAATTCAAACTTTGCCATTCTGAAATATTATCACCATCTTCTCCAAAGAACCCCCCCCCAAGAAGGTCATCTTCACATGACCCATGTCATCAGAGAGAGAGGGATTTTCCAGATCTCAGGTTCACAAGTTGTACAGTTCTCAGGCTGTGTGTACATAATACTATTTGATATTGAACTTGAATAGGCCCAAACTTGATTGGTCCCAGACTAAGTTCATTTGATTTTTAGTGGCTGTACATGTGTTCCAGCTCATTGAAATGCAGAGAACAAAAATTCAATGCCAGCATTCCTTAAGGAACATGGGACAGTTGGGGAGAGGGAAACAATTTTTAAAATAATCTGTTGAATTCTGCAAGGGAGCACAGGAGGAAATGTGTTAAGTGGGGAGCCCTGAAAGAGTTAACACGTAGCTCAAATAAATTTATTAATCCCTTCTGCCTGGGATAATTTAATTTATCACGTTTGAAAAAATGAGCACTTTTGTTTCCTAAATTTATTTTTTTCTATACCATATTCCTGGTGAGTGATTTGGACACACACAGAAATACATCAGAAGCATTTTTAATACAGGAGACAAGTATCTCTATTGATGCAGAGACAAGAGGTTTGCCCTAAGGACCAGATTAACACTGGTGAGGGCTATCACTTTAGGATTATCAGGCCTTCTTCTATATCAAATGAAAGCTACCTCCACAGCCTTCCCATTTCTCAAGAACGATATGAATTAAAATCAGAAACATTACCAGTTTTTGGAGGCTCAGTGGGCACTGCCTGCACAACAATGGATCGTGGTGACACTTACCTAACTTTGACATAAATTGTTAAGCCTGAAATTCTATGTGAACGGTGAGATGAAAATTCTGGACTTATACAGCCTAATTCACTGCTTCCGTTTCTAAAATGTTATTCTCTCCCAGGCTTGTTGCTTGATAGAAATACACTACATTGGCTAATTATCTAGCCCTTTTTCTATCATACTTAACCTTATCTTCTCTCAGTTAACGAGTTTATTATTTTTTGTTTTATTATGAGGTGTTTCAAGTCTACACATAGTTTCCAGATTTATTTAGATTCACTTGAAACCCTCACACTTCATACATTTGGGCAGTTGAGTATATGCTCCAGTTCAATAACTCTTTTCTTATGGACATCAGGTTTTAAATGAAATGATTTTTCTAAATTTGTTTTCCTTACATCAAAATGAACTTTGTTGCTTCTGGCTTTGAGTCAGAGGTAAGCAGTCCCCTTTCATACCTAGAACTCATTTAGGCACTTAGGGATACCCATGGTTTGGTATAGTTTGATTAATTAAATCATGTTTAAGGATAAGTGTTTTTTGGAGCTTAGTTGACATTAGTCTAGAAACCTTATGAATCCAGTAGATGTGTATTTTTTTTCTGGAAAATATGCAAATGAGTTAAAAATCCTAAACCATGAAAGCAAGACACAGAATTAGAGCTTAATTAAGATTTGTTGACTGAATTAGTTTGACTCTCAAAATATCTCATAATCTCAAATTAAAATTGGAAAACATTTTTTCTATCTCTAACTTCATCTCACCATAAACAGCTAAAATAAAGTCTATTGAATTATTTAATGTCAATGATTTTGTGTAACTAAATGTTGTCCTAACAAAATCTACATTTCTTCCACAAAAATAAATGTTCTTCTCTCTTTTTTCCCTATCCACTTTTCTCCGGGAATTTAATTATTTTAGGAGTCACAGATATGATTGCATTTTTCTGAATATGTGCTTTAAGATTCCAGAATTGAGCCTTTTGACAATAAAACCAAATTAAGCCATCTGCATTCAGTGAAAATATCTAAAATATTTGAGTAACTACTATCTATCTAAAATTGAGGGTCAGGATTTAACTCTTAATTTATAAATGTTGACTGGGTTCCCCATAAAAGAAGTCAGTAATTAATATTTCAAATTTTGCCTTTGCATGCAAACACTTTCCTTCCTAACTTCACTTCTACTTATACTAAATTGGAAAGTGAGCTCCTACTTTATTTCATTGTCCCTCTTATGGGTCCAACAAGAAAAAGATAAACAGTAAAGGGCTCCAATAACTATCACGAAGTGAAATTCTCTCATGAGATATGGAAGCCAAATAACAATTAAGATCTTTAACAGGTTCACATTTGTGATCTAAAATGTGGTCATGAATTCTGAAATTCAGAGAAATTGATGACAGTTATTTTTAGTTTCTTCTCACCCTCTCCCACCTGTCACTGCTACTAATATTCTACCTTTAGAAGCAGAAATAGCATCAAAACAAATATAATCTTAGATTACTTTTTGTAAAATTAGAAATTATCAATTTCCCAGAGGTTACATATGTATAGTTTCAATAGTATAAAAGTCTTCATGACAGGTCGGATAGAACAGATTTTAAAAAATAAATAAAAAGAAATATCTAGGACTCCTAAGAAATAGGCACCTAAGAAATAGGCATAGAATGACTTAAATACCATATTGATTCATCCAGCTGGTATCTGGGAATACATTTTTCTGGTTGTCAATTAACCAGACTTTTTGCCTTTGCCTTTGTTCAGTGTCCTTTAATCAAATCTCAAGGAAAAGCACTTCCACCAGAGACAGGCAGTGAAAGATGAAACACATCCATCCATCGATAGTGTTGCACTGAACCCCTTTTGTAGTGGTTGGTTTGAAGGAAACGCTTAAACTAATAGCAGTAAAAGGAGACCACAAAATAATTACTATTTCCAGAGTGGTTCTCAGATATATTTTTACTACTCAAATCTATAGTCCTAGCAGTTTTATTTAGTGCCATTGCTACTTTGTTCCTTTTTGTTAGCACCATTACAATACCTAATGCAGATTAGGTGAAATTAGAATTTAGCAGAACACCAGTTACAGAGCATTTTTGTAGTTGTGTTTTCCAGGTGAACTGGGTTCTTTGTCTTTATCAGTTTGAGATGCCTCACTAAGGTATTTCCAATATCAAAATCTGGCATTGAGTTTTTAAAAGCTCACCAAATGAGAGTTTTATTTACTGGAACACGGTAGAAAATGCAGTTGAAATGTTAAGACAAAAATAATTTCCTAGTGACAGATAAATAGAAATAGAGCCTTATTTACTAGAATCTGAAAGTGACAGAAGAATGAAGGTGCTGATCGTTGGCCTTCAATATATTTGTGATCTTCTTTGTTTATATAAATACATTCTGTCAGATTAGTATCTCCAGCAAGTCAGAGGGAAGTTAGCCATCTATAAGTCTTTTTTGTGAAGAATTAATTTATTCATTTAAATTTAGAAAAAAATTCTAAAAATAAATTCATGATTGGTAAATAGAACCATGGGTAATTTTTGTCAAGTGGAGTAGAATATGCCTAAGTGAAAGGAAGTTTGGAGCATCACCATGACTAGAATTTCACATTGAAGAGCTCAGAACCACTTAAAAAAATACTTTGAATAAAGAATAAAATGAAAGTAATCTGACACAATGTTTTAGCTCTAGAAAGAGCAATAGAAATAGTGGGAAAATGACTTAATTGATCCTTGACTGTGGACATTAATCATTTTTGCATTTGAGTTATAACAGATGTCCAATGTACACAAAAGCAAACAGTTGCTTGCATATTTAGGTCAAGGCTAAATCCTATCAAGTTTTGAATTGCTTTCATTGATCTATAAATTATTGGAGTATATTCATGGGACCATAGTGTTCCCAATTTTAATGCTGTAATTTCTAGTTTCATTCATATCACATTTTTTTATATCCCAATACTTCTACTTCCCAAGTTAATTTTTAAGCCATTGTAGTTAACTATGTACTTTTTAAAAATCCTAAATGGTGAAATGCTTTGAAAGTTAGAATAAGAATAGAAATGGAAGTATAGGAAACTTCTACTAATTGTTTATTACCCTTTAGGCCATTGATAGATTAATAACATTGATGGTCTACAGGTCAACAGTTATTATGTAATTCATAAGAAAAATAACCAATTTAATTTAAAATTATAAAAATGAGAAAAACTTTTTATCCAACTTGATTACTGAAGATGTTTTTTTATGTTGGGGAGGAAGGCAAGGGAAGCAATGAGATCCATGTGTGACTGTGAACACTTTGATCTGAAAGTTGAATATGTCATTTATTTGCATTGCATTTTTGTGGAACACCTATGTGTAGGCATGGACTGGGTTCTAGAAAAACAAAACTCAGTAAGAGCAGACTCCTTCCTTCTAGGAATTTACAGTCAATTATTAAGGCAGGTAGAAAAGTAAGGGGAATAAAGGAATGAAGGAAAAGGAAGAGAAGAAACAATATGAACAATGAATGAAAATGCCTAGAATACTATCAGAACTCTCAGGAGAGTCCTTGAACTCATTGAAGAGTACAGGCACAAAAAGAATCACAGATGATGCCAACCACAGATAGATTGAATTCACACCAAAGAGCACACTTCTGTATCTTGGTTCAGGGGACACAGAAATTTTCATTTATTACAATGGAAACATTAGTACAGTTTGGTGACAAACTTTAATTTGAAATTTATGTGTGTATATATATATATATATATATATATATATATATATATATATATATCCTAGTGCCAGGGCTTTTTTAGACAAAAGATGGGCATGTTTAGAGCAAGAACTTCAAACCAAACTCATGAGAACTTCCTGTTTCCAAATGCTAATGCAAGAAGAAAATAAGGAATAGCTTAATGAAATCATTAAGTCCCCCCAAAATAAATACGTAAAGAGGGATTGGGTTTTAAAGAATCATTTTTATTAGTTTCCTTTTATTGTTTATGTTTGGAATTTTTTTTCTCCCATAAGTCCCAAATACAGGTACTGTGTGTGTATATACATATATATAAAATGTGTGCATAGTAAATAAATATATAATGCCTGTCACTCCATATATATGTAGACACAGTATAAATGGTACTAGACTAATATAAGCAGAGATTAACAGCCCCTGCCATCAGTCATGTGTTTACACAGAAATTCACACCATCATTCTTAACCAGCATCCGCTGACATAGACATGCATGATAACTGTTTTAACGTGGCAAACAAAGCATGCTAACTTTTATTTAGGTTTTGTTTTCTTCTTTATCATAGTTATAATGGTGATTCCATAATTCAGTTATCGTTGGGAAGGGTGGAAAGAAAAAATTATACAGATATATCTATCTATATATGCACATTCCTGTGTGCATATATATATAAATAGATATATATCTTGTATAGATTTGAAGAACATTTTCTGTTGTTTCACCTCATCTTGTGCCGCATGAATTTTTGGTGGTTCAATTTACTTTATTTTATTTTGATCCATATTTAGTATTTTGGTCATTATGGCTATTTTTAACTCATTGCTATACTTTTATGAATAATTATGATCATTGTTTTTTTTTAAATACTGAGAGATATATAGACATACAAATCAAACAAGGCAACAAAATCTTTTCTTGCCATCCTAATCTTGAATTCCTTCCCCTTCAGCATATCCCTCCAGTATTTATCTCAAAACAAATCCCAACAAAACCCAAGAAAGTTGTGTACAAAAGAATGAAATACTGTGTTTTCCTCTTCTTCCTTCTATGCATATTTTTCCTTTTAATTTCCTTCCTTTCCTTTTTTTTATTTTCCCCCATATCTGCACAGGCCACTTGCCTTCACTCTTCCCCTTATGACCATGTAATTAACTATAAAAAGATGAGCAAATGAGCCAGAAACAGAAGTCAATAAAAGAAAGAAAAACACACAGAAAACAACAACTGAGAAACACACCCCTTTCCACAGATTTCAGATGGCATAAAAAGAATTTTATTGCAGATACAGAGTATATGTTGTATCTTTTTTTTTTTTTTTTCTGGACACGCCCAGGATCATTTGTGTGGCATGCAGTGACAGTTTTGTAGCTAATCAACTAACCATGGCTCCATCTCCAGTGCATGGGCTCTAATGACGCCATCTTGTGTTTCATCCAAGTGCCACATCCAGGCTAACCCAGCAAGTTCACTGTATGAGTTGTGGGGATAACTTTCTTTTATAGTTACAATTTCATGGGTTCTCTTTTTTTTTTCCATTGGGTCATGGCAGCCCCAAGAGCTGCTCCTGCAGCATCTCTGTATGGTTTTGTTTGTGTATTTTCTTTCCTTGGCAAAGCTGTCAAGCATGTGTCTCTTGTCTGGTCCATTTGTCTTGCCATCTTGTCTTGGAGTCCACTGTTGTGCTGTCGTTCTGTGATTCTGTTCTCTGTTTGTAATATGTGGTTTGAAATCCTCTGCCTTTATTTCTCTGTCTCCTATTGTCTCCACTTTTAACCCTACCCCTAGGGAACTTCACAAAGAAGCAAAACAAAATTTCAGTTGAATTCTATGGCTGACAACTGTGGTTTGCATCTGGAAGTCATAAGTTGCTCTTTTACCTAAGGAGGCAAAAATGTACAGTGGGAAACTAATACTAATTAATATACAAACAATAATAAGAAACCCTTGTTGATTGCTTTGGCATGATTAAATTGGCTTAACTGTTAAAGGGACTTCACAGAAGAGCTAATTTAAAAAAAAAAAGTTTTTCTAAAATTGATCAACTTTCTTGTTAGAACCATTTCTTCAGAAACAGATCTACAGAAGATTGTTTTCAGCAAATGCTAGTAAGGGAACACCATCACACTGCTATTGAGATCAATGTCTTTTCCTAATTTGGTGAGGAATCTGTGGAAATCTGCATGTGTGTATTATAACATTCATTTATGTTTATGTATTTTAACATAAAATATGAATATGTTCAGCAAGGCATTAAGGAGGGGAAAAATCTTCTTAACTAACTGGTTCTTTCTTCATGCATATTTTGAGGTAAGATTATCTTTTGATCTTTCTGAATCAATGATGCATATTTTATTTCATTTTTTAATTCATGGAAGCATTAGAGAGCCAACACTTTAACTTGAAGCTAAATTATTTCTTTTCTCATTCTGAAGAAACTGACATATGCCATAAAATTACTTCTGAGAATAGAGTCTGAATTTCTTGAGCTAGAAATGGGAGAAAGTACTCAGTTAATTGTCCAAGTGCTGGATTGTACCTGTGATTACCCAAGCAACATAATGCATTACTTGGAAAAATTTGGTTGGTTTGATACTAATATTATGAAAAGGACACCGCGTAACAACTTCACTTCCTTAATAACGGGGGCTGAGTAAGGGAATATGAAATAGATAGGAAATGGGCAGTAGGTAATAGACTATTAGAGATTGTCCTAAGATTAAAAAGTCCATACTTTAAATCTGGAAAAGAACAAGCATATCAAGGCACATGCTCATGTCAGCGTAGCTCTTTATCTAAAAGAGAGGGAAAAGGCAAAGCAAGAGGAAATGATTCAGGCAACTTGAGCTAAGCAGAATTTCTCATGAAAGAGGGGAGACAAGGAACAAAAAAGAGAGAGGGAGAAAAGGAAAGGAGGAAGACAGGGAAGAAAGGATAGAAAGAAAGAAAGTATAGATATCAACAACTTCCAGAGCATAGATAATAAAATACAGTAAAATAATTAGGATGTGATGAGTGAAAGTCTTTATTATCTGCCCTTTTAATATAATTTGTTTGTAATTATATGTTAATTTTTTCTAATGTCCATGTTTTAAAAACCACTTTGCATAATACCTAAAGCTGTAGCTTTCAGCTGTCAGAAACTGGCTCAAACAGCACTGGCCTACCAATGAATTCACTGCTGTATATCTTATTGAAACCTCTTTTTGAGGTATGAGGTAGACACTAGAGGAGTTACCTCACAATTGAGAACATTGGGATTCCCTTTGCTTTTCCAAGGTCAAATGCCTGCATACATAGAACATAGGTAAGATTCAAATGCAATGCTGATTAGAAATGGATACATTTTCTTTCTATTGCAGTGTGCACATAGCATCAGGCTTAACAGGGAATTAAAGTGCTATGATCTGGACTCATCATATGCGCCTTCATAGAGCTTAATGAGAGTAGAACTAACTCATGGTCCCAAGGAGGTCCTTGCTTTAGAGACCTGCATAAAATGGAATTGATATTATGTTATAGTTGTGTTGGTGGAAAATGTAGACAGTTAAACAGAGACAGGATTCCTCACATTCTATAGGTAAGTTCCATAGGAGTTATGCCTGTGTCTTCATGAGGACATCTGCTCTGATGAACTTTGTGTCCTCAAAAGTTGCCAGATAAGTGCATGGTGGCACACCCCTGTCATCCCAGTGGCTCGGATGCTGAGGCAAGAGGAATGCCAGTTCAATGCCAGCCTTAGCAAAAAGCAAGGTGCTAAGCAACTCAGTAAGATCCTGTCTCTAAATAAAATGCAAAATAGGTCTGGAGGCGTGGCTCCATGGTCAAGTACCCCTGAGTTCAATCTCCAGTACCAAAAAAAAAAAAGGAAAAAGAAAGAAAAATTGCTAGATAAGCCTTCCTCCCTAACATTGAAGATGAACAGGACGTTTCTTAGATTTTCAAATTCTATGTCTTAAGCTTTGGAAAGATTGTAGAAGATGCATTTCTTAGCACCTAATTATAATCTCCAGCATGATTCCATTATTCGGTTGTTATGTTTTTGTAACTTTTAAAATATAATGAATTTTATTTAGTTATAGTATTTGATGCATGTTAATTAACCAGCTGCACTGTGAAATATGTCAATGCCCTTTGCTTGCACATTTTCTCATAGAGTAAACTAGTATATTAACATTTAAAACAGCATGAAAACCATTATGTTGCAGAAAATGACTGCAGCTTTTAAAAAGATCATTTTACGGTTAGATACTTAGTCATTGCTTTGTGAAAGCATCTGAAAGATCTGGGAATTAAAAAGGAAAGTATTGGGTTTATTAGCTCTCCTAATTTGACAAGACAGATTCTCTGGTCAGTTTCTGATAGAATATTTAGCCTTAATTTAGTATGAGATTTAGTTGTTCCATGGTCAAGTTTTCTTTGTTTGTATCTTATTTTATTTTATTTTTTTTATTTTGTTTTGAGGTGCTGAATTTATTTTTGTTTTTAGGGCCTTGCACATGCTAGGCAAGTGCTCTACCACTGAGCCATATCCCAGTCCCCTCCTGTGGTCTGATTTTAAGATAGCATGTTTAATACTGAATAAAGTCTCCTAAAGTGATTTATAGGCCTTCCCATATAGGTTTACCACTGTTGTAGTTGTTCTTTCATTCATTGAATATTCATGAAGCATTTGCTAGAGTTGGCTAAGTCTTAAGTACTTTACTTTTTTTTTTTTTTGGTACTAGGGATTGAACCCAGCAACACATTTCCACGTATGTTCTTAAAATCTTTAATCCTCACAGCAATCTTATAAGGGTCTGCTATTATAATCTCTGTCTTAGGGATTTACAAACCATGGCACAGAGGAGCTAAACAAATGGTTGAAGTCACAAACTAGGAAGTAAAAGAAACAGAAGTAGAATCCAAGGCACCTGTTTCCGACCCACACACTGGTCACTATGCCATGCTGCCTCTTGTGTAGTCCTTACTTTCCACTGACCATTTATGTAAAAGAGCTATCTTCATAACAATGAAAGGAAGCTTGTGTATTAAGCATATCAAGTGGTCAGAAAATACTTGCTAAGTAGGCTAGTTATTATGTATCTCAAAGACTTCAAGGACCTTAATTTGCTAAGGTTATGAGATCCTTCAATTATGATTCATCCAAATGGTTATTGCAAGTTACTCTGGTTTCTGGTGTGGCAGGATGGTTCTGGCTTTGAAGAAAAATACCACCAGTTATGCGAAGTTTGTCTTGCTTGATGTCACCTGTGTGATAATTCATGTGCTGGAAGTTTCCAGCTCATTAGTCACTATCGCTCCTCCTGTTGAAAACATCTGATCACATGGCAGCCACCTCTAACTGAAGTTAACATTCCAAGAATAGAGGCTCTTAGTGAGAGATTTGGTAAGAAGCTGCATTTTCTTTATTTCAGAAATAATTATTGGAACACAGTGTTTTAGATGTTACAACTAATAGAAAGCAAAACAGCAACAAGAAGGAAAAACAGTGAACATATATCAGAGAATGAGCTTTCTCCCTTGGACCCTTTCTGACATCAGTGTCTATTAGAATCCTACCCATTTGTTTATTTTTCCCCTTTGTTTATCACTTCCTTGCATTAAATATCTACAATGACAGTAAAACAAAATCAAACCAAACAAACAAAACTTTCAGAGGCTTTTGCATGCAAGAAATGAATCTTAAAAGGAATTATAAAATGTGAACATTTGCAAAAGGAAAGCATCCTTTCAACCCCGTTTGCTGTGGCTAGAATCTTCCAAGGAGTGTGTGGTCTGCACAAGCATTTGAGGGCCTCATTACAAGTTATCAATCCTGACCCATCCTGAAGCCAGATCCTACCAAGGAAATTTTGTACAGTTGAAAATGATTGAGTACTCTCTGTCCTTGGCTTGTCTTTCCATCTTAACTTTGAAGCACAGAAACCTCTTTTATTACTAAAAGATGAGAGTTGACAATCTTGTATTGCCAAGCATTCAAGTTTCTCAGAACAATAACAACAGAGCAAAAGCTGGCAAATATTTTCTGTAAAGGGCCAGAGAGTAAATATTTCAGACTTAAGGTCTTATAGTCCCTACCATAACTACTCAGGTCTGCAGTTGTAATAACACGAAATTGGCCGCAGATATACATTAATGAATTGGTGTGGCTGTATTTCAATGAAACTTTTTACAAAAGCAGATGTTGACCTGGCTCTGACCACAAGCCATACACTGCTTATTGACCTAGATCATGATAGGTTAGATGTCTGTAGTCTTTTTAACATTTTTGTTTTAATGGCTGAAGCCTTCTTGCCCATATTATCATCACTCCTAACAAGTGTTTGTTGAGTTTTTTCACTAGCACAGGCAAGCACATCACATAACACAGGACATGTTTAAAGTTATTGTCCACCATTGTTTTACATGTATCCTTATCCCAGGCTTGAAATGTGATTATGGCGTTTTTCTGGAAGAGTCTGGCCCTTCCATTTGCAAATCCATCTTTTGAACTCTCGGCCTCTGCTGGGAAGCTGCATCTCCCCTGCTTACAGACCTCTTTTGCAGTAGCTTCCTTGAGCTCCTGCCCACATGCTGTGTCACATCCTAGTAATTCTTCCCCAAACCTTGACTGTGGGTTAGGGAACTGACAAATGTCTAAATGACTGAGATATGATATTTGCAACCCGCTGAGAACCTCTTCTTTCCCTGTACTCTTTGATTTGTAGCTTTATAACTTTTGTGGGGAAAGTGAGAAAAACATTCTTGGTGACACAGGCAGTGAATGGGGAGGACAAAATCAAGGAGGCACAATATATAGGACTCCATTTGGCCTTGCAAACAAAAGCATTTATTTATATCTTAGCCCTCTGAATGTCCTAGGTAAGGGATTATACAGTATGGTGCAGGAAGGAGCATCCTATGTCCTGAGGTGAATAATGTGTTCTACCACCTGGCAGCAGATTAGACAGGAACAGGCTAAGAAAATACAGGTTCAAAGCCTTATTTAGCATTGCTGTGAAAATGGCATTTGTTGCTTAAGGATTTTATTTTAGAAATTAGTGCCGAGTCTCTTTAGTATCTTAACATTAGAAGTCTGAGGAGAGGAAATAGGAAAGACTCATATATGAACACTGGGTGAACGACAGCCAGATCCTAATGTATTCCAACTCCAGGGGGAGCATAAGATGAACGTTGGGAGCCAGGATGCTTGTAATGACATTATGAGCTTGCTCCATCAGCAAGACCCCTGCTGTGCTTTTGTGCCTGGAGTTATAAGGCTCTGAATTATATAGAAAGCAAAAAGCAAAATGAGGAGATGATACTATGAGAAAAGAAAGATGGAGCCACAAGGGGGGTCTGGGGCAGGGGGAGCAAGAGGTATAAGGATTGGCCTTGAAAATTTCCCAAATTGGAATTACTATTTTAATAAGCCTCTGAGATAAAGGAAGCCGAAGAAAGCAAGCGTGAAACAGACCATCGCAAGCACTACTGAGGGCCTGAGAATAAGAAACAGGATGAAGCTTCTTGGTTCCCATTATACTTGATATCACTTGGCATGTCACCATGTGGCTGGTTGGTTTATTTGCTTATTAGTATGTCATTAGTAGCTTTCCTATAAAGCAGAGAGGTAAACTCAGCCTCCAGGACTTTGTAGAGGTAGTCAACTAGGTTTAATGCAACCTGGTAAACTATTAGCACTACTGCTAAACTATTGTGAGGTGCAGAGAACATGCCTTCATTTAATGACATTCAAATTAAGTAAATTAAAAGAACAAAAATTAAAACCTGCTTCATGAAGGTCAGAGAAGGCACAGCGATGAGACAGAAAACGTTTTCACTTTCTACCCTTTCAAATTTTTGGAAGGATTTGCTCTCAGTAAAAACCCTTGCTGACATATTACATCATTGAAGACAATGCATTTCAAATTAACCCCAGTAATTTCTCTTCCAAACTCCCATAAAGTTAAGACAATTTGTTTTCATCTTTTTTTATCTCTTATTATGATTTTGAAGTTCATGTAACTTTATAACTGTAAGCTTGAGAGACTTAGAGTTTATTGTAATGGTTTTGGTTTAGGTAACACATCCCAAATCTACAAAGGTAAATTGGTTTGCTCAAGGTCACGAAGCTCATGCCTGTTAGAGTTGTAATTAAATCCCAGGTGTCCTCAATCCATAATCCATGCCATTTTACTGATACTGTGTATCAAGTTTCAAATAAAATGCCCAAAGATTTTTCTTCTAAACAGATGTGGCATCCATCACAATATGTGTGAAAAACTCATTATCTTTCCTTTACTGGTCAGTCATAGTTTCCACATGAGAGAGGACATCATCGACCCTCTTAGGGATCAAATCTACAACTCAATATTTTATCAGTCACAAAAGAAACTGAGAGATTACAGACAAATGGTGAACCTATTAGTGGAGACAAGAAGTCGCTTGTGATTCTGTCTCAACCAGCATCTGTTCTTGTCGGTGATGCTGCCTACCTGCAGAGAGGACAGGTAGTTCCATAAGCTGGACCACTGGTTCTCAGGTTTCAGCTCACACCAGATCTAGGTTGGGCCAAAGTTTCCTCTGATCCACTAGGCAAAGAGAAATGTGAGGGCCATACAGCAAGTCTCCACCAAACTTAATTTACAGAATTGCTCTACCTTGTGACACTACATCCTGTGTTTTTTGATGTTTAAAATCAAACATCTAGAAACCAGAAAACTAGAGGTGTAGAGTGTTTTTTATGTTGCCATAAGAGATTTAGTAGATTATGATAATTCGAGACTTTTCAAAGTCTCAAATCTGTTATGAACTATTAAGATCAAGCCATGTATTTCATCAAGGTACCAGGAAGTTACTAAACACCAATCACCAATCACTTAGTAAGTATTAAAAAGTATTTAAAAGTTTTAATCTCGGTAAGGTAAAGACATAAAATAGAATAAGCAAATTAAAAAAAAAACTAGGATGAATATTATTAGAAGGCAAGATCAGTTTGTAAAGGTAAATATACTTGATAATAGAAACTTTAAGTACTATCTGGAAAGATAATTCATGCCTATAAAATTCAGTCTGTGTGCTAAATCTAGAGAGTTTTATTTATTTTTTTCTCATCTGAAGTCTTATGGAAAAGTAGAAACAGTGATTTTACAGAGCTGAATTAGCCTCCTTTTGAGCTAACAGGATCTATATACATGTCAAGAGAAGGTCAAATACTGTAGTCACAGCCCAGATGAGGAATGTGAGCTACTCCAAAGGGAATTGCAGAATTTGTATCGACAGTTCTCACATCCTCTCCCCCTTTTCTTCTCTTCTGTCATCTATACCAATAGTCTTTTGCTTCCTGAAATTATTATCTAACCATTGAAAATATGACTCTTCGTGTAGCCTAACAAGGAATCATCCTAAGTTGTCTGTTGGAAATCAGAGGTTTAGAGTCCTGGATCAGATGTGAGGATTCTATTATGAATACCAAACTCAACAGGGATAATGTCTAGGTGATGGCTGATGAGTGGTTTCTATTCTGTTATTTATACTTTAAGTCCTCATATAGAATATATATTACATTTATCATCAGAAAGAAGGGATATATGTTGCTTTTAAAATGTAAAAGACTGCATTAGGCCAACCAGGAAAACCTTGTAAATTTTCAGGTCTAAGAGCTCTGCCACAGTGGTAATTAAAAGAAAAAAAAGTGAATCTTTCCTTTCCCTTGAGTTGAGTGATGATGTAAGGTCTTGCAAGGGAAGCTGCTGAAAAGGTTTGGAGATGATGCTGCCGATGATGTGTAGGGCTCTGTATGACTGAGCACACATTGCTTCCCTCAGGTCAGTCCTGTTCATCAACTGACAAATGGTCCATGGACACACCAGGTGGTCATATAGTAAAAGTGGGTAGGAGATACCCTGTAAATGACCCATGACCAGAAAGTTTAAAATCTGTGCTTGGAAAGCATAAACCCAGATGGAATATGATGTGGCCTTCAAGAGACACTTGGGAAAATGATTGATTTTTTAGCCCAGCCTGGAGTGATGTGTGTATCCTCGGTGCCTGGCCACCCCTTATCTGTGCATCTGCTTGTTTGATGTAATAAATGGATGAAAGGGTACAGTTGAGAATGAGTAGTTAAAAACTTTACATTCCTGTCTCTCTACTTCCCTTTTTCCTCTTCCTTCTCTCCCTTGAAAGGATGTCCAGAAAATTAAGCCAGCTGTAGATTAATTGACACTCTCTTCCATGTGGGGAACATCTGTCACTGTAGCTACAAAGACCATATTAACAAATTAAAGCATTTGATTACCTTGAACACAAAAGAGTGCATCAGTGGTCTCTTCCGCCTTTTAGTTTATTGGGGTTTTTGGTTGCTCTTTTTGTCACGTGAAGTGTATGACTGTAGTCCATCCCTGAAGCTGTGAGATATTTTAGCAGATGTTGTTTTCTACAACTTTACTGTTTCCCTTGTGGAAACGGGAAACAGCCCTCAACAGAAGCAATTTCGGAGGAGACAGAAAAGGTCTCCATCACAAACGTATTTTTAGAAACAGCTGGTAAAACAAATGGTCCAAGTGTGATGCCGGGAGCATCGCTATTCAAACAATAGGGTTGTTTAAAGATAAAAGCAGCTACTTCTAAATATCAGCACTATTGTGATTTCTACACTTTCATTTAAGAGATGGGAGCGCCTGCTTAGATTTTTTTTTTTATTCCTATTTTGTTTTCTGGGACAGCTTCTTTGATTTTGTTAGTATGTGGATTTATCAGAAGCGGCTCATCCAGTAGTTAAATTGTGGATATCATCCCACATAGAATGCATTTGAAAATTTGCATATAATAGATTTCTAAAATTTGCTTTCCACTCAGAGGAATGTTCTTGTTTGGTCATGTTGACAGGTAATCCAAATGATTGTAACAGGAAATTGATACTGTCCTTACGTGGTTCCTGATTCTACAACCCGTGTTTCTAAGATGTCAGGCAGTGCTACTAAATGGCAAACTTTTGTGTTTGTGACCATTAAAAATCTGATTTTGTTTTCATTTGCCTCATTCAGAGTCTGCTTATGACCTTGCCTGTGTCCTGACTTCATTTGTGTACGGAGCTCTTTTGTTCTGCATCCATTGCCAAATGTCATTACATAGCTTCCCTTATCACACCGATTGGAGAAATAGTCCTTTATTGTATTTTTTACTGCAGTTCCGATTTTCCAATTGCTCATGATTCTGTCTGGGTCAGGCATTGTGCAGATGCTGATTTGTGGTTATTGAACTTGATAAACAGGTTCCGCCCATCAGCTGCTATCCGTGTTTATGCAGTCCTCCACTTTGCTTTACTACAGTTCACTAAAGAAAATTTCAGTAGTGGTGTAGGAAGAGTTGTTGCCATGTTGGGCCTTAGCAGGATCTTACACATTGGTGAAGGGCCCCATTTTAAAATGACACATGAGGAATCGTCTTCAGTATCTTCACCCCACCTCCATGGGACACAATAATTGATAATTGATGGATACAAGTAGAAAATTTGAAAAGTGCTTTACTTTCTTTTTTTTTTCATTAAATATATAAAACCATCTTTTCTAGACCAGCACATGAACAAATGTATCTCTTGGCCATTTTACCCCAAATGGAACTAGTTTGGAATATTTTTTTCTATCATATTGGCATTGGAACACATGATCAAGATACTAATAAGCCAGATTAAAAGGAAAACAAAGCATTGCTCTGTTTCTATACTTTTCCTAAAACATCAATCCATATATTTCAGACAATTCTTTTGATGTAAAAACAAGGCCCTTTTGGAGTTATAGATCTTCCAGCACATGTTACATAGGAAATATGAAAACAAAGCATCCCTATGTATGTGTATGATACCAATGTGTTTGCACATCCTTATTACACAATGCCAGCTTCATACCCTGATCTTCCTCAGAAATATTTTTTAACTTTTGGTTTTAAAACAATTTTGAAGTTGGAAAAAGCTATAAGTGTACCTAAATCCTTAGAGGCACCATTTTTGCCTTTGCTTTACCGTCATTTCTCTATACAGATGACCCTAGAATTATAGTAAACCTGTCGTAAGTTGTAGATACTGAAACTGGAAAACCCATTTAATACATCTCACCAACCCAACAATGTAGTTTGGCAATTCTATTTGCCATAGAGTGTATCTGGGAGTTGTGGCTCATTGCTGCTGCCCAATAATGCCAGCAAATATTGCACCACATATTACTAGCCCAGGGAAAAATCAAAATTCAAAATTTTAAGTACAGTTTCCTCTAAGCAAATATTGCTTTTACATAGTTTTCAAGTCAAAATAACATTAATTCAGGCCATTGAAAGTCAGGAACCATGTATATATGTCAATGTGTGGATATAAGAAACACACACAAACACTGATATGACCAAATTGTTTGGGGAATGTGTGTACAAACCATCATGCATATAGATATATACATTTGAGATTATGTTGCAGACATTATTAGTTCCTTTACCCCCAAATAATTCAGTGTTTATTTACTAATAAGAGCTTTCCCTTACAAGGAAATATAAACTTGATATATCAAGATCTCATAGAAAGTGTAAATTCAAATTGCACTAATGACTTCCTAATGAGCTTTGGGATTACTTTGGACCCTGATCCAATTCAGGGTCAATGCATTTAGTTGTCCAGCTCAACAAAGTTTTGAAATATTTTTCTAATCTATTGTTTTATTTCCCCATTTTCCCTCTATTTAGTAAATTTAGAACAAGTGGTGGATTGATATGGAAGCAGGATTTTACAGCTTGAGCCTTAGCACAGGAAGATTTCCTTTCTTAGAACTTACTAGAAATATGACATAGAGTATATATTCCTTAAAGAGCATTGATAAATGGAAGCTATTCTGGCTAACTGAATCCTTTCCATTAACATCTTCGCTTAATAGCTGTGTATTGAGCATTTACTGTGTGCTAAGTGTGAAAAAAAACACTAGAATAAGCAACAACAGAGATCCTCATGAGCTAGTGGAGAAAACTGTCATTTAATTAATCAAGTGATCTTCAAATGAGTGTGTTGTGACAGCCTTTGATGAGTGCTCTGAAGCAAAAGCCCTTGGTGCTGCGAAGCATATCCTGGTAGGGCAGGTGACAAGGCAGAGGTTGATAGTGTGAGCAGGGAAATCTCTGAGGAAATTATATTTGAGCTGAATAATCAGAGATAAGTGAGAATTAACTGAGCAAAGAGGAGAAAAGCATTTGAGCTTGCAAGAAATTTTAGACATTAGGAAAAATCAACCAACTCTGAGAAAGTCATTTGGAAGCTGGGACTATTTCATAGGATTTTGTTCTAGAGGAAAAAAAAGAAGGAACTAAATGGTGTGGGTGTCTTTTTTCATCCTGGAATGAACAGATGTGAGTTTTGTGAGTTTTGTGGGGAGGAAGTGGGCTTTGTGAAGAATGGAGATTTCTTAAGTAAAATACATCCCCTTAAGGAATATTGGTTCAAATAAAAAAAATGATTCTTTCTTTTTGGTACCCCAATTCCTACAATAGAAGGGAAGGTGATAGGAATAAACTGTAAACTGAAAGGGTCACCAAATTCATTTCCAGGTTCTCAAGTTTTAATTATATTTTACAGTTTGGGGCATAATTGTGCATTATTTCTTCAAGCATTTACAGTCTGGATATGAGAGATGTAATTTAAGATAACACGTAAATTCTAGGCCTTTTATATATTGTAGAGCCTATTAGTGAATTAGTCACACAATTTTTTTAAAGAAACAGAAATTGCCACAATTTTGTGCAGGTGTTGTTAACTGATGGTGGTAAAAGAGTGGAGATCAAATTTTGATCTACTAGAGTTTCACCCTTTAGAGAAAACGTGTCCCTTTCCCTACCATGGTCCTTGTCACTATACCCATTGTCAGTTAAACTCTCAAATATGTGATCTTAAAGTGACAGTGTGATTAGTGACTCAAAGGAAATGGTTTTTATGGGTCCTCATTTATTAATATTTGCCCCACAATAAAAATTAAGGTTTGTACTTCTACAGTTGGAATGAAAACTACTTTGTACTGAGCATGTATAATAATAATAAATCACACTAATAGTTTCTTCAGAAAGGAAATAATAGGATGCCTATTCCAGAATGTTTGCCACTACCATAAAAGTTTCCTAAGCCATGTTTTTGATAGCTAACAGCATTCTAGTACTGGGTTGGAATGAATATATATATATATATATATATATATATATATATATATATATATTTTTTTTTTTTTTTTCCTGTCAATTGGAGAAGAGCAGGTTTTCTTTCTGTCTGTCATTGTCCATGCATGGGCACTCTGCATATAAAAATCCATCACTTCTGCTGATTGCATTTTATAAGATTACTGCTGATTACCATTTAGATTCGTTACGTAACATAGCACATTTTATGGAGTCAGGAGCTAGTAGCCACCAAGGTCAATAGTGGTAGCCTGAATTAGTTATAAATGAATTGGCTTATTGCCCACACAATGATCAATATAATGTGCTACCAAAAAAGCTTAGTTCTAGCCCCTGAACATTTTTTTTTTAAAGTTCTGAGGAATAACAGACTTCTCTGTAAAGTTTTCTTCATTGAAAGAGGTTTCTAATGAGTGTCTTTTTCGTGGAATAGAACTGAGTTATGGTAACAACATCATCTACACACCCAGCCTACCGTGGCCACAAAATCCAATGACTTTTTTTTTTTATTTATTACTATGAAGGTGCCTGCATATCCACAGCCCGCTCACTGTATTTCATTGCAATGCATTGCTTCGCAACATTCTCTGAATGGAGACGATATGCTCCATGACTTCAAATTCAGGCACTTCCTGCAAGCAGGGCTTGTTTATCTATCTGAACACACTTGGAGCATTTGAAAGACTGGCAATGAGGTTCATTCATGCTATAAAAATGTGTTGAGCATCATGGCTGCTTTCTTCACCGTGGCCTGGCATGAAGGAATGGAGAAGGCCATTGTTATTACACAAAAGTCTATTAGCCTCTGACTTCCCCAGAAAAGTTACATCATTTCAGAAAGAATGAAGTTCCAGGGAACATTTATGATGTTAGTAACTGAGTTGTAACTTTTTGAGACTCCTTAATGAACTTGCAAAGAATAAATCTGAAATCTAGAATAGGCTAGAAAGGAAAAACAAAACAAAACAAAAAAGCATACTATGTATTTATGTAGAATCCTTTATCTGGCCATAGAGTTTGCTCAAGAAGCAGGGCTTCTTTGCGGGCTTGGGGTCATGCTCTCTTGATTCTGAATACTGGCCAAAATGCCTTTTGTCTTTCAATTTTAGAATGGAGACAGCCTTCTGGAAACATATTCAGTAAATGTCAAATTGTATGGTGCCCCCCCCCCATACACACACAAAAGGGAGGCTGTGGGGGCACCCTGGGAGGTTATTGTCTTTCACCAAGCCTGAAGGTCAGGGACAGCCCAAGAGTCTAAGAGTCCTCCAAGACTATGGCAAAAAGTCACTCACCAGGGGTAGGGAAAAGAAATCTCAGCTTATGATTCAATGGCATAAATTCA
The DNA here is from genome assembly GCF_045843805.1 of Urocitellus parryii. NCBI lineage: Eukaryota > Metazoa > Chordata > Mammalia > Rodentia > Sciuridae > Urocitellus > Urocitellus parryii. The sequence goes on along the minus strand of NC_135536.1, from coordinate 23,980,348 downwards.
CCCATTTTGCAGTGGAGGCAAACAGTTTAAGTGAATATGGGCACAGGAAAATGATAAAATGATTGCATTTTATAAGATTACTGTACCTTTCTATTTCGTCTTAATGGACTAAGCCACTGTGTTCAATTACCCACCTCCCAAACTCATTTACTCCACAAAGGGATACTTGCTCAGTAAACTATTCAGGCAACTCTGTGAACTTGGCTATTTGGGGCAAGACATTGTTAATAGCCGTAAGCCTCCTGTTTTCTGTCTTCTCTCTTATTTCCTTCACGCTGATTGATGAAATGGGAAGGAGGTTGAATAAACTCACTATTTTGAGATGACACAAGTATTAAATTGGCAGATAAACTCCAACGAGGTTCCAGTCCATTTCAGGAAAGTGTTGATATGAGGTCTTCAAGCGTCGACAGTCCTATTAAAGATAGAGACCACCAGGGAATGGGGAGGAAAAGAAAAATGAGGGAAATGTCTAGATTCAAGAGAAAATCAGGGGTCTTGAAAGCATTTTAAGAAAAATACTTGCTTTCTCGCCAGCTGTGTCCCTTTCTTCAAAGGGACTACATACTTAGCACTTTCTCTGAACCTTAATGGATGTGCAGACCTAGCCCCTCACCTTTTTTTTTTTTCTTTTGCATAGACTTGGGAGTTACTCCAGAGTTCATGAGTATTTGCCCTGAGAACTGGTCATGTAGTAGGGTGTTCCCGCAGAATTAGGTTAGGCTGTGGGGTGTCACCCATGCAAAGTGAGAAAATGCTTCCTCTAATTAGACAAAAGTATGCAGATTGTCTTGTGCATTTGCTCCATGCTTCTAGGAAACTCAGTCATCGTGAGACCTCAGGATGATCTGTGGATTTCTTACAAATTTTTCTCTGTGGGCCTAGGCATTGAATATGATTTTATTTTTATCTTACCAGATATGGGGTTTCTCTAGCTTTACTAGGGTGTCTGGAGGATGGAGCTATTTGGGTCAGGCACAGCCCCACTGCTCTTAGAAATGGTGAGGATGAGCTCTTCCTGTTTGTACCTACAAACTCACTGGAGACTAAAAACTGATAATTTGGCTGTTGGCAGCATTCCACTGCAACAGCTAATAGAGTGTTCTGGAAAGAGGCCAACAACAGCCAGATTGCATTAAGCACTTAAAATACTATTTAAGATCAGTTCCATAGTTGGGGACTTGAAATCAGAGGCAGATTCTCCTTCTAGTTTGCAGCTCACTTTGTGCTCCTGGTTTTTTAATGTCTTCCTCATGTGATTTACTCCAGCTGTCTGTCTCAAGATTGGGTTTTCTCTGTGTCTCTCTCTCTCTCTCTTCCGATATGAACATGTTTATGTGAAAATGTCCTAATACCGTAGAATATAATGAGCACTTTCATGCCTTGCTTTTTACCTTCTACTTATATTAATGATATTATAATATTATCTATGGCAGTGATATTTATGGTTCAACTAAAACACCAAAGGAATAACAGTATGGAGATTTCATTTTGGACTGTGGTAAGGAGGGAGAAAATATATGTCACAGACATGCACAAGTCTAGCCCTGTCTGTACTATTCACTGTCTTCATGACCTAAGCCAATGTTGCAAATTCTACACAATGTAAGTTTCTTTGCCTTCTCAAAACAGGGTAATTTTGCCCCAGGGGACATTTGGCAATTTCTAGAGTCATGTTTGGTTGTCACTAGTGGGGAGATGCTAATGACAACCACTATGTTGAGGCCAGGGATGCTACTAATATCCTACAGTACACAGAATTAGCCTTCATGACAAAGAATTACCTAAACCCAAATGGCAGTAATGTTGAGGTCTAGAAACTCCACTTTAAAATATAAATAATGTCATCTACTCAGTTTATCACAATATTACTGTGGGGCTCAAAAATATGTCAAAATACATAAAGCATTCTTCAATGTCTGGTATTAGTACTATCCGGAATGGCACATATGGACTCCAAACTTGACTCTTGAAGAAAATTTAAAAAAAGGGAATTCTCCTAGATTGAAAATTACAAGTGAAGTTATCAGATTGAAACATATTAAATACATCCATTGAATATTGCTCCATATTTTTATAGCTTTAAACTAATTCTCTAAACATAAAGAGAAACCAGGAAAAAAAAATATTAAGCTTAGAAGAAACCTACCATTCAGTGCCTAATATAGATAAAGAAAATTGGAATCATGCAACTAATAGACTTTTCTATTAGTGCAGAGCCATAACACATCTTTCCTAATAGAAGCAACCCCAAAACGATAAGTTGTTTGGATCACATTAATTAACATCCAGCACTATTAGATTTGCACCTGAGGTTGGGTTCATTTTACCAGTGCCGATGAATATCAAACTTAACACTATCTAGCCACATTTTATTAGAATAAATTATGTTTTACATTGAAGGCAAGTTTTAATAATGCCCTTTTATATTAACTCAGATAACTTGAGATAGTAAAAGAATGAATTAAATTCCAGTGAACCAAGCTACAACATCAGTCATGGTAGTAAGGAGAATTGATACTTTGTGTTGCTTTTACTATATAGCTATCTTGTAAGTGTGTGTGTGTGTGTGTGTGTGTGTATATATATATATATATATATATATATATATATATATATATATATATAGAGAGAGAGAGAGAGAGAGAGAGAGAGAGAGAGTTTACAAGGCATTTTAAAAGATATTAGCTCCTTGCTTTATTTTTGTAATGTTGCCCTCTAAGAAGTTTAATCTGAGATTCTCTTGAATTGCTTCACAAAATTTTATTTACCACAAGCATTTTCACTGGGAAAGAGCATATAGACTTTCTTTATCAGGTTCTCAATAGGATTTGTCATCTAAAAAGTTGAGATTCCACCAATAAAATAAACACAATTCCTATGTACTTCTTTACCCAAGTTCTTGTTAAATGGTAGTGTATTAATTTTATCTAACAATCTATTAGGTCATCTGTAGAGGTACCAACTGAGAAAAATTTAAAGTTCTTAATTGACATAGTTTTTTTTTTTTAATTTAAAGATTCAGAATGGTAGCTCAGCCATATAGCTAAATTGAATAATTATGCAAATACAACACAATATTATTTAATTGGACCTTTTGGAATGAAAATAACCCAGGTGTTCAAAAACTCTTTACAATCTGGAGCAACACTGTAATATATATCTGCCAAGTAACAACATCTTGTAGGTAAACAGGGAGAGGAAAAGGTTCTGGCAAAAAAAAACAGGAAAGAGACTGTGCTCTATATTACAAGTAAATTCCCAGGTTATTATGCAAGTTCCCCTGTGTAAGAACAACTACATAAACAGAATTGTCCCGCACCAGCTGGTAATATTAACAAAAGGTTTTAGTCCTTAAAAAATGTAACCAAGAAAATAGAGAAGTCCAGCGTTTCTTTCTACTATGGAGATTGAATTTACCATGATGGGAACAAAACTCCATTACAAATGCTGGCGATCTACCCAGAGCCATTTTCTTGGTTTTCTTATTTCTATTGCTGCCACTCTCCTCTCATCTGATAAGGGATCCCCAAGTACCACTTTTATAACTATTAAACGTGCACAGAATCCATGTGATATGGCACCTCGTCTGATTCTCCCAGAGGCTCAGTTCTCTCAGTCTTGCCAATACTTGAACCAATCATTTAACCTTAAATTACTGTTCTGCTGCTTTGCAGCTAAGAACACAACATTTTAAATGAAAATGCCACTGTTGAAAATATTATTTATGGATTTCCAAAAGGTAGCCAGCCACACATGTATACTCTTGTGTTCTAGGGGAGACCCTAACTCTCAACACAAAGGGGCTAGTGAACTATTTGCCAAGAATGATGTTCTAAGGTATTAATAAATAATTGAAAATAATAAATAAGTCAAAACCTGAACCAGGAAAGTCTGTCCTCATTCTCAACTGTATTTTAATAGGACTTGCAGTGGCCACAGTTTCAGACATTCTTCATCTACCTTGGTCACCTTTTTCTCTTTTCACTCTTTCTTCAGAAGACAAACACAACCACAGCAGTAACTTATCCAGATCACAGAGACCATCTTCTAGGGCTCCTTTCAAAAACAAAGCCATTGTACACAGTATACACCTGTCCATACATTTTGTGTTGTACATGCTCAATACTTGTAATTTTTATTTACAGAATTAAAACAAAAATTTAAACACATTGGAAAGCAGGTTCCTCTTCAAAACCTGCCTTATGTGGTACTGATGAGGCTGCAGAATGTCACTTAAAAACATTTTTCTCTGTACCATGACACTTTTCTAGTTAATATTGAGTCAGAATCTAGCAGTAATATGTAAGAATGTGTTAATACATGCCCTGAAGAATTGTTTTTTTTTTTTTTAACTTTGAAAAAAATTCAGTACCTAAAGATTCTGATTGTGATTTCTCCTCACCCATTCTTTAGGCCTCTATTCTAGGATTTTTATTCTTATCTTACTCCTGGAGAGCCCCTTTCGGCAGTCATTGGTTGCAGAAAATCAAAATTTGGTGTGTAGGAAGAACTGAAGAGCTATACCCCGAATGACTCAATAGAGGGATTGAATTGGGGGAAAAATGGTGGCAACCAACAGAATTATTCAAATTGGAATGTGGCCATTGCCTTGGGGTTCATATTTTTCTTCATAAGCAAAGTGATTTGGGATTCAATACAGGCAGTGGTTAGGATTTCAAAACTAAACCACATCCTTGCACAAAGCATATGGGTTTTGTGGTTGATAATCATAATAGTACTACAAGAAATCTGACAGTGACATCAGAGGTACATCACAGTATCCAACTTGGCCATGTTAGGAAGATGCAGTTTGCATGCTGGGTCGGTGGAATAGTCTAGGTTATCTGTGGATGGTTATTGTATGCTACATACCTGCAGGCAGTTCCATTCAGAACTTAGTCTTCTGTAGTTGGTTTCCAAGTTGCCACAGTTCTGCATCATAAGCATAGGATCCTTGCCAGTAAGATTTCTTTCCAACATTACATAAAAAAATAAAAAATTGCTATGTTCTTCCCCTAGACAAAATGTATAGAAAAATGCTACATTCTTCCTCTAGTCATTTAGCTGAATGCCACTGACAATTTTCAAGAATGTTGCCTGAAACAGTTCTGCGTAGTGACAGAACCTCACTGGAAAATGACAAAGAAGACACCAGGTGTGGCATGCAGCATCTGTTCCATAACCCACTCTGCCTTCACAGCTGGCTTTCCTGCCGCCCTCCATTCCTCCTGTGACACCGGCAGGTCAGGCCCAGGTGGTGCTCACTGAAACGCTTGCCAATTGACATTTGATCCACATTCAGGTTGTTAAAACCAGGAGCCCTTCTTCCACTAGGAAAGGTTGTACTTTTCGGGTCCAGCCTGGCTCATGAGAAAGTTCTATGGACTATTGTGGACAACAGATCAAAGGAACCTACGTGACTCAAAGCTACCTGTGGTGCTTCCGAACTATGCTTTTCGGAATCTACGTAGGTTTGTTTGGTTTGACTGTGATTATTATCAGAGTTCTCCAAAAGAGAAAAGAACTGCTTGCAGCTTTAGAGTACAGATGGGTAATTGTTGCCATGCAGTCCCTCATTATCTTAGATCAAGGGCTCCAAAGAAACTCAGGATAGATGGGTAGAGAGCTTCCCAAAGCAGCGTTGTTAGTCATGCCCAACACTTTTCTTCTGATAGCTGCAGCTGCTAGATTGAAAATTAATGAGCACCTATAAAACAAAATAAAATAAGTCCATGACCTACTAGCTCCAAGGCCATCCTCTTTGGGTCAATAGCTGGATTGCTAACCTGATTTCCATACAGACCTTCACAGTGGCTAACCTGCACCGAAGGCCTCCACTTTCAAACACTTTGCCTTAGATTATCAGACTCAGTGTCCTCTGTATCCAACAGGAAAACTACTAGTACCCTATGTTGTTGGAGGACTTTGTCATCTCACTTCCAGAAACAGAAATTAGCACCCCTTTCCAAGACCCACAGGGTAGAAGCATCCTAAAGTGTGTATTATTTGGCTTTTGATGCACAAAAGAAAAATTAACATGAAACAGAAGCTTCCATTAACTCAACATATAGCATTAGGGCAATAGTAATTATAGTTTATACAAAATATTCAACAAATAATAGTACTGTTTGAGTCCCAGTGACAATAACAATTACCTTTTTTAAGTGGGTACTATGTAAAATAATCATTGTACCCATCTTTTATGTTTTACAGGCACTAAAATGGGGCAATGATAATTTAAGTCCCATTCTTGAGGTTATAGAGATGTACTCCAAGTCCCACTTCTTAACGTCTTGTCTGCTCTATCAAGGTCAGGAGAGTCTACCTTCTGGAAGCTTTGCTTGTTAGTACCATGTGTAACCTGTGGGAAAAGACACAAAGTATCCAATTTTACTTATCTTCTGGTTTCTCTGAAAACATATTGAACAGATATCCCCATCTCTTTGTCTTTCAGGGTTTTTTCCTTTGGGTCACAAATAGTTGAACACCACTAGTGTACAGAGTTATTCTTCTCACCACTAATAGATCTTTGATGTCATTTTCTGTGAAGGTATCAGAGAGAGTTTTTCTCTAGAGACTGCCACATAGTTAAATCCTTTCTTGTGGTTTTCTTTCCTTCTAAATCAGTCTTTAGGACTGTGGGTTAACTGAATATCTTCATAAATGAAGTGTGCCTAGAGTGAAAGTACCACACATTTTCCAACATTGAAACTCTGCATGCAGCATCTTTCTGACTTGATTCGCATCCTTCGGCAAGTTCCATGGGGAAAATAGGAAAATTTTCCCAAAGTTATTTATATTTTTCCTATGTGTTTTTGTCCTTTATAGTAGGAAAGAATGATAAGGACCTGCCCTTATCCAATTATTCTGCCCAGTAGTTTGAGATAATAAAGATGTTCCTAGTGAGTTGTTAATACATTGTGTGTGTGTGTGTGTGTGTGTATAATTTAAAAAATCTGACTCTTAATACAATAATGCATGGGACCCAAGCAAGCACCAGCACCAGGCCCCATAGTTTTCCAAAGATTCTTCATGGGTTTTAAGCCTTTTGATCCCTTCCAGGTTTTTAAGTTCAGTTTTCAATACTATCCATCCATTTGGAGAAAAGCAAACAAACATGACCTTTTGGCTAATAGCATTGGGAGAAATACTCCTATAGATTAATACAATGAAAAGAAATAAAATTAATGAGCAAGCTTCTCACAGGGAAGACTGCAAATGAGCACATTTAGCTTATGCTTCAAGACAGAAATTGCAAGTGTGTTTCAGAGATTTCCATGCTGAGTTTCTTAATTAAATGTGGCACAGGTGCTAAAAATAAAACCTTTCATGTTTTCCAAACCTTTTTTTAAAAAAAATCACTACTTCACACGGTCATCCAATGTTAACATGAAATCTTGAAAATCAAGTCACACAGAGATCCATCTAAGTCAGACCAAGCAAGCTATCTGTTGGGATCTGTTCAGCCTTTCCATGGAGAGATGGTCTTGGAGACCATATGAAAGAAAAAGACTCTTCTGTTTAAGGAAATACTAAAAGTGACTGGAGAGCCTCAGGTCACACCTGTTTTTAAAAGTGCCTATCACTTTTTTTTTCACAATTGTTCTAATTAGTTATACATGACAGTAGAGTGAATTTTGACACATTGTACACAAGTGGAGCACAACTTCTCATTCCTCTGGTGTACCTGATGCAGAGTCACACCAGTAGAGTAGTCATACATATATAGAGAGTAATAATATTAATCTCACTCCACCCTCCTTCCTATCCCCACAGCCCCACCCCTCCCATCAGTCCCCTCTGCACAATCCAAAGTTCCTTCATTCTTCCCTACCACACCCCATTACTTTATTTATATATATATATATATATATATATATATAAATTGTTGATAGACCTTTATTTTATTTATTTATATGCAGTGCTGAGACCTGAACCCAGTGCCTCACACATGCCAGCCAAGTGCACTAACACTGAACCACAGCCACAGCGCCCCATTACTTTTTAACACTGATCTGTAACCATGTTAGTGACTTGTCGTTATCCTAACAATGGGCTATTTTGCTAGACACAATAAGTTTCATGATTTTGAAGGGTCGCTGCAGAACCTGGTCCTGTGTCTTCTGGCCTTTTGAGACTGCTAGTAACTGGGCCTGTTCAACTGGTAGAAAAAGAATTTTAGAATTTTTCCTAATATGCTAGTATGATGTCTAAGCCTACCTGTTTGGGATTGTCAACAGACAGATTTACACTTGAAGATCACTTGAAGATCCATTGACCATGTTTGTGATTCTAGAATCAGGCAACACCTCATCCTATAAAATGGAATGTGGGTTTCAGTGGCCAAAGAGAAGTGAGAAAAGCAGAAATGGAGCAAAAAGCAGGTTGGTCATTTCAAAGTTGGTGTTCTCATAGGGTTTAAGCACAGGAGACTTCATTATTATGCTCGCTCAAGTAAGCTGGACCTTTTCTGATTGGTTGCTATTTTTAAGGAGAATAGCCCATTTCAGAGTTCAGTTTGGTTAAGTGGCTCTTAACAAAAATAACTCCCTTCTGGTTTCTGGTCTGCCAGGGCCTAGTACAAGATGCTAGTCCAAAACAATGGCCTCCCATAAACTTTGTTTAGCAGTGTTAAACTATAGAACAAAATAATAGAGAATTTTTTTAAAAGAAGAAAAATATGATTCTTTCAACAACTGATTTATGGGTTTTAAAAAATCATTGTTACAGGACCAATGATGGATTAGGATGTGGTATGAGGGAAAATGGTATGGAACAGAAATATTCAGAGAGCACTTGGAATTTAACACTTCAGAAAAATAGCAAAGAAATCAAATAATTTATATTGTTTTAACAGGTAATAATTTGACAAGCTTCTACCAAAGTAATCCTAGAAAAGGCAGAATATCCAAAAAGCATTGATTGTGTAATCCCAAAATCTATGTACTAGAAACTATTAGATAATTTGTGATATGCCAAGATAAATATTACCTTTTTAACATTTCTAGATATGTATGTATGTATGTATGTATTTAAAAGAATGTTGTGTTTCTAATATCTCCTATGTTTGATTCAACACCCAGTGAAATTCAACTCAATTTGACAAATAAGAGAGACTATGACATATTCCGGATCACAGCTGAGACTAGGCTCCACCTGGGACCGGAAGTTCAGTTCTCTTTTTGAACCTTCGGGGACGGAGGTCCACTCTACAACATTTCCAAGTAAAAAATTAAAAAAAAAAAATCAAGTATTTGGAATGCTGTTTCCAAGTCTAACTTTGCACAGGAATTCCTCAGGGCACTTGTAAAAAATACAGAATTTGGCATTTCTTGCCATCTTGCCCTTTTGGGTTTAATAAAAAAATTTTAAAAAATTCTGATTAGTAGCCTGGCTTAGGTGACCTTGAGACCCTGAGACCCTGCCACAAAGTACATCTCCAGTGTCCCTCTGAGTATCAATTCTCACTATGCTATTATGGCTCCTCGGACATAAGAGTGTGACATCAATCTGTAGAGATCTGAGGAACTCAGGTCCCTGGAAGTTGTTTTAAATCTAAAGAGTAGCTTATTTGTAACTTCCCTTATTCACTGAGAACTGAATTTTTCAAACAATAAAACAAGCAAATCTCAACATTTTATTTAAAGGTGGCACTGTGGCTTAATATAAAGCATGGTCATTTGTGGCTATTTGACTTCCAAGTCATAAAACTTGGGCAATTTACTTCGTGTATTGAAGCCCAGGTTTATTGATACACATGATGTAATTCTAATGATGAAGTAAAATAAAATATCTAAAGTACTTACAATATCTGGTAGAGACTAAGTTCCCAATAGTCTTAAAAATATTCCCTCCCAGAAACAGACTCTGTTTAACTAGTGTTTCAACTATGTAATTACAATCTGCATATGAATGTAATTTCTGTTTTCTTTCTCTTCACTCATATTTGCAAGTAAATCACTATGTCAACCATTTGATCATACATCTATCCTAACTAATCTAGACACCAATATATATCAAGCTTTTGGAATAACTAAGTAATTTCCCATACCCCCCAAACTATAGTAGTTTAGTTTTTTTAAAAAAAAATTTAAAAGCTTATGATATGTGTCCTATTTTACAAAAATTAAAAATAAGCTGGGATCTACACCTTGCCCATCCAGAAGAAGTCTTCCCAGTCTTTGTCCCCCTTGTAAACCAGCAGTTTGAGACTCAAGCTAGATGTAGCCGAAACCATAGAGTCATGGTGCATCATGTTTAAGTCAAGGGCATGGCCTTGGGAAAGCTTTATATTTTGTTTGCACAGTATTAAATTCCATTAACTAAGAAAACACCTTGGCTGTATTGATGTTAAAAATACCTCATTCCTTGCAGTGAAGATAGATTTCAGGATAGAAAAAGAGTATTTCAAGATATGATGCATTTCATTGTAATATGTGGTCAAGTTCAGTTATTTCCCTTGGACAATGTACAGAACTTAAGGATCCTGCAGAGAGGAGACAATAGATTTGGAATGTCTGGCTGCTACCACCAGAGAAATACTAGCACATAGATACTGGTCAAAATCCTGGTCATAATAACAGAATAAATGAGTTTTGTTAAAAAACAGAAGCAAAATAAGCCTTCTTGAATAATTTATGAACACAATCATAAAGAATCATGGTACCAGTTGAGGGTAAAATCCCACTGCTGCCCAGTCCTGCTGTCAATGGCTGCAGGGCCTCAGGAGGCAAAGATAACCAAGAATATTTCACTGCTCTGATTACCAGTCCTCCATTAATAATGTGCTGGGCCCTATCCTTCCACTGCCCAGAGACAGCTATCCATGTGGGGCCGCTCTGTGCCTGAATAGTCTGTTTATTATATCTTTAGCCTTCTGCAAGGGAAAGCCTGAGGACACATGGCAGCCCTGGTTTATAAAGGCCAGAATGAGTTAGTGATGTATTTTTCAGGATTTTAAAACCAGCTGTGGATGGGAAGATCCAGTTTGCATTGGAACTGCTAACCAGGACTTGGGGAAATCCCATCTGGTTTAGAGGAGAGCAAAGAAAATAAAGAGAGAGAATGCAATGCTTCCACGATTTGTTTACAAAACATTTACCTGGTACCTTGTGTGAACAAAGCACCATGGGAGGAACTATGGAAGACCCCGTGACAAAGGCACAGTGGCCTCCCTTTGTGGAGTGCTTTCAGGCTGCTTGGAGCATTGTTCCTTCACTCAGCAGTGATTTTCTGAGTTATGCTGTGTGCCTGGCATGCTCTAAGGACAATGGACAATAAAACAAAGTCTTTACTCAGGTGGAACTTGTATTTCAGTGAGAAGGACTACCTATAAATGGGCAAGGGTCAGCTAGTAAATACTGTGCAGAGAATCATGAGTGGACTGTGCAGAGAATCATGAGTGGACAATGTGTAGTTGGTTATCAGGCTACTACTTTACTTGGGAAGTCCTGGGGGGCCTCTGTGAGGAAAGCAAGTGCAGGAGAGACCTGGATTTTGTTCTCCATCTCTGTTTCTTGGACTTTTTTTTTTTTTTTTTCAAAATTCTACATAGAAGTGAAATCAGGCAATGTTTTTCTCTCTGGCTTATTTCACTTGACATAATGTCCTCTAGGTTCATCTATCATGTAAGAATAGCAGGATCTTGTCCCTTTATTTATTTACTTATTCTCATTAGGTATATATGATAGCAGAATGCATTTTGATTCATTGTACACAATTGCAGGACAAGTTTTCATTTCTCTGGTTATACATGATGTAGCGTCGCACCACATGCAGTCACACATGTACCTAGGGTAATGATGTTCATCTCATTCCGCCATCTTTCCTGCCCCCATACGCCTTCCCCTCTCCACCCTCCCCTTTGCCCAGTCTCAGTTCCTCTATGACCCAATGCCCCCCAATATGGATCAGCATCCACTTATCAGAGAGAACATTCAGTCTTTGGATGTGGGGGATTGGCTTGACTTCACTTAGCATGATATTCTTCATGCTCCCTTTTTAAGGCTGAATAATATTACATTCTATATACGGTTTTTATTGTTTTGTTTGTCCATTTATCTGTCAAGGGACAGATAGGTTGCTTCTATGTGTTTGTTATTTTCAATAATGCTGCAAGGAAATGAGGGAGGGTTTACAAAGTGGTGAGTTCATTTCCTTTGGGTATACACCCATTAGAGGAATTGCTGGGTCATATAGTAAATAATTCTATTTTCAATTTCTTTGCAGATCCTCATCCTGTTTTCATGTAGATTATTTTCCATAATCTACATTCAGGCCAACAATATACAAATATTCTCTTTTCTCCATGTTGTCACCAACACTTCCTATCTGATCTTTTTAATAATAGCCATCCATTTGGGTATGAGGTGATATTTCACAGTGGTTTTGATTTACATTAGTGATGATTAGTGATATTGAATGTCTTTTTTATACTTGTTACCTATTTTTATGTTGTCTTTACAGAAATATCTATTCAGGTCCTTCCTCCAATTTTTAACTGTGTTGTATGTTTCCTTGCTATTAAGTTGCATAATTTCTTTATAAATTTTGGATATTAGATTCTTTAGGTATATGCTTTGTAAATCGCTTTTCACAATCTGTAGATTGCCTTTCCATTTCGTCAATTGTTTGTTTTGCTGTGCAAAAACTTTTTAGTACCTTGCATGTGTCTTCAAGAATACTCTGGATTCAGTATGGAGAAGGGATTTTAGGGAGTCAAAAGTGGAAGTGGGAGATCCTGTGGGAGGCTCCTACAGAATCCAAACAAGGGACTATGGTGACTTGCACTAGAATCTGGGTAGAAGACACTGGAGAAAAGGGAATATGGAGGGAATTTGCTGAAGGAATCTGTTGCCAAGGTAGAGTGAACAAGACCTCCTGGAGCACTGGGTATCTGAATGGGATTTCAGGCAGGGACTGAACTAGAAAGACCAATTCAGAACTGTATACCTGAGTCAATCCTGAGAGAGGAGGAATCCTAGGGAAGGCAGTAAAATAATTCAGAAGGCAGTAAAATAATTCAAGGTACCTCTTAGATAGTAAAGTGGAGTACAAGGATGGATACAGAACCTGAAAATCTGAAGGGAGTTTTAAATTCAAAGACATCATCCTATAGATGGCATTTAAAGCCCAGAGGCTGGATCACCTGGAAAATTAAAAAAGCCTAGGGCTAAGCCTAGGACTAGCTAAGAGAGGGTGAGATGAGGGAGGGACCAGGGCAGGACAAAACTCAGGGCAATCTTATACTATTCATGCTAAATGAAGAAAATGTTTCAGACAAAACTTCATTTCTGACTGGCACACAGCTGACTTTTCTTTCTTTCTTTTTTAAATACCAGGGATTGAACTTTGAACTTTTCTTTGATACTAGGGATTGAACTTTTTTTTTTTTTTTTTTTTTTGATACAAGGGATTGAACTCAGGGGCACTTGACCACTCAGCCACGTCCCCAGCCCTATTTTATATTTTATTTAGAGACAGGGTCTCACTGAGTTGCTGAGGCTGGCTTTGAACACAGAATCCTCCTGTCTCAGCCTCCTGAGCAGCTGGGATTATAGGCATGTGTCACTACACCCAGCTCAGGTGACTTTTTAAGTTGATAAAATAAGTATTTCACATGACCTCTAATAATATTATGAGAGCCTAATAGTTTGCAGCTAACAAGGGCATATGTAAGCCCTAAACTCCACACAGAAATAAGGCCAACAACAGAGGATCAGTGGCTAATTTCATACCCATTTTACATTGCTTTTTCTCTGTTTCGCCTTATAAAGATAATTCCCTCTTGATTTAAGAAATTAGTGTCAGGAAGAATAGCTTTTTGAACTGTCCCCCGACATTCCAAAACAAAGCTCCAAGTATTGTCAAGCTGTTCTAATTTTGTAATTCTTTTCAAATAAATACATATTGAAGACCTATGCTGTGCCCTGCTGAACAGATTAAAAAACACAAAATAAGCATAAAGATTGGACCTGTGCATCAAGGAGCTTATGATTACCCCGGGTGGGGAGAGGCTTACTTAGACTAATACCTGATTAGCATTAAAACAAAATGAGAAGAAGAATATTAATTCCTAGCAATTTCTTAAATGGATTTTCTCTTTTGTGTTCTTAACTAGTATTAACACTTTGAGGAGGAAAGAACTAAAATACTACCTTGACCCTTTCGTTGGCTCATGTTCTCCTATTACCCTACAATTCCATGTCTGTTGGGATATCTAAGGGATTGGATGAGATTTCTCCCTGGCATGGCATCCCCCTTGGTTGCTTCAGTAGTACCAAGTATGCTGAGTTCACACAATAGAGCTTTTATAGAATATGGTATATGAATATAGTATTTGAACCGAATGTTTTTATAGTTTCCAAAGGAATTATACTTAAGCCACACTTGTGAGTTGGGGAAGATGGATGTCTTTGTGATTTTATAAATAAGGAAAGTGAAGTCCCTCTGCTGGGGATGAGAGACAAGCGAATGTTCTTCACATATTGGGTAGAGGACAGGAGTTCATTACCAGATCTGTTCTCTTACCATCCGGTGGATTTATTCTTATGGCAACATGTCTAAATAAGACCTCTTTCAGAGCTTAACTCTAACCTGCAGGAAGAGTGAAATGAAGCAATTATGAAATCACATGCAGAAATAACAAAAGGATACCATTTAAAGAACTAAGCCTTAGAAACAGCAGTATTGGAAGGGGTTCAGAGAAAAGTTGGAAAGAAGTAGCAATAACGTCTGTTTTTGTAAGGTTTAGGATTGAGGCTATTCTTGTTTGTTGGATGCTGAAGTACTTAAAATACTAGTCTGGATTGCCTGGGACTCAGCCTCTTCTGTTGAATGTCAAACCCTCATTTTCCAACTAACTGGCTTGGAAGACAATAGTAACAAACATTTAAAAAGCTCTTTAGAATTGATAAGTACTTTCACATTCAAAATCTCATTAGTTGTGCAAATCTACCCTGTGTGGTAGATTAATTGACTTGACGTTATAATCTGTACATCACACATGAGGAGACAAACTCAGAGAGATGAATCCATTTGTTCAGTGTTCAGTGTCCTAACTAGCTGCATGCAATACAATTCAGACCAGAACTTAGGTCTCCTAACTCTAAAGTCTCTAGAACAGATAGGTTTTAGGCATAAGGTGAGCGACTGTGTTCATGCAGAACTTGTGTGCTTTCATGGAAGCTACAGGCTAGTATTGAAGTAAAAGGGTAAGCAATCAAATAGAGTAATTTAGTGTCATCCATTTTCTCATTCAATAAAAATAAAAATTCACGTGATTACTAGAATTTTAGTAGGACAAAATAAAGGCAGGCAAGCAAGACACTGTTTTTTGTTTGTTTACTTTGTTTTGTTAATGTTTTCATTTTTTGGAAAGCAGAGGCATACTCAAGGAAGAATGCAGTCCATCTCCAGAATGAGAAACAGACAGCGAGATACTATTCTTCACCTTAAGTTGTTTAGGGTCTAGTTGATATGGAGAAAGAAATAAATTAATTGCAGTGGAGTGTTGTATCAGTATAAAATCTGTGTAGGGTCACAAAAATGAATGGACATTGTGGGACAGAATTAAGTGAAAGTTGATATGAATGTAGTGAGCAAAGCCATTCGTTGAAGGCCCTTCCATATCTAAACGTTCTTCTCTCTTACCCAACTTTAAAATGGATACTGACTTTGGTAATGCTTTCTCTATTCTTATCTACTTCCTTAAATTTGAAGAGTTGCTATAAATTGAGCAGGCAGATCATTAATGCAGCCCTAAGGATTGGGGTTGATGGTACCCTGGGCTCTCTTCTCCATTTCGGAAGTTTAGTTTATAGTAATTACGAGTGGAAAGTGAATCGGAGAACAGATAATGCATGAATTTATTACTTGTGTCACATTGTGTTCAGTGACTTTAAAAATATATATATATTTTATTTCAGGCATGGTGGCACACACCTATAATCCCAGCAACACATAAGGTTGATGCAGGAAGATTGCAAGTTAAAGCTAGCCTCAGCAACTTAGTGAGACCTTGCCCCCTGCCTCAAAATGAAAGTGAGGGAAGTAGGGGGTGGGTGGTGGGGGCTGGGGAAGTTGGAGGTGGGGGAGTGGGGACTAAGGGAGATGGGGGTTGGAGGGAGTGGGGAGGGGGTCATGGGAGGAAGGAAGGAAAGAAAGTAAACAGAAGGAAAAGAAGGAAGGAAGAAAGGAAAGGAAGGTGGGTCAGTCAGGACATGTACTCAGTGGTTAAACATCCCTGAATTTAATCCCTGTTACCATAAATAAATAAATAAATAAATAAATAAATAAATAAATAAAACAATTTAGAAACAAATACCAAGTATAGAATATGCTCTTTCACTCTTTCTCTGAGCACCACACTGTGTCTGGGGAGGAAGTTGTGAGAAGTCAAGATATGGGCAGAGCTCATTTTGAATGGCAGATGACAGCCATCTTTATAATCCTGGTGTCCACATCCACCGGATTCAGGATTTCTCACCTAAGCTAAACTGTGGTTCAGAACTGAGTCATTGAGTCTCCCAGAACAATCCCTCCCTTTGCCCCATGGACACATAAAGTTGCAACCAATGAAAATATGTTTGTACACTTCATAAGAAGAACAGATAAGTAGGATTTTCTTGTATATTTGATGCCAAAGTCTTAAAACTCCTCCTTTATATATTTGTTCTCCTGACACCTTTCTCAGCTCCCCCCTGATTTTTAAGCTTTTCTCCTCTGGTGTTGCACTCATCTTAAAATAGGCCCCTCTTCTTTTCTCTCTGATATTTTCCCTGAGAAATTTAAAATCCATAATGTAATGCACAGTAATGCATTGGGGCCTTCCTTTGAGACCTCTCCTGTACACTGAAGTCAATGTCCTCTAACAGGCAAGACCCCAGGAGAGGTGGGTTTTGCAAGTTACCATAATGAAGTCTGACCAGTGTAATTTCATCTGACTACGTTTGTTGTTCTTAAAATCTTGATTTTACATTTAGATGGGGCTATTAGGACATGGTGGGATAAAAAATGGTTGCATCAAAATATGCTGTTTCAAAGCAAATTATTGCATTATTTGTTCTCAATGGCAAATATAAACCTAACACTTTCTTAACACTTCCTGGAGTCATAAATGCATAAGATGCTCATAGTGATAATAAAAAAAAAGCATAGACAGCTAATGAAAGATGATATGGAGCTATAGTAATGTGATTATGTATCTTACATTAGATAACAAAGAACCTTTATACATGTGAACTAAAGTTTGACTTATATTATAAAAATGTGTGCACACTATATCCAAACTGTGTTGGCTTTATTTGAAACTGTGGCTTCCATGGGTTTAAAAAATATGTACATGATTTTATTTGCAAAGTGACACCCCTAAATTTTAACATGTTCAATTGTTTAAACTAGTGATTTCCAGGATGTAAATAGTATTCTACTTGTAAGAGATTTAAAACAGGCAATTTTGAAATAGGTAAATTACTCAGTGGAAACTGTAGGGGACCCAAATTGCTGATACATCTTCCTCAAAACACCTCTCATTATCTAAGAGGAGAATGCATTGGAAGTATCTTATTCTTGAAGTCTCACACTTAGATCAGTTATGTTCCCTGCTTTCAAAAGTTGCCTATGAAACAAAAAGCAGTTCATGTAAATGCATCAAAACTAACTTTGTTCTTTAGAAGTCATCGGATGCCTTATGAGACCATCCAAGCATTTAGAGGGATTTTCTCATATAATAAAATTCAACATTAAGAGTATAATTATTCAAAAAAAATTCAACTAAATGGCAACAAGGGTTTTTCTTTTCTTATATTATTGGGATTTTTGTTTCTTCTTTTAAAACTTTCCAGCTGCCCTTTGTGAAGTTCCCAGAATAATGATTAACATTATTAAACCAGAGACTAAAAATCTTGGTACGGACTGACCCATGGGGACACATTACTACAATTATTTTTAAATAAAACAATAAAAGGGGCGTCTCACAGGGGGAAAAGTTGGACTCATCTTCAAATTTTATTCTATTTGTCAAAGTCACCCGAAAGAGTTCTTAGGAGTGGCTGGAATTGGCTGTCAGAACCAAGTGCTCTCAAGTGTCTTGCCTTTGTGGTTTGCCTACCCGGGTTTCCCAGTCCTTGGTTGAACATTGATGTTCTTACAGGGATAAAATATTGAATAAAATTCTAGTAATCTCTTCCAGTAGAGGCAAAGGCCATTTCTAGAAACTCCTTCCCCTTGTACCTTCTACAGTATCTTCCTCTCACTTCACACACACATACGTGCACACACACACTGCACACACACTGTGCCAGCATACTCTCTCCTCCTTTCCTCCATGTAGTATTATTTTCTAGATGACTGGCACAGTTTTTCTCAATGCATTTCAGTAAACCATACTCATTTTATGATTATCCTATAGTTTATACATTCTGATCCTGTTCTCCTTTTGAGTGGAGAGAAGTTTCAACACTATTACAAAAAAAAAAAAGTATTGGTTATTCCTTCATTTATCAGGCATATTTTAACAGCCTATTTTCATGCGTGGTGCTCTGTCAGTTTGACAAAACCCAACAACACACACACAAAGCAATGTGAACGATCATTCCTCTATGCCTTACAAAATATGCCTTCTAAGGCCATGAATGAATATGAGGTAAGTGTCCTAAAGCATAACTCAACAACTTGAATATATTTTGATAGCAGTTCATATCACTATAAGCTCTTCTCCAATCTCGAACACACACATGTGTGCACATACACACACACACACACACATGCCTACATGCACAGACACCCATGAACCTCCCCATTCTTTCTTTCCCATTGGAAAGAAGCCCAGGGATGTCCTTCACCCCTACTGGAAAGGCATGAAATAAAGCATAGTACCTTCCTCTCGTCCCCAAATTGATTTTGTGTTGCTGATTCCTCCCTACCACTAACTTGCTGTTCTGTTATTCTATTTTCCCTAAATGCAACTTACTTTAAGCATGTGTTAACTTGATTGACCTTCCTACAGTGAAAGGATAATAGACAATGACCCATTTGTCAGTCTAGCCCCTTGCTTCTCTTTAAATGTCTACTTTTGACGTACATCCAGACTGCACGCCCTTTTTATTTTTTTAAAAAAGTGAAACCAAAAGTAAAATGCTTTTTGAAGAAAAATGCAAAATTTGTTTTTAATTTTGGCTATCACAAAATGGGGAATCAATAATCCAGTAAAAACAAAGTGAAAAAAAAAATAAGAAATAACGTGTCCCCGACAGCTCTGTCTGTGCCTTTTCCAGCGTGTGCATCTGGTTGTTCATCTCTGAAAATGTATGAAATACCTTTTTCTTTAAACTTCTTATTTTTTTAATTTCTCCCTTCTTGTTTGGGAATTAAGTGCTTTTTGTATTATATATATCTATCTATACATATATATATATATATCAATCAATGTATTTCTTTTTAACTGCTAGTTCTTTATCTTAGATTTGGATTTATCCAAAATTATGAGGAAAAAAGTTATGAATTGTTTTCTGCAATTTTTCCCACTCCCTCTTTAAATGTGGAACAACTTCAGCTGCAGAATCCTCACATCCACATCTTTCAGATTAGCCAGCCTCATTTCCAATCGTGCTGTGCACAATATGGGTGGTGTAGGAAGACAGATGGCATCAGACTATACCATCTCTGTACAGGGGAGTAATTAGTGGCCCAGCACGTGGGCTCCCTAAGAGGCACTGCCTTTCAGTCACCTCTGCTGATCCCTAAACCCCCAGATCTAGATGGGGCTGTGTGGCTGCCGGTGAAGTTGTTCAACTTGAATGCATAAATCTAGTCTTCTTGTTTTTGCTTTGAACTTTTTGATCATGATTATTAGTATTATTATTTTATGTATTTGGCTATTTTGAGTAGGAAGAAAAGTTTAACATTTCTATGATTTGAAAATCTTATAATGAAACTGTAATGATTTTTTGGAGTAATTGCATGTTGAAGAAGTTGCAGCTTAGGGTGTGTGAGATTGTCAGTGTTAGAGTTCTGTTCTTTATTTCCATAGATGGGCATGTGTAGGCTCATTTGTTTTTGTATATTGCCCATCCCTTCCTTACAGCCAGAAGCTCTAATGCAGCTAGATCACTCCGTGCCGCCCTTACATGGACATGGCGACTCACTTACACATTTACTCCTCTCATCTTCATCTCCTGTGTAGTGCACTCATAGACACGCCCCTCCCCCTCTGCATCTTCCCTTCCCATAATCCCCCTTTCTTTAGCATTGTTAAAATTTATGTGCTGTCATCCATTCCCTTAAATTTAAAAAATTCTAAACTTTGTGAAAAAGACAAGAAAGTTAAATATATGTCTGAAAAATCTATACCGATGCAGAAATTCATTCAAAACCCTGTAGATACATAGATTTTTTTTTAAAGACAAAATTTTTTTAAAAGAAAATTTTTCAATCATAGCAATCGGAATTATTTTAAAATCAAAATCAATGCCCTCCCAGACCCCCAAAGTAAAAATTTGTTTAAGTGCAGATTTTTTTTTCTTTTCATGTTATGTGGTGTGGATGTATGTGTTGTTACCTCCCTGTATCATCCTGTTGTAAATTATTATATTTGAAAAATTAGACATTTTGCTCAAAAGTTTTTAAGAAATGACAACAACAACAAAAAAAAAAGCAAGTTACAAGAATGTGACAATTCTATTTGTCCAAGAGCATTCTTACACAACTTTCTTTTGTAAATTTTTCTTTCATGCCAAAAAACATGCGGGCAATTTGTTGATGTAAGTTGACTATGAATTAATATGGTATGCTTTTCTTTTTTAATTTGAATTATTTTGCTTTTATGGAAATGATTCCTTTCTTTTTATTTTCCAAAACAGCCTCTATTTTTCATTCGCTTTGACTTTTTTTTGTTTTTGTACTGTGAATGCCTTGATGTTATTTGCTGTTCTTCCCTTAACTTACTTTGCGAAGTTTATTTTATTTTCTACTATATGATTTTGAAAATTATATTAAGTATTTTATTTTATTTCATTTGCATCTATTTGCTTAATTTTCAGTTATATTTTGCACTGAACTGCTTCTAATAATCAATGTGAATTGCACTCTTATTAGAAGAGGGTGGACACAAAGTCCTTACAACCCATAGAAAACCGAGCCTCTTTGCAGGGACTTCTTTTTACTACCAACTTTAAAACCTTGACAGTATTGGTAGCTCCACAGTCGGGTAGTAAAATTGGCTACAGCAGATGGGAGGCCTATACCCCAAAGGGAAAAAAAAAAATGAGTCAAGTTAACTCCAAGTGTTATCAGTGGTAATTTCATCCTTAATTTAATTCCTTAGAAAACATTCAGGCAAATCAGTCCTTTATTTTATTTTCTTTCAGCAAAGGGGAAATAAGGTACTCTCAAGCGATTATGGTAGTTTGGTTTTCCAGGATTATGCTATCCCCATCACCACAGGCTACAAAATCAATTTTACTGAGAATAAAGACATAAAGAATCCCAGGTGTTTAGAGTGTTGTACTGATATCAGTGCCTCCTAATGTATTAACAAACTTCTGGCAAAAATGCATGCACACACACTCTCACACATGAATGCACACATACCCTCACACATGAATACACACACATGCACATACATACAAAAAACTCACACATATAAACACATACCCATAAAGAACATATAAGCATACACATAAGTACACACACTCACACATAAAATACATACATATAAGTACATATAAGTATGCACACAAGGGACAGGGGTTGTGACCCAGCGGTGGAGCGCTTGCCTAGCACATGTGAGACCCTGGGTTCAATCCTTAGCATCATGTAAAAATAAATAAATAAAATAAAGGTATTGTGCCCAACTACAACTAAAAAATAAATATTAAAAAAAATAAGTACACACACAAATACACACATACACACTGAGAAAAGGCACCAACACACACACTCTCTCTCTCTGCCTCTCTCCTTTTTTTCTATTAATAGTTGCCATATTTTTCCTCAAGAATTTGATAAGGTAAGCTTTAAAAGGATCAATATTCTATCAAGGAGAATCAGAGAAATGTTCATATCTAAAATTTTACTTAGAAAATATTTCAGGTAGGTACCACTATTGTTTGTAACTCTAGGGAGAGAATATTCCCTGACCTTCAGGTTATTTGGATCAATGCTAACACACACACACACACTTCAAGAACTTGAGGATGGGTAAGAAGCAGTATACAATCTTTTTAAAAGAAGTTACTTGTTTTAATTACAGACATCAAAGTTACCTGAAACTATTATAGAACTAAATGGTGGCTAATACATAGGTTTCCACTCAGCAGTTTTTGATTGTTTGCTTTTGTTCTTTTTAGCACACTGGGGATTGAACCCAGCTAGGCAAGCATTCTACTGCCTAGCTACATCGCTAGCCACTGCAACTCAGCAGTTTTAATGAATGGACTCTATCTCAGTTCATGTGATTTTGTGTTGTTCAACATGTTAAATAATATCGCAGGTTTAAAACATGGAATTTCCTAAATAGGCTGTTAATTTGCCTAATTGTATCAAAAAATTTTGTTTCTGTTGAAGAAGGGTCAATTAATAAATGGCCATTTTTAAAACTATGAGATCTTTGAAAGATCATAAGTCATCCCTCACACTTTATGTTTAAAATAGCCTCAATAACCTAGGCCTTAAATATTCGTATCTCTACATTAAGCATGAAGCCATTACATAAAAGTTACAAGAAATTGATCAATTATTTAGTTATTATTGGTCAAAATGTTAATAAAAGTTAACAATGGTAGAAACCAGAATTTCTGAGGAGCCATAGGTACTGTGCTAAGGTGTTACTATGCAATGGTTTGAGGTAGGTAGGCTATGTTATTATTATCATTACCATTTTATTTAGAGTTTAAGATACTTGACCAAAGTCATATGGCTAGTAAGCAGTAAAATTTTGACAGCAAACTGAGTCCAATTGAATACTCAACTTGGCATTCTGTATTTTATGATGTATAATTATATCAAGAGCTGTGGCTTTTTTTCCCCTGGTAATATGTTAAAAAATAAATTTGTTCAGAGTCAAACATATTTCAGGCAAACCATTTGTTTGGATGGAGAGAGAAGAGTGATGTTCTACTTAGAAACTCTCATTTTGTTAAAATAAGTTAAGCCTTCAGAGACATTTGAGGGGTTTTTTGGTGTCTTTTCCCCAAGTACTGGCCATGTTTGTCTATAACTATTTTTTTTAAACCTTTGAACAGCTAATTTGGTGGGGGAAAGAATGATTTCTCAATTGTAGGTAGCTTTCCAAGTAGAGAATTAGAATAATGCAAATAAGAAAAGAAGGCAAAGGACCCAAGTACCTACAACAGAAATTCAAGGAGTTGGAGCACGGTGTCTTTCGGAGTCCCACTGTTCAGTGCATTGTGTTTGGAGTTTCCTGAGTGCTCAGACTCAACCATCTCCAGAGAGGTAGAGGCTGGAGCTGCATGGAGACTTCATGCTGGTCTTTTTTTTTTTTCAGGTGACCCACTACATTTACCATCACCCACAACATCCTCACAGTTCACAAGAGTTCTATTAAATTTTTAATACGCTGTCTTTTTCGATGGCAGAGAGCCCCTTTTGCTAGATATCAGCCCTAGAGGCATGAATTATATATCTATAAATACACTCATAAAGCAAAAAAGCAGGACAGCCTTTGGGGCTAAAATAGACCTTTTATATCTCTAGTGATCTCTCTAGTTTAAAGGAAATCACAACTATGTTAAAAAAAAAGTATATATATTCCCAATTTAAAAATTCTAAATTTAAGTTATATAGATGGTTCTTATTCTAAACCAAAGAAAAATTCTGAGAGTGATATAGGAAATTAGGATTTTGATAGATTCTAGGTTTCATATCCCTCTGCTTATAACCCTTTGTGACATTAGGTTCATTGATTATGTGAATACTTGTGTAAGTATGGATACATGGCTGATCACTAACTCTACCTATAGTCTCTGCACAATGAAAAATAATTATTGTCAGCCACACCAACATTTCTGAGTGTAGTCACTTTGGATTACACAAATATACAAAAAGTCATAATTAGCCCCCCAAAAAAACTAATTCTATGAGGATCTAATAGAGGGAGAAATATACTGCTCATCTCTCTATCACAAATGACATATGCCCCTAGACCCTCCCCCAAGTACAGTTGTCATGAAGGGTTGGTCCTGTGAATACTCAAGTCCCTAGTGTAAAACAACATAATAAGTCAGTAATGTGCGCTTGTTGTCCCAGCTACTCATGAGGATGTGGCAGGAGGATCTCTTGACCCCAGGAGTTCATTGCAAGCTTCTGGGAAATATAGCAAGATCCCCTTCCCACTACCCTCTCAAAAAAATAAATAAATAAATAAATAAAGAAGGTACAGAGTTTGTACCTTCTTTTTATAATGTATGCATACCTTCCTTAGATTTAAATATTCTCTAGGTTATTTTAGGGAATAATGACCAGAAAAAAATCATCTGCACATGTTCAGTACAGTCACAATTTTTTCTTAAATATTTTCTGTCAGCACATATTTTTATTCTTGGATATGCAACCCACAGATACAGAGGGCTGACTAAACTATAATCACCTTAAATCTTAGATATAGAATTTTATATTAAAATTTATTTTATATTTGTTTAGACAGTTTTCATGTTTAAAACTCTCTAAAGTTTTCTACCTGTTACTATAATTCTCATTTGTAATAATGATCCTTGCATCCCAGGCAACTTCATTTTAAAATAGAAGCACTCTGCCAATTCCTTGAGATGTCAGGAAAGGAGAGTTATAAATACTTCTCCAATTTCATTGATTAAAGACCAGAGTAATTTGGGCTCCAATTTTCCCAACAGAAGGCATAATTTATCATTTTTTTATCACTAATGCCAGGATTAATAACAAAATGGCAGGGCTGGGGATGTGGCTCAAGCGGTAGCACGCTCGCCTGGCATGCGTGCGGCCCGGGTTCAATCCTCTGTACCACATACCAACAAAGATGTTGTGTCTGCCAACTAAAAAATAAATATTAAAAAAAAGGTAAATAAAATTAAAAAAAATAACAAAATGGCAAAGAAAATGGAGAGTAAGTCCATTTTAGTTTTAAAATAAAATCATTTCAATCTGGGGCTCCTCTATTTATAAATAAGCAAGCTTCAGAACCCTCTTTCTGTACTGTTGTGAAATACATCTTACTATGTTTCTAAATCCAATAGAAATGCCTGTATTAGAGTGTTTGAATGAAAAAGAAATATCAATTCAACTGCAGAGTGAGCAGTTTGTAGATTCTGGAAAATTTTAAACAACAAAAACTCTGTGAAGCTTTAGCTAGGATGGAAGAGAGAGAAAACAAACCAAAAACAAACAACAACAACTACTAAACATCCAATTTAAGACTCCAGTTGGGTATTACAGATGGTACACTAAAATTGCAAATGAATGCCACTCTGTAATCATGAAGATTGGAATCTCCATCTCACTTAAAGAGACACTAGCTTCCTACCCAACATTTTATGTAAATTATTTATACCAGGTCTTTGCCTCCCAATAGATCAGTTATCCCCTGTCCTTTAAGCCAGTTTCTTCTTTGCTGACTCTACTTTGGGGTACATTTTGACTTGGTCACAAGGAACAAATGACTCTTGGTATTTATCCCTGGAAAAACCTACATGTTCAACCTTTGTTCTAGTTAAACTGGAGTTTTAAAAAACTCCTGTCTTGTCCTCTGATGACAAGTAAAACCATTCCTAAGAAATCACTAGGAGACCTTTAAAAGATTGTATTGGCCTTCATTTCTTTCTTATTGATGCTCACCTCCTACTCAAACACTGTACTCCTCCATATTTCTTTCACTTTAAATATACAACTAGGTGCCCCCTACCAGAAAAATAGTAAGAAAAAAAAGTTTGTTCAGGGTTAGTTTTAGGTCTAGTTTACCTTTAGGGCACTGCGCTCCAAATCCCATTTATAAAAACTAGCAAAGGTGTATAAATTATGCATCAACCAAGTCTCAAGGCATATGAATTATATATGTTCACGACTTAAAAAAAATAGGCATTCTAGTCCAGTAAAGCACGTCTTATCTCTGGCAAACCTGAAAAGATCATTTAACTCAATAGTTTCAAACTCTGAGCACTAGAATAGATGCTTGGGTTTAAGGAAGGAACCACAGACCATGTTGAGATTCTCAAAAAGGATATTTTATGTCCCCATATACAGTAAAAATATCGAATAGGCCAGAGATGTTACTACAACATTCTGTCGTCCTCTCCCTTCCAAATGACACATATTATATACATGATCATCTCCCTCCCCTACTCAGGAGGCCATTTCCTTTTCTTCTCAGGAGGCCATTCTCCTAGCACATCTGAAAACTCTTCAATTTAGATGCAGTAGTTCTAATTGAGATGCCAGAAATATTTGAAGATACAAGGTATGGAAAACTGAGTAGGAGAGTTCTAATTTGTGAATCAGTCCTTAAAGGAATAACCCTAGAAGACTGTAAGCTCAAAGATCTGGCCCTTTGGTACATCCTTTGAATTTGAATTGGCAGTATTTAGACAGTGCAAATCCTTATCTGTGTTTGTCACTGGTGAAAGAGGACAGACACCTCAGCAATAGTCATGTCTATTAATAGATGCTCACCATTGGCCATTCCATCCCCGTATGGTTAGTAATTACCCAGGGCAGAATATACAAGAGTGAACACACGATAGCATTATGCCAGTTGACAGCTTAGAGAACAAGCCCATAAAGAAGCCATCAATGACAATATCATATTAGGATCTCTTCCTTCTTAACTATTGCAACTAAGTGATAGTTGGAATAAATTATTCTGGAATAAATTCGGTGAAGAGACATGACTTTTTAAAATCCTTCCTCTGCTTAGAAAATAACATTACAAAGATATGCAAAAGAGACCTTGATTATTTCGCTTGTAGGTGAATAATCTTGGGCTTAGAGTTAAGCGAGCAACTTTCCTTGAAAAATACTTCTGGTGCCCATGATTTGCCAGGCACTGTGATTTAATGAACTGTTCTGAACTTTCTTTCCTTAGTCCACATGTTTATAAGTGCAATATGCTTTTGCCACTCTAGTAAAGAATCACCAATTTAAAAACACAGTGTGCTAAGTCAACATTTCTGAATCTAATGTCAGTTTCCAGCAAGTCATGGATATGGAGACTGGGTGTTTTTAAAATCTAGTTTCCAGCTCAGCATATATTGCATATAGCTTAAAAGCAGTGCATAAACATATATTAGATTAATGCAAGGCAAGTTTTCATGTAACAGGGGAACTTCTGGAAAAGCATAGTTCAAATGAGGTTATTAGATGAAAACATTGAACCTTTTGCAAATCCCTGTCGCTTAGCTTACAGCAAATGAGAACTGCAATTAAGAAGTGTTAGAGTCAAATACTCCCATGCCTTAGGCATGTAATATATTTTATGTGTTCTTTTCCCTGTTTAAAAAAAAGTGTGAAATAAAAAGTAGTAACTTCAGAAAATACTATGAATTCTTATGTCCCTTGATCTTGGACTCTGTCTCAGTAATCTGAACAGTGGGTCATTTCCATTCCCAGGAGAGCAAGTAAGTAAAGACTCAAGAAGGCAGTAAAGAAATGTTATATGCACATTCACAAATCCACAAATCAAACACACAGTGTGTGTGCACCCACCCCACACACACACTTTTGATAGCCTGTCAGTATTTGTAATAGTATAATTGAAAGTCATCACCTCCTGAGCAGATCCTGGAAACAGCATATTTGAATTCTATCCAAATAATGACTTGAGAGTATCTTTAAAATCTATGTCCCCAATATAAGGATATTGGGTTTGGGTGATCAGAGGAATAGAAGGGGCTCTAGGTCAGCCTAAAACGCTTTAGGCTACAATCCCAAAAGATCCCTATGTGGATCCGGGCCCTTTTATTGTAAATTCAGAGGCATCTCCTATTACTGCATTCATGAAGAGTGACTGCAGCTTGTGTTTACACTTGTACTAATTCTGTTTTTCTTTTTCTTTTCACTCCCAGGAGGTGAATTAGTTATCCCTCTTCTTGTAGAAGACCCTTTAGCTACCCCTCCTATTGCTACTCGTGTACCTTCCATTACACTCCCCCCTACCTTCCGCCCCCTCCTCACCATTATTGAGACCACCAAAGATTCCCTGTCCATGACCTCTGAGGCGGGGTTACCTTGCTTGTCGGACCAAGGCAGCGATGGTTGTGATGATGATGGCTTGGTGATATCTGGGTATGGCTCAGGGGAAACCTTTGACTCTAACCTGCCCCCTACTGATGATGAAGATTTTTACACCACCTTCTCCTTGGTAACAGATAAGAGTCTTTCCACTTCAATCTTCGAAGGTGGCTACAAAGCACATGCGCCCAAGTGGGAATCCAAGGACTTTAGACCTAACAAAGTCTCCGAAACTAGTAGGACTACTACCACATCTTTGTCCCCTGAGCTGATCCGCTTCACAGCTTCCTCCTCGTCTGGGATGGTGCCCAAATTGCCAGCTGGCAAAATGAATAACCGTGATCTCAAACCCCAGCCTGATATAGTCTTGCTTCCGTTGCCCACTGCCTATGAGCTAGACAGCACCAAACTGAAGAGCCCACTAATTACTTCCCCCATGTTCCGTAATGTGCCCACAGCAAACCCCACGGAGCCGGGAATCAGACGGGTTCCGGGGGCCTCAGAGGTGATCCGGGAGTCGAGCAGTACAACAGGGATGGTCGTCGGCATTGTGGCTGCTGCCGCCCTCTGCATCTTGATCCTCCTGTACGCCATGTACAAGTACAGGAACAGGGACGAGGGGTCCTATCAAGTGGACGAGACGCGGAACTACATCAGCAACTCGGCCCAGAGCAACGGCACGCTCATGAAGGAGAAGCAACCGAGCTCGAAGAGCGGCCACAAGAAACAGAAGAACAAGGACAAAGAGTATTACGTGTAAAGGCGATGACACCGGGGAGAGACCTGGATTTCCAACCGATTTCTTTCCACATCCACATTGGAATACTTTGACAGGGAGACGTGACCGGTGTCAGAACTGTTCTGAGACGGGGTATTCCATGACCATGGTGGGGAAAACCATTTTTAAAAGGACACACACCGAGAGGGATCTATGGACCGAGTTCCCCCCGGGGGCTGCGAGGGTCAGCCCGGGCTGGGAGACGGAAGGTTCTCTCGGCCCTGCTGTATCATAAAGCACACGCCCAGAGCCCCGTGCGCTCCGGGGGGCTCCACCACGGCCGCGGACTCGCAAGCTCCCTCCTCTCCAGGACCTTTTACGAGAGGTACAAGACTTCATGGCTTACTTGTTCCATAACTCCAAGTGAGTCTGTAATGATGTTTGTGAAGCTTGACTGTAACGATGTTTTTTTTTTTTTCAGTTTAATTATGTAAAAATCAAAAACATTTAAAAAAAAAAAGGGAAAAAAAAGCTTAAAAAAAAACTCAAAACAAAACAAAACTAAACAAAAAAATCACCCTTATCTGGTTCTGGCCAGTGTGTGTGTAACTTTTCAAGATCTGAGGGGATACATGGCTTTTGGGTTTCTGTTTATTTTTTTGAGAATGACTGGACATCAGAAGAGGAAAAAAAAAAAACTCAGAAAACAAAAAGTACGAGAGACTATTGCCATATGAACTCAAAGCTACCATGGTGTTCACTCTACATATCAGGTGTGGTGTCTCTAGAATATGTTGTTTGTTTCCTATAAGATGCTTTGCTGAGTACATAGCAAAAACCCATGGAATGGATGATAACCTTAATTTTGAAGAGCCGGTCCCCCAGGATCTAATTCTAGAATTAGCCACCCAAAACCCTGAACAGATGGGTTTAGGGCTGGTTTATCAGAGCTATTGGCTTTACTTCACAATATTGTTCCTGTCCATTAATCCAAATTGTGTTGAAGGGGAAAAAGCCCCACAAACTAAAACAGAACCTTTCCTAGAGAAGGGAAGGGGGGTGGGCTGGACCTGTCATTGATTGACATGCATGCAAATAAAAAAACGACAAGACCATACTGAAGTCTGTCGCATAATCAGAACAGACACTATGGGAGTTCAACTTGTGATGGAGCCACCAAAGGTCACACGAGCCAAACATGTCACGACAGAGTGCAAATGACATAGTTCTTCCCCACCCCTCAACATGGTAATGGTTTCCATAGTGGTTTAATTTTGTAGCCTGACACGGATAACTGTCCTTCCATTTGCTTACTTCTCCCTTCACCCATCTTTTTTAAAAAACAAGTAAATAAATGAATAAAGCTGCTGTGACACACAAAAAAAAGGAATTTAATAGTATAATATATATATAAATAAATATATATACAGATATATTTATCATGGTATGTTTGATGGGATGACTGACACAGAAATCTGTTAAAGTCTTGAAGTGGAATGAGAATGTTATTTTAAAAGAAAATAACAAAACAACAAAAAAGTAAACCTTAAAATGTGAAGAAAGCGTGAGTTTTAGTTTTGTCACAGTTAACTGTGTCAAAGAGAATTAAAAAAAAAATCTTCTCAGATTTTGTTTACATATTTTACTACATTTTTGCTGGTATAATTCCTTAGCCACCTATGTACATACTGCTTGAAGAACTGTTATTTCCTTTCTATTTGTTTATTTCAGTTCGTTTGGGTTTATATTCCAGTTGTCTTTTTTGTTTTCTTTTTGTAAAGAGGAAACAATGTACAGAAAAATAATAAACCGGTTGTGTGGCCATAGCTATTCAAAAAGCAAGAGACAAAGCAAGATAAACATTCACATGAAACTGGAGTGTGTCCTCTGGAGGGTCAGATATATACAATTTTTTTTGTACAGATGAAAACCAATCAGCTGTTTAGATTTAGAAATCTACTCTTGCTGGTCTTTGTAAGTTGCATGAATATTTGACTTTGAAACAAATATCTGAAAGACATGGGGCAAAAAGCGCAATCTAAACAATGGTAGCCTTTACTAATATGTATGGAAACAGGTGTTCCTCCTTATCTGATATTTCAATGTGTTAAGAGTTTCTGATTTTTTGTTGTCGTTAAAAAAAGACAGGACTATAAAAAGATATCAAAGCACGATTTTAGATAACTTAAATGGCCCAGCCTACATGAAGTTGATTATATCTCGATGTCTGTAAAAGATTGCTGTTCTTGGAGTCTTGAGGTCTTGTGAACTGATTTCCTACTTTCTTTCTTTACATTTTTTCTTAAATTTGAGTAAAAACACATTTGTTATATTCCTTTTAGTGTAAGTTTCTATTTGGACAATTTTATGGGAACATGTGCATTCTGTATGTGAGCTTTTATCATACTCTGTTGTTTTATTAGCAAATCCTAAAGGAATTTATTTTATGATGTTGTGATGTTACTGCTTTTTCTTTTTCCTTTTCCCTTTCATTTTATATTTGCATTTTTGTTCAAGGATATGCTTAGCAATAAAATGTTCTTCCCAAAACCCTGTATGATGATGCAATTTTATTGTCTTAATAGTTGGGAAAAGATCTGACCCTGCAACTAAATCTGTCATATCTTAACAGAAGCCACATAAGGTAGGGCTACTTTCACATGATATAAAATTGTCCTTATTAACGTATGTAAATGACTAATGATTACATATTCATTACTAATTACTTATGTAAACTTATCAAAAGTGGCATATTATGTGATAACTTATTCTTAACTGTTAACTCAGTCATTATTGTTTTGATGGCAATAAGACAGTATCCAGGAGGAAAGCTATTTTCTGAAAAGGTAAGATGACAGGAGCATTGTGTTCTGAAAAAATGATCGGATACTATATTTAAAATAGTATTTGGTATCTTGCAGTATTTTCTGTAAGCCAGAAAACTTTTAACATTATTCTAGGTCTCTGTTCATGTAAGGACTGAATGTGGGGCTGGGGTTGTGGCTCAGTGGTAGAGCACTTGCCTAGCATGTGTGAGGCCCTGGGTTCAATTCTCAGCAACACATATAAATAATAAGAATGAATAAAAATTTAAAAAAAAGGTCCATCAACATCTAAAAAAATATTTAAAAAAAGGACTAAACGCTTTAGATGTCTTCTGTCCAAGCTTCCCACCATATCATAATTTTAAAAAACATTGAATCCTAAAACAAAACTTAAAAGAATGCTTGAATTTTAATGGTTTCTTTACAGACTTTCTGATAATAAAATTCTTCCTACACTCATTAGAGCATGTACTTTTCTCTATTTCTGGGTCCCTAAGTATAAGCTTACTTTGTCAATTAGACAATCACTGTTGTTGCTTCTCTTTTTCACCATGATTCAGGAAAACAGACTTAACAAAAAGCTGTCCTCTATCCACATGTTCGTTACTAGTTTTCAAAGAGAATTTTAAACAAGCATAATTAACCCTTCACACTCAGATTTCTATTCACTATCTTGGGCATGGAAGAAAAATCAGGCTTAGTGATGTCAAAGTATAGAAAGTTCCTTTTTTTGGCTTTTGTTTCAGATAATTAAAGTATAAGAATAATTTATCAATACCCATGACATGGCAGGTAATGTATTTTTTTTTTGATCTATGTAGTCTGTTTAATCCTTAAGTTGTCAACAGCATTAATTTTAAAGATGAGGAAACAAGGACACAAAGAGATTAAGGATAACTTGACTAATATATTTCTCATCTCATCGTGTGAAAAATCAGGCCTCTCTAAAATGGAAGTCAGAAGAATGTCGTAGAAAAGTTTTGGACACTGAGGTCCAATGGAGTTGGCTAGGTGACCCAGCTGGGCTACTAACAAAATATGGGCAAATATCACAGCATCTCTGAGATCTGGCATTCTTTTGAAAAAAAGAAGGAAGGAAAGAAGGAAGGGAGGGAGGGTAGAAGGAAAGAAAGGGAAAGAAAGTAAGGAAGGAAGGGGGAAGAAAGAAGAAAAATAGTTGTAACCCAATGATTTAGACTTACAAGGTAGTTTTGGGAGAGAGGTGGGACTAAAACAATATAAGTTTCTTTAATTGATGTTGACACAGAATAGGTACTTAACAATGAAGTTTTTTACTTTGAGCTTTGCCCTTCCCTATATAGTAGCTTCTCTCTATAATTAGAAATTCCACATTGAGTTCTACCACCAAAAGAGGATTAATGTAGTAGTTGTCAAGTACTACATTAATGTACTTAATGTAGCCAAGTCAAATCCAAGGTCTATCAGCTGTGATTGACAAAACCAGGCTTTTTCTAGGCTGCTCTTTGATTGCAAGCCTAAGTACAACTAATAAACATATAGCACTGACATTTGGTAGTGTATCCGTCTGACAGAAGATTTAAAGCAAAAGGCTAGAAGCTGGGGTAATTTAAGTAAGCCAGATTTGAGAAAAATGTTAAACTTTCCAGAGAAATTTCCAGATGATAGACATTACAGTAGATTCCACCAAGACCAAGACTGAGCAGCACTTTCTTAGATGCATTTGTCAAAGTAAATCAACAGGATTCCTTTTTCATTGTCTTTCCATGAGGAAGTATTGAAATTACACCATCCCTTTCCAATGTGCTTAAATTTGGCCCTGAAGTTTTAAATAAAAAGGGTTAGTTTACATTCTGGCTGTAAATCCTGGGCTCATCTTCTGTTGACTGGACACCTTGAGGATGGTATGCAGTGACTCTAGCATCTTCTATGATATTGTAAAGATATTTTCTACCTCTCAGTGCTATTGTATAATTAAATGAGCTAATACGGATCTAAGTGCTGAGCACCATGACTGGTTCAAAGCTGTGAAATGATGATGACTAATATTATCTTTTTAATCATCTTTTATCTCTTATGAGAAATAAAAATCAAAATACCTCTAAAAGTCAGTAAAGATAGATATTAGACATCTGCCAATTATTCACCTAAAATCATAATTGCTTTTTTCCCTACAGTTCAAATAACATCTGGGGTTTTTTTGTTTGTTTTTGTTTTGTTTCTTTGAGCTCTTCTTGAGTCTTCAACCAGAAATGTGCATATCTCTATAAAATTCTTTACTTCAACCAACTCCTTAGGTGCAGGGCCCAACAGAAAGGTTCAACTGGTAATCTATGCTGTGCCTTAAAGGGCGATCTTCTATCACTCCCAAATTATAGAACCATCATTACCTTACACAACTTTTCAAATTCTATATTAGCTCTCCTCCCATAAACTTCCTAAATTTCATTGTTCAGTATAAAATTCAAGGGTCATTTTTAAGCATTCACTCTTTTGATAATACAGCAAACATTTACTGACCATTTTTTGTGCCAGCCAATCCACTATTGTCTATCCTTCCTTTGTTTCAGCAA
This sequence comes from Urocitellus parryii, assembly GCF_045843805.1. Classification (NCBI taxonomy): domain Eukaryota; kingdom Metazoa; phylum Chordata; class Mammalia; order Rodentia; family Sciuridae; genus Urocitellus; species Urocitellus parryii. The sequence continues at coordinate 23,946,038 of NC_135536.1, read as the reverse complement.
AGGCAGAAGATGACTATTAGAACTTTCATTCATTTTTATCTATTGTGTTGATCCATTCGGGCCAGACACTCTTCACTTATATTTAAGTTGTAGTTTGATATTTTTTTCCCAAAATATCCAAACCCCATATTTTTCCCAGTTGAACTGAAATCTTTATTATACTATTTGAGATCAGTTTGATAATTAATGTATTTATTGAACACTACGATTAATAAATGACTTCTGTGACTTAAACTGCAAGGTTTAAAGAGGTTTATAATCTAGTAAGGGCACACAAATAATCATAATACAGTGAATACAAACAAGCTTTCAAAAGACACATTCTTTGGCAGTTCAGAATAAATGACTTGAGGGAGAGCTTACTAGAGGGTGGTATAAGTTAGAAAAGCTTTGAAAAATTAATAGAGAAAAGGGCTCTAGGCCATTCCAAGGAAAACATTGACATAGGATCAAAATCATAATTTGGATGGATCAAAGATTTTCAAAAGTGCGTTGGGTAGAAGATGACTAGGAATTTGTCAAGGAAAGGGAAAAGAAGATGTAAAAACATCTGCAGAGGTGTTCAAGGTCAAGGGCTTGTTTGTCATTGAATACAGAAGACATGAGCATGTTTTAAGAGAGTAAGAACTGATCTATCTTCAATGAAGGCGAAAGATGAGCAGGGGAATTGAAGTTCCAAATAGTAAAGAGTTGATGGGGTGAGGGAGTTGATCTTCTGATACAGAAACAAAGACAGAGAGAATAGGACCAGAAACTGATTTATTGCCATAAAGGTGACAGAGTAGAGAAAATTGTATTGAGAGAGCCTCAGTGTTCTAACCAAATTAAGCAAGAGCATGTAGAGGTGGGACCATGATCACCTGGTAGAAGTCAGCTGATATTCTGGTAATTTATTGAATGTATAGATAGGGCTTTAATTAATAATTCATTGAATGGCATTATTTTTTTTTAATATTTATTTATTTATTTTTATGTTTTGGCGGACACAACATCTTTGTTTGTATGTGGTGCTGAGGATCGAACCCGGGTTGCACGCATGCTAGGCGAACGCGCTACCGCTTGAGCCACATCCCCAGCCCCGAATGGCATTATTAAGAAAACTATATTTTTACATTTTCTTTTTTACTGTGAAATAGGGAGGGCAGACATTTTTTTTTTTTTCTGATTGCATAAATATCAAGGAAAACAGACTCAAAGGATTTAAAGGACTTCTCCAAGATCACATAGCAAATCACTCCTTGCCCGGGCTTCCAGCTCTCAGCTTCCTGTGGCAGGTGATCATCCAAGTACTAAGAAGGAGGAGGCCTTCAGGCAACCTTGCTCTTCTTTATATATATATAGTTTAACTTTGTTTTTAATTTGATTTTTTATTGTTCACATATTCAAACACCTCCACCAAAGTAAAGAGAATAGTAGAACACACTCCCATGTCTACATCATTTAGTTTCAGGATTTATTAATATTTTGATGATCTTGTTTTATCCATGTCCACCTCCCAATGAAAGAATATATGATGCTACAAAAAGACAGAAAGGAACATTCAGAGAATAATTATTGCTGGGTCTCTAGACCTTGTCTTGTTCACTATGTTGCAGGGTAACTATATCTAACATTCTTTCTGATGGACAATTAATGACATGATTCCAGTTCTTTATTCAATGACAACATAAAAGAGGAGATTAACTACTAAGTAGACTCTTCATCGTTTAATGAGATTGCCTGAAAACTAAAAGGATTTTTCAGCTCATTCGTATTTCAATTTAACTGTGCTCAGTCACCTTTTGGAATGAATAAAAATCAGTCTAGAGATTATGTACAGCCACTATCTCTTTTGTAAAATGTGACATTGTGGAATAGATTCGATGTGTTCCTTCGAGGGAGTGGGTGAGCCTATGTGAAAGCTAAGAAATACTTTTACCTCTAGAAAGGTGATGTTAAGTAGACTAGCATATTTCTGTATGATTATACTAATCTATCTGCAATAGCTACAACCACACTGAATTTAAGTGATATTCATTAAGTACATTTTCAAGTCATGATTTTATTACCAATCTATTCTGTTGACAATAATGATTGTCTTCTCTTTGCCCCCTCACTTACCTCCTGTTTTTGACCTACTATTTTATATAATCAAGCAAGAATGTCATTCAAGAGACTCAGAGTTCTATATAAACTATTTGATAGTACATTATTTATCCTAGTCAAGGTAAGTGTTAGAAAAAATGAATGGATTGAACTAGTGGAAAATTTAGCTACTTTGTTTCATGGAGTCAAATGAAAGTATAAGAGCAGGTTTTAACAAATTATTAATTTTTCTATAGTGACTTGGTCCTTAGTCATTTGTCCTGTGTTATTTTATTTATCACTTTATTTTTATATTTGGAAATTGAGCAGAGCACATATGTTATCTAGGTTTATAAGAAAGGGGGGCAGGTAGGATGAGGTGTACATAAAATAAGAAGTATTATTATAACTGAAAAGGATAAAACTTCTTTGGAATTATAATGTAGATTTCAATGTTCAAACACCACCCAGGAAAATCTGTTTTATGTTCATGCATGGGTATGAGTAACCAAATTTGCTTTGAAGTCAAAATTGAAATGAGAAGGCTAGGAGAGTTACTCCTCACGCAAACAAAAGGGGAGGAGAGAAGATGTGGAAGAGCTGCTCCTAAGCTCCCAGGTGCTTGGTCATTGCTCAGAAGACAGGTCCAGAATTGAAGGCTCTAAAATAGCAATGTAGTCATTTGGAGTCCCCCCCCACCCCGACTCCATTTCCTCTCTCCATTCCAGAGGGAATAAGCTCTGAGCTTACACACACACACACACACACACAACTTCTTCTGTAAGAAAGAAAGAAAAAAATGGGAGTGTTTGAGTCTATATAATAAATTAAACCATTTTTGGTCCTAGACTTTCTGTATCTTTTTCTGTTCTTTTAAATTTAAAATTTGAATATATTATAAATACTACTTCCCTAAAGTATACTTAAAGAACCCAAGTCATGTCTCTGCTTAGATAGAACTTACTTCATCTTCTCCTTTAGCAGGTGACCAGCTGCAATTTGATGACATAGATGTGCACGGAGGCAATGGCTTCTGTAACTAGGTAGTGTTGATGTTCTGTAGCAGTAGCTGGCAAGTGGATGTTATTAAGAACAGCAGGTACAGGTAAGTTAATGGGATTTGAAAAATTTAAAAAAAAAGAAAGAAATGTGAACGTTCTTTCATCATGGTTAATGCTGAAAACAATAATTCTTTTGTTTTTCAGTTCAAGGATCTTACAGGTCAACCCCATGTTGACACGTGACCTTGATGTTTTCATCACATAAATCAATTGAAAAGGGACTGTCATTACAGTCATACCCACACACAAAAGCCTCTTGCATGCAGACCAGCAACGGAAAGTCTCCAAAACTCAAGCCAGCCAAATGAGGCTCAGATGAAACAATGGATTCCAAGGGCCCCTGTGATCAAGGCTCCTCTTCCCTGGCCAGTGGGCATCCAAGTGTTGACTTTGGCTGGCAGGCAGGTGCTGGATGACACCCAGGAGGGCGTATTTCCCCTTATGCCATCTTAAAGAAGTTTGGATTTTCAGTTTATTTTTTAAAAGCAGATACGCAGTAAACATTGCAATGTGAGTTTTATGCTAAATACATTTTGGTTTCAGAGCAGTTATCTCATGCTGCCAGAATGGCCCTAAGGATTAAGATGGTTTATTGGGATCAAATGCCTGGGAGATTTATTACAGTGCAGACTGTTGACTCATTCCCATTAAAGTGCCGATTAGGCTTCTTTCTCTGCTTCTCTTCCCTCTCCTGACTGCTCTCCTTCATAACTCATATTCTATTATTTTATTTTCCTGCCTTCAGATGAATCTACTTAGATTTTTTAAACTTTATTAAAATCGAGTTATTGGAAGTTCTTTGACTTTATGATCACCAAGAAGTGGTGATAACATACATGTAGTTCTTTGAGATTTTGGGAACATTGAGTCCCTGGTGAATCATCCAGATATACAGAAAAAAAAAACATTTTCAGGGACCATCTCTAATGACTAGGGAGAAAGAGATACAGTTGGAATAACTTACCTTGAAGGATCACAGACACTCTTGAAATTATCCTCTATAATCAGAGCCATGTAGAGCAAAGGTAATTTTCTGCCAGGTATATACTTTACTTGAATAAAAAGGGAGATGATCTATTTTATAGCCAAATTCTATGTAAATTCTATGTAAAACATCCAACAGGGAAGATGAGTTTACACACAATATATCAGCTTTCAGGGAAATAGACATGAGACAGAAAATATAGTCACTTAAACAAGAAAGCCAGAGGCTAGGAAATTATTCCGGAGGGCTTGATAATGTACCCACATTTATAAGAAAACCAATCACGGAGTCCATTAGGCTGGGTAGAGTGATTTTATGAAAATTGTGGTAAGCCAAGCAAATGTTTGCTATGCCAGGATACGTTCATCTTGAATCCTTAGTTACTATTACAATGTCTGGAACAGAGAAAATGCCCAGTAAACTTTAGTGAAGGAACAATTGAATCTAGCTGACCTGCTTCTCACAAGGTATATAAATGCATCTCTATTATTTCCCTTTTTTTTTTTTTTTTTGGTATTATCTTCGAAAAATCTAGAACAGCCATTGTTCAACTTTAGGTTGCGTGATTCACCTAGTAGGCTCTTTCCAGCACAGATTGCTGGGCCCTGTCACTAGAGTTCCTAACTCAGTAGGTCTAGAGTGATGTTTGAGAATCTGCACTTTTAACCTGTGAAGGCCATTGCCTATGCTGCTGGTTCCACAGACCACATTTTGAGAACCACTGTAACCTCTAAGATCACAAGAAGCAATTATACTCTCTAAGGGAAAAAAAAACATAACTCAAGTTCACTATTTCGAAGAGAATGGTTTGCCAATGACTGAAGTGTCTCTCAATTTGAAAATCCTTTGAGGCTCTGATGAATTATTTGTGTACAACTGATAAGGTACAGGGAAAAAAAAAGCTGATTTACCAGAGGCACACAAAATAGGAAATGAAGAATACAGGGCATTGAACAGTTAATGTTTACCAAACTCTGCTAAATGTTTCATAGGCATCACATTTACTCCTCATAAAAATCCTTTGAGATAAATACTTTCTCTCCTACTGTTACAGTTGAGGAAACTCACACAACATAAGTGACTTGCCCTAGGTCACACTTTCCATAAGCTGTAGGATCAGAATTTGAACCTTTCTCAACACTCAAGAGAGTAAAAATATGTAGACAAGTTGCAAACACAGAACCAATGCTAACAGCAATATTAACAGTGCCAATTGTCATTACAGCAGTTAGAGTATTACTTTTAAAGGGTCCTGTGATATGGGCTTTATTGTTCTCATTTTAGGGTTGAAAAAAACCCAGAGAAGTTAAGCAATCTAAGATTACACAGTTAGCAGAATACAGACTAAGGATTGTAGATTCTAAAGCCCACATAATCAATATAAAATCACCTTTCTGAGTAAAATCTGTACCTATCTTTTGAATTACTGATTTCAAACGTTAAACCAACTTTCTTCTGTGGAATAGTAGGATTTTGTCTCTCTAAACCTTTCCTTTGTCTTTCAAGCAGTTATATTATACTTTATGATTAAGAATATTATTTGGGTCTACCAAGATGATGACTATATAAAGTCAGAGCTTTTGTTGATTATTTAGGAGTGCTTTTGCTTTTCTCTGTAAATTTTTGTATAATGCATAGCTTTTTCTGGAACTGATAATAACCCCCTCTTTTTCTTCCATTTTCTTGGATTCATTTGGACTTATGACTAAATCTGGTTCCCATGAAAGACTCTGAAAAATGACTTTCAAAATAGGCTCTTCTGTTGTCAAATATGTCTGATAACCTGCTACTTCTCTTTTGCTGACTCTTCAGACATTCCTGCCCGAGTTCTCCACTCTCTTCCTTCAACCTGCACTGTCTGCTTCTTCATCCACCCTGACTGCTGTCACCCTTTGTCACCAACTTGGTATTTTTCTCGCCCTTTCTTGCAATGGATTTCCTGTTTTCTGGGTTTTATTATTTTTTTTCTTATTTATTTGATTTCCTTGTCCTATAAATCACAATCTCTACTACCTTCCTTCAAAAGGAGGCATAGTATGTAATTTTTGAGATTTTGCAAACCTGAAGCCATCTCCATTCAGAATTTTGACAGTTTTGTTTGAATCAAACACTCTGTATTCCTTTATGGTCTTCCAGTTTCTCACATTGCTCTTGAGAGGACCAGTGCCATTTTGGTTCTATGTCTTCTGTGTGTGACCTGGCTTTGTCAGAATGTCCTCTACTCCTGGTGACTTAAACGCCACAGTGACATACTTTGGTGGCTACTTCTGGATCAGCAATTCTGTCAATCTTGCAGTCTTCTCAGACAGCAGAATAGAGATCATATTCTTCACACTTTATCAAAGAAATCCTCCCCACACTTCTTTTTTTTACGATGTTTATAAAATACAGGGAAGGGAGAGAGGAAGACACATGGTAAGGGGAGAGCTGCTTGTCTGAATGGTTTTCCTGAATTTAACTAGAAGTTGATTCACAAATTCTTTCTGAACAAATACCCATTTTCTCTTTGAAAGGTTCTGTGCAAGGCACTTCCTTCTTCCAGGGTGCTTGGAAAATTGAAGGCAGATGTGATTCAAAAATGAAAATATAATAGAAAGGAGAATTCTTAATGGTTTATACCAAAGGAAAGATAAAAGAATTTCAGATAGGGAGATGGGAAATATGCTGAAAATGAGTCAGAAGAGTAGCGGGGAAGAAGGCTAACATTTGAGGATTCCTGCAGTCTGTGTGGTTCATACCAGAAGCAGAAACATCCAATCATAGGCAGCAGTATGTGAAAAGTACAAAGATTGGAAAGTGAAAAACATATCCAAAAATAACTGCTGCAGGGCCTAACCTTGGACCCTCACGGAGGAATGCTTATCTTGCTTATTATGCAGCAGGGAAGTCCTAACATAGAACGCTATGTTTTGGGATAAAGTGCTGTCAGAACACTAGCAAAGCACAATTTCCTCGCTCCTTTGACAAGAAGTTATTCCCCTGTTGATGCAGGGTCGGGCTACATGGCAGTTTGTGGACTCTTGGTATCTTGACTCCTGTAAGATGATATGTTTATATTACCCCTGGCCTATCATGACTGTTAAATGTAAATTGGCACATACCCACTATAAAAGCTATTTTTGCTGCACAGTAGAGCAGATGCTCTTCTCTGAAACGTCTCTGAAGAGGTTTCTCTGTGCCCTCAAGCTCTCCACAGTTGATATTGGAGGGATAAGCCCCCCAGCAAATAATAAGCTGGCTGAGTCCTAGTTGACATGGGAAGAAACAGGAGAAAAACAAGAGGAGATTTGGTGTCAAAGTATGGCTAGCTTTGGATGCAAATGCAATTGTTGAGGGTAATTTACTTCATCCAAGTCTCTCTATTTACTAAATCACATTATCTCAAGATTACTGGTGGGGGTATGGGCAGGAACCTGAAAGAAGCAAGGTCCCAACCACAGGTATATCAATATGTGAAGATGTGCCGTATTACACTGTGTTTGAGCCTAGGTTCTCAGATAAGGCATGAGTGAGCTATAAATGGTTTATTGGGAGCAGAGGAAAAGGTACATCCCGATTGTTCTAGATGCCATTCTTTAGTACTTAAATCCTAGCTATGTCATAAGCAAACTTAGCTCATCCCTTAGACTCCTAGGCCTACGTGCCTCACCAAATAGAAACCAATCCCCATGTTCCTTCCCCATGGAACAGAGGATGGCACCAAGAAGAATCAAGCACTATGTAGAAGTTTATCAGAAGCATGCATAAAACACTCTAGGCAAAGGAAAGCACATATGCAGACAGGTAAGAGAGAACATGGCATATTAATTTAGTAATTGCTTGATCCTACAAATTTGTGTTTCATGTTTTTTATACACTGATTATGATGCATGCCATACTTGCCATGCTAAGGAAACCAGAGTTCTTTTAATAGAATCAGCATGGTATCCCTTGTAGGTTATTAGCTTCAAAAGGAGAATTATGTTGATCATTGTTGTGCCAGTACTTGATATTTGTCAAATTAATATATGTGAACTCATGATAATGGATATCTGTGGGTATGATTACAAAATCATAATCAAATTCATGAGAGAATTATTCTGAGATTCTCTCTCTCTCTCTCTCTCTCTCTATATATATATATATATATAATATATATATATGCATATAAATTAATATCAGGAGTATGAATATAATTTTTCAAAGGTTACACACACACACACATACTCAAACACACATGCACATACAAACAAATATAAATATTTTATTGGATATATATATATATATATATATCCAATAAAAGAATACAGGGCAAAAAATGAATACACAGGAATTCTGAAATTTATATGCAAAAAGAAACCACCATCACTTAAAAGGTAAGTGTCTACAATGTCTCAGGATAGTTTTATTTATTTGTAGTCCACATAAATTGACCAAGATAACCACTTACCTTTAGAGGGTTTTGAAAGTGCCTTCCTCTTAATAACTTAGTTACCTTGCTCCTCCTGCTCTACACGATTTGGTTCTACCAGCTCACATGAATCTGGCTCTGGACTGGGCATTTCTACTTTACCATTCTTTAGTCTATGAATCCCAGTTATATCCTATTCACATTCACCTCATCCTGGACTCCTGGGCCTGAGTCTGCCTCACCAACTGGCAACCGATTCCCAGTGTTCCTTCCCTCTGGAATATATCCACCATCTCCCTCAACCAGCACCATGATCAAGGCAACCTATCTCCTCTCAAGGGGACATTTTGACATCAAAAGAAGTGGACACTTAGCAACAAACCACATTTTAATGCATTGCACTAAAGCCTCATAGAAGGGAAAGGTTTCGAGGAGGGAGAAGTTTCTTCCAACAAATGTACACAAAAGCTCAGATAAGACAAAATTGTATCCCACTAGAGACTCAAGGCCTTGTAAGGGATACCACTCTCTATGGAGTAAAAATTGCAGTTCCCCTTAACAAGATCTGACAGGTACATGTGAGATGAATACATTTACACACCTAGCTATCTCTCCACATTCATCCCTCAGACTTGGGTTTGGCAGCAAGGAGGTCATTAAATCACCACATAAGAAAAGTTCCCATATTATCCTAGAAGTAGAAGTCAGACAGGAAGAACTGAAGACAACTTGTGTGGATGAGGAAGAAGAGAAAAAAAGCAAAGAGAGCATGATCCTTTCAGAAGGATCCTCAAGAAAGATACAGTTTTCTTGATGGCACTCACTTGAAAATAAAGTTCAGAATACCTCAAGATACCACAATACGAGAAAACTCTCTTTCAACTGCACAGACATAAAAAGAAGGGATGAGTGAGTGCTGAGCAGCCAGCAAGTTCCTCAAGGAAAAGGACAGGGTTTTATTTATCATTACATTTCCTGCAGTTCTTGACTCAGCGTTTGGTACATAGTAGGGTGATAAGTAAATACTAGCTGAGAAAATTAATGTATGAAGAACACATAAATAATGAATTGGATAATTCTACTATCCTAGAATATAACCAGGGAAGAAAAATGAAACAGTAATAGAAAAAGATGGAAACCGGAAAGATTGTATCACTTTGCCACATTACATACATGTCAGCCCCTATGAAGATATATAAACTGTCAGTGGTAAATGAATAAATAAATAAATGGAACACTAGATAAAAAACCAAAATATTCAACATATATATAACTTGAATCGTTGAGTTATTTGATGGTCAAAAGACCTGCTGACTGTCAATGTATTTGTTTAGTCTGTACGTGTTTATCAACATGTGACCAGCAAACATCTGTTAAATGGTTTGGGGTGAAAGTAGCAGAACTTAACTCTAAGCCATCTTTAAAGAAAAAATGCATAAATGTACCAGAAGGAAAAGAAGCAGGTAATTTGTTTCTACCTCCTAATCCCTTACCCAAAGGAGATCAATTGCAAAATAATACCACCTCTCCACTTGATAGTCAGTGAGGAACCTGATGCCATCCACTGCATCATCAGTTCAAAGATATGATCCATAACTGTGGCAATTGCTCCATAGAAGTGAGGACAGACCAGTCATGATTCCTTAACTTGGGTTGAAAACTGTATGCTTCATGTAATTTACTTGTAAATTGATTTCTAAGTGGTGAAAATGTTTGACTATGTGTTACATTGTGTCATTTTCCTTTTTTGTGTGTGTAAGAGTACATAATTCCAGTCCTGTTTTCCATCTTACAGCATGGGGCATTATTATTCACCTGAGTTCTCCTTTCTAAACTCATCCTCCTTAAAAAAAAAAAAAAAAAAAAAAAGGATATACCTATCTACCTGGGGCACCTTGCCAGTTTTATTTCTTTTTATTTGGTACTTGAAACAAGTACCAAAAGGTAAGGATTCAACCTATTTAAAACAAAAGAGAGACATAATATGCCACATGACTATAGGCCAGTGTTAGAAAAACTTCTATGTAGTCACTTACACTTTATTTACAATAGCAAACAACTCTCCACTCTTGGACCAGAACAAGCAGCCGATATCCCCACAAAGAATCAAAATCATTTTCGGAAGAAAAGCATGTTGCTTCTCTGTGCAAATGTTTATTTTGTGTTCCAAAATATCATTAAAGTTTTAGGTAGTTGTATTCATGAGCTCAGGAAATACATTCTCAATTGCAGTTGGGTTTTATTAATAATAACTGGCCCAAATTTGCTCTGCTGAAGCAGGAGTTTGCATTTGCTAATGGCACATACCAATGCGCATGGAACTTCTCATGCTCATGGCCTGGTTCATCCCAGAGAAAAATGCACAAATTCAGGGGTGAGGGTCCTCATTCATACTTACAATGGGTTATGCTACTAGAAAAGGCAGGAGAGCTGCTATTATCAACTCAAATGCTTCCTGTCTCACTGAAATATTCAGTTTGAGCTACAGCACTAAAGAGAGAAATGCTGCGAAATAACTGTTTTCAGAACCAGCTTAGTTATTCCATCAATATTTTGATAAGGGTAAAATGACTAATTATCAAGAGAGATTCTTCCAGAGAAATGGCCGAAGAATTCCAGGTTGGAACATTTGGTCACTTTTTCTATTTTAGAAGACTGGGGAAAGAGAGAGAATAGTATAACAATGATTATATGGAAGGAGACTTTTAAAATAGGATACCTAGCTACATCCAGAGAAGGTTCCAATTAACTCTTAGGCATTTCCAAGGGTTGGAAATTGCAGACATTTCCAGGGATTGAGAAACTTTTATTTAAAAATAAAGCCTAATTTTAAAAATTATAGTATATAATTTACTTTATTTTGCTTTTATAAACAATAGTTTTTATAAATGAGAGTTTATAAAAATAGCTTATTTCCTTTTTATAACTTGTAAAAATAATTTCATAAAAATAGGATACTATTTTTCCACACTATTTTTTTACTTTTCCCATTCTCATACCGAACTGAGATTTTCTCTTCCAGGAGTTAAAGCCATTGACCACACAGACTCTGTCAAGTGGGGATGACATAAAATAGAAGAGTTTGAATTTTCTGAGAGTAGAGAATCATGGGATTTGTGTGTATTTCAAGCATTGAATATATCTTGTTCTAGACTTTTGACATAGGATCACATCTCTGTCCCGTATTACTTCATATTGTTTATACTTCAGGTAGTAGTCATAGAATGTCCCAGTAGGAATTCCAGTGTGACCCACTATTTTAGTTCAACTCAGCCAACTTTGAATTAAAAGCTGATGGTTAGCCAGGTACAGGGGTACACGCCTATAATCCTAGCAGTTTAGGAGGCTGAGGCAGGAGGATCTCAAGTTCAAAGGCAGCCTCAGCAAGTTAGTGAGTCCCTAAGCAACTTAATGAGACCCTGTCTCTAAATAAAATACAAAAAGGGGCTGGGGGTGTGAGTCAGTGGTTAAGCACCCCTGGGTTCAATCCCTGCTACCAAAAAAAAGAAAGAAAAGTAATGGTTCCAGATCCCTAAATTTTCCCAAGGGCTAAGGGTCCATTTTTCTTTTATCTTTGTTTTTTTTTTTTTCAGCTTTACTCCTCTGAAATATCTTCTAAGTGCATGTTTTAATTTGCTGATCTTCTCCTTTTACCTTCTACTTTCTCTCTCCAATCCAGCTTCCTTAAAAAATAAATGTACTGTCAGAAACCAAAGCTTTGCACACTGGGGCCCCACAGCCTTCGAGAGCAGTGACTGATTCTTTCCCTTGTTCCCTATATTCCACTCCTAATTTAGGGCAATTCATTCTATGATTTTATGACTGAGTGATAGTATCTCATGAATAACAATGAAAGAATGAAAAAATATCCTATTACTGCACACTCCCTTGCAAAGTAGGGACATATAAATGCAAAGATAATTGCCATTTAAAAATAAAGTCTCCTTTTTCTTCTTCTTCTTCTTCTTCTTTTTTTTTTTTTAAATACAATCAGTTGAAAATAAAAAAACTAGTCAAAACATACATTCCACTTTAGGCATTTAAAAAATTTACCTTCATTCTGGTTAATGTAAATGGGCTTTGACCCAAGGATACGATCAATGAGAGAATGTTTCTGATGTTTATAGAAAAAGGAACAAGATTTGTACTTAAAGCTTGACAATATGCATTAGACACAAGAAGATATCTAATAAAAGGAGATCAGTACATATCCAGTTAGGGACTCAGGGATCAATTGTGCTTTTAATTACTCAGCACAGCAGGAGCCTGATCTCAATAATCCAAACCATGTAGGCAAGTCTTGATTCTATGGCAAAAGTGATCTGGGTAGTTGGAATAATTAAACATCACAGATAATCCCAAACCCTTATGGCAATAATTCATTAAAATCTCCTCCCTTAGAGAAATGGTTTTCTAAGCACCACAAATCATTACAAAACTGTCTGGCTTATGCCTCCTCTCCTTTGATCATCCTGCTGCAATCTCTGGGGAAGGTCCATGCAGAGCAGTGAAACAGGCAAGTCAGGAAAGAAGGAGAAAGGGACAGAGGCTCAAGGAGAAGCCCAAGACTCCCAGCAGACCTCATGGCTATGCATGAGACCATCAGGGCAAGCCTGCACTGGAGAATAGCTGAAAGTAGGATTTACATCTGAGTTAAGCAGCAGAGATCAGTTAAGCTGAAAATTTCCTAGTATGGTAACCATGTAGAGCAACTACGACTTAGACATTTTGTTTTCTTCTCCATTTTATCCTGCTACACTTCCATTGGCCTTCAAAAGACCAGCAAAGCAGGAAAAGACTCTTGAGGCTGGGGACATAGCTTGATGAGCACTTGCTCAGCATGCACAGAGTCCCAATCAAACACACACACACACACACACACACACACACACACACACACACACACACATAAAAACAAGAAAAAATACAATTGAAAAATTGCAATGCTCTCCTCTTTATTTTTCATCATTGGGCATACCTACCACTTTATCCATCACAGCCTGGGCTAAGCTGTTACCTATTACAGACTGCCTTTGTAAACTTCAGATTCACTGAGTTTTTTGATCAAATATTATTTTCAAAACTTTGTTACAAAACCTAGAAAAATGTCTGCCAGGACCAGTCTTCATGCTCGTCATTCAAAAAGATCTAGAAGACTCTTCTTTCTTCTCACTGTCTCTCACAACAATCTGTCAAAATCTGTGCTTATGCATGTACTCGGCAGTGATTTTCATCAGGATGTTGCAAATACATTTCCCATAATGGATAAATAAAATCATTCTTTGAAATACCAAAGGAGCACAGTGACTCACAGACAATTGACCCAGAAAGGGGTTTTTCTTTCTCAATGACATTTGCTTTTGCCCTGGATGCAACTTGGAGGAGAGGCAGGTGTGGATAAAGAGTGAGGGAAGAGGGGGATCCAATTTACTAGGACAATCAGCCAAATCCATCTGGGCAATCAATATGTAACCAGTACAATAATCTCATTGTTGATGCATTATGGAACTCATGCAAAAAATATTTCCTTCCTTTCTTCTTTCCATGAGTGCTTCATATATCCTATCCCAGATATTGTTACCATGCAAAAGGCTCAGTCTGCCTGCCACAGCTCGGAAATCCAGTAGTTGAGAAGGGTAGTTATTATGAGAGGGATAAGAAAATTATTATGATGAACTAGCTGACTAGAAGATCCCATTCACCCTAAAAGGATCATCTTGCCAGGAGACTGAGTTATGGACAGTTTATATAGGAGATGAGTGATCAGAGTGGTGGGTGCTTTCTCACAGGTGGCAGTAAGTGGCCAAATGATGCCCATCTGATTCCAATCACCCAGCTTCGAGATGCTGTTCAGTTCTGCAAATCTCACAAGGGAAACCTATGTGAGATCTGGTCTCAGCTCATCTTCAGTACCTTGAGAGGTGCTGATAAAAGAGTAGGGAACATACATTCAGGGTTTGATCTGGAGGTAAGGAGTTCTTAGGAAAGTCACACAGTTAAAAAAGTAAAGCAACAACAACAAAAACAAAACAGTCAAATTGGTGCATTCAGCTATTTCATAAGTTGCAACTAATTTAATTTGGGGTCTCTGTGGTATTCAGGGGAACCTAAAGGAGTTGAGACCTGAAGGATGGATAAGTTAATCAATGAATGGCACAAGCGGGGAAAGATGAAGAACAGGAATCTTTTAGAGCAAAATGGATAGAGAAAAAGCCTCAGAGAGCATGACTCCCATAAGGAGCAGAAATAAAATTGGTCAGGCTGGAACACAGAGTGTCAAGGGAGAAAATGGGTGGTGATGAGAACACAAATGGAGGCAAGAACCAGAGCATAAATATTCTTGTGAGCTAAGTATTTGTGGTACAAAACCCCAGGCCCTCAAGTGAGAAGTATGTAAGCCCATTTTATTTTCACCTACCCCACTGTTTTCTTTTTGGTAATGCTGGGGATTAGAACCTAGGGCCCTGTGCGTGAGAGGCAAGCACTCTACCAATTGAGCTACATCCCCAACTCTACCCCATTGTTTTATTTCAAGTGCTATGATAAAGATTGGCTAGCTGTTCACCAAATCTAATTCCTATCCCTCCTAATGTGTGATAAGACAATGATGTCCAGTCTCCCTTGGGTGTATCTGAGTTCCATCAGCGACAGAAACATACGCTTTTTCTAGGCAGAATGGAGACTTCCACATGTACAGACATCTGGATATTGATATTCCAGGTGATCTTAGAGGACGGAAAAAAGCAACATCACCCAGTACCACCACCACCACCACACACACGTGTGCACACACATATGCACTATCACACTGAGTGGAGTTATAAGACATCTATTTCTATTTTTCTAAACCTTCGAGATTCGGTATCACCTATTACCAATGATTCTCAAAATAGGGTTCCAGGGCAGCAGCAGCAATGTCACTTGAAAACTTATAGGAAATGCATTTCTGAGTTCCATCCCAAAGCTAATGAATCAGAAATTCTAGAGGTGAGCCCCAAAGTCTGTAGTTTACTAACACCTCCGGGTGTGAAGGGTTAAAGTTTGAGAATACTCTATTACATTGTTTCACACCATCATTGACAAAGTAAAGTGCAGGTAATTCAGGGAAGCTGAACCCAATTCGGGGTTTCCTTGGTCAACTCAAGACACATACAGTGCCAAGGCATATAATTGGGCCCTTAGTTATTTCATTCTGCTGTGGTATCTTTCCAATTTCTTTTCCTTTCCATGAAAAATGCTATTTGACTTCCTTATGCAAACTTAAAGGACACATCAGGTGGTTTTTGCATCTTCCTTTTCACAGAAGACCTGAATGCTCCCTGCAAGGAAACCAAAATTCCCAAGCTATTCTGAAAACATTTCTTCCCCCTCCCCCACCTCCTAAGGCTCTCCTAAAAGTGTTTTAGGCTGCGAGATCTCCCTTCCAAAACTCGTTGAGTTGTATTTTCCTCTTCCAATCAAACTCAGCTGGTAGAGAGGAAGGAGCACAACCCAGAATTAGGGACGGATAACACGATAGCAAGGTATGTCTGCATTTTCAATGATCTCAGCAAATCTCCCTTCTCATGCCTGCTATGAAACAAGGAAAACTGGCCCCCTAAATGTGATGTTTTCATGTATTTTGCTAAATCTGTTCTTCATGGTTTAAAATTTCTGTCTTGCTTTCAGTGAATTCAAAATGCATCCCAAAGAAAACAAAGCAAAAAAGATAAGCAAAAAATTAGAGGAAGATATCTACAAAATAGAACTATAAAGAAGTATGAAAATATATAGATATATGCACATATATTAAAAAAAAGATTCCAGTTGAAAAATTGGGGGAGGGGAGTAAGAGTCATATAAAGAAAAGTCAACACATTTAGCTAATAAATGTATTCAGCCAGGTTGGTGCTTGAGAGAAGCAAATCAAGACCTCAAAGACAAGCAAATCAAGACCACACAAGACACACCTTGATTTCAGTTAATTGGCAAGAACAGTCAAGCAATAAATACCAGGCAGAATCCATAGGATTTCTCATACAGTACTCACTGAAGGATAAATTGATACAACCACTTTTAAAACTATTTAGCATTATTTTAATGGTTGGCTATCTAATAAGGTTGCTATGTCCCAGGAATTCTTATTCTATGCCAAAAGCAATTTTTGCTCATGTGTTCAAATGCCACATTACAAGGGGATAATAAAATCTGGGAGAAAGTTACCTCTGGGGAAGAAACAAGAGGCTGAGATAGGAAAGCTATAAATGGACATAAGTTCTTGGTAAGGTTCATATTCTTGAGTAGCATGCTGGGGTTTATGGGTGCTCCGTAGTAAAAATAAAACAAACTTGGGCTGGGGTTGTGGCTCAGCGGTACTGTGCTCACCTAGCACGTGCGAGGCCCTGGGTTTGATCCTCAGCACCACATAAAAATAAAATAAAGAAAGATATTTTAAAAATAAAATAAAACAAACTAGAGCCTTGTATGAAACAATGACAGTGCATTTCATGAACCAAGAATCATAATTCATGAAAGTCTGAGCACATGAAGCCCCTAAGAAGAAAACAAAAGTAACTTTAGATTTTGTAAATGAAAAACTTTCTAAAACAGATATGATTTATTCTAAATGTATATACATTATTATTAAAAATATTTCAAAGTTTGACTCTTTTTTTGACAGTTTTACTCCCTTGAGGCATTGGAGTTCATATAATGGAAAAAAAATGATTAGTGAAAACAAATAAGCATTTGATTGGCATATGAAAATATCATCCCATTATTAATGATAAGTCATTTAGGTTTATACTCTTAAGGGGTTTTCATTTAAGCAGAATTATAGGATTTTCATAAGTTATCTTGAAAATTAATAAATTAATATAGCCCACATTTTGCAGGAGGACTGAGATAAGTCAGTTTGCGTGGTCAGCTGCTTTCTGGTCTTTTATCTTAAGACAAAACAATTTTTCCCATTTATTACTTTTGAGACAAGAGCATTATGTACCATCTGGCTAACTTCCCCATGGACATACAGAGAAGAGATTTTCACTCTTTTAAAGAAATCAGATACATCCTAAAAAGCACCAGTGAAGGAAAAGCTAATATCTAAACAATTCACCCAAGGAATGAAACTCTCTTATAATGCCATACCTGGTTTAATGCTTTTCTCCAAACCAGAGCATTATTGGTGGGTCACATTGGGTAGCTCTTGAGCAACAACAGGACACATTTCTTATACTGTAAATTAGTGCTCTTGAATAAAGATATTTTCCTTTGTGTGCTTTTGAAGCCTGATAAAAATTTAATTTTACTTCTTTAATTTGTAAAATAATGAAAATATTATAGAAAGAGAAACTAGAGAAAAAAATGAAGAAATATTAGTATGTCATAAACCCCTGAAAACCATCATATGACTTTTTGAGAATATAAAATTAAAAGATCATCCTTAGTGATAAAGACCTGACTATATTAATTAAAATCATTAAATATGACTTCAGGAAAGCTGTTCTTTAGTAAACTTACAGGCAGGAAAAAAAATATGAAATACCTAAGTAGATTTTTCTAAAGGGAATGATACTTTAGATAGATTTTAAGTTACTATGCTTTAAATAATGGCCACAGTTTATATTTTATGGAATTTTATTTTAAAATAATTATATTTATAATTTTACAAAGAAGTTCTTTATGTGCAAAATAAAACCACAGCTATGAATAACTAGAGTTAAATTAAAGATCAATTGTTTGTATCGTTATTTATATTAAGCAAACTAAAGAATATATTTTACAAAGAATTATTTAAATCATGCTATATCATTAAAAATTGCCATTAAGTTCGCTATTAGCCTTTGCAGAGTTTAATTATTTTGTAGACATTAAAATTCATGTTTTCTCACAAATTGTATGAGCAAAGGTTTACAACACATTGTTTAAAATACATAAAATAAATAATTAATGAAAATTAGGTACAGACATTACTAGTTCAAAGAAAAAGGTCAGAAGGCAGGTCTATCAATGTTTCATTATTGCCACATCTCCATATTGGAACAGCAAGTTGTATTGTTCTATATGCCCCAACTTTTTTATAGAAATTACACCTATCACGATAAGTGTCGTTGGGAGAAAATGTTTGTTCCTATTATTTATCATGGCCTTACAACTAATTCCTATAAACAAATTTGTTAAATCAAAGAACATCTTCAGAACTTCTTTTTTAAGTGCCAAGGATCAGCTCAGTCATGAGGATATAAGAGTGCTTCCAAGACTGGGACAAAGGACAGGTAGCTGATTATCAACGAAAATGAGTTGCTGACAGATAACCTCCAGTTCCTAGTTGCTAACACCTCCAGGGGAGGGGAAAGAAAGAGAAGGTAGAGTCTATAAAAAGGCAAGACACGTCCAATCCTGCGGGCAGCAGCTCTGGATCCAGGCTTCTCTCTGGAGAAGTCTCTGTCTCTCTTTTAAATAAAACTTGCTTTTTCTATGCTTGCCTCCACGTTTCTCTGGTTTTTAATCTTTAACACCAGGAGAATGAGGACCTGGTCCTGATTTCCAAGATGGGTACGTAAAGAAGGGAAGATGATAAAAACAAACCATTAAAAGTTGAGCTCCCTGTTTTCCTAACCTGGTTCTAAGATACCATTGTGTTTTATGGCCACTGCACAAAATTTGTGGAAGAACGGAGAGGACTGAATTGACTCAGAGGCTGCTGCTTTTAAGATGGTGACAAGGGAGCATGTGACAGTGGTCCACTTCACCTTTTGAATATAATCCTTGCTACTTATTTTAAGAAGGACTTGTTTTTCTTTTTCTCTTCTCCCTCTCCCCTTCCCTAACCTGGGGGCAGGGAACCAAGTTACCTGGAGATATTTGTTCTCCATAGGAAGGAGACACCACCAGAACAAGTAGAAAGTGACTATCTCCCAAATTAACCAGTGAAATTCAACACAGTGTCCAGGTGCACCTAGGACCTGCTGCCGGGATACCTGCAATGTAGCCTTGAATAGCTTCTTTTAAAGCCCTCTGTTTTTCCTGAGGGCCAGAACCACAGACTCTAGGACTGGAGTCCCGGTGTTTCTCCTTTGCTAGCAAAGCAATAAACCTTCTTTTTCCTTTATCTCAAAACCTCACACGTCCTCGTTATTGGATTGGCATCGGGGACAAGGACCAAGTTTTCAGTAATGAGCATAAAAATTGCCCAATATTTTCTCTGATTAGGAAGCTTTGTAGAGATCCTCTGGGAAATAGAATCCCCACTAGTTTATGTAGCCAAAGTAAAGAAAGTCATGTCTACTCTGAGTGAGAATACTCAGCAATTGCCACCCTTAGAAGACCACTTCTAGTCTCACTGGCTTACATAAAGTGATTGATATCTGGAGTTGTCTCACTATGGAGACTAGTTATTACTTTTATTCCATTTATTTATCAGGTTGTCCTATGCATTATAAAATTAAGCCAGGTCCTCCGTCAAATCTTTTAACAAACTGTGGGAACTTTTCAATTTTCATAACACCAGAATAACTTCATCTAGTCATTCATTAAATACTAAGGAAAAGGGAGAATCCATTCTTATTCAAAATACAGCTTTTTATTTCCATCTTGAATTTTTTATTTTATTATAAAGTATCTTTGTCTTGGGAACACCTGGCTGAAATTTTCTATAATTAAAAGTCACTGACATAATATAGAAGTTAAGAGGCACAGCAAACTCAGAAGTTAGAATATTTGGATTTGACTGTTTTTCTTTATGACGCTGTGGTTCCTTCATCTAATGTGCAGATAATCTCAAAAAGCGCCATATAGGGTGTTCATGAGTTTAAACAAAATACTATATGTACAACATGCAAAAAATGTGTGTGTCACTAAGTATACGCCGGTGACATCTGTCGTCATCGTCACCAAACCCATTGTGGAAAACCTCAGTGAGTCACCACTCTCAGACATGAAGAAGAATCCTGGGTCCCACATCCAAGAGCTCCACTGTGCTGCTGCACAGCTCAGGCACATGTTCTGGCTTACTCACATAACCTGTGCTTATTCTCGAATCTGTAAAGTAAGGAACTAAGAACATCTAACTTAAGCATGATTGTGAAAATTAAATGAAATAGTATGAGTGCAATTAAAATGCATCTTAATTAATCATCTTTCTCCAGCTGTCTTCCTCCTGAAAGGTTGGCAGTCATTGATGAAACAATGTGTCCCCTCTCCTCCTCTCCCTGATTCGAGATGCTGCATGTGAGAGAGAATACAAATTATAAAAGGAAACATGGAACACTGGTCAAGCAAAATGTATTGCTTTGCCTGCAATTTCCCCTATTCTGCTCCAGATATTAAAAACTAATTCTTTCAGTTATTCATTGCTGGCAGAGATGATTAATTTAATCTTTATAGATAAAGTAAAATGTTTGGACAAAAGGAGCAAATACTCTGCCGAAGCTAATTGTAAGACACATTCGGGTGAATAATTCATTGTGTGCAGTATAATGATATCATAGATGGTTAGCCAAGAACAAACATCAGTTCTAGAAAGAGAATTAAACTAAAACCAAGTCTGTCTGGCAGTAGAAAATGGGTGTTGCCCTTTTCACCAATATAGATCTCATTTTGGTGAATCTTACCATGGCCTGGGAAGATTCCATTTTTGCCTGTTTCTGAAAACCTACGTACCTTTATTTCTTCTCAGCCCAAATGTTCTACAGTAAGCAAAAATATTTGGAGTGACCCAGAAATGTGTTAAGAGTAAGAGAGATATTGGTGAAAACCCACTCAGCTGTTGAGCTTTGTGGCCTTGGGCATGTCACTTGACTTTCATGAGCTTTCAGTTTCTCACCAAAAAAAAAAAAAAAAAAAGAGGAAAACAAAACATCAGGTTGTTTTGAGGATAATATGAGATTTATTTAAAACTATCTTTCGTATGTGCTGAATTCCTACCAAGTAATGAGGAAGAAACATGGAGACCTGCGCACATGTATGTACACATACCAATACAGATACCCATTCTAAACAATAATTGTACTTATCTTTCTGTTATCTAGCTAGCTTCACTTTTACCACTCAGCCCTGCTCATGTCTTTCTTTCTTCAAGGTATTTTCATTGCCTTTTCTCTGCACATTTTATAATCCTCATCAACAAATACAAAGAGAAAACAGATGGAAAGATTCTTCTCCTCATTAGTAGTTAAAAATGCAAATTACAGCAACCTGGAAACTAGGATTAAAAAACAAAGATAATATAAACTGATGTGGCTAAGATAAACCAGTTCCTTACTAACAATACTGCCACAAACTGGTACAATCTTTTTGCAAAATAATTATTTCAAAATGAAGAGCCATGAATACAATGGCAAATAATCTTTTCCTAAAAGTGTATCCTACAGAAACAATACCCTGAAGCAAAATTATAGTGACACAGTTAATATCTTTATGGATAAATTTAACATTGTCAAATAGAAACCTAATTTTTAAAAGCCCAACTTTATGTATAATATATGGCACATCCAACACAAAAATGTAACACAATCATTACAAATGTAATAGTAAAAATTTTAAAAATATAAGCAACAAATATTGGTGGCAATGTGAAGAAATTCAGTAAATTTTACATCATGATTGTTACAAAACTGTGTGTATGTAAAAAGTAGAGCAAAAAAAAATACAGCTTTCAGAGAGAGGAGAGTGAGCAATTTTGGCAATCACAATTTTTTGGAATTTTTTTTACGTTAGTTTCTTCTTTTTTGAAAAGTAAAGATGAAAGTTTGATCTACTTTGCAGAAGTTCCCAATATACCAAAATGATATAGATTTTCTTACCTTTTAAAAAAGTATTACAATTCCATTTAGTTCTAGTGCTTATGCTGAACCTTACATTATATTGTTTTTATCACTTTTTACTTGCTTCTCCCATCTTAATTTCTTTGACTCTGAATTCTTTGAGGACAAAGGTAGAGTGATTTCAATTTTAAAAATACAGTTTAAAATCTAGTCCAGATCCAGAAACTTTGTTTGTTTAATATTTTTTAGTTGTCAATGGATTTTTTATTTATTTTATTTATTTCTATGTGGTGCTAAGGATTGAACCCAGGGCCTCACACATGCCAGGCAAGCGCTCTACCACTGAGCCACTACTGCAGCTCCAAGAAACTTTATGTTTTTAAGGCTTATTTCGAAATACTTAGAGGCCTGCCAGGCCCAGTGGCATACACTTGAATCCCAGGGGCTCTGGAGACTGAGGCAGGAGAACCTGGAGTTCAAAGCCAGGCGAGGCACTTAGCAACTCAGTGAAACCCTGTCTCTAAAAAAAATACAGAAAAGGGCTGGGGATGTGGCTCACTGGTTGTGATACCACGGGTGAGAGAAGCAGGCCAAGACAAGCATATAAAGCAGGGTTATTTTAAAAAGAAGTAACTTAGACTTCTCCCTGGAGAGAAAAGGAGGCCATAGCTCCTATCCTGGTATCCCAAGGGGCGATGTGTTCTGCCCTTTTTGTATGTCCTAGGCTTCCTTTGTTCTCCTGACCTCTTCCCCTATCTTTGTCCTTCCTGAGTACCTGACTAGGCCCAGGTATGCTTGGTGGGAGGGCCAAAAGGTGGGAAAGAGGTGGGCTGAAGGGGGAAGGGCAGGATGGAGTAGCCAAGGCCACTTTAATAACCTTATAGCTCCCTGTAGGGAAGGGCAATTCCTGGGACAGGTTACCTTGGCAAGCAGGGGCAGGTTCTTGATAAGGGTGGAGGAAGGGCTTTGAAGGAATCAACATTTCAATCCCTCAGGGGACAGACAGTCCCCAACTTTCCGACTCACTCAAAATTGGCCTCCTTGATTGGACCTGACTCGATTTACCTATCTATACTGACTACTTGTCTAATTCGGGCTTCAGTTGAATGCCCCTGAGTTCAATCCTCGGTACTCCTCTCCCCCCAAAATATTTAGGGGCCTAGAGGAGGAATATGGCACTTTCATTCCATCCGATTAAAACTGGCTTCAGCAATAAATGAAGCTATATTGCGTGGTGGTAAAAATAGCCCCATAGTGCCACATCTGTGAAACTGTATACAAATGTGAATAGACTAAAGGGAAAGTACTTATAGCATTGTTGAGGGTAAGAAACAAATAACTGGGTTACGAAGAAAATACCTGAAAAAGGAGCAGAGCAGGGGATCACAATATCTCTCAGCTCCATCATCTCAGGCGCCTTAAAGGTGAAGTTGCATGTTTGCTGAGACCATTCCTGTTTTTGCAGCCAGTCAAGACTGAAGGAAGCCTGCAAACCTAAGAGACCTCCTCCCTGCGAGACATTTTATAAAATATGAGGGTGCACTGGACTAATTGTAAATGACTAAATACGAATCTTATAACACACCAGGATTTGGGGGGTCATATATTCTTTTGATGGAGGGATCCATGTTTGGAGACTTGGGGTGGATTATGATATTGTGGTTTACAACAAGATAAATATGTTTGATCTTCATCTCCATTTCCAGGCAAAGAGTTCCTAAATCCTTGGGGTCAAAGAGCAGGCACAACAAAAGTATATGAATCCCAAAACTATTACCAAGGTGCTTACATGAAATTGATTTTATCAACTTGGGAACTGATTAACCACATTAATAGCTTTATTAGTCACATTCTTACCGTTCCTAGAATGCAGTAGAGCTATGGGAAGCCTTGGGACTTGGTCCTCTTGATCATTTCAAGGTTTCCTTTCTCTCTGTTAAAATCTGGTGTTGGCCATATTGCCTCCCACAGCTGCTTTTTTTTCCGGCCCTACACTCTTCTAGGTGTTTCATTTCCTTGATCTTCTCCAAATACCACTCATCTAAGTCATTTGTGTCTATAGGGTTATTTTAAGATTTGGCAATATAGATATACACACAATGAAATATTTTGAAAATTGGATATTAGAGTGTCCTTGAATCAGATGCTACTCAGGTAAACAGAAACCACACAAAGCATTTCAACAAGAAGAACTCCACATGGGCACTTAAGTAAACATGCACAGAGGTGAGCAACTGAATGTGAAGCCAGAATTAGACAGGCAGTCAGTATAGATAGGTAAACCAAGTCAGGTGGGATCAAGGAGGCCAATTGGAGTGAGTCCTGGAAGTTAGAGACAGCCCCCTGAGGGACTGAAATGTGAATTCCTTCAGAGCCCTTCCTCCACCCTTATCAAGAACCTGCCTGTTGCTAAGGTAACCTGTCCCAGGAATTGCCCCTCCCTACAGGGAGTTATAAAGTTGATAATTAATGTGTCCTGAGCTGCTCCATCCAGCCCTTACCTTTTGGCCATTCCACTGAGCATCTCCTGGGCCTAGTCACCTACGCAGGAAGGAGAGAGATGAGGGGAAAAGAGACAAACAAAGGAATCCTAAGACATATAAAAAGGCAAACACCCTCACTTCTTGGGATACCAGGATACAAGCTACAGCCCCCTTCTCCCTCCCAGGAGAAGTCTATGTTACCCTTTTTTAAAATAAACCCTGCTTCATAAGCTTGCTTCGGAGTAATTCTCTAGAACATGTGATGGAGCAGAACTCTTTTTTTTATGTAATTTTTTTATTTATATATGACAACAGAATGCATTACAATTCTTATTATATCTGTAGAACACAATTTTTCATTTCTCTGATTGTATACATAGAATATTGACACCAATTTGTGCCTTCATACATGTACTTTGGATAGCAATGATCATCACATTCCCATGCTCCCTCCCTTTCCCTTTAACCCCTCTGCCCTGTCTAGAGTTCATCTATTCCTCCCACGCTCCCGCTCCCTATGTACAAATGAGCAATGTCATGGACCATCCATGATGGTAAAACTCTTACCCACAAACTCCGCAGCTACAAATTCAGTAAACCAACCCACAATCTTATAGCAATCAGCCTAGAGTGGTCAGGAGATGGCCAGTGACTGCCAGCTTCCCTATTTTTGTTTTCTATATGCCCCCACTTTCATAAGCATACTCCAAATCAAATATGATATCCAATCCAATCATGTAGAATATCTTGCTTCTCATTAGCCTGCCTCTGGCTTCCCTGTGCTGATGACCTCCACTGAGGGCATAAGTAAGTCTTCCATCTCTTTCACTGTAAGTGTTTCCCACTCCCCCATTCTGCCAAGCACAAATGATAATGGATGATTCTGTTATTTATTCAGCAAATGCTGAAAAAATATTGTTGGTTTATTCTCATTTGGGTAGGTTTTTTTTCATAGAGAAATAATAAAAAAAAAAGATGCATTGGGATAATACAATGTTAGGTGCTGAAAGCAGGCACCAACTTTGGAAAAGTAAAGTGTATGTGTGTGTCTGTGTGTCTCTCTGTGTGTGTGTGTGTGTGTGTGTGTGTGTGTGTGCGCGCGCGCACGCGCACTCGCGCGAGAGGGGGTGTGCAAAATCACAATGTAAAAGCTCAAATTGCATAGACTGGAGAGAATTGAGAGGAGATTGCCATCTGGCTGATGCTTGCAAATCAGGATCTTGAAGAGGTAGGTCAGAGTTTATAGCTAGGCTGAGCATCTGAGGAAAGGGTACAACCCCACTAGTGCTGGGTGCAATGAGGCTGGTTCTGGAATTGCAGAAAGATAGAAATTGGAGCCAACTTTTGCTACTTGAGTGAAGGCCTTTGTCTTGGGGATGATTGCCGTAATAGCAAATGGGCTCCAGTGATAGGAATAGCAAGCAAAGACGAAGAAACAAGTCCCTCGTCTCATTATGGCAAAGCCTGACTAAGGCTGCTGACAAAGTAAAATGCACTTTACAGCATCCAAGCTCCAGCACAGCACAACAGAGTATAGAGGCGCAACAAAAAAAAGAAGAAAGGCAATCACTTAATAAGTAATACACTTCTATCCTTAAAAGAATGTGGAACACCCAAAGCCATTATTTTCCTTTTTATTCCTTTGTTTTCTCATCCTGTTCCTGATCCCCTTTATTTTTTTTTCCAACCTGTCACAAGAAGTTTGACTATCTCTTTTTTACATTGTATTCTTCAGTACTATTCCCTGAGAAACTGAATGTTGGCACTTCATATCAGCTAATCGAGCTTTACAAAAGGCTATGCGCTCTAAAACAAAATTATGCTCCTCCCTTAGGGGACAGAAGCAGGTGCAACGAATTGGTATTTCTAAAAGGCTTTTTGTCCTTGTTTACTTCGTTATGCATGTTTCCATGATATCTGTGCATATGTGCTGGCAGATGCTGGGGTGACTGAAAAGGTGAGGTTTCTAGGAGGTGGTGGGCATTTTGCAGTGTCTCACTGTGGGAAAATGCATGTTTAACAAGGGCAGGGCATAAAGATTCAGTGGCTAGGGAGGAAAGATGATGCAGATGCAGGGAAAAAGGTCAAGGTCGGGAAACTCAGAGTCTTTAAGTGCAGAAGTAGATTTTCTTCCATTTACTTCTTGAAGTAATACACATCGCAAGCATAATACATTTTCATTGCTTTTTAAAACCTAGTACATCAGTATATAAAGAAGCAAAACCTCTCTTCTCCTCCATTTTTTCCACTTCCCACATACAGCCATTATTTATTGTAGGTAGATATATATTTAGACTTTTTACTTTTGTAGTCTTCTTCCACACTGACTTTGGGACTAGACTCATGACTTAAGGTAGCTAATGTGAAAGCAAATCAGACATAAACAGGACCCCAAAAAGCATTAGAATTTGCCCCCTGTGGCTACTGGGAATCTTTCTAGCATCACATGCTCAAGCCCAAACTGGCCTGAAGGATGAGATGCCATGTGGGGAGAGGCACCAACCATCTGCAATTCCAGTCAAGGCCCTGACAGGTGACTGGACATAGGAGTGACCTCATTCTAGACATTTATCTCTGCTGAATCAGAGCAGCTTCCATATTAAGTCACGGAATCGTTTGAACTAATAAAAGTTGTTTTATGTAACTGAGTTTTACCGTGTCATGTTGCACAATAAAGGTTAACTCATAGAAACAGATAGATTGAGATACAAAGAGATACATTTATGAACATGGATTTGTATTTATGTATTTGGATATGCCATTTTTAAGATTTCTATTTATCATAAACTGAGTAGCATATATAACTAAATTCTTTAAAAATTTTATGACTACACATAGGCAAAAATATCCTTGACTCAGTATCCCACTATTCCATTCCCAAAGATACTATATCCCCAGGAAATGTGCATCCTTCTGAATCTATGCCTGCCTTGTGAATTAGAAAATAGAAAAATTTACTTTCTCTATCTTCACCTTTTTTCACTCAACAGTAAGTCTTGGAAATAGCCCCCTGCTAGTGAGCATAAATCTATTTCTACATGCACCAGACTGCTCCAATTCCTGAAGCTTTATATGTGATGTGAAATCTGTTCAATCAAGTTACTCTCAATGTATTATTCTCTTTCCAAATTGCCTTTGCCTTTTTTCGCATTTATTCTTTAACTTGAATTTTAGACTTATCTGGTCAAGACAGATTTAAAAAAAAAAAACACTAGGATGGAATTTTGAGGGATTCCGTTGAATTTATTGAGGTGGAAAGAACTGTTGACTATTGTATTGAGTCTTTGCTTTCATGAGCATGTGATGTGATTTTTCACTTGTCTTCTCATCACCACCAGCACATTTTTTGTATTTTTCCATGCATTATTATACATTTATTTTCATATTTCTTCCTTGTTGCTTTTTTTTAACTGCAACAAGAAAAGGGACTTTTAAATACATTCCATTTTGCAGATATATGGGAAGCTTTGCATCCTTTATCTTATCAGAACACAGTGCCAAGCTCTCTTTATTTATTCTAATAGGAAAATCAAGACAATCAACTGACAAACTATATAAATGATCTGATCACTAGTAAACAATAACCATTTTGCATTTTCAGTATGTGTATTTCACATTTTTTCTTATCTTAATCAGAATTTTGGTGCAATGCTGTGTAGTGAAGACATGAGCAGGCACCTTTATCTAGTTCCTGATTGTAATGGGTGTTTCTAGTTATTCCATATAGACCATGATGCTTTCTACTATGATCACTGGTAGAAATCTCTTGTCAAATTAGAGTTGTTTGTTAGTTCTCTTTTTAAAATTATTTTTTATTTATATATGACAGCATAATAGTTTACAATTCTTATTGCACATACAGAGCACAATTTTTCACATCTCTGGTTGTATACAAAGTATATTCACACCAATTCATGTCTTCATACATGTACTTTGGATAATAATGTTCATTGCATTCCACAGTCATTTCTAACTCCATGCCCCCTCCCTTCCCCTCCCAACTCTCTGACCTATCTAGAGTTCATCTATTCCTCACATGCCCGCCACTCCCTACCCCACTGTTCAACAAATGGTGCTGGGAAAACTGGAAATTCATATGCAATGAAATGAAATTAACCCCTATCTCTCACCATGCACAAAACTCAAAATGGATCAAGGACCTAGGAATAAAACCAGAGACCCTGCATTTAATAGAAGAAAAAGTAGGCCCTAATGTGAGATTGGGCCCCAACTTCCTTAATAAGACTCCTTTGGCACAAGAATTAAAATCAATACTCAATAAATGGAATGGATTCAAACTAAGAAGTTTATTCTCATCAAAAAATAATAATAATAATAATAATCTATGACATGAATAGAGAGCCTGCGTCTTGGGAACAAATCTTTACCCTTCACACATCAGATAGAGCACTAATCTCTAGGGTATATAAAGAACTCAAAAAGCTAAGCACCTAAAAAACAAATAACCCAATCAATAAATGGGCCAAAGACCTGTTTGTTAGTTCTTATTACTCATTTTTGTTTTTAATAAAGAATGAGTGTTGGATATCACCAAATATTTTTTAATCCATCAAGTCCCAAGTTTTCAGTTCTGTGAATATTTCCATTAAATTGACACAAATGCATTAAAATAGGTTAGAAATAATAGTCTAGAGATTTATTATAGAATTTATAATCAATAATATTAATGAAATTATTAATAATGTTAATGAGTATTGTCACTAATTATTCACCTATTGTTTTTCTTAAAAGATTAGAGCCCTAAAAACATATTTATTCCAAAGTTACCATCAGTGGTATGTCTGTTGCTAAATTTAAATTCTTTAGTTTTTAAGGAGATTCTAGATTCTGATAATCTTCCCTAATTCCTCTGGCCATGAGGGCAGTAGGAGCTTCCTGTCATTATTGCTTCCATGTGACTCTAAGGTGCCTCTATGTTCTCATTTGGCTTTTCCAGTGTCTCAATCCCTCACCACACAGTCAAAATCTTGGTAGTTGTGGGTTCAGCACATAAAATATATTGTTCTATGTACCTATTATTGGCTTACCAGGGTAATTTCTTTTCTTACCTTTTGAAATATCTGCTAAAATGTCTAGTTCTATCTTTAATGCCTCTCATTTTGTTGTTGTTGTTGTTGCTGTTGTTGTTACATCTTCCTCACCATCTTGGGATAACAACTAAAATAAATAGTTACTACTGATGTACCTCTTATATTCAGATACTATTTCCAGAGTTCTACATGTATAAACTCAAGTTAATAGTCATGACATCCTTCTAGCTAAAATTGATGGGGCTGATTTAGAAAAACAACCACACCAGGTATTTCAACAGACAGAAATTACATAGGCAATTGATGAAGTAGGTAGTGGAAACACTGGAAAAGCCAAACAGGAACCCTGAGGTAACCTAGAGTTACACAGAAGCAATAATGGCAGAAAGCAACCACCACCCTTATGGTAGGAGAATTAGGGAGGATTATCAGAACCCAGAAGCTCCGTGGAGTTGGGGTGCAGAACTGAGAAAGAGTAAACTCTCAGCACTACAGAGAAAGAGGTTTCTTAGGAGTGAAGCAGAGTCCATTAGGTTTATATGGGGAGGAAATACAAAGAGACCTGTTCTAGAATGCTGGAAGAGGGTGGAAACTAGAACCAACTACTGCTTCCGGGATCACTTCCTGCAGTTAGTACCATGGTAACAGGAATAACAAGCAAATAGAAAGTTCCTACCATTGCCTTTTACCTCTTCATTGTGCTTTTGTGACCTCTGTTAGCATGATTCTTCAAGAAACCAGTTGACAAAGGAGAAATCATTATTACAAAATGTTAGCTCCAGCTTCACAAAGATCTGTATTAGAAAGTGTACACGGAGCTCAGAGAAAATAGCTTAATAATGAACCCCCAAATATACATAACTTTTCCAACATCACATAGCTGGTGTGATCCAGTCAGTTGCCAAGTTTTGTGCTCTTAAGTACTACTAGCTGCCTCTACAAAGCTATGAAATTTTAAAAAATGCCTTGTCTTGATATTCCAGCTCACTATCTTCTCTTGAACAATGACCTTTCTCTGTTCAGCCCAGCTATTGAGCTTTATTTCAGTGAGGACAATTTTAATTTCCACTATCTATCAGGTTGATTGCATTATGGGTAAAATATCTTCTTACATTTCCACGGATATAAATTGTAGTTGCTCTCAGCTCCTTGTTCTGCTTGTTCTCCTAAGTCTCTGTCCTTGTGATTAACTTTTTCTTTCATTGAGCAAGCACAGCACTGGTTTTCCTCACATGATTGGTGATTCTTGATATGCTCTCACCTTTGAGGCTGAGATCACTTTCTGGATTGTCTGATTGTTCTGCTTTGAGCCTCCTCCTGAGTGCAGCTACTCTGGCTTGTACCTGAATGATGTGTCACGAATGTAGTTCCATAGCACTCAGCACTGTCTGACTTCTCTGACCCCAAGTTGTCACTGCATAACTTCCCTACCCTATCCCACTTGAGCCTGACATCCCTGTAGCTACTTCATAGTTGAAGAAAGTGGGATATGCAGAAGCTACATGCTTAGCTCTTCCTCCTCCTCCTTTTCCTCTTCTTCCTCCTCCTCCTCCTCCTCTTCTTCCTCCTCCTCTTTCTCCTCCTCCTCCTCCTTCTTTTTTTTTTTTTTTTTTTTTTTTGATGCTGGGGATTGAACCAGAGCCCTGTGCATGTGAGGCAAGCACTCTACCAACTGAGCTCTATCCCCAGCCCAGCTCTTCCATCTGATGGCCCTGTTGGCTACTCTTAGGACCTCTGTTAATCCCAGCATCCATTATACTTCGGTATAATGGAAACTCCCATGATACTGTTTCCAACTTTTCTAACAAAAAAACGTGTTTTCTGTTTGGGGGCCTTATTTTTTCCAGTCACATCCTTTTCATTTTCTATCATTCCAGAATTTCTCATATGTCCTGACCAACCAAGCAGTATCCTTGCTTTATGTGGTGGCTGCAAATTTTAAAACCAATCATCATTTCTAGAGATTGTGTAGGGAATGGGAAAGCGAATAATAGAGCTAAGCCAGCCATCTAGAATAGAAATTTTATATTTTTTAAAAAAACACAATTCATCTATTCATAATGTTTTATAAATTATTTTAACATAGGAAAGTTTACATGAAAAGAGATATATATTATTTGGGTAGCTACAAAAATATTCTAGATATTTATGTGCCACATACATATTGCTCTATTAATGATCATTTTTGTTTGTTTCTATATTTTACTATTAAAAAAGAGCAATTTGAACATCTTTGTGCATTTTTTAAATTACCCTAATGAGCAGATTTTTCAACATAGATTTGTGATGTCAAAGGGAATGTTAATGGGTGTTACTTTCAAATAAATAATCCTTTCTTCTCATGGTTTTGCTGACATTCGACTACATTAGCACAAGCTACCCTACCTGGCATGCTGTTCCAGCCTAAGGAAATAGATGATGGATCTGATCTCTCCATGTCTGTCAGTGTCCTCAGTGAGTCAGAGAAACATTGCTGGGACAGAGGTGGGTATTTCAAGACCTGGAGGATCAGGAGACCAAAAATGAAGTATCATTTGTTATTTCTAGAACATGAAAAGTGGGCCTATAATACCTATAATATCTGTTGATAAATGAAGAATGTTTTCTTCATCAAAATATTTACTTGGTGGTGCAACCAATCTGGAAAGCAGTATGGAGATTCCTTGGAAAAATTGGAATGGAACCACCATTTGACCCAGCTATCCCACTCCTCAGTCTATACCTAAAAAGGACTCAAAAACAGCCTACTGCAGTGACACAGTCACATCAATGTTTATAGCAGCACAATTCACAATAGCTAAATTGTGGATCCAATCAAGCTGTTCATCAATAGACGAATGGATAAAGAAATTGTGGTATATTTAACTCAGCATTAATAAATACCATTGCATTTACAGGTAAATGGATGGATTTGGAGAATATCATGCTAAGTGAAGTAAGCCAATCCCCCCAAAAACAAATGCTGATCCATAATGGGGTTGGTGGCAACATGGAAGGAATGGAGGAACTTTACATAGGGCAAAGGCAAGTGAGGGGAAAGGAGAGGCATGGGGGTAGGAAAGACAGTGGAATGGGATGGACATCATTACCCTAAGTACATGTTTGAAGACACGAATGGTATGATACTACTTTGTGTACAACCGGAGAAATGAGAAATTGTGCTCCATATGTGTACTATGAATTAAAATGCATTCTGCTGTCATATATAACAAATTAGAATAAGTAAATAAATTAAAAAATATATTTACTTGGTTGTACATAGACAATAAAGTCAGATTTTCTTCAGAAGTTTCCCGAGTACTTAGGAACAATTTATCCTTTTCAGTAAAGAGTTCTTTCCTTTAAGCCCTACTAATTCTAAAAACATTTACTATCCCTTTTCTGGACTTCTATATAAACATTAACAAATTCCATTTCTTACCTTTATGCTTGAGTACAATCTAAAAATGCCTATTTCAGAACACAGGAATACCTTACTGGATACAGTGGTGTACACCTGCAGTCCCACCTATGTAAGAAGCTGAGGCAGGAGGATGGTTTGAGCTCAGGAGTTTGGGCCCAGCCTAGGAAATAGAGTGAAGCCCCATCTCAAATAAATAAGTATAAGAAGAAGCAGTAGCAATCCCTGCTGGAATATCCCAGAAGGATAAAATTTACTGACCTGCAATTAACTGAGTCACGACAGATGACCACAATATTGTTAAAATTTACTAAAAACATGTGTGACTTATTTTCCTACCAAAAGTTCTCATTATCCTATCTTCAAATATACTGATCCTTGTGTCTATTCAAACTTACCTTTGAATAACTGAAGTAAATTTTTTTATTTGGATAAAAACCAGAATGTTTTTGGCTTCTTTTTAGATTTTCTATCTTTTATTTGATATTTCCTTTTTATTCATACTTCATTTTTTTTTGGTTTTTACATTTCTTTCTTTAGTTCATTGAGTATCTTTTATTTATTTTGTTGTTGTTGTTGTTGTTGTTGGTACTGGGGATTGAACTCAGGGGCACTCTACCACTGAGCCTCATCTCCAGCCCTATTTTGTATTTTATTTAGAGAAAGGGTCTCACTGAGTTGTGAGACCTTGCTTTTGCTGAGACTGGCTTCAAAATTGTGATCCTCTTGCCTCAGCCTCCCAAGCCACTGGGATTACAGGTGTGAGCCACTGCACCCAGCTAGTTCTTTAAGTTATCTTTAAAGACAGTTCTTGGGCTGGGGATGTGGCTCAAGCGGTAGCACGCTCTCCTGGCATGCGTGCGGCCCAGGTTCGATCCTCAGCACCACATACCAACAAAGATGTTGTGTCCGCCGAGAACTAAAAAAGAAATATTAAAAATTCTGTCTCTCTCTCCTCTCTCACTCTCTCTTTAAAAAAAAAAAAAAAAAAGACAGTTCTTTAAAATCTCTGTTCAGTAGCTCTGTTAAAGGTTTGTTGTTGATGTTGTTGTTATTTGTTTGTTTGGAACAGTTTCTATTGATTTTTTTTTCCTTTAAATATGTCATACTTTGCTGTTTCTTTTTATGCTTCCCCTCTCCCTTTAAAACTGGACACTTGAGTCTAGTGTTATGGTCATGCTGGA
The DNA here is from genome assembly GCF_045843805.1 of Urocitellus parryii. Lineage (NCBI taxonomy): Eukaryota > Metazoa > Chordata > Mammalia > Rodentia > Sciuridae > Urocitellus > Urocitellus parryii. The sequence continues at coordinate 23,911,678 of NC_135536.1, read as the reverse complement.
AATCAGATTCTTCCCTTCTCTAGATTTTGGTGTTTTTGTAAATTACTATTATTGTAGGCTGGCTCTGTGCCAGATCAGCCCTAGGTGTTAACCTGAAGTCCTCTCAAACATTTTCTGAGCCTGCTCTTTCCCAGGGCAGGTGCAGTCACTGTCTTATTTTTCCCATATGTGCAGTCGCTTTCAAATATCTTTGACTTTCATATTTGGCTTCTAAAGGGGATAAAAGCAGAAAAAGAAAGAAAGGAAAGGGCACCAAGCATTGAAATCCACTGGCAGAGGCTTCAGCAAGAGGGGACAGGGCTTGCAACAATAAGGAGAGACACAAGAACAATGGCCACCTGCCTCACTGTCTGCACCCCTGTGGTCAGAAGCAGCAATCAGCAATCACAGCACACACAACCTGATATTCAGAAGGCAGAGACCTTTTTCTACTACTTTGAAGCCAATGAGCTGTTTACAAATTGCTCCAGGCATACGTGTACACTTACCTTCATGAGGCTGAGGGGATGAGGGATGGGTAGCTTACTAGAGTGCCAAGAACTAAAATTGACCCAAATTATCCATCACTATTCTAGAAATAGCAAGACAAAACTCAGTACCAATGCAATTTAAAAGATCCAGGAGTGCATCTTTGTTCATTCTTGAGTTTTTACCTCTGATTCATAGTCGAAAGTGTTTAAAATTGCAATAGAGCCTCCTCATGCTTAATTGAACAGTAAGCATGTTTTTTTTAGTTTGTTTGTTTGTATTTTGTTTTGGGTACCAGGGATTGAACCCTGAAGTGCTTTACCACTAAGCCACATCCCTAGCCATTTTTATTTTTTTTATTTTGAGAAAGGGTCTTGCCAAGTTGCTGAGGCTAGCTTTGAACTTATGATTCTCCTGCTTCAGCCTCCCCAGTTGCGGGGATTACAGGAATGTAATACCATGTCCCGGCGCCCCTTCTATATTTTAAATCATTTTCTCTCTAGGCTTCCTGTCTAATGACTTGTCAACCTTGACCCTGTCATGATATACTAAACTTTTGTGCTGAGATTCATTTCTTTTCCTTACCACCTGTATTTCCCTATTGTCTAGTTTGGTAGATTTGATGAGAATTAATAATTTATTCATTTAGAAGAAATTGATCAGTTTATTATTTAGCAAGTGCATTTCAAAATGCCTTAGGCTCATCTATCAACACTTCCTTTCCCTGTATCTCATGAATAAAAAAGTAGTAAGGGTCATACCCAAGTAACTTACTAGGTCAACCCTTTGAAGAAAAATCAAATTGGTTAAGACCTGTTTGCTTATTAGTTTTACCAAGCAAATTTTTTCTTGAGCTGAAAGCTTGATGTAAGAGATACTGAATTTTTTTTCTGTGTGTTTATGTGCAAAATAGTCATGCAGTTGTGTGTGAGGCACATATTCAATCAAGATTAAAGCCCATATTCACATGGTGTCTCCTAATCTGTTTTGGTGATGAGATTTAATACTTAAATTTTTTTTTTACACTGCAACTGATTCTAATAAATTGCTATCTGCCTTCGTTTATAACCCCTGCCATGTCATTTATGGATAAAATAATGAAGTTTCACAGAGGATTAATTTAATGTTCTCAAAGGAATTTTCTATATCTGTTTGTTTTTCAATTACCCAATACAGCTGTGTGAAAGAGAGGTGAAAAAAACATCTTGGAAAATTAAAGGCTAGTCTATTGCACAAGTTGGATCTAAAGCAGCAAAAAAAAAAAAAAAAAAAAAAAAAATATTGTCTTTCCAGGTTTCTCAGGTGGAAAATTTTCTACTCATCATCAGTCCTTTATTTCCCTGGGTAAGACATAACTAATGAGATAATTCTGCTCATGCTGAAGATGAATGTGTTAGAAAGCTGATGGGATCCAATAACAATTTTGTGATACATTTGGTTAAATAATCAAGTATTATAAGTCACTATCACATAAATAATTGCCAAAAGTGGTTGAAAATGGGAAATATGTAGCATTGATAATTTCCTTGTATCTTGAGTGCTAACAGTTTGGTTGTTTAGTGTGTGTGTGTGTGTGTGTGTGTGTGTGTGTGTGTGTATGACAGAAATCTGCTGAGAGAAATTGCATAAAAACAGGAAAAGCTTTCACCCCTGGGGTTATCTATAACCCTCTTTCTAGTCCACTTTGGGAACTTTTTTTTCAGATGGTTGTAAGTGGAGGTGGATAGGACACAGCCCACAAGAGAATCTGTACCTTCCTCTTCTATCCCCTTAAAAGTAGACCTCTAGAAGCTTTTCATCCCCATTATGTTCCCTTTGGACAGTTTCTCATCTTTCTCCTGTTATGACACAAACATGTACTTAAGAGGCCTCTGACTACAATAATCATTACTAGGGTATTTTCACTCAATTATGACCTAAAATATAAGTAACTAGAAACACATTCTGGTGCTCATGTAAAATGTGTTTATAGATTTTTTTTATGATTTTTGTTTTGTTTTTGTTCTTTAAATTAGATTTTCCTGATTTGGGGTTGTGCTTCATTTTCTAGCCCGTGGGGAAAATTTCCAAGGTGTAGTTTACTAGGCAATTAATCTCAGTTTTCTAGTATTGTAATAGAATTTTTGAAGTGGCTATAATTTTCTTTTTTCCCTCTTTATGCACCACTACAAAATATCCTCTACCCAGTCGACTCTTAACTCTGACTATGATGTGTGACAGAATCTATTGTTGAAGTTATCTGTTCTTGTGAGAAGTCAGTGCATACAGATTTGGGAGATAATTAGTTTGTACTCCATAGTCACAGTTGTTTTTTCCTTTAAAGAACTAAGGGTATTATTCTCAAAACACTCCGTGGGTATGTCTTTCTGGCACCTTCTCCCTTAACAGCAATAATCACTACAAATATCATCACATTTTTGTTTGCTTGTTTATATTTGTGAGAAACCACCAAATGTCAGACACTGTTCTAGACACCAAACATACACTGTCCTCTTCATCCTTTTGAAGAAGCTATTGGATCTGCTTTACATATGAGGAAATAATAGTCACTTTCACAGTGGGAAGAGAAAGCTGAGTATCAGACAGATTTGGATTCAATTTGCCATTTTGAACCTGTGTCATGATTCTACAAGTCATTGTCCTTGAATATGAATGCAGTCACAAAAGAATATGTGAGGTTTGAAGTGGTCATGAAGGAAAAAATCAAGAGAAAACAAAAACCAGAAAACTAAACTTTAAAGATTTTTTTGTTTCTTTTAGGAACCTAACTGTTGCAAAAATTATTTAACTAAATTAACCAGATGAACTTTAATTTCTTTATATTTATTTTTTAGTTGTAGTTGGACACAAAACCTTTATTCCATTCATTTATTTTTATGTGGTGTTGAGGATTGAACCCAGGACCCTGCATGTGTTAGGCAAGTGCTCTACTGCTAAGCCAGAATCCCAGCCCCCAGATGAACTTTAATTTCTGATTTTTCCCTTTAAACTTTAATAAATTTTTTGCTGAAATACTGAGGATTTTAACTAACCAAGGAATGATTACATATATATGTTTTACATATGTATTTAAATCCCAGGCCGCCTAAAAATATTCTTTGTCCTCATTTTAAAGCTTTCTAGAAATTATGACTGCATCTGTGCTTAATCAAGAGTTTTTCTCATTTCACTTTACATCATTGTCTTACTGAAGAAAATCCAAGTATTAACTGGATGGAGGTTGATTCAAAGTTGTTGTGTCTCTTGGCATCCTTTCTTTTCAAAGAGAGTTCTGTCAGGTTTTTTTTTTTTTTTTTTCCCCACTAACACCTTTAAATCAAGACATTTAATTGACACTAATCCAAAAATAATAAAAAAGGACACTGCAGGGTACAAGGGAATTTTTAAATCTCAGCTATGAAAAGGCAGTGTGCATAACCAGTCTTCAAGGATTAGTGGAAAACATCAGTCCAGATGTGAAATGCTCTTTGGTAAGATTTTAATGCCTTTATCTGGCCCTGGGTGGAAGGAATCTTTGAAGCTTCCTCTGAGCAGAAGTGTACGCAATAAAACCTCACCTCTGTTTGTCCACAGAGGCAACCTTCTGTGATTAGGAACCTTCCTATCCTTCTAATTTAGCTAGGTCTCTGTGATATCCTGTGTCCAGAAAGGAAGAGCTATGTATTGATGTGTAATAAATAGCTCATACTGCCAAATTGCCTACTCCTTTTCATCTTCAGTTCTCAGGTGATCACAGTAATCCAGAGAGAACATTATTTTGTGCTTAGGGTGTCTTTATCTTCTGAACACTTCAAAGTGAAACTGTCATTAAATCTGAGTGGCAGTCATTATTTGCCCCAAACTCAAGTGAGAATCTACAGTTGTGACTCTCTAAATGGCAAAGGGCTTGGCCACTGACAGAATTCTAAACCTGAGCTCTGAACCTATCCACAGCCACATGACTGCGGGATGGAGTTTACACTAGGGAGGTTCATTAGGGGAGAGATGCTCTGTAAGGGTAGTCAGGGTTTATTTTTTTCAAAAATGACTCAACATACATTTATTAGATGCCTGCCATGTGAAAGGTAGGCCCAGAGCCAAGTTACTGTCTGGGAACTGTTCTTGGAAAAAAAGGTATTTTCATAGGAGTGTGTATTTTCACAGTTATTAGCACGTTCTTAACAGCTAAGACTTTAAAGGACGGAAGTGTGGTTTCATGCTAAAGTTTTCCAACTGGAATTCAATGTTGGAAAAGGTGTGGGAGTCAAGGGCACAGCTAAGTCCTCACCCTGCCCTCAGGTATAAAACACTTAATTTGAAAAGATTTTACTAGAAACATGATCCACTCTAGTTTTCAGTGTCTCAAAGAGGAATATTCACAATTTCCTATGGAGTTCCAAACCTATGGCTTACTAGAAGTGCATTCGTTTTAAACAGGATATTTTCCTGTCCCTTTTGAACCTTTCACACCTCCTGTTATTTCCTCTGTATGTAATACTTACTCTGTTCCATAATTATTTCCTTGTAACTGTGGTTTGGGAGTTGATACCTAAATAATTCCTAAAGACTTGGCCAAAGACCCTTGGAAGGCAATCTGATGAGTAACTCAAACTCACTAGAATGTGTGCAGTTTATGTCACATACAAATTAAGAGTCAATACATTTTGGGGATTAAACTATGAGGCTGAGAAAGCCCCATTTAAAGAACCCTGGGTATATCTCTCTCTTTTGTTATCAGTTCTCTAAATTATTTCCTCATTAAAATCTGTCCCTTTGATCTTCATCTCCTTTCCTTTGTCATATAATAAAAGATACTTTTTTGCTTAGTTTTTTTTTATTTGTATATCAAAGAATTCTTTGCTTGTCTACTTTTGACACATCACACTGCATCTCCTGGTTAGCCTTTCCTGATCAAGAGAGCTTGGATTCCTTTTCTTTTTTTTCTTAGAAGGCCCATTTAAAAATTATATGAATGATCAGCAAAAGTGGCCTTGGCCTTGAGTGACAAACATGTCCCCTGCTGTTCTTTTGCATGTCCTCAACTCAGGGCAAATTAATTTTTCATCTGTTAATTAAATCATTAGCTCCTTAAGGGCAGTAAGCACATCTGCTTCTTTCTCTTTGCTCTCCCTTTCTTTGGTTTTCCTGTCCCCCACCCTGTCTTTCTCTATCTTCCTTTCCATGGTATTGGGTAAAGTGCTATATGCTGTGATTGTACTGAGAAAAGGGTGCTGGCACAGTTTGAAGCAATAGTAATATAATAATAAAACCTTCCATTCTCTTTTCTAGTTTTCTAATCTAAACTCTGTATCTTTCTATCAATCATTCTTACGGTTCCCCTCAGCTCCCTTCATTTCAATTGTATTCTTCCCCTAAGAAAATGAACAAACCAATGTCAATTTTCAGGTGGCAATCTCATGCATTTCCATGGCTTTATTTACTATGTATGCAGGTGACAACCAGCTCATTCCATCAATCACAGAGGTAAATTCCCATGAGTCCCCAAGATGCCTCAATTTATTATTCCTGAACTATTCCTTTTGAGAGATTTATCAATGAAAGGGTGTTTTAGAGAAACCTAACAATCCTTGCATTGAGGTCCACTCAATCATTCAGACAGTCTAAGGAATCACATTTGTGAAGTCTCTTGATGCACAGAATAATGCAAAGGGAGAAATAAAATTCACAGGGCATTTGCACTAGTGGGAAAGCCATGAATTGTAAATATTAAGGACACAGAATTTGGATTCAGTCAGCCTGGGTTCAAATCACAACCCCCTAATGACTAGCTGTGTTATTAGAGCCAATTTCTGAATCTTAGATTCCTCATATATAAAAATAAAATAAAATAAATATATATATATTTTTTTTAAAAAAAGTAAGACTACCTACCTGGCAGGAGGGCTGAGAAAAATCAAATGAGGTAATATATATAAGTAGGAAACTTAGGGAGATATCTGGAACATGTTGCAGACTCCTAAGACTCTAACTATAGTTATTCCTGAAGATTGCAAAATGGCCAGCCTCGTTATGACAAAGTCTGGTATTCTAGTTCCAGAGATACTTTTAGTTAAATCACATCTTCCAAAATATCTCTAGTGCATGTGGTAAGGAACACATATTATTAGATTGCAGCAGTGCCCCCTTGCCTCATGCAGCATGACCAAGGGAGAGGAGGGTGTTACAATTGCACTTTGAACTAACCAGGATTAAAAACAAATGGATAGCTGGGTGGAGTGGTGCACGCCTATAATCCTAGTGGCTTGTGAGGTTGAGACAATAGAATTGTGAGTTCAAAGCCAGCCTCAGCAAAAGCAAGGTGCTAAGCAACTCAGTGAGACCTTGTCTCTAAATAAAATACAAAATAGGGCTGGGGATGTGGCTCAGTGGTTGAGTGCCCCTGAGTTCAATTCCCCAGTACCCAAAAAAAAAAAAAAAAAAAGTATAAAATCAAAGAAGTGCTTGATTTTAAATTTAGCTTGAAATTTTTATTTTATTTCTCAGTTCACTGCAATAGTAATATTAACAGCTAATATTAACTGAGTAATTTATCTGTGCCAGAAACTAGATTCTCTAGCACAAATATTTCTTAATGTAGGAAAGTTCAGGAGTGCCCCTGGGACCATAATCCTTGGATAGGCAATAATTATTATGCTTTTTCTTCAGGTGAATCCAAATTTGAATCAAGTTCTCCTTGGACTTTGGATATGCCAACATCTGGCAGGTACTTTGACATCTATGTCTCACCAGGCCATGTATAACTAACTCCCTGATTTTTACTTTGCTTTGAAGGCATCATTTTCATGAGTTCCTCACCAATGTGTAAAACTTTAAAATTTAGTCGAGTTTCATAGTCCAATGAAAAATTTCAAGGACCAGCTGTACTCTCATGATGGCCTTTAGCACCTTTGCTAGGACATCCCAGGTAGTCCAGTTTTTATCTGTGTGATGACAAAGCAGAGGAAATACTGGATAGTTAAAACTGTTAATACTGAATGATATATCTGAAAAGATTATAGAGTATCTAAGGGGCTGTACAGTGCTCAAAGCAGTCCTTTTATCATGGGGAGAGTGCCTCAAGGTCTTATTTCCAATCCTGATGCTACAGTAGATCTGGATGCCAGTATTTTAGAGAAATATCTGAACTGCCAAACATTAACTAGAATCAAAGTCCATCATACAGGTGGCAAACATGGTAAATGTCACTACAAGGAAGACCTTAGAAACCAAAACAAAAAAAGGGACAGGATGTATAGCTCATTCAACTGGATTTTGCTTTCCAGAGGAATCGTAAATTCAGATCACAATTAGGTGACCTATGCTCTGCAAATACTCCAAAAGTTCTCTAGCCCTGCATGATTACATATCACATTCTTTTATAACAGAGGCGATCTTTGCATGGCCAAAAAAGTATTCAGGTTCTAAATTACTGCTTATGTGTCTCAAGCTATATTTAATGTGATAAAATTTTGAAATAGCACCAATGATGGAGTTGAAACCAAACCTGGAATCAGAATTGACAAAATTTAACCCTCTCCTTTATTATTTTTCAAGTAATAATTTTTTTTGGGGGGGAGGGGGTTCCAGGGATTGAACCCAGGGGTGCTAAAATACTGAGCCATATCCCCAGGCCTTTTTAATATTTTATTTAGAGACAAGGTCTCACTAAGTTGTCTAGGGCCTTGCTAAGTTTCTGAGACTGGCTGAGAACTCAGGATCCTCATTCCTCAGCCTCCCCAGCTGTTGGGATTATAGGCACCTGCCACTACATCCAGCTCAAGCAATAATCTTTTGAGCATAAAAAAAAAATAATTACAAGATCCTAAGCTGATATGTAAGTTTCTTTATCTAATAATCATATTTCTATCAATGATATAGTAGAAATCTGTTGTTGTTAATATTATTACTATTTAAGCCTAAAATTTAAATATAGCACTCAACTGATTGAAAAGACTTCTAGGATTCTTTTGTAGACAATAAAGCCTAAATCATAAGAACATTAATTTTTTCTACCTAAGCCCAATATAACTTTCAAAACTTTTCTTCTACCATTTCAACTCACCTCTAAAATTTGTACCTACACCATAACCACATAAGCCTGTTGACATTTAAGTGTCATGTTATTTTATATGTTTCTTCTGCTAAAAATAACTAACACTCCTTCTCTTCATAAATAATTTCCAATCATCCTTCAATCACCAGCCCCACTGCAACTAAAAACTGACAGCATCTTCCTCTATCTGTGTACAGTGCCTTTATCAGAGGACCCACCTCCCTGTGCTGGCCTTTGACCCCATAACACACTGTAGTCAATTTTAGTTTGTCTTTGCAATTCCAGCACTCAAAATGACTTTTCAAATCAGCAGACAACAAATAATATCTTTTCTGAATGAATCATGCCCAGGACTGCTGTGTCTTTCTGTACTGATTACACACTGCAAGTACACCCCATATACAACCCACAACCACATGTGGTAGGCTGCAAATCATTCGTGCAAGCATTTTCATACTCCTTCATGCTGCATTTCAATAATTTTTTGCTATTCATGTCTTCTTCCATCTGTTATAAAATCATGACAAGTCAGGGCAACTTAAGTTTTGCTGCACTAATAAAAATTCCAAAGCCTCAATAGTTTGACACATAAAAGTTAATTTTTTATACTATATGTTCAATACAGGTTGGCAGAGGAACCCAGCTCAACACCACCCATTAGAGAAAGGCTGACAGAGGTTCCATCTTGACACATGAATCTATGATCACTAATGAATAAATATCAGAAAGTTGCAGATAATGTACAATTTCTTATGCTTCTGTTTGGATGTGGTACACAATACTACCAACCTTCTCTCACTAGCCAAAGAAATTTAAATATGGCATACTCAAGAAAATCCAATTCTACTATGTGCTATAAAGGATTATTTATAAGTGTCTCTATGGACAGACATAGTCAACTCCTTGCTCTCTGACCCTTTTCCCTTCTCTTATTCCATCTCACTAGTTTAACATCTCCCCTCAACCTTGGATGATGGCCGTCACCCACTTAGCCTCTCTGATTTCTTTTGCTTTCTCCCATTTTGCCCTCAACCCTTCAATGTACTTTAGCACTGATGGATAATCACTCTAAAGTATATAGCATATTGTCCTGTCTTTCAAGAAGAGATTTTAATTAAAAAACCTTCGATGATTTTCTGCCTGACTACCAAATTAGGCCCTAATTTCTTTCTTCATCCCATCTCTCATCTTTCATTCATTTCACAAACAATTTTTGAGTACTTAATGAGGATCAGGCACCACACGAGACATCTAAACAACAAAGAAAAATACTGTAGTTCCTGGATATGGAAAAGCTTAGCACCCAACAGGTAAGCCAGTCACCAAGAGGAAATGAGGGCAATTCAGTGAGATTTGATAAGTTTGATGCTATAATGACATAGTTCAGTGGTAACATCTAGGAGGAAATATCTTTGATATCAGGTCAATGAAAGTATCTCTGAGGAAATGTCCGAGAGAGTTCTGGGATTTTTAGGGCATGTTTTTCAAGCAAATGTGGTTGGGAATGGGAGAAGGAGGGATAGGCAAAGTTTCACTCTTGAAGAGGAAGTAGCCTGGGTAAAAATGGAGGTGTGAACATTTGGTGTGTTTCAAGAAATATAAACGGTTATTTATCCTGGAATAGAAGATGGGGAAATGGGGATAGCTTGGAGGGGCAGAAATTACAACCAAAAGAGAAATTGAGAACTGGTGAGAAATGAAGGAGGCTTAAATGTTAATATTAAGGAATCTGGCTTTTTGTCCTTTGGGAAATGTATAATTAATGAATGTTTTAAAGCAGAAAGTGACCCTTAGCAAAAGTTACTCTCGGTTAATGTGGGAACCGAATTGGGAGGTGAGAGGAAGCATTGCGAAGACTATTCTTGTGGGTGGTGATTAGTTTTATGTAACAATTGGACTGGGCCATGGTGTTTCCAGATATTTGCTCAAACATTATTAAGGGTGTTTCTGTGAAAATGTTTCATATGAAATTAATATTTAAAGTGGTGGACTTTGAGGACTTTGAGTAAAGAAGATTGCCTCTTCTGGGGTGGGTAGACCTCATTCAATCAGTTGAAAGATCTGAATGGAACAAAATGACTGACTTTCTTTAAATAACCGATCATTTTTCAGCTGACCGTCTTTGAACTTCATCTGCAGCACCAATTCTCCCTGTTTCACCAGAAGACTGCCTTCACATGCAAACTGAAACATCAGCTCTCCTGGGTCTTCAGCTTGCCAGTTCACTTTTCAAATTTTTGACCCACCAGCCTTCATAACTGTATGTATGAGTCAGTTCTTACTAGTTCAGTTTCTCTGGAGCACTCTAACTAATACAGATTTTGGTACCGTGAGAGTTGTTCTGGAGGAAGAGAATCTTAAGGATAAATCTGAATTGGTTCTGTGGTTTCTAAAGTAAGCTTTCTAATTTGGTGTCATTTAAAGACACTAATGACTCTATTTTCAATGACAAAGAGAACACTGAGAATCCATGGTATGGTCTAGCAATATAGATACATGAATATATTGCCAAGGGGTTCACCTAATGAAATATTTATAAAAGGAATCAGAGTGACCATATATATGATACTTTTTTTTTTTAGAGAGAGAGAGAGAGGTATAGAGAGAGAGTGAGAGAGAATTTTTTTTCAATATTTATTTTTCAGTTTTTGGTGGACACAACATCTTTATTTTTATGTGGTGCTGAGGATCGAACCCAGTGCCCTGCACATGCCAGATGAGCACGTTACCACTTGAGCCACATCCCCAGCCCAATATGATACTTTTGAATATTTCTGTCAAACTAATGAGCATGATGAAATTGGAAGAGGTTCTCAATATCACTGGACAAACAGGAGAAAGAAAAGAATGAAATCAGGGATTTGAATTTCCAGCTCAAGTAGGGCATTAATGACCTAAAGTCTGTGTCTGCCCTGAAGGACACACTTATCTTACATAGTTGCAGGACTGATACTGTTGAAATCTTAACACCACATTTCATTCTACAAATTGCTGAATAACAATTCATATTGATTTTTCAGCCTTACCCAGCATCTGGAGGAGTTCTGTAAACATTCTTCTATGTAGACCATAACTTAGAGTGAGAACTACATCTATAGAATTGGGAAACCTAAATGCAATGGAGGAAATGGACTCCAGAGTGGCAGGGGCCAAGTGTCACCAGCCAATTGTCCAAGACAAGGTGAGTGTGGCTACCATAATGCACAGAAGAGTAAAAGCAGCAATCAGAATACTCTGACTTAGTAGGAAGTCTATTAAATTATTATGGGATCTATATAGGCAGAAAAGTTAAGTGAAAAAAAAAGGAAAAAAAACCTGAGCTAAATTATACAGAGTCAATTTTCAGACCCAGAATCATCAAAAGCAAGCAAGGCTGAGTCTTCTTGAGGAAGAACCCTGGTACACTTCCAGAAATTTATACGTCAATCTATCTCCCAGCCTTCTCCAAAAGTGACCTGTAGCATTTTCCTAGGGTAACTGTGCACTGGGGACAAGGAAATAACCATATCTTTCAGATCTACTGGACACTGGCTCTGAACTGATGCTAATTCCAGAAGGTCCAAAAGTCCTTGTGGCCCACCAGAGTAGGGGCTTATGAAGGTCACGTGACTAATGGAATTTTAGCCCAGGTTTGTCTCATAGTAGATCTGATGAGATTTGGGGTGGAAATAATAGCTATACTCAAGTATGTGAAGAACTGACGTTTAAAAAGGTGAATGTGGTTCTTAACAGCTTCCAACTGCAAAACTTGGAAATTATTACCAGAGAAAGAAGTACTTGAGCTGCATTTCACCTTCATATTCCCCAATTCCTAGAAAAATGTTGGACACTTTGTTATCAAATGGAGAAAAGAATGAATGAGTGGATCAAATGAGTTATAAGCATAGGAGGTTAAAGCTAAGATAAAATTGTTATGAAAACTAGAATTTAATTTTTGGAAAAATTAAAAACAGAATGCAAATATCACTCCTTACCACAATTTAGCTATTAGTTCCTATGTCATGGTGGTTCTCACCACCATCTTATAAATTAATAGTACCTTCCTAGATAGACACCTCAAACTGCTACCAGTAGTAGCCCTTCCCACATGTAATCTGCCTTTTTAGTTTAAATAATATTTAGATTCATTGTCTCATTCAATCTTCTTAACAATCTTAAAGACTTAGGATTTGACAAATCAGGAAATAACTCAAGAAATGTTACTTGACTTGCCAAAGGTAACACAATCAAAAATAGAAGAAGTATGTTTTGAACCCACATTTACCTGTGCTGTGCCTGCTATTTTCACCCAAACTGATAGAAAACCTTGAGGTCAGTCCCAGGGGTTTACATTTAAATTATAACTTGCAGTTTTCTCTCTAACTAGCTCAGTACCTTTCAGGATGACCATAATGCAGACATGAACTCATGATTTGCTAGCAATGGAAGACTTAATCTGATGAGACTGGTAAGGTGTGGGTCAGGTTGCCACATAAAGAACTTTCATTGACACAGATAACCTAATTATTTAAATCACTTGAGACATCCTCAACTAGCCTTCTTGACAAGAACTAACCATTAATGACTAGAGGAAAGAAAAATAAATAAATAAAACTGGATCATTTCCTTAGACAAATACATTTGAAACTGGGGTGATACACTAGTTGATTAGGGGCTTTGACATGTGGATTCAAACTCCCTGAATGGGTTGATGTCTAGATTCATTGGGAAGTAAACAAAAAAGGGAATCGTTTCCCTATGACTTAGTTGTATATTTATTAAAACTTGAAATGTTTCTCAAAGTGTTGATAAACAAACTTCCCCAACTGGCAAGAAAAAGAAAAAGTCACTCTGTAGTTTCTAATCAAGGAGGATTAAAAGGCTGTGAAACTATATCCAATGCACAAATGTTGTAATTACGATAAATATTTGTCCTTTCTGTTTTCACTACAAACTCAGAAATCCTAGAGTCTGTGTTTGGCACATTCTAGAGATTACAGCCATCTGCTGGGAGACAAAGCTGTCAATTATAAAGCAATCTGGCTTCCCATTCCATTCCATTTCCAGGTTAATTGTGGCCCAATTGAGGTAATATCTTTTTATTATTATTATTGTTATTAAAATTTAAAATTTCTTGGTACCGTCTGCCCGTGACCCTATTCACGAGGTCCTCAAAGAGATTCACCAAGTGCCTGAATTTGAGATTTGAAACTTAAGGCCAACCATCTCTTGTAAAGGCCATTTAATAAACTAAACCACTCTTCGGAAGGCTCTGAGCTCTTTATCCATCTTGAACACAAAATGGGGTTCACTCAATTAAAGTGTGCTTTAGGCTAAGGACAGAAATTAGGGTAAACACAAACTACCAAACGGAGATAGGGCATCTTTTGTCAGCTGAGGGGATGAGCATTTAAAAGGGAGGCTTTGTAGTTTAAAAAGAAGTTTCTGTGAAACATGGAAAGCGAAATGGCCAATTTAATAACTTCAGATCCAGCAACACTGAGGAGAGGCCATTCAAAACGGCAGCAGAGGTATTTTAATGGACAAGCCAGTGGCCCTCAAATTGCAGCCATTAAAGACCTAATGGAAGTGAATTAGCCTTAGTTTGGGCCGGATTCCAGGCCAGAAAATTCACCCTGCTTCCTTGAATTCTTCCTGCTGTTTTACTGGAAATAGTCATCTTGTGTTTTGTCTTAAAATAGTTAAATTGCCTTTCAAAGAACTGTACAGAAACTTGTATTCCTCAGAAGCAGTGAAGGGAAGAATCGGCTTTTTAAAAGATACCTAAGAGTAGAGAAGAAAAATCTTCTCACCCAGATCTGTGCCTGGGTCAGGCCTGAGGATACCTCTGAGGGTCATCTAGAGCAAATGATGAAGATTCTGTTTACATAATGCTCAGTGGTGTTTTCTGGAAGAATTTTTCTTCAAAGCCATTAGTGACCAAGGAGAAGTGAAAAATAAATTTGAACTTTCCCCAATGCCTCTGATCCCTCTCCTCGGTTCAATCCCATAACCATATGTTGATTTTCATAATGGTGACCCAATCTTGGTCAATAATTTCACCCACTGACTCTTGCAATAAAGGCAAAAGGGAAAAAAAAGTGTATATTTTATGGGTGAAGAGCCCACTAGAACCTAATTCATAAATTAGCTAATACTTCTTGATTAAATATTAAAATGCCTATTCTGAAAGGATTCTCTTAAAAAACAAATTGGGAAATAATTAAGGGTATTGGTCTCCATCCCTGTATGTAAATCCAACCTCCTGGTTCAAGAAGTTGAAGTTGAACTTCAAAGTTACACTCAATTTTCCAGCTAATTGTATCCTTCAATATGGTGACTGCTTTTCATAGCAGAATCCCCAGTGCTGTCATTTCATTTTCCCTCCTTCCCTCTTCCTCTCTTACTCAGCCATCTACGTTTATGTGTCCCAGATCCCATTCTGTCAACCAGGTTAACTGTTAGTCTCATAGTAAGGAACAGTTGCCTAATCTTACTGTCTAGTGCAGCAGTTCTCAATTACAGTGTCATAATATACTGCTAGGTTATAATCAGCTGTGAAGTTTATTGCAATTAATTTGACACCTAGTCAGAGATTCTGCTACTGGAGGAGTTTCAAATTTCAGAACTTTCATAGACTAGACATAAACGAAGCTTCACTGCACAAATATATTAACTTTCCTGTCTTCGACAAATGGCATTAGAGAGTGATCCTGCAAATAAGTATTGAAAAGGATGAGGATATGCCACTACCAGATATACCAACTAGGTCTAAGGATTATTTTGAGCTGAAAGCTATTACAAATCAACAGATACAGGAAGAGTTCTCTGACCTCCCCCTATCTGCAAAGCAGAGCATGAATCTCTCTATGTTAAGGTGTTCCCATCTAATGCAAGAAAAGAGTGACCCTTCTCACTGGTGATGGACAGTTGATGCTGAGATGAGTTTGCATAAATAGAACTCACTAACTTAAACCTTACTTTCATTAATTACTTTGTCTGCTTCCTAGTCACTTCCTCATAATTCATGCTTGAGGATTGACTCTCCTGTCCTTTGTCAAAATGGAATTAAGCCTCTGAGTCTAATTACTTCTTTGAATTACACTTCTTTTCTATGAGCAACAATGCGCACAAATATTAATGAAAATTGTATGCCTTTTCTTTGGTTAATCTATCTTTTGTTAGTTTAAATCACAAGCCTGTAGGTACTAAACCTAAGAGGGTATAGGAAGAGCTTTTCTTTCCCAACAATTCTGAAGTTAAGTATCAACATTGTTAGTATAAGATTAATTACAAGAGAAAGATGGGAATATGGTTGAGACTGTAAAGTCTATGCATAGTAAACTTATTGATGATGAAAAACTTTCTGAGCGCCATGGATGATGATACAGACTCAAATCAATTTGTATCTGTCATTGAATGGTAAGAAAGAAAATGAAGATAACCCATGGAGTTTGTGGGGTTCATCAATGCCTAGGTGGTATCCCCCACACACACTTATTGACTTACAATATTTATTCTCCATTTCTTCCTTATTAAGATTTAATTATTTAACAGTTCTATTTAATTGTTTAGGCCAGTTAATTTTTTTTTTTCTTGGACCCCCTCGCAATTAGGGACTCATGTGGCCTCGTTGTCATCGTGAGGAGGTCTTCAGATAGAGATTAAGAATGCTACTGTTTTCTTATCAACAAGAAATCTCAAACAATTCAGCAAAAGCAGGAACCTTTTGCTGAACATTCTTCTCTTTTCTTTCTGCTGGAATGAAGATGACATATAGAGCTGCCATCCTACAACTTTGAAGTTAAAGGACAGGAGCTAAGGATGGTCGAAGGAGCCTAAGATTTTAATAACTTCCTGGAACAACTGCACTGATTTTGGACTTTCCACCTCTGGGTTCCACTCCATCAGTCATAGGCAGGGTTTTTGTTGCACGCAAACTTTGCAACTCTAAATGACACAAAGATGAAACAGATTTGTTGTTGTTGTTGTTGTTGGGCCGTGGGGGATGGGGGAAGGGATGCCTAGAAGATCTAATTTTAAAGCTTCAAAGGGCCAGCTCACATTTCTCTGCAGGAACATATACTGGATGAGCAAATTAAGTTTCCATTTTTAACTTTGGATCTATAAAAAGAAAAATAATAAAATGTCTTACAGACGTTTAGGTGATTCACTTCCTTTAATTGTCAAAGAACTAGCATTAGGAAATTATCTCCCTTTAAGTTAAAATGCACTGAATAAGATTACTCTAATAATGTCCTCCTTCCTCTACTGTAGCACTTTCATTGCAATAGAAGGTGAAGTTCCAAGTAACTGTTCTGGAAGTGGGCAACAGAATGGACAGACCCTGGGATTCTCTGCTGTGTGGGAATTTCCTTTGGTGTAGTCACAGAGAAATATGCGAAGTATGCTTAAACTGCTAGAGTAATAAAAGCAATTATGGCTAGTTCTCTGAATTAATACACTTCAATTTTAACAATCCCTTCTAAATACATAGTGTCTTGACCCAACAAAATAGTGTAGAGGAATAAGAAGTTATTAGGGAAATTGAAATATTTCAGCATTCTTCAAAATTTGTTATTCCTCCATGGCTAAGACTTTGCTAGAACATGGATACTAGATAGAATCTATGTTGATGGAAAAGCTAAAGGAAGGGAAGAACATGATGGCCTCCTTGACAGCACTCTGAATGTGGCTGCTGGAGCTTTTCTTAGTGGGTCTGCTTGCATAGTGATCACCCTCAGAGGTACTTTCCCCAGGAACATTCCATTATCAGCTTTGGAACTTGGGAAGCTCCCTTGCTGCTTCACTCTCACTGGAAGGAACCACAAACATCAATCAGCATCAGTTTCCCAAGAGTCTGTTTGCAGTCAGAAGGGCATAAGGTTTCCCTGTTTTATAATTAAGCCAGGGAAACATCCTGCTAGAACCAAAATCCACAGGAAGGATTGCCAGCATCATATATCCTCACTCCAACATCTGACTCATAAAGAATACACACTCTGGTGTTGCCTAGAGAGAAGCACAGCAGCTGTTTAATAGTCAAAAAGCAACTCTGCATAGAGCTGTAAAGCAAAGGCAAATACCAGATCTGATAGAACCCGCAGAGGAAGTTTCAGGTGGCAGAACATAATCACAAGAGTTATGATACTGAGGTTCAAAAACACCTATACCCTCTTATGTCAAAGGTACCTAGCCATAAAGACCTTGGATCTTGGTTTTATAATTCGGTGGTGGAAAGGGAGGCAGTTCTCCAGCAGGACAGCTGTCCCTCCCTTGGAAGCCCTGTTTTTCATCCGGCACCACCTGCCTGTGCCCTTGGCTGCCCCCCAGAGTGATGCCAATGCAGCCAAACAGGGCGAGTCTGAGGGAGTAGCCAGAAAAGCAGCAGCAGGTGTCAGGCTTCCTGGCCCCTCTTTGAGGCCATCTGGACTCTCCAGCACACCTGTTTGGAAGGGTTTCTGTGGCCAGGTTTACAAATGTAAATGTGGCTCAAAACATTCCAGTCCCGTGCTGATCACTTGCCTTGCTTTTGAGAGAGCTAATTATGCAACAAGATCATTTCTATGCTCATTTTCCTCTTCCCTTATAAACTTTAGCCGGCGAAAAATGCTTCTCAGTATCTTTATTTTTTCTTTTTTCTTTTTCTTTTTTAGCGGGAAGAACAGATGTAAAAGTGCTTTCAATTCCTTAATAAAGGTGACATTAGGCCAGATTTGATATTACCCTAAGTCCCACATAACATTTAAAAATGAGTTTTTTCAACCATAAAATTACTAATTGATCTGTCTTGTAAAAAGATAAAGGAAATGAATGCCTATTTGAGTTTCATTTCTGTCAGGCTCCCGATTTCTTATTTTATATAGTGCAGAATGAATTTTAACGAAGCAGCCTCCAAATTTCAAAATATGCCATTACCCTTCAGAAGTAATTGGCATATTTGACTGCCTTTTTCTTTCTTGGAGTCTGTCTGACTTTCTAGTCTTGCAGTCAATGTTCCATTCCACATGTTCTTTGCCCTCCCGTTTGAGAGGAGTGATTTAGAACAATGGGAGGGACAGTGCCAGAGAGAAGTCATTCCTTCAGCCATTCAACAAATCTTTATGGAACTTCTGCTGTGTAACAGGCACTGTTTTCAAGTGCTGCCAGATTGAGTAGAGTGAAAAATAGAGGAAAATCCTGTCCCTGTAGAGTTACCATTTTAATACAGTGGGACAATGAAATAAATGATTATCTAATATTCAAGTGATGATCAATGTTATGAAGTAAAGTAGAGCACATTAATGGGTGGGAGTAACCAAAGATAGGGAATGTATATGGTTTTATGCATATATGGAGGAATACTGATAGGCCTCTAGAATAAACTTCCTTCTATTTTTTTTCTATTTCTTCCCTATTTATATACATCGAGAGAAAAAATACTTTTCTTAAAGTCACGTCTGTTAGGAAGAACTTGACACAGGCAGCGCCATTTTGAAACATGTCCTCCTTCTTAGAACTGTCACCTTATGATCACTCTGACTCAGCCTGACCTAGACCCCAGACAATACTCCATCATTACATAAAAAAGTACTTGTTATCTGGGACTGAAATCTTGAGAAACACCATGGAATAGTAACCACCATAAAGAATGAAGGTGACAACCACAAGGACCCTTCCCTGACAGCCACCTAGCAACAGTCTTACCATAACCCCCCACCCCCCATACTTCTCTATAACTTCCCTAGACTATAAGCAGAAGATGGGTTCCAGCCTCTACTGGGAATCTCAGGTTCATGCCTAATAAACCTGAATTACTGTTGAGTCATTTCTCCTATCTATTTCCTTCATTTGGTTCTTGCCTTACAATGTTGAGTTACTTTGTCTAATGTAAGAGTCTTCAGGAGAGGTGAAGGAGTGGGCCAACTTTGATAGAGAACCTATCTATCCATGCTAGAATATTTATATGCATTTCATGATTTCATGAACTTGTATGACAGCTCATTGGGGTGGATGGTCTGATGTTCTCACAACTGGGGAACCAGAGGCTTTAGGAATATCCAGTGGCTTGGTAGTAGAATGTTCAGGTTGTTTATTGCTACATTATAAACATCTAGCTTTTGTGGTTGAAAATAGCAATGGTTAATTTTGCTCATGAATATTCATTGTGGGGAAGGCTTAAGGGAGAAGGCATGCATCAGCTCCATGCAGTAAGAGTTGAGGAGCACCATTCAGAGTAGGGAGATGTATTCCCAAGGTAGATCACTGCCATGACTATCAAGCTGGTGCTTATTACCTATAGATGGATCAATTGGGTTTCACAGCTTGGGGGCCTCCATTTTTCTCGATGCTCTTTGGGTTTCCTCCTAGCATTGTGAGTGGGATTCTAGGGCAAATCCAAGACAGAATCAGGCAGAAAAGTATGTCCTTATGGTGATGTAGTCAAAGTCTTGGAAGTTCCATAAACTCAAGACTGCCTCTCAACAGAGTTAGATTTTCAGGAAATTGATAGCACCCTAATACCTAGCAAGGGCATTATCCCAAATAGCAGACATTGTCTGCATCAATGCATTAAGTCAATAAGCTTTCTTGAGTGCCTTTAGCACAATCCTAAGAACTGCCTTCTGTGGAGTCCAATTGCTTGAATTTGCTTTTCCATTCACCTGTTGGGGGTGAATGCCACCTTAATAAAGGTGACATTAGGCCAGATTTGATATTACCCTCAGTCCCACATAACATTTAAAAATGGAGAAACTTGGAATTTTTGCTTAATTTCCTTGTGCCCAAATTTTATTAAATGCAAAATATTTAATAAAATGAAAGGGAGGGACCAAAGAAAGTCCTAATGAAACCAGTAGTACCTATAACACTAGCACTTCAGCCCCTTTGCTTAAAACAATGGATCACAAGGAAGGAGCTAAAATTAGAACGCTGGCTGTCTTCTCCAAAAAGGCCATCATGCCTTCTGTCTTCACAAGAGACCTAAGACTCATATTACATCCTTCTTGACAGTGACTACTATTCCCCTGTGGTTCTATACCCTCCTGATCTAATCCAGTCTATCACTGTTCCCCAAACCACCAAACCCATCCACATCATTCTTTGGAATTTGTCATCTCTCATCAGGAAAAAACAAACAAACAAAAATGTCCCTAAGCAGCCCTCTCACCTTCTTTAGTGAATGGTTTCCTAAGTCCTCTCCTGTGATAATTTTTTTTTTTTTATCACAACCATCCCATGTACCATAGGGTGTCCTTTAGTTCTTTGTTACCAGCTATATATAATTTCCTCCCTCTCTGTCCCCAAATCCAGTGTCCTTTGAAGTGATGTCATGAGACTATCCTGACTAGCATTCTTTCAAAACACAGTCATCTGTCAATGTCCCTGATTCTCACCCTTTACTCAAGGTTTTTGCTCCCGGCTCATTCACTAGATTTTTCTCTACCACTATTTCTGTCACCACGTTGTATGGCTTCATCATATGTATGGTGGATCCATCCACCACCCTGACCTGTAATAGTAATTTGTCCTCTCTGTCATAATTTTTCAGTCTTCTATAAAAACATACCACAAGCTGGGTGACTTAAACAACAAACATGTATTTATCACAGTTCTGAAGGATGGGAAGTCTGAGATCAAGGCACCAGCAGTCAGTGTCTGGTAAGGACCACTTCCCTGGTGCATGAATGGCCATCTTCTTGCTGTATCCTTTCTTGGTAAAAGGAATGATGATAACTTTGACTCATTTCACTAGAGGGAAGGTTCAAAACAATCAGGAAAAATTTACTGATTTCCCCATTATTGTATCTAGTCATCCATCTGTACCTCTTTGCTCCTACTTAACTTTTGCTGCTGTTTTTAAATACCAATTTCTCGTGAATGTACTCAAAACCATTCTCTCTTACCTTTTCCATGAGTCTCCTATTTGCAATTGTCCCTTCTCCTGCACCTTTTTTTTTTCTTTCTACTGTTGGTACCATGATCATACAAAAGTGTAGTAATATCTCCCATTTAAAAAAGTCCTTCCTGAACTTTGTTTTAGGCAGTGCATATGACTTCTAGGCACAAAGTAATGTGTTTTGGCCTTGTTACCTCACACTGTGCTAGAACTTGTCCAGTAATGAATAAAAACCGTAGTGTTCAAGCATTCAATTTTCAATAATTTTAAAATAACCACTTAGGCTGAGAAGGTGGCTCAGTACTAGAGTTCTATATCCATTACTGGAAATAAATAAATGGTAACAGTGAAATGCTGAAATTAAGTCTTTTCTAATTGGCTTCTTTGGGGTTTTCACAACCACTGGCAGTCTGGACAGATTTCCTTTTGTTTATTCTGGGAAAACTGCCTCTACCCTCTAGGTTCTATGAAAGTCTATACATTGTATCCTCTCTCTACTCAACTTTATAGCAAAGTTATATATACTTTGTTGTTAATACTTGCTATCTCTACTTTTCTAATGATTATTTTCTCTTCAACACATCCTAGTCAGGTTTTGTCCCCACAGTTTACTGATATCTCATTTCTCCCAAAATGCCAAATTGCCAGGAGCATCTGACATGGTAGATAAATCCTCTGTTCTTAAGATGTCTCTTTCCTGGGTCACTATACTCTCCTGGGTTTTCTTCTATCTCAGTGTCTGTTCATTTCCAACTTCTTTTGCTTGATTCTCCTTCATCTTTCTAATCTCTAATACTGGACTTCCTTGGGCTTCAGTCTTGAGCCCTCTTCTATGTTCTATCTACACTCCCTTTAATGTAGTTAAGCTCATTAGCACCAGTTTTACTGGTGTTTACTACTATACACTGATGTCTCCCAGTTTTAGATTTTTACCTCTGACATCCCTCTTGAGCATTAAAACCATTTGCCATTTGCTTACTCAACATCTCCACTTGGTTGTCTAAATATTTTCTCAAAATTGACATGTCTACAATAAAAATTCACGTTCCTTTCTGCCTCCTTTCTCTCTCCAACCCCATTCACTTTTCTGTCCATTCTACCTTGCTCACTGTTACTACCATTTGCCAACTGTGCACATCAAAACTTTATTAGACAAGCAGAACCAATACTATGTGTGCAAAACAGGAAGGGAGATATATTCTACAGAATAATCTCACATGATTATGAGGATTAGCAACTCTGAAATCTTCAGGGAGGATAAACAGGCTAGAAGCCTAGGAGAGAGCTCCAAAGGCAATCTGGAGGTAGAATTCTTTCTCCCCAAAGGAAGCCCAGGTTTTTCTCTTAAGTCTTTCAACTGATTGGATGAGATATACCCACATTGTAGAGGTTAATCTGCTTTATTAAAAGTCTACCAACTTAAATGTTAATTGCTTTTAAAAAATACCTTCTTCGCAATATACACACTGGTATTTGAAGATCTGGGTATTATGATCTAGCCCAAATTGAAACATAACCACCTACGGTCCACACCCCATCATATTGGCACTCCTCCACAACTTCACATTTAACCTCCAAATAAAGCAATAACAAGGTCATATTTTTGCCTAATATGATACAACTATCCTGTGTGAAATCAGAACACTGTCAGAGTTCAGGCTACCATAACAAAGTGTCATATATTGGATGGCCTGTAAAGAATAGAAACTTTTTCTGACAGTTCTGGAAGTTAGAAGTATGAGATTAGGGTAATAGCATGGTCAAGTTTTTATGAGGTACTCTTCCAGGTTGCATGCTGCCATCTTGTTCTTGTATCCAAACATGTTGGAAAGAGATCCATGGAGCTTTCTGGAATCTAATAGGAGAACTAATTCCAAACTAATCCCAACTCCTACCACTATCACAACAGGAATTATCATTTCAACATATGAATTTGAGGGGAACACAAACATTACATCAATACCAACCATATTTACAAAAATATGGAATAAATATTCATATAATAATTATAGTCCTCATGTCTATAATTGGTCATCTATTTATAGCTGGGATTGATAAGTAACTTCCATCACTTTAATTCTGTATTTCCTTTGCCCACAACAAGTACATCAGCTGGTCATGATTCTTTATGATCCTTATTCTTGAAGGGTTTATCCCATTAGCAGTCCTGTCTGAGTGGGGTTGTTAAGAGTTTTCTATAGAAACTTTAATCACAAGTTATGGCAGTATTAAGAGATGCCCTAGGGAGTTTTAGGATTTTATACACACTCTTATCTCCATTCTGGAAAAGCAGTACAAATTTCCCATGCCAGCATAATCCCTTTTTTGCCTATTAATTCAGAGGTGTGAGGAGTCAAAAGTGGCTGGGTAGCAATGTGAACTTCAAGTTCAATGAAATCATTGTTGTTTCTCCTGCTGGGCCACAGTGACATTTTGGGTCTCTTAAGGATTAGTGTTGATTCAGAGCCAGTGTACAGTAATTTCCCAAAAGTCCGATTTTTTTCTTCCTTTTTCTTGATTCATAGTCACCCTGGTAAAAAGCTATCAGTTTCTTTGGGGATGGCTAGAAGAAAGATTAACAGTATTAGTTTTTTTTTTTTTTCCTCTCAGTGTAGTAAGATTCCTCTTCAAAGGGAACCTAGGTTCCCCTTCATTTGAGAGGTTCTGAGCCTATAAACTAGCTAACATCTAGAAATTAAGTGACTGTGATTCTCTTTTTATGATTCAGGTAGACTTTTTTTCCCTTGACCTACAATTCTCCACTTAAATAGGCCAAGTAAGAATGTAGAAGACTTCTCAACTCTTTCATTTCTAGGAACACAATGATTAATAGCCAATATCATAGGTCTCTTAAGTCATGTTATTCTGATTGCTGTTTTATCTCCCCTGTCCTTCAAGGTTACAGTACCCACCTGCTAACTGCCATTACTTGATCCCTGCCATATTGGGAGCTAATTACTTCCATTGTATTTAGGTTTTCCAGTTCGATGGTGGCAGTTCTCACCATCATTTCCAGTATACAAAGAAAAACAATGACAGAGTGCTTCAACCTTCCTATTGATTTCCTCACAAATTTCTTTCTCACAGTCATGCTGAAAGATGTGTTCTCTGGAAACATCCCAGGGTAAGTGAGAAGACCTTAAATGGTAAATCTACTCTAAAATTCTACCCTAAGCCTTTGAATACCTTTTCTCTAGGATGCCAATGTAGCACTGTTATTTCAATTCCTTTAGTATACAGTACCTTTTAGTCCATGTTTCAGTCAATGAAAAAAACAAATAAATGGAGATTTTCCAAACCATCTGTATCTGTTGTACTTGTCTGTTTTCTGTTGTTTTCAAAAAGCCTAAGACTAAGTACTTCATAAAAAAAAAATAGGTCTATTTATCTCATGGATTTGATACTAAACATTCAAAATTCAGTTCAGCCTCTGGATTGAGCCTCATGGAAGATTGCATTACAGTGGCAAGAGTACATGCATGGCAAAACAGGAATCCAGACAGATTCAGTGTTCAGGATCACTTTTTTATAACAACCCACTCTCATGAGAACTAACTCGCTTCATGAGATTAGTATTCATTTTTTTTTTTTTGAGGACAGAGCCCCCAGTGAGTTTCTCACCTTCCATTAGGCCCCCACCTCTCTCATTTCCCCAATGAGTACCAAACTTCTTCACATAAACCCTTGGGGAGCACTCTCAAATTATATCCAAACCATAGCATCCTTCAACTGCAACATTAAATCCAGAATCTTTGCTTAGTGAACCCATAGCAATAAATTTTGCCTGATCCTACTTTCCACCAGAATTCCACACCTTAAAACTACAAACTCCCACACATGTTCTCCACCTTTCTGTTTGAATAAATCAGAGAAATTGTGTAATTCTTTCAAAATAAAGAACTCATCTTCCTGATAACAATTTGTATTTTACCTTTAGGAGTCTGTTGAAATTCAAATCTAGTTATAGGTTTAGAAAAAGAGAGGAGTAGGAGTGGGTCCTGAGAAGAATCAGCAGTATTTTGTAAGTGACCTCAGGAGAAGACATTACTGGACTGTTTCATTTGGAAAGCTGGTTTAATCCTCTCAAATGCATTGTAGAATAATTGCTTCTTCTGGCAAAAATTGTGTCATCAGAATTTAGGGGTTTGATGTCCTTAGCTTCATCAAGATCTCCCCATATGTCCCCATTCAAATTTTAAGGGTTTAATTCCTTGCCAATTAATTCCTTTATTTTAACAGCAGACACCCTGTGAGGAAAATTCAATTTGCATTATAACACAACTACTTTCAGATTGAGACTCTGAGTTTGGTTTTCAGCAATCTCAGCTCTTTGACTTCAGGAGACAAATGTCTCTTTTTAAGCAGACACAGAAACTTTCAAGTCATTTATGTAGTTCATGGACTGGAAATTTAAACTCATGAATTTATCTTTGTATTCCTCCACTTTGTCCAGAACAATTAGGAAAATAAGTAAAAACAAGTTAGCCAATCTTGTTTTACCTATTAGTTTGACAAAATTTTTCTATCGTACCAAATACATAGTCTTCCAGAACCTTGTCTCTCATATGTATTTGATTGGGACTCTCCACTGGTTATATTTGGGGTATTTTATTGCCACACTGAACCATGGACTATTTTTGCTTTCTTTACTAGTAGAAATCTAATCAGACTAGAGAACCCATTCCAGAAACTTTAGAACCAAATCAGAAAACTTATCCTTAGAACTCTGTTCCTCTGGAAGAGCTCTTATGAAAACAATATGTACAAATCATGTTTCTGTAGGAAAATGGAACCAATAAGGATGTGTGTGTGTGGGGGGGGGGGAGGGTGGGTGTGTGTATGTACCCAGCAGGCTGGGAAACCAAGGAAATGTTGTTGACATTGCTGTTGCATTCCAAAAACAGTCTGGAAGCAAATAGAATTTCTTTTATTTTGGTGGATCTTAATTTTGTCTCTTAAGCCCTTCATCTTTTTGGATGAAGCCCATCCCTATTATTGAGAGTAAATTGCTTTATTATTAAAAGTATACTGATTTCAATGTTAAAATATATCTAGAAGATATTTTCATGAGAATATTTATACTGGAGTTTTTCACAAATACAGGTACCAGGGCCTAGCCAAGTAGAATCATAATGTTTAACTTTATTCATACTTGATGTTTTTTTATTCTCATTGCACATCTGATTTATCAGGTCCATGTTCAAAATATATCCTAACCTAATCACTCATAATGTTTGTCATTATGAGCATCCTGGTCCAAGCCACCAGCATCATCTTTTGGTCTCTAAGTGGTCTCTTTATATTCTCCTGGCTTTTACTCTGCCTCCTATCCCATTGCCTCTGACCCTCACAGTCCATTATTTCTGCAGCAATCAAAATGATCTACTTTATAGCCTAAATCTAAACAATCTCCTCACTGGCTCAAAACCCCCCATATTAATTCCTCTTAATTTCTTGAATTTGAGAGAAAAGCATATTCCTGCATGGGTCCATTTCCTTTTACTCTAACAAATGCCCAAAGATAGATAACATTATAAAGAAAAGAAGTTTATAAAAGCTCTCAGTTCTGAATGCTCAAGGGTATGGTGCCTGTACCAGCTTGCCTTATAAAGTTCTCACTATCTCAGCACTCCCATGCTCAGAATCAAGCCCCCAATATGTGAACCTTTTGGTAACTCATCACATCCAAACCATAGCATTCCACATCAGTCTCCCAAGTCTTAGGTCTTTCTCATGGTGCAAAATACATAAATTCCATGTTCAATAATCCCTAAGTCTTAACCCAGTTTTGCTTAAAAGTTCAAGTTCAATGTCTCTACTAAGACTAAATGCAAACCATCAGTTCTGAGAACCCATAAAATGAAAAACACAAACACGTTATACACTTCTGAAATACAAGGTAACTCAGTCAAAGCCCAGGATAAGCAATCTTATTCCAAAAGGGGAAAAATAGGCAAGTAGAAAGAAGTAAATAATTTAAATCAAGACCCAAACCAACAGGGCAGATATTAAATTTGACTTCCAGTCAAATATCCTATCTGTGCACACTGTGGTAGGCCCTCAAGACCTCAAGCTGCTATGTGGCTGTAGGCTAGCTGTCTCATGCTAAGCACTGATTATCAGTGATATTCCTGGGTGGTGTTCGTTGTACAGGGTTACTTGCCTTTTTCTGGGATCCCCAATGCAGCTATAGCTTCCTTCTCTGGGCTGTACTAGACATGACCTCACCTGGGGCTCTCTGTTGAGGCTTTAACACTGTGGAAAACTTCCTATCTGGCCTTTCAGGACTTTGTTGAAATCCCACTTTAAGCTACCATGATCCCATAGTTCTTATATTCTTTGTAACTGCAAAAAAAAAAAAAAAATGCAGATGCTCCCAAGGTCTGCCATTGGCAGAAGTGGTGCTTGGGCTCACTTGAACCATGGCTACAACTGTGGAGGATTTCATCAGAAAAAGAAACAGAATCTCAAGGAATTCTCAAGAAGCAAGCCCATGGAAGGCACCCCAGGAGGGATTTCTCTGAAATGATTCTGCCATGGAGGCCTCTAGACCTGTGTTAGAAGGAGCAGTCTTAGAGATATCTGAGATGTTGTCAAGGCTTTTACTAATTGTCCCAGTGCGAGGAAACGGGCTCCCTTTTACCCACAGGAATCTCTTTACTAAGCAGTAGTTGGTCACACCCCTGCATGTTCTTTTCTTCTACTTCACTGGCTAGACTTCAAGTTTTCCAAATCTTTTCATTCTGTTTCCTTTTAATCCCAAGATGCACTATAAATCTGACTGAAAGCAGTCACTAACACCCGTGTCACAGCTTGAATGTTTTGTTGTTTTGAAATTTCTTCCACCAAATAAACTAGTCCATCACTTTTCATTTCCACCCTCCACAGAGTTTTAAAGCATGGACACAATGCAGTGAAATTATTTTCCACAGTGTAACAAAGATAATATTTACTTTTCAATTGGATCCTCATTTCCATCAGAAGCTAGTTCCTTTGTCTTCTGAGCCCTCACCAGAATCACTCATAGTAAGCCGCTTATAGAATTCTAGTTTTTTTTTTCATGCCTAATTCCTCCAAATTCTTCCAAACTCTGCCCATAACTCAATTTCAAGGCTGCTTCCACATTCCAAAGTAAAGTTATAGTAACAACCCTACTCTCTAGTACTCATTTTCTATATTAGGCAGTTTTTCATTACCATAACAAAATACCTGAAGTTAGGTACTTATAAGAAAAGAAATTTATTTAACTCACAGTTTAAGAGGTTGAAAGTCTAAACAGTAGAGTGCTGGCTCTTGACCTAAAGACTTCCCTTTAGACTCTACCTCTTAAATATCTACCATCTCCCCAAATCACCAAGCTGATGACCAAGCTTTCAATATTTGAATCCTTGAGGTATACAGTCAAACCACACCCAAACAATAGCAAGGTCTGCATTTTAGCCTACTGTTACTGGGAGTTTTTCTGTTCCTTGCACTCAGATCTACTTTCAACAATTTAAAAATGTTAATTGGTTGAGACAAACCTAGGCCCACAGTAAGCCTTCAGTAAATATTATCTTTTGCTCTGTGCTCTTATAATTATTTTACTTCTCTTCCTATTTCTGTATCTTCTTGTTAATGCTATGTGTTATGCCAGCTGCTAAGGCCAAAGAACATGAACATGACAGAACTTTGACTTAAAGGACATTGTAGTCTAGAGAGGGAAGAAATAAAATTACAATACAATGTGAAATGTGGTTCAATGGCTTTGATGGAGGTAATAAAAACAAGGTATGGGAATAGATGGGAAGTAAAACAGAAGTCCTCCAGGGGATGTAAGAGGTGAATTCAATGAAGACGATGTAAATCTTTGAACCAAGACTTAAATATGAATAGAAAACCATAAGGATTGGAGAGTGTAGAAGGAAAAGAAAGAGAGATGATTGTCTATGAGCCCTTCTGTTAGGTGAGCAGAAATGCCATAAATCTTCCTTTTCTAAGAATGCCAATGCATTCATTTTTCCCTCTCATGTCACCCATTACTTCATTGCAAATATAGGTCATTATATCTGAAAAGCTGTTGTTCTAAATAGTTTGGTTAAAAAATAAACTGACACCTCAGAAAGTAAAGAGGTGATTTTCAGATGGAATATTTAACCAGGATTTTCAAAAGAAAGCATGATGGGATATCTTGGGTCTGATGTTATTTGGGAATAGGAGTGTTGGAAGAAGAGAAAGCAGAGATGATGGGAAAGGGTATGAACCTGTATAAAAGTAGGGAAATGTTCCCTGGGTAAAATTAAAGAGTCAATTTTGAAATAGGTCCTACAATACTTAACTTGAAGTATTCCATATTCTTTATCTTATATTCACAGACTATAAGCAGTCAATGATAACATTTATTTTATATAAAATTCAGACTAATTTTTTCCATAGTTTTCAAAATCTACACTAACTCTGTGTGTTTTGTTGTTTAAGCTAGATGATAAAGAAAACACTAGATAACAAAATAAAGAGAAACAGTTTGGATTTTCTCCTTGAGACATGTGTATTGCCACAAACTCAGTGGTTTTCCTGATGCTTAATTTGGACTTTCAGCATACTTGATATTGTCCATTTATCTACCTAGAACTAAATTGGCCATAGATTTTCTCCTGAAAATTCACTTTACCTCCAACACTAGGTTTAGCATTTGCTCATAGTTTCTCTAATACTGGTCATTGTTTATTTTGATACCTTCTCATATTAATGATTGTTTTAAGCAAAAATTTTAACATGTCAGAATCTTAATTTCTATGCAAACATACTTCTAAAAATACAATGGAAATGTTTTAGAAAATATTTGATCTATCAAAATTTGATGTACAGATTTTAAACTTCAAGAAAGACTGTAGAATGAAACAAAATGCATACATAAAACTAAAAACACAAACAAAAGACACAAAATAACCATTATTGTAATTGATTTCTAGAACTAAAAAGAAAAAATGGCATTTGTTTAATATTAATCCATTATAATGTGTTTGTCACTTCAGTTTCTCTTTGCCACACTCTAAAACAGCAATCCCTCTCATTGAGAGTATAATTCAAATTTTTCTTTGGAGAAATATGCAATAGTCAGTAATCGTATGAATTCTGAAGCATCTCATTTTATGCCCCCCAAATGCATGATTTACCCTGAATGATAAATATGGTGATGAAATGGAGTATTTCCGACATTCACAGATCAAAAGTAACTGGGGAGGAATAACTCAGATGCATCCTGATGTTTTATATTTCCACACACTAATATTTGCTTCACACCATATGCCATAGTAACACAAGAATGTGATAATGTAGAACAACCCAGTGGTTTTCTCCTCCAACATCTGGTCTTCTGAGGGAGTCTAGCACTTTAGAGATTCATGGTTAAATCCCAAGATAGGCGATACAATCAAATGCCTTTGTGAGACAAAGCAAGGGGAGAGAGCTAAAATGTATTTTTCCTCTCGTCAACTTGGCATCAGTAAATACTGTGATAATCTCAATGGAGTTAAACTGAACTAATAGTCCACGGGACTCTCCCTGAAAAGCCCCACACAATGTCTACTCACAGAACAGAAAAGAGATCCAATGTCAGTCAGCATTTTAAGTGGTGACCGTCGTTCTGGCTTGCTGACTCTAGCTAGGTTCCAGGCAGCCAGCCCTGGAGGGACCACAGAGTGTAATTCATAAGGGAATAAAGGCAATAGCATCTTCCTCTGTAGCTGGCTTAGTCACACTCTCCAGAGAAAAAACCAAGAGCAAGACTGATGACATTTACAACATGTGCTAATGTCTTCAATCCTTAAAAAAAGAAAGAAAAATGCACATACTTTCACATTTCCTACTCCCCTGCATGTATAAATTAGTGATATTTGTTTTCTTCTATTCCTCACCTGCCCTGCACATTGCTCTTCAAGTGGATAGAGTATGGTTTCCACCCCTACTGAGTTCCAGGGGCCACCCTGAAACTTCAACTTCATCACAGTATTTAACACAGTTGACTACTTCTGGAACACATTTTTTCTCCCCATTGGGTTAAATGTCACTCTTCTCTGCTTTTCTAAATACTTGTTCTAAATCTTTTTGTGATTTCCCAACTTTTTCTACACCTTCAAATTCTGGTGTTTGACAAAACTGTGGTGTTAGGCTTTCTTTTTCTGTATACATTCATTCCTAGATTATCTGAGTTACTTTCAAAATTCCAACAACAAATTGCCTGTATACTGCATGTACTGTTATCCCCTGTTTGTGTGCTGGGAAATTGACTTTTATGAAGTATGTCATATTTATCTCTCATATTTTGGATGATGCTTTGCTTTGTTAATGGAAGGTACTAGTAGGAGATGGAATGGTAGGAGAAAGAAAGATGTGATGTTAATTTGTTATTATCAATAGGCTATTTTTAAGTGAATTTTTAGGTTCACAACAAAATTGAGTAGAAGGTATAAGAGATTTCCCATACTCATTATTCACATCTTCTACCAGAGTGGTATATTTATTACTCCTGATTACCCCACATTGATGCATTATCATCCAAAAGGTCATAGTTGAAATGAGGGTATATTCTTGGTATTGTATTATCAGTTTGGACAAATACATAATGGTATAGAGCCACTTGTTGTGGCTTGGGTATCAGGTGTCCCCCAGAAGCTCATGTGTGAGACAATGCAAGAATTCTTAAGGATTAATCAGTGAATTAATCCACTTATAAGAATTAACTGGGTGGTTACTATAGGCAGGTAGGGTGTGTCTAGAGGAAGCAGGTGACAAGGGTGTACTTTTGGGGTTTATAGTATGTCCTGGGTGAGCAAAGGTCTCTCACTCTACTTCCTGGCTGTCATGTCCTGAGCTGTTTGTCTCCTCCATGCCCTTCTGCTATGATCTTGTGCCCAGAGGTATGGAGTCAGCTGACCATAGACTGAACCTTTGAAACCACAAGTCTAAATAAACTTTTCCCCTTAAATTGTTTTGTTAGGTAGTTTGGTCAAAACATGGAAAAGCTTACTAAAACACCCCATGATATTGTCATACAGAGTAGTTCTACTACTTAAAAAAAATTCTCTGTATTCTGCTTGTATTACTCTCTCCCATCAATCTCTAGAAATCACTATCTTTTTAATTCTGTCTACAGTTTTGCCTTTTCCAGAATATTATGTAGTTAGAACCATGCATTATAGAACCTTTTTAGATTGGTTTCTTTCTTTCACTTGGAAATATTTAAGATTCTTTTATTTTTTGTGACTTAATTATTCATTTCTTTTTGTCACTAAATAATATTTGTTGTCTGGTTATACCATAGTTCAGTCATCCATTCACCTACTAGAGGACTCCAAGTGTTGATAATATAAACAGAGTTGCTATAAACATCTGTGTGCAAGTTTTTGTAGATTTAAAATTTTAAATTTATGTTTCTTGTTCTTTACATATTTTAGATGGTAATCCTTTGCCACATATATCTTTAGTAAATATTTTCTGTCTTCTTAGTTTGTCATCTCATTTTCTTGACACTATCTTTTACAGAGCAGACGTTTTTAATTTTAATGAAACCAGACTTACCAATTCTCTCTTTCAAGGGCTGTGTTGTGCTTGTATTTAAAAAGTGAATATTATCACCAAGCCCAGGGTTGTTCAGACCCTCTCTTATGGGATATATAAGAATTTTATAGTTTTACATTTTAAGTCTGTGATTCAATTTCATCTATCTATCTATCTAAGATCTATCTATATCCTGGGGATTGAACAGAGGACTTGTGCATGCTACTGAAGCACTCTACCACTCAGCTACATTCCCCAATCCTTTTAAAATGTTTTATTACATATATATTTCCCAGGTTGTCTTAAAACTTGTAGTACTTCTGCCACAGCATCTCCAGTAGCTGGCATTACAATGATATGCCAATACTCTGGAACACACTTGAGTAAATTTTTGTGAAGAATTTAAGGTCTGTGTCTAGACTCATTCTTTTAATGTGGATGTCCATTTGCTCAATCACATTTTCAATGGCTATTTTTTTTCTTCATTGTATTTTCTTTACTTCTTTGTCAAATATCAGCTGACTAAATTTACATGGGTCTAATTTTTGGACCTTCCGTTTTGTTCCATTGGTCTGTTTGTCTATTCTTTCACCAATCCAATAATGTCTTGAATACTATTGCTTATAGTAAGTATTGAGATAAGGTAATATCAGTCCTCTCTCTACTTTTCTTTAACATTGTATTGGCTATTGTGGCTCTTTTGCCTCCTCTGGAATAAATTTATTGATATCTACAAAATAACTCAATGGGATATTGATTAGAATTACATTCAATCTATAGACCAAGTTGACAAGGACTGATCATTTGAAAATATTGACTTATTGTTCTGGTTTGGATATGATGTGTGCCACAAAAGGTCATATATCAATGCCAGTGAAATGAATAGATTATGAGTAATGTCACCTAATCAGTCCATTCTAGTTTGGGTGTTAACTGTGGGCATGGGTGTGTCCTGAAAGGGGTGATCTTCCCTTTGATGCCTACCCCCATCTCTCTGTTTCCTGGCTGCCATGAGCAGAGTTAGCACTTCTCCACTGAGACCTTCAGCTAGGATGCTCTGCCTCACCTCCGGCCCAGAGGAATGGAACCCACCAGTCATAAACTGAAACTGTGAGACCAAATAATTTTTTTCTCTTCTAAGTTGTTCTTGGGAGGTATTTTGGTCTCAGTAACAAAAACCTAACACAACTATTTACATGCAAGAACATGAAATCTCTCGCCATTTGCTTATTTCTCCTTTGTTATCTTTTATTAAAGTTGTTGTATAGCTTTTCTTGTGTGTGACTTGCTCCCATTTTTAAAAATTAATGTGTAAATATTTCATCTTTTTTATGTTTACTAATATACATGATATTTTGTTTTTCATTTAAATTCTCCTTGTATATTGTCAGTATATAAAAGTTGCCGCAGTCTGGCTGGGCAAACTAACCAGGGGTGACAAGCAACTTTCACAGTGGGAGCCGCTTTATTGCAGGACAGCAGAGGTATATATACTTAACTAATTACACACAGGTTATCTTAATTAACATAAACTAGATACAGCAGTCAACCAATAAGGAATCCTCATCATCTTAATGATGACACACAGCTTAACTTAATCGACATAATCTAGACACAGCAGCCAGTCATTAAGGAATCTCTATCATCTTAATGGCTCACTGGCGTTACTTCTCAAACCACTCCTCTTGGCAAAGTGCCAGGTGTCATCTTGTCTGTGGCTCTCAACAAAGAGTGATAGGTTTTCATATATTAACTTTGTACCCTATAATTTCTTCTTAGTACTAAAAGACTTTGATTATTTTTCTTTCAAGTTTTCTTTCTGCACATTTGTGTCATCTGTTTCAAGATGGTTCCTTTTTTCACCCCCCTGCTTCAAGTGTGGGAAATTTTTCTGATACTCACTGTGAAAACCTGGCAGATCTCTTGTAAAAAAAAAAAAAATATATATATATATATATCACTAACATGTCCCCTCTCTTGCATGACTAGGTCCTCCTGGAATTCATTCTCAGACTTCCTCACATTAAGCCTTCAGCAACTTGCCAATTACAGTTCAGGATGTCCTATGCTGGAACTGGGTCCCACGGAGGTTTCTGCTCATAGTGTTTGCTCCAGTTGTGATTCCAGTTGGGTGGGTGGGGCAGTAGTTTGCTCTGGAATCTCACTTCTCTTAGGAATCGATGCAGAGTTAGAAACTTTCAGTTTATTCAGCTTGTTATTTGTTGTTAGAGTAGCAACTCCCAATCTCTTTACATACTGGACTAAAAACTGGAAGTTAGTTATTAATTTTTTCTATTTTCTTACCTTCCAGGTATTGTTTATCAGGGGTTACATTCCTTTACTCAAGACCATTTCTGTTAAGCAAACCTCTACTATAGCTGTAAGTTTCGACAGTTTCTAATGACCTCTTCTCCTTTACTCCTCGATCCTAGGTGTGGTAGCAATTTCCAGTGGTTGCTTGTTTCAAAGTATCCACCACACTATATTTTGTTGAGTTTTCTGAATGCAGACAGTGACTTTGTAAATAGTTCATTCAATTATCTTCCCAAGTGACTTTTTTTTTCCCCAGTATGCCATCTCTTTTCTGCCAAAACCTTGCACCACATACGGATGTTACACTAATCTTTATCTCAAGTCTATCCCTTTCTCCTGAGATCTAGATTGATAAAACTGCTGTGTCTACTGACAGGCCCACTTGTATTTTCTGGAGATATCTAATTATCAACATGGCCAGCAATGACCATATTAGCTTTTCCTCTTCTTTCTATATATTTCCCTTTTCAACAAATGGCTTGAAAAACTCAGCTTTTCTTTAACTCTGCTCTTCATTTCCTTCATTCAATTAAATGCTAAATTTTATTCAAGTGTAAACATGCTTTTTAATTCATTCAGGTCCTCCATTCTTTCCACTTCTATGCTAGACCAGATCTCTTTCAATGTGTGTTTTCCCCCAACAATTCATTTTCCATACGAAAGCTTTTCAAATACCAATTTAATTATGTCAAAATCCTACTTAAAAGTCTATTTATATTGCCGTTGGATAAAATCATCTCCTTATCATCACTGTGCGCTCCCCAACTACCAGACCCATGCTCCATCATAATGTTCAGTATACCTGTTTTTTAAATGTCCAATGACCTCCATTGGAGTTAAAAAAAAAAAAAGAAAAGAAATTGTAGACCAAGTGTTATCAGTTGAATTATGTCCCCCTAAATTTTATGTGTTTAAGTTCTAATTTCCAGGACCTCCCAATGTGACTTTATCTGGAAAGAGTTTACTGTAGATATAAGTCAATGCAGATGAATATTGTTCAGATGAGGGCACCTCTAACTGGATAGGACTGGTGTCCTTATGAAAAAAAAGGAAATGTGTACAAAAGTATGGACCTTCACAGAGGGAAGACGATTTGAAGAGACACAGGGAGAAGATAGCCATCTACAAGTCAAGAAGACACACCTCACAGAAGAAATTGTCCCTTCCAACATCTTGATTTTAGAGTTGTAGTCCCCAGAACTATGAGACAGTAAGTTTCTAGTTTCTAAGCCAACCAATTTGTGGTCTCATACTTTATTAAAGCATCTCTAGTAAACTAATGCATCAGGAAACGTATCTGTCTTGATTATCATGGTATCCCAAATTTCTAGCTATGTCTCAATCATACATGGTAAATGTCCTATAAATATCTGTTAAGTGATTGAATGAATTCCTATAATTACTGTGAATTGAAATTGCACATTGGGCAAGTAGGTTAGGCCAATTCAATGGGGCATAATTAATGAAATATCAAAGCTATTTCATTAAAACCCACACCCACAGCTGAAAATCTAAGCACAATGTTTTAATCAAGCCCCATCATATTCAAGATTAATTAACCATGCAAGAAAATGGAGAAAGTTTTCTATTTGAAAAAAAATAAGTTACTCAGAATAATAACTGATTCTAGAAATGCTATCTCAGCTTTACCTTATCTCCATTCATGAGCCCTTCAAATTCTTCTTATCTGGATAATAAAGATCCCTATTGTCAATAGAAGTGGAAGCAGAGGGAGTGCAGGAGTTCCAGTGGGTTCTTTGTCATTTTTACTTATATCAGGACCCCAGGTAAGGGAGTTTGTTTGGTGCTACTTTTTGAGTTTATCTCTTCATAAGTCAACCTGAGAGTTCCAACTCCCCCAACAGAGTACTTACAGGCTGAAGTCGGGAAACCCTGTTAAAATGTCATGAGCTAAAATCAAATTTATTTGTTCATTCAGCTTTCCTCAGTGCTCTTAAGGTTGAGGTGGTTTAGCTAAGGTGGAGCATGCAGATTTCATAATGAATAGTGAATTCCCTAAGTTTGTATGTATTCTTAGGTGTATTTCTCTTAACTCCATATGTTAAAGTCATATAATATCTTGGGACTTGGGCCTCTTTCTCCTTTGGGGCATAATGGGTTAGCATTCATAAATGAAATAGTATTCTTTATTTAAATAAAAGGCGGTCATGAAAATGAAGTGATGATATAATGTGAGCTAAAGTATACTTTGAGTGGCCATGTATACAAAAATCAGCAGCCTAATACAACATATTAGTAGTGACTTGGTACTTGGTGATATCAAAAATCTCTTCCAATCCTTGTTCTTCATATGTATGACATTGGTGCTAGTATAGGTGCTAGTCTTTTGAAATGTCACCAAAGAATAGAGATTGCTTGAATTCAATCACTTTAATGGTATTTATTTCTTAATATTTACTATTTTCCATATTGGTAACATGAATCAAGTTTTTAAAAGCATTCGACGTTTATCATATTGTACTAATAAAACTCTAAACCACAGTCAAATCCTCCACAAGGAGAAACTAAATTATCTAAACCTTTCTTTAAGTAATAAATCTGCTTCACACCATATGGTCAACTTTCAGAGAAGTTCATACACACTGGCTTGTTCTTGGCCTGTATCTTGAACTCTATGATTTGGATACCTCTTCCTAATATTATCGGGGATCATAATTTTCAAGCACTCAAATCCTATATCTGATGACCAACAAGGCCTTTCTGCCAATCCACTTGGCTTCTACCCCAAGCTAAACCATATGCATGTGCTCTCATGTTGTATTTCCTTTCTGTAAGCCACTCAGATTATATTCTTACATTGAGCCATTCAGAATTTGAAACTTTGCCATTCCATTATCCATGTAATCAGAGTTTTTTACAGTCCTAGAAATGGAAATTTGGATAATTATCAAATAGGTTAATTTTGTCTTTGTTACTATCTGTACAAGCTGTTATGATTTGGATATGAGATGTTCCCCCAAAAGCTCCTGAGTTAATCCAGGAATATTCAGATGTAAAATAATTAGATTGTGAGAGTTGTAACTTATTAGTCCTAGTTTGAATGTACTGGGTGGTAACGATAGGCAAGTTGGGCATGGCTGGAGGAGGTGGGTCAATAAGGTTGGGTCCCAGAAGGGTGCACCTTCCTTGTGACTCCTTGCCCACTTTTCCCTCTTTCTGCTTTCTGAGTGCCTGGAGCTGAGCAGATTTTCTCTGCCTCACCTGAACCCAAAGCAATGGGACCAGTCAAGATGGACTAAATCTTTGAAAACATGAGCCAAAATAATTTTTCCCTCCTCTAAGTTGTTCTTATCAGGTATTTCAGTCACAGCAATGCAAAGCTGACTAACACACTAGTTGAGGTCACCCTTTTCCTTATCCATGGTCCCTTAGAACCTGGTCCACACATTCTTGGAAAGATATGGATTCCATGATGGTTGCCCCATGGGATCCTCCTTTGTAAATCAGGGTGTAGGCTTTGCTAAAGCTAACGGATGTCACAGAATACTTCCATCATTATTGAACTATGTTATATTATGCTCCTCTGTCAGTCTTCTCCCATCGCTCTAGCTATTAGAGAACCGATCCATTCAACTTTTGCCTGCAGCACAAATTTAAAGAGTCCTGGAACATCTTCTATAGCTCCATCTTGGCTTGAGCCAATAGAAATCAGGGTTTCTGTGGCTTGCTAATGAGAGTGCTAGAATCTAATTCAGTCATTTATCTCATACAACTGCTTATTCTACTTTAATATTTTAAAAGGCAGAGGAACAAGACAATAGAAAGTATAGGACAAGAGAAAAATGTGACATTTCTTGAGTTCTCTGAAACACCAACTTAACAAACTTCCCAACTTTGTTCTGGTGAATGTCTTCAGCAACTCACTATTTTGCCAGTATTTCAAGTGCCAGGTATACATGACTCGATCTTCAAATAATTGAGTGTCATCAGCATAAAGAAAAATGATTATTTATTTATTTGTTTGTTTGTTTGCTGTACTATGCATTGAATCCAGGATGTTGTTCATAGTAGGTAAGCACTGTACTATGGAACTACATTCCAAGGCCTTTTTGTTTCTTTTTTGAGATAGGATCTTGCTAAATTGCCCTGGCTGGCCTCCATCCTGCTATCCTTCTCCCTCAGCCTCCTAAATTGCTGGAATTATAGGTATGCACCACCATATCTAGTTTAAAAAAGATACATGGTCTCAGTTCTGAGCATTGGATATTTTTAAAATGCAAAGAATGAGTTGTTCCTAAGTTTTGATATGAGTTAGGGAAAATGAAACAACCTTAAATTCTTAACAAAACCTTCAAATCAGTGAATAAAGTAGCATAGAAGGATATTCATTTTATGTTTTAAAGAAACACCTTCAGTTTATTCATCTCTACAACAGTAGGCACAGAAAATTCTCTTCAAAAGAAGGACAAGATTATTAATAATCATAGTATTTAGAAGGATTTAAAAAGAAAGAAAAACATGTTCTAGTAGAGTGAATTCTTCAATTCTGTAACAAAAACATCACAAGCTGAGGTATTTCATGGAGATATAAATATAATTCATTGTTTACATTTGACAAAATATACCATAACTAGAGTTCCCTTTTAGGAGAAGAAAGATAATACCCTCTCGTGTTTTCTTTAGATAAGCATTGAAATACAATAGTGTCTGAGCCAATAATAAGCTCCATAAATATGCCTCAATAAACTCTCAAACCCTAAAAATCTACTCATGGTTCAATGGGTCGATATTTCTTTCAATTTTAAAACAAAAACTTCATGAGAAACACTAGTAATTTTCTCTTTTCCATGTTGACTTTCAAAATAATGTCTGCATAAAGCCTGCAGGGAGACTTGGGAATTGGTACTCTTTTTTTCAATAAGCAAAAGAAAATCAAAGAGAATTTCCAGTAGTGACTCAATTAATCCAAATACAGCAGGGAGTATATCCTAGGAGTTAAATAAGGAACAAAAGGAGGATGCCTAAAATGCACTTCCAAATTCTAACCTTGAAAACTGAGTGGCCAATGGCAATTCTGCTCTGCCAACCTGTACTTTAGATTTCCCCACTGTAGAGATAAACAAATGACAGTTAATTTAGTTCAATCAGAGGGCAATGTTTATTGAATACTTAAGTGTTCTACTAACAATATTCACCAAGCAGAGCAAAGAAAAGCCTGGAGATTGACAAGGCTGTTAATTGCTAGTTATGTCCTACATTAAATTTGCACTCCTCAGGTCTTCCTGGATGTCAAGAATATTTTCACATTTGTCTTCATTTTCAGATATTTCTACTTTTCTGGATGGAGAGATATTTTATTACTGGAACGGAGACAGCTTTGATAGAATCAATTTCAATTTTAAATTTCTCTCGAGAGGCGCTCACATCTTGTAGGTTCACCTAGGCTGATTTCAACCAAGTCTCTCGAGTAAGTGTCCTCGGGCCATATGC
Organism: Urocitellus parryii; assembly: GCF_045843805.1. Classification (NCBI taxonomy): domain Eukaryota; kingdom Metazoa; phylum Chordata; class Mammalia; order Rodentia; family Sciuridae; genus Urocitellus; species Urocitellus parryii. The sequence goes on along the minus strand of NC_135536.1, from coordinate 23,871,020 downwards.
ATACATTTTAGCTTCTAGATGAGATTCCACTGAGTTAATAGTTGGTTAAATTGTTTTAAGAAAAATGTTCCTGAATGACAAATCTCCAAATAACAACTCAATTATCATTTGTGAGGTAGGATGTGGACTGTTATCATCTCCATCGCATCTCCCACAGGCCACAGCCAGCCCTGGCAAAGCACAGGGTGAAACTCTCATCTCAGAAGAAGAACACCAACCTCCAGCAGCTCCATCCCAGTGCAGACATGACAGCAGAACTCCAGGGTAGATGCAGCTCCATGGATGACAGTAGATTTCCCTTGCTTCCTCTTAACCTATGACACAATATGACACAATACTTTACCTTGTATTTTTCCAACCAAAGTGAAGATTAAATCTCATCATGCACTTCAAGGCGCTTTGAAAAGGCAAACTGGTTTAAAAAACCCACTGAGTAACATTATTAGCTTATGTTTATTACTATGGAAAAACAGATCATGCTGCTTCTCTGCTTTCCATTCTTTGCACATGTTCTTTTCTCTTTGCACTTTCCCGCCTCCTTCTCCCTTTGAGTAAAACCCAGTCTGTAAGGAGAACAGTCTTCCTTTGAAAATTTGCCACCAAACTTGAGTATCCACATATGGGCTGTGGGAGCCTCCTATGATGTCTATGTCTTAGTACTTCTCATATTCCAATGTAATATTGGATTCACTTATCTTTCTTAGCTCTAGACTGTGACTATCCTGAAAGTAGAGGAGAGAGGGCATCACCAGGGTCTTTACGCACAATGGCCAGCACAAAGGTACACAAATGAAGCATGATTTTTGAGCTAATGTACTTACTGCTGTCCAGCAATAAATGCTTCCAGTAAGTAACATCATTTAGATTTACATATTATATATGATAAGTAGTACTTTCAATACCAATACTTGCATGTAGATAACAGCTTATCTTTACACTCTTACTTTTCCTAGGTTAACCTCTGGCTCAAATGTGTTTTCTTATAACCATAATATATTCACATTTGTCTTTATTATTAGACCACAGGGTCTTTGAAAAAGGAGATGGTGTTCCCCTTCTGGGATATAGCAGGTGTAACAGTCAACAATCAAATATGAAAAAGATGATAGATGATGTTCATGGCTAGACAGAGGGCATGGGTGATTCAATAGCTAGAAAATTAGCCCAATATAGGTGATAATTATAGTTACAAAGTATGGTTGGAACTGGGATACAGAGCTTTAAGAGACTGACAACAAAATCATTCCAGAAGCTAGAGAGCACTAGCCATAGTCAAAATTTTAAAAATTCATCCCTACGGGAAGATGCTGTCATAGAATAGGGAATGTGACTCTACATTGGAGGAAGTTAAAACCGGTTATTGAGCAAAGAGTTTTGTTATTGAGCTAAGAATCAGAAAAGTCACCTTGAGCTATCCCAACTCAGGGGATAGAAGAGGGCCTGAGCAAAACATAGATATGAAATAGGCAGTTTTCCAAGGAAAAGAAGAAGTTACTTGAACTTAGGGCAAAGAAGAAAATATGGAAACATGATCAGTTCCATCCATGGACAGCTGCCTGAGAATCAGGGAGAAATAAGGGAAGAATATCCCTTTTCCACCAAACAGGTGTGTGCATTTCCAAGAGGCTTGGCTGCTTCTTCAATCCTGGCCTGCTGCCTATTAGAATAGAAAACCATTTCAGGGACCATATAGCTTATGAACACCCAGGCCAGCTGCTCTGAGAACGCTGGCATGATTCTCCATTAAAGCACCCAGACATCAGAGCGCCTGCACCAACTGGAGACCAGCCCCTTTATCCTCATGCTATGTGTCCTTAGGATACAAAAGCACTTGGAAAACCATTTAGGGGGATTACCAGCCAAGGTAGCACATAATGCAGCCAATCATGATTACCAACAGAGCCCTACTAACAGCAGCCCATGTTTTGTAGAGAAAAATTGAAGTTACTCAGCTGTGAAAGCCATTTCCCACTCAATGGTTGCCAGGCCCAAATTGCAGTTCTGCAGATCCAAGCTAGTGGTAACACACCCACACCCCTTTCAGTTAAAGCTCAAGAACCACATGATTTAGTGTTGAATCCTAGCACATAACTAGAGGTTTGTGTTTGTTTTTTTCCCTTCTTCCTCCTCTTCTTGTTGGTCGACAAGCATAACAAGCTGTCTTCAATCAACTCCATCAGACAGTGTGGATAAAAGAGCAAAAGGCAAAAAGATTTGTGTGTGTGTGTGTGTGTGTGTGTGTGTGTGTGTGTGTGTGTGTGGTCAACAGAACAGAGGTGGAAAACGTTTTTCAGAATTACTGCAATATACACCTCTCATCCAAAGTGCTTATGGCGATAGAAACCTATTAATTAAGTTTCCTTCCCAACCTGTGGTATTGGGACTTAAAAAAAAATACCTTAAAGTAGGGTTGTAGAAGATAACAAAGAGCCTGTCACCCACACTAGCACAGATCCAATTATTCATGCCTAGGACCCAAGTATCCTCACACTTTTTCTCCACAATTTATATAGCTCAGGGTATATAAGACAAGCCTGGTCTATGTGCAAGCACCTGACTCTCCTGTCTCAAATTCGAGGGATGTTGTAGATTTTTCCCTCCTAGGGGGGAGAGACAAATTCAAAGTATGAAATGGCAAAAAAAAAAAAAAAAAGGAGCCTGGAAATTGGAGTGAGATGGTATAGTGGGAATCACTCTTGGTCTTTCGTACTGATTGGGTTTTGAAACCTTTGTGTCTCAGTTTCACCCCTGTGTTTTCCGTAACTTCATATGGGCATTTCCTGTTAAGGTACTTCCTAAGCTTTCTAATGGATTTGGGGAATGTTTGGTCATAGCTGCTCTTTCTCTGAGTTCCTCTGGCCCTTTCTTGAGCATCCAACCCCATGATTTACATCTTTTATACTCTTCAGGATCCTTTGTCGTACAGCACTGATCTTTCTCATGGTGTTTCACTACCCTTGCTCCATTATGCCCCAATCTGGCCTCTTTTGGATATTGATCCTCATTTATCAAGGATATGAAACTTACCTGGCCAAAAAAGTAGATGAACTTTGGTCTTTTTATTTCCCTAATTGGTCTCCGTGTTGTTTAACCAATGTATCTTTCTGTGACATTCAGTCTTTGTAGAACTCCTGATATTTGGGTTTCCAAATTACACTTCTGATTCCCCAGTGAATGGATTCTGGTGCCAGATGGCCTGGATTGAACCTGGCCATAATCCTATTCATTAGTCAGTTTTCTGCCTCTGTGACTAAATACCTGAGATGATCAACTTATAAAGAGCAAAGGTTTATCTTGGTTCATAGTTTCAGTGTTTTCAGTCCATAGTCACTTGTCCCTTTTCCTTTGAGCTTATATTAAGGCAGAATGTCATGGCAGGGAGTGGGTCGTGGAGCAAAGCTGCTCACTTCATGGCTGTTAGGAAGCAAAAACAGAGAGAGAGGAAGGGGCTAGAGTCCCAATATCCTCTACAAGGGCAAGCCCAGACTTCTTTCCATTGAGCACCATCTTCTCAAGGTTCTACTACTGACTCCCAAAAGCACCATAGTTGGACATATATCTTTAGCAAATGGTCTTTGGTGGGGGGGGGCATTTCCGATCTAAATTATGACCCTGGGTCAGTCACTTAATCATTCTGTGCCTTCATTTCCCCATCTGTAAAGTGGGATCTACAAATGTAGATCTCTATTTACCTCACAGGGTTAGTATGAGAGTTAAACTTTCTGGGATGTCCACACTCCCCACATTCCTTTTGTCATAGAACCATATGCTTGATCCCTAAAGGTATTTGAATCTGCATTTAAGTATCTTCAGCGTCCTCATTGCCTACTATTAAGCCTAGGTTTCGGAAATAAATACTATATCATAGAAGATGAAAGAATGAAATAGAGGGCCAGTAGAAGTTATTTCTTCAAACTAGAGACTTTTCTACCTAAATTTGATCATGAAAGATTTGCAACTCAAACCACCAGATAAATTTTCACTGTCCCTAGGTACCCTAGAGGAAAGCAGCACAAAAAGCAAAGCTAGTCCTTGCAGCACTTACGAGTCACTTTCTACAATGAAGTAGACATTGCACGTGCTGTATTAATGGACTCTTAAAGACTAGATAATTTTTAAAATTTTTCACATTAGACTATAGGAATGCTGTGAGTTCAAGGAGGGGAGAGCCTGTGAGCGCTGGAATAGTTCAGCAAGATTCATGGCTATGGGTGAGACTGACAGGAAGGAAGGCAAGATGACAAAGCTCTCCCACCTGGACCGCAGGGAAAGTTAAGGCCAGCATGAATAGCCTTACAGAAGTCTGGCTTTAATTAAATCAGCATATTTTTTTTCAAGAAAGTTTATTATGCATTGAAGTTCTAAATTTAAATTTGAAGAATGGGCGTGCACACACGCACACGCACACACACTTCTGTTCTTGCTGACAGATTTATCACATATTATTATAAAAACCAAACAATTAAGTCTTCCAAAATTAAAATGCTCACTTAATGACTGCAGATAATTCACCTTCATGACCATCATAACAAAGAGCTGTTTGTTTTTTAACTAGCTGATGCTGTACAGACTCTCATAATTTAATGCTGACTACTAGTGTCTCTGCAGTGTTTCTGCTTTCCAAGTTTCCTACTGTTTATAGGGTTTAGTATTAGGTCTTTTTTTCCCCCACCTTTAATATTTTTATTCTGCAGGCTAGAATAGATTTAATTTCCACACCTGTAAATCTTCTTGCAAACCATCAACCAAAAATGTTAACCAGTTTGGAATCTAATTGGATTGATCTTGGTGGCCTCCCTCTTCAAGCCCCTTTCCTCCCAGTCTCCCACCTCCCACTCCACACTGCCACAGGCTGCTATTTGTCATTGAGTATTACATAGAAGTTTCTCCACTTTGATCCATAGGCTCATATATTTTAAAGAATAGAAATTATTTTGGAATTGCCTTGGAAGATTGAAGAGAAGAAGAACACCAGGGAAAACACTTTATTGGTGGAGAGAGACTGGAGGATTGCCTCCTGCTGGTCTGTAGCAATATAAAAGACTATTATATAGACTTGTGAATATCAATGTGTGTATATATATGGACATGTATATGTAAAGATATATAGATCTATAGAGATATGTATATATGTATGAATTACTTGTTTCTTCCTTTCCTTGTTCCACTTTCTCTCCTTTCCCACAGTTCTTTAGACTGAAACTCTCTAAGCCCAAAACCCTCATTGGAAGAGACATCCATTATTTTATTTTGGTGATTTATAGAGTGCCTCATCTGGCAACTATTTGTTGAATTTTAAAATTAAACATAAATTACATAAGTTAGTCACAGCATATAGCACTATACAAACTGTCTCTGCTACCACCGGGCATAGATTGATATGGCAAGCTACTGGAAATAGAAAAAAAAAATCAGATTAGGCAAAAGCTAAATCAAATAAACCTGCTTTGCATTGGGACCCTAGTAAAGGTGGGTTTCAATAGGAACTGCAAGAGGTAGAGCTTTTTTTTTTTTTTGGTTTTGTTAGAAATGCCAGGACCCTTTATAAAGTAGCCATATTAAACCTTTAGGATAATTTGAAATAAATATTGGTGCTTCTTTCAGAACTTTAAATGATTAACAATCACATGGTCTTCACCACAGAAGACAGAAAAGCCCTATTTAGTTAGTGTATTGCAAGAACAGAAAGCGAACTTTTCAAAAGAATATTTGGAGATTTGGGGTAGGAATAATATTGGTTAAGGCCAGGATATACCTAGACAAAAACCCCTTAAATAACAAAGTGCTTAAGTTGCCTTTCAGGAAAAGCCTCCAGAATTCATTCAAGGATGCTTAGAAATCAGCTTATCAACAATGGACATGCGCAGAAGCCAGTTTGTGAGGTCAATGACCTTTTGCTATCACAAGCTCAAAATGTCCCACTGAGAACATGATAGTTCCCCCGAGAAGAAACAGACCACCTGTAAAGAGGCATGATGATCATCTCTGCCTGTACCAAGCATCCTAAAACTCTCCCTTCTTACCATCTAATCACCAAGCAGCTTCTCCCCCTCTCCCTTCCGATAAATTGCCTCCTACTAATAAACAGGATGCAGATCTGAGCTATAGCTCCTGACCTCCTTACCAGTTGACCATACAATGAAGCTCTTTCTTTGCAAAAATCAGTGCCATAGTATTGGTTTCTATGCTGGCCAAGCAGTGAGTCCTTACTTAAAATCAGAAGTCACTGTCACAACGTTTGTTTTCTACTATAAACAACTAAAAATAGCAACAAAAAACCGATAAAACAATTAATTTTAGACATTGTACACTAGGCAACACAGGACTATGATTCCTGAGAGAAAGGGAAAAAAATTTTTAAATGCCTAGACTTTTTGCTTGGAGTCACTTTTCAGATTTTAATAGAGAGAGAAGGAACCCTAACAGACAGAACCTGGTGATTTTACTGCATTGAGGCGACAGCCATCCGAACGGAGGGCTGCTGAGACAGGTAGAACTTGTGAGCATAGAACTAGATGGAAGAGAAATACAGAGAGAAAAAGCAACGGGAATCTGCAGTCAGACAAAGAACTCTCAGGGAACAAGAAGCGGATATCCAGAGTTCACATAAGGTAGGGAGAATTCCAGTCAGTCAGCTGGAATTCTCAGCAGTAGGGAAAAACTGGCCCTATGGAAAAGGCTAGAGACTATTAATAAAAAAGCTTAAGAAATCCTGGAGCTAGTGTACATGTAATTTGAAGGCTATTAAAATATTTGTCAATACTCTTTACAAGAAAACAACAATGAAAAGCACTCTAAATAAAATAAAATATGTAGTGTTTAACATCCAAACAAAAAATTACCAACTTTGAAAAAATAAAGGAGAACATGACTAAGAACCAGGAGAAAAATCAGTTAATAGAAACCAAAGTGACAAAAATGATAAAGGGATCAGAAAAAAGACTTTAAATTGTGATTATGTAAATGCTCATTATGTTTAAGAGCTAAACAAAAATACAATGTGAAATGAAAGAACAGATTTTAAAAATTTCCACGTGGAAATGTCAAAGATGAAATGTATAATATCTGAAGTGAAAAATTTACTAGATACAGTTAACAGTTATGTAGACACTGCAGAAGTAAAGGGAGGTGAGTCTGAAGACATTACAGTAGGAATTACCTGACCTAAAACACAGGGAAAAAATGTAAAAAAAAACAAAAAGAAGAAGAAGAAGAAGAAGAAGAAGAAGAAGAAGAAGAAGAAGAAGAAGAAGAAGAATAGCCTATTGACCAAATAGCCTAGAACCTGTGAATATTAAGTCCTAGAAGGATAGGAAAAGCACATATTTTACGTGAAAAAGTAATGCCATCAAATTGGATGAAAACAGTAAATTTGTATATCCAAGGAGCTCAATGAACTCCATACAAAAAAAGATCTGGGACTAGGATTTCATGCTTCAGTATAAACACACATTAACCAAACATGAAAACACAAACACTCACACATCCACACACACACACACACACACACACACACACACACACACACTCACACACGTAGACATACACTACACCACCCTATTCGATCAAGGCACATTATAAATAAGTTCCAGAAATAGATGATTAAAAATCTTTAAATCTGCCAGGTGTAGTGGCCACACCTGTAATTTCATCAGCTCAGGAGGCTGAGGCAGGAGGATGAGAGTTCAAAGCCAGCCTTAGCAACTTAGTGAGGCCCTAAGCAATTTAGTGAGAGCTTGTTTCTAAATAAAAAAAAATGAATAATGATAATTAATGATTTAACCTTCCAACCATTCAACTGTATGAATAGATATTATTTTTCTTGCAATAGCAAAGTGTATCTATTAGTTTTGCTACCTACAACCTCTTGATGCTGCTCCACTTTTCCTAAATCAGAAATTAAACATGGGGAAATCCATATCCCCACCCACTCAGCTGAGCATGACTGCAGAGTTATCTGTATGAGAAAATTTCCTTACACCTAAGGCTCTATGTTCTACCTATTTTAGGACCATTAGTATGTATTGGCACCAAGGAATCCAGTGATGGCTATCTTAGAGCTGGAAAGAAGTTAAAAGTGACAGATAAGATAATATTGAAAATATTGTCAACATGGTAACAGTTAAATTGCCTCAATATTTTCATATATTGTCTTTGTGTAGGGACTAAGAAATGAACTGGATGAAGGAATCTGGGGAAAAGAAAGAATGGGCAGGAATAGTGCTACCTATTGGCACTATGTTCTCCTTATATAGAAGAAAATACATCTCTTTTTCTCTGAAAGTGCATGTCACATTTCAGTGATTCTTCACTTGAAATTAACGTTATCATCAAAAAGTCATACAAAGGTAAGTTCAACTACTAAAAATAGAAAGCAAAATAAAAACAGGGAATTGAAAATTTGTTATTTTTGAAAGTGGCGGGTTAGGAAGAATTAGACATGGAAAACCAAAGACTTACACTTCAACCAAAATAATAATCTTGTTTCCCTATAAATTCCCAAATGCTTGGAGAATTGATCATTCAACTATTCTCTCGTTGTTTAGGCATGATATTAGAAAAGACTGAAGTTTCAGTTGAGTGAAAAAAAAAATATCCAAATAATGGTGGCTTCAATTTATTGCTCTCAGAATTAACTGGAATTAACTCTAGAGTAAAACATCTCAGAGCTTGTATAGCAGCCCTATGATCATTAGAAACACAGTTTACTTGTAATTTATTGCTCTACCATCTTCAACATTCAATTTTCACATTATGGTCAAATGGCTGGTTTGGGTTCCATGATATCCACAACTTCGCAGCAGAATGGAGAAAAATCTGTAGAAGCTCTCAGCCCTATTTTTTTTTCATCTTTCTTAGAAGCTGTAATGTGACACTTTTATTTGTATCCTATTGGAGAGAAATTACTTACGTTGCCACATGGAATTTCAAAGAAGGCTGGGAAATGTAGTCCATACTGGAGTACAGTGGATGATCATATGTCCAGCTAACATTCAGAGATTCTATTTTTAAAGAAGAAAGGGAGAATCAATTTAGAGACATCAATAGCTGTCTCTAACACAAGTTCTATATACTAGTGATCTATCATTTATGGCCACTTGGAATCTCTTGAGCAAACTGTTCTTCTTTTTTAATAGAGTTTCCATCTTTGTAAACCTCTAGTGACAGTGGTTAAGAGGCCAGAGATGAGGCTGGAAAAAAGGCAGGGGCATTGGTGGAGGGCCCCATTCATTATGTCAGAGAGTTTGGATTTTATAGGGATTAGATTTTTGGGACTAGATACCATATATCACACAGAAAGAGGGACAAAAGGAGATATAATGCTTTTAATTACTATGTTTAAAGCTATTTTAGCATGGAGGATGAAATAAAAATTAAATGGATATTCATTGCTCTTAAGGAGTTTAAAATTTTGTAGAAAAAAATATGCCCATAACTAAAATCCAATGCAAAGTAATAAAAGTTTATAGCCCCTTTTAATTTACAGACTACTTCCACATAAATGATTGAATGAATGATTGAAGCAAAGGAATGGAATCTAAAATAGAAAGAATACTTATGGAAAATGAGATTATTTTGAACAAATAGGAATATATATATAAGACAACATAATGAGCAAGCTGAACAAAATAAGCTGGGAATAGATCAAAGACTATATTAAATATCATATTTCCTATTTCTGGACTTATAAAAAATAATAACATTCTCTGTGGCACATTCCTGTAGTTCCAGTTGCTTAGAAGACTGAGGCAGGAGTATCTCTTGAACCCAAGAGTTCAGAACCAACCTGGGCAACATGGCAAGACCCCATTTAAAAGAAAAAGGATATTAAAAATAATAACATAAGACCTAAGTGTTCCTGAGTGAATACATTGGCGCTTGTTTGTACTTAACAAATCTTTTCTAGACTAAATACTATTTTAGATGTTGGAAATTTCAAACTTCAAAAGGTCCAGTACCTCCAGGTATATAAATATCATGGATTATTCATAATCAATGACCTTATAATCCTATAAGGTCAATCAGGTGAAGTCATAAAACTACAACTTCACTGCTTTGACCATTCCACTGGCTCTTAAGTACTAACCTAAGATATTTAGAGTCTATCTACAAATACAATTTCCTCTTGTCTATTACAGTGTAACAAACTACACCAATAAAGAGATTGCTTAAAACAATAGCAATTCAATATTTCTCTAGACTCTGTGGGAATTTCTGATTCACTTGATTTCCACTGGAATTTCCAAAATGGTAGCACATGCTTTTGACAGTTGGTACTGATTCTCAGTGGGAGCTTAACAGGAGCTATCAGCCAGGGGCCTCAAAGCTTATCCATTTGGTCCTCTTGCTGAAGCCTCCTGGACTTCTTCCCAGTACTATAGCAGGGGTTTAAGAAAGACTGTTCCAAGGAGCAAAGGTGGAAGTTACGGATCTTTTGAGATCAAGCCTCAGGAGTTACAAAGTTTAATATCCCCCGCCATTCTTTTGTTCCAAACAGGTCATTGAAGGATCCTGATTTTAAGGAGAGGGAAAACGTACTCCATGTCTTGATAAGGTGCTGGGAAGGTCATGTTGAAAAGAAGTATACAGGATGGCAGATATTATAAGTATCTTTGTATAAGTAATCTACCACTGTCTACCTTTTAGACATAAAATTCATATTTCTGCCACATGAAATGTATTCTTACTCCCTACCTCAAACCTCACATTTTAACAACAGGCTCAAACTCAAAGTTCAGTAATTTTCATCTAAGTTAGATCCAGTTAAGAATGAGTCTCCTGGGATACAGATATCTATGACCTATCTACTCTCTACCTATACCCAACAAGCAATGAGGTAGTACTTAGCAATTGGTTACCTGCTTATGGAAATTCTAATATCCCTCCAGGCATATGTGGCTTCTTTACCTTGCTCCAGCATCCAGGAATGTACGTTGATTGGGAACTATCTCTGTTCCCTTCAAATGATTTCTCTTGTTTTTTTTTTTGATCCACTTTCCAGACTCTACGTCAGTGAGTCATCCTTTCTTTTTGTATAAGAAATAGCCCATATATGCAGTTATAAAATTCTCTCATCCTGCTTCCTGACCATAAATCTTAGGGTCCAAAACCTTTGATTCACTTTGAACTATCTAAGTCCCTTTTAATGTAAGCTGACATTACTTCCTCTGAAAATTCTCTTAAAAACTTGTAGGTTTCCTATGATTCTTATTGGGGATAGCATCACTGTACATAAGACTCACTTACTTGTTAGGGTTAGCATCCCTAGACAGAAGTCACACTCACTTATTAGTGAGTCACCATCAACCTTTAGACTGCTATGAAACATTGCCCTTAAATTTTTGTCAATTTTTTTTTCCTTATCCTGAAAGGTCTATGAGGCACACACTAAGATTTTTAGAAGCTTTAAAAAAAATCCAGATGAAAGAGTCTAGGAGGCACAGATTTTAAACTTTATGAGGTCTTAACAAAGAATTTTATAGACACATCCTTGACTTGACCTTGATCTGAAACCACATTATAATAGTATCACCCTGGGTTTGATCTTTTCCCAGAGTCATTTCCTACTTTGCCAACTTTTGCCATCTGGAGACGTTTGGACTGAGAAACAGTTTTATTTTCCAATTTTGCAACTTTTAGGTTGGAAATATTTTCCCTCTACAGTCTGCTTGAAATACAATTTTTGTCTTTAGTTTTTTTCTCTTTCTCATCACTTGATTATCAGCAGTTAAGAGAAGTCAATTGACCATTTCCAACATTCTGCCTGGAAACTATGTTTTTCAAATCCGTGATTCATTACTTATACTTTCTATCTTCCATGTCACTGAAGGTGACAGCATTGTGATATCTTCCATCATTGTATAAGACTGGGTACCAGTCTCCAAGGTTAATTTATTCATTGCCTTTTTAGTTACCACTGAGTCTTCCTACTGTTCTTTATGTCTCCACCACAGTCCAATGTGAAGTCAATGCCATGTGTTTTTAGGTTTCTTATGCCTGCACTCCACCTTCATTCTGCCTCCACATCGAGTTGCTTCAAACAACAAAAAAAATTTATTATGTCTCAAGAAACCACCAGTTGGTTAGGTTGAGAACAACCTTGTGTTGGTTGGCTTGCCAGGGTAAATGGGTAGTCCAAAAGTTGAGTCACATGAATGATAGTTGGTGGGATCTTCTGAATGGTAGCTCATCTAGTGTGATCATTAGGGGTTTTCTCCACAAGGGGTCACCCCATGTATTGATTTGGGGCTTCTTGACATGTTTTACCACAATTTATTTCTTGCTTTTAGCATTATGAAGTAGATATTATCACATTCATCTATTCAACAAATAGTAGCAATTATTAGAAGCAGTATGCCAGGACCTATGGTTGATTTATGAGGATAAACATCAAGTAAGACATAATTCTTGCCTTAACAGAGTTTATATCTAGTGGGGGAGTTAATCAGTGATTGCAGTACAGTTCATACATGAAAAAGTTAAGTTAAAAAATGTGAAGTAAATTGTTCTTTGTCACAGTTGAGTCAAGATTTAGATCTGCCTGGTTCAAAGTGTAACTTTGTCTGCAGTACAACTGAGTATTTAGAAAGTTAAAATAAGTATCTAAACTGAACACAATGAAGATTTGTAAGGTGGAAATGAAAGAAGGATCAAATGCAAAAATATTGCCCGGTAGAATAGACAGCACGTGGTAACTGCAGAGAAATCAAAGGTGATGCTTCAGAGATTGGAGTTGGGAAATCAGAAGGAAGGATTGGTAATAAATTATTATTTCATTTGTCTTATCCATATTGATTTTGAGGGACTAATCAGATATATACATCTGGATGCTATCCAACAAGCATAGTAAAGACTGATTTTTTTCTTTCATTTATGCAAACATTTTTGAGTATCTGCTATATGTCTGGTACTGAGTAGGCGAAGAAGCCATATGCCTGTATTCAATAATCTAACAGTCAAATGGCAGAGACTGTCCTACAGATAAACAATTGTACTTTTATGTGGTGAGGGCCGCCATACAAGTAAATAGGTAGGTACAAGGTAACAAGAAAGTAAAGATGATAGTAGGGGAATTAACTGTATATCAATAGCCATTATACCAGGGTGTGAATGCAATTGCTGAAGGAAGGAAAGAGAGGCAATGGTCAAGGACACTCATTAGGATGGAGATTCATAGAAGTTGACAGGAGGAAAGTCCAAGAAGTAGGAAGAGAACCAGCCAGAGTGAGTGATAGAAAATTGCAATAAGTCACTCCAGTTCTGAAGAGCCAGAGGCAGCCTGTTGGGATGAGATATGTTGAGAGCTTTAATGTGCAATAAACATAGGGCAGTCAAAAAGGAGAAAGACCAAGAAAAGATTGTTTTATTGGGCTTGAATTCAGTTCTTTCTTTCTGTTTATATGGAAGTCAGCTAAACTATGATAATTCAATCTTTCAAAGACATTAAAATGACTTCCAGACAAACAAGTATATTTTTTATATAGCTGTGTCATAATGACTCATATCCCAGGAAGGGATAAATGAACTATAAGCTGAATGAGAAAGAAGCACTTAGCTAAGATAATTAAGTTGGCTAGGCTTAATTGAGGGTTCAGAAGCTCCTAGATTTGGAATGAAAATGGTAGAGGATAAGTTCATTTTCAAATCTGGAAGGATAATTTCAGGTTAAAAACTGAGGAAGTCTAAGGATTTAGTATCTAAGCAGACCCATTTCAATCTTGCTCTTCCTGAAGAAAATATATGTATGTATATATATATATATATATATATATATATATATATATATATATATAAATATATATATATTACCATAAAAATAAAAATAGCTAAATGTTTGGAAAGTACAGGACAACTACTTATGCTTTAAACTTTCTGTTCCCTAGAAGAATCTTTTCACCAATACAGAAAAGCATTTAAAATAGGACATTAATGGAGTTTTTCTATGTTTCAGCTAAGATCTCAAATACTAAGAATAATGGGTGCCAAATACCTCCACAATCTGAAGTGAGAACCCAGGCCACAGATGCAAGACCTGTAAAGAAGTATTTGGGAAATTTGCTTTGGCAACCCTTAGCATAATAGATGCTTTAAGGATATTTAAAAGATTAAAAAGCCCAAGAAAGAGGATTAATGTTGCAGAGAATTTCTTTGGAGAGAGTTATTGTAATGCTGTGGAATTTACCATGAACTCTGACTCAAACACACATACCGCACTACCATGAGAGGTGAACATGATGTGCTTTTTCCCCTTACCTCAAGCCACCCTAAATGTAGATAAAAAAAAAAATTCCTCAAAGAGCTTGACCTTTGTTCCTATTGATCTGTGCAATAACAGACCAATGCCATCTTCATTTTAGGAAAAGTCCAAATGTGTAAATTATGGTGGATGCATTGGTTTAAAAAAAAAAAACTGTATCTACCCCATGTTTCCCAGAGATGAGATGTAGGGCTCAGATTGGGATCTAGCATGGATTACACCCAAGAGGGCTGTTGAGAGAGAAGATAGGACTCCAAAAGAGTAGACAGCCATCAGATGCCTGGATGCCCATGAGAAGAGGAAATATGAACTCACTCCAACAAGAGAAGCATTGCCTTCAGGGTCAGGAAATATGGCTAGAGGTTCTTAATGGAAAATCCCTGGGAAACACATAAAAGCTCCCCAAGAGATATCAAGTCAACTTTGGACCTCTCTCGACCCCAGAAGTAACAAAGTGAGATCAGGACAGCATGACAAGGCCAGCCATGTTAAACATTTCCTGTCCCTGATATATCTTCCTGCTCCCATGTCCCCCACAAAGCCATTTTGAAAATGTTACCAGAGGCAACTTATTTTAGTGGGTAAAATAGGAACTTTCAATGAAGCTTGAAGTCTTGATTATTATCACAGACTGGCAAGTTTAATTCTGCAATGAGATTGCTAGTACATACAGAAGTATGTGAGAAGTTTTTATTGTTGTTTTGTTTTTAGTTAATAGCCACAGGCAATACTTTGGGACCTGCCCAAGTCTGTCCAATGCCCAGGGTAGAAATAAGTCTTCATGGCAGTTTTGAGGGGACATTATATTTTGTTTTCATCTCACACTTTAAGGAATCCCACTCCTGTGTTGTAATCTCTACACCTAGATGGTGTTATCTTTTTTACTATAGTGCAACATAATGATTAAAGGTACCACTTTCGTGGAGAAAGAACTCCTACCTTCAAATGCTAGTTCCACTATCCACAGGCTGTAATGGAACTTGAGCAAATGACCTCTTCCTTGGGAAATTAGGGATAGTAATTTTGCCTACATCATAGGATCCACATAAGGGCTAATTGTACTTATGTACATAAATTCTTTGTTACTGAAGCTCCATGGTTCATGCTCTGTAAGAGCTATTGTTATTATTTATCAAATTTTCACAACTAATCTCTTTTTTCTTGATCTCAACAACTTACTGGTTGATACTTGTCTATACAAAAACTATTACTAATTTCATTGCTGCTCATTAAATTCAGCATTGGCCTGTAGATTCATCGTTCTCCTCTGAAGTGAAAGTGTGTAGTCATTCCTACACTGTAACACTGTAGAATGGGAAATAGAAAGTATACATCCAATTGAAAACTGCAGGCAAAACTTGAGCAAGCAGAAAGTGATTACTCTGTCTGGTATTTCCCCAGTTCCCTGCAGAGTGAAAAATCCTCTGCACTTTCGGTAGGAATGGTCTAGGATTTTGAAAGACTTCTGGGCTCATCATAGTGATTTTCCACCACTTTTGAGAGAATAATTTCACTGAAATTCTAGTTGCATGGGGCACCCACCATTCTGATATTTTCAAATATTTCAATGTATTTTATAAGGTTGGTTGTCAGATTTCTTTCATATGGTGGAGAAGGAAAGAGTCAGCATAATTTAAGCTGAACCTTCTTGGAAATTGAAAGTCAGTCATTTTAAAGAACATTAGATTATCAATCTCAGGTGTTTTCTCCTTCCTGAAAGATCTGAAATAACCCATTAGAACTAAATTGCAACAGACAGGACTACTCAAAAAAACTGAGACTCAGAGAGTAGTGTATATATCAAGAATCTGTTGTTTCTATCTATACAGATAAGAGCTTCCTTAGGCTACAAGATCTTAGAATTGAAAGAGAGCATAGAGGTCAGCTATAACAACGTTTGGTCCTATGCTATCCCAGCATCACATGCATAACTTTTCCTGATTATCTCTAGGTTCTGCAAACTACTTATTTCACTTGGCTTTCTTAATGTTTATCTTATGCAATGTTTTACTTTGTAGATATATTTATGTGGTTCAAATTTTAAAAGAAATATAGCAAAATATTTCTCTCTTACCCTTAACCACACCCAACCAATGTCTCTTCCCAAAGGGAACTGTCATGAGTTTAATTTGTATTTATTAGGAATTAAGCACTGGAACAATGAATGTGTGTGTGCATAAACTTACCTTTTTCTATTAAACACAATGCAGAATATACATGCTATATACCTGTTGTTTTTAACATAAAACCTTTCTTAAGAAATTATTCCATGTCTATACTAAAGAGCTTCCTCATTCTTTCCATAGCTGTATAGTTTCCCAGTTTGTTTACGTACAATAATTTAACTAGTCTCCTATTTGTAGACATTTATCCTGTTTCCAATATTTTGCTACCGCAAATAATGCTGTAATGAACGATTGTGCATGAAGGCATTTTGCATACATGTATGACTATATCTGTAAACCAAAACCAGAAGTATAATTACTGAGTAAAATGATATGTGCATTTGTAATTTGGTAGTGTCAATGCCAAAATAATATTCACACAAACACACACGTGCACATGCATACACACACACACACAAACACAACCTGGTGCAGGAGAATATTAGGCCTATTGAGAAAATTCACAACAATCAGGGATAGCACTGTTTGGCATCCCAAGGAGGGGCAGGCTGGGCTGGGCTGGGCTGGGCACAGCAGCATAGTGTTCCAAGAAAAAGGCCCTGTCCTCACACTGCTCTGTGTATTCATAGGGTGACAGGAGAGAAAATATCTCCTTAGCCCTGTAACAAGTAATGCTTCCTGGATTGGAAAATGTCCTTGTAGACCAGAGCTCAGTTACTGCCTTTGCATATTAATGATGCTGATATTAGCCAGAGGTTAACCCAATGATCTAACCCCTCCTGGTGAAACAGTTCTTTGCAAAATCACCGTAGGGGAAGGACAGAGTGAGAAGAATCCTTTCTGCTCATCTAGACAGTCCAAAAGCCCTTCACTGAGGCTATACTGACTGACCTCCCACCAGTGAGTGAGAGCGCTTTTCTCCACATCCCACCATAGAGACTGTCCTGGGTTCCAATCTTTGATAATATAACAGTGAAAAAGGTAGTCTTAGGATAATATGTTTTAATTTATTTTATTATTATTTATACTGAGCATCTTGTCATGTGTTTTAAAATAATTCACTTTTGTCTTTTTTGATATGCCTATTTATAATGTTTTTATATTGAATTATTTTTTTCTTATTGGTTTGTAGGTGATTTTTATCTGTTATGTATATTAAGAAATTAGTACTTTTTCTATAAGATGAATAGAATTTTTCAATTTATCATCTGATTTTTTATTTTGCTTATGATGGATTTTATTTTGTAGGAATTTAATTTCCCATGTAGTTGAGTTTATCACATTACTGTTTTGACTTCTGCATTTTACGTTATGTAGAAATATCTCCTATACTCTGAGATTACTTAAAACACAAAACAAACTAGCAAAATGTGTCCTGTGGGTTTTTTTTTATTTTAGTACATTTGTGATATATCTTCTTTCATAATAATAACAACAAATCTTTAATCCACCTAATTACCTCTAACTTTTCAACTAAATGTATACCTGTATGCTATTTTTTGTGTCCAGAGAATGAGGAGGATCATCACAGTGATTCTTTTAAGAAAATCTTTATACCTTTTCATTTCTTTCCTTAGTGTCCTTCAGTATGCTAACTTCTCAGCAGTAGACTTTTGCCTTGTTCCCCTGTGGCTGGAAACTTCAACAATCTGTATTTCCCACAGACCTGGATCTCCTAACCTATAGACATAAAATAAAAATCTATATAGATATTTCTGGATACTGTGAAGTTTTTATTTATCAGTAACTTTTTTTTGGAGGGGGGGTTACTAGGGATTGAATTTAGGAGCACTCAACCACTAAGCCCCAGCTCGAGCCCTATTTTGTATTTGATTTATAAACACGTCTCACTGAGTTACTTAGTGCCTTGCTTTTGCTGAGGCTGGCTTTGAACTCACAATCCTCCTGTTTCAGCCTCCTGAGTTGCTGGCAATATAGGTGTGTACTACTATGCCCTGTTTATCAATAATTTTTATTGAGTAATTCTTACTGAGTTTGTATCACCTTCAATTTATACCAGTATTATATGCCTTTATTTGTGTTGATGAATAGTTTTTGAAAGAAAGAATGTGTGCTCATTGTGTTTATGTGGTTATGAGACCTAAAACATTGATTTAAAATTTATGTGAAAAAAATTAAAAACAGGGCTGGCCAAGATATTCTGAAAGAACAACATGGCCAACTTATCTTCACAGTGACTGATAATTTGTATAAAACTTAGTATAGGTCTGATCCAGAAGTAGACCAATAAACCAGTGAAACTAAATATAAACCCCAAATTGAATTAATACATATATAGAAACTTGATTTACGATAGAGCTAGTATTAAAGGATAGTGAAAATTAGTGGGAGATGGTAGAATTTTCAATAAATATTTGGAAAACTGATTTTACATATAAAAAATGAAACAATGAATACTTCATTACATAAGCAAAATGCAAATTCCTACTTAAATACAAAAATGAATGTCAAAACTATAGTGTTTTAATAGATGCTATATAGAATAACTTCATGACTTTAGGATGGAGAAGAAACAAAAAGTGAAAATAATTAAAAATAAAATTAATTTAACTATAATAAAATTAAGAACTTTTGATCACTTAAAAATTGTAAGTAAAAATAAGGCACAATTCAACAAGTGTTGGCGAGGACGTGGGGGAAAAGGCACACTCATACATTGCTGGTGGGGCTGCAAATTGGTGCAACCACTCTGGAAAGCAGTATGGATATTTCTTAGAAAACTTGGAATGGAACCACCATTTGATCCAGCTATCCCACTCTCAGGTGTATACCCAAAAGGCTTAAAATCAGCATACTATAATAACACCGCCACATTAATATTTACACCAGCTCAATTCACAATACTTAAACTGTGGAACCAACCTAGATGCCCTTCAACAGGTTAATGAATAAAGAAACTGTGGTATGTATACACAATGAAATATTACTCAGCATTAAAAGAGAGTAAAATTGTGGCATTTTCAGGTAAATGAATGGAATTGGAGAATATCATGCTAAGCAAAATAAGCCAATCCCAAAAAACCAAAGACAGAATTTTCTCTCTGATAAGTAGATGCTGATCCACAATAGTGGGTGGGAGGGATGGAAATGGAGGAACTGTGATTAGGCAAAGGGGAGGTAGAGGAGGAAAGGAGTCATGAGGACAGGATAGATGGTGGATGAGATGGACATCATTACGCTAGATACAGGTATGACTGCACATATGGTGAGATGCTACATTGTGTACAACCAGAGAAATGAAAAGTTGTGCTGCAATTGTGCACAACGAATCAAAATGCATTTTGCTGTTATACATACCTAATTAAAGTAAATAGATAAATTTTAAAATTAAAAAAATAAGACATAATTCAAAGGAGAAATCTGTAAACATAAGAAGGAATTACAATCCAGACTACATAAAGAGTTCCTCAAATAAAAGAGGAAAAAAATAAGTAAAAATAATTGAAAAGACAGTTTACAGAAGAGATTTGAGTGAACAACAAACACAAAATGAAACAAACCCATTGTTTATCTCAAAAAGTGAAAACTGAAACACGGTGACTTCCATTGGAAACTAATGGTCCAAATTAAAAGGTAACAAATAACTTTGGAAAAGATGTGATGTAAATGAAACCTTTATCTATACTAGAATTATGATCTATACTATACAAACCTAAGTGATACTCACGGTTTAAAGGACATAGAAGTAAAACATAATGAAACACATTCTTTTTTAAGATAAGAAAATTATAGACTCAAAATATAGATGGTGATTTTTACCTCTCTTGAGGGAACAAGAATGATATTGGAGAGAATTTCCTGGGGGAACTTCAGATATTTGGGATGTTCTATTTCTTTAACAGAGTAGTAGTTACATGGGACTTACTGAATTTTTTTTTTTTAATCTCATGTACACTTCCTACGGCTACCATAACAAATTACAGCTACAAACTGAATGGCTTAAAACAATTTTATTTTGTCACTATTTTAGAGGTTAAAAAATCTGAAATCAAAGTATCTTCTGAGTCTGGGGAAAGAAATCCTACTCTGCTTTTTCCTAGCTTCTGTTAGCTTCCGGCATTCCTTGGCTAATGGCAGTATATCTCCAGTCTCTTCCTGCCTTCTCTTCCCAATGTGTCCTCTTCTTAACAGGACACTGGTCAATGAACTTAGCACCCACCATAATCTGATATAACCTTATTGTAATCAATTACATTGTAATCAATTCAAAGATGCTACTTACAAATAATTCTGAATTTCTGTATAGTAACGAATTTTGGTGGTCCACTATTCATCCTACTACACTGCACACATTTTATTATTTTTTGTGTGTGGACTCATATTTACCTTTACAAAAGAAGTACATTAGGGGTCCGTGTGATGTGTCATTGGGTACCTTCTCCATCTTGATACATTAATAGTACTCTTAGACATTCAACCTGAAGATGTGCTGCCTTCTCCTTTCCTTCCTTGTCTAACAAGTGAATAAAGATAATTTTAAATGAATAAGCTTAAATAACTTTAAATAGATGATTTCATCATGCATTCTCTAGTTTGTCACTAGTTTGTATAGCATAGTGCAATGGTTTTCAAAGTGTGGTCCCAGGACAAACAGCATCAGCATCTTCACATGGGAACTTATTACAAGGAAATATTCTGAAGTCAGTGTGTCTGGATTCAAACAATAAAAGTGGCCACTTTTTGACTGTGTCACTCTGGACCATTACATAACTTTTCTGTTTTCTATAAAAGGACATGTTAATATTAATAGAATATTTCTCAAAGTGTCCCTATAGGAATTAAAGAAGTTAAGCCATGCAGAATGCTTAGAACAATGCTTGGCATACATGTGTTGTATAAATGTTAACTAATTTAAATATTTGCTAATGAAAAATAAATTCTTTCACTTATTTGTATCACCTTTCCAGCTCCTAAAGTTTGCAATCCTAGTATAAAATTTCTTGAATGTACTTTTGTTTTCTTTGGGAAATTAAAATATTTATTCTTTGCTTACCTGCTTACCTTCCACTCTCACTCTCATTTAAAGGTAAATTCATGGTACTGTAATCACATCTTCCAGTTATAGTTGTATTCTGAAATGTCAATCTATTGAGTAAAAGAGACTTCTTCTGGTCCTATGAACTAAAACTAATTAAAACCACAAGGAATTCTCTCCTACCATATACTCACTCATTTAGTTTTCATTTTTCTTATAATGATATTTCTCTTTTTTTCAGTTGAAATGTCCTACTCCTTAATAGAGAACGTGAAAGAAAAAAGATCCTCCTTAATATAATTAGATCACTTGAATTTTTCCTAACAATGGATCTGTATCCTAATTGTCCTTCATGAATAGTTAAACTGCATTTATTGAAGCATTTATTACATACAAGTATTTATTACATACCTACTGTATGCAAGCAGTGGATCTTTTTGTGTATTTAACAGAACACACAAAAATCCCTCATGAATCTGACTCTCTAGTTGTAGCATATAGATAATATATAATAAATATAATAGCAGTAAATAATAAAATTATTCAATAGATCAAAAAATAAATGTTATATGAAAAAAATCAAGGTGATGGAGATTGACAGTGTTAGGGGTTTATATTAAATAGGGTATTCAAGATTGTCCATTTTTATTGTTCCATTTTTTTTTCACATTATTGTTTCCCTCCTCTGAAAGTGAAAGCTTAGAGTGGCTCCTGACTCCTGGGAGATCTGTTCTATCTAGGTCTCAAAGATGATTTCCAGGATCTGGAAAATTAGATCTAGATTGGATCTAGATTGATCGAAATTGATCAAGTCTTCAGAGCATGGTATATTAGTGACCTAGGGCTGCAGTCACCAATTACCACCAACTGAGTAGCAAAGATCATAGAAATTTGTTACATCATACTTCTGGAAACTATTGTCCAAAATCAAGCAGTGGGTAGCAATGATTCCCTCAGGAAGTCCCAGGCTTCCTCCCAGCTTCCAGAGGCTGCTGCCATCCTTGACATGGCTTGACTCATTCAGATTTCCACATCCATCTTCCATCTGCATCTCCTTCTTTGGTGTCTGTACCTTCTTATAAGATATTTGTCACTGGATTAAGAACTCATCTGGACAATCCAGGATAATATCATTTAGAGATCCTATATTACATCTGCAAAGATTTTTTTTTTCCTAAAAAGGCCACTTTCACAGATTCCTGGTGGACTTTTTCTAAATTTTTGCAGAGAAGCAATCTTTCTCCCACCACGGGTGTCATTTGAGGGTTTATGATTATTGTGGTGACATGGTGATAATTCTTTTCCTGCAATAGTAAGTGCTGGTAGGAGCAGCTGTTGCTAATTTGAAGACAAAATTAGTACCTCAAGATTTACTCCATTGTAAAATTTAGGTCAATTGAACACAAACCTGTGACTCAACCTGCACACTGATGCTGGTATAAAAACAATTGCTTATCTATGATAAGATAGCAGACATTCGGAGTAAGCCTTTAAATACTTCTATAGCAATTTAACTGTGGGTCACTACTATGTACCCAGCCATTCCAGGCAGAAGGACATTGAGTCACAAAGATATTCATGATAGTAACTGGCTCATCAGTTGCTATCCATGTGACTATAGACAGCTTATTTGTCTCTCTGGTTAAGTTTTTCATCTGTGATGTGTATATATCTTTTTGCTTTGGCATCCTGCTTAGCAATACTACCATCAAAACTAAACTGTAAGGTAAAACAAAGAATCTCTTGCCTAGGAGTTGGCTGGTGTGTACTAGAGAGTCTTTTCTAATTTCTTGCTTCAAAAATTTTCAAACACATATCAAATAGACTTTGTGGTGAAAAGCCATATACAACTTAGATTTACAATTACATTTTTCTTATATGTGTGTCTCCCTCATGCTAACCTTCTCAATAATTATAATTTATATATTTACACTCAAGATTAGATTCTTGATGCATTTCTAAAAAATAGCAAATATCAGTAAAATTTGACTTAAATTGTTCAGCATATTTATCATTTATCATTTAATATTTATAAGTTATCATTCTATATAAAATTCACATACAATGAAATAAAAAATTTTAAGTGTATATTCACTGATAACGGACCAAACACACATTGGTGTACCACAAACCACTACCTTGAGAGCTTGTTTGGAGGTTCTAGCAGGGGAGCGCAGCTACTACTCATATACCCTTGACAGAAGAACGGTCCTCCTCTATCAGGGAATCCTACTCTTCAGAGCATGCAGCTTCAGGAGAGATGCACATAGAAAGGTGAGGGAGGAAGGGGACACCCGCCTAGCCAGCCAGATCAGCCGAATCAACCCTGGCATCAATGGGGTGACAGATGTGGTAGCCAGATCGACCTCACATCCCCACAAACCACTACCACATTATCACTACTCAAGGACAACAGTCCTGTTTTTCTACCATAGATGACATTTTTCTGTTCTAGGAATTATATACATGAAATCATGTATTTTTTTCATGCAAGAGTTTTTTTTTTAAAAAAATTCTGGTTCTCCATGATGGTTTTGAGATTCATTCATGCTACCACATGTGCTGTTAGCATTCCATTTGGCTGCACAGTAGTCATGTATGAACATACAATAAGTTCTCTATCCAGTCTCCTATAGATGGACATCTCAACTGTGTCCATTTTAGGGCCATTATGAATAAAGTACAAGGAACATTTCTGTACACATCATTTTGTGAACATATTTCAGATTAATTTGGGATTCCATGTTAATTATTTGTTCTCTTTTGAGTTAATTTTGAGTATGTTCCAAAGTAAAGGTAGATATTAATTTTTTCAATATTAATATTTAGTTTTTTTCAGAACTGATCACTTTAAGAACTATCTCTCTCTTTCCTCCTTATTGAATTACCCTGGTGCTTGTTCTAAAATTAATTGACTATATGTGTGAGTTTCTTCATGGGCTTTCTATTTTGTTACGTTGATTCTGTTTATTCTTAGATGGATAACAGTCTTGATTACTGTAGTTTTGGTAAGTCCTATACATTTTCTCTTTTTCAAAATGACTTTCCTATGTTTGTATAAATTTCTGCATAAATTTTAGAATCAGATTATAAATTTCAGCCAAAAAAATACGGTTTCTGATCAGAATTGCATTAATCTACAGGTATACCTACCTGGAGAGAAATGACATGCTAATAACATCAAGTTTCCATTATGTAATTAAGGTTATTTAATGATTTTTAAATTTCTAAAATTGTATTCTTCCATTCTAGAATTTCCATTTGGTTCTTTCCTAGATTTCTATTTTCATTCACCATAAGCTCATTTCCTTTTACTCTATTGAGCACAATTTTAAGAGATGCTTTTAAATCCAGCCACTTCCAATACCTGGATCAATCATCTTTGACTCAGTCTCCACATTTTCTTCTATCTTCTTATATCAAGTAGTTTTGGATTAATCCTGCACATTATACCAGCTATATTCTAGAAGTTCTGGATTTTATGAGCCTCTTTAAAAATACATTTATTGTTTTTGTTTTTATAGGGAATTGAGTTGATAAGCCTCAAACAGTAGAGGTTGTCTTTTGATGCTGACTCAAATCTCAGTTCAGTTCTTTCATCATCTAGTCTTCTTGGAGTCTGACCCATGCATACATTATTCATGTGTTCAGAAGTCTGGGCAAAGTTTAAGCCCAGAATTCCTAACCCTCCTCTCTGGTTCTTCTCTCTGGGATTCCCCAACATCACTCTACTTTTTGAAGAGTGTATCTGTCCTAACTCTGTCTTCTGGATTTTTAGCATGAAAGACTATGTTTTCTGTTAGTCTTTTATCTTCTCTAACTCTGCCTGTCACCAACCCTAAGGCTAAAGACTCTTAGAAGAATGTATTGGTCCTTTTTCTCCTGTTACAATAAAATAACTTGGGCTGAGTACTTTACAAAGAGAAGAGGCTTATTAACCTATAGTTTTGGAGGCGGAAAGTCTAAGATCTGGTGGCCCCATTCATTTGATATCTGTTAAGGACCTGATTGGGGGTTGACGGTGTAGTGGGAACATGCGTGAGAGCAATCATGATGGGAGACATGAAGTAAGAGAGCAGGTAGGGGCCAGTCTCAGGTTTTATAACCTTCTTATGATTATTCTTCAGGGTCTCCTTAGGGATACATCAATTTTTTTCTGAGTGAAGTGTTTCCCAGTGGCTTAATTATTTCCCACCAGGCCCCACCTCTTGAAGGGTCCATCACCTCCCACATCACCACAGGGGCCACCAAGCTTCCAGGACAGGAAACTTTGAGAGAGATACTCAAACCAGATCTAAACCACAGCAAAGAAGAAGAAGAAGAAGAGAAAGAAGAGGAGGAGCAGGAGGAAGACATTTGTGAAATTCATTCAGTCCCTGGTGTTTCTCCCAAATGTCAACTTCCCTCAAACATCTGTTTATGTTTCTTCTTCAGTGCTTCTAGGTACTTGGCTGTGCTTTGTCCAGAGGGTAAAGCTATAGACAGATTAGGCAAGAGCTTTCCAGGCCTTAGTAGAAGCAGTAAAAACAGAAAATATAAGATTTAATTAGAACATATTGGCAAGAAGAGGGCAGCATTTCTCTTACAGAAATACCTCTTGGGTAAAACACTTTTGCCTATATAAATGTCAAACCCCAGGCCAGAAGGGATGAGCCATGTTACAACAAATGGGATATAAAAATTGTTCTGCATAATAAAATATCAGGAGTATAGTTTTGGGGACTGGGATTGGGGGATGGTTCTGATATAAGAAGAGAATAGAAAGAGAAGAAAGTTGACAGTAGAGTGTGAGAAAAACTTAGCTGGAGATAGGAAGGACCCTCGAATGGAGAAGAAATTTAAGGTCAGGACTGACTGATATTCAAGTTTGTGTTCTAGCTCTGTTTTTGTTTTAACCCTTCTCATGATCCCAAACACATGGCATACCCCAGAATGGCATAAAGGAAGAGAGAGTATATTCTACTCCTTACCTCATTACTAGTCTATTGATTACCTACTGCTTTCCTTGCAGGTACATTATCTGAAGGAAAAAATCATCACTAAATTAACTTTAGGACAACAGCATCCTAGAAAGATTAATGGTATATAATTTACCTTTATGAAGGAAGCAAGCATCCAATAAATTAGAAAATGCATACCATCATCCCAGTAAATTGTTAAATATCCCAAGTGCTAACCTTATTGAGTATTTGACAAATGGATTTCACATTCATTCAATTACCTCAGTACTATTTTCGAATCACCTGCTCTATTGTTTGCTTAAGTGTATGTGTTTTCGCTAACAATATTATGTGCACTTAACTCTATTCATATTGTTTCAGGGGGATACTTGGGAAGAATGATCACTTTAGAGCTGAATAAGTCCTAATCCTGTGTTCTCATTCCGAGATTTCAATGATACTCTCATTTTGTCCATACATGATGCAAAGTTTAATTTCTTTATACAAAACCTTCTTCTCTGTATCCCATGTTTAGAAATATTGGTTCCAAATAATAATTCACTTTTTTCTCATTTAATAGGAAAAAATGATGCAATTAACAAACAAAATTCCTGCCCAGGGAAGAATAACAACTAAATTGAAAGGATTCCATCTAAATACAAAATAATGGGTTGCATAGTTTTAAATAAGTATAGGATTATTGTTTTCTTTTAAAATAATGAGATTTATTTGCAAATACTATTCTAAAATATTTGACTTCTCCTCCCCCCATTCTTCTTCTGATAATACCTTTATATTCCTTTGATAAATGACTTTTTCATCTTCATTAGTTTCTAGGGCTACTGTAACAAACTACCAGAAACTGGGTGTGTAAAACAACAGAAGTATATTTCCTCACAGTCCTAGAGGCTAGATGTTCAAAATCAAGCTGTCAGCAGGACCATGATTCTCCTGAAATCTGAAAGGGAGAATCTATCCAGGCCTCTTTCTAAATTCTGGTTGTTTTCAGGCAATCTTTGGCATTCCTTGGCTTTCAGCTGCATAATTACAATCTCTGCCCCCATCTTCATGAAATTCTCCTATGTTGTTTCCACATTATCTTATCAGGACACAAATCATATTGGATCAAGAACTCACCCTTCCTCAGTAAAACTTCATCTTAATTAAGTGTATCTACAGTGACATTTTTGCCAAGTAAGTTCACTTTCTTGGATACTGGGAGGTATGATTCCAGAATATCTTTTCTCAGTGTGTAGATCAACACCATCATTTTTAGTCTTTTGGGTAGATTTGATTCAACCTCTGACTCAGCAGATGGGCATGTGGTTCAGGCACAGCCTATCAGAGCATCACGTTTTCTGGCCCAAACTTTTTGGTCAGGGTCTGTGCATATCTATCATTCAGAATGAAGAAAATACCGTGAGTGATTTTCTGGACTTTTCAACAGAAGAGGAACTCCTTTTCTGATTTATTTTGTTTGAATTTTTGCATATTGGATTTGAACCTGTGAAGCACCAGTTCACAACTAGAAGCTTTCTTTCCTCAATAGCTATCAATAGAAGGAGGAGTACAAGTGATAAAAGGATGGGGTGGGGGAGCCAGAGAAAGACAGAAGCAGAAACAAAGACAAAAATATGCATTAGTCAGGATTCTTTAAAGCAATACAACCAATAGAATACCGAAAGAGAGGCAGGCAGGGAGTGATTTATTATAAAGAATTTGCACATGGAATTTTGGAGGCCGAGAAGCCCTAAGATCTGCAATTAGCAAGCTAGAGGCTCAGGAGAACCAATGGTATAGTTTAATTTCAAGTCCAAAGGTCTGAGAACCAGGAGAACCAGTGGTACAAGTTCTGGTACAAAAGTGAGCAGTCTCAGGACCCAAGAACAGCAGATTTTGCACTTTGAATGGAAAGGCAGGAAATGATTGATGTCTCAGGCAAGATGAGGTCATCTTACTTGTGGAGGGTCAGCCTTTTGTTCTAGTCAACCCTTCAACTGATTGGAAGGTAGCCTCCCTTATAGGAGGAGGGAAATCTACTAATCTGCCAATTCAGATATTAACCCCATTCAAAACCACCTTCAGATATATATTCAGAATAATGTTTGACCAAATATCTGGCTATTCCCTGACCTAGTCAAGTTGATATATGGAATTAATCATCAAAGAGAAAGACCAGTTTCATTGACCATGGCTTGAGCTCTTAAATTTGTCCAGGTACTTGTAGAACTTGACCCTAGTTTTTTCACTTAATGATTAATGCATTCTTATTTCTTAAATCATTTCAGTTATCTTCTCTAATCAAAATCTCCACTATTACCTTCACCATATCTCAGGACTTGAAGTGGGAATGACTCCAAGGGAGAATTGTTGGCAAATATCATAGCTAAAATGACATTCCTAACCTGTTGACTTGTCATCATCTTTAGAATTTTCAGGGACAAAGTTAGCTCTACAATCCACTTTGGCTTTGGGACAATAAATTGAATTATAGTATTTCCTTACATAGCAGAAATAGCATGTTGTAGTATTGTTTCTGCTTCACTAAGAGGTTTTTGTTTTTCATCTATTATATGCCAGTTATTTATACTTCTACAGAACTTCAAAAATCTGTACCTAGTGTATCCCCAAACCAAAATAACCCATTATAATATTAAAAACTCAATTGGATAATAATCCAGAGAGAAAATAACTTTGTATCTAGCATAGTGTTTACAATATTTATACAATCCAAGCCAAGATTCAGTTCTCCACAATTTCACATAGCCTATGAGTTGACATTTTTCTAGCCCTTGAGACTTCTGCATTTATGACTCTATGGAGAAAGAACTCAATCAACTAGGCAATATAATCAGATTGTTTTCTTTAATACTTGCTTTCTGTAAAGTTTTTTTATTGCAATGACACACAATCTTAAAAAAAATACTCCCCACAAGACAGAAACCATACCAACTCACAGATGAAATAAATCATCAGAAGGCAGTTAAGACCTCCAAGTATTGCTGAAAGATTCATTTTACTCAGAAAATATCTGTAAATTTGCCTGCCCTGTTTGACCTTATTCTGGGGCCTGTTTGTGTTCCTACATGTTAATTTCCACAGTCAAGAAGAATGTTGAACTGCTGAATCACATGACCAGTACCAACCCAGATATTATTTATCAGGATTATTTATAAATTGAATCATATCAGAGGCTCTCTGGAGGGAATTTTTATCTAAAGGAATTTTATAAGAAACCTTTTCTAAAAGCAAGGCATCTATTTGGTAAAATAAAATGTTCTCTGATTTGATTTTTGATTTTCATGTATAAATTTTGTTTTTCTTATTTTGGATTCCTATTTAGCAAGATATGTCTCAAGTTCTCTTTTTTTGAGAACTGATTTTTTTCATCACAAATCAGATGAAACTGAGCTATTAGACTACTCCAAAGCAAGCAAATACAGAAGGAAGTTGAAACTAATTAACTGAGGACTATGCATAAGTAAAATTAAAGACTTTACTTATTTCCCTTTTGAGCCAGATTAAAAATATTTAAATTGAAACTTGTGTGTGTGTGTGGATATATATATATATATATATATATATATATATATATATAGGCATACACATATATATGTATGTGAATAATCTATTATATAATATAAAATTTTATATATACGAATAATATATTCTCATTTCGGTAAACAAAAGTATTTTAAAAATTTATGAGAAGGGAGAAAAAAATTTAGTTGGGGAGTTTGGACTCATTCTATTACAAGTGATGGAAAGCCAGCTCAAACTAGTTTGAGAGAAACTAAAAGGTAATTTACTAATTCATGAGCCTCTTAGAAGAATGGGAATATCCATTTCTTTGAACTCTTGCTGATGCTAAGAGTGTGAATTTTTTATCAATTCAAAAAATTTTTTAAAACATTTCTTTCTCTTGATTATCAGTGATACTGAGCATCTTTTCATATGTCTATTAGCTATTTGATTCATTTTTTCATCAATTGCCCATTTTTTTCATTTTTATTGAGTTTTTTTATGTTTTAAAGTTAAGTATGTTGACCTTTTGATCATTAAAGATTACATATGTTGCTTTTTTACCTTTTGATCACATGTGTGAATTTTATTTTGCTTAATATTTAAAATTTTTACATAAACAACTACATCAATCTTTTACTTCCAAAATTATGTTCTTGTTTTTATAGTTATACATTTAGAACTCTTTATATAAGAAGTAGCTCCCTGAAGCTGCAGAATATACTACTAAGTGAAATTAACCAATCCCAAAAAACCAAATGCCAAATGTTTTCTCTGATTTAAGGATGCTGATTTGTAATATGCAGCCATGGGAAGAGCCGGGGTGGGGGGATGGCAGGATGGCAGGATTAAATGAATTCTAGATACAGCAAAGGGGAAGAGGGGAGGGAGGGGAAGGGACGAGGCATAGGGGTAGGAAAGATGGTGAAATGTGATGGTCATCATTACCCTAAGTACACGTATAAAGACACGAAGGATGTGACTTTACTTTGTGTACAACCAGAGATATGAAAAAGTGTGCTCTATATGTGTAATATGAATTGTAATGCATTCTGTTGTCATATATAACAAATTAAAATTTTTTAAAAAATGGAAAAAAATAAAAATAACACATTTAAGAGTAAAAAAGAAATAAATAAATATATCATGTATATCATCCAGGAGGAAAAAAAAAAAAAAAAGAAGTACTTCCCGTGTATACTTCTGTTTTTATCTTTGGTGCTGGTGTTTTTATCTTTTACTTACCAAAGTGATATGGGGCCAAAGTCAAAGAAATAACTTGACTTGGAAGATATGGTGAATTAGCCTGTTCTGTTTTGGTTTCATTAAGTGTATTTTTTTTGGATTATTTCGTATACATGTAGTAGTTGTCTGTTGCTATTAAAAAATGAAAAAAAAAAAACTACCCAATACTAGTGACTTAAAATAAAAATAAACGTATTATCCTCAGATTTTCTGTGGATCATGAATTTTATGGTGGCTTATCTGAGTAGTTCTCTCTTAGTTCTTTCATGGCCCTCTCGTCCAGATGTGGGCTGGGATCACAAACATCTGTAGGTTTGACTAGTTCTACTCCCGAGATGACTTGCTCAAATGGCTGCCAAGGTGGTGCTCATCAGGCCTCAGATCTACCCACACAGGCCACTCCACAAGACTGAGTGTCCTTAAAATGTAGTGCTACTTTCCCCAGAACCAGTGGTCCAAGCAAAAGTAGGCTGTGAAAGAGATCCTTTGACCTGGACAGTGACGTCAAACAGCATCATTTCTGCCACCTTCTATCCATTAGAAGAAATTACTCAAGTAGTCAGGATTAAGGATCTCTTTCTCCATTTTTAAGTTCACCTTTTCTTTTCTTTTCTTTTTGGTATTGATTTTAGACCCAGACATGTTTTTCTCTTGAGTTTTAAGATGATTACAGCTTTGGTGACCACATTCTATCATCCTGACACACTGACTTGCCTAGTACTGGGTCACATGCATCCCTAAGACTGGTGTAGAGCCAGACCCAGATCATGTAAATTGAGAGTAGAGGAAGAATGGATGCCTTCAAAGAAAAAAGAAGTATTTCTATAATAAGATGGAATTGATGCTAGTGAGGCATATGACTGATATTTACTATATTATCCTTTTTATATATAAATGACATGCCAGGATATCTTATAATATGCTTCCTGTAGGACTGCAGTCATGTTTCTCAAATTTATTTTGTAAAGTGCTAATTGTAGTGTCATACACCTAGTTGTGCTTACATAATGCTTCAGGATGACCATTGATGTTCATGATGAATGATATCAGAAGAGGACAATAGATATAAAGAAAGGTGAAAGGAAGCCCGAGTTTAATAAGAACTGTGCATTCCTGGGAGAACTTCACAGCAGCAATTGAAATAGTATAATTGAATAGATGATAAAGCCTAATATTTTATTGTTCTTATAACCACTGAAGAGAATAATATCAAATCCCATTACAAACACATACCTTAATTTTAATTTTAAAACTGAAAATATATTATTAGTTATTTGCTTTTTACAGCATATGCTCCCTTATATTTATCCCAATTTGGTAGTAATATGTCACAAACTTATTATACCACAGTTTTCCCCACAGTTCACAAATATTATGGAGAATTTGCTAATACTTTACTTGTCTGAAAACTGCTCTCTGCTGAACAGGACTCTTGACAATAATGTTGTGGAGATCCCTCCCCCACACCATCATTCAAAGCATCTGTTCAGCTGAATGGTAGTTGTGAAGGAATAGGTGTAAAGGACCCCAATAGGAAAGAAAAAGTGTACAGAGGAACATGCTGGTACTATAGTGCTCCCAAACCCCTTGCTGCTCAGAGAGTGCCAGAATAAACAGCAACCCCAGCCAGAAGGTAAAGCTTCCTGAGAGGATCCAGCCATTAGAGCTGTTTATGCCAGTTCATACTGCTGCTTTTTAAACAACTTCCTCATGATGGAGCTGTGTATTCTCAGACTTAACGTCACTAATTGTACGTAGCCACATCCTTGGCATGACTTGAGTGCCAACGCCAACTCCACCCCAAAGATGCCCACTTATCTTCACACAAAAGCTGAAATCCCATGGAAGAGATTCCTTCAGATAGGTTCTGTGTTACAATGCTCACGGAAGCAACAAGACCAATCAACTAATCCCAGAATGGGCTCTTCAATTCATCAGTGCCTAGGAAATGAGTCTACTGCTCCGTGGTCTTCAGGGAAGAGGGAGTCCCTGACATTTTAAATTTCTGCATGGTCCCGTGTATGTGTCTTGAGAACACAGGAGTACATGGTGTTTTCTATAGGAGACTGAAGGTGAGAATACAAGTTAGAGGAGGACATGGAAGGAAGTGGATGGAATTGGGAACAAATGTTAATAGTTCAATCTAGATGTTCCCTGACTTATGATAGTTCAACTGAGATATTTTGACTTTGGCATGCAAAAGAGATATGCTTTAAGTAGAAATATACTTTGAATTTTGAAATTTGATCTTTTCCTGGATTGGTAATTTGTGGTTAGATACTCTTTTAAAAATGCAACAAGTCACAGATCTGTTAGCCAAGCAATTTTGTACTACTCAGGTAGGCTGTTTCATAAGTTAGGAATAGTAATACATTTCAACTTATCATGGGCTTACCAGAATGTAAACCCATCATAAGGAGCATTTGTAATTTAGGCAGGGGAAGGTCCCATTCATTTGCTAGTAGGTACAAAGTAAAGCTTTATAATAAGATGTCACATTGGTTAATTAGTTGTGGCTCCAAGTCCATCTTTACTGTCCTAGAGTTCTCAGAAAAGCAAGACCAATAAGGGTGTGTGTGGGCCGGTGTGGGGAGGTGTGCAGACAGAGAGAGGAGGAGTAGAAAAAAGAGGGGAGTATTATGGTTTAGATATAGCATCCTCCAAAAACTCACACTGAGACAATGCAAGAAGGTTCAGAGGAGAAATGATTGCATGATGAGAATCTTAACCCAATCAGTGAATTAATCCCCTGATAGGGATTACCTGAGTGGTAATTAAAATGGTAGGGTGTAGCTGGAGGAGGTGGGAATCCCAAATGGTAGGGTGTGGCTAGAGAAGGTGGCTTTGCTCTTTTCCAGATACAAATAGAGACCTCTCTCTCTGCTTCCTGATCATCACATGAGCTGCTTCCCTCTGCCACACTCTTTGTCAGCATTTCATCTCTGTGACCAAAAGACCTGACAAGAACAACATAGAGGAAGGGTTTCAGAGGTTCTGTCTGTAACTGACTGGCTCCACAGCTCTAGGCTCCAGGTGAGGCAGAAGAATATGGAGGGGGAGCAACTCAGGACAAGGGAATCAAGTAGCTGAGAGAGCTCCACTCACCAGGGACAAATTATTAACCTCCAAGTCATGCCCTCAATGACCCACCTCCTCTAACTACATCCTACCTGCAGTTACCTATATAAGTGGATTAATCCACATAGTTAACCTATATAAGGGGATTAATCCACTGATTAGGTCTTAATTCTGATAATCTGATAATTTTACCTCTGAACGTTCTTGCATCATCTCACGCATGAGCTTTTGGGGGACACATCGTATCTAAATCATAATAATCCCCAAGGAAGAGCCCATGTTCAAAGCTGCTGGAAGAATTCCTTCTTCCTTTGAGAAGCCAGACTTTTTTCTATTAAGACTTTCAACTGATTAAAGGAGACTTATCAACATTATGGAGGATAATCTGCTTTCCTCAAAGTCTACTGATTTAAATGCTAATTTCATCTGAAAAAAAAAAAAAACTTTCTCAGAAATATTTAGAACAATGTTGGACCCAATAACTTGGTATCATGGCCAGATCAAGTTGACACATAAAATTAATCATCACATTCACTGTGCCCTCTGACAGAGAACAAGCCCATGGTTTTAGGGCCCTATCTTCAAATTTTGTCTTGTCTAATATAAAAAGGGCTTTCTGGCTGAAGTTTTTTCAATCACTCCTCTCAAAAACTATGATCATCGAAATGTGACGTGCAGTGAGGAGTTGGCAAAATGATGGTCTTTTTTGTTACGGACAGTTCACTGAGCCACAGAGTTCACAGACATAAAGTACTGAGCTCATGTCAAAGGGAAAGGAGCTCACACAAATGCCAGTTTTCAGCCACTGGGGAACAATAATTAATGTTCAATGATCTGCTGGCAGAGCACAGACTTAAAGATTATGTGAAAAAAATGGTCACTTTCATAGTCTTATTTATTTGCTCACTCACTCAGCAAAAATGTCGAATGCCTATTGTATAGTAGTCTGTGAGCCAGAAGCTGAGTAAATAGAGATTAAAAAGTCAAAAATTCCACAATCAAAATAGAGAAGCAGATGAATATGGTCCCCTTTCTCCCCTGAAAACAGAAAATAATAAGACTTTGGAAGGTCATAATTCCACTTTGGAAGAGTTAGGTGAAGGAATGATTTTTAGAGGTGATCCTTGAAATAAGACTTAAATGATGACTTACTATAATCATAAAAATTGTAAAGATTTCTTGAGAAGTTTTTATGTAGTAGGGATGGTTACAAGCACATTGCATGGGGTTATTTATTTAATAAGTAATACTTTACCAGGTGGCTTGGAGTAAGGTGGCATTCCAGGTAGGAAGGCTTAGCATCTACAAACATATTCAGGGAACTGCAAATAACTTACTAGGCTACTAAGCAGTATTAATAAATGAGACCAAATACCCTCCCACTCAAAGATTTTAGTAATCAATGGCTATTCTCGGCTTCACCTCCTGCTCCAGCATCACTATCCATATTTTAGACCTGTGCAGTGAGCATCTCCAAGTATTCTTCTAAAAGACCCAGTTACTTGATAGTTACCCTTTACTGATAGCACAGATTAGTTCAGGATCTCAGCCTGTTTCCTTTGTTAACTGAGTCAATATTGAGCACTCAGAATCATTGCCACCATCATAGCTGTACTCCCCTTTGGTGGCTTTGGGTTGTAGATTCTTAGAAACTTATGTCAACTGGATCCTATCGGCTTCTTATCTTTAAGGAATTCTTCACAGACTTTAGTGTGATGGCAATATCTTCTTATGTTTCAGTGATATTCAGAATTTCATCTCTATCTATCTAGAAACAAGAGACATCAGAACTTGCTCATTCTACCACTATGATAATTTTGGTTACTAAATCAATGAGTTAAGCAGTCCCATCATTTTCAAGTTTTGCTGCTGATTTGGGTTGCATTTGTCTGGTGGTAAATTTCAAACTGCTTGTGACCTTGGAATCAATGACTCCATTTGTCTCCTCAAGACTCAGGTTGCAGTTTTATTCTGTCTCAGTAGAATGAGAGAGCAGGGAAAGACAGTCAGAATCTGGATCTGCTCAGGGTCCTCTGAGGATCATAAATCCTTTTTCTTGATAGTCTTTGTCTCATGTCCTTTCAAAGACTCTCCCTTAATCCCCTGCTGAGGATCACAGGACATAACAGAATAGTTTAATATGCAAACATGGTAGCTCATACGCTGTGACATCCCAGGCGAGAGGGCCTTTTGGGCTCTTTGATTTTCCTTTTCACATTCTTGCTCTGCTCTATGTGTCTTACTTCTCTGTAGTAGCAAGGGGAAAAAATGAACAAGAGCTCAGGGATGCAGCTAAAAGACAGGGGAATTTCTGAAGTTAGAGGAGGGCTCCTAACAGATATCTGGAAAGATGGAAAATCTTAATAAAGTACATAGGTCTCTAGGATCAATCATGGTAAAGAGCAGAAGGTCAAGACTTTCGGAATAGAGGAACAGTCTTGTGAGATAGGATGGCAAAGCACATAGGGATTTTCCTCAAGCCATCTGGATATTCTATGTGGATTCTACCACTTTCTCTGATCGTTCTGCTTTGGGGTCCCCAGATGACCCAGGCTGCATCATCTTTCTAATTCCATTTTTTTTCTGCTTCCTGTTTACTCTTTAAAACTGTATTTTCTCTCCAAGGAGGAGGAAAGTTGCTCTGACATTTTCTTTATTTGCTCTGTCTTATTATGTTAGTAAAATTCAATGGTCTAAGCCCTCCATGATTGAGTTTTTAAAATCATACTTTGTTGCCAGTGGAATATTTTTTAAATGATAGTTTTATTAAGATAGAATTGAGATATTATTAAATTCATTTTTTAAGCATACAATTCAGCTACTATGAAGATATTCATGAAATTTCGCAACCATAGCCAGGATCTGATTTCAAAATACTTTCATCAGCCACAAAAGAAACGCCATATTAGCAACAATTTACCATTTCCCTACTTCCCCCAATGCCTAGTAATCATAATTTTTTTAATGTTTTTAATTTTTTTAATAAATTTAACTGTGCTGGTCATTTCATCAAATGTAATTAAATAATATGTGGCTTTTTGTGACTGGCTTCTTTCACCACATTTTCAAGATTCATCTATGTTGTAGCATTTATAGGTACTTCATTCTTTTTTATTGGATAATATTCCATTGTATGGATATACCACATTTTGTTTCCCTTTTTTTCAGTTGAGGAAATGGGTTATTTTGCCTTTCTGGCTATTTTAAATAACAATGATATGAACATTCATACATAAACCAGTAGGCATAGGTTTTCAATTCACTTGAGTATATATACCTAGGTGTGGAACTGCTAGGTTTACATAGTGATTGTCTGTTTAACTTTTTGAGGAACTGCCAGACAATTTTTCAAGTAGGCGGAACTGTTTTACATTCTAATCAGCAGTATATAAGATTTCCAATTCTCTACATCCTCATCAACAGCTGTTATTATATTTCTTTTTGTTTATAGCTATCTTTTGTATGTAATATCTCATTGTGAGTTTGATTTGCATTTCCTTGCTGACTAATGGTATTGTGTATATTTCCATGTGCTTATTGCCATTTGTATATATTCCATGAAGAAATTCTCTTCAAAATTCTGATCATTTTTAATTGAGTTGTCTTTTCATTATTGAATTGTAAGAGTTATAAGACAGATGATATAAGTAGAGATGCTAGACACAATTCCTTTATCAGATAAATGGCTTACAAATGTGTTCTACCATTCCATAGGTTGTTCTTGTACTTTCTTAATGGTGTTCTTTGAAGTATTAAGGTTTTTAATTTTGATGAAATTCAATCTTTCTTTTGTTATTGTGCTTCATGCCTGATTCTTGATATGCCCAAGGAGTTGTTGGAATTTAGAAAAACTCTACTCTGTATCCACCTAGTCTACCTAGAAATATTATTATCTCACAATGGACTTAAGAAAATCCATACTCAAATCTGATCAAAGACCTCTTTGTACTAGATAACACCTGAGGCAATAATCCGTAATGGAGGGTTTGCCCTGGGAGTTCAGAGAGAAGAGATTGATTTTTGTTGGGGTGGATCAAAGATACATCAAAGATATTCATTCTTACTTCCATAGTGTCTAAATATAGAGAAAGACTTGCAACCTCAAGGGCATTGAAGACTTGCCCTAAAGAGACAAAGTCAACATTGTTAGTAATGATATATAAATTTTTACATATATAATTTTCCAATGTCACTGACCATTCTTAATTTAATATTGTTCTACTCAATGTTAAATGCCATGAGAAAAAGTAGAAATTGTCAATGTTCTTAAAAATGGGTAACAGATTAGCTCTACATGTGTGAGGTCACACTTCTGTAAATTTAATGAACAATAAAAGAGAGAGAGAGAGAGAGAGAGACAGACAGACAGACAGACACAAAGTCAAAAAGGTTGACTGAAATCTGAGGGAAGCATCTGAAGCATTGAACACCAATCCAAGGATGAATGACATTCTCCCACCCAAAAACCATTAGATATTTGGGGAGAAGTTAGGCCCATGATTCCTTCTGGGTTTTATGAATGTTAATTCTATTTCAATCTGGAGATATGGTTGCAAAGAGGAGGCACAGAGGTCAGAAATCCCACAGGAAGAGTGTGTTCATGTAAACAGAAACTTCAGTAGTAGTAACAGTAAGACAAGGAAGAAGTATGGTGGAGATGCTCCTGTGGTGAGTCTATCAAGTCCCTGGCTCTGCAGAGACACAAGGTGGGGGCTGACAGTGCAAGCAAGAAAACAAGTTGGTTTCAATGAGGAAAAAAAAAACATTCTGATTAAATACAGAGTCATTTTAAAGTAATTGTGGTGTATTGTTCTGATGTTCCAAATAGTTTGTAGCTTCCTTAATCAAAAATAATCTAAATTATACTATTTTAAAAATATTCCTAATAAATACTTTTTCAGCCCCCCAAGGCAGAGATAATGTTGAAAAAATGAGTTTATTCATTTTTCCATTTAGATTCTAGCTGTAGTGGGGAAAGGAGCCTGAACTCTATTTTCAGTTCCTCATGGAAACAACTTAAAATTCTCATTTCTCTATGCAAATTAAGTGTACCTAAAATGGTTGCATGTGTTTTCCTCTTGAAGACAAAAAAAAAATGTATGTATGTGACTGCAATAGCATATGAGGCAGTGTTCCTCTGTATTATATTGTACATATATATTACTGCATTATAGCCCGTGGGGGTTCCAAAAGATATTAACTTTCTACAGCAGATCTAAAGGAATAAAAGGAAGTTCATTTTTACGACTTCTTCCTACAAGCTCTGGTGACCTCTAAAGAGCAACAATAGTTAATCTAGTTGTAGGTTTAAAGAAATTTTTAAAAAGTCAAAAGATTTTATGTACACACACAATTAGACATTATGTACTAACAAAAGAGAAATAGGGAGATGGGGAAAATATTTCCCACATAACTTCTTTAAGGGTCAGTTCTAACTTTGTTCTAGGTGGCAGGCAAGATTTTTTTTAATGTTTGCTTTGTTTTAATTTCCTTTTTTTCACAGAACTTTTGCAAATATGATGAAAAGTATGAAATTTTTCTCAGAAAGCACATTACAATATGCATACCAGATTAGGGGGCATGCAGATTGCCATAAAAGCCAAAATACAGACACAGTGAAGAGGCCACTAGCACCGTAACACTTGAGTGATGTTAACAAGCAAGGTAATATCGTCAATAATGTTAAGATGGTCACATTGATATGACTGTCTAAAAAAGCAGAGTACACATTACATTGAAAATAAAAACTCTTAGCAGAAGAAGAGTGCTTTGGGTGTCATAATGTAAGATAGGGAGCTAAAAAAAACAAAATTGGTAACATATTTTAATCACTTAATATTTTAATCATGATGCAGTCAATGTTTCATCATTGTCAACTAATAGGATAGGGTTTTCTACTATGATCAGGAAGAGGTGAAGTTGGTATAAACTTCCTGATTTTTATTTGTTCAAAACTAGGTTGAGGCAAGGTATGTGCCTCAGTGAAGATTTGCTAGGCATGATTATTTTTTTTTCCCAAAAGTTTACTTGCTCATTGATTGGAAGGAATTAATTAAGTGCTTTAATTGAAGAGCACTTTTACTGGACTATAGAAAGCTACCAATATAACCATGCCGATCCTATCAGCATATAGCAAAACTGAGGTGTACCTATCAGTCCTTAAATGCTCATTCTGGCAAGAGGACCACTTATGAATTCACGGTTGTCAGTGTCTATCTGGAAGCAGCCCAGTCTGAGGATCTACTCACAGGGATCTGGATAGATGGTCCTGAGATACAAGATGACAATACTAGCTCCCCACAGCATCTGCTGTGGAAGAGATCCAGAAGGGCTATGGGTCATTTCAAAGTGGAGAAAAGTCTCTGAGGACTTGGTGGACCAGCAGACACCTGTCACTGAGCTACAGAAGGAGCAGAAGGGGGCAGCTTTGTGAGAAGTAAAGCTTCAAGAAGGATCTTCAGGTATGGTTGGGCTCACTAACAGGGTGTTTTAGTCAGCTTCTTGTTGCTGTGAACAAAAGACCTGACAAGAACAACATCAAAGAGGAAAAGTTTATTTGGGCTCATGGTTTCAGAGTTGGCCAACTCTATAACTTTGGGCTTGAGATAAATAAAACACATCATGGTAGAAGGGCATGAAAGAGGAAAGCAGCTAAGGCCATGATACCCAGGAAGCAGAAAGAGCTCTGCTCACCACGGACAAAATATAAACCCCAAAGTGCACAGAACAATGACCTACTTCCTACAGCCACACCCTATCTGCCTAAAGTTATCACCCAGTTAATCCATATCAGGATCAATCCACTGATTAGGTCATAACTCTCATAATCTAACCATCTCACCTCTGAGATGTATTGTCTCACACATGCACTTTTGGGGGAAACCGCATATCTAAATCATTGCAGTCACAATTGACCCTCCATACACGTGGGTTCTGCATCTATGGACTGAACCAACCAACTGCATATAGAAATAACTTGGGGGAGTAGACTGCACTTGTACTGAACATGTACAGGCTTTTTCCCTTAGCATTATTATCTAAATAATACAGGGTAACAACTATTTATATTGTATTAGGCATTATACATAAGCTAGAGATGGGAAATCTGTGGGAGATACACTTCCCATCACAAATACTATGTGATTTTAGTTAAGGAACCTGGACATTTGTAGATTTTTATATCCTCAGCTACTCCTGGAACAAATTTTCCGTAGACACTGAGGGACAAAGTACAATGCTCTGCACACACTTTGTTATACAGTGGTGTCTGCCTACAGCGGAAACCTCTTTCCAGTTCCAACAAATGGCTCATGTAGGCTAGTGGTGGTTCTAGTTCAAGTGTGAAATACTGATATCCTGAAGTCAATGGGGGCAGGCTCTATCTCCCCCAAAATCAGCACCCAGAGAAACTAATTCAGAGAGAGAAGTAAAAGGAGGTGACAACATGAAAATAAGGCCTGGCCGAAAAGCTTTGAGATCATGTCCCTTCCTTTTGAAACCAAGATTTCACCTGCTGGAAGGAAATATTAAGAGTGAGCCTTGGAAAGAAACCAAAGTTAGAAATGCGTGAGCATTTACTCAAGTAAGAGCGATCAACCTGAATGGGCAATGCAAAGACAGAAGACTCTGCCTCAACTCACAGGGTCAAGTTTCTATGCCCACATTCTATTCCAACAGTCTAGCCTCTTGAACTTCATTGGGAGATCATTACACTTATTAAAAAAAAAAAAAAAAAGGAAGGAAGGAAGGAAGAAAACAAAACCTATTGTTTTTGCATGGTTCTGTGTAGTAACTCTTTGATAAATAGGTCATGACTCTATACTCTTTAGCCTTTAATTCTTTCCACCCATATTCATTTCCGTACGTCCTGGAGTTCTTAAGAATGTTTTGTCCATAGAAGATGCTCAATATGTTTGCCCAGAAAGTGTTTTGCTA
The DNA here is from genome assembly GCF_045843805.1 of Urocitellus parryii. Classification (NCBI taxonomy): domain Eukaryota; kingdom Metazoa; phylum Chordata; class Mammalia; order Rodentia; family Sciuridae; genus Urocitellus; species Urocitellus parryii. The sequence continues at coordinate 23,828,921 of NC_135536.1, read as the reverse complement.
ATAACAAACAGTGACCTTAGGAGATGATGAGGCATGTTGAACTCTTCTACCAGAAGACTAGCTGCCTTTCCAGATTACAAATAACTTATGTCTTTGTTTTCATCACATTGTATGCCTTCATTGTCAATATTTTGGTTTTGGAAGAAGAAAAAGCAAACCTGTTAGTTACATTTGTGCAATATATACTCTCAACTGTTGGCATATCCACAGGCTAAACTCTATAAAAATCGGTTCAACTATCATACTGAGCTAATTCTTTAGTTCTACGAAAGGGAAAAATACAAGGTGATAATCAGAATTGTGAAAGATGTTAGATCAACAGTTCTTAAAGCTGAAGATTTCTCTAATTAAGTGGAAGTCATAAAACAGTTTCTCCCTAACATTCCTGTTTCCAAAGCAATGCTGCACTAGAATTCCTGGTTGAAGTATAGAATGTCTATCAAGGATGACATCAAGCTGTCTTCTACCCTTTCTGCATAAATGTTACCTGTGACAGACAGGAAAAAAGTTAGACAAGGTACCAATATGAAAGTTTGTCTTGCTACTAGTAAATACAAAGTCATTTACTAAAATGACATCACTATGTTAAAAGATCTTTTGTTATTTACACTTTTGATATGATATGTAATTTTCTCTCTAAAATGGAAACCTTCATTTTCTTTGATTAACTTCAATGTATCAAATAAATAACTTACATTTTCATTTCAAATAACTCATTTTATAAATACTGTTGACAACTTTTTGCTACTACTTTGCTAACACCATCTCAGTACACATAAACTGTCTTTCTTATTTTCTAAGGATATATTCTATTTACATTGTAAAGTCTCCACATAAGTGTCTGTAAACAGAAAATGGATTAACACAATTTTTACTTTCTGAGTGCTTTTACAATCAATGCTGCAATAAACAACCTGAATGCATATCTTTGTGCATCTAGTAAATTGCTCTGGGTTTTTAGAAACGGAACTGCCAGGTCCAATTATACATGTATTTTAGCTGTTAATCTGTATTGTCAACCTACTCTAGGATGGTTGTTGTTTTGGTCAGCATGTTTTGTCACTGTGACCCGCCAAACAACATAGAAGAAGATAAGTTTATTTATGGCTCATGGTTTCAGAGGTGTCAGTCCATAGATGGCTAACTCCATTGCTCTGGGCCCAGGGTGAGGCAGAACATCATTGTAGAAAGGCCCAGTGGAAGAAAGCTGCTCAGCTCATGAAGGGATCAGGAAGTAGAGACAGAGAGGAAGGGGCTGCAGTAAGAACCGCACTTCCGGGGCATGCCCTCAGTGACCTTCCTCTTCTAGCCATATGCCACCTGCCTACAGTTACCACCTAGTCAGTACTTTCAAACTAGATGGACTGATTTGGTTACAGCTCTCACAATCTAATAATTAACATTATGTATTTGTGAGGTTTCTTTTTTTTTTTTTTTTGGTGGGGGGATTCAACTCAGAGGCACTTAACCACTAAGCCACATCCCCAGCTCTTTTTATTTTTTACTTTGAAACAGGTCTAGCTAAGTTGGTTAGGACCTCACTAAGTTGTACTTGGGATGCTCCTACCTCAGACTCCAAGGAAACTGGGATTACAGGCGTGTGCCACCACTCCTGGCACAATCTAATCATTTTACCTATGAAGATTCCTTCATTAACAGGAGCTTTTGGGGGACACCTCATATCCAAACCATAACAGTTGTGCTACTTTACAGTCCAACTTGGTGTCTTCCATGGCAGACATAAAAAATGATAGTATTTGGAGTGCTACAACAAAGTGCCTTAGACTGGGAAATTTATAAAAAATAGAAAGTTATAACTCACAGTTCTGAGAGACTGGACAGTCTAAGATCAAGGGTCCAACAGATTCAATACCTGGTAAAGGCCCTCCGTCAGCTTCATACATGGTACTCTCTAGCTGTGCCCTTACATATAGAAGGGGTGAACAAGTTCCCACAGGTCCCTTTTACAAAGGCACTAACCCCATTCCAAAGAGCAGAGCCCCTTTGATCTAGGCATCTTTAAAGACCTCACCTCTAAATGCCATTGCACTGGGGAATGCGTTTAAATATGCACATTTTATAGGGGATGCAAATATTCAAGCCATATTAGATTCTGTGGAAGTAAAGAGAAGTTATTCTTAGGCCAGTACTTTTGACTATACCTAAAATATCCATATCCTCACAGACCACTTTTGATCCACCATTTTTAACATTGTTTTAAAGTTTAGTGTCAATATTTAAAAAACAATTCTAGTCTCATAAGTAAGATTTCCTCACTTTTAATCTCATATTCCTTAAATAGTGTTGATATCTATGTATTGTTAAGAATTAGCTCTATGCATGCCTTGTCCATGTGACCCCAATATGTTCCACTTGGATGTTCCCATGACCACACTTTTGAAAACTCTCTTTCTGCTAGACAAACTCCTCTCCCTACATCCCATGGGACACTACCTCAGTGTCCCCATTTGTAAAATGAATCTAAAAATACCACATGCCTCAGGAGATTGTTAAGTAACTAAATCACTTGTGCTTATTATACTGACTGCCAGATAGTCACCATAGTAATATTAGATATAATTGTTACATTTTGTATCAATACCAAGAGTATTAACATTTTCTGGGCATTGCACCTAATTTTCTCAGTTCATAATCTGTATTTTAATTTTTGCAAAATTTTCTGCAAACATTCTCATATCTGGCTTTAACATCACACAAAGAAAGACTTCCCTCCCCAAGTTTACTTTTATGAATTCACTTTCACTTTTATATTTACATTAAATTATTATTCAATCTGGAAACATTTGGTAGAATTGCAACCTAGGAATACAGAACTCTTACCCACTCTAATAAATAGTCTTATAGTCTCAGATAATATTAAGCGATTCTTTAAACTATAGATTTAATAAAGATAACAAAAGGTTTATCTTAGAAAAGCTGTATATGATGGGTTTAAATAAGCATAAAATAGACATAATATTATAAACCATATTTATAGTCTAACTGTAATTTTCAATCCTTCCTCAGAAAAGCATTTGTGAAACTTGGGCCAAGTGGGGATATATATTCTCAGAAGTGTTTGGATTCTGCTCCTCTCTCTTCCTATTTAGCATGATCCCTAACTAAGGGCTCTATTCTACACTAGTCTGAATTTAGGGCAATTATAGCAGCAAGGCTTAAATTCCTTTATATTAAAATAAAGTCCCTGACACACATGGTAGCTATTCCATGAAGACCAAATATAGGCTCTTTCTCAATTGCTCATAAAGACTTTATCCCTGATTCTTCTAGATCCTGCAGATCCCAGCAATAATGACACCTATGGAGACTTATTCTCTTATGAGCTCTGCTGCATTTCTGCTATGGTTGCCAGCCACTGGGCAACAGCTTCTATTCCTGTGTGCTCCAAGTGTCTCAGTTTGGGTGGAAAGAAGTAGTAGAAAGAAACAGCTGCCAACCTGGCTCCCCCAGCTCTATCCACCCCTGCAGGGGTCTATGATGCTTGCTTGGGCACATTATCACATAGAGCCCTCACAGATTTTAGAGTTCAAATTTTACTAGGTGGGTACTTTCTGCTTACATGGGCTAGATACACATTCTCCAGTGTAGGGTCACATGAGGGAAATCGTACAAGTTCAGTGGTACAAAAACTGCACAAAAACTCAGCCATAAGTATGGACAGAGAGAATATTGGTATAATAGATGAAAAATCCTTTTCAATGGATGGTCACCTAACCTACAATTTTATGAATATCCTTTTTAAAGTCCTCCTCAAAAATAGGTTTGTATTTCAATTAAGTTAGGCATAACCATTTTTAAAATTGTAAATCAGAAAAAATATGTATATCTAGTAATACAGTGCTCACTAAAGCACTAAATTTGTAGAGTAATAGAAAAATGACCACAAGTAGAAAAACAGTAGGGAGAGATGAAGAAAGACAAGCTGTCGAGTGTAGATGAGAGAGAACTGGGCTGTTGTCAGAACACGCAAGTTCATTCATTCACACAATGGAAATTTAATGAGCATTTAATGTATGTTGGGTAATGACTGTGGCACTAATAAATACTGGTGCATATGAAAGATATGTCCTCAGCCCACAGGGAGCTTTCTCACTATTGAGAAAGACTGGCAAGTGTGTGTGCGTGCATATGTGTGTGTGTATGTGTGTACATATGTGTGTGTATATATACATATATACATATTTATACACATGCACACATGTGCACACACATACATATATACACAAACACACACACATATGTCTGCTATGGGGTCACATGAGCTTCATACCAAGATAGGAACAAACTCTGAAGGTTGGGAGTTTTTCATTAGATAGAATTATCATAGAAGTTCTCTCTAAGAATGTTTTAAATTCAAAACCCAAAGAATAATAAGGAGCTACTCATATGGAAGAATCAGACAGAGAGAAAATCATGAAAGAAGGCCTAAAGGGGCAAAGAGTTTACTGAAGAACAACCAGAAGTCTAATATATCTGGGAAGTACTAGAAAGAGACATATGGTAAGGCTGAGGGGAAGCACAGGGCTCACCATGAAGGGCCTTCCTGGTTACCATGGGAGTTTGGGTTTTATAAAAGTTCAGTGAGAAGCCACAATAAGTTTTTGCCTAAATGAAAATGTGTCCGGATTCATAATCAAAATTCATCATCCATCTGCCTGAACTTGCTATATAAGATCCATTTTTTTTCACATTGCAGGTGTAGTCTAAGTTTGCTTGGAGTTATAAAATATTAGACTCTTACTACCTCTAAAAAAAGTACGACGGAAAACCAAAGAATGTGCTTGGTGGTGGTAGGGATGGCAGAGGATATAGTAGGTGCTTCTTTGTGGGTACTTCTGGTAGTGCAGTAGAGTCACAATCAAAAAGCTCATGTCACAAATTTACCTGAGTTGATCTTTCCCCCAAGATAATTGTGAGCAACACACCTGAACCTGGCACAGCCTGAGCTCACAATCCCTTATTATCATTTGAAGAATCCAGTTCAATAATCTTTTTTCTTTATTTACCAAATATATATTGAGTGTTTTATATTTCCATGGTAAACAGAGAGATACAAAGAAGGAAGTGTGGACTAATGGAAAACACATCGGATTTGGAGTCAATTCTGAATTTACATCACAGTCTCCCATGCATCAAACTTACCATGTCAAGTCTTTGAGTGACAGCTCACTCTTCTGAGAACTGGGAGTGACAATACCAGCCAAAATGAGAAAATGCACAACACACTTCTGACATCAGCATCTTTCACTAAGTAGACACTCAAAAAAATATGTGTAATTCTTTAGGATTTTAGGGATTGTTCCTTGCAAGATAGGCAACTTAACAGACAATCTGTTCTTCCAAAGAATGAAGTTGGTTCAAGACCACAGTGAACTCATTTCTCTCATAAGTTTCTAAAAGCCTTTTTTTCTAATGTAGGAGGGAAAAAAGTTGAATAGTTACTGAGAAGAGTAGTTATGTAGCAATGCCTACTCCCTGGAGAAATTTAGTCTTTTCGATTTTTCTCTTAAGAACTAGATGTATGCAGGCGTTTGCAATTTCATTGAACTTGGATGTTTCCCCCTATAGCTCATGAGGCATGTGCAAAGATCAAGGAGGCTTTAGTACAAAGTGCTTCATTGATAGATAATAAAGTTCTAAAAGGTGCTTCCCCACTGGAGAGGGGCGTGCAGGGGAGGGGCCTGTGTAATACCTTTCTTTAAAGCTAAAATCTTCCCATTCAGACTGTAGAATCATACCTGAATATTTTAAGCTAAAAAAATGTATAAGACTCTAAAGAATTTTTTTCTTTTAATTTTAAAAAGGATTCATCAATTTAAACAGAGTATCACAGGAGTAGCAGGACCATTTTGTTTACAAGAGAAGTGAGTTTTAAAGAAAACCAGAACACCTTGTTGTAGAGATTTCACAATATATGTTTGAATACGAAAGTTTTACCATAAGTGAGACCAACATATCTTTGTACCAAAAGTAGAATCTTCTTTGAAATGATACTCAACCAAAAAGTTACGGCAATAACAAGCAAAATAACAACTCACTTGGCAGGAGTAGGGGGGTATTAAGGTTTAAGTGGAAATTTCTCCCTAAGGGATACAGCCAGAGTCAAGAGTTAATGTCACTTGTATTATGGGCACATGCATATGCAATGCAACATCCCTAGTCAATCAAATGCAGTGGTATCTGCCAGGTCTTATCTTACCCATGCATTCTCTCCACAGTGGAAGTCCCTATTGGAACAGGGAGCTCATTTTCTTGAGGCAGAACATTCAGGAGCTGTTTACCTTTGTTGAGTTTCCTTACCTGAGAATCTTTAGTTGAAATTGTAATTTTCCACTTGATTTCAGAACTGTTACCTATGTTGTTCTTTTTAACTTAAACAGAAAGCACTTATCAAGAAGGAGTGAATCTTCAGCCCTGAAGTGATGGTATACAATTCAATAATCAGTTATGTATAAGTGCAAAAAATACATTTCAATAGGGCTATCGTGTCATATCTTCATCCCATTCTTCAGATTCTCACTGATTACATGTATGCGTGTGCTAAGGATTCTCACTGGTATTCTATTAGAATCCAAATATGTAATAGGCCTTTTGAAACTTTCTGGTAGTTTTTAGCTTTTAGGTCTTTACTATAAATCTTTGGAAATTGCTCAGATTTCAGCAGGTATGGTTTACAACACTGGCAAATTTTGATAAGATTACAAGAAAAATGTGGGGAAAATAGTCTCAACGGAAGGGGGTGCCCATTCCCTTTTGAATTCTGAAAAGGTTAGAAAAATTATATATGGGCCTAGACAGAAAAATAGCTAGAAGTCAGAAAGAAGCTCTAAAACGGCCAGAGGCATTTCCAGTCTTAAGTTCACTTCATGGTCTTAAATGTGACATTTTTGTTCCCAAGTGATCCTAGTTCAGTACCCATTCCAGAAGGGCACTTAGCTCACCTGGCCTCTCTTTACCTGTCATATTAGACCACAAAACATGAAAAATCCTTTCTACTCAAACAGTCCAGGGACTTACCACCCCCCACCCCCAGTGAAGATGGTGGTAAAAGCAAACCTTCTGCAGGTGGCCATAAGAACGTTTATTAGTTTATATCACAGATGCATAAATAGCAAGGCAAAACATCCACAATAGAATTCAAGTAATTTTTCTCAGAAACTGAAGTGCAACAGGCAAGAATGCTATTGGAACAATGTTATTCTTTTAAGACATCACCTCAATTAAAATAGGAAGCTGCCACAGACGTGAAAGAGTCGCAGGTAAATGGTTTTGTCTCTTGGTTTTTGAGAATGCAGACCATGAGATTCCTTGGCTGAATTTTGATCATGTACTTAAAGAGTCTGATGAAAACAAAGAGACTGGATACTCTTCATGAGCCAAAAAGTCTGGAGAGAATGTCACAGAGTCTGTTTTAGTCACCTTTTTTTGCTGCTTTGACTAAATGACCCAACCAGCACAACTGTAGAGGTGAAAAAGTTTCTCTGGTGGCTCACAATTTCATAGGTTTCAATTCAGAGACAGCAGGCTCCATTCCTCAGGGCTCCAGGTGAGGCAGAACACCATGACAGAGAGAAGCAGCTTACATGATCAGGAGGCAGGGAGAGTTTGTCTCCACTCTCCAGATAAAAAATATATATCCTATATCCACTCCCCCAACGAATCACTTCCTCCAGCCACACTCCACCTGCCTCCAGTTACCACCCAGTTAATCCCATTAGTGATTAATTCACTGATTAGGTTAAGGCTATAACCCAATGATTTCTTCTCCCAACCTTCTTGCATTGTCTCACATGTGAGCTTTTGTGGGACACCTCACCCCCAAACCATAACAGAATCTATTGTCAGTCTTCACCCAGCCCATAAAATTTATCTATTACAATTATTTCAAGATATTCACGTTGCAGAAATGTCACTACCTTTGCTATATAGATTTACTAGGATGGTAAGGAAAAAAAATAAACTTTATGTCTAATTAACATCATCATTGTCAATTTTTTTTCCTGAAAAATTGACAACTATAGGGAAGTAAAAAATTCTTAAAGCCATGAAAACTATGCTTTGAGAAGCCACCAACACTTAATTCAGTTCCTTCGCTTGCACTTGAAACTCACTTGTAGCCTCTTAGAGACAGAAGAGCTTTTTGTACCTTGTCTTTCTTCTCAGCGCTGTGCGTCACACCTGGGAATGCTGCGCCCACCAGCAAGTCTCTTTTATTTTAAAAGAATGATGAAGAGAGTTCCCTAGATGTCAGAAAGCTCCCAGGCTATCTCCCAGGGAACAACTCTTACTTACGGAAATGAGAATCTGTTCTTTTCGACTGCTTCTAGGCTGAATTAATCTTAAGTGGAAAGTTTTGGGTTTTTTTAATGTAAATTAAAGACTAACTAAATAAAATAGACTAAAAAGATGTTGGAAAGGTTATTTGTAGAGATACAATTTATCCATACAAGCTAGCCCTTTATGTTTGAGGGAGACTTTGAGCAGAGGTTACTGGGAATGTTGATGTCCCATTTTTTTAAAATCACTTGAAACAGGGGCTCCATGTTCTTTTTCTCCCTCCTTCCTGGTCAGGCTCCAAATGGCTGTGTGCCTAACGTGGGATCTTGTCAAGAAAGCACTTAGTATGACAGGTGAAGGTGCAGCCAGGTATGCTATCATCTAGTTGTGTTATTATCACCATAGACAGAAAAGAGGACGCTGCCCAGGGTTCTGTAGGTTAGGGGATTTTGCTGAACATATCCAAAACATACAGATTACACTTACCAAAGGAACCCTGCTACCTGTGTCACTTTGGACCCTTTGTTCAGCACTGGCACATAACTCTTAGTACCTGTCCTCACACTGCGTACCATTCCACATCCAGGAAAGAGCATCTATATACCTCTTTCTCTTGATTGCCACTGGGGACCTGGAAGAAGAGCTGTACTTTGGAGTAGGGAGGATTAGAACCACAGCAGAGGCATTTAGATAAAAGAAAAGGCAAATTAATTAACTTGTCAACCCTTTCTCTCAGATAGCATAAATGCAATAAATTCTCGCATAATGAAGTGTCATTTCCAAGTTGTACGGAAACAAACAGCTTCAAAGTCATCTACTAACTACAGTATTTTCTATAGCAGTTGTAAATGGTGGTTGGGGAACATTCTGTAATATTAAACATTAAAGAGTCCATATTACATCCAATTTGTACATATAGGCATGTATGTTAAATATAATAGGTGAGAAGCATCTTTATACTGGCATTTAAACAAACATGGAATACTAGACATGAGAATTTTTTTCATAAAAATACCTAATGAGATTTTATTAGATTTTGAAACAAAAAAATAACTCAGCTGTATTTAAATTATTTTAATATTCATTGAATATATTATGTACTAGGCTTCTCAATTTTAATTGAAAATATTAGAAGACTAAATTAAAATATATTTGAAGCACAATATTGTGATTCTTTATGTTCATTTAACTACATTTCTGTAAAGATACAACATTTGGAGTTTTATAAGATTTATTCAAACTTTGCATATTTGGAATACAAATATGATTTATTTTTCAATCCTTTAAACTATTACAATGATAAAGTTTAATTATGTGAAAAATATTTTTTATATTGGTCTAATGACTAAGTGTGCCAAAATAAAGACAATAAAATACATAAGGAATATAGAGCATCAATTAGTAAATAACATATATGACATATATATTATAATATGTAACATAAAGTATTAATTAGTAAATAATTACTAATTATCTCTTACTCATTCAAATATTTTTGCTCCAGAGACAGAATATGGAAATATACAAAAGAACAACTAAATTTAGTCATCTTTAATATTTTGCCAACTTTTAGTATTATGAAAAAAATAGTAGACTCGCATGTATCTTTTTTATTTTACTGTTATGAAAGTACATGTGGCAAGATAAAGAAGTGGGATATATTTGCTTGGCACTTTGATAACTTGGATTACAGTTATTAAATATGTCACCATGTGGCACAGAGCCCTTACCTGTTCCCAGACCCTGCAGTTTCTAGGGATGATTCTGAGTATTTGATCTTCTGCAGGTTAATTAATTTTCACATTGGTAAAATCAGACTGCTCACACTTTCTAAAGTGATGGTAACAATGACATGAAGCAACATAAAGTCCCTCACATAGTGAAAAGTCCCTCACATAGTGAAAGATGGTGAGAGTTCAGTCCTGGTGAGAGTTCAATTATGGAATTATTATTTCCCCACATGAAGTGACATCTAATAGTTTATGATATAGCCTATAACATGGTATTGTCTAATTAAATAGCAAGTAAGAAGCAGGGTATCATCTCGACAGAGACATTTAAATGATTGAAAACTAGAATGGTTTTATTTTTTAAGAAAACATTTAATGAGACATCATTAAGCTTCAAAGCACTAAAACAAACATTTCAACTGTATTTAAATAATTTTGATCATGCTTCCTAAACTGTTGGTGAAGATGTAATGAAATGATGAAACCATTAACACAGGAAGTGCATGAAAGATGGTGAGAATCCAATTATGGTCTTCATCGTTTCCTTACCTAAAGTACCTCTTAACTAGCCCAGTATAACAGGGTTCTGATTAAATGACTGGGCCAATGAAAATTGTTTCTCTTCCTTTTTTTCTTCCTTCCTTTGTACAGATAAAAAATGTGAAGATTCATTTGACAAAGCTTTCGCTGCAGTAGAACAGGCTGCTTTATAGCACAACATGCTGTCATTCTCTAATTAAGAGAGAGAGAGCCTGTGTAGTATTCTTGGTCTCCTTTGCAATGAGACCCTTTTGTAGGGGTATTTTCTTGATTCCTAGTCTTTTTTTTCCCCCTCTTGTTTGATTTACTGTTTACCATGTACCTCTCACTTTTATAATACCCAGCCCACAGCAAAATGTAGAAATTTGGGCTGGGGCTGGGACTCAGCGGTAGACAACTTGCCTTGCACATGTAAGGTACTGGGTTTGATCCTCAGCACCACATATAAATAAATAAAGGTATTGTGTCCATCTATAACTAAAAAAAAATTTACTCTAAAAGTTTAAGAATCACAAATTTAGGTTCTCAGTAGTCTTTACTTGAATTTTGCTGAAAATTCCTATAGATAGAAAAAATTTCTCTGAGTGGGTTAAAAAGGAAAGGAGGAGAAAGACAGCCAACAAGGGCTCTTTAACTAAAGCCCCTACCAAGTCATCTTCTATATTTCCAGGATTGAAATTGATTGCTCTTATATTACTAATGCTGCCTTGTTGACTAACAGAAAAAAAAAAAAACTATGCTAGAAATCAGAAAAGTAAAACACGGCTAAGAATCTACAATAACATTAGAGTAGAAAAGTAGAGTTAAAAGGAAAGTCAGATTAAAGCAATGCTAGAAGAACAATGCCTTTTGCTTATCACAAAATAAATAATTATAAGCTTAAAACAAATGTCACTGATAAATTCAAATACTATGTACATGACAGATTAGAAGCAATGGCCCCTGTTAAGACAAGTGTGCTGATTGATCAACCACCACCACAGCAAATTGTATGACTCAAAAAGTAGGAATGACTATTCCAACATGACCAGAAAATTTTCCTGATGGTCCTCTTAAAGTACTCACATCTGGCCCCATATTTCCTGTCATTTTACAGCTCAAAACCCATTTAGTTTCAAGTTTACTCTACCTTGCTCCCAAATTTACTCTTAGAAAGTACACTGAATGCCCCCACAACCTACTGTAACTCCCAACAGCCTTATTTTGACATTTAAGATCCTCCAAAACACAGTCCCACTCACCCATATAAAGTTTTCTTTCTCTTATATGTAGTCATCCAATGATTCAAAGTTTATATTTGTAAAAAGTACTTAAACATGCTAGGTCATTTTGTTTTTTATTTCTGCCTTTCTGGAAAGAAATCTTCCTCCTACCTCCTGTGTTATAAATCCAACTCATCCCTTCAGGTTCACCTATCTAAATTTCCCCAGTCACTAGCTGAACTGTTCCTGTAGCCATGCCACCTCAATTTCAAAGCATTTTTATACTTTTTTGTAACATTTTTAATATTGTGCCTTGCATTTCAGGCTTTATTTGATTATTGGCTTTTGTCTTTAGTGGGCCAGGTTCTTATGTGAGTTTCTTTTCTGTAGATTTCAATTTCAAAGCAGAAACTGTGTTTTAGTTATCTTTAGAACAATGGCAGCCTTTATATATCTCTTGAATTGATTATTGATATTGACTCCTAGATGTTTGAAGGCATTCCTAGATATACCTGAATTTAAAAATTGTGTAGAGAATATAGCGAAAGTTAAGGCATGTTATCAGTCAGCTTTGTGTTGCTATGACTAAAATATGTAACAAACACAACTCAGAGGAGGAAAGATTTGGTTCATGGCTTCAGAGGATTCAGCCCATGGTTGGCTAGCTTCATTACTCTGGGCCTGAAGGGAGACAGAATATCCTGGCCAAAGGATATGTTGGAGGAAAGCTTCCCAGTTCATGGCCGCCATGAAGTAGAGAGAAAGGGAGAGAGGAGTGATCTAGAGAGAAGATAAATCCTCTAGAGAACACCCTCTGTGACCTACTTCCTCCAACTAGGTCCTACTTCCCAGTAGTCCATCCAGCTTTCAGTGGATCAATCCATTTGATGACCATGATCCAATGTTTGCCTACAAACCTCACCTCTGACCCTTGATATATTGGGAACCATGTTTTCAACACACGAGCCTTTGAGGGGCATATTCTAGATCTAAATCACCCAGTCTGCTGGCTTGGTTAAATAACTTAATCTCTTGTGTAGAAATTTGCCTAAGTTTGCTGTTCAAATTTTCTGTTGTGATCTTGATACAATTAATCAATCAATAGGATTTGGTTTAGTTCCTATAATCAATAAAAATTCCTTGCTGATGTATCTATTCACTCATTTTTTTCTTAACATTGTGAGAACTTTTTGTGTAACTAAGTTCAACAAAAGAAATGTAAGAGAAAGTTGTACACTCTGGTGTGGTCCAGCAGCCACACAATAAAAGCTCATATCCTTTTTCCAAAGTGATATAATCTATTTAACTCCGATGCCTGCAAGCATTTATGCTTCCAATTCATTTTCATCTTCCAATGTCTTATTTTGTACTGTTTATATCTATAAGTTCCTATACGTCCTTTTGAACCTAGGTGAACGATGAAGAGTGAATATTAACAACACAATCTGCTAATACTCATCATCTAAATTTCTCGAAATTTCCACAAATCAGATCGACATCTACAGAAAACAGTTTGAGCTATGCCCTGCTCCATTTGGAATCAAAGCGATGAATAAGATAATCTCCAAGTTTCTTTCTTTCTTGCTGCTTTAAAACATCAAGAATTTGGGCACTGAGCACGTTTTACCATTAATGATCCCACAGCACAAATTGACCAAAACGAGATGCGCATAACCCAGACACCTTGGCTGAAGTCCAAAGAAAGTAATTACCTTCAGTCTACCTGAAATTCCCAGTGTAGTGAGAACAGGAGTCAGGTTTTTGTCTCCTGCTTGGCTGAACTATATTATGCAGCATCACCATACAGCAATAAAACAGCTGCTATCATTGACTGACTTCTACTTTCTCCCAGTTTGGGTAACTAAAGTGGCTCTCTATAAAATCTTTGGAACAAGAACTTGGACAGATAAGATCTGGAGATTACTTCATCTTTCTCAAAGACCCAGGAATTATGATTTTTCTCAAGGAAAATAATGAATGGCATTATAATCTCAATATTACTAAGAGTTTGCTACATGGCATAGACATGTTTAAAAGTACTAGTAGGAATTCATTCTCCATCATCATCAGCAAGAAGAAAAGTCAATGGAACATTTACAAAGACCTTCTAGCTACTTCAACAACAGCAATGGAAACTTTTATACCCTTACGATAAAGCACTTGTTATATGTTTGTTTGACCTATGATGCTAAACCCAGTGCATGAGAAACTTATGCCTATTTTAGGTGGTTCTCAGTAACATCATAGAATTTAATTTCTTCTTTTCAAGTAAAGTTATATTTTTAAATTCCTAATCTTAGAATCAGAAACCTTTTTTTTATATTTTCTGAGTGTCATATATTATTACATAACTTGGTAAACTACTATAGGGGAAACTCTTAATACCTGCCCTCTCTCAGAGATTTATTTTCTTTATTCAAGCTACATATAAAAATGGTCAAGTCTTTGTGCCTATCAATGGACGATCAAGGGAAATTAAAGTAACATCTCCCAAAAGGAATAGCAAATAGTCATTAACATTCATTGGAGACCTCACCATGTGCCAGGTTCTATGTTAAGGATGTGGCTGTATAATTTTACTTAATTGTCACAATAATCTTATAAAGCAATCTTAAGATCCTCAACTTAAGTAATGAGGATAACTGGTCTTTTAAAGGGAAATAACTTATATAATATCATAGAAATTGGCAGATTCAGAGTTTAAAGTTCAGACAGACTGACCCCGAATTTATAAATGTAAAGATTAGGGAAATTTTATTCTTCAAGTTTTTTTTTTTTGTTTTGTTTTGTTTTCTTTTCTTTTTGTGGTCCTGGAGATGAAACTCAGGGCCTCGTATGTGGGAAATTTCAAATACCACAGTTATCTTAGAAGAAGAAGGAGAAGGAAAACAAAAAAAAGGAAGGGGATGAGGGGGTGAGAAAGAGTACAAGAAAAGAAACATACTATGACAGTATCTAAGAAATTTCTAAAATTCTTTTTAAAAATCATTAAATTTTAATCTATTTTAAATACTCAAAAGGACTATTTACCCACATAAGATAATAACTATTGTCCTACCAGGCCTTCAAGCACCAAGGCATCTGAGCAACTTTGCTTCCAGAGGGCTTGACCAAACACAGTTTATCTTAAATAGGAGATTCAGATAACCGGTATAGTTTATGTGCTTGGAATTGAGCAAGAAAAGAAAAAGGAAATAAGAATTCATTAAAACACAATCCTTTTAGGGAATGTTTCTTTATTATCATAAAGCAATCAGTAATACTTGGAATAATGTAATGAGAGTAGCGGTAGCACCTGCTCATCCAAATAAGGTTCATTTAGGTTCACTTTCCTCTGCGGAGACATTAAAGTGAGTGAGCAAATATAATCAAGCACATTTGTTTGAGCCCTGTTGAAAATCAAATTTGTATTTTGTTTTTTTCCCCCTTTTGTTGTTGTCATTTAACACTTAGCTGTCCAGCAGAAAACGCACTAAAGGGCATAATTTACTTCTTATACATTGCAATTCATGGCCTGCTACATTAGTAAAAGAGAGTTAGATCCTAAGAGAATGGGCTACTCATGCCATCAAGGAATTTTAAAGCACACTCCCTTCTGATAAGAGGACTGGGTGGAGGAGAGGTTTGATTGAACAAGTGACATTTAATCTTTTATGTCAGGTGTGCCCAAACCCTTCACAAATGTTTTCAATTGCTCAAAAGTCAGCTCTCTTATTTCATAAGGTAGTGGTTTACAAAACTTGGCATCGATCACAATCACCTTAAGGGGTTTACGACAGATGGCTGGGCACCACACCTTTCCCCAAATTTTTGATTAGTACTTCTAAACTGAGGCCAAGGATGGGCAAAAATAACCTTTCCTCCTCTACATTGTTCTTGTCAGGTCTTTTGGTCACAGAGATGAGAAAGCTCATTACAACAAGGGATGGGTTCCATCTGTCCCTGAAATATAGCTCCACCTGCTTTTTCGTTAAATGGAGTACCTTAGAAACCTGCCAAACAATTTTTCTTTCTCCTTGCCAGCCAGACTTCCAATTTTATCACTTACTCTTGAAAATATAACAATCCTTTCATTTGTCCTTCTCAATGATACATGCTGATTTAGTTTAAGGAGTTAGAACCACCCATACGGACTATACAATTACTGGCTTTTGGAGACATATCCCAGATCACTTGATCAGACACCATGATGTAAGAGTTGAACAAGTCTTGCTCCTCTTGGGTTGCCCAAAGTCACCATGACTCACACAGAGAGGGACCCAATGCTGGTCTTGGATTCTCATCCAGACTTCTAGGAACAAGTCAAAAGGTAGATTTCCGCGCTATACAGCAGCTAAGAGCATATATGTGGCTCCTAGAGCTTGGCTTGCTTTTCTTTTCAAGGCTGTAGGGTGACCAACTCCTGGTTTATCCAGGACTATCCTACATTTAAAAATGTTAAGCCCCACATCTAGGAATTCTTTCAGTCCTGAGCAACCAAGATAGTGTAACACCCTATTTGGAATACACTATTTAATGGTGATTCTTTCCTGTTTTCATTTGGGAAACTTGTGGTCTTTCAAAATAAAAGGATATATATATATATATATATATATATATATATATATATATATATATATATATATAAAGCTTGGCATGATGGTACACCTGTAATCCCAGGAGCCAGGGAAGCTGAGCTGAGCAGGAGAATCATAAGTTCAAAGCCAGCCTAAACAACTTAGCAAGGCCCTAAGCAACTAAGTGAGACCTTATTTCAAAATAGTATTTTTAAAAGTCTGGGTATGTGAGTCAGTGGTTAGCCACACCTGGGTTCCATTCCCAGTACAAAAAAAAAAAAAGACACTTTATTCAGAAGAAGGAAGCATAGATCTAGGCATCAACCCTGAGCTCCTCCACATACCAGAAACAAAGCAGTCAATAAACAGCTGATCAGAGAGGTGGGTGACATAGTAAACATTCTAAGATTCAATATTGGACATCTTGAAACTCAGAGGGAAAGGAAAGCTCATTATCAGGGCAGAATATAAGGATGTAATTCCTTGACTCTGAGCCTTGACCAAGGAGAAAGGGAGAGGAAACGCCCATAATGCTTACTTCCTCTACAGCCCTGAAAAGAAAAGTGAATCAAATTTAAAACAGGACAGGGGAATCAGACAATGAAGGAGATCATACAGTTTTACCCAAATTTTGGACTGAAAGCTGTGCCTAGTCTCCCTGAAATAAACTAAATCAGTGCAGATTCTCCCCACCTAGGAAACACCTGTGAAATAGATTGTCTCAGTTATCTATCCAGAAGGAACTTGGAGACAGTGTTGCTAGCTGAAGGTTGCCAAAGCCCCCTCCCTTTCACCAAGGACAAGGGGGTGAGGTGGACCTGGCCCAAGAGCAAATCACTCCCGGGGAAGGCTAACCCCCATCTAGCACTCCCCCACAGCCTCTACAGGAGCTCAGATGAAGATGGGCCAACTAGCACCCTAATCCCAACAAAGTAACAGGTCAAATCCCAGTGATGTGCAGCCCCTGACAGGAGTGGACATTCACTAATTCAGAATTGCCAGTCACAGAAGCTCAGACAAAGGTGAACCCACTGACACTCTCCTCCAGTTTCAGGGACTGGACCCTGTGATCCACATCAGCCAGAGTGAAAGCTTCTGTTTTACAGACCACCCACAGAGAGCCTGAATTCACAGGCCTTATTGCAGCCAGCCACTAGATCTATGCCCCTATAAAGAAACCCCTTCAGAGGGAAGCAACAAACAAGAGCCCTGAGCCCTACACCCCTACACGCAACAGAAATACCCAGCAGACACAACACCTTCCAAGCACTGAGACATGGGCCTCTGAGCCGACAAACAATCCCTGGCTGGTGAGAAAACCACAGCAACCAGGGAAGTACCTCCTACACCCCAGCACCTCTAGCAGGGTTCATAGCTGTGGTCTCAATTCTCACTCAGACACATGAACTCATAGAAGATAGTTCCCGAGGTTAACCACAAGCAGCCAACAGAGAACCTCATATGTAATAATGGCAGGACACCCCAAAAAGGGCCTGACAGAGGAGCATCTCACGGACAACAGGCAGCTGCTGGTGAAATTCAAATTGGAACACTCAATAAGAAATCTCCCCACCTCAGCATGGAATATTGTATTTAGCTCTAGAGTCAATTTTTATTTTAAAGATATTTTTATAAATATCTTAGGTTTTTGATCCTATAGATACTGCTTTTAATTAATAAAAGTTCTCTTGTTCTTTGGTATTACAGAACTCAACCCAATTGATTGTCATTGTTTTGTATTAAAGCACTAACTGAAACCATTCTATCTTGGCTTTCCTAGTAAAGGTTTACACTTGCATCTTTTTGCCTCATTTTCTCCTCTTTTATTAGCTGTTCTTACCTCAAATCTCTCTCCACATTGTTTTCTTCTTTTTAATCTTAATTTGTACTGTTTTTCCTATCATTTCTCTCTTTTTTTTTGGGGGGGAAGGGGGTGTATTAGAGCTTGAACTCAGGGACATTCAACCACTGAGCCACATCCCCAGCCCTATTTTGTAGTTTATTTAGGGACAGGGTCTCACTGAGTTGCTTAGTGTCTCACTTCTGCTGAGGCTGGCTTTGAACCTTTGATACTCCTGCCTCAGTCTCCTGAACTGCTGGAATTACAGGCAAACAGCATGGTGTGGGCATGGTGGTACACACCTGTAATCCCAGTGGGTCCAGAGGCTGAAGCAGGACAATCACAAATTCAAAGCCAGACTCAGCTAAGGTGCTAAGCAACTCAGTAGACTCTGTTTCTAAATAAAATAGGGCTGGGGATATGGCTCAGTGGTCAAGTGTCCCTGAGCTCAATCCCTGGTAAAAAAAATTAAAAAATAAAAAATAAACAGCATGGTGTTGGCATCAAAACAGTGTGGTACTTGATAAAGGTGATAAAAACATATGGGAGGGAAAAAAAAAACTTTTCAAACAAATGGTGCTGGAAACATGGGAAATTCATAGAAGAATGAAACCAGATCCTTATCTGTTACCATGCACAAAAGTGAACACAAAGTGGATCAAAAATCTAAGAATCAAGAATGGATAACAAAAATGTGGCATTTATACACAATGGAGTATTACTCTGCATTAAAAAATGACAAAATCATAGAATTTGCAGGGAAATGGATGGCATTAGAGCAGATTATGCTAAGTGAAGCTAGCCAATCCCTAAAAAACAAATGCCAAATGTCTTCTTTGATATAAGGAGAGTAACTAAGAACAGAGTAGGGGTGAAGAGCATGAGAAGAAGATTAACATTAAACAGGGATGAGAGGTGGGAGGGAAAGGGAGAGAGAAGGGAAATTGCATGGAAATGGAAGGAGACCCTCAGGGGTATAAAAATTACATACAAGAGGAAGTGAGGGGAAAGGGAAAAAATACAAGGGGGAGAAATGAATTACAGTAGAGAGGGTAGAGAGAGAAGAGGGGAGGGGAGAGGAGGGGAGGGGGGATAGTAGAGGATAGGAAAGGCAGCAGAATACAACAAACACTAGTATGGCAGTATGTAAATCAATGGTGTATAACCAATGTGATTCTGCAATCTGTATACGGGGTAAAAATGGGAGTTCATAACCCAGTTGAATCAAAGTGTGAAATATGATATAACAAGAACTATGTAATATTTTGAACAACCAACAATAAAAATTTAAAAAAAAAGATCTAAGAATCAGACCAGAAATTTCACAACTACTAGAAGAAAACATAAGCTCAACACTCCAACATACTAAAGAAGACACTGATTTCCTTACCAATACCTCTAAAACTCAAGAAATAAAACCAAGAATCAATAAGTGGGATGGCATCAAATTAAAAAGCTGTACAATAAAGGAAACAATTAAGAGCATGAAGAGAGAGCCTGCAGAATAACAAAATCCTTGCCAGATACTCCTGTGACAGGGGATTCATATCCGAATATATATAGATACTGCTTTTAATTAATAAAAGTTAATTAAAATAACTTTTTATTATATATATATATATATATATATATATATATATATACTTAGGATTTAGATATAACCTCAATGAATAAATGTGTGAAAGAATTAAACAAACTTTTCTCAAATGAAGAAATACAAATGACCAATAAATATATGAAACACTGTTCAACATCCTTAGCAATCGGGGAAATGCAAATCAAAACTTCATTGAGATTTTGTCTCACTGCATTCAAAATGACAGCCATCAAGGATATAAATAATAATCAATGATGGCAATAATGCAGGAGGGAAGGTATACTCATACGTTGTTGGTGAACTGTAATTTAGTACAACCAATTTGGAAAGCAGATTGTAGAAAATCAAAACAAAACAAAACAGAAACATCCTAAATAAATAATATAATTTTATGCCTCAGGACCCTAGAAAAGGAAGAACAAACTAATTCTCAAATTAGTAAAAGACAGGCAATAATTAAGATCAGAGCTGAAATTAATAATATTTTTAAATGTTATTAATCCTAAAAAATTAAAATAAAAAATAAAAATCTTTCTTTTCTTCCTATCTTTTAGCAAGCAAATATAAAATAAGAATTTCATATATAAAAACTTGGATGATAGTTTGTCAATATGAAAACTGACTCTAGAGAACAAATAATTCATTTAATTGTTATTTTTTAAATATGATCTCTCAAGAATGCTAATAAATTCTTATAAAATGACTTTTTGTATAAATGATCAAAATTGAGAGACCCAACTTACTTTAGATGCATAATAGTTGTAGAAGAAATATATGCTGTATTTGAAAAATAAAAACCATAAGCATTGTTGAAAAAAAAAACCCTCAAGATCTTGGTCCCAGGAGAGCAGAATATAAGTAAACATTTCCTTCTATCACCAAAAAAATCTCAGCAAATCCTCACATGATATCTATTCACAGTACATAATTGATCCATGCCCATATTATTTTAAGCACTTTTTTTATATTGAAAATAAAACTTCATGAACTTACTCTTTTATTTTGCAACATTCATCTGTCACAGTTGAAAGACTCTCTTTACCTTCACTGGTAATTGTTAGACTGTATATAGGCTGAAGATGTGGATGAATTTCCTGACACTTACTGGTTTCTTCCATTTTCATTGTCAATTCACCTTAACATATAAATGGCTAGCAACACAATACCCTATCGTTATATTTAGTTTTTAATAGAGGACACATGAAAGCATACAACCTTAATCTCAAGGGCATTTTAAGTACTAAATTGGTAAATTAGTAACTGGTTATGTTATGGTTTCTAAGTTTCCCCCAAAGCCTCCTGTGTTGAAGACTTGGTCTTCAGCTGATGGTGTGTGATGGAAGATATGTGGGTTTCGTCTTGTTGGAGAAAGTGGGTCATTGGGAGTGTGTTTTTAAAGAGTACATTTTGTCACTGGCCCCTTGTACTCTCGTGGTTACCATGAGCTGAGCAGCTTTTCTCTGCCACAGGCTTCTGCAATGGTTCTAGGCAGCCACAAGCCGAAAAGCCATGGAGTCAAGTGACGGTCAACGGAAAACTCTGAAATTATGAGCCAAATGAATCTTTCCTCCTTTTGGTTTGCTTTGCACAGGTATGTTCTCACAGTGACAGAAAGCTGACTTACATAGGCCAAAAGTGAATTGTTTGTCAATTTAAAACAATATTGTATTAGATTTGTTGCATTGTATTCTCACCTGATTGTCATTTAATCAGGTCCTCCGGAAGATAACTAAAGTACAGAGTCAGTAGTCACTAAAATATTTGTTGAATGGATAAAAATGTAGAAGCTTTTGAAAGTTGTCCCAGGTGTATCACCATAGTCACTCATTGCTCTTGCTTCATATAAAACTGACTTTTCATTCCAACCAGCAACTTCCATCTTCTTCCTGTTCCTCCACTTCTAAGCAATCACCATCACTCCTCCAGTTACCTAGGCTGGAAAGCTAGTTTGTTGGTAGGATAGCTAACAGCTCTTATCTAACTACTGAATAAAATTCATACATATAAAATATTTTCAAGTAATCAAAATTAAAACTGTATTATTTGTAGCAGTTCTAACCCAAAGCTATATTGGTCCTTGAATCTGGGTGTTCATGTCTCTCCTATAGATCTTTAACCAATTCTGGTAATTTCCAGAAAGAAAGAGCACTATATAGTACATTTTGATCTATAGGGAACAATAAACTGGGAGAAGTAGAACCAAGCTTTCAGCATAATTTTCTTTAAAAAAAAAAAAAAAGGAACATCCCTCAGCTGATAATCTAATGAACTAGCCCAGAATAGAGTCCTAATTTTTTCACATGTTTTCCTCTTAAAAAATACTGTTTAAATTCATTTAAGAAATCACAGAGTAAAAGGCAATAGTACGTACAATTATTGTGACAAAAACCTAAGAAAATAAATATTTGTAAAAATGAATAATACTTCTAGAATATTTTAAAGAAATATGATTCTCAATTTCCAAGAAAACAAGCTATAGAGTTTGCAATACGTTAGGCATTCCAAGGAATAGTGATATTCCACTTTTGTCACCATTTCTTGGAAAAGACAAGACTCTGGGATTTTCACCTCTGACAGGCTCCAGACTGATCAGGTAACCCCACTGAACACACATCCAAACATCCAACAGCTCAGGATAGCTCAGAGAGGATACAACATCATTCTCTAGGAAAAAGTTTGTACATTCTATCAAGTTCTTTATATAGGATTCTGTCCTCAGTAGATAAAATGAATAAGCCCAGGAACCAAGCAGTGATTGCAAGTATAATCCTTCTTGTAGTCACTTTGAATGATCCAATAGGGAACTCAGTAGATAAAATGAATAAGCCCAGGAACCAAGCAGTGATTGCAAGTATAATCCTTCTTGTAGTCACTTTGAATGATCCAATAGGGAATTTTATACTTGTTGCCAGTACTTTAAAGGATCTGGTCCCCATATGGAACACACTGTATCCAGATCACATTGAGTTGTAAGTATGGTTGATAGATGAGTTCCTTTAGACCTCTTGAATCCAGAGATCAGCAGGTAAGGATAGGATTAGACATTGTGGCTAATCTGTCTCAAATTATCAGGAAGAAATAACCCTGCTGTTATATAGTGGGGTCCAGATGACCTATTCAAGTGCACCTGTAATTACTTGCTAAATTATTACTTCAGTTGATAAGATACAGTAATCAAGGCCTCGGAAGAGCACGGAGACAGGGGTTTTATAACTCACAGGGACAAGAATTGGGATCCGTTTCAGCTGAAAAGAGGCCTCTTTTCCAAAATGTAGGATTATTATGTGGCTCATATGAGGTACTGGCATAAGGACTCAGCCACCTCAACCCAGTGTGGGACAATGCCAAGAGCTATAGTGCTCCGTTGGGTCAGGATTTTTCAGGTTGCTTTTCCGTTCAACTTCTCCCTCTGCCCAGTCATTGTTCTCCCTCTCATTCACAGATGCTGAATGCTAAATAGATATCTCACATCTCAAACCCAACCTGAAATTACTGAAAAAGGATCTGCAAAGATTTGAAAACTGAGTTTCTAGGAACATATTGGGATGTATATTCCACAAGGAGAAAACTCATGCTGATGAGTGATCATTACAATTGCACTCTATGACCTGTTGGAGCAAAAGACAGTTCCAATTAAAAGACTTTTCTGATCTGGAGAACCTACACTTGAATGTTGGCTTAACTCTCCTAGAAGTTTATATTGTCCACAGCATTTGCAAAGACATGTTTACATCGAGAAATTAACCCCAAAGCATTTTGAGAGGAGGGAGCAGACCTCCAATACCACTGTAACTAAATTCTGTCTAGTCATTGTAAATATTTATCTATCAATTTTGACAGATAGGGGCCAGCTTGAGGTTTTAAACTTGAATATAAAAATGTAAGGGCTTATTCAATTTTTTACCATTTTATTGAATATACTTGAAATCTGTTTTCATAGTTGTTTTTTTTTTTGATAATTGTGCCATGACATTGGAAAACCATCAAATATTAAGAAAACTTTTATAAATTCCTTTTCTGGTGTAAATGTTGTTAAGTGGTTCTCAATCAGAGGTAATATTGCTCCCCACAAGATATTTTGCAACATTTAGAAACTTTGGGGATTGCTAAAATAAAGGGAGTGCTACCAGAATATAATGAGTAAAGAGGCCAGTGTGTTATTAAGTTTTTTTTATCACTGTGACTAAAATATCAGACAAGACCAGTTTAGAGGAGCAAAAGTTTATTTGGAGATCATGGTATTAGAGCTTCAGTCCATGGTCAACCAATTCCATTGCACTAGGCCTGAGTGAAGCAGAACATTATGGCAGAGGACATGGTAGAGGAAAGCATCTCAGCTCATGGCAGCCAGGAAGTAGAACGAGAGTGAGTGAGGACCAACAGACAAAATATAATGCTCAGAGGCATGATCCAGCAACATTCTTCCTTTAGCCATGCCCATCTGCCTATGGGTACTTTCCAGTAGTCCACTCAAATTATTAATGCATCAATAGATTAATCTACTCATAAGGTTACAGTTCTCATACTCTAATAACTTCACATTGTTGTATTGTTACATGAATTTTCGGGGGGGGGCACCTTATATGCAAATTGTAACAACCAGGAATGCTGCTAGTCATCCTATGATACACAGGACAGGACCCACAACAGTGAAGTCCTGCCCCAAATGTCCATCATGTCAAATTTGAGAACCCCTGCCCTAGATGAATAACCTTGTGGGAATTACGTACCCTCCTACCAAGTACATTCATTTCCTTTTATTGTCATAACAAATAATGGCACCTGTGGTGGCTTGAAAAACACAGATATTTTTAGTCTCTTATATTTTGGAGGCCACAAACCTGAAGTTGGTTGGACTTGGCTACAGTCAAGGTATTGGTAGGGTCAGTTCCTTTAGGCAGGGTTTAGGGGTATTTGATTTCCTTGCCTGATCCAGCTTATAGAGGTCACCTGCCTCGTGATCCTCTCCTGCAACCCCTCAACCTCAGCTTTCCTCCTCCCATTTCCTATGTATTTCTGATTCAATTGCCCCTCTCTCACAAGCCCCTGTGCTATGCATCCATTCCACCTTGGGAACTCAGATAATCTTTTCCTCTCAAGATCTTTAACTTAATTACATTTGCAATGTCTCTTTTTTAATATTAGGTAACATTCTCAGGTTTCAGAGATTAAGGTAACTTTGGGTAGCCATTATTCTATTTACCACACTAAACCTCAGTTTTCTCAAGTGCAAAGTCCAAATAATGAGAGTAAGTACTTCCTAGAGTGGTTGTGGGTATAAGAAGGTTGAGGATATGTATATCTCTTAGCTGAGTGCCTGGCACATAATTACAGCTTACATTATTGTGTCCTTACAAATATTTTTTAAAATAGCATTTATTCATAACCTCTAGAGCTTTATCCATGATGGCAGGCACAAAACGTGTTTCTACATATCTAGAGTGCTTCTGGCACACCTCTGGCTTTGGCAGAGTGAAATATTTCAACTGGTCCATCTTATTACATGGGTGGTCGAGTTATTGAACTCTATTGACAAAGGGCTGGATTTTCCAGCAAGATGGAGCTTCATTAAAATTCTGCAGAGACTGAAAATTCAATAATCTTTCTCACAAAGCACTGCATGAGCAGGGCTGATTAGGCAATTTCTTTCTCATTCCATTCCTTTTGCTAAAAGCATTGCTACTTCTTGTTTGGTACAAAAAGACAATCATTAAATGAGCATTCACTATAGGTGATTAAGCGGAAAGTTTTAAAAGTGCACTGACTCCTTTCTCAAGGCCTAATTGAGGACTTGAGGGGGGAGTGGAGAACTAAGTAAAAGAAAATATCATTACCATATTCTGATCTAAAATACAGAAATTATGATGCTAATAGCTACTTTCCAGTTTACTTCTTTTAGACTTGCTTTTTTCTTGTTTGCTCAAAATTGCATTTTTTTTCTAACATCCGATTGCCTTCTCTCTTCTACTGCCCAACCCTCTGTCGGCTCTCCTAGTTCTCTCTGGGAAAATTAACTTGTGAGATACAGCACACACAACTGTGCCCGCTGAGCCTCACATTTCTCTCATGTTTGGAATTCAGATGGTTGGAATTCAGAGCAGATAGCTTCAGGTATCTTTTCATCCCAATGTAATATCTAAAACTTGATTGCACTAATGGAACGGTTCCCGAAACTCCTCCTAGCACATTTAAGTTAAATTTTAGGATAAAGACTGTGTTGCCTTCCCTTTGCATCTACATATAACCCCCCCCCTCTCTTGATGGATAGATAGATCCATTTTACTCTTCATTTTCCTTTTTCTGTATCAGGCATGGATTTACAAAGGTTTCTTTAGTATCTCTTTGACTCACTGATACATAGTAAGTACCTAGAAGAACATCAAGATACTTACTATGAGTTATTCAATAAGTATTTACATAATTAATTAATTACCTAATAAGTAATAACAGATAAGATCAGTCCCATATAGATGTCTTATCTAGAACTGTAACTTGATGAGGTTCTTTACCTTGACTCCTTATGAAAGTAATAATCTACACCATGAAGAAAATGGTTGGCAATTATTCTATACTTAATTATATTGAAAACAAATATAAATGTTATCTACTGCGGTTTGGATAGAAACTTTCCATTTTCCTTAATTAAGGAGTTCTTGAAACATCTTTACTAGGTATTCCTAAAATATCCCTCCTATAATGGTTCATATTCTATATGTTGTACTGTTCAAGTTCTGTGGTTCCCCTTAAGCTCGGGCCATTCAGTTATTGTTCCACAACAATTTGCTCTAGGATGTTATTTTCTCGGATCAGTCATTTCATCCTCAATATTATCTGCAAGCCCCACAGTTTGTTTCTCGGTGTCATGAACTAACAAATGAAGAGAAGTACCCTGAATCTGGCAGGGGAGAGGAAGGAGAGGAGTCATGCGCCTTCACACCTCTTCCCACTCCATAGACCCTGCGTGATGCTTTTTGGGCTGATGTTGAGGTCAATATGTGGTCTAAGTAGCTGAATGAGATGGACAACATGAAATGACAATTTAAAAAGGCAGTATCATCCTAATGTTAAGTGAAGTTAGCCAATCCCCCAAAAACAAATGCCAAATGTTTTCTCTGATATAAGGAGGCTGACTCATAGTGGGGTAGGGAGGGGGAGCATGGGAGGAATAGACCAACTCTAGATAGGGAAGAGGGGTGGGAGGGAAAGGAAGGGGGCAGGGGATTAGCAAGGGCAGTGGAATGTGATGGTTATCATTATCCAAAGTACATGTATGAAGATGCAAACTGGGTGTCAGCCTACTTTATATATAAACAGAGATATGACAAATTGTGGTATATATGTGTAATAAGAATTGTAATGCGAAAAAAAGTACATGTATAAAGACATGAATTGGCGTGAACATACTTTATATACAAAGATATGAAAAATTGTACTCTATATGTGTAATAAGAATTGTACTGCATTCCACTGCCGTGTATTTAAAAAAATAAAATCAATAAAAAACAAATACATAATGTAAAAGAAATAATCTGAAAGCAGAAAAAAAAGGCAGTGTCGTCCTTGTGACAAGCTGTATAAAAGCAAAAGGCAGAACAGCTGCTCCATGAGCCAAGAAGGGAAATCACATGCAGGGGAATCAGAATTACACCTCAGGATTCACAGAGATTGCCTCGGGTGCTGAGACGGTGCCTGAGACAGCTGGGAAGCTGCCACCCCTGACAGCTTGATGGGTCAGTCTAGCATGTTGCTGGAAGAGCTGAACTTGTGGTCTTTGAGGAAGGGGTTCAGGACAATCCTGACTGTAGAAGACAACAAAGAAAACAGTAAGTTCATCATGTGTTTTGGCACAGCCAAAAGATAACTAACATCCATGTAATAGTCAACTGAAAACATGAAGCTGGAAAGTCTTTTCACACTGAAGAACCCAAGCTCTATGTGCCTTGCTCTTCCTTCTAAACAACTCTGATGCTCTATTTAAAATCATACTGCGAGCAATCAATGTGTTCAACTCACACGATTAGCTCTTTCAATTTATTGGCTATCTCCCTTTTTCATTCTGGAAACCCCTAATCTCAAAAATCTTTTTCACTTTCCTTGAAAGACCCTACTCTCATGTTACTGCTTAGGAGGAAAAAAAAAAAAATTAGTTTTCAGTCCTGCACAACTTCATGTGAACGTGAGATGATTGTTTCCCCTGACTCAGGAGAATTTACATTTTAAGCTCCATAGTTCCATCAGTGTAAGAGAAACATTCTATCATAGAAGGAAAATTCTAGAATCAGAAGTAATTTAGCAATTTCTTGCTCTTGGCATTTTAGAGATCAAATAGGAAAAAGGTTATGGAGTGAAAATAAGAGATTTCTTTTTCCTCCAGGCACTTTAACCCCAACCATGGTTACTAATTCAAGGATATATTTTAGCGTGGTTGAAGGGAGGAGCACAGCTGATTATCCTGTCTTGTTAACCGAGTGTTTTGCAAGAATTAACTCAATGTTCTCACATTTGAGAAAAAAGGCAACAACATTGTACATTCTTATTTGGTCTGTGACTGAAGAATTCAAAAATATATTCCACTTACATTTAAAGTAATACCTGAAAGAGAGACTTACATCTGTTATTTCACTATTTGTTTTCTATATGCCTTGTAGCTATCACTGTTCAGCTAAAGGTTTCTCGATTTAGTTGATATTTTTGAAGAACAACTTTTGGTTTTGTTGATTTATTCTACTGCTTTTCTACCTTCTACTTTCTTATCATTTATACTTTAATCTTTATTATTTGCTTCCTTCTGATAGTTTTGGGTTTAGTCTGATCTGTTGCTAATATTGATGTTCAAATTGAAAGTTGAAGCTGCTGATTTGATATTTTTCTTCATTTTTAATGTAAGGAATTATAACTATAAATACCCGCTTCCCCCTGCCCAGCACTGCTTTGGCTGCATCCAATAAGATTTGGTATATTATGCTCTTCTCTCACTCATCTCCAAGTATTTCTATTTTTCCTTGTGATTTCTTCATGGATCCATTGGTAGTTTGTGTCTTATTTAATTTCTACAACTTTATGAATTTTCCATTTTCCATTGCTTCTATTAATTGATTTCTACTTCACTTGTGAGCAAAGAAAATACACTGCATGATATCTCTCTTTTTAAATCTATAGAGACTTTACTTGTGGCCTAACATATCATCCGTCTTGGGCAATGTCCCGTACGCACTTGAGGAAAAACTGTGTTTACAACTGTAATGGGGTGAAGTGCTCTTCTCTTTCCTGTCTTACTAGATATAACTATTTTGTCTACTTCTGTGCATGTCTATTATATCTAGATTAAGTCCTCTAGTCCCTTACTTGCCTGGTTTTTCTGTGCACTATTGAGGATGGGATACTGAAGTCTCCAACTTTCATTATAGAAGGATTTCTCCTTTCAGTTCTGTTGGGTTTTGTTTAATATATTTTGATGGCTTGTAAAATATTAGGTACACACGTGTTTGTAATATCTATATCATCATGAAGTATTAAATTTAATATATAATATAATTGGTCTCTAGTAAACTTTTTTGATATAAAAATGTATTTTATCTGATAAACAGCTACCCCTGTTCTATTTGGTTACCATTTTCATGGAATATCTTTTGCCACAGCTTCATGTTCCAACTTATTTGCATTTTTGGTCTGCAGTGAGTCTGTAGACAGTATATAATTGGATCATGTTTTTTAAATCCTTTTTTTAATGTCTGTCTTTTGATTGAAGAATTTATTCAATTTATATTTAAAGTAATATCTGAAAGAGGGACTTACTTCTGTTATTTTAGTACTTGTTTTCCATATGCTTTATAGCTTTTGTTTCCTTATTTCCTGCATTACTGTCTTCTTTTATGTTTAGCTCATTTTTTTGTAATGAAACATTTAAATCCCTTTCTCATCTCTTTTTGTGTATATTCTATAGCTATTTTCTTGGTGGCTACCATAGCGATTACACTTAAAATCTTATAATTATAACACTGTAAATTAAATTTACACCATCTAATTTAAATTTATACTAGCTTAACTTGAGCTACATACAAAAACTCTGCTTCATTACAGCTCTGTCTCCTTCCCTTTCAGTCATTGATGTTGCATTACATATTTATATACTGTCTGTCCAAAAAAGTAATTAATAATTTTAATGCATTTTTCTCTTAAATTATGTAGAAAAAATATGGTGTTAGAAACCAAAGTACAATATTACCAGCTTTTAGACTAATATTGCTTTTCCTTAACTATATTATTCTCTTAAATCATATTTAAAAAGTGGGATGAGAAACCCACTAATAGCACTAGCTTTTATAAATATTCATATATTTATCATTATCAAAATCTTTATTTTCCTCATAGGGCTTTCAGTTACTATCTAATCCATTCATTCTAATCTACAGGACTCCTTGGAGCATTTCTTACAGGACTTCTCTAAATCTCAACCATATACCCCAACATGTAATTGATAATGTCTTAATTTCTATCTCACTTTTGAAGAAATCTTGCTAGATATAGGATTTTTGGTTGACAAGTTTATCTTGAGCACTTTGAATACATTCATCCAATGTAGCTAATGAGAAATCCTTTTCAAAAATGAAGTATACAGGACTCAGATTGTGGCTCAGTGGTAGAACGCTTGCCTAACATGTGTGAGGCACTGGGTTTGATCCTCAGCACGCATAAAAATAAATAAATAAAATAAAGGTATCTTGTCCATCTACAACTAAAAATATTTTTTTAAAAAATAAGTATATATACTTATATACACACAGTAGATTTTTGAAAATTTAGCTAATACCAATGGCAAATTATTTGTTTTTCTTAAATAATTGACTGAAATGTATACTATTGTATTATGATGCTCCCATTGAGAATTGCTTTATAGCAATCAGTTCAGTAAAACAATGCAGCATAGTAAAGAAATGAATCTTTTATAAGAATTTCATGTTTAATTATAAGCCTAGTTGGAGGAAGAAAATGACATTTGGGGCAAATATCTGTTTATGGCCTGCAAGGTGTATGAGACTATCTTTTTCCTCTCTCCTACATGGGTAGCAGTCTGCAGACTCTTCTCTCATAACATATGTAAAACTTCCTGCCTGACTCAGCACTGAGCAGAACAATGAAGTGTTGTGTATTTAGAGTTCTGTATTTGAAGATTTACAAATATCAAAACTTTTCTCAGAACTGATAAACTTTTAAAAATGTGCTATTCCTGAATTTCTTTCTTAAATATAAAATGCTGATCTTAACACTTTTTCTTTACAATTTGGAGTCAGTATTATAACCATTCATTTTCACCAGAGTGTTCTAAGCTATTCATGATGTTTCTGCCTCCTCTCTCAGGATCAGTCATCATCTCTTGCAGCAATTACAATACCTATCTCCAATACAAATAGAGCTGGCAAAGCTACAAAAACATGAAATAAAAGTAGCAACTGCACTTAATCTGAGACCCAATTTTCTCACTCATAAAATAAAGACAATCATTGTGAGAATTAGAAAACAAAATACATACAGCTCTGGCATTCAATGGTAAACACCAACATGATATTTAGCAACCCAATACAATAGTAGGTGTAAGAGGAGGTAGATGAATAGGTACAGTTGTAAGTAGTAGGAAGCTTATGCTGGCACTCAAAAGTACAGATTCCTCTTGAGTTGTGATAAATTACAAACTCATTGCAAGTTAAAAATATCATGAGTAAAAAAACTCATTGCAATTTAAAAATATCATGAGTAAAAAAAAATAATGCACTAAATGCACCATCCTAACAAACATCATGGCTTAGCAATACAGTGCATTATAGAATAATGGTCATTTATACCCAAGTTCAAGTACCTAACAACTGGGATATATGGCTGGCTGCTATTGCCCAGTATTGTGAGAGTATTATACTATAATATGCTCACTCAGGGAAAGATCAAAATTCAAAACTCAATGTACTATTTTGAGTATTACATTTGCACCATTGTTTAAGTTAAAACATTATAAGTTGAACCATCCTAAGTCAGAAACCATCTGTATATAAACTGTCATATCTTCCTGTTGTCTGGCATCCCTGAACCTACCTATTAAATTCTACTCACCTTCTAAAACATAATTCATACATCTCCACCACCATGAATCCAGAATTAAACCACATTACAAACAGAGTTAAACCTATAAAAGATACATATGAGGTGACTTATTAAGAGAAATTGCCTTAGAAAATTATTGGAGCCAGGTGTAGTGGTGCATGCCTATAATCCCAGGAGGTTGGGTGGTTGAAGGAGGAGGATCAAATGTTCAAAGTTAGTCTCAGTTTAGCCAGGTGTTAAGCAACTCAGTGAGACCCTGTATCTAAATAAAATCCAAAATAGGGCTAGGGATGTGGCTCACTGGTTGAGTGCCCCTGAGTTCAATCCCTGGTACCCCTTCCCCACAAAAAATATATACATATATATATGATGGCAAGTCAGAAATGTGGAGAACAGGCCATCAGAAAGAGTGAGTTAAGGCTAGGTTGTGGCTCACTGGTAGAGATCTTGTCTAGTATGAGTTTAACCCTTTGTCAAATACTCAGCATCACAAAGAAAGAGATGGGGATAGAGGGGGCAAAAAAGGAAAGAAAAGGGGGAGACAGGGAGGGAGGCAAACCCCAGCATAAACTGAAGCTGATGTTCATGGGTATAATTTCTACTTCTTTTTATTTCCCCCTTATGACACTTTGATTTGTTTTTATAAAGTACCCCAAAAAAGTATCTCTTCATGTTGATATTTAAGACTATCTTGTTTGCTTCTGAAGAGCAAGGAATTGTTTTATAATGGGAAAAAAATAGGTTTTGATGGCCAGATCAAATCTCCTCCATTGTCATCTGAAAGATTTTTTTTTCAATTTTTTAATAGAATTTCTACTTCTTCCAGGAAAACTTTTAAGACCTTTTGACTGATTAAATCAGTTTACCAAAATTATCTATAATGATCTCCTTTACTTGAAGTCAACTGATTATAAATGTTCATCACATCTATAAAATACTTGCACACCAATACCTAGATCAGTGTTTAACTGATAACTAGGAACTATAGCCAAGACACATGGGATACAAATTGACCATTACATCCCTTCACTCCATTACTCTCACATCTCCATGGAAGTACTAACCAGGTGGGTCTTGTTTTAGAATTAGGAACACAGGTATTATTCTTCTGACTATGAAACCATTGACAAAAATCCTGAATTAGAATCCTTGTTTCCCAAGAACTCAAAATTGGGACTCAATAAATCTTTGATTAAATATATTTCCTAACAACCCCATTGTAATACAGGATTATATTTTCTACTGTGTTTGTCAGAAATTTAAGCTGCAGAAGGGGAATATTATCTTATTGCACATGAGTCAAAGGAAGTAGATAAAATTCATTTCTCTTTTTCACAGCAGGAAAACTGCTTATCTCCTAAATTAATATCTTTAGAGGATATACAGTGTAGATGTGTGTGTTGGTGTGTGTGTATGTGGAAGGCTGGTAAACAAAATAAATGAGAGACAACTTCATCTACCTTAGTTTTATCTCTGCATTATTGCCTGGTTTTCATGTTTATATAGATTTTTAAGTTTTTAGAATGCTCTTCATTACTTTTGAACTGTCAATGTCTCACAGAGGGAAAAGATGGATGTGTATGCTTCATGTTAGCAGAGGTTACACCAGTGGTCATGGGTCATTTCAAAGCATCTCAATCTTTAGAGGAGGATATTTTGAGTTAATCCTTTGATGTGGCCATTATTGTTGCATTCCCAAAACAAATTAATAAAATAAAAATAAGCAACAATGTAAAAGCAATTTTATTTTGGAGGGAAATGCAGAAATAATGCCGTGAGATTATTTATGAATAGAAAGAAGGGTCTAGAATGATGCTATAATAAACAGATAAAAACTGGGTAATTGGAAGGAGACTGAGGGAAAAGATGACTGTTTAGAGAAAGAAGCACATAGTTCAAATAATATTACAAAAACTACCTTTTGGATTTAATTCTGAACAAAAGAGTAGAAACTAAATGGAGAAGATACTAAATAAGCTCCAGGAGAAAATATCAAAAGCAAATTCAAGAATATAATAATAGTCAAATACATCTCATGGCAACTTCTCATAGCCTGTGCTCACTTTCTCAGCTCCCCAGCTGATTCACAAGTATTCACACTTTGCATACAGTTACCACATGGCAGCAGGGGTGCCTGTCATCTGTGCACTAGGGCAATTGCCACCCCAGATTCTAAAGCTGCACTTCTCCACTCATACCTCTACTTCAGACCTCTACCCTTTGGCCATTCCACAGGTATCATTCATAAGACACCAGTGCCACCACTACTGCAAGTAAGGCCATAAGACAGACTCTTCCATGAGGGATCACCTCTGCCATGACTTTCCAGGGTAGGAGAAAAAGAGATTGGGCGGGCCTTATGTGAACCATCACTACCTAAACCCCAACAACAGAATTTAGCTGGCACACCTGCAAACATAAAACAAAGCTGGCACCCTCAATGATGCCAGAGCTTCTCCACTCAGCTCATCAAGTGCCATCTCACCCCGCTATAGGAAGGCTCTTTGCATAGTGAACCTAGCCTGTAAAATCTGCAAGATGTGATTGCTCCTCCCAATGCACAGATATCCATGTAAGGCAATAGGAAACAGAAAATCAGGGAGGAAAATGCCTAGTGGCTGAAAACAAAGATAAAGAGCTATCTGAACCACCTGGCAAAGAGGTCAAAGTAATCATTTTTAAGAAACACAAAATTCAGAAAATACAGAGAAGCAATTTAATGAAATCCAGAAAACAGTAAGTGACCAGAAAAAAAATTAGGAGAGAGATTGAAATTAGTTTTTGTTGTTGTTGTTGTTGTTTTTCAAAATAAAATGAAATTCTGGAGCTGAAAATTATACCACGAATGAAAGTAAAAATGTAACAGAGAGCAGCAACAGCAGACTTGATCAAGCTGAACGAAGACTCTGTGATCTTGAAGACAGGTCAGTTAAAAATGTATGGCCAGAGGAGCGCAAAGAAGAAAGAGTGACGAAGAATAAGGAAAGCTTACGGAACTTATATGGCAACATCAAAGGAGAAAATATTTGAGTTACAGAAGTTATAGAAGAAGACAGAGACAAAGGGGGTAGAAAGTGTATTTAAGGAAATAAGAGCAGAAAAGGTTCCAAACCTAGAAAAAAAAAAATATATATATATATATATATATATATATCTCCAAGTACCAAGTACAGGACAGTTAAAGGTCTCCAGTGAGATTTAATCCAAAGAAGAATCCACCAAGACACATTATAACCATACTTTTAAAGGCACAGAGGATCCTGAAGGCAACAGAAGAAAAGAAGTAATGAAAGAGAGTTCCACTAAGATCAACAGTGGATCTCTCACCAGGAACCTGACAGACCAGGAGAGAGAGGAATAAGTTAGAAAATGTAGTAAAGGAAAGACTGAAAAAAAAAAAAATCCTGCCATCCAAGAGCACTGTACCTGGCAAATTTGCCCTTCAGAAAGAAAGGAGAGATGAAGGCTTTCCCAGACAAACAAATGCTGAGAGTGTTTATCACCACTCGCCAGCTTTAAAGAAATTGCTGAAGGGAGTTATTCAAGCCAAAAGAAAAAGAGCACTAATTAATAACTTGGAAACATCTGAAGTAAGCAGCAGTCAAATTTTCGATACTCAGGTAAGGTAATGGTGGTATGTAAATCACTTACATCTTGAGCAAGAAGATTAAAAGACAAAGCATGAAAATGATAATATCTACAGTCATTTGTTAAACGATACATCATACAAAAAGGTGTAAGTGGTGATAGAGCATAAAAGGGAGGTGGATAAGAGTGTAGAGTTATTTCATTTGATCAAAGTTGTTATTAGCTTAAATAGCCTAATATAACTATAAGATGTTTTATGTGAACCTTCTGGTAATTGTGAGGCAAAAACCCAGCGTGGACACATAGAAGATTAAAAGTGAGGAATCAAAGCAGGACATGAGAGAAAAATCACCAATCACAAAGGAAAACACCAAAGGAGAAAGGAGGGAACAAAGGCTCTGCAAGACAACCAGAAAATACTTAACAAAATAGCAATTGTAAGTTTTTATGTATCAATAATTATCTGCAATGTCAAGGTATTACATTTTCTAGTCAAAAGACATAGAATAGGTAAATGAATAAAAACAAGACCCAATTACATGCTGCCTTTAAGGACTCACATAGATTATGAAAAAGTAAAAGAGTTTCTATCAGATTACAGAAGGCAAAAAGAAACACACACACACACACACACACACACACACACACACACACACACACCACAGAAAGCAGGGGTAGCTATATCAATTAAAACTGACCTAAGTCCAAATCTGTACAATGAGACAAAGAGTATCAATATATAATAATAATAAAGAATCAACTCATCAAGATTCCTGGGGACTGAATTGGAGCAAATTATATTCCATGCTTGGATGATTATGTCAAAATGAACCCCAATATCATGCATAACTATAATGCACAATAAAAATATGTAAAGATTACAAACATATGCATCCAGCTTTGTAGCATTTAAATATATAAAGCAAATATTAATAGATCTGTAGACATAGATGAATGGTGACAAAAAAACATAGTGGGGGATTTCAATATCCCTATTTCCACAATGGGCAGATCATCCAGTCAGAAAATCAATGAGGAAACAGCATTTGAATTGTAGTTTAGACCAAGAAGACACACACATATAGAGAACATTTCCAGTCAACAGCAGCAGGACACACATTCACCTCAAGCACACCTGGAATATTCTGCAGGATAGATCATGAGTGAGGCTACAAAACAGGTTTTAGCAAATTTAAGATGATTGAAATCCCATCCAGTGTGTTTTACAGTCACAATGCTATGAAACTAGAAATAAATTATTAATAGGAGGCATTCCAGAAAATTCGCAAATATGTAGAAACTAAAAATGCTCCTAAACAGTTAATGGACCAAAGAAGAAATTTAAAAATATACCTTCAGACAAACTAAAATGGAAACATAGAGTACCAAAACTCATTATGGGATGCTTACAAAAGCAGTTCTATGAAGGAAGTTTATATCAATAAATATCTGAATCAAAACCAAACAAGGACCATAGATAAATAACCAGATGTTAAACCTCAAGAAACAAGAAAAAGAACTATCCTAAAATTAGTAAAAGAAAGAAAATGATAAAGATCAGAACCGAAACAAATTAGAGACTAGAAAAATGATTTTAAAAAACCCAACAACACAAGGCACTTGTTTTTTTAAAGATAAATAAAATTGACAAACTGTAACTACACTAATGTAAAACAAAAAGAGAAAAGACTCAAATAAATAAAATCAAAAATTACAGTAGATTTATTACAACTGATAGCACAGATACAAACAATCATATGCATCTATTGTAAACAATTATATACCAATGAATTGGATAACCTAGAAGAAATAGATTAATTCCAGAACATATATAATCTACCAAGACTGAATCATGAGTATATAAAAACTGAATTGTTCAATAACTAGTAAGAACATTGAATCAGTAATAAAGTCTCCCATCCAAGAAAAACTCAGAGCCTGAGAGTATCAATGCTGAATTTTATCAAACATTTAAAGAATACTAATCCTTCTTGAACTTGTCAAGAAAAGAAAAAAAAAGTGGGAATACTAATTTATAAGACCAGCTTTACCCTGATACCAGACAAGGACACTACAAGAAAAGAAAATTACAGGTCAATATGCCTTATAAGCATAGACATGAAATTCCTCAACAAAGTACTAGCAAATCTAATTCAATCACACAATAAAGTGATCATTCATGATGATCAATAGGAGTTTATCCTCAAGATGCAAGGGATCAATGTACACAAATCAATAAATGTGATATACCAAATTAACAGACCAAACAAAAAACATACAATCATCTCAGTGAACACAAAAATAGGCATCTGACAAAATTAAAAACCCCTTCATATTAAAAGGAAAAACCAACAAGTTAAATATAGAAAGAATGTACATAAACATAGTAAAGGCTTTAGACGGACTCATACCTAACAGGAGGGATATTGGTGCAAAATTGAAAGCTGTTCCTTTAAGATCACAAAGAAGGATGCCCATTCTTAACCCCTTATATTCAACATAACATTGAATGTCCCAGCCAAAGTAATTTGCAAGAAAAAGAAATAAAAGATATTTAAATAGGAAATAAAGAAGTTAAATTACCTGTTTACACAAAAATTGATCTTCTATATAGAAAACCCAAAAGACTCCTCCTAAAAGCTGTTAGAATTAATTAAAAAGTTTAGCAAAGTTATAGAATATAAGATCAACATAAAAATAAGTAGTGTTTCTATACTAATAAAAAAATAGAGAAAATCCCATTTATTATAGCTACAGAAAATAACATATTTAGGAATAAATTGAATAAAGGAGATCAGAATAATCTTTCTACTGAAAACTATAATATATTGTTAAAAATAAATAGAAGAAAACATGAATAAATGAAAAGATATCTCATGTTTATGGAATGGAAGAATGATTATTTAAAAAATATTTATACATTCATTATATAGATCAAATTAAACTACATATTTAATGCAACCTATATTAAAATTCCAATGACATTTTTTCAAAGCAATACAAAAAAGTTCTAAGAATCATATAGAACCACAAGAGAATCTGAATAGCCAAAGTAATCTTGAGCCCAAAGTGCAAAGCAATAAGCATCAAACTGATTTGAAATTTTCCTGTAAAGTGATAGTAACCAAAAATTGATGGTATTGGCATACAACCAAACAAATAGACCAGTAGAACAGCATAGAGTACAGAAACACATCCACTTTTCTGTGGTAAACTGATTTTCAAGAAAAATGCGAAAAATATGCAGTGTGGAAATGATGATCTCTTTACTCAATATTACTGGGAAAAACTGGATTGGATATACATATGCAAATAAATGAAACTAGAACCTTGTCTCCCACTAATTACAAAGACCAACTAACAATGGATTTCAGACTTAAACTTATCAGACCTATAACTCAAAGATTACTAGAGGAAAACCATCAAGATTATTTTGATATGACCCCCCAAAGTACAGATGACAAAAACAAAAATGCTAAAAAAATGATATTATATCAAAATAAAAGTGCAGAGTCAAGGAAACAATCAACAGGGAAGAGAAAGTCAATAGAATGAGAGAATATCCTTGCAAACCATGTATCTGATAAGGGCTGAGATCTAAAATATATAAGGAATTCAAATTCAGTTGTAAGAAAATAACCTAAATTTAAAAATAGGTGAAGGACCTTAACAGACATTTTTCAAAAGATGTACATGGCCAACAGGAATCTGAAAAATGTCCATATCCCCAATGAGATAGCACCTCATGCATGTTAGAATGGCTAATATCAAAAGGACAAAAGACCACAATGAAGTGTTGAAAAGGATAAGAAACATTTTTTTTATGTATTCGTTGATTGATTGTACATCATCTTCTGAGAAGTGTCTCTTCAGGTCCTTGGCCCATTTATTGATTGGGTTATTTGTTTGTTTGTTTCTTTATATTATTGTGTTGTTGTTGTTGTTTTGGTGTTAAGCTTTTTGAATTCTTTATATACCCTAGAGATTAGTGTTCTTTCTGATGTGTGAGGGGTAAAGATTTGCTCCCAAGATCTAGGCTCTCTATTCACCTCACAGATTGTTTCTATTGTTGAGAAGAAACTTTTTAGTTGGAGTCAATCCCATTTATTGATTCTTGATTTTAATTCTTGCGCCACAGGAGTCTTATTAAGGAAGTTGGGGCCTAGTCCCACGTGATGGCAATTAGGGAAATGCAAATTGAAACTACTCTAAGATTTCATCTCACTCCAGTCAGAATGTCAGCTATTTTGAAGACAAACAACAATAAGTGTTGGCAAGGATGTGGGGAAAAGGTACACTCATACACTGCTGGTAGGACTGAAAATTGATGCAGCCAATATGGAAAGCAGTATGGAGATTTCTTGGAAAACTGGTAATGGACCCACCATTTGACCCAGCTATCCCTCTCCTTGGTCTATACCCAAATGACTTAAAAACAGCATACAACAGGGACACAGCCACATCAATGTTTACAGCAGTACAATTCACAATAGCTAAACTGTGGAACCAAACTTGATGCCCTTCAATAGATGAATGGATAAAAAAATGTGGCATATAAACACAATGGAATATTACTCAGCAATAAAAGAGAATAAAATCATGGCATTTGCAGGTAAATGGATGGAGTTAGAGAAGATAATGCTAAGTGAAGTTAGCTAATCCCCCCCAAACAAATGTCAAATGTTTGTTTTCTTTGATATAAGGAGGCTGATTCATAGTGGGATAGGGAGGGGGAGCATGGGAGGAATAGACAAACTCTAGATAGCACAGAGGGTTTGGAGGGGAAGGGAGGAGGCATGGGGTTATTAATGATGGTGGAATGTGATGATCATTATTATCCAAAGTACAGGTATAAAGACACACACACACACAAAAGACATGAAGAAAAGACAAAAGATGGCAAGTGTTGACAAGGGTGTGATAAGTGTGTTTATACAGTGTTGATGGGAATGTAAGTTAGTTAAGACCATTAGCGGAAATGGTATGGATATTTCTTAAAGATTTAAAAATAGAACTGCCATAGGATCTAAAGAT
Source organism: Urocitellus parryii (assembly GCF_045843805.1). Classification (NCBI taxonomy): domain Eukaryota; kingdom Metazoa; phylum Chordata; class Mammalia; order Rodentia; family Sciuridae; genus Urocitellus; species Urocitellus parryii. The sequence continues at coordinate 23,788,443 of NC_135536.1, read as the reverse complement.
GCCACTTCTAGATATACACCCAAAGGATAAGAAATAAATGTGTCACAGAGGTATCTCTGTTCATATGCACACTGCAGCATTATTTGTAATAACCAAGATATGGAGTCAACAGAAGTGTCTATCAACAAATAAATGGATAAAAAAATATGGTCTATATACCAAATGGGCTGTTGTTCATCCTTAAAAAAGAAGAAGAAGAAGAAGAAATAAATCCTGTCAGTTGTATCAATTTGTGGATGAAATTGGAGGGCATTATGTTAACCAAAATGATCTGGTCAGAGGAAAACCAATACCAAACAATCTAATATGTGGAATATAAAAGAAACAGAGAATAAAATGGGAGTTACCAGAGGTGGAAAGATTAAGTTCAAAAGACCTATTGTATTTCATGGTAACTGTATTTAATAACAATATAATGTAAAATTTTAAATTGCTTAGAGAGTATATTTTAAGTGTTCTCATCACCAACATGATATTTAAGGGAATGTGTACGTTAAACAGTTTGATTTAGCTGTTTCACAACGTACACATGTCAGAACATCATGTTGTACACCCTAAATATGTATATGCTTTATTTGTGAATTAAATAAAAAAGATGGCCAAATAAATACACAATTTATTTGGAGGAAAAGTCCACGGAAGGAATAGATCCGTTGATGGTGCACTGACAACTCAGCCTCCTTAGGGCAGCAGATATGAAAAAGAACTAGTTTCACTGAATGAGTTTCAATTTCCTGACAAAAAGAAAAAAAAAATATTTCCCAGACTATTGAGAGTCCTTATCTATGAGGATGCTAAACATGGATGACAATTTTTGAAGGATTAGTCTTGCAAAGAAGATACAAGAGGATAAAGAGAATAAATGTGATTTGGTGAATGTTTGTCTGGTGAAGTTATTGGTGATTCGAAATAATGTATTCACTTAAAAGGTGGTTTATGAGCATGATGTTCACAGTGATTGTTATTTCATTTTTAAACACAAGTTCACAGTGGAAAAAAATCTTACCAGATCTACCTCATTTTACCTATAGATAGTTTCTATCATGGTAGAGTAGAGCAGAGCTCCATTTGGAAATAATGCCTCTGAATTTTAGTGTCATTTAGCCAAATGTCTCCCATGAAATTGGAAAGATGTGCCTGAATAATAATAAGTCTCATGGCTTATATGTTTAATAAATACATGCAGTGAATGACACTAGATTTATATAAATGCAGAAGGAGGTCTTATGTCATATGATCTTTGACTCTGTTCTTTTTAATGTTTTGTAATAATGATTACATTTATGTAAGTAATAACAGCTATTTTTTACTAAGTCCTTACAATGTACCAGACGGGTTGTACAGACTTTCTTGTTTGATCTTCACAAAACTCTATATGGTAGATACAAATATTAACCCATTTTAAACAAGAGGAAGCTGAAACCTGAGATTCCCAATTTGTAACTGCTGCACCAAAGAGCAGCCCTGGCTCACTCCTCACTCCCATGGCTATTTTTTATCAATTCTAGAGAAATCATAGAAATAGAAGGAAAAACATGAATCCCAGCCACCAACCACAACAAAAGCAATATCAAAAACTCTTGAAAGATCTTAGGCTATTTTTGATTAGCAAATCCAGGAAACATAAGAAAAGGAAGTGTAGATCTTTCTAGGTAAGAAAAGAGTAAGAAGATGAAGATGTAGATATTTCATGCTGTTTGCCTGTTGTGCTGCAAACTGCAATCACTGTCTGCGGCCTTTATGGGGGAAAGTTACCAGTGAACCAGTTCCTCAGAGCAGGCTTCTGAGAGCTAATCACAGGGTAGTTCCCAAACCCTGCTGGAGTAAGGACTTGATGAAAATAGGCACTGTGAACCTGTTCTCCTCAGGCATTTACTACACATGTCTTCAGATCAAGATCTTCAGGGTTGGTGTTACACTGCAAGGAAATTCCTTTTGTTGTTTTTCAAGATTTAGAAGATGAAACAACAAATAGCAGAATTGCATGGTAGTATGGCAGCAAATGGGAGTGGTAGATAAGGGATCTTTGGTACCTGGTGCTCTCAGTCCACAATTCACTGCTTCCCCCTTCTTCAAAATCACTGGGCTGTAACACAGATGAGAGCTTTTCCCTAGAATCTTCTCTAACTTTCATCATCAATAGCTGATCCCCTTGGGAGATGTGAATGTACAGGCTACACCAACTCGACATCAGAGTACCAGTACTTTAAAAGACACACAAAGACTTGGATTGTATATGTATTATCTGAAGTAAAGGATAGGCAACAGTTGAACCAGGATTTTTTTTTAAATGCTTAAGGATTTAAGAGAAAATACAGTCATTAAAAAACAAGAAAACAAAATCATCTTTTAAAAACCATAACCAAGGATAATTAGGCTTAAAAACCAAAATGGATTGACTTCTCTGTCTAGGAATGATGTAGTAAATGGAACCCAATGTGTCCTTCAATGGTGAACAATTAGAAAATGAATATGTTTCAAACACACACACACACACACACACACACAATTTTTCTATTTTCAGACATTTGACAATAGACAGTCAATAACAATAGCATTTGAAAGAATGAAAACAAATGAGATTAAGTCTGTATTTCCCCAAGATTTTTACCTTAAGACATTTTTTTTTTTTCAAACTGGGGTAGAGAGAGCATAACCAACCTGAGTTGAAGGGCAGAGGCTGGAAGTTGACACAGAATTTGTTGGGTCACAAGCCAGAAACCAGGAATAGCTCTAGAAAAACAGAAAAATCTTAGGCTGAATACTCAGTTGAACCTTCATAGGATAAAACTTCATTAAAGTCACTTCATTAAAGCATAGTTACCACATGTAAAACAATTTCCAGAACTCTCAGAGTTTCATGGTGGTTAATTTTTGATGTGCTAGATAGAAACCTCAGTGAAGATTCAGGATATTTAATATAAACACCATGATAGTCCTGCTTCTCCTGTAGGACTATACTAGACAGTATTTCTCAAAGGGTGGTCAGTAGAACCCTGGAGTAGCCTCGGAGACTCTTTCAAGGGTCCATAATTGTCAAAATCATTTCCATAAAAAGAAGACATTATTCACCTTTTCCCGTTAACATTTACACTGAAGGTACAAAAGCAATTGCAGGTAAAATTATTGATAATTTAGCATGAACCAAGGCAACAGCACAAACTGTATGAATCAGTCATTTGTATTCCTCATCTCAATGTATTTTGGTTAAAAAAAAGTGAGATTTAATTATGAGTGTTCTTGGTGAAGCTGTAAAAGTAATTAACTTTATTTAATCTCAACACTTGTTAACACATATTTTTCTTATTGTAGGTGACAAAAAGGGATATACACAAAGCTCTTCTACTTTATACTGAAGTATGGTGATGATCTCAAGGGATAGCTTTCTTTTTTGTTATCAGATGAAACTGGTGTGTTCCATTTTTTAAGGAACACAAGTAGTTTTTCTTAGAAGTTGTAATGTAGAATCTGAAATTAACTTTTTTGCTCTAGGAATAATAGAGAACTTTCTCTAGCTAAGAAAGCTACAAACATCTAGAGCCAATGTGACAGCTAATTTCATATTTCAACTGAGCTAGGGGATCCCTATACAGCCAGTATACTGTGATTTCTGATCTCAGGGGGTTTCTACGTAAGATTAGCTTTTGAATTGGTAGCCTGAATAAAGACAATTGCTCTCACCCTTATGAGTAGGCTCTTTCAATCTGCTGACAGCTTGAACAAAGCAGAAAGAATGGGGAGAGAAATTCAGTCTGAGCTGAGACTTCTCCTGCCCACTGACATCCACAGTACAGATTCTCCAGTTTCTGGACTCAAACTGAGATTCACACCATTAGCTCCTTGATTCACAGGCCTTCAGATTCAGACCGAATTATACCACCAGCTTCCCTGATTCTCCAGTAACCATGGGTGCCAATTCCTAGAGTAAATCTCTTGTATCAATATATTGGTCCTATTTCTCTGGAAAGCCTTGAGTAATATAGCCAATATCACACTGAGAGGCATGCCTGAAATTTTTCCCTTTTAATGAAGAACAAAGCAAGTGTACACACTTCCATCACTTCTCTTTGGCATTGTTCTGGGGGCCCAGTCATTACAAAGAAGTAATAAATAAATAAATAATAGAAACCATGATACCAAAAATTAAGAAATCATTTGTTCTTTATTTACACAAGAAATGATTGTTCAAATAAAAAACCATGAGAGATACCAGAACTCATGAGTAACCTAGCAATGACCTAGGATGCAAGGTAAGTGTATAAAACTCAACTATATTCTTAAATATTAGGAAAAATGTGAATATACAAATATTGTAAAATTACACTTTTATAATATCATAAAATATTTGCTCCCAAATAACCTTTGATTCAATGCATTTCCAACAAGCATTCTTATAAAAATTGCTAAACTTATTCTAAACTTTGAATGAAAATTCAAGGAGCCTAGTAATAAAAAAAAATTAAAGAAGACAAAGTTAATGAATGAAATTACATTTTCTGATTTCTAGACTTAATATGTAGTTGGCAATCAAGACAGTTTGGTATTGATGAAAGAAAGAAAAAGAGAAACATATCTATGAAACAAGAGAGTAAATAAAAGAGCCCTCCTCCCACCCCCACAATATGATGAACTGACTTTCAAAAAAAGGATTAAGGCAAATAAATGAGGAAAGAAAATTGCCTTTCAACACATGATCCTAGATCAATTAAATATTTGAATGATTTAAAATGAAATATTGACCTTTATTTCACAGTATGCACTGATTGTAAAATTGACAATAATTAACCTTCTACAAGAAAACAGAAGATGTTTGTAACTTTGTGGTACACAAAGTTTTATTAGCTAGAAATAAAAAAGCACAAACCAGAAAATAAAAAAGTCAACTAAATTCACTTCATCAAAATGTAAAGAATTTGCTCTTCTAAAGGGATCATAAAGAAAACAAAATAGCAAGGTGTGGAAGGGGTGGGGAAATACTTGCAAAAAAAAAAATCAAACAAAAGACTGATATTAAGAATTATAAAGAATATTCTCAACTCAGTAGTCACAGAATTTAATAGATATATGAGATGGACATCATTACATGTAAGATTGCACATAGAGTGTGACACTACATGGTGTACAACCGAGAAGTGAATGAAAAGTTACACTGCAATTGTGCACAATGAATCAAAATGCATTTTGTTGTCATATATACTTAATTAAAATAAATTATAAAAACATTACAGGTGTTGGGGTTATGGCTCAACGTAAAGCTCTCTCATGAAAATAAATAAAATAAAGGTACTGTGTCCAACTACAACTAAAAAATAAATATTTTTTAAAATATATATAAATAGGTAAAAGAATTGAACAGATACTTTATAAAATATGATAACTGAATGGCCAAAAAATGCATATAAAAAAGGCTTAACATCATTAGTTATCAGAGAAATGAAAATGAGTCAAAATTATGTACTCATTAGATTGGTTCAAATGGGAAAGACTGATTATAACACATTCACAAGGAAATGGAGCAGCTAGAATTCTAAAACATTGCTATAGGAAACAAAAAATATCACAAATACTTTGGTAAACAGTCTAGCAGTTCCTTATTAAAAGAAAAAGTAACAATTACCTTATAATTCAGGCATTCTACTCCTAAGTTTTTACCCAACAGAAACAAAACATACGTTCTACCAAAGACTTGTTACCTGAATGTTTTATAGCAGCTTTATTTTTAATAATACCAAATTTGAAAGATCTGAATGTCCACCTACAAGTGAAATGAATAAACAATTTGTAGTATATCCATAGAAGGGGATACTAGTCAGCAATAAAAAAGGAACTATTGATATATACACAAAATGGGTGATTCTCAAAATAATATGCTAAGTAAAAGCCTGACAAAGACTATGTAAAATATTTTATATAAAATTCTAGAAAATTCACACTAACTTATTCTGGTAGTAAGTTGATCAATGGTTGCTTAAGTTGATCAGTGGTTGCTTAGGGATCAGAATATAGGAAAGGGTGCATTACAAAAAGGCATGAGAAAATTTGGGGTGGTTTTAGAAATACTGGTATTGAGATTAGGACTTTGCAAGTGTTTATATATGTCAAAAATGCTCAAACTGTACATGTTAAATAGGTGGAATTTATTATTCTTAAATTATATATCAATAAAGCTAAACATTTATTTTTACTTCTTTCCACTAAAGCAGCCTGAAATCAAGATAAACTCAGGAGAAAAGATTGCACCTAGCAACCACTGAAAATAGTCAAGGATCCTTGGGAACAGTAGAAATTCAGGTGTGGAGGGGGACCTCTGAATGCTAATGCTAGGACATGTTTGCTTCCCCTCAAAATTTGTATGTTGAAATCCTATCTCCACCAATGTGATGTGATTAAAGGTGGGATCTCAGGGTCTCAGGGAGATAATTAAGATTAGATGAAGTTGTGAGAATGAAGCCCTTGAGAATGGGATTCGAATTTTTTCTTCCACCAAGCATGGATCCAGCAGAAAGTTTGTGCCTTGACCCTGGACCTTCTTGTCTCCAGAACTGAGAGAAATAAGCACTTGTTCTCTAAGCCACCTGGTTCATGGGTTTTATAATGGCAGCATAAATGGATTAAGACAGAAATTATCAAAGAATACCAGGGTCCTATCAAAAGGAATCAGAGACTGTGAATTCATAACTACACTATAAAAACAAAGCAAAAATAAAAACTCTTTAAACATCCAAATCTATCACTAGCCTGTAGAAAATACAGGGGATAAGTATTACAGGGATCCAGTCAGCAAATGTCAACTTTAGGAAACTACTGGGTTTATTCCATACAGTAAGAAAAATTAGTTTCTTCGTTCATTTTTTCATTTATTCTTTCCTTCAATAAAAAGGAGGTGGAGTAACTGTATTTTTAAAGACTATAAACTTGTGAAAAGGTATGGGCAGGGACTGAATGGAATGTTACTTCTAAAAACAAATCAAACAATAAAACTATAAGATATTTAGGGAAATGTTAACACTGATGATTGGATATTTGATCATACTGAAAAATAATTTTCTTTAACTATGTAGTAGTGGCAATTTCAATATGTGTAAATGCAGAGTAATAGTCTCTTAATTGACCAACCTACTGAAATATTTACAGATGAAATCTTATGATTATCAGGCCTTTCTTTGACCATCCTAGAGAAAGATGAACAGATATAGGTATATATGAACAATACCGGTCATGAAGTGATTATTATTATATCTGGGTTATGGATACATAAGAGATCATTATTTACTCTTGCAGAGGTTTGAAATTTTCCACATTAAAATGGAAAGGAAGAAAACACTTCTCCAAATGCTGGTTTATTTAAAAATAAACCAAACCCACCCAAATTTTGCTGTCTAATGGTTGGGAGCTTCTATGTTAAACAAATCTCTACCATTTAATTATAGAATGTTCAAATTTTACCTTCCAAAAGCCAAAGCAAATAATTTTAATGGGAAGATAAGTGAATTAACATTTGCTAAGGGGCAGGTCCTATTTTAGGTATTGTACTCACATTATACTCATTTGTTCCTCAGAAGAGTACAGGCCTTTAAAAACAACATTAAGACACAGAAAGATAGTACATCCATGTGTCAGAGTAATGCAGCCAATAAAGTCACATTCTTTACAGTATATCACAGTGTAGAATTCTTGCCTTGTTTGTTAAGACACTGGACTTCTGGATTTGTTTATCTGTTTTTGATACTGGTTCGCAGATCTCATCTCATTGTTCCCTCTGGCTTTGAACTCTTTGGCTCAAGTGTTTCTTCTCCCAGTTCAGCCTCCCGAGTACTGGGATGACTGGTATGCCCAAGTCTTCTGAATGTTTTATTTTTTAAATGTTTTATTATAGTGCATTTTGTCACTCATGTTTTGGTGTTTTGTTTTGGGGTTTTTTTGCTCATGAACACAGATGCAAATGTTTTATTAAAAAATTTGGCAGATTGAATACACACACATACACACACACACACACACACACACACACACCAAAGTGAGACTCATTCATCCCAGCAAAACTCTAGTTTAACATTCAAAATTCAATCAATGTAACTTACTATATTAATGAACTAAAAATTTTAAACTATATGATTCTATGCTAAGATTTATATTTTCCCCAAATTGACCTATTTTGTTTTGCTTATTATTATAATAATAATAATAATAATAATAATTATTATTATTATTATTATTATTATGTTTCCAGAAAAGGTAATAACTTTAATTATAGTTTAAATATAAGTAAAATATATTTTTACCTATCTTTGGTTTCCTACATGAACCTCAAATTTATAGGACTGCTATTTCAAAGAAATATCTTTCAGAAAGGATTTTGTGAAATCTTTTTTCATAGCTTATTTACTATCTTCCCAGCTATTTGGTTTTCTTCAAAAGTAAGTGTGAGCCTTTTGGTAAATACTTCATATTAGCCAATTCTCTTAATAATCTCAAGTGCCTGTCTAGCTGATTTATAAATGTGCAAATTTTCCAAGTACTGTATTCCCTCACCTGATTTTTGCCAATAGCTGTTTGGCAAGGTTTTCATTATATCCTAATAGTCCAAATTTGTATGCTTCAATTTTGCTGTTAAAACCAGAATCAAAGAATGAGTTCATTCTCTCAACCATTTTAGAATCATCATCAATTTCATATCCATCCTCACTGATTAGCTGCCTTAATTTCCCCTGGTCCTCTATTTCCCTGAGTGTATTTACAAAAATCTTCTTTTGTACTCTACAATCCATTTCAACACTAGTTATTTCACTACCTGTATCTATTCCACTGAGATTGACTGATGTGGAATGTTCTTACTCCATGCCCTCCTTTTTAGGCATTCCGAGTGAGAACATTGCTCTCACATCAGTCCTCTGTGATACTACATTGACTGTGTCATGCAATTAGCATTGCTGTTTTTTAGAAGAATTGAAGCATTATCCTGATAATTTAGGCTCAAGCTCCACTTCTGCCTGAAATGTCTAGATAATTGCAACATATGTGGGTGCTGTGGTTTCTTTCTTTTTTTTTTTCTCGAATTACCCAAATAATTGCTTTATTTTGCTACACGTAGAAAGATAAGCAGAAAGCAGATCTAGAGATTGGAGAAACCAAGGAAATTTTGTTTGTAGGCATTTTTTTTTGTTTTTGGAAGGCTATGATAGTACTGCCTACTCTTCTAAAAGGAAGTGCCTTCTGGTCACCAATATGCTGTTTGCCTGTTATTCTTCTATTTTGAGTATTTCTCTCTGTGTGAACTGCTGCTTAGCTGGCCAGGACTCAAATGGTTTCCCACATGATCCAGGATATGTCCTTTGGTTGTCTTGTATATATATCTATGGTGCATGATAATACTCAGGACCTGTCAGAGATGAACAGGTCCCAGAGTACCAATCAGCCTCCCAACCTCCTGACCCCTCTCCATTACACACCATTTTACAGATGTGATAACTGAGACCTAAAGGAGTAAAGTAAAATACATAAATTTTTGTAGAATATCATTGCAGGGCAAAAAAACAATGACAAGGTACAAGTTAACTCCCTCTTCCCCCCCAAAAAAGAAAAAAAAATCAAAATGGTTTACTTAATTATCTTTCCATACAATGCATATGAAACTCAAAATAAAAGTTTAGTCATCTATAAAACATGATTCATGGAAAACTAGGATGGGGCAGAGAAAAGAATAGGAAGAGTCCACTCATCTCTTCCAGAAAGGGGAATGGTGCTAGGACCAAGAAGTACCGTCCCTCCTCTTTCTCATTCTCTGTAGAGCTGTGCAAGAAGACAGCTCTCCATCCAGCACAATTGCAATTTTGAAAACTGCCATCATCTAAAAGTTGACTGGAGCCTGGGGTGGAAGCTGAGTCCTTTTCTATGACTGCCTTCAACAGCTGAGGAAAGAACAGAAAGGCTGCAGGCCAAAGTCTGAGGCTTTGAAAATGGCATTCCTGCTCCTCTCTTTAGCACCCAAAGAAGACTCCATCTTCTTATCTCTGTTCTCATTTCCTGCTCAGATAATGTTGTTCTCCCCAGGCCCATTGTGAGAGTGAGCATGCATGTGTGGGCATGCATGTGTGTGCATGCACCTATGTGTTTGTGTGTGTGTGTGTGTGCATGTGTGTTCCTTTGCAACTCAGCTCTAGGTGTCCAAGCAAATGCTTGGATTTTTCCGTCTTGCCCTGCCGCTTGGAGTCCCTGTGGAAGGAACTGCTGACAGTGAACACTGCCCACCACTAGAGAGCAGCCAAAGCCAACATTTTCCTGGGCAAAACCCTCCGTTTAATAAGTGGTTTTCAAAGGAGCCAGGTTCTCTTGGTCTTCTCTTCCTCTCTTTCATCTTCAGTCTTTCTGTGGGCAAAGCACCTTACTAATCTCCTTTCAGGAGGGAACATTATATTTGTCTATTCAGATGTTATGGGAACAGTGAACACTGCCAGAGAAGTCATTGTCAAAAATAATTGTTCTTGAAATCTCCGTGCTTTTGCTCCATAAGCATGAACATAGAATCTAGCAGAACTATGTGAATCCTAAAACATTGGAGGTAGAGCAAAATTTGCGGTTAAAGAAAAAAAAAAGAGCTATATTCATAAGCCATAAGGAAACAAAATCAGATCCTGGTTGGTACTTCCCTAGCCCTCTCTCGCGACACTCATGGCAGACAGACAAACCTAAGCAAGGTCCTATGCACAGCTTTAAATGTCACTTACTTCTAGGGATAACATGATTTTTGCTACATTAGTGAAGGCTAAAGTTGTGCCTCAGATAGGCTGTCTTTCAAATTTCATTAAGTCCATATCTGCATTATTTAATTTAAGAAAATAATTACTGCTGATTGGCTTGATAGCCTGCGGGAAGAATCCTCCTGGCTATTGCATTGGGAGGTGGGGAGAAAGGATTTGGGAAGGTGATGTGGCTGGATTTCCATTTATTCTGGATTCAATTTCAGATTAAATTTAAATCCAGTCTCCAGAGCTTGCCTCAGGTGTAACCTCTGGCAAATTACTTAAACTCTCTCTGAACCCTAGTTTCTTTCTCTGAAAGGTGGAGGTCATAACCATTTCTATCAAATAGGACTGTTTTGAGGATTAAAGAGAACAATGAATGTAAAGAACCTAATAAAAAATTAACTGTTATTGTTCAAAGGGCCTACCATGTGCCAGGCTCCCTGCTTTTTTTTTTTTTTTTTTGCCTTATTTCTCTACCACTTTATTTCCATTGATCCAATTTCAATTTTAATTTTGTTAAATATTCATTATACATGTGTTATGTTCCAGGTATAATAGAATTCTGATCCTCGAGAGAGGTTACAATGTAGTTTATAAAAGAGATGAATTGACAGAATGAAATACAAGGAAAACATATCTTACAATTTTTTTTTATTTTAAAGGTAACACATTAGACAGAAGTTGTACATTGTCAAAATTGCCTGGCTCCCCTAAAGCCCAGTTCTGCATAAATGGGAGATGTTTTTAACTCTTTATTTTCCAGTATTCTTTGTGGCCTACATTAATTCTCCAATGTCATCCTTGGTATTGTATCACCAGCTTCTTTCTGAACACTTTGATGATGAGCATCACGTCTCAGTCAGATGGAAAACTCTTAAATTAGTTCACACCTTTCTTGTGAGCCTCTTGGGCTTGATTACATTTGTACCCAGTGCAATATAGATGAGGCCCTGGCCCCACGGCTGAGCACCTGGAGTTGAATTCTTTTAGCTGATTGAGCGACGTGACTACATGCTTAGTACTAAATGGAAGTTCAGTCTGCATGTTGTCAGAGCACAGGGTAAAGTTTCAATAATTATCACTGGAGGATATACCAGGAAGGATCCAAATAAGATGCAGTTGGGTTTTAATAAACAAAGAGGATGGGGAAGAAAAAGAGAGTTTATACAATTGAGGGAAGAACATGACCAAAGGCAATAAAAAAGAAGTGGGTGTTGGGGTTGTGGCTCTCTCGGTAGAGTGCTCCCCTAGCACATGAAAGGCCCTGGGTTGGATCCTTAGCACCACATAAAAATAAAATAAAAAAAGGTATTGTGTCCAACTACAACTAAAAAATAAATATCTATTTTTTTAAAAAAGAAGAGGAATAACATTTACTGATAGCTTCTATACAAACTTGTCATCCTTAATCTATTTCATTGTCTTTATAACCATGAAAGATTTATAAGAATTAGTCCCACTTGCCAAGCGAGAAAACGTTTGATGGAGGATGAGTCCTAAAATCATACATTCAGCAACAACAAACCAGGACTTGTGTTCAGGTTAACAGAGACTCGGCACACCTGTCCACTATGCCACATAGCCAGAGGCATAAAGAAACATAATTACAGAGGAGGAAATACTGCCATAAAAGGAAAAATTATTGCATTGTCTCTTTGAGAGGCAGTCAACATGTTAACAGGGTTTTCTTTTTCATTAAAAAGGTCTTACTACACATTAAAAATTATCACCATAAATTGCTACTTTTTCTTCCTGCTGCTGAGATTTCCTTCTAGGAGACCACTAACCCTTTAATAACCAAAGCTGACCTAGGCACTAGCAAAATGAAGGGAAGTCTGACTTAAATAGATAAGAGACTCATGAGGTAGCTAGAAAATAATAGATAGGGGCAGGGTGGGGAGTGGTGGAAAGGAGGCTGTGGCCGGGAAAGGAACCTAGCCATTAGGAACATATGAGTGGTCCAATCTACCACCCCCACCAGGAAACCACAGCTCATCTGTTTGAAATAAGGATGCATCTTTCCTGATGCTCCTCTCCCAGTTACAAGAGCTGACCCAAGTCTCTTCCTTTAATGAAGCAGCAACAAAGATCCCTTCTTCAAGATCTAACTGAAAATGCCACTTGTCACTGGAAGACTTTCTTACTTCTTCACAACTGAGATTTAATTCTCACTCCTTCGATCTCTTCAGGGTATTTTTGTTTGTGTCCATATTGGTTATTTATTGGTGGCTTATCTTTCCTATTTTACTGTAAGGTCCTGGAAGCTACGGTAAGTGTGATCCACTGATTTTATGCCCAGGCCTAGCTTCATACTTAGAAATGACTCAAAATATTTGTCAGGTAAATGCATGTACTTCAGATGGGTTAGTGCCAGTTTTTTTTTTTAATCAAACAAGGTGTGCATCAATTATTTTCGGCATGTTTTTATTTTTTTCATTAATCATTTCATACTCATTAGAGTCATCTTAAACCCTATAACATTCCAGGTGGATGGATTAAAAGTCTAAACCAAAAAACTTGACCAATCTCTATTTTCAAAAAGAAGAATAACATTAAAAGGTCAGAATTCTGCATAAATTTAATTATAGGTAAAATATTTATTGCTAATGGTTCAAAAATGATTATAACTTTTGCTAAAGCCACCTAATAAAACTTTTGGTTGAAATGGTTCCATAATTGCAGGCTTCAATGCAATCCTGGAAGTGACATTTAAAAATCTAAAAAGAGAAAAGCAATGACAAATAGTTATTGTAAAAAATATATAAATAAGATTAGAAAAAAATCCCAATTCATAAGTGAAGATTAAGCTCAGGTCTGCAGGGTCTACAATCAGAAGAAGGTTGGGCCATTTAGAGATCTGGATATTGCAGGTTCTAGTGACTAAAAATCACTAAGAATGATGCAGGTGGGGAGAGAAATCTCACTATTTGAAGCCAAAGGAAGGGGGCTCCCTTCACTTACAAAAAAAAAAAAATGTAGTTAGTTGGGAGAGGTAGTAGTTGTCTTGGGATAATGGCTTTTCTGGTGGGTAACTTTGAGATACTTTCCTTTTTTAGGAAAATTAGCAATAAAAAGAATTCCTATATATACTTTTTTTTCCATATTCCTCAATTGTTAGCATTTTATTATGTTTGACACATAATTTCTTCTATGCATGTAAATATGTATTTCTTCTATGCATGTAAATATGTATTTACATGCATGTTTTTTCTGAACAACTTAAGAGAAAATGGCAGAAATCATATGTCTTTTCCCTTAAGTACTTGTATTTCATAACCATATTAAATTAAAGAAAAGGAATATTGGTACAATACTATTCTATATTTATAAAAACTTATACAAGTTTTGCTCATTGATCTCATACTATCCTTTAAAGCAAATACAAAAGAGAAATGCTTTAGGATTACATATGGCATTTACATTCATGTTACTTTAATCTCCTAAATCAGTCTGTTTCTTTCTTTCTTTCCTTACAATTGATTTGGGGTTATGTCCTCATGTCAGGAATACTACAGAAATGACATTCCATTGTCTTTTGGATTACATGTTTTTTAATGAGAAATCTGCTGTGACTCTTTTGGCTAAGTTCATAATGTTGCTGTTTATACAATTTATTGCTATACTAAATTTCATGAACTTAATTGCCAGTTCTTTAGTGTGGTTCTTATATTTCAGCTATATATATCCTATATCACTTGATATTTTTTCAGGTTACTACTAAGTCTTCATTCATGTTTTCAATCTTTTCTCCATGTTCAATTTTACACACTTCTATAGCTATATCATTAGGTCTACAAATCTTTACTTCTGCATGTCTCTTCTGCTGTAGATCCAACCCAGTGAATTTTTTTTAATTTCAGATTTTTCATAGCTAGATGATACTTCTGATGATTTTTACACATCCCACTTCTCTTAATTCATAATAATGTTCATATTTTCTCTAAATCTTTGAGCATCTATTTGAAAGCCCTTTCCTGCTAATTTATCTTATTTCATGTCTGTTTCTACTAAATTATTTTTCTCCTTATGAGTTATGTTTTCTTGATTTTTAAAAATGTGATGTTGAAACTTAGGATTTGTACACTTTTTAATCTCTGTTGTACACATTTTAATCTTTGTTAGGCCTTGCTCTGTAAAGAGTTAATATATTCATTTTAAGCTTATAGAAAGACTAGACTGGACTAGAATAGACTTCCCTCTTTATCCTTACTTCTTAATGTGATCCCTTTAGGATTTGGATTGATTGTTCAGTAAATCAATGAAATCTCTAAATTCCAGATGGTTAAAGAATGAACATTTCCCCACCTCCTATGTACTCTAGCTAATACTTCCACTGAAGTTGTTCTCTGTTCAGTCTCATGTAATTTTATCATATACATGTAGAGCTTAATAATAAGTAAAGGTTTAATATTACCCATATGTAGATTTTAGGAGGATCTGTGTGTGTGCATAATAGTAGTAGTTTCCTCCTTTCTGGATATGTACCCTAAAGAGTCTGCCTCAAAGACCTCTGATCTTATTTATCTCAATTAATTGAGATTGCTGTTCAGCTTGGGATTCTCTTCCCCACACTGTCATCTAGAATGTGCCTCCAGGTAGAAATTCAGGCTAATCTTGGGTCTCACTTGGTTTATTTCTCTACTCTCAAGGAACATACCAAAGAAAGACAGCCAACAATTTCAACAAACAGAACAAATTCTCATGTGCAAATAATTAACACAAAGGCTGTTTAGGATTCTCAAAGTAATAAATGGATGAATAATTCACATTAAAATTTATAAGACAGCCTCAGCAACTTTGTGAGGCCTTAAGCAACTTAGTGAGACTCTGTTTCAAAATAAAATATAAAAAACCAGCTGGGGATATGGTTTAGTGGTTAAGTGCCTCTGGGTTCAATCCTGGATGCAAAACATGCATAAATAAATAAAATAAAATTTATAAGAAACATGAGATAAAAATAAGAAAAATATAGACAAAATTTAAAGAAAAACCTATTTGAAATTTTAGAGATAAAAATATACTTACCAAAATTTATGGTAATTTATTTACCTAGACTCTGATGAAACCTACTAGCCAAAGACTATCAGTAGTAAATCAGTAATACATCTATAATGAAATAATCAGCAATTCACACAAACTAAATTAGGTTTATTTAATCTGCTACAACAAAGGAAAGTATACCCTGAGAGCTCCTGGGAAAAATCCCAGTAAAGGGAGTTGAGGACATAGGCTGGGCTATTCCAAATTAGAGATTAGGGAAGTGGGGGAAGACTTTAAAATGGTAGACTTTTAAAAGGAGGAGAGGCTAGAATTCAGTGCTTAAGTATGTTAATATTAATCTTTTTGTGAGAAAAAGCAAAATAACAGTAGCTTAGAAGAAATGATTCTCACACATTTTTACAACTTAGTATGACTTTGGAGGAAGAGGTGTTTGCCATGTCGTAATGGAACTACAGGCTGTGTACCAGCATTGCTCATTTTCACTGTATCTCGAATTTAATGAGTCAGAATATACTTTAAAAGAATTCTCTAGTAATTTAGCTTATATATATGTATGTATATATATATATATATATATATATATATATGATGTTTGTATGTATGTGTACATATACATATAACATACATACATACATACATAATGTTGTATAGAAACAACATTATGTATGTATGTATGTATGTATGTGTACGTATGTGTGTGCATGGGTGTGTGTGTGCATGGGTGTGTGTGTGACATAAGGCAGAGACAGAGAGTTTGACAAAGAATCTCCAAAGAAATGACTGGGAAGTCATATTTGAAGAGATCTGAGGCTTTTCTAGAGAATATTCCAGAGTTGAGTAAAGTATTATTTCTTATATCAAAGTACTTAGTATAGTAAAAATTAAAAAAATAAAACTGTAGACATTAAAAATAAGATTAAAAAATGTATGTTCCATGTTAACATTAAAGAGTAAAATGTTCCTTGTCATGACTTAGTGTAGAATAGAATCATAAACAATAAGACTGAGTTAAGATGGTAGAAATATTCTCAAGTATATTGATAATTATGATACATGTTGATTTATAGGTCAGAAGTCAGAGTATTCACATGGATGTTTAACAAATATGGCTCAAGAATTTTCTTTTTTTTTAAACCAAACAAAGAAATAAAAACAATGCAAATATTAAGTTACATCAAGAAAGTACTAGTTAAAACAAAACTATAATAATAGGATAAAAATTATAATTTAAGGAAAAATCAGTAATAATTATAGAGGACAAAATGCACCTAGAAGTCTTAATTATCACAAATTTAGATATACTAAGCACTTTAAAATAAAAATATATACAGCAAAATTAACGTAATTACAAAGAAATTAGCCAACACAATTGACAGGGGAATCAACACTTTTCTCAGAAACTAGTATGTGAAAATGAGAAAAATAGATTAATCTGTTATTTTAATAGAATTTTGTGATACACACACACATACACACACAAAAAATATTTATGAAAATTATTCAGATGTAGAGTCTCACAAACTCCACAAAAAATTATAGATTGTACTCTCTAAACACTATTAGGTTCAATTAGCAATAAAACTAGTACATTACTAAAAACAAGGAAATTAAAAAGTTTGAAAACTTTTAAATGTACTTCAAAGCCTTCATAATTCAAGATAAACTACAAACTAAACTCAAATTGCTCCCTACCCATCCACTTCACTTCAAATAGTGTGTAATTAATAAACCTGACAATCGTGAGATCAGGAATGCTGCTGTTTTATATTACATTAGCTGCAGAAATCAAAGGGCCCTGTTGAAACATTGAGAAATAGTGTATTTGTTAATTTTCAGAATCAAAGAAGTTTTGAAAGAAATAATATTACTTTTGAGAAATATGGTAAGAATAAAAATGTCCTTTGTATATTAATAAAAATGCGATACAAAAGTTTTTTTAAAACAGTTGCAACATTTTGGTGAATGAGGACTTTAAATTATGTACTATGGTATCTTTTGATAGTAAGTAAATACTGCAATAATAGCTTATGATTGTGAGGTTTATGGATTTTTTTTTCATCTCCTTCTACTTAAACAACTGCACTTACTCAGTTGTAGCTTTAGACCTCAAAATACTATAATTTTACAAACTCTTGGTAAATTGAACATATAGGAATAATCAATCATTGTTTTTATTGATAACATCTATGATCATTGTCTTGGCTGTGTTGCTAAAAATTCTATTTATAAAAATCACTTTCTTCAGTTTCTACATAGGAATTTTAGGAGATTTTGTTGTTGTTGCTCTTCCCTGAATTTAGAAAAAAGTTATTGTTAAGGGCATGAGTCAGAGGGCAAAACATCTCCTTTGATATTAATAAAGTTATTGGAGAATGGGGCTTGAATGTGAGTGAATAAATGAGGCTTCGTGACATGGCATCCAGAATTACCCAGACTTTCCCAGTCAGTACCACGAGGAGCCACTCACCTGAAAAAGGACAAGGCACAGCTTGGGCATTAGGGCAAGTGGCTAGGGAGATTAGGGAGTGGTAAAACACTTTCTTCATTCTTCTGAATTTATTGATCAAAGAAAAGACTTCTCTATGAGCAGCAGTGAGGAAAATATGAAGACTCAGAAATGGTACCCATGGAAGGTTAGAATCCACATTAAAAAACTGAACATGCAAAAAGAGACATCACAGCTTCCATTTCCTTTGTTAATCAGGAAGTATAAGTTTATGAGCGAGCCCTATTCCCAAAGTGTTTTGTTGTTTTTATCTCAAATACAAGGTAATAAAGTATTCAAATCCCCTCCTAAGAACCAGGTGCTAGGAACTAGGCTTGCCTAGAGTTTCAGGAAGCAGAGCTGGCCGTGATATGAGGAGAAGTTAGATGGAACCAACTACAAGCAAGATCCCAACTAAGGGACTGAAGCAATTGAAAACCCAAAGGTCAGCAAGAGAGTCAGAGCAAAATATAAAGAGAAAATTCTACGGCACACACGGTCGAGAGTCCCTGCAACCTGCTTACATAAAAAGATGAGCTCTTGAGGCAATCTCACATAAAACTGGGAATGTTTGAGGTGAAAAGTCAGTTGGAACAACCTGGAAGACAAAATTGGCTAACACGTTAAGAGTCTGGAATTGTGGTTATAGTCAGTTGAGAAGCTTTGGGAAGTTATTCTCTTCTCAAGATAATTTCTCAGAGAAATTATTTCCTTCTCATTTTTCTCACTTATACACTAAGGAATTTATCTTTGATTGACTTCCAGTTGTGGAATTGAACTTGTCCTTTTTACAGACCATATTGGAATACACAGAGAAGTCTGAATACCTTTGACCAGAAAGATTATTGAAGCATATTTGTAGAAAGGATTCCATTTAAAAAATATTATTTTGAGTAGGGTATATATGTATTACTAGGACCAGCAATTTACATGGAAATATTAAGTATTTTTGGGGGGGGAAGGGGTCAGGAAAAGTTTTTTAGGAAGATATAAATGTGCTAATACAGATTGCTGAATTTTAACCAGAGGGAACAGGTCTTCTTGAAAAGAACTCCAGAATTTCCAAGAGGCCTTTATAATTTGAAAACTCACTTTCAGTATTACAATTTTCATATTGTAACTTAATTTTGAATTTTGAAAATAGAAATAAACTCTAAAGTTTTCATAATATAAAATATTATATTAGTTGAGCCCAATCAAAATCTTGACTAGTAGAATAGATTGAATAAACATTTGCTCTTAAATAGGAGGTCTTATCTATGGGGTAGGAGCACAAGAGATTTGTAAAGCAGCAGACTGAGGTTTAAAATAAAGAGAAAAGATTAAAAAATGTATATGAGCTTATGTTAGATTTTTCTGAAGGTAGAACCTGAGGGAATGAGTAGTAAATTAATGTAGTAATAAACCAAATATGCAAAACAGAGGGAGTGGGAAGAGTGATAAAAGAAAAAGTGGGAAGCCAATATTAGGATGCTTTTTGCAATTGGGGTTCAATTCTTTTGGGACCTTTTGATTAGCTTATGAAATCCCTTCTGAAATATGGGAGGCTGGAACAGTTATCCATGCAGCCTTGCCCTCATTGGTCAAGGATTGTTCCCTGTGCAATAATTCTGCTTACTTTTGCTATGGGTTCTTGTGATTTTGCAAAAGGCCCTCAGAGATTAAACAGAAAGGCACATGATGTCCTTAAGGTAGGTTACTGTGAGCATGAGGTAAAGCTGAGCTCATGTGGAACTGACCATCTCCGCTGCAGCACCAGGACCTTTTACTATAATTGGTATTCCTGATCAATATTTAGAACTTTTTCATGTTAAGTAAAATGATTTATTGGAAAGTCTTGTTAGTTAGGTAAATATCTTGATTCCATCCAGGGAAAAAGATTCAGTATGATTTTTTTTTTTCACCACAACTAAGCTTTAGTTTACTTTTCCAATTGACTTACCCTAATCCAAGCCTATCTCTATACTATTATCAAAAATCCAAAAATACTTATTTTCATATTTCTAAGATATTGTTTACACATTTTATATATAAATCATCCCATGACGACATTTACTTTTCTCCCGTCATATGCTAGGAGATATAAGGTTTTATTTCAGGCACAGTGCTAAGAATTACTTCTTCAGGAATTCTCCACAATGTAAATGTGGATTTGGCCATATGACTTGCTTGACTAATGGAATATTTGCAAACATGATAAAACATAAGAAAATAAATTCCACTGAAACAAATTCTTCAAACATATAGTATCTCTCTCTCTCTCTCTCTCTATATATATATATATATAGAGAGAGAGAGAGATGAAAGGATATTTAATAAAGAAATCAGCTCATGTAGTTATGGAAGCAAAAGATTCAGAAGATTCCTACAATAGTCCTGGAATGTTGGTAGAATAATTCAGACCAAGTACAGAAATCTCAGAACAAGGGAAGTTGATAATATAATTCTCAGTATGAAACCAAAGGCCTAAGAACCCAAGGGTCCACTGGTATTAAGTATCAGATTCCCAAGGAAGGCCAAGACCCCAGAATTCTGATGTCAGGAGAGGAGAAGAAAGATGCCCCCACTCCAGGGAGAAAGAATGAATTTGACTTTTCTCCACCTCTTTATTCTATCTAGGCCTTCATCCCACTAGATGGTGCTACCCACATAGACTGCAGATCTCCATTCAGTCCACTGACTCACATGCTAATCTCCCTTGGAAACACCCTCATAGACATAGGCAGAAGCAATGCTTTACCAGTTCTCTAGGTAATCCTTTATCCAATCAAGTTAACACTGCCTCTGATGGGGGCCCATATTTTGGAATTAGTAGATAAGAACTTCAAAGGAGCTAATTCCAAAATGTATCAAAAGAGAAAAAAAATTCTGTTTAAAGAATTAAATACAGTACAAGTACAATAAGTCAATAAATAGTGTAAAATGAGAAATTGATACAAGTTATTTAACATAGATATTTAGAGGATGGAAAGTAAAACAATAGAAACTAAACATTCACTGGAGGCAATAAATAGTCAATTTGAGATGAAAGACGAGTCAGTGAATTTGAAGATGTATTAATAGAAATTATTGAATCTGAAGATTATGGAGAAAAACAAAATTTAAAAAAAAAAAAACGAAGAGGCTCAGATACCTGTGAAAAAACATCAAGCATATATGTATGATGGAAACCTTAAAAAAAAAAAACAGGAAAAAAAGAAAAATAGTCTGAATGAAAAGTGAAAAATCTGCCAAAACTTGATCAAAAACTTAACTGATACAGATGCTCAAAATTTCCCAAATTGGCTAACTCTAAAACTTTACATCTGAATACATCATAGAAAAGTTGTTGAAAACTATAGAAAAGGAAAATCTTAATGGCATATATAATTCTTTCAGTCTATCCACACAGTACTCATAATTCTTTATTTGAACTCTTTAGATTATGATTGGCCCTGAAATAAATCTATTAAGAAGGCAGAAAAAGGCAGAGCAAGACAGATGAGAAGACATGTTCTCTGTAACTTCCAGGGCTAGAATAGTTTGACCTTAGACCTACAGACTCTTGCACCACTTGCCCACAAGGTATCCCAGCTGCCTTCATGGTAGGTAGGCTGGTAACATGATTTAGTACAACCTAGAGCCAGTCTTGAGGGTTTTCTTGGCCTCTTCAAGTCTGAGCAGACTTTGAGGTTGGCAATAGTGGTGCCACTTGGACTGAGGCTAGAATAACCCATTGTTTCCATTCTCTTAGTAGAAAAAAAACTCATCATATACAGGAGACAAAAATATAATTACATGAATTATGAATTTTCATCAGATGTGATGGATTTGAGAAGGCAGTAAAATAACATATTCAAATTACCGAGAAGAAAAATTAACCAAGAATTCTATGTTAAGCAACATTTAACAATCATCAAAGATTGGTCATGAAAGTTAATTATATATGTCAATTTGACTGGTTTAAAAGATGCCTGGTAACTGGTAAAATGTTATTTTGGCTTTGTCTGTGAGGGTGTTTCTAGAAGAGATTAGCACTTTAGTCAATAGACTTAGGAAAGAAGTTTCACTCTCACTAATGTGTTGGGCATCTTTCAAACCAATGAAGGCTGAAATAGAACAAAATGCAGAGGGAGGGCAAATTTTTTCTCTCTATGGGAGCTGGAACACCCATCTTCTTCTGCCCTCAGGAATTAAAGCTTCTGATCTTGGATTTTTAGGCTCTGGGTCTTATACCGCAAGATCTCAATCCTTTGACTTTGGACTGGGAGTTACACCAGCAGTGACTCTGGTTTTCAGGCCTTACACGTGGGACTGAATTATGCCATTGATTTTCCCAGTTCTTTACCTTAAAGACAATGTATTGTATGACTTCTCAACTTTCATAACTGTGTGTGCCAATTCCCATAATGAATATTCTCACATATGTCCCCAATCATTTTTTTAAAATTTGGAGAATCCTAATTAATACATTGTTGGAAAATATCAACAAAATTGACAAATATTGAGATAGACTGACCAAGAAGGCGTATATAAACAAAATGAAACGGGAGACATCACTACTAACCCTACAGATATTAATATGATTAAAAAAGAAGACTATGAACAACTAATACCAATAAATTAAACTTAGCTGAAATGGAAAAATTCCTAAAAAGATACAAATAAGCACACTGAATTAATAATAGAAAATCTGAATTAGCATGTCATAATAAATAAATAAAAAAGAAACTGAAATTGTAATTAAAAAATCTTCCCACAAAGGGAAACTCGGGACCAGATGGCTTCATGGGTGACTTCTGGCAAGTGTTTCTGGAGGAAATAATACCAATCATTTACCAATTCTGAAAATGAAGGTACAATTTTCGGTTCATTCTCTGAGGCAATTATTGCCTTAAGATCAATGCCTGACAAATTCCACAAAAAGAAAAGTACAGACTAATAATCCTCTTTAAAAGAGGTGTAAAATCCTTTTTAAGTTTAACAAATTGAATCTAAAAATCTATTAAAAATATTACCTGCCATGCCTATCAGAGATGTGTCTTTGTACTAAAGATTGGCTTAACTTTCAAAAACCAATTAATAATAATAGAATTAAAAAAGGAAATTATCTCAATAGATGCACAAAAACATTTGACAAAATTCACCTACTATTCATGATAAAGATTCTCAATAAACTAGTAATAGAAATGTCCTCGACTCGATGAAGGGGCTAGGAGTGGCAACAGGAAATGATAGCACACAGACAAGGGAAAACATATTTGGGTGAAGAAGTGTTCTAAAACTATATTATGGTTATGGCTGCACAATTATAAATTTACAAAAAACTCCTGGAATTTTATACTTAAAAACCATGCATTATTGTTATGTAAATTGCACCTCAATGAGGCAGTGAAATCTAATAACCAGTATGGGATAGGTAATGGGGAGGTGTTGATAGAACAAAGTTTAGTGATACACTGATACTTGTTAAAGCTGGGTATGAATAACTAACTGTATGCTTGGAAAAATAATAGAAAGCAAACTATCAGGGGAAAATAACGAAACAACCAAGGACTTGGAGAGGGATCGACTGTAATGGAAGAATGGCCCTTGAGTTATTCTGACATTCCTTCTTTCTCTCCTTTGTGAAGCATCTCCTTAAATTTCTAGAATTTTTGCATAGTTTTTCCTTTGGTTAGACATTTGATCCCAATGTTTGGAGAGAGGAAGATTGACGTTATCTCTGTTATACAGAGTAAGAAAGCACAATCCAAGGTGACAACAATAGGAAGGGATAAAGCTAAGGACAAATTCTGAGTTTCCAGTGCTCTGTAACTACACATGCTAAATTGAGCAGCAGGTGAAAGCTGTCTGTACTACCCTGGCAATCCCCCAGCCCCAAGGGAAATCTTTTTCTCCTAATTTGGCCTCACTGATATTTTAGCCTAGCCTTTCACCACTCCCCTCCAAATACACACACACACACACACACACACACACACACACACATTTTCCTTCAATATTCCCTGAAAGACTTTTTCCACATAGCACTCTATGGTCTACTTCTCTTTCATCTCACCTTCCCTACTCCACCTGCAACTTAAATGGAGTTGGTGTGAACTTAAAGGGGGTAAGAACAGTGCCTGGTATTTGGGAATGTGTCTAGTCCAGTGCATCCGCCTTTCTTTCACATGGAAGCATAAGATCACTCTCACATTCAAATGTGTCTCCGTAAGTCAGATTATTGGATATTTGTTTTAAAGTTGTTGTTTTTCTCAGAAATCCCTCCACAATTCTTTCCCATAAAGATTCTGCTGCTTTTCCCACACTCCTGAACGCTATTCACTAACATCATCATGTGGCATTTAATTTATGTGCATTCCTTTATTCTTTCATCCTATATTTTTGAGTACTTCCCATGAAATTTCGTTAATTTAGGTACTGTCTGGATACACGAGAGATTAGCATTAAACACAGAGACACTGCCTTGGGGAAGAAGGCAAAGATGAAGTAAATTGAAGGAGTTCTGAATATGTATGTGTATGGCAGGTTTTTTTTTTCATAAACATGTGTTTGCTTTTTTGCTCTTTCTTTTCTCAGTCAGTGGTATCTTTTGATAAGCAGAAGTTTTAAATTTTAATACTAGAAAAAGTAAATTATACAGGATGCTAGGAAAGATATGTACTGCAAATGGCCTAAGATTGATATTTGAGGACCAGTAAAGAGGCCAGTTGGCTGGAGAGGAGGAAATGGAATAGGGCAATAGGAGACATGGTCCACGAGTCAGACCTTGGGGACCTGGTGGGCTTCTGCAAGGACCTACGTCCTCCCTGAGTACTATGAGGAGCCACTGTAAATTTTGAGCAAAAGATTGGCATGAACTTGCTTACACTTTAAAGCAATTACTCTGGGTGCTATGTTAAGAATAGGAGATAGTCATGTATGTATGTAATAAATAAATAAATAAATACACAGAAATTAATTATAATATGATTCAAAGTAGTTGTAGTTGATATGGAGAGAAGTCTTATTACTCTGGGTATAGTGAATTCCTATACCCAGAGAACTTCCTTTACCAGGGAAGAAGTCTAACTGCTTCACAAAACCAGGAGTTTAGCAATGTATCCAATGAATGTGTGATTAACAAGTTAAGGAATGAATGAATGAACAAAGAAAAGAAGGAAGGATGGGCTGTTGTAAACAGCCTGGAATGGAAAGCTACTTCATGGATATGGATACAATAAACATGATCCGCTGGCCACAAGATTTTAACTGTTGTAAAGAATAACAGCAATCATCTCTGGGTACAGAGGCTACTCATAATTTTCATTTGAAACTAGCTGAAATAGATATTTCTATAATAGGATCAGAGGATTTTCTGCCTGAAAGTTGTCCTCAATAAATACATGAAATGAACTTTTCTGCATCCAGAAGCTGTTATTAAGAAAATGTGTGCAAACAATATACAGTTTGGAACTAACTTCCTAAAGTACGGGGAGTGGTTGGCAGGCCAAAATAGCTTTCTAACTCTTCTACCTCCTCTCTCCTTGCTTACATTGACCTGCTGTGTCCCTCTCAGGGCATCTTCCCTAAATCATGTATCTACTTAAAATCATTCAGCACTTTTTTCATTGTCTTCTATGTTAAAAATCTTCTCAGTCTTGATATTCAAGGCATTTCAAATTTCCAACCATTACCTAATCTCCAGATGAGTATAGTTACTACTGAAAGAAGCTTATTAAGGGGACAGGTAAAATGATAAACTGCTTGGGTTCAAATGCCAGCTGAGCACAAGAATTAACCTGTCTACTCTTGGTGTCAACCTTAGAAGACTGGGATGGTAACAGTTCCCATCTGATCCCTGGTGAGGGTTATTAGAGAAAATAAATGTAAATTCTGCTAAACTATAAAATCCATGAGGGTAGGGACCAAATTCAAGTTATTCGACCCAGAAATCTAGAGTCATGTATTTAGTAGATGCTGAAATATATATATGTGTGTGTGTGTGTGTGTGTGTGTGTGTGTGTGTGTGTGAGAGAGAGAGAGAGAGAGAGAAAGAGAGAGATAGAGACATTATATGAAATTATATGCTGAGTGTCTACTAACTGAGGATTTCACAGTCTTTCTTCTGATGAAGTTCTCACCTTTTAGTCCAGGAGGATAAATGACAAGAAAAACACCAATAAATACATATTTGAATTTTACATATCCATAAATGTTAATTTTAAACATTAAAACAATATATGGGAGTGTATGATTTTTTGTGGTCATGGAAGAACTCTGAAGAAGTCACAAATTAATTCAAGTCTAAATACTAGAAATCAAGAGCCATGCAAAACCAGGAGGGGAGTAGGAATGTCACAGGAAAAGAAACCTAAGGTGAGTGAGCCCTGAGGCAGGTGTGTTCAATGAACAGAGAGCCCACAAAGCTAGGTTGCCATGGGAATAATCCAAGCTGAGGTCAGATCAGTAGCCATGGACCTTTGTTTAAGATAAGATGAAATTTTATTTTTAGCATAACAGGAAACCATTGTTTTTTGTGTTTTTTTTCAACAGAGAAGTAATCACAGTTCACAAGGAAATGGTGAAACAAATGGATTACAGGGTCAAGAGTGAAGATAGCTCATATTGTGCGGTGGCTTGTCTTTGTCCGATGCAATGGGAATAGAAAGGAATAGATTTGGAATACAGCTAGCTTAGAGGCAGAAACAAAGGCAGGAGAGGAGTCAAGATGGTTCCACTTGGGCCTCAGGAACAACTTTGGTTCCCCTGTGTACTTTTGCCTTCATGGCAAAAACAAAAACAAAAACCCTAGATTATGTTATTTTTCCTTTTGTTTTTAAAAGAAATTAAAACTTGTTTATGGGCCCCGAAAAGATTTATGGGCCCTAAACACTGTACCCTATGGATTAGTTGAAACTGTTTCCATTTTTAACATAAAAATGGAACTTTTAGTAGAATCAATTTGAAAATGTTAAGACCTCAATGCATACCATCTATTGCATTATTATTATTATTATCATTATTATTATTATTATTATTATTGCTGCTCCTACTGCTGCTGCTGCTGCTGCTACTGCAACATCCTAGAAAAGTTCTCTGCCTTTTATTCCCTGTGAATTTGCTCATGTTTTTTTTTAAACTCCTCCTTACTTGTCAAAACCCATCCACGCTTCAATGCCCAGACTAAAGGCGAGCTCTTTCCCTTACATCTTTCGTGATTCCTCAACTAGACTTGATCTTTCTTCTCTCTGTCCTCACAAGTTCATACTGATACCTGTGTCACAACTCTAATTAGACTTGATTTCTGCTAATGTATGTACTTCTGTCCTTTGCAATCATTTGCATTCCTTTTAATGCTTAGATCTATCTCTTAACTGTGCCCGGACAAGTGTCTTACAAAGAGTGAAACCTCAACAAATATTTATCAACTTGAATATCCAAGAAAATAGTCAGGGAGCCAGTTATTCTCACCAAAGCCTGTTGAGGCAAGATTGGTCCTCAGTATCACTGCCCAGACTGTGGCACATGATCACTTTGAGACCATCTATTGAGCAAGAAAATGCTAAGAATGCCAACTGCGACTCCCCACTTCACAAAGGATGCTGCCAGCCCTCCAAATAAAAACCGCATGGACCATCCATCCAAAACACCATCTGGAGTGCAGACAGAGACTTGTACCTTGTTGACTCCCAGAACCATAAATCTACAGCCTTGGCTAATCTCCATGTTAGTTCATTATGACTGTGATCTATAGCTGTTGAAAGATAAGGATGATGATTTTACATGAAAGAAAATTAGATCCTGGGTAAATTGAAGCATTTTTCATTTAAATCACATTTGTACTAATACCTATATTGTAGAAGACACTGTGCTTGACGCTATAGAGAATACAAATAATTGTAAGATCCAGTCCTTGCTCTTAATGGGACATTTCTATAGTAGGGGGTAGAACTGAAGGGAAAAAAAAAAGAGTGATAAAATTACAGAAGGGAAGATGACTGTACCTTCAGTGAGAAGAAGGTATTATTTAGCTCCAGCAAGGATACTGTTCTGTAATGTTGGATGAATCAACCCTGAACTTCAGTTTCTCTCTGGAGGAAAAAAAAAAAAAATAACTATTTGTCTATCTACCATGGATGGTTTCACTGCTTAGGAAGCACAATATTTTCTAGGCTTTTAATAATCCCTTATTGCTCGAGTTTCAGTTAAATGATTAATTGCATTTTAGTTTGCCCCCTACTATTTTGGAGGAGAGAAAAACTAATATCTCAATAAATTAATAAATAACCATAATTGAAATCATTAACTTCTGTACATATCAAAATTATTTATTGAACATCAATAGCAATTAATTTTAATTAGTGCAAACTGGTAGTTCTCAACTGGTGGCTATTCTGTCCTTAGGGAACATTTATCAGTGTGTGCAGATATTCTTGTTTATCTATCATATGTCCTGGGATTTCTGGCAAACAGGCATTTTCTTATGCAATTCCCTTCTCATAGAAGTTCTCTCCTAGCGTCTTCCTCAACTTTTCATTTTCCTATTCAAATAATCAGTTCTCAAGTAATTTTCAACTGGAGGAGCTAAAGAAAGGAACCATGAGAAGTTAGATCAGATGATTCTTTGTTATGAAGGGTATCCTGTGCACAGAAGGAATTTGAAACATCCCAGACCCTACCAATACCAGCAGCACCGCCCTAGATGTGAATATCAAGATTTCTCAAACATCCCCTGGATGAGGCTGAGGGGTAAGCTTGGCAATGGAGGCAGAAAGAAGCATGGGTAGTGGGACCACTGTTATAGTGACCTAGAAGGAGGATATACATAAGAGATGCTTATAGCTTTGTAGATACAAACCCTTGTATATCCTAACATGCAGAGTGAAGCCCTTTTGCCTTTTTTCATCATTGAGCCTTAAAAAAAATGTGCATAACCTGTGAGCTTATTCCACTTTTAGGCAATCTATCATAAGGAAATAATTCTAAAAGGATATCTTAAAAGTCTCTCAATGTATAACATTTCCCTAAGGAAAAGTAAATTTTAGAATAACTGTATTATGAAATGTTATACAAACATTAAAAGATACATGTAAGAAGAGATTTTTCTAATGTTAAATAAAAGGAAAAAAAACAACTTGGTAAGACACAACTATATAAATAATAATAAAATAGCAATGACAGCTAGAAATAATATACCAAAATTTTAATAGTATTATTTTAGATGCAGGACAAAGTAAATATTAAATTTTTTCCTATTTTAATTTCCATAAAGTATAGATAGAGTTGACATTTTTCTCCTGTTTTAAAAATTCAAATCAAAATGCTAAAGGGGCACCTTTGGAATATTTCTCTGTAAAGATAGATTGAACTTTATGATGCATTTTTCAAGCCTCTTAGGACATTATTTTGAAAAAAAGGATATTGGTTCTATTGTTGGCATTCTGTTTATTGGTAGAAAAGAGCGAATGATCAGTAGTCGGTTCTCCTTTGCACCAAAATTTGGCATCCAAGTCAAACTACTGATGAAATACATTTGCATTTGAATTATATCCACCCCAGAGCCAATCCCAGGTCTCTTCCAAAAGCTTTTTATGTGTGATGTGAGTTCTTGTTCAGCTTGTTCCAATAGTGGGCCTCGCTTCAGATAAATGACTTCCAGTTTAACTGAGTGAGGGTAAGGCCTGCCAAGAGAAAGCCATCATTTTATGAATATGAAACTTTCATAAAAGAGAAAGCCTCAGTAAGTCATTCCTCAAAGGAGATGTCAATAGTGTGAGAGTCCAGAAATTAGAGTGCAAAGGTGTATCTTCTAATGCCTATGGGAAAATTGTTTTATAAAACATGTTGATTATATTTATTTGTTGTCATCAGATATTCTGGTTTCTAGATGCTCATTTATAAAAAACTTAGAATCAAGCAGAATGATTTTAAAAATATTAATGTGTAGGAGTTGTTTCTATAATCCATTGAACTTTTCTCAATATTAGATTAAGTGGTAGGAAAAACACTTGTAAAACAAACACACACATGTGCATGCACACTCACATGCACTAGATGAAACCTGTTCCAACAAGTTTTACTGGAAAACACAATTTATTGCTTTTTTCAGATTCATACCACATTTAGTCAATGCAGTAGTACTTTGAAAACTGATCTTTTCCTTGGCTATGCTAAATTTTCATGTAACTGGAAACATCAAAATATCCATGTTTTGCTTACATGTCAAGGGAGAATGACAACATCCTCTCTTTGTGGTTTTGGGTACTGTCTACAATATCTTCCCCAAACACCACCAGACAATGTTGTTGTTTTTTTGGTAGGAAGCAATGATATGCTTCACATATGGTATGCTCCACTGTGAACACTGCACCCAAAAATCAGAAAGCTCACTGTGAAAGTGGAATAAGTCATTTTCAATATAAAATTGCAGACGGTGCCTGAATTGATCACCCCTATCAACACAGTGTGCAAGCTAGCCATTTTCAGGGAAAACCCATTCATGATGATTCGAGGTTTTTTTATGCATTGTGGGGTTCTGTTACCTGTGCAACTAGCTGAACAGTGAGAAGGAACGATAAGAAGAGGCATAAATATCCAACTTTTGCCAAAAATGATTTTAATGCAAAGTTCAATCCTACTTTCCATCTCACATTACAAATTTATGACCACCTCTTCTTTTTTACATGTACTTCAAATCCTGCTCTTCTGTGCAAAGAAAGACATTTGAAAGGAGGTGTGTGGCAGGGAACTTGGTGGAGGAATGAAAATCATACACTATTCTAGGCTGGTCACTGTGAGCATTATAAACCCATCTTTCAAGAACTTTTGGCAGTTAGAATGATAATTGTACTGTTAGTCTAATGTTTTATCCTATTTAATCCTTAAAACAATCTTATAAAATTGATTTTATTATCCTCATTTTACCAGTTTAGAAACTGAGGCAACAGAGAGATGCAAGCTCTCATAGCTGGGATGAGTGGGACTTAAGTAGAGTTTGTCTGGAAAACTATTTAGCCATTTGTAGCTTCTTATACCCTCCCCACATACCATTCTCCTAGGTCCACTGAGCAAGTCTGTGGCTGCTCCTAGTTTGATAACCAAACTCCATTAGCTTTCTGGAAGACTAACGATAAGCCTCCTCAGGAGCAATACATATATTATATGCTATGCATATTTCAGAAGCAGAGGGGCCAGAGTATGGCTGGGGTTACACTGAAAATAGACCTATATCAACAGATGAAAATATGCAAGTTTGAAACAATAGCTGAAATCTCAGGCATTTTAGATTACCATGAGGGTGTCTTTGACTCTGAGGTGTGGTTCCTAACTTTCACTCATAGAAAAAGTTCTGTCAAAATATAAAGAAGTAGGGCTTGGGTTGTGGCTCAGTGGTAAAGTACTTGCCTAGCGTGTGTGAAGCCCTGGGTTCGATTCTCAGGACCGCATATAAATAAATAAAATAAAAGTCTATTGACAACTAAAAAAAATTTAAAATTAAACCAAAATACATTCTGCTGTCATTTATTTTTTAAAAATAAATTTAAAAATTTTTAAAATAAATAAAGAAATAAAATACTTGTTCAAAGCAAAAATAAAATAAAATTGTATTAAAATTTTTATAAAGTATAATTGTATCCAGCTGCTTTTATCTCCTCTATCCCTTGCTAATACTTATTTTCCTTCCAAATTATTTTCACCAAGCCATGAGAGATTTCAGTGGTGTATCACTTATAGAATATTTGCATTTAAAATGTGATAAGGCAATTTGGAATAAAGAAACAGATCTCTAGCAGTAAGACTTCAGACATCATGCTAACATGTTGGAAACAAGGACCCCACTCACCCAGGGTCCTACAAATTACTCCATACTTAAACAATGTAGTAGGATAGAGATAACTAGATTTTCTATTTTCTTTTCCTCCACAACCTCTTCTAGAAAGTAATCAGTCACCATACCTTCATCTCCCGCCTTCACACTTCCCTGAGCTGTCCACATATATGTTCATGGTCCCACTACACATCTTCACCTCAATACTAAATAAACACCTCAAATCCACGCACAAAGCTGAATGGATTGTCTGTCCCCTTCTGGTTCCTTCCCCTCTCAGCGTGCTACTCAAGCCTTCAACAATTCTCATGCCCTTGAAAAATTTGAGCTATGTTTATCATCTCTACTCCTGAAAAATATTTGACATTCAATCCTCATTGCCAAGGCTCTGGTTTAAGTCTTCTTCATCCCTTGCTTGGCTTTCTAAAAAAAAAAAAAAAATCACATACATGATGTGTTGTCAAAATCACTCTTTCTCAATGCATGCTCCATATTGATACACAAGAATATTTATAAAACAGAGCAAATCACATTACTCTTCTCCTTGAAAATTTTTTTTCAAAGTTCAAACTCCTTTCTGTGATCCAAAGCTTTAAAATTTGACCTTACCTACTTTTTCTATCTCTAATAGGTATATTCCTTATTATTGCAATAGCCAAAAAAAAAAAAAAGTCAGGTGAACAGAATTCAGAATTCTAAGTTTTCTCTTTTGCTTTTCCTAAAAAAAAAAAAAAAAAAAAAAAAAAAAAAAAACTTATCTTTGAGCCACAGGTTTCATTTTGGTACTAACTCTTGAAATCTCAAAGTAAACACAGTCACTTATGGATTTGTTCCTGATTGAGATCCATCGTTTGAGTTCTGTTTTAAGTTCACTCATCTCTAAGTCACTTTCAATCTAAAATTTAATATGATGTGGCATTCTCTCCTTTGTCAAAATATTCCCTCTTTCCCCTTCAATTTATTTCAGATTCTAAACTTCTGAATGGTTCAAAATTTGCTTTATGTTTTTGTCCAGTAAATGGCACATTTTTTGACCTTGGTGGCCCTGCTGGCATTTCTAGCTAAAGTCCATATCCTGTCTGATTCTCCATTTGATTAAAGGATGCTCAGTGCTTGTTTGGCAGATGGAAAATGGTCTATTATCATTCCTCCATGACTCTTAGATATATTTCTAGCATTTAAAGCCCAAACAAGATACACTTAACATCATTTCCTACTTTGTGCCAGCAATCCATACTTCTACTCTGCGCTGTGGTCTTCTGATTGACATCTTGGCTTTCAAACTCTAGAATTGACTCATAGCCTCAGAGGACATAAATATCTTCTTAAATTCACTTAAAGGCCCATTATAAATTGTGAGGGAGATCACCTACATAGAAACCCATGCCACCATGTCTTCTATTCATCACACATCGGGCTCATCAGGAGA
The DNA here is from genome assembly GCF_045843805.1 of Urocitellus parryii. NCBI lineage: Eukaryota > Metazoa > Chordata > Mammalia > Rodentia > Sciuridae > Urocitellus > Urocitellus parryii. The sequence continues at coordinate 23,754,994 of NC_135536.1, read as the reverse complement.
GCTTCTGTACTCTTAAACTTCCAGACAGGAAGTCTCTTCCAAATGTTCCCAAATCTTGAATCTCAATCTTATTGGCAAGTTTATTCCACAGATGAAGCTAGAGCAATAAGGCTTCTCCTTGGTTTCATCATCTCTCCAAACTCTCTCCTCTTCAGATTGAAATGCTTTCAATAGTTGGACAAGAAAACAAGTAGAAAAAAAATGTCTACTTTTATCTTCTTACCAATATATCAGTTGTGCACCACAATGAGAAGCTTAACGTAAAAAAAAAAAAAAAACTAACATATTGTAAGAACTCTACATTAAAAATTAAAAATATATATTATCGAGAGAAATAAAAGAAGACTTAATAGAAGGATATTGGAAGATATCTATTAGTATAAATTCTTTTAACTATGTTCTTCAAAACTGTTTTTCTATTATTGGCTGTTTAACCAGTATACAATTACAATTACTGATTAACCCCCTCTCCCCCCAAAAAAATCCTGATGCTAATGTGACTGGAATTTTCATGATATGTGTATTCCTCAGCTCTCCAGAAACCAGCTGGATGTTCTACAATGAAAGTCAATGCTGACACTGTCTACTTGCAGTTAGCATCAGATTCATGGCTCAGTCCCAGAAGACTGTCCTCGCTATAGATGTTAGGCACAAGTACCAGTTTGTTACCCATACTTCTAACTGACCAGATATCAATTAAGAGATTCCCTCAGGTCCCTCCTAAAGTTTTATAATTTTCTAGAACAATTCAGAGAACTTGGGAAAATGCTTTACCTAACATTATCAGTTTCATATAAAAAATAAAACTCAGGAATGGTCAAATAAAAGAAATGCATAATGCAGGAATGGGGGAAGAATGCTAAGTTTCCACACTCTCTCCAAGTGTGTACAACTGTCCAATGTCCTCCAATCACCAAACCGGAGTTCCCCAAATTCTGTCATTTAGGGCTTTTGTGGAGGTTTCCTTAGGTAGGCATGAGAAATTTATTGGTCATTAATGATTAACTCAATCTATAGCATCTTTCTCTTTCCTGGAGTTGGAGGGTGGGGATAAAATTTCCAACTCTCTAATCATGTCTTGGTCTTTCTGGTAAACAGTAATCACCTGAAATTATCTATAAATCTCCAGCCATTAGTTATCTCATTAGCATGTAAAAGACACTCATATCTTCTGGAACTTACAATGTTTATAAGAGTCATGTGCCAGGAACTAAGGGCAAATATTTAATATTTATTATATCATGAAATTACATTAATGAATACATCAATTCAGGGAAAAATGGTCTATGCAGAATATTGAGTCTTCCATAACGTTGAATAAAAGAAGACAGAAACAAGAGTACATAATATAGGATCCATTTACATAAAGTTTTTTGCACAAAAACATAATCATTTATTCACTATTTTCTGAAACTTATCAAGCACTTTCACGATGCTAAACCTTATGCCTACTGTCTAACTCCTCCTCACAGCAATCTATTCATCTTTCAACAACCACTAAAAATGTCACTCCCTTTGTAAAGCAAAGAACTACATAACTATAAAAATGTCAGTTCCTCATCCCTTCCTGGATCCTCATACTTTTCCATGTAATCTTGCAGTATACTTGTATTCTGCTTCTGTATCTGGCCATGAGATCTTCTTTAGCCCATGAGATATTCTCAGGATCAGATACAAAGAGCAATTCAAAAACAATTGTATAATTGTACTTCTTCCCCCTTTAACTTCTACCATTTCCACAAGTCAAGGTCAGGCTAATCTGCTAAAAATTGAAGGATTTGTGGATCAGAACCAGGTATCTCATTGTCCCAGATGAAGTCTTCTTAGATTTCCATGTACCAGCCGACTTCCAGACATTTAGCGGGCTCAGCCAAGATGAGCAGAGCCACTAGAAAATGTGCAGGTGACTACAGATGCATGAGCCAAGCCAATTATCAACTTGCTCTAAATCAGCAATCCGTTTATCAGTTTATTACTGTGTCCTAGTGACATTTGATGGCAGTAGATCCATTCATATAACCCAAAACTCTTTCTGTCTGTGCAATTGTGAAATTCCATAATTAAAATTTAGTTTCTTGGATGCTCATGCATTGTCCCTTTAAAGTACAGATGGCACCATTGGCTGAAATATGTATGGATGTATCATATGGAAAAAAAGGGCACAAAAAATAGGTTAATTCCATGAGGCTATGGGAAAGAGATTATTTATAAAGGGCTATACAGATTGCAAAAATATACAAAAGAGATAATGTGCTATTCTAAGAAGACTACTACACCGAGGCCCACAGGATTTAGGAAAGCTGTTATCAAAACATAGCAGGCAAAATACATATATGAAAAGTGCTACTTTGGGAGGAGTTGTGACTTAAATTGAAAGGAAGAAGCAATCTGGGCAAGATGGCACATGTCTGTCATCTCAGCTCTTCAGAGGGCTGTGGCAAGAGCATCAAAAATAGGAGGCAAGAGTGGATAACTTAGTGAGATCCTGTCTCAAAATAAATTAAAAGGGCTTGAGGATGCAGCACAGTGGTAGAGCATTTGATTGGCATGTGCAAGGCCCTAGGTTCAACCTCCAGCACCATAAAAGAAAAGAAGGAATAAAAAAAAAAGAAAAGAGAAAAAAAAATGGAAAGGGAAAGGGAAGGAAGGAAGAGGAAGGGAGGGAGGGGCCTTGGGTACACTTCAAGGAGAAAGCAGGGGGAATAAATATCTTGGCTTCATTCTTCTTCCTGTCTCTGATCTCCTGCCGGGGTCTTCCTTAGCCAAGCCAAACCAAGAGCCTTCTAGCAAGAGACATATTTCCTATAATTCACCTAGGACATTGTTTGGGGCAGAGCAAATTATACAGATATAAGAGAACACCTGAAGGAACAAGCAGAATATATCCAGCAACCATTGTCTTGGGTTTACAAGGGTACAAGCTTGTCAGATCCCTTCCTGGAAGCATATTTCTATATAAGAATAATACAGCCATAATTAGACATCTCAAATTAGGGGAAATAGAGTGTGCAGAAAGCAGAGGGATATGGGAATATAATTGAACACCTATCTTACCATTTGAGAATGGTCCTGCAAAGGATATGCTAACACCCAGAGCATCCAATCAGTAATTGCTTATTAGCTTATCTGAGCTAACAAGAAATCTAATATAAGATTGTGTTATTGGGCTCCTGGTGCCAATGTTATATGGAATCCTCACAGAGGTCTATTTAATTTTATCAGAGAAATGCTGCAATGGTTACAATGAACTATGGTCTTTTGTTATTAGCCTCTTATTGTGACCTGTCTATTTACCCACCAATAAAGAAAAGAGAGCTAGGAATGAAGCTCAGCGAGTGGTAACACACTTGCCTCACATGTGTGAGGCCCTGAGTTTGATCCCTAGTACCACAAAAAGGGGAAGGGGTAGAATTAGAAGGATATTCATATGCATTTCTTGATGCACGGTTCTGCTTATTAAAGATGCTGCTTGAGTGGTAGGGCTGTGATCTTAAGAAGCAATAAGCAAGTAGGAAGAATAAGCCTTCATTAGCAGACCTTCTGGAAGTCAATCACTGCACTGAGATTGAGCTCAGAAAGATTAATAGAGGAACACTGAATTTTTTTCTGAACTATATCCTGTTTTGCTTTCAGTCCTCAGCTAAATTTGAAAGGACCATTGAGACAAGTTAATTTGGTAGAAGATTATACAAGTAGAGATGGTTTTGATTTTAGAAAAAGACCTAGGTTCAAATCCTGGATACATTGTTACTTAAATGTTACTTGAGGTAGTGCCAATAAAATGAGGAGATCCTACCTACAACACTGCTCTGTTGTGAGGTTCAGGTGAGTCTAATCCAGTGTCTAATCCAATTTGGGGCCTTCATGATGTTTACATATAAAAATAGAAACTTGTAATGATTGAATAAATGCCATTTGAATGTTGTTGAGTCTCAAGTTTAATGAGAAATTTAGTGGTGTTTTGGTTTGTTTCTACCTATGATCTGCTTTGGGTCCATTATTGGTTTGCTGTCCCTTCTTTCAGAGTTGTCATTTATTTGACAGTGATAAGACAGATAATGAAAGATTGGTGACATTTAAAAACCTGCCCATAAATTTGTATCCACATTTGTGGTGAGAATGAATCATTGTGAGAAATGTAATAGATGGCAGCCAGCCTGTTGTCTTCTACATGCAAAGGTCTGCAATTCTGTTGCTGAACTCCAAAGTGAAATTTTAGGCACACCGAGCCACTTGGGGAAGAAGTCCGGCATAACTTAAAAGTTCTTCCTTTGAAATGACTCTGCCAGATCAATTAAAGTTTTTAACAATGGTGCATGTGTGTAGGTGTGTATATGTGTGTGTTTTTCATCTCTCTGTGTTAAATATGTGTGTGTGTGTGTTTTGACCCTTCTACTAAAAAAACAAATACTATCAGCTTCATCTTTCTCACATATATCTATAGATCGATTTGAATATGAGAAATGATTCTAGAAGATAATGTAAAACAAATGTTTCATCCAAGAAAAGCTATATATATATATATATAAATCTATGGCACTTCTTAGCCATTCTACCATCAAGAGACAATGCAGTGGTTGCCCACTTAAATGTTTCTCTATAAGTTATCAGGGCTCTTTATATAATGCCAGATCTCTATTAATTATAATTAGTCATCAATTGGAAAGTATATAATTGATAAAATTAAGAGGTATTTTGGAGAAGGCAGATGACCCTTTCTATTTTTATTAATGAGAATTTTAACGTATGTTGTATTTAGGAAATACAGAAATGAGGGGAAATATAGGTTCCAAATTTATGGTGATATATTATTCTTCAGCAGTAGAAGCATAGTTCCTGAGAACAAACTTGTGAGGACCTTGCTATCCTGGGCATTTTATAATAAATACTCATCTCAAATGTTCCAAAAGATGAGTCAGTGGTGATAAATAATGGTTTATGTTCTTTGTAAAGTATTAGAAGAGACTTAGGATTCAGTAACTGTTTCTCATGCCTGAGAATGCCCAAATACAAAAATCATGAGTCAATGCCATCGAATGTCTTTTTCTATTAGGTAATGAAGAAGCTCAGCCCTGGTAGCTTTTGTGGAATTACAGCTTGGCAGAAATCAAGAAGCCTCAATAAGGCTTGGAGCAACTACTTTACTTTTGGAAAGGGTGCCTCATGGAATGCACATATTTTATCCTGAATGTGATAAATACTAGAAGCACTCGTGCAATTGCCTAAGAAAACAACAATGGCTGTTTTCAAGCTATTTCCTTGAACCCCACTTTGCATGCTCTGGATACCTGAAATGTTAAACAGTGAGTTTTTCTACAAATTTTTGATGTAAAAATATCAGAGCATAACTACAGTGTCACATCTGAAGACATAGAAATCAGACTTTTCATAAGTCATGGAGAACTTCAGTCATTGGACATTCTTAACTAAAACTGCTTAAATCGCTGTTAATCATTAATGGATAACAATGCTCTGGTTATCCGTAACAGTATCCGCAGTGCTAATCAGGCATTGTTGACTTGGGTAAAATCAAATTCTGGTAAGATTTTCTACCCATCAGGGATAATAAGGAATTTGAAGGGGTGAGTGTGGAGTGCAGGTCCTAGCCACGGTGCATGTATTAACAATTCTGGTGGCTGCCATAACAAAGCACCATGACTGGGTGGTTTAGACAATAGATACTATTTAGTTCTGGAGGCTGCGAGTTAGAGATCAGGGTGAAACACTGTTGGGTCCTTGTGAGAACATTCTTCCTGGCATGTCGATGGCTGCCTTCTCCTTGTGTCCTCACATGTTAGAGAAAGAACTCTGGTCTCTTCCTCTTTGTATAAGGAGGTGAATCCCATCATAAGGACTTTACCTTAATGACCTCATTTAACCTAATTACCTACTAAAGGCTCTCCTCCAAATACCATCACATTAATGAATAGAGCTTCAGTATGCAGATTCTGGGGAAGTACAAATACCTAGTCCATAAGAGCATCCTATCTAAGGTTAAACCCTAAATGAACTTTAAAGGATGGGCAAGTAAAGTACAGAGGAAGAAAAGAATGTTCTAGGCAAGAGAATCAAGTGAGAAATAGTATGATTTGAGCATGTACATTTGTGGCTGAATAAAGACAAGATAAGGGATATGAATCAAAAGTTACCATGGTGGATATTCAATCATAGACTCCACCTGTCCCTCTGGTTTGACTCTTTAGTCAGGAGAATAGATGATATATGTTTGCTTGAAATAGCTCTCTAAGGGATATTTGTTGGGTTTTTCCTTTCAAACATTTAGTCTCTCTACTTGTGCTAACAGCATCCTGACTCTCCTTTGAGAAACCACTATTATTGCACTCTCTATTTAAGTTACTAGAGCTGTCCCCACCCCCACCTTTATGGTATACCTGTGAACCAGGCCTGTCCTATCAGACACTGCATTTCCTGGCATATGACCAATGAAAGAATCAACGTCAAGAGTTCAGGGTAAACTCTGGAAAGCAGTATGGAGATTTCTCAGAAAACTTAGAATGGAACCACCACTTAGTTTATACCCAGAGGACTTAAAATTAGTATACTATAGTGATGCAGCCACATCAATGTATGTAGCGACTCAATTCATAATAGCTAAACTATGGAACCAATCTAGATACCCTTCAACAGATGAAAGATAAAGAATATGTGTTACATATACACAATGGTATATTAGCCATAAAGACAATGAAATTATGGCAGTTGCTGGCAAATGGATGAACTGGAGGCTATAATGCTAAGTGAAATAATCTAATCCCAAAAAACCAAAGGCCAAATGCTCTCTCCATACTCGGGTATTAACACACAATAAGGGGCAGGGAGGGAAGAATATAAATTCAATGGATTAGACAAAGAGGATTGAAGGGAAGTGAAGAGGATGGGAATAGGAAAGAAAGTAGAATGGATTTGACATCACTTTCCTGTGTTCATATGTGAATACACTAAGGGTAACTTCACATCATGTACAACCTCGAGAATGGGAAGTTATACTCCACGTGTGTATAACATGTCAAAATACATTCTGCTGTCATGTATAACTAATAGAACAAATAAAGAATTCAATAAAAAGGATTTTTGAGTTGAAGCTATTGGCTTTTTGCTTTCACTGATATTGTTTATCTAGATTACATGGTTGAGAACTGCAATGGTGCATCTTCATATAATCTGAGAACTTGCCTAAGGATTTAACAAACACAGAAGAAAAGAATGCCCAGACATTTGAGATTTGAGATTTGATATATTCCAGGCAAGATATTGAAGAATTTAGATTTATCTATCCCAACCAATACTCCCAGAATCTTTAGTTATATGAACAAATGAATCTCTCCTATCCTTTAAAGGAAGTTGAGCAATGTTTTCTATTATTTGAGACACAGAGATTGCTGTTTTCTATAATTCCCTGGAGATTTGGATACTTTTCCACTTAAAAATTTGCTCCTAAGGTTGTGTTGGGAGGCATTCTTAGTGACCAAGAAACCTGAACTCTGCTACTCCCCATGTGCAAAATAGTTGGCAACTTAACTTCTAGATACATCAATATTCTCATCTAAAATGAGGCTAATAAAATATTAGTGTCTATCTTCAAATGTTATAAATTGATACATGAACAGGATCTTCTAGGAAAAAGCATGTAAAAGATTATAAATTTGTAACAAGGAAAAGTCATTGTCATTGATGTTATAGAAAACACTGAGGTGCATGAAGATCCTCCAAGTGGTCAAGGGACATTGATGATCAGAACATGACAATCTGTATTTTTTTTTCCTGTACTGGATTAATGATTTACTTGTGATAACCTTCCTTGGGGTCATAGAACCCCCAAAAGTTCTACACTTCCCATGATTTCTGGCCAATTTTTGGGATTAAAGAACAGAATAGAGTTAGCAAAATGTCCACCACCCCTGCTTCATGCTTCTCTCCCTTATCAACTGTCACTCCCACTCTGGTTCCTCTCTGTTCATATCATCGATCTATGTACTCAAACATCTCTGGGTATTCAGTCATGTTAATTCCCTGGGGCACAAGATTGATTTCCTTATTTAGAAGCTATTTGAGGAAGTGATAGATGAAATAAGCTTTTTTGTATATTTCTCTGGATATTTTATGGATTTGTTATGAAGATGTTCCCATATTTCAGCAGTGTGTCATCTCTGGTATCTTAGGCTATCATTATATGGCCTTAACATATAGAGGGAACGGGAGAAGGAATTCTCTCAAAGGAGAAAAATCCTTCCCTGGACAAGAAAATACAGAAAACATTAAATAATAGAACAGCCAAATTGTCCTAAGCCTACAACTGTTCAAAGTTTTCATGAAGGCTGTGGAAGCTCTTCTCTGAGACTCTTCCTTCTTTTATGTACATAATAGTGAGTTTTGAGAGGCTCAAGTTTCTTATATTAAGTCAGGAGTGGGTCAAATTTAGCTCCCAGAATATTAGAATAAACTTTTTTTCTTCTACTAAATTCCATAGATCTTCTCCTCCCAAATAGTTTGAAAGAAGTGACTTTTCACCTATCCTCCACATATCCCAGAGAGTAATTATTTTCCTTCTTTCTTCGTTAGCTGACACCCACTGCTGTATGAGAACCAAGAATCTTGGGAGAACCCTTAGGAACTCCAACAATTGTGATGAAAGCAGTGAAAAATGTGACCAGGCCTGGAACCATGCAGGCATCAGGTCACCACTGCTTATAAGATGGGAACACAAAATCCCCAGGGAACATTTGGTGATGACAAAAATCAGTCCCCAGGTTTCTTGGTGCAATTACAGCATTCTCTTCAAATTCTTCCTATTTTAGGCTACACCTCATCCCAGTGACCTGAAATGATCTACTTATGTCTTATCCAAAGAAGGAGGAATAGATTTTACTATTCAAAGTCTGTGCACAAGTCTTATTCTAGGTTCAGGAAGATGCCATCCACAGTGGAAATCAGTATGGAGGTTCCTCCAAAGACTAGGAATGGAGCCACCACATGAACCAGCTATACCACTCCTTGGTATTTATCCTAGAGAATCAAAGTCATTGTAGTCTAGCTATATATGCATATCTGTGTTTATACCAGCACAATCCACAATAGCCAAACTATGAAACCAACCTAGGTGTCTATCAATGGATGAATGGATAAAGAAAATGTGGTATACAAATGATACAGACACAATGGAAGTTTTACTGAGCCATAAGAAAAAGAAATACATCATTTGCAGGAAAATGTATAGAGTTTGAGAACATTATGTTAAGCAAAATGAACCAGAACTCAGAAGGTCAAGGGTCATGTGTTTTCTCTCATATGTGGAAGCTAGAGAGAAAATGGGGAGGGGAAGGTGGAGGGGATCGCATTAAAATCAAAGGGAGATCAGTAGAGTTAAAGAAAGGGATCAGGGAAGAAAGGAGGAGAGGGAAAGGAGAAATAATACAGAATGATATTGCGCAATTTATATTGCTATGTTGTGTGCATGTACAAATATGTAATGACAAATCCCATCATTATGTACAACCATAATGCAGTAATTTAAAAAAAAAGAATGAAACAAAAGACGATGCCATCCTCTGACTTAGTGTGTTAGTCTGAACGACCCAGGTACACACACCATAAAAGTGATGCTACACAGTCCCTGAGCCACTTATCTTGGAAATTAAATTTGCACTTGTTAAAACAGGGGGAACCAGCAATGAGTGCTTTCCCCACGTCACAGCTCCTTTTCCTCCTGATTCACTAATACTTGGAACCCATGTGACCTGTGGACAGGTGTCTCCATCACAGTCCTGCCTCAGCACCTACCAGCATGACAGGCTCATTTGATCTCTCTGGAATTTCAGCAGTGTCTGAAACATTGAAGGGTTTTTGTTTTGTTTTGCTTTTTTTTTTTTTTTTAATCTTAATCTCCCCCACAACTCTAGTAGAACAAAACAACTTAGGAAATGAGTCCCCTTGGGATCCATCCTTGATTTAATGTCCCTTCCTAAATCAGGATAATAAAATGTGAAGTTCCAGACAAACAAAAACTTAAGGGAAAGGTCAAGTTTGCTCCGTGGCTTATTGACAGAATAATTCTAAACCAGCTGACCTGCTGAAAAAGTAGGCATCAATGTTAATCAGACCAAAGAGTCTATCCCAGGAGGACAAACTCCAGCAGGTCATTTGGAAAATGAAATGACCATTTACCCACCTGAGAAATAAGGTTTGAGGTGTTGAAATTACGTATACACTCTGCTATACCATATAGTGGCCAAAATAAAAAGTAGCAACCATCTGATTAACCCCCTTTTTGTGTGAATTTAGAAACATTTTGTGCTACTTTTTATTTTTCTCTAATAGCTTTTAAGAATTTGTTCTCTAAAAATGTTGATCACTCTTCCTGGTAAAAGCTCATAAACCTAAAGTAGCAAGGAAAATTAAAAAAAAAAAAATGGGAAAAAGTAAAACAAACAAACAAACAAAAAAAAGTCCTAAAGTTTTCTATTAAGAAAAGAGTCCCAGACTCTAGCACGTAAAAAGCTCTGGGAGCATTGGACTGACCGGGGTCCTGTTCCCTCTGCAGGTGGTAGGAGGCCTTTAGCTTTCACTTTGCCTGTGGCTTGGGACATAGAATTGTTCTCAAGATAAGAGGTGGGCACTGTCCTTCCAGAAGGCCCTGGATGGGGACTGTAGCTTCCATAGAAAACTGCTCAGGCAGCTGCTGCACTGAAAGAGGCTGGGACCCCACGGGGGGATTTGGTCACACAATCCAAATGACTAACCAGAAGAACTGTGTGAAGACTCCCACGTTCTTGGTCTGGAACACAGGCTGAGAAACCTAGTGAACTCCACCCAGGCTCCCAAGGCTCCAATTTGTGAATGTATACACCGGATAGAATTTGGGATCTAGGACATCCCCTAGGAAGCCTGTCCTGTTATTTCTTTAGCCATCCCCCAGCTTTGCAACAGAGGGAGAATAAAAGGTGTCTGGCTATTGGGGGAGTCTTTGACAATAGTTAATGAATCTATTCACATTTAGGTTTCCTCTCCCATTCAAGTGAAGATAGAATTATATGGGAATTGAGGAAAGTATCTGCAGAGCACAGTAGAGATTGTATATTTATATTTGTGTGTGTGTGTGTGTTTAAATTATGGCCAACAGGAGAAAGCTGCCTGGTTCTGAGAGAACAGTGCCCTTGTCACAGAACGGACAGGCAGCAGCTGCTAGGACCAGAGCTTATGTAAGGCACTGCTCTCAGCCCTGGGGCCCCAGTGCCCAGTTTCCAGCCAGAATCCAAGGGGTCAGCGTGCCAGGTGAATGAAATCCTGCCTTTGTTTGACTGCCCCAGAGTCTCTCTTGCTCCAGGACGTTCCGTGCAACAGAAACCCAGACACACTTATTATACAGAAACTCAGGAGGGGAAGAGGAAGGAGGCTTTGTAGGTGCCAATGGCAGTGGCAGAAACTGAATAGGCCAGAACTTGAGCCTGGCCAAGTCAGCGGAGTGTCCCAAAGTCTCAGAGATTCCACAGTCTATGGGTATGGGAGAAAGTGTCCTATAAAAGCAATCCAACGACTACAACAGAGCACCCACATCAAAAATAGTGCTGCTTTGAGACACAAAGTTATGTAGAGAGGAATTTTGAGAAGGGATTCAAAAACACATTTTAATGGAGGTTTTTAATGGTATGTGTGGGAAAACTGTTGGGTCCCTACTTGACAGACATAGACTGTGTCACAATAATGACATCATTGGCCCATCAAATTAATAAAAAAACATAATTAAACTATTAGGTGATGTAGTATAAGTCACATAATCATTTTATTATAAAAGAACTAGAAAACAGAAAATAAAGGAAAATATTACTTCAAATGTCACTAATCTAGTCCAATCACCATTATATACCAAATAATTTTAAAAGTTTTGATTGAAGTTAAGGCTTCTCCTAATTGAATTGTTTGTTTTCAGTCTTGGCTCCCAAGAAGATGACAAAAAATAAAAGATTCTTTATTGTATATTTGCAAATACTCAACAAATATGAGAAAGGGCATAGTGAAATTTTAAACCTAGCAAACGCGACTGCGTCCTGTATTTGTGGAAACCTAATGGTGTATCTGACACAGTATTGCTATTTCACATTGAATAATCTGTGATTCCTACCCTCAAGTAAGCAATGTGATAAATTCATATTTATAAGATTTCCCCATCCTATTTGTTTCTTTAGTGGAATGCCTGAGGTTGTACATCTTTACAACAAGGTTATAGTATCCCAGGATGCTGGTTGAGCTTTAATGTGAAATGTGAAAGAACAGTGAGCCTCAAAAGCCAGGCAGGCAGTCAATATTATCTATCAAATACCAGCCCCATGCACAGGAGGGGGCCCGTGAGCAAGCTGGTTAACAAGCAGTTGCTGACCATCTACTCAGTGTGCAATAGACCAAGTGCTGTGAGAAATAAAAGAGAAGAACCTTGCAAAGTCCATCTCAAAGAGCTTTCTTCTAAACACAAAATCTACACGTGGAAGTTGACTTGGGGGCACTTGAAAAGAAACATGGGAAATTAGCAAACTTCAAACAGACTTTAGAAAAGATGCACAGAATTCATAGCAAGGGGAGCCTGCATGGTTGAATGGGCTTTGTCACAAATCTTTTCCCAGAGAGAAAGGAGAGGTTTGGGGGCTTGCTCACTTCATTTGGAATTCACGTGCTTCATTTTTCACTTTATTTCTGCATTTCAATGGCTTATTATTATTTTTTTTAATCTACAAGTTTCAAAAATCTAACCTCTGAGAACACTGCTCTCTGACACACTGTTGGAGGTTAGGCTGTGCATAAACACCTGGAGAAATATTTTAGGTGAGTTAGTGCTACTGGCAAGGGAACACAACTACTCCTACACAGTCCCAGAGTGACTCCTTAGGGGCCTATCTAACCATGAGTGATGGTACCGAAAAGGAATGATGGGATTTGAAAGTGTTAACCGCCCCCCCTCCCAATAGCTGCAATTTTAAAGTAAATTATAAATTTGTCAGTGGTTTAGATCTTAATTTTATCCTACAGATAGACAATAGATACATACATACATGCATACATACATACATATATAAGTACATACATATATACATACATAACATTCCGTGGTCTCAGGAGAGATGGTCTATTGGTCTGTGATCCATTCCAGCTCTGTGAGGTAAAAAAAAAAAAAAAAAAAAAAAAAAAAATCTCTGATTGGCAATACTGGGCAGAGCAGGGAATCCATGCTACCTAGAATCTTCCAGAAGCAGTGTGCAGAGATCTCCTTTTTCTTACAAAGCAAGAGATAGAGCTATTCCCAGAATATGAAGGGAGGTACCAGACAGGGTCAGGTACCAGACAGGGTCAGGCTGTGGGGAATTTCTGGAGGTCAAGGGAAAGAAGACTGACTCTAGCAAGCACCAGGGAGGAATCTTGGGGACACTCTGGCTTATGAAGACCTTATAGCCTGCCTAGTGGTTAGTAAGGCAATAATACTAGTGATGGGACTCTAGCTCTGGAGTTTATAACCAAAATTTAGACTCTTTAGATGTTTTGAACAGATTTTTATTGGCTTTATTTCTTAAAAAGACACACATTAAAATAAAATATTTCCATAAGTATTTTCATAGTAGGCATATTCCAGCTACAACCCCACTTTTTTCTCTCTCATTCCTAAAAGCAATTCCAGAAAATGAGTGAGGATGATTTTATTATATGAATATCCTTGATCCTGCACTAATTTTAAAAGTTCATTCAGTTAACATATTAATTGAAATTAGTTTCCAGAGACATAAAACAAACTGCATTATTACACATGAAACTTTGTAATAATTATGCTTATAGCATATAAAATAAGATACAGTTTCTAAAATATATTGCATTTTAGAGTAGGTATCCAATTATATAGAAAAGGCTAAAAAAACCTTACTTTCATATACTAAAATTTAGTTTTAGCAAAAATAAACTTGACAAAAACATTTTAAGCATTTAGTAATATTTATTAAAGTATAAAGAATATTATCTCTATCACATAAGAAAAGTATACTTTTAAACACCAAGAGCCTGTAATTATTGAAAACAAAGAACATTTGAAATACTATATGCATTTTCGTCTTTCCAAACCTCTAAAACATCACATGTACTCTTGTTTCCATCTCAGTTTGTGTAATTTCAGAATTCTGATTTCCTTCCCTACTTTGAAATAATTGCAGTGCAGATTATATAAGTGGACTTCAAGTTCTGTCTCTTCTTTCTGATAAGAAATACAGTTCTCTTTTTGTACCTAATTCCACATTCTCTTTTAGACATCTCTCATTTATTTTTTAAAAAGTGGATTATTTACAATCTTTCTTTCTTTATCCATTAGTAATTACAGTTTGCTAATACCTCATAAATAACAGCAGTACACTGAGAACCACTGTTTTAGAGGACTGGGCTCCTCAGTCCTGTCCCAAAGGGCAGAAAGCCAAAGAAAAGGGGAAGCCCTGAGAAGCAACGCTAAAGAGAGCTTGGGTCAGCCTGCTCTAGGAACACAGGAATGTAGATGAGCCCAATGCCCAGAGAAACTGATAGGAATATCATGGATTTTCCCATTAGAAAAATCATCCTTTTAGCAAAGAAATATAATGTCTGGATGTGTATGCGTACTGAAAACAATGTCGGGGAACAGAGAAGTAACCATGATTAAAAAAGAAAGCTGTATACGAAGCTGAACATAAATTAGTCTTATCTAGGTACTCCTATATGATTGAAGATAATTCCAACAGAAAAAGACCAAAACTACAGGGAGAACACAGTACAAAGGTAGCCAGATGGGTATAAAGATCTGTTCCTGGAGAGTTCAACAGTTTACTGGTGAAAAGGAATTGGTGATTAATTAAAACCACATTCCCATTACGCTAATTACAATTAATGACATAGGAGATTTTTATCAAATGCTTATTTTTTGAATCCAGCATAACAGAGGTTTTAACTCATCTAAATTGTTTATTTCCAATGTCCTAATATTCAAAGGATTATAGAAATGGACCCTCTTGAACTTAGGTGAATCCAGCTAACCAAAGGTCATGATTTGGGTGTTCAGATAAACCTATCTTGATTGTTTCCATTATAGGCGTATACATTTACTTACTTAGTCACTCATTCCATAAGTATTTCGGAGTCAATTACCACATCCAAGGCACTATCTTTAGAGTCCAGGGATATGGCAATAAACATGACAGGTAAATTGTGCTCTTACCTGAGACCAAATAGAAACATGCCTCCACATGGTTAATGCCAAGCCTGGTTGCCCATGCTTCTTCACCTTGCAACGCCCTGAAGTCTCCTTGAGTTGCCACTTAACCAAAGACCCTTCCTCACAAGTTAAACCGATGCAGGCCTCAAGCCAGGGTAAAGTGACTTTTCATCTTATGTTATGGTTGAGCAGAGAATTTCACTGGAGGATGAACAAAAACTTTCAACCCTTTGTGAACAGCATTACCCAACACCCAAGAAATAATTAGGCTGATTAGTTCCTTCTGCTCAGGCTAATTTTATTGTGACCTCAGAATGAAAACCAAGAAGCCAGAAGAAGAAAACGAAGAATACTTCTAAGACATTCCCAAGCCAATCTTCCGAATGTTCTTGTTTAATGGTGTTTTGTTTTTATTGAGTTTTAAAATAAAATCAGCAAAGGCAAACACGCAACCAAGAAATGTCAAGAAGACAAATTTTGGCCGAGAAAAAGACACCAGATTTTTATAATAAAATAGTTTTCTGCTTATTAACACTTTCATCTACAATTTCCTTATGTAAAATATTCCCATCATCGCATGATAGTCCAAATTCTGCTTTAAATTGTGGACAAATGTTGTATTAAAGGATAAGGCTGAGTTACACATAATTTGGGCAACCTTTGATTCAACACACAATTAGAAAGGAAGCTGCCTTCCAGTTTCCATTTTCTCTGGCAACTGGATTTCTCTATCTTTATAAGCCTCAAAATTAGGAAAACATATAAGGTAACTGTTTTCACAGGTTTTTTTGTGTGTATAACATATATGTTTTGAGTATGACTCAATAAAGGCAAATCTCCAGAAATGAAAGTTCTGGGTACCAAAATGTATCTTTTAGAATCGTTGCTGAGGAGTCAAAAGTAATGTCCCATAGACATTGTATAAGAAATTTCATGACACATGTAACCTAAAAATAAATAAGTAAATGGAAAATGGAATGCTTCTTTGTAGCACCATCAACAATTTGAATTTTTCTCATCTTTGTACTATTTACCAGCAATGTATATGAAAGTGTCCTTACACTAAAATCCAACCCTCTGAAAGCAGAAGCAGATTCTTCTACTTCTTAACAAACTAGGGGCCAGAAAATTCATGGTTGGCTTGTCCCCACTTTCTCACACCACACCCCTTTCAGAAAGAAATAATTCTGTGATTGATTAGGGCCCTGTAAGAGACAAGGCTTTGAAAGCACTCTGGACACAACCCTTCAGGCAGTCTTGACCCTCCCTCCCTTGGAGAGGCCTTGGAGACAGAAATCCTTTTGTTATCAAACAACAAACCTGAGATGATGAGCTTAATGAATGAGGTTAGCAAATGTTTCTGCCAGGAACATCCAGCTAACTCTAAAGTTCAAATAGTTATTTACCAAACAAACACTTAGAATATTTTTTACCCCTTTTCTAGGAAAGCAGGAAAGTTTTTGAGGAGTGTATGTCACCACTGTAAGCAAGAATATTTCAGCCTAAATGAGGGGGGTACATGAACACATCAAAGTGAAAAATGGGGTTATCCATTGCCAAGCTATGGAGAGGCACCAAAGAAATTTAAAACAGACCCAAATCAGTGAGTTCTGGTATGAGGAGTAAAATTTTCATGTGGATGAAATTTGAAATGGAACTGGAGCTGAGTAAGTTTTAACTAGAAAAAGGGAAGTCAGAAGAGCCTTCCAAGCAAAGGGGAAAAAATTCTAGTAAAAAAGCAAGGACGTGGGCGTAGGTATGGAATAGTCATCAGAAAACAACACGTCTAGGACCATTAAGAAGAAAGAAACATGGCAATAAAACTCAAACAGTAAGTGGGAAATAAAGTAGAAGGCCTAAAAACTCAGGGCCAGAAACCCAGACAGGGATAGTTAGAGCTGACACAGGAAGCAAGGAGCCCCTGGTACATTTCAAGTCGATTCTGTAAGTTTTTATGTAAACTGGAATCCTGGCTCTCTATTCATTAGCTGAAACATTAACCTTGGTACCTCGAGATTTTTTTTTTTTTTTAATCTGTAAAACAAGCATCGTCTCAGTGCCACAGCAAGAGGTGAGGAATAAGTGAGTTCATATTTGCGAGCTTCTTACAACAGAAAGTGCAGCCTTATTTACAGGAACAAGAATAGAATGGAGATGCCCTGGTGGAACCTCTCCTGGGTGCCATCATTTTTTATCTGATTTTAATTCCAGGAAACTGTCCTCTGGCTGAAAGTGAATGGTGACTGAGTGTGAGGACATCTGTCTGGTGGCTTCAAGTAGTTGGGAGGACTGAAGAATGGAGCACATCCTTCTGCTTGTTTCAGAGAACACTTCATTTATGTTCTTAAAGGTGAAGAGGGAGTATAAGCAAGGAGCCAAAATAGGCTTGTATCTCACCCAATGTGGAAATGAACTCTCACATATGCTTGCTCCCTCTCACTCTTTACGAGAAACCACCACGCCAGCCACACAGGCTCAGAGAGGTCAGAAACTCCCTTGTTTTTAGAAAGTTTACAGTTCAGGAAGCTTACAGTAGAGAAAGCAGGCTTGCATAAATGGGCCTCCAGGATAATCCTTGCACCTCAGAGAGGTGAAGTGAATGGAAAGGATTCTCTTATCTCATTTTAGAGATGGAAGAACTAAAACTCAGGGGACAGGTAAGGGGTCAGTTGTGCCAGCTCCTATTCCCAGATTCTTATTCTTAGGCTTTCCAGCCTTAAGCTTTGTGCTTCCCAAAGTCTTAAGTATATGTTTGGCATGGTTTGGATGTGAGGTGTCCTGCAAAAGCTCACGTGTGGGACAATGCAAGAAGGTTCAAAGGAGAAATGATTGGGTTATAAGAATCTTAACCCAATCAGTGAATTAATCCCCTGATAGGGATTAACTGGGTAGCTACTGAAGAGGTGGGGTGTGGCTGGAGGAGGTGGGCATTGAGGGCATGGCTTTGGGGTATCTGGAGATATTGGTATTTGTATCTGGAGTGTGGAGATCTCTCTTTCTCTCTCTCTGCTTTGCAATTACCATGTGAGCTGCTTTCCTCTGCCGCAATCTTCCACCATGATATTCAGCCTCACCTCAAGCCCTGTGGAATGGAGTTGGCCTTCTATGGACTAAGACCTCTGAAACCGTGAGCCCTCTCATAAACTTAATCTTCCCTAAAACTGTTCTGATCAGTTCTTTTAGTCACAGCGGCGAAAAATCTGACTAGCACAATGTTCTACTGACTCTCCTGAGAAAAAGTTCTGAGGAACATCCCTGGAACACCCTACTTTTTAGTCTTCAACCTGGTGGAGAAGCTTGCCGTGAACACTTCTACCTTGGTAACTCTCCATTGAAACTGCTTCAGAGCATCTAAAGGAAATGGAGTGGTCATATCAAGTGGGTGAGCTTTCTGGCTGGCTGTCATAAACTCATCTAGGTCAGGTGAGGACCCACCTGGGGAAGCTGAAGATGAGGATGTGTAGTGGCCAAAACACGAACATTGGCTTCAGATGGATGTGCCTTTGCATTCGGTCTGCAACCTTAATATTCAGTTCTTTATTGCTGTGTGAACTTTATTGCTATCACTTTACCTCTCTGAGACTTCGTCTCCAGCAACATCTACCTTAGGTGGTTATAGGAAGGAATCCACAGGAAAAATAGAGATATATAGCTACAGGCACATGATGTGCGCTAAATAAATGACTACAGTTATTTTTACAACTTTAAAGCTCATGATTTGCTCGAGTGCAACGAAAGGTGGTAGGTTCATATCAGAAAGAGATCCCTGAGTAAATCCTTTCCAACCTCCCCCTTTCCTATGGCTCTGCCACTGGATATGTGGGGTCAGAGTGACGTCGTGGTCAAAATTCAAGTTCCCTCTGTCCTATATTGTACTAGAAAGCATTACAGGATAAGATATTCTGGGTCTGACCCTCCTTTATCTAATTTTGGGATACCACCCCTGTATTCTTCCAAAGCTTTAAAATAAAGGCAGAAAGTGAACGAGTGGGAGAGGGGTGTAGGGATGGTGGAGAGTGTATATCACAAAGGCCCAACCTTCCTCAGAGTTCCTTGGATGAAGTGGGATCCTAGGTATGAAACTGCAAAGTGAACTTCAAGGGGCCATGGAAGTGCCGGGGACCGTCACATGCAGTTTTGAACACGTCTACCATACTTTCTTTGTTGTAGGCACTATTTACAAGGTTGTTTTCTGCTCCTTGAAAGGGTTAGCAAAGATTTGATCAAAGAAGCTCTCAGACTCATCTTCCAGGGACTTCCCTTTTAGCACATGCTCAATTTCCAGCCCACCGGTGCTCACCTGCCATCTGTGAAAGTGGCAGAGCGACCCACCTAAGGACCGGATGCCCTTTGCTCAGCCAATCAACTGATCTAAAGAAAATTCTTCTCCTTCTTTCAGTCTTACTGACCATGAAAGGAAAACTGCAAGCAACATCAAAGAAAAATCCAATCTCTATATTCGCCTCCAGCTGTAGAAGTCTGGGGCAAAGCAACCAGCGGGAAACAGAGAACTCCGTGTCCATTGGAACCCTGGCAACTGGCTTAACCACAGAGGAGCTGATACAGGGGAAACAGACGCTCCCTGTGCAGACCTAATGAGATCAGTTCAACTCAGAGAGGCAAATTAAAGTCTTACCAAAGAGAAATAGTTCTTTTCAGTGGTGAAACCACTTTGAGAATACCAAATTTGACATTTTTGAACATTTCATATGCATAAAGCACTATGAATTCTGCAAAGATGACATTTCTATTTTTAAGTAGGTTACAACCAAATATGGTTACGAGGAACACACATCATTGAATAGAATGGAGTTTTGTTTTTTTTTTTTTTTTTCTGGAATGTAGGACTTCTTTTTAAAAAATAATAGGGAATAAGTTTATAAGGTCATACCATAAAAATCTCAGGATATAGATCGTTTTTGTTTCTGAGTACCTGTTACTTATTATCTAGTGTCTCATTTAATCCTCCTGAAAGTTCTATCAAATAGCTAATAACAGCTCTATAACATAATTAAAGAAAATTTCAGAGATATGAAATAATTTCTCATGTTACGTAGTTAGAAATAAGTCGAGCCAGGATTTGAACCCAGGACTCTCTGATGCCAATGCACAAGGAGTTCCAATACATTTCATTCCGTTTTTGAATGCCTACAGAAGAAATTTCTATTAAAGTCTAGGCAATTAGGAGCCACTGAAAATTATTGAGCAGGGAGTAAAAGAAAACATTTGGATTTTGAAAGATCTATTAATTAGAAAAATGGACTAGAAAGGAAAGACAGTAAGAAAGACAGCTAAAGAGCTATTTTAGTAGTCTGACCAAAGGACAAAAGGATCTGATGCAAAGGATGGGGCAGAGACCAGAGACACCATAAAGTTGGCCCAGGTGTGGTAAGTTGTCTAGCTATGGAGGAAACCAAATTCAGCTGAAGTTCAGCTTTCTAAACTCTTAGTAATACTTCCAAGTATTATTTTAAATACTTAACTTTCATTTTTAGAAACAGAACAAAGTGGGAAAGGAGTCAAGAAGAGGAGCTAAGTTTCAAAAGATGCCATTTTCTATAACAATGTGCAATTGGAAAGCTTTCTATGTGGCAAGTCATTTTAGGTAGCATTTATCTCTCTTTACATTAATGAAGCTTGCTAGCTCCAAGAATCTCTCTGGCCACCTAGGATTTATTCCACATGTTGTTAGCAAGTGGCAATATATAAAAGACGAGATCTAATATTCAAAATGCTTGTAATAGCAAAGTCCTTCCTGCCAATTTTAATAGCATAAAAATGATTACGCACGTCTAATAAAT
The DNA here is from genome assembly GCF_045843805.1 of Urocitellus parryii. Classification (NCBI taxonomy): domain Eukaryota; kingdom Metazoa; phylum Chordata; class Mammalia; order Rodentia; family Sciuridae; genus Urocitellus; species Urocitellus parryii. The sequence goes on along the minus strand of NC_135536.1, from coordinate 23,733,967 downwards.
CTGCTGGCTTTCAACAACTGGAGTCAGACCAGATTCACCTTCTGTCTGCTGCATGAAGCCAGAACTATGAAGACCAAGGGGGAAAAAAAATAGTACTGGTATTAACTCTGACTTCCTGATCTCCTATTACCTGCAATAGACTCAACTCATGAAACCCAACTTCCCTATCATTTGGAAAAGGGCAGCTGTACAGCTGAACACATGGGAACAGTACACGGAGTCTTCATCACAGAGATGAAATTGCCAAGAGATGTAAATGAGGCAGATGACCCTATTCTTTCTTATTACATGGAAAATAAATCGGGCTTCTTCAAAAATAGGGAAAAGTTTCCAGAGTGCTGAGATGGAAACATCAATGACCTAGAATGTGTTAGAGTTTAGTGGACACAGAAGAGAAAGAGTTAGAATGGTGGTAGGCAGCCAAAAGAGAAGAAGAGAAATAGATCAAGAAGAAAGACAGTCACAAGGAAGGGCTGGGTCATATCAAAGTGGCCTCCTAGTTACCCTTCCATGCGAAGGATGAGGAAATCAGGAAGAGCAGAGATCTCATTTGAAATACAGCAAACTGCCTGGTAGGTGTCTGGGTTCTCATTTTGATGAGTCTAGTAACGAACTAGATTTATCACTTAAATTCTCCAGTCCTCAGGTTCTCAATTATGAAGACGGTTCTCTTCCAACTCTTTTTCTTAATGCAATAAGATTTAACGTCTATGAGTCTCGTCTATAACTTCTAGAAGTTGGCAAATGAGTAGAGTCTTTGAAATTGAAGCTAACTCCTATTTCCAGGAAATAATAAGGACAATAAAAGGAAAATGGAATTTTGTGATCATAAGATTTCTGTTACTTTACACAGTGCCTAGAATATTTTCATAAATGTTAATTAATCTAAAAACGAAATTTACCAACATGTGTATTTATCTTTAAATTTCTTTGACCATATCTTAAAATCTCAATAAAAAATATACATTGTATTCAGCTTTAGAAAAAAAATTAATATGGAAAAATCCAAACTTATATTGCCAATAAGCTAAAAGTCAATCCTTTCATGAAGGAATCTACCTTAGAAATCTTTTCTGTGGAAATTTTCTTTCCCTGAAGCATTTAAAATATTTAAAAATTGAATTTTTGTAAATCAAAAACAAATTCCAGTAGAAAAATTTTGAATAAAGCTTAATGCCTACAATAAAATATATTCAGAAAACCTTTCTAGAGTTTAAAATGCTTTGTATCAGGGTCAAGTTCTGAAATTACAAACCATAGCTGTAGTGCTCTTGATCTCCCTCCCCCCTCTGCATTTATTACAAATATAAATATTTTACTAAAGATCTAATCTCAGTCAGAGTAAAAGTCAAATTCCGTACAATGACCCAAGACCCTGCAAAATCCCTTCCTCTTTCCCAACCACACATCTTCCTGTACCCACCTCCATGCCTGACAATGGTTTACTTCTCTCCAGCCACACCTTGCTCCCCATTGCTCTATAACAAATCAGGCATGCGGCCACTGCAGGACCTTGCACCTGCTGTTCCCCCTGATCAGAATGTTCTTCTCCCTCAGACACTGAATTGCTTTTGCTTCTTTTTGAAACCATCCCCCCACCCGGCCCAGAAGCTATTTAAAATTGCAAAACACTTCTACACTTTCTATTTTCATTCCTTAGCACACAACACTACCTAAAGTACTAGAAATTTAGTTTATGTTTATTGCTTGCTTTCTTCCTTATTTACCTGATTTACTTATTTTGGTGCTTGGTATTGCACCCAGGGCCTTGGGCACACTAAGCTGGCCCTCTACAACTGATCCACACCCCTGGTCAGTGTATTGCTTATTGTAAATTCCAGGAGTTTGACATGTCTTTCTGTACCCTCGATACGTTAGCAGTCCTTTGCATAGAAAATGTAGGTGCTTGATAAACGTTTGTTGAATACAAAAATAAATAAAATTTGGTATCATGTTCCTTGTTTATTTTTATTCTTTAAAAAATGACCAAAAAAATATGATCTCACTTCATTTTATACATTCTTAACAATGAGACAGGGGCTCATTGAGGGGCTTATGTGCATCACATGATTAGAAACCTGTATTTGTGGGGCCCCCAAATTCTTTATGGGTTATGTGCCTTTAGTTTTAATTCAAGAGAGTTCAAAACAGATATTATTTATTTTATCTGGACAAAATGATATGGTTATAACCTATTTTCAACTATGGATAAAATTTTATTGCTCAGTATGAATACTATTATTTGATCCATTGAATTATTCTCAAGAATTCTGGGGATTGTTTCAAATGGAGAAACGTCTCAATTGGAGCCAGAAATTTTAAGAGTCCTGGGCTTCATATTTGGTCCTGTAAAATTCCAGGATATTGTGGCTTATAAAAGCATTTCCTCTTAAAAGTTAGCTACCCGAATACAGCATATTGCTTAGTAATTGATGTTCATCTAGAGGTTTGTCCCCTTCAAAGGCAGTTACAAAAACATAAAAGACCAACTCAAAGTTTATGAATCTCTTCTGAAGGTGTGGCTTTATCTTCACCCAAAAGCGGTGATACTATTGCACTTGTTACCCTTAAACAGTAAAAAAGAAAGTCAATGGAAAAGAAGACATCGATTCCTGTGACCCAGTTTGAAAACAGATGCAGGTACATACTTGAGTAAAGCTCTAGTGCTCTTGATCTCCCTCCCCCATCTGTTTTAAGTGTTTGTGTTCAGTTGCCTTCAATGTCAATCAGAATGGGTCCACTAGAGAGCAATTTTAAAGCGTCCTTTTTTAAAAAAAATGTAGATGATAGGCTCAGTTACATAACAAAAGTATTTGTCAAGCTGATTCTTCATATAAACTCCATGTTTACATTTTATTTTGGCATCTTCGAAGTAACCTGATGGTTGTTAAGGGTGTGGATGTCAGGAATACGCACAATCCTGATCTCACACTTCATCATATTTCATAATTAAATTACCTTGCAAAATGATGCACATCCTTCTGAAAAAATGATGGAAAGAGAGCCAGTAAATCACAGTGGTAACTTTCCTTTTTCTTTTCTCCTTGATAAATGGACTCAACTTTTCCATGCTTAGGCTAAACATCTCAAATTCCTTACTAGTAGGGGGTTAGGCCACACTGGTTTGTGTATACCAGCTAGTTAGATAAAATCTTTTTTGCTGAATTCTCAAGCATGAAGCAGCACCCTGGGGAAAGGTAAGTTGAATTGAACCTGTGGGTTGATTTTTGGAACAAGCACAGGGCTGAGTCAGACAACCTGAGTTCTTATTGTGTATTTCCAGTTACTAATTCTGGGTGTGTGGGCAAATTATTTAACCTCATGGAGCTTCAATTTTCTCTTCTATGTAGAAGAGTAAAAACACTGTGTTTTCTTGTTTCACCCTCTGGGGGATATCTGAGGATTAAATAAAACAATATTGTTTCAATGGAACCAAAGCATACTATATACATGTGAGAAGTTATTACGATTTTTTTCGACTAGTTTTCAGTTTCCTTCTGGTCCATATCTCATTTCTGCCTGGGTTATGTGCTCCTCTTTTATCACTTGGCCAATCTGCAAGTTGCACAAATGATTTAGCTGCAGTGGACGTTTGTGAAATTGCTTTAAAAATAGCTTCGAGAATGTTTTTTGCCCTGAGATATCCTTGTGATTTTTCTTCCAGTTAGATCAACTCTGAGCAAAATTATGCAAGAGTATTTTCAGCAGCTCCATTATTCTCTGGCAAATACCAATCTCAGTCTTTACAATGCCCTTCTTTTTCCCAGGGAGTCTCTAATGCTTCATCAGACTTTGGTAATGGAAGAAAATCTCAGTCCAATAACTGTGGGGCTCCATCATGGATTGCCCACAGAGGTAGCACCCCACCAGTCTCCCATTCTCTAATATACATTTTCAGATGTATCTGGCTGGAGTTCTATTCTTACCAAACAGAGCCAATCCAATTAACTAATTATCCCTGAGTTAAAAAATGGAAAACAATAGCTTAATATATTTCCCACACAACCCAAGTTTAAAATCTGCACTTTACTGTGTTTCCGGTACCCTAGTTTAAAGGTCACAGGATCTTTCTAGAGTTCTTTCTTCATTCACTAAAGGAGAGCAGTCTTTTGTGTTCTAACATAGAGTACTTCTATGTTATTTCTTACAGCATCATGTGGGGTTTTTCTTCTGTTTAGTACAGTTGAAGATTTACATTTATTTGCATGATTTTTAAAAAACATTCCTCTTAATTCTACTCTAAGCTCCAAGAAGGTATAAGACTATCACGTAGTCTCTATGCCCCCGAGGGTAGAAAATATCAGGTATACTCAATAAATATTAAATAAAATGGCAGGCCCAACTGAAAAATTCATGTTTTTATCAGGAAGATTTTTAGCTTGGAATCATCCATTGAAGATTATTTCTATGGCTTGGATCAGGAAAAACCTCTTGTGTTTGGTTTCCAGCGGGTGGTGCTATTAGGAGGTGCTAGAACCTTTAGCAGGTGGGGCCTAGTGAGAGGAAGTTAGGTCATTGGAAGCATTCCCTCAAAGGGGATATTGGAATCCTGGCCCCTTCCTTGTTCTATATGCTTCCCAGCTGCCATGAGATGAACAGCTGCATTCTACCAAGCACTCCTTAACATGATGCTCTGCCTCATGCCAAGTGATCATGGACTAAATCCTCTGAAACTTTCAGGCAAAATCAATAGTTCCTCCTTTTAAGTTGCTTCACTCAGGTTTTTTTGTCACAGTGATTGAAAGCTAAACACAGTGATCAAGGAAGGTCAGTGGGGGGTTCTTATCTGCAAGTACAATTTGATTCCCATTTTAGCAATTTTCAGTCACAGCAGATTTACTTGAAGGATTTTGGGGGTAGGTGGTAGCAGGCACTCACTACACAAATCAAAGGGATGTTGGAAGATCAGACTCAAAAACAGTAGAAAATAAGAAATTCAGTTGTTTGAAACCAGAAAGGAAGAAACACAACCATCTCATGGGTGAGAACAACTGGTCCAGATGCCTATTCAGCCATTTGTACTCGTCTGCCACCATCTCTATCACTCCATCCCTCTGTCAAAATGAATTGGTATCCAAATGCCACCATCTTCCTGTGTCACTGACTTAACTAATCACAGTCCTGTTTGGCTGAGTTAGGGTATGTGCTATATGTGACTGGAAGGAAGAATTCTGGTGGGAAGAGACCACAATAGTCAGGTAACAGGGATTACAATCCAACCCAGACAACTTCCACCTCACAGAAGAGATCCACAAGCAGTCAAGAGATTGGTGTTGGACGTTAAAACCTGAGCATTCAATATAATTCTAGCTCTATTTATCCTAAAGAGAAGAAATAAGAATGACATAAAAGGTAAGAAAAGACCATTTCACATCATCTTCCAAGTCCAAGAAGAACCAGAGATGGTAAAATTCCTGCAGACTCACAGATTCAGCCTAATGTAGACACTGCTAGTCTTTCTACATTCAAAAGAACTTCTTAGGAATTATAATTCCAGTGAAGTTCTCTGTCCCTTAGTTGCTATAATCATCTATCATAATCCAAGAAGGAACACTATCTTTCTCAAATAGACTTATCCCAAAAGCTAAAGTTTGAGTCAGGGCAACAAACAAACCCCTTAATTACTTCTCATTTGATTCCTTCTAATGCAGTCAGAGTCTAGCAAGTTACTGAAATGCAATAACTAGATGTTACATCTATATGCTCAGCACATTGCCCAAGAGAAACAGATCCCTTATTATTAGAGGCTGTCGGAAATTTCCATAACTCCCTGATCCTTCCATTTAACTGCTTTTAACAAATTTTTTAAATTTTTTGACACCAGGGATTGAACCCAGGAGCACTTAAACACTGAGCCACATCCCCAACCTTTTTATTTTTATTTTTTTATTTTGGGATAGCATAGGGCTTTGCTTAGGGCTTTGCTAAATTGCTGAGACTGGCTTTGAACTTGGCACCGCTCCTGCCTCAGCCTCCAGAGCTGCCTGCATCCGCATTATGTGTACTGATTTCTGATTTCATGAATATATTTACCTTATTTTTCTAATTTGTTGTCTATCTTTATTTTTCTAAGTTTTTAATTAACATTATAATTGCACATATGCATGGGGTACTGTCTGATATTTCAGTACATGGATGTAATGTGGAATGTAAAATCAGGGTAATTGGTGTATCTATCAGTTCAATCGTTTATCATTTCTTTATACTGGGAACATTAAAAACTCTGTTGGCTATTGTGAAATATTCCATTAACTTCTGAAAATTTGTTGGTAGTCTGCCATTTCTTTTGATCTTCAATGCCTTTCCTATTCATTAGTTTAGTTATTTGAAAGTTGAAGTCAGTCAAACAGCTATACTAAATATTAAAGAGGAACCCTTCTTTCTACTTCTGATGATCCCTCTCCATGGAGGGATCCAAATTAGGGTAACAATCAGCTCTGCGTCTTGACTTAGTGGCCCTGGAAGTAAAGACTCATTGGAAGAATAAACTTGCCCAAACCCACAGTTCTTCTGGAAAGTGTACTTTTCTACCCCTTACCACATGCCCTCCATTATTCCTCTAAGGCAGGATATTTCCATCCTATTCTACAGTGTTTTAGGACTTGGAGCTTAAACCTGCCATATTCTGAGAATATGAGCTCTCATATTAGGAGATATCTTAGGAGATGATATGGTGTTCTCCATTTGCTGCACATTTTTTTTGTCTTTTCTAATTGCTCAAAACATCCATGGAAAATAAATTGCTATGTGAGGGCCCTTCAGAAACAAAAATATTAATTATTTTTCACTTAATTTTAACTCAGTGGTATTCTTATTTGCCTCCATCTATTAATTGAGTAGAAACTGAGGAGGAGAAATGAAGTACCCAGAGTTCCTATACAGGGTCTGTCCTGATGGAATCATAAGAGAGATTTTCAGATAAGAACATCTGGCTGGTAGAGTCTACAGAGGTTAAAGAATTGGTACTGTCCCAAATTTGCCATCACAGATGTTATTAGGAATGTTTATTATCTTGTATTCTCTAGCATGCATTGCATACAGGCACCAGGTGCTCCAGACTCCTCTGTTGCACAATTAGTAGCAAACCATGCATGGAGTACAATTGCTTGGCCCTTGAGTATTTTGGCTCTCCAGACTGAGGAGGCTGAAAGCAAGCTGGTGCTTCCCCCACCAGTCAAATCACAGGTGGCTACTCTCTTCACAGGACTCCATCCCACAATGTGTGTCTAGCTTGTCTGGGCTCATACAAGCTTGGAGAGACACAGAAAGAAAACTTTGGATTGTTTTTAGGCACAATTCATCACATTGACTGACTATAAAGGGTAGTGAAAATGGGTCCTAGATGTTTTATTTTCAGAGGACTTTTGAACCAATAATGTCAACTGTTTGAAATAAAGATACAAAGGAGAGCTCATTTATTTTGAAATTTTAATGGCAAAAACTAAACCAGAAAAAATTTTGATATTAAAAGAATGGATCAGACCCTCCTCAGACAGATACTTTTTTTGATTATTTTATTTAAAGATGAACACTCACCCTAGCCATTCTTCAGCTTGTTTTTCATTATATTGCCTGGCCCCCTCATTACAGTATAAACTGCATATAAATGGGGGCCTTGATTGTCATCTTCACTGTGGTAGCCTCATTTTCTAGAATAGTGTCTGCTGTAAAATGTCAGGTATTCCAGTAGATTTGTGGAAATATAGCTACTACACTTTAAATGGCAATTTACAATGTGTGTGTACATGTATGAGATGTATATTAACTGTAGTTATATAGTTAATTATAGTTATGTACTTGTGTACACAGATATACATGACTGTAGTTATATATATATATTTATATACGTGTGTGTGTGTATAACTGTAGCTATGTTTATCCATATAGCAAAAAAACATTTTTATATATGCCAACTAGGTTAGTTACTATAATTTGATGTAGTAAACTAGTACACTTAAGACTAATCACAAAAAAATAGAGATAATGCCTTGCATTCTATCAGATCATAATGGAATGAAAGTAGAAATCAATGATAAAAAGAAAAATGGAAGCTACTCTAACACTGAATAATATACTATTGAATGATGAATGGATAGCAGAAGAAATCAGGTATGAAATTTTTAAAATACTTAGAAGTAAATGAGAATAGCAACACAACATATCAAAATCTCTGGAACACTATGAAGACAGTTCTAAGAGGAAAGTTCATTGCATTGAGTTCATTCATTAAAATAATAGAAAATTACCAAATAAATAACCTAACATTACATCTCAAAGCCCTAAAAAAAAAAAGAACAAACCAACATCAAAAGCAGTAGAAGACAGTGAATAATTAAAATCCATGTTGAAATCAATGAAATTGAAACAGAGGAAACAATGTAAAAAATTGACAAAATGAAAAGCTGGTTCTTTAAAAAGACAAATAAAGTTAATAAACCCTTAGCCACATTAAGAAAGAAAAAGATAAAACTCAAATTACTAAAATTCATGATGAAAAAGGAAATAGCACAACTGGACAGAAACTATTCAGAAAATTTATACTCCAATAAAATAGAAAATTTTGAAGACATTGATGGATTTTTAGAGACATATGACCTACCCAAACTGAACCAGGAGAACATACACAATTTAACAATTTAACAGATCAATTTTAAGCAATGAAATAGAAGACAGCATCAACAGCTTACCAATCAAGATAAGTCCAGGACCAGTAGACTCTCAGCCCAGTTCTACAAGATCTTCAAAGAAAAATTAACACGGATACTCCTCAAATTATTCCATGAAGTAGAAAATGAGGGATTTCTTCCAAACTCGTTGCATGAATCTAGTATCACCCTAATACCAAAACCAGACAAAGACACATCAAGGAAATAAAACTTCAGACCAGTATTCCTGATGAACATAGATGTAAAAGTTCTCAATAAATTTCTGATGACTCACAAACAAAAACATATTAAAAAGAAACTGCACCATGATTCAGTGGGATTCATTTCAGTGATGCAAGGTTGTTTCAACACATGGAAATCAATAAATATAATTCATCACATCAATAGACTTAACGATGAGAATCATGAGATTATCCCAGTAGATGGAGAAAAAGCATTTGATAAAATATAGCAGCCCTTCATGTTAAAAACATAAGAAAATCTAGGGATAGTAGGAACATACCTCAACATTGTAAAAGCTATATATGTTAAACCCAAGGCCAATGTCATTCTAAATGGATAAAAATTGAAAGCATTTCCTCTAAAAACTGGGACAAGACAGGATGTCCTCTTTCACCACTTTTATGCAACATCATCCTTGAAATTCTAGTCAGAACAATTAGAAGAAAGAAATCAAGGGATTGATTTCTTTTTGGACTTCTTGTATTCAAAACCATGAGCATGAGAGTTTATGCTGTCTTAAGCCACCAAGTTTGTGGTAATTTGTTATGATTGTCCTAGGAAAGTCATATATGTAAGTTTAAGGTAAACAACAGCAACAAAATCTATCTTGCTTCCTGGTAGTCATGAAAAGGCCTCAAACTATCACTATTTGCCAATAACATAATTCTACATTTAAAGGATCCAAAAATTCTACCAGAAAACTTCTAGAACAATAAATGAATTCAACAAAGTAGCAGAATATAAAATTAACACCCATAAATCAGTGTATTCCTAAACATCAGTGATGAATCTAAAAGAAAGAGAAATTAGGAAAACTACCCATTCACAATAGCCTCATATATATATATATATATATATATATATATACATATATATATATACACACACACACACACACACACACACACACACACACATATATCAATCTAACAAAAGAGGTGAATGACTTCTACAATGAAAACTACAAAACGTTAAAGAAAGAAACTGAAGAAGACCTTAGAAGATGAAAAGATCTCCCATGCTTCTGGATAGGCAGAATTAACATTGTCAAAATGGCCATATTATTAAAAATGCTATACAGATTTAATAATTTCTATTAAGGTTCCAATGATACTCTACATAGAAATAGAAAACACAATCATAAAGTTCATTTGGAAAAATAAGAGACCCAGAATATCCAAAGCGATCCTCAGCAAGAAAAGTGAAGCAAGAGGCATCACAATATCAGATCTTAAATTATACTACAGAGCTATAGAAATAAAAATGGCATGGTTTTTGCACCAAAACAGACATGAAGACCAATGATACAGGATAGAAGACACAGAGACAAACCTATATAAATTCAGTTATCTCATACTAGGCAAAAAGCCCCCAAAATCATTCACTGGAGTGGGGGGGAAGGTAGACTCTTCAACAAATGGTGCTGGGAAAACTGGAAATCCATATGTAACAAAATGAAATTAAACCCCTTTCTCTCACCCTGCACAAAACTCAACTCAAAGTGGATTAAGGACTTAGGCATTAGACCAGAGATCCCGCTCAAAACCCAAGTAAAACAACCAAAGTTCATACCTGAAGAAATATATTGGCATGTACATCCAGGAAGTAAATAAACACACTTCAAGGAATCAGAGAAAATGCTTTGTGAACAATGGCCTCAGGCTCTGGCCTTGGAAACTGGATCACCAGTGCTCTCAGGTCATTCTTTGCCATCTCATCTCTGTATGGCTGATAAATTAATTTCTACTGCAGAGAAGCGAATTCCATACAGCAGTGCATGTAGCTCCTACCAGCTTACACTGAGCATAGGAAAGAGGTCTTTTCACTTTCCCAATATCTTTATGTCAATCCAAGGAAAGATTCTGCTTTCTACTGTCTTCATTAAATGCCAACTGATGTGATCAAGGCTAAAAGAGATCATTAGCAAGAAAGGAACTTCTACTGGCCAGGAAAAAAGCAACATAATTTACATCCAGTTCAAAAGCTAAAACGTGGACTGAGGATGTGACTCAAGCAGTAACATGCTCGCCTGGCATGCACCAGGGTGCTGGGTTCGATCCTCAGCACCACATAAAAATAAAAGATGTTATGCCCACCAAAAACTGAAAAATAAATATTAAAAATTCTCTCTCTCTTAAAAAAAATAAATAAAATGCTAAAATGCAAAGTATCTTTCCTGTCATCATTTAGTAAATACCTCCTTTATACAGGCATTAGACGATGCATTGTCAATTTAGATAAAATATACAAACTCTAAAACATTGCTTTATGTATATATGTTAACTAGTTATTTTTCTCCCTCAATGAACATAATACAGTTTGAAAATCAGGCCACAGACATTAAGTCATATAAGATTGTTTTCTTCATATCAAAGAGATATGCAGCCAGTTAATGATAGAATTTTTCAAGAAGGGTAACCCTGGTTTAGACTAAAATAAACTGGTATCTTTTCATGGAAGAGGGAAGACTTCAATAATGACAGATCTCAAAGGACTGGCGAAATTAATTAAAAAGCATGATTTTTTTCCCACAGTCATTCTTCCCATGATATTTCAATATGTTGGCCATGTATGAGATCTATGAGGGAACCAAAATGCTAAGTCCCTTGGCCAGTGTTTCCCTCAATAAGATCAGGGTGGGCACTGAACTCCAATTCAGTCACTTACCTTTATGGCTTCAGGGTTCTGGCTAGTAAGAGATGTGCTTAAAGAACAAATAGTCAAAATAAGGATTCTAATATCAGCTTACTAATGAGCCAAGAAGGGGCCTTTTCATGACTACCAGGAAGCAAGATAGATTTTGTTGCTGTTGTTTAACTTAAACTTACATATATGACTTTCCTAGGACAATCATAACAAATTACCACAAACTTGGTGGCTTAAGACAGCATAAACTCTCATGCTCATGGTTTTGAATACAAGAAGTCCAAATTCAAGGTGTTGAAAGAGCCACACTTTTCTTTGAAATTTCTAGTTAAGAATCTCTCCTCACTTTTGTAGAAACTCCTACTTAGTAATCCCCACCTCTAATTCCCCAATTGTTGGTCACAATGGCCTGTCTTGGATGAAAGAAAATTAGGAATTGCTACTTGAATTTCACTGAGATGCTTCTTCAGACTCCAAATTGAGTGAAGTCCAAAAAAGAAGAAAAAAAGAAAGAAAAATAAATTATTGGCCTTTGCATGTAAAACCTGGCTTAAGTCCATAGCTGGATCTGGGGATTAAAACAGCAACATTCAGTCTCTCATCTTTCATTTCTCAATGGTTCTCCTTAGTAATGGTATCACCCTTGGTCAGGTCTTCTCCAAAGAAAGGCTCTTTAATTTAACTAAATGGTTAGAACTTCCTAGCTCTATGATTAAGAGGAACAGTGCAGTGTTTCTTTCAACAGTTGTAACAAAAGTCCTCTCATTAGTAAAAATTTGATTTTATGTCCAAGTTCTGAACGTCACAGCATGATAAAAAAAAATAGAATCTCCCCATAAGGTGAGTTCTGAATAAGATACTCATTCATGAAGTAGGGCTCAGATTCACTTCATATCACATAGACTAAAAGTGAGTGGCAAAGGATATTCTATGTGTTATTAGTCCAAGTCTCAGAAGTAAAGGGTATGGATTCTGGATTAGCAAAAGCAAAAGATATCTACCAAACATCCTCATTCTCCCCCCTCCTCATCAAATATAGATTTGCATGATAAATGTTCTTAATAATCTCAGGTTAAGGACAAAATTCCTAGACCTTAAGAGAGAACCATTAGAAATACTTGGGCTTTTTCCTGGGCAAATTTGACTTCTCAACTCAATGAGGCTGTGGCATTATTTACTGTATGGTAGCCAGGTGGACAGCATTCTAGGACAGAGAATGCTGCCAGATGGTTATTTCATGCCTCATCCCAATTAAAGTCTTAAATAAAAGGGTCAGAGCCTTTAGAGAAGCCAGATTTGAATCAAGGATAAATGAGACCAAGAGAAAATGGGATAATACAAATCCATGGGGCATTTGTTTTCCATTGGAGAAATTTTGCATTCCATAGAGAGCAACAGTCTATGAAAATCCCATCCCCTTAGAGTGTAACACAGTCCCTGAAAGGATCTGTGGCAAAGATACAAATTATATTGGCCAAATCAATGTATAAAAAACAAGGAGTCAGAACTCTGATGAGGCAAGGAAGGAAGGAGCGCCCCTTTTGGCTGAAGAGGCCACCAATATATCCAAAACCAGCAGTGAATACAGTAATATGAGGGTTGATGCTATCAACAGGGTGGTAGGATGGTAGTTCCCACTAATCTTGGTAGGATATAAGTTTGCAAATGATGAAGAAATATGGGATCTGTCATGTGAAAAGAAAGAGGTTTCTGAGAAGGATGATCTTTTTCTGACTCATAGATTGTATTTTGCTTAAGGTCAGATCCCTGAACTTTTACCTTTTAAGGAATAAAAGTTTTCACATTTTTGCCTCTACCTATTTTAGATAAATTTCAAGTACAGCAACCCAGAGATTCCTAACTCATGCAGTTTCTACATGAGTTGTCCCTATCTTCAGTCAAGGTATCCCAGAGCATGGGATTAAATGGAATCTTTTCCATGAAGAAATATCAGGTTAACAGGATCCTCTGCTTGAACCCAGATATATCTTAATCAGTAAAATTGATATAGATATTTAGTCCCTTAGTTGGACATTCAATGTGTATTTGTCAAGATAAAAGAAAAATGAACAATAGGATCATTATAAAAGGATCAGTTATTGTGATTAGAATTTTACCATAACATTTCAGCAGGAAATTGAAGCTCTACTGCTGTTGGTTTAGTTAATATTCAATAGAACCCACCTACCACTTATCACAGACCCACCTCCTACTTCCACTACCTCTTTGCTACCTTTAACATACAAAGTGGGGCAGGAGTGATCTAATTTGTGGCCAGATAATTTAAGAAAAGTTTAACTGGGGGAAAGGTCTACATTAAAGACATTTGGGTAGAAAAAGTGTAACATAGTCTGTTTCTCCTCTCCCACACATTCTCTAAACAGCTATGTGGTAGAGAGGAAGATCACAAAACTAATAAAATTGTAATATGAGATGGTGTGAGTCATAGGTAAGGAAGAATCTCTGCTTAGGCATCCCTAAGAAATCAGTTCTGTACAGACCTATCACCATTCTGGAACTCTGAGTTTATCTCCTGCTGTCTAAAATATTACCATCCAAAACACAGTGGCTTAACCAATGCACCCCTTTTATTTTGTATAGTCAGAGAGTCAGGAATTCTAGCAGGCACATTAGGAGTGGCTCATCTCTGCTCCCCAATATCTGGAGACCTCAACAGCAGGTCTCAAATGACTAAGGACTAGCTGGGATGGTTGAACAGGGGACATGTGTTTGGAACCTCAGTTTCAGCTGTTACTCATCCTGGTTCCTTAGTTCACCTTCAAGTTGCCTCTCCATGCCCCCATCTTGGGCTTTCCCACAGAATGGTAGCTAATAAGATTTTTTATAACATCTGATTACCAAAGGGGAAAAAAAAAGTTCAATAAAAGAAAAGCCAATGTACAAGTGCTTTCTGAGCCTCTATTTGAATCATCTTCACTAATACCCTTTGACCAAAGGAACTCATATATTAAAGGGGATAAAACAAGATTATTAATTCCAGGAAATTGTGAGGAAGACCAAACTCAATTGTGATACTGGGACACTAATGTATTAAGTCTACCATAGACTTGGACATTGAATTTCTCACAAGGATGATAAGCTTAATAAATACTAATAAATACTAATTAAGGGATCAAAAAAGAGAAAACATGGTAGCCACCATAACAATGCTATTGCTAATAGATGGCCTTCTAGATATGAGGGAAATATCCACTGGGTAATTGAAAAATTACTAGAGGATATCATGAGGGTTTTCTAATTTCCTCTTGAGCTTGGTATCATAATTCGGGCATATATGGAAATGTGACTTCCTTCTCTAGTTAAAACCTGGTAAGACCTGGAAACAGGAATTACAGAATATGATAGTAACAATAAATATGTGGGATAGTTTAAAGACCAGAATATTTTCTTAGCTTTTACCCAATTTCTCCACATGACATTTGAGTCACCTACTGCCAGTAGATCCCATATTTCATTGTAAACTAACCAAATTGAGTATATGTTCCTCCAAGGGGAACCATACAATTAATTTAACCTGTGATTCTAAAAAAATCATAATATCAATCTCCTCCACAGTGACTTGGCTATACTACAACTTAACTAAGTAAGTATCCTTTTTTTTTCCATTGGTTTAACGTTGGTCAATGCTACTACACCTACATTTCTAAGAGGAAATGCTGATAAATGGCATTGATTTGGAAATGTAACATCTTTCCCTGACCTTAACTATTACCAATAAAAGGAAACTCAAAATTGATCTTCTGTGCCAGTTGCTGGTGATAATGGCAGACATCTTTGAGAAGAAAGCAAACTTATTAATGAATCTCTCAGATGGGGAGGTAAGCTGCACCTCATATCATTTGTGGACATCACCACATTCCAAGACATTCTTCAGGGAAAATCAGTCCACTTGGTATGTAGAGTTTCCCACTAGGGGGAAATGTCAAGAAGAAAGTATGCCCATCTCCACGTGAAAGAAGGGAAGACTGACCATTTCTATAGAAGGTAAAATAATTCTTATACTAGCTTGGACATCTTATTCTTTGCCTCTGAAAAACTTCCTTCTATAACTCAGCCAAATTGAATGTCAACCAATTGACCTAAATCAAGCCACAGTAAAGATACACCTGACCATTCCAAGGAAAATGAATATCAAAACTTCTTCTAGTATAAGTTTTGGCATTCAGAAATACATTTTGACTTTAGATAATCAACCAACACATTTCTATTGCCTGTCTAATATGTACTAGGTACTGTTCTAAATGCTAGGGTTACAAGTGTGAATAGGACAAATACCTTGCTTGGGGACTTACACTGATTTGTAAAGAAGGGGCCAGGAGAGAGAAGAAAGATAGTAGTAAACACACAAGCAATTCATAAAATGTCATGTACTGATAATGCTGTGAAAAAGATAAAAAATTTGATATGACAGCAAGTGTCCGAGGAGAGAGAGACAAAATGGGAAAAAATGATAACAAGTGCTTGGGTGAAGAAGGTAGGCAAAAACATAAAAAAAAATTAAAAATAAGTTTTTTTTTTTTTTAAAAGAATGGGAGGCTGCTTCAGCCTCTCTGAGATCACAGAATTGGTGAACATCTAATCTCTGGTCACAGATGGGCATGCTGGGACTACATCTAGGTCTCCTGATTCTGTAAGACTTAAAGCAACTAAACCATCTACTGTCCCAGCTGGGACCCTTCTGAGAGGGTCAAAGGAATACCATGAATAATTACTTCAAAACAACAAGCATCAATAGGTCATCTTGGGTGGGTCAAGACATGTAGTCGCAATAAATTTATGGGAAAAATGTCATTAACATTCTCTTGATTCTATAAAAAGAATGACAATAGTGATAATAACTTAACTGTGGCTCTTTTTGTTTGGTTTTTACACAAAGTTTATTTAATTGATTTTCTTGAGAAGCAGAATTTCTTATACGTAAGAGACCTGTTCCAAGCAAAAAGACAAAACAGCTCAAAAATATTTCAAGAAATACTCTTGTATTTTCCAAGTTCAGTACAAAAAAAATAGCAGCTCTATTTAAATAAAAATTTTAAAAATATTTCAAAGGGAATGCATTTGAACCTCAAATCAGCACATAATAAACACTAGGCATAGTTCTCAGTTCTGGAAGACAAAGATCAATAACAGGCCATTGCCCTGAAGAAGCCCCATTCAACTGATTAACGAATAGTGCCCACAGCTAAAGTACACTTGCTATGTATCAAAAATAAGTAAATAAAGACCTACAAGTGGTTTCAGGCTTTTTCTTCCTCTCTCATTAAATAATCCCCAATGTGGAAAGACTTTGGTTATAGTCACATATGCATTGCTGATTGGTCATTTGTTCTGTAGTTTTCAATGGACACAGCACTGTTCTCACAACTGTGCCTACAAAAGGAATATGATAATAATGCCCGTGAACTTAATCCGCATGGGGATACTCTGAGCAAAAAGCAGATCTTACAAACGGATACTATATTGAGAAGCTGTCTATGTGAATTGAGAACATTTTTGGATACCCTGAGCCTCTAGTTTTGTTCCCCTCCTGCCTATTATAACACAATAGAAAAATATATGTTTAGTCTTTGCTCCAAATTCCTGTGATGGAGCACCTAAAATCCTAAACATTGCTAGAAGGATCTTTTGTTCTGATACTTAGTATTTGATTCTTGTTCCTTACACACAGCTCCTGAATTCCTTGGAATTTTCTGGGTGATAGGGGTGGGGTTTGTTTTCTGTTTGATTATTTTTGTTTTTCCCTCAATGAGGCAATTCTTGGGGGCTCCTAGATAGGATATACTCACCAGAAAGACCAAGTTGTGGTTGGAAATTTGGCACTTTTAGCCCTCACCCTCATCCTCTGACAGAAGAGAGAAACGTAGAAATAGAGTTATTAACCATTCATGCCAGGCACAGTGGTACATGCCTGTAATCCCAGTGACTTTGGAGACTGAGGCAGGAGGATCACAAGTTCAAAGCCCGTCTCAGCAACTTTATGAGGTCCTAAGCCACTTAGCAAGATGCTGTCTCAAAATAAAAAGAAAATAGGGCTGGGGATGTAGCTCCGTGATTAAGCACTCTGGGTTCAATTCTGGCTACCAAAAATAAATAAATAAATAAAATAACCATTCATGCCTCAGTGATGAAGCCTCCATAAAAATCTCTGAGGTGCGGAGTTTGGAGAGCTTCTGGGTTGCTGAATATGTAGGGTGCATTCTGGCAGAGGACTTGTGGTCCCTCTTTTCCTTCATCCACACTTGACCTTTGTGCCTCTTCCAACTGACGGTCCCCGAGTTGTATCCTTTTATTATAAACAGGTAAATGGAAGTAAATAGTTTCCCCAAGTTCTGTGAGTTATTCTACCAAAAGATGGAACCCAAAGAGGGGGTGCCCATGACTCCCCCTGCCCCTTCAATGTATGGCCAGTCCTTAGAAGTATCAGAGGTCTCGATTTGTTCTTGGCATCTGAAGTAGGGGCCAGTTCTGTGAGACTAAACTCTTAACCTGATGGATCTGAACACTCAACTCCAGGGAGATAGTGTCAGAATTGAATTGAATTGAATTGAATTGAATATTAGGGCACCCTGCTGGTGTTGAAGAACTAGTCAGTGTGGGAAAACGTCCATATTACATTATACTTACCAGAAGTGCTGTGAGAATATAGTAAGAGTGCAGCTTTTGTCTCTATACCTGCCACAGAGAATAGCCAGTGCCTACTTCTGGATTTCCTGTCTATTAAAAAACTCTGGTCTCAGGGACAAATTTGTTAAAGATCTGCCTTCATCTGTTTGGGCTAATATAACGACCTAAGAGGCTCATAAACACCAGACTTTCTCTCTCGCAGTTCTGGAGCTGCAAAGGCCATCATCAAGGTGCCTGCAGTTTGGGTGACTAATGATGACCTGATACATCATAGATGACCATCTTCACTGTACACACAAGTGGAGCAAGGGGCAAGGGAGATTTTCCTGGGTTTTGATAAGGGCATGAATCCTATTTTGAGGGTAGAGACCTCATGTTCTAATCATCCCTAAACACGCCACCGCCAAATACCCACACAAAAGGGATTGAGTTTCAACATGTAAATTTGAGTAGTCCACATTCAGACCTTAGCAAAATCCAACTGAATTAATTGGCTTGCTGGCCTTGGCGATTTGTGGTTCCAAACCTATTACTAATTGCTAAAGTAAGTCATTGTCCCCCTTGTTGGAGGAATTTCAGGAATCTTGGAAGGAAGACTAGGAGGAATTTTGAGAAACAGGGCACCTATTCAGATGAATGTAAAGCCTAGCAGAAGGGACAATTGAATTCAAGATATTCCAGAGAAAATGGCATTCTCATATCCTTAAAGCCCTCAAGAGGTGGCCATGCCTTTTGGAAAAAGTGCATGGGAATGGTGGCAGAGAGAAGGTAAAGGGAAATCGCAACTGACATTTTTGAATAATCCTGTTTTCTTCTGTTCGTGACCACTGTTCATGTGGCAGCTGGTTTTAAAAGTGTTCTAAGTCACACAGCAAGCTGGTTTGGCTAGTAAATGAGAAATTATGAAAAGCTGGTATTTATTTTCCAAGAAAGTGATAGGAACCCAAACTTAGGAGACATTTTACCCTATTCATTCCTTGCTGACAGGAGATAATGAACTGAGACCTCCAAGGCAGCTGGGGGAACAGCAGCCTGCCACAGCCTGTAAACCTTCTCTTTCAAAAATGGTCTATGTCACTAGCCTGGCCTGACCTCCTGCAAGTTATGTAACTCGGTTCCTCGACCAGTAAGTTAGGGAAACAGTAGAAATTGAATCAGAGAGTGGTTGTGAAGGTTTTTGTCCTGCCAAGTGCAGCAGGGAACGTGCACTCCAAAAAGTCAATACACACTGGTCAGTTGGATGGAAATGAAAGAGAGTTGCAGTGGGAAGACTGTGGGGAGTTGTAACCTGCCCAGTCTTCCACTTCTGCAGAGCAACAGCCAGAACAGTGGGAGAGGATGGGCCAATAAATACCCTGATGATCACACCTCTTCCTTGCAAATCACTCAAATGAGACCTCCCAGGAGCATGTACATGAGAGCAACCCCAGTGCCAAAAGGAGGGAGCCAAGTTGAGGGATGGGAAAGAAGCTGAACATGCAGCCAAAACAGTGTCATCCATGACTCCATGACACCTGCCTTTATGCATTCCCTCTTCTGTGTGTGCACTCATTAAAATAGCTCAGACACTTTCTGAGTTTGCACCCTGGGCCAGGCATTGTATTAGGCATGTGAACTCAAGACTCCGTGCTGGCCCTCAAGTGTATGTTGTAGTAGGGAAAACAGACGTTTCAATGAGGTTAGTGTCTTGACAAGGAGGCAGAGAGGGTGCCATAGGAGCTCAATAGCCAAAACCATGGGAGGTAAGGTGAGGTGAGGCTTAAAAAGGAGGTGATTCCACTTGGAGGTGAAGGAGTGAAAATGAGTTACTCCAGCAAAAGTGTCAGCAAAAGGAAAGTAGGGGTAGTGGAAGAAGCTTGCAGGAGCAATGTACTATTCCTAGTTTAAAGAACCTTAAAACCTAACAAATAAGATGATTTTGATAATAGTTTATTAGACAAAGCAAAATTCCTATGCCCAAAACTTCTTAGGTCAGAACAGTGGGATTCCTCCCTGCCACTCCCCCTCAATTTCTGCTCCTAACAAACTAGTTAGTTGCTAGAATTTGTGTTGGTTAAATAGCCATATAGCCCAGTTGTTTTTCTCTTCTTATTTTTATTACATTATAAGAAGGGGAAGAATTAAGGTCATTCTGTCTTTTCACATTCACTCGAAATATGGTCAATTCCATCATTAAAAGAAATCGTTATTGCATCTCCTAAGTCAATACTGATTTACTGTTTCGTCAGTTCAGTGATCTGAGCCCTTGTAACTATCACCACACTGACCTTTTTTATTCAATATTTATTTTCAGCTACCCTAGACTGTAACATTGAGGGTGACATGGTGACCTACACTGATCAGAACACAAAAAAAGGCCTTTGTGGGAAGAGCCTCTGCCCTCTCTGTGTTCCCTGCCCAGTATCTCATCAGAGACTTCCACAGCTCAGGAAACACTTGCTCACTAGACTTGGAACAGGAGAGTACCTGGAAATAGAGAAGAGCTGATTATCTGACAGCTGCAGACACCAAGAAAGAAGAGCAAACTCTTGGTCATGATTTAAGGATAGAAAAGTTGGAAGGTGGAATGGTCCCAGGGAGTTGGCTCCTCGGTGTCAGGTCACCTCTCCATCTTGTGGGCTCTGGCTGTCCCCTCCATGAATGATGCTCTTTTGAACCCTCTAGATACTTGAAATCTCAGGGAACACTGTCGTCTCCCTCTGGCCCCTGGAAATGAAGTTGCTGACCTGGTTTTGTGCTTTTCACCCTCAGATTTCAGTGTGATTCAATTGGCCTGATGCTCTGGTGAAACGCAGTTCACCCTGAACTCTGGTGTCCGGCCTCATGGCCTGAGCTGTGGCTGCCAAGTCACCAGGGCAGCTCAGATTCCTGGCCTTCTGGCTCTTCCCTGTCAGAATCTGGTGGTGTAATGAAGTGCAGCCCTCGCTTTCCTGGCAGTTCCCAGCGTCTGCTCCATTTTACTCGCATTTACTCCGCTGGCTTTTGACAGGTCACTTTCTACATGAAACCGCAGCTGAAACTGGAATCTGATGAGGCTCCTGAGGGCTCTCTCAGGGAATGAGAAAGAAGCCAACAACAAACAAACAAAGCCTTGAGGCAGAGCAATTAGGGCACCGTTCCTGGCTGACAAGTCCTCGCCCAGCCATCCCTCGGCTTATCTTGCCTTCTTCCCTGGTAGATGCCAATGGAGCAGTGAAGAGCAGAACAAGGAAGGACACACTGGAGAACCAGAAGAATACACAGCTTGCCTCCCCAGGCTCTGAGTTCATGGGAGGTAGCTCCATGGCTACATTTAAAAATTGGACTTGTCTTCTGTGACTCAAATTCTCTTTTGAAGTGATGTAGAAAGACTGTGGGTTTGCAGCCTCCCCAATTAGTAGATGGAAAGTTACGATGTATTTGTGTCTGCCACCAGAATTTCTAGCCCTTTCTGCAAAATTAGAAACCCAGCATCATATTTCATATTTCAGGACCCTCTTCAACCAAGGATGTCACCACTCCCTGCCTAGTACCCTGACTTCCCATCTTAATTATTGTTCTAAACATGGCTCACTCTCTCTTACCACCCCAGCAGTTAAGAGCATTTGGGAAATCTCACACTCTTCCACACTGTTCAGATAAAAGATTCTACTATGAATCTCAGAAGCACACCATAAAGAAACTCTCCATGGTCATAGATTTCGTTTTCCTAAGATTTAAAAAAATATATCTATATATATACAAAATATAAATGGTGAATCTCTTGTGACCAAGTTGGAGGACAGTAGTTACATTTGGAATTAGTACTCTCCTTGGGGTTATTGTTTTTATCACTGGGGATGGCTGAGTTGCTAAGCTCACCCAAGATTAGAAGTGTTTCCAAACTGTCTCAGTGTGCACATAGGTCAGAACGTGTCCCCACGGGGCCGCTGGCTCTTAGCTTCAAATCTTAATCAGGTTTCTTTGGGGCACTGCCATGTCACAGTTTCATGAACATCATTATCAAGACTTGAGTTTCGCCCTATGACTGCAACAATGAACTTTTGCCCTATTTTTGTTTTAACTTTCAGAATTAAGTTATTCTTTTTTTTCCCTTTTTCTTTTTTCCAGGTGAGATTTTTGGGAATGTGATATGGACCTCAGGGTTTTTTTTTTTTTTTCCCCAATTGTTTTGGTAAAATACTACCTCAAATTTCACCTTTCCTGACCCCTTAGAAAACCTGGTCTCCTCCTCATAGAGAAGTGACCATCCAATTTCCCGACAGAGGAAATTTCAAGGTGAATATTAAGAGCACAGAAATTGATGCTTACAGATCCCGTTCTGTTCTCTGATCACAAGGCTGTGCATATTCAAATCTTGGAAAAATAGCCCAATTATATGTGAAGCATGTTATATCATCAGGAGCTGTGTGTGGAGGAGTCTGGAAGGATGGTGGGAAAGGGGATGGAGTGTCTTGGAGCACTCTTAATCTAAGAGGATTGGAGGATTCTAAAAGCATTATAGTCATCTCGAGCATCATGTTCCTGAAATAGAACCCTTGCTTTCTCCTGTGACTCCGTTTCCATATTAGTAAATAACACAAATCAGCTATTTAAATTGTGAAAACCAATAATCCAAGTGTCAGCCCTCATTTATCTCTGCCCCCTCATCCACCTTGACTTATGATGACTAACACTATCTTGCCACCATGCCTCCTGGGAAAAGGATCTCATCAGCTCATTGCCGGCAAGGCAAATAATGCCTGGGAATAAAACCCAAACTGATTTTAGGAGTATGTCTCTTAATTTATAACAAAAACAACTCCAGGACATTTCAAGGGGAAAAAAAAATGAGGTTTGGCTGAGCAAACCACCAGGTGTGGCAGAGCATCTCAAACAGACATGGACACCCAGGTTCCCATGAAAAGAGATCTCCTTCCCAGGAGAGGGCAGGAACAAAAGGGACTGTCACAGCAATGGATGTGGGGGGGCTATCAATAACGGTGGCATTCTTTTTCCTAAGGAGCAGAGTCACCATGGGATGAACCCATGTGTATTTTCACTGTATCAGAGAATCTCTTCCTCTCTATCCTCCCTATTCAAAAATACACAAACATAAGCCATTCACACCTGTCTGTATAATTACAATCTCTGTCTGGTTACATCCCTATTTTCTCCTACCCTCCGCAAGAAAACTGCCTGTGCTGGTAATCTTCTCCTTATTTTGAGTCCCACTTTTGCTTTTCCCATTAGTTCATCAGGTCAGCCTGGCTTTAGGCCCATCATTTCCACCAAGACTGCTCTCGTCAAAGTCAGCGGTGACCTCTCTGTTGCCAAATACTAAGAATATTTTCTGTCTCCTTCTTGACGCTTGTAGTAGGATGCTCTTTCTGTGTATTTTCCCTCCTATTACTGGCCACTCCTTCTCATTTCTTCTGCTTGCCTGTCCTCCATTACCTAAACTTATTGGTATTCCTCAGGAACATTCCTTGCCTTGGACTCTCTTTGCCTTTCTTCATGCAACTCCTTCTAAGTGACTTAATTATTTTCATTAACTTAATTATCTGTGTGCTCTGCTTCTTCCTTTGTATTTTTGGTCTATATAACTTCTCTAAGCTTCTTACCCAACTGCCTATTTGACAGCTTCACTTGGAAACATTATGGTCATCTCAGGCATCATGTTCCCAAAATAGAACCCTTGCTTTCTCAACTGTGCCTCTGTTTTCCATACCAGTTTATAATACAATCAACTATTTAATTGTGAAAACTGAAAATCTAAGTGCCATCCCTTATTTATCTTTGCCCCTCTTCCTCCATGTCTGATCCATCTAAATCCCAATTATTTTATCTCTAAAATTAATCTCAGCTCTGTTCCTGATGCTGCATCTCCATTGACACCATCCTGTCTCAACCAGCATATTCTTCTTGATTTTATGGCCACACCTCACTCTGCTTCCACTGCCATTCATCTCCTACCCATTTTATTTATTTTTTATTTTTTTCATTGATTTAAAAAATGACAGCAGAATGCATTACAATTCTTATTACACATATATACCACAATTTTTCATATCTCTGTTTATATATAAAGTATGTTGACAACCAATTCGTGTCTTCATACGTGTACTTTGGATAATAATGTCCATCACATTCCACTATCCTTGCTAATCCCCTGCCCCCTCTCTTTCCATTCCACTCCTCTTCCCTATCTAGAGTTCATCTATTCCTTCCATGCTGCCCCTCCCTACCCCACTATGAGTCACTCTCCTTATATCAGAGAAAACATTTGGCATTTGTTTTTTGGGGATTGGCTAACTTCACATAACTTAACAAGAGCATTATCTTCTCCAACTCCATCCATTTATCTGCAAATGCCATGATTTTATTCTCTTTTATTGCTGAGTAAAATTACATTGTGTATATATGCCACATTTTTTTATCCATTCATCTACTGAAGGGCATCTAGGTTGGCTCCACAGTTTAGCTATTGTGAATTGTGCTGCTATAAACATTGATGTGGCTGTGTCCCTGTAGTATGCTGTTTTTAAGTTCTTTAGGTATAGTCCGAGGAGAGGGATAGCTGGGTCAAATGGTGGTTCCATTCCCAGATTTCCAAGGAATCTCCATACTGCTTTCCATACTGGCTATACCAATTTACAGTCCCACTACAATGTATGAGTGTACCTTTTCCCCCACATCCTCGCCAACACTTATTGATTTTTGTATGCATAATATCTGCCATTCTGACTGGAGTGAGATGATATCTTAGAGTAGTTTTGATTTGTATTTCTCTAATTGCTAGAGATGCTGAGCATTTTTTATATATTTGCTGATTGATTGTATATCCTCTTCTGAGAAATGTCTGTTCAGGTCCTTGGCCCATTTGTTGATTGGGTTATTTGTTTTTTCAGTGCTTGGCTTTTTGAGTTCTTTATATACCCTAGAGATTAGTGCTCTATCTGATGTGTGAGGGGTAAAAATTTGCTCCCAGGATATAGACTCTCTGTTCACCTCACAGATTGTTCCTTTTGCTGAGAAGAAACTTTTTAGTTTGATTCCATACCATTTATTGATTCTTGGTTTTAATTCTTGTGCTATAGGAGACTTATTAAGGAAGTTGGGGCCTAATACCACACGATGAAGATTAGGACCTAGTTTTTATTCTAATGGACACAGAGTCTCTGGTCTAATTCCTAGGTCCTTGATCCATTTGGAATTAAGTTTGTGCATGGTGAGAGATAGGGGTTTAATTTCATTTTGTTGCATATGGATTTTCAGTTTTCCCAGCACCATTTATTGAAGATGCTATCTTTTCTCCAGTGCATGTTTTTGGCACCTTTGTGTAATATAAGATAATTGTAATTTTGTGGGTTAGTCTCTGTGCCCTCTATTCTGTACCATTGGTCTACCAGTCTGTTTTGGTGCCAATACCATGCCACTTTTGTTACTATTGCTCTGTAGTATAGTTTAAGGTCTGGTATAGTGATGCCGCCTGCTTCGCTCTTCCTGCTAAGCATTGCTTTAGTTATTCTGGGTCTCTTATTTTTCTAGACCTTTGTAAACATGTAAATCAAATTCCACACCCTTTCTAATTCAGTTCTTTAGATGAGTTCCCAAAGCATTTAGAATAAAATCTAGATACCTGCAAGACTTTAAATGCTCAGATCTTAGTCCCTTTCTGGTTTAGTTTTTATTACTAGCTTCCATCCATCAACATTTTCATCCTTCATGGTTCCTTGGTTTTTTCCCTCTATATAGTGTGTGGTAGGCAGCAAAATGACCTTCAAAAGGTATCCAGGTCCTAATCTCTGAAACCTGTTGATGTCTCCTTATACAAAAAAAACCCAAAACTTTGTGGATATGATTTGTTTAGGGATCTTGAGATGGATAAATTATCCTGCATTTTCCAGGAAGGCCCTAAATACAATGATCCTTATAAGAGGAAAACTAAGGGAAATTTCACTGCAGGAAAGGGAAAGACAGAAACAGAAGTGATGCCGACAGCAACCAAAGAATGTAAGCAGAAACTGAAGAGCAAGTTTATATGCCCCTCTAGAGCCCCTTGAGCATATAGCCCTGCTGTCCTGTTCATTTCAATCCAGTGGTATTTATTCAAACTTATGGCCCACATAAAGAAGTTTGTAAAAAGAAGAAATGTTTATGGTCCAAGACACCATGCTTGTGCTAACTTATT
Source organism: Urocitellus parryii (assembly GCF_045843805.1). Lineage (NCBI taxonomy): Eukaryota > Metazoa > Chordata > Mammalia > Rodentia > Sciuridae > Urocitellus > Urocitellus parryii. The sequence goes on along the minus strand of NC_135536.1, from coordinate 23,707,636 downwards.
ATGGCAGCCACTGACACTGATCTGGGCTTCTCATAGTGTGTGATTAATTTATCAATTTATTTGGTTATGGTCTCTCATATAGTTTGCAAGCACTACAAGAGAAGAGAACACATCTGTCTCTAATATTCATGATTTTATGTTTAGTAGTCTCTTGTTAGCAGGATTTCAATGAATTAATCTCTTTGAATAAAATTGTTATTCTTTAAACAACTTTAATTTAGTCCTTTGTCCAAAAGCTAAGATCTTTCAATTTAGTCCTTTGTCCAAAAGCTAAGATCTTCCATATCAACCAACGAAGCAAGCAGTTTTTCATCCTACCTCACATCCCCCTAATCCCATCGATTACCTATTCTTTAATCTCAACGTGTGCATCTTTCTCCAACAGCACCACTCCCCTATCTTCTCATGGTATTTTTAAGCCCTCAGTATTCACTTTACTCTTTTCCACTACAAAGCTTTGGACCATACTTACATCCATATCTCTCTCTCTCTCTCTCTCTCTCTCTCTCTCTCTCTCTCTCTCTCATCTCCATGTTTGTTGTTGTTAGTTTCCTTCAGTAGACCCTCTGAGAGGGTATGAGGTAGAAATTATAAATTTAAAAATCATGATAATAACTGCAGAATTTAGCAGTGTTCCATACAGTGACAGATTTCATAAAAAATTGTTAAATGATGACTCCAGTAAAAACATAGTTTTTTACTTTCAGAAGACACTTGATTTTTTATGATGACTTCAAATGCTTTAAAGCAACTTTACCACAATTGCACTTAATACTTCTAGGGATCTTGTGATAAAGACAGGATAGATAGTGTAATTCTTTCCACTTCACAAGAGCCTCAACCAGTTGCATGGTAAATTTTAAAAGATGTAATGATATTATATGCGAACCTATGAGATAATTTGTACATTACATATAAAAAAATCCATAATGTGTCCAGATATAGCATATCAAACAATTGGTGCTAAATCTTGTAAGTGCATTAATTCATGTAATCTAGGAAAAATCCTTACATTGGAAGTACTATTGTGTTCCCATCTTAAGGATGAAGTAATTGATCTTTGACTGAGTAGCTGTTTCAAAACACATGGCTATTTATTATCTAGGAGAACCAAGAATTAAACTTAGGCCTGTGTTACTTCACAGCCCAAAATTCTTAACCACTCACCTGGGCCTTTAAAAAAATGTGTAAAAGTAGTTTAATAAAAATCCATAGATTCATCATTCAACAAAAGAAATAAAACACTATAGATAAGTGATGTCTCCTAAGTCTCCTATCATATTCCCTTCTCTTACTAGTAGAGCTACTTACTAGAATTTATTTGATTATTTCTGTCCAAGTTTATATTTTTACTACATATGTATGTGTTACTAAATAATTTGAGTCATTGTTTAACACATTATATAAATGCTATCCAACTATCTCCTTTTATGACTTTTTTTATTTATTTGAATATGCATTCTTCCAGCTATCTGTGGCTCTCCTTCACTTATGCTGAAAGTAATTTCTCTGCAAACTTAGATTTCCACCAAGGAAACCAACTAATGTTTTGTAGGGGAAGGATCCCTCTACTGTTCTAAACTATGAATGGGGAAAAGTGGACAAAGGAAGAATAGTTTTACACCTCTCCTCCTCTCCTTGCCATAATTATCCCATAATTATTTTGAACTTACTTTTCCTTACTTTGCAAGGGAAAAAAAAGTAATCTCACTCTTCTTGTCAAGTCAGAGACAATGAGAACCGAGCCAATAAGGAGGTACCCTTAAAAGGAGACCTTTGGAAAATACCCCAGTAACCTAGCTTAACAAGTTTCTGCTGACAGAGCCCTAGAACCCTCCTGAGAGCAGGGAACTATTTCTGCTGTATCTCCTTAATTCCACAGAGGGCTAATTTAAAATTTCAATGGGGTTTTAGATAAAGTATTTTTCAGAAGACTTGGAAACCAAATCTTTGAGGGAATCAAGCTTCTTTGTCAATTAATTGGTTAGTGGAAAGAAACAAGTTAGATGAGAAATAACACTATATTTTTGACCAACTAATGGGATTTTTTTGATACAAAGAAGACCTGGTTGTAGAATTCATGGAATAGTCCTCCAACATTGCCCTGTTTAACTTGGAGAGAGCCTGCCTGCAGGAAAAGAAAATGGAACAGATGGTTGTTTTCCATGACAAACGTATAAAATATTTCATCTTAAATTCTCTTTCGCCAGCCGATTATTTTGAACCTGAGCTCGGGCTTGTATCATTAATTCAAAAGGCTTGTAATAGCATGCAATGGTATGTCCATTAGCCATAATACTTTCTCTAATTGTGACTATTAGGGTAATGCCATTTCCTTTATGGTTCTTCCATATTCTAGAAAAATGTCCTGGTCATATAAGCAAGGCAAAGGCCTATTTTATTGATGCTTATTGCATGTCACTCTGTCAATTACTTAAGATTACAGAGTCACTCTATAATTTAGAATGGATCTCTATATAGTTGTATACTTGTAAAAACATAGAAAATAACTAAAACAAAAAATAAGAATACTTTCTCTATAAACCACAGTGAACTAAACATGTTTTGATCCTTCTTCGAGTAAATTACTCCTTTCCTTTACATAATAACATTAAGTTAAAGTTGAAGATTGGCCCAAAGGGCAAACAAATGAAGAAGAATAAGGGAAATTTTGTTCCATTTTCAATAAATTGATAAAAGTAAAAGAAAAGTGCAATGCATATAGCCTTCTAAAAAGAAATTGTGGGCTGGGATATAGCTCAGTTGGTACAATGCTTGCCTTGCATGCACAAGGCCCTGGGTTCAATCCCCAGAAGGAAAGAAAGAAGGAAGGAAGGAAGGAAGGAAGGAAGGAAGGAAGGAAGGAAGGAAGGAAAGAAGGAAAGAAAGAAAGAAAGAAAGAAAGAAAGAAATTCGCAAAAATTATTTTGCAGTTCGTGTCTATGAAAAGACTTTTTAATAAATCCCGGACAGACTGGCTCTCGGAATGGATACAAGACAGGTCATCCTGGAAAAGTCAAATTGACTTTACTAAATATCCCCAAATCAAATATGAAAGTGCTTGGTTCCAGGCAGCTGCAGGTGGAAATGTGTCCTGACATTGGGCACCAGTGTTTGCTCTTGTCCGGGATGTTTTCACATTTCACATTTAATTCCCTACCTCCTTCCTCCCTACCCCACCCTCTCCCACTTCTACTCCCTGCAGTCAAAAGAGATTCATAATGGAATGTTGACTTGGTGATCTCATTCCAAGGCCCTGTCTATTTAGACACAATAATTTGAAAAGGAAATAAAACTGGTCATAGTGGGAAAGGAAAACTAATAAAGAGTTTTCACTCTGTCACTTAAAAGGAATAAACTGAATTAAATCTCTGTTTCATTCCCAAGCTGGTTTATGCATGAAGGCCAAGGTTGGGTAGAACACAAATCCAAAGAATTGGAATTCTGTTTATGAGATACTCAATATGTAGCCAAAAGGCCCTAATATTGGGGTTCTACATTCATGGCTGATTTGCAGTCAGTTCTGGGGCAGAACGTGGCATCTGTCTCACAGCTGGCTAACATTAAAGACCAGCAATGACATTAGACAATGACAAATAAATTACTGAATTTCCACTGTCAAGCTAGTAAGGGAAAAAAGGAAGGAAGGAAGGAAAGAAAGAAGGAAAAGGAAAGGAAAAAAAAAAGCGGAATTAAATCCAAATTCCAGGTTGGAACATAGCTAAAGTTTTGAATTCACTTTTCCAATATTAGTGAAAAGAAGTCAAAGAGACTGATGAGCCATACACAAAAAAAGTTACAGATGATTCCATTAGGAGCTGTCTCTCCAACACATAAGGAATCAACAAACCAAAATTTGGGGAAAGATAACTTCTAAGAAGAAATATATTTTAATGAAATTTAATTTTATAGTATTTCCTTGGGGTTAAAACAATGTCTATTCAACATTCACTTCATGTCAGGCTTGGTTCTGGAAAATTTACATGTTTCATCCCACTAAATTGTTATAATACTCCAATGAGTTCCTGCAAAGAGAAGTAAAAGTCCATAGCAATACTCCCTTTTAGTAATATGTGTTTGTGTGTGTGTGTGGGTGTGGGTGTGGGTGTATTTTTAAAACCGCAGATGATAAAATGTAAAGCAATCAGATAGTTCTCCTATCTACCCTAGACAGAGAAGAACTTGAGCTGAACACTGACAACCACCCTAGTGACTGAGATATTGGACATCTTGGAGATACAAGGATCCTCCACAAGAGCAGGAAGAAAATATTAACATTAAACAGAGACACGAGGTGGGAGGGAAAGGGAGAGAAAAGGGGAATTGCATGGAAATGGAAAGAGACCCTCATTGTTATAAAAAACTACATATAAGAGGTTGTGAGGGGAATTGGAAAAAAAAAACAAGGAGAGAAACGAATTACAGTAGATGGGATAGAAAGAGAAGATGGGGGGAGGGGGGATAGTAGAGGATAGGAAAGATAGCAGAATACAACAGTTACTAGTATGGCATTATGTAAAAATGTGTATGTGTAACCGATGTGATTCTGCAATCTGTATTTGGGGTAAAAATGGGAGTTCATAACTCACTTGAAACTAATGTTTGAAATATGATATGTCAAGAGCTTTGTAATGTTTTGAACAACCAATAAAAAATAATAAAATAAAAATTAAAAAAACACAATAGTAGTAAAGTAGAGGTTTGTTCAGTGGAAAAATTTTATGAATTTAGCAGAAGGACATTTTCTTAAATAGGATCCAAAGGGACTTGATTTGGAAGTGAACTAAGAACAATTACATAATTCTGCATCTCGAAATATTTGCCCTTTGATCTCCAAATTTTGATAAAAGATCATTCTATTTGACTAAAATATATTTAATAACTCTTTACTATATGAGGCAGGGGAATCTGTAATGACAACCAAAGTGTGGTCACTTCTTTCAAATAGTTAATTATCTAACTATCACATATAGTTATGGGTAGGATCATCTCTGCAGCATCCAGTGGTTTCTCCTCTATCCTTTGGGGTCTTACTGTACCAAATTACTTCTCGATTCTTTTCTGAACCATAATCAATTAGTTAAAACCATGGTTTAGTTTCTGTATTTATTCATAACCTTGATTGTTTGACTAGTTGCTTCGGTGACTAGCCTATTCAACCCAAATAGTCAATATCTTTTAAGCCTCAGGTAAATCCAACTATTAAAAACTTAATTCCTTATGACTTTAGGGATGATGTCAGTGTGCAAAGTTGTTTGTCAAAGGATAGTGTGAACTGACAGTCTGTTTGTTTAGGAAAACTTGAGCACCTATATCCAATCATGGTGTCAGTACTTTGACAGCATGGTCATAAAAAATTATAGCACAATTCAACCACATATATCACCACATCTGGTGTTCTCTGTTGAGAGAGGGCATATTGTATTGCCATGCCTATGTGAGATTAAGATATTCATTTTTAACAATCATAGACCAAAGGCATTGGGAAATATTTATTCATAATATTGAGCAATTCCTACCTTGGATTTTGGCCTGAGTGCTGCATTGTCATTAAGGTATATCTGATTTATAGGGCTTGGATATTTTGGTATCATCAAGAGAACAATGTATCCTGCATATTGTGTTGGAACCACCACCAATGTTCTACATGAGTTTAACTCTCTAAGCATGGAGTGATACATTTGAAGAGAAAGAATTCTGATAGATCTGGAGAAAAATCTGCAATTCTACTGAGACTTGACTTAATGCCCTTGAAACTTTTCACTGACTCATGGTTTTGGAATATAATCTGGGCAACCTTGTTTAAGAAGCTGATGCCTAATGAAAGAATGGGACAGTAATTGTTTACCTTGGATAATTATCTTGATAATCAGTAGCCTTTGATATCATTGGACCTCGGGTCTAACTAAGGTGACTGTGATGTTTATAAGAGATGGATAGATTTCATTACAGTGGTTCTTTTCAAGTTTCTTGGAAGAGATCTAGAATGAAGTGTTGGAAGACTTCTTGTCTACCTAAAAGATCAGTTTATGCCTCTCCTAATCACCACCTATTAGGAAAGAGAATAAATGAGGACATTGGATGGCAATCTTACCATTATCTCAATAAGTAGCAACAATCAAACTGACATTGCCACTTATGACTCCCTAAGTTACATTTTCCTTTAATCTAATAGATGGTTTCCCTCCAAATCCACTCTATAAATGCATCACTCACCATTAGATCACTGGAAATCTCATCTTTTCCATAAAGACTAAGTAGAAAGGCGATATTGTGATTAGGTAATCTCTTTGGCTAAAGAATAAGAGGGAACAAAGTCATTTTGATTCTCTTCCTAATGAATTCCTAAAATGTAATTTTAAAATATTGATGAAATATCTTAATTATAGTTCATTGAATGTTTTAAAGTATTTAAAAGTATATTAAAATAAAGTATCATAAATATTTTAAAAAGATTTTTAAAGTCTTAATAAGCAGGATGATCCCCTTCTTTAAAACACTTAAAAGATTTTCCAAATCTTCTTACATTAAGGTAAATAGAGTTCTTACAAGCATCTATAAAGCAAAATAAAATGGCAATGGGATTTAAGTCCATACTGGCCTTTTAAGGCTCTTTTAAGACATTTGTGTTTATAGATCAATTAAATTCTCATGTTTGTCACAGATCATCTGTTCAAGTCACAGTAGTCAAACCACCATGGTATAATGATTTAACACTTGGCTTCTTGTGCCATATTGCCTGGATTTGAAATCTGTTTTCTTCACTTTGCAGGGAAGTGCCCTCAAGCAGTAAGGTGACGTTACTCTATCTGTCCTTGTCTGTGAAATGAGCATCCAAACTCCGTCTGCCTCAATGGATTATCATCAACTGGATTAAGATATTATTTATATTACTTAATATTATATGTTGCATTGCATATAATATCCATGTATTACCTATTATACATATATGTATTATTATTTATTATTATATCAATGAACATGAAGGGTTTAGAATAGTGCCTGGTACTAAGTAAGGCGGCAATAAATAAAAGGGTTTTCACTTGGAGCTAGTCCACTTGTACTCATATCACATCAGTAGCTTTCCCCTGTCACCTTCTCTATCATGCTCCAAATTTCCCTCTTTTGATTTGCCCATGCCAACACCTCACCCTGACTCAAAGCACCACAGAAACTCCTTAAAGTCAGAGAGCATGTCCTGTACACTTTTGGACTTCCCCCATGATCTGGCATTGCTTTCAGTATTAAGTGGCTAAAGACCAAGTGGTTTTCAAAACATATTTCCCTGTTTGTCCCCTATGGAAAAATTGTCAGCCAGGCACACTCCTTCGTATTGAGATGACTTAATGCCACTCTTGAGATTTATTAAAAGAAATATTATAAGTAGCATGGCTGTAATTAAGTCATTAAATATTACAGGGTGTGATCTGCAATACATTCATTACTTTGCACTCCGTGAATTATTGGGCAAATGGATAAAGGCCAAGAACATGTGTGAAAATAGATGCCAGCCAATAGACCCTGATATTCAGATTATGGACTATCATGGTCCAAGTATTCTTTCTGAAAGAATAACTATATTATTAGTAAGAGATATCGTGGTGAGGAATCCAAATAAAATTCCAAGAATCCGGCCTACCAAAGGCTTTCTACCTGAATACCTGACTGATTTCTGAGACAATAAACAAAACTAAATACTAGTAAAATATGTGGGACAATTCAAACAATGCAGAAAAAAATGAATGCTCATCAAAAATCACACCATTTTACCTCTTTCAAGTTCTTGTTTTGTTTTATTTTCTCATCCACCTGAGAAGAGAGCTAGACCTCCATATGATAGACAGAGTGCTCTTTCCGGATTCTATGATTCTAACTTTGTTTAGGCTATCAGAAGCAGAATATACGGTATACTTCCCAACCACTCATGCTGACATGGTCTATGGCCATACAAAAATAAATGGAACCAAAGAAAGTCTAATAGGAGAGCCCTGAGTCACCACTTAGTATGATATGGTAAATGATGTGCATAACAAAAACAAAAGATGAACCCCCTTACTGGCCAACCTTACCTCTCCAAGTTTCAGTCAGGCATTTTAGATCTACAGGAGTTGACAAATAAGCATGAGAAGCACAATTCGTATACTTTTTAAACATGCATTTTGGAAAGATTCTCTCTACATTAATGCTTTGTAAATTTGATGGTACTTGAAATGTGTTAGAAAAGTATGGTATTTTAAGAAACTCTGTGATGATTGTTTTCCCAAGTAGCCAATAATTGACAGCTCATGTGTATGACTGATGGATTCACTTTTTCCTTTATGCAAAGTCCACCCTTAGCAGAAAATGAGGTGCCATAATGCCAGGGTTTCTCATCAGGTTTGTTCTTGCCTTTGTTTTGTGAAGATTAAGCAAGTTAATATATGTAAAGCCCTTCAAACCCAGCCCAACAGCTGTAAGCATTCAAGAAATGTCAGCTTCTGTCATTCATGTTGCATTTTTTTTTCTTTGTGAGAGTATATTCATAAATTCCCAAATATTCCTTAGTGAGGTGGGTTGGAGAAAACTCTTTGCTTTTCATAGAAAAGGCTTCTTTTCTACCAACCTCTTCTTACTACCAGATTCTCCCTGAGGCAAATAAAAACTCTAACTGGAAAAACAGGATTCAACTAAATTCTTGAGAGGATTTCACAACCAGATTCAGCCCGAGTAATGCATTATTCATCACACTGAGTTCCTATTTTGGCAAAGATAGAAAGCCAGCTATAGGCCTTGGTGATATTACTGATATTAACTTCAATAGTAAAATCACATTTGTATTTAGTGTTTTGTTTTTTTTTTTCAAATAGGGTCTCACTAAATTGCCTGGCTTGTCCTTAAACTTGTACTCACACTGCCGCAGCATCCTGAATAGCTGGGATTACAAAGCAAGGGCCTCTACATGGAGCTTATATTTATCCTTTCATTGTCAAATCAAATGACTTATTAATTTGTTGAAGTTTATTTACCTTCGTTATCACCTGTGAAAATTGAAGAGTTTCATTAAGGTTTTTACTTTTAATTGATAGGTTCATTTAAATTTCAAATATTTTACAACCTAAAAACTCAGATATATGTTAATACTACCAGTTCTGACACAAAGTATAAAAGTAGGCAGTGTAGCATAGCTTTAAAACCTGGGTTTGGGAATCCAATACAACCAGGCTCATTCTTTAGCCATGAAGCCGGAGGATCATTACTTATCCTTTTCTAACTTCAGTTTCTTTATTTCTATTGTAGAGCCAAAAGAGTTCAGAGTTCTTGGAGATATTGGGAAGAATTAAATTATTTAAAATAAATGGTCAAGACCTTAATACATGGTTAAGTTCACAATATGTGTAATTCTACAAGAATTGCTGAAGTGAGCAGAATTTCAGGGGCCATTAGCATATCTTTGAAGAGGTAATTATTAACCTCAGCAACTATTCCTTTACTGAAAGAATCAATGGAAATACAATACATATAGGCTCCTTAAGTAGATATTTACTTGTACATTTTACATTAACCTTCACTTGAATTTAAGCACACATACACACACACAACATTTATATGTGCATTTGTATATTCAATGTGTATATTACTAGTCTATAACTTCCTTTGCACAAATTTAAGGACACAGTATCTGTGTATCTTTTAATCTTGAGATTAGCTCAGTATGCTCTCATTGAAAATCAAATGTTCTGTGACCTAATGTTTTCATACAGCATTTTACAACCCATTATTATGTATTCTTAATCCAGTATAAATCTGAAGGCCTTAGTGATTTATGTCTAAATTTGGACTACCTATCAAAACTTTAGAAGGAGCCAAGAGTGGTAGTGCATGCATGTAATCCAGCAACTAGAGAGGCTGACGCAGGAGGTCAAGTTCAAGGTCAGCTTCAGCAACTTAGCAAGGACCTGAGCAACTTAAAAATAAAAAGGCCTGGTTATGTGGCTCAGTGGTTAAGCATCCCTGGATTCAATCCCTGGTACCAAAAACAAACAAACAAACAAAAAGAACTTTAGATAGAGTATTTCCTTATCATTAAACATTTCCAATACATCAAATACATTAACCATGTTACAAGGTCACTTGGGCCCTGCAGTACTTAGTTAGGTAATACTAAAATTTCTCTTGCTAAAAATGTGCAAAATTACCCAAGTGTAGGAAAGTATCCAGTTATTTCTGTATTGGTAAATATTGGCACTTGAATTTATTGGGCACATAGGGTTGAGTAACCTACTGATTTTAGGAAATAATAATATCTCATACTTTGTAGTAAAGATGCTGGTACTATCTTACCTTCACAGCACAGGAATTTTGAGTTGCTTTTGCCATTATAGTAATGCAAATAATGAATATTCTCCTTTTAAAATAAGTTTTGCTCTGCCTGCTCCCACCTTTCAATCCACTTCACTCCTTTCATAATCAAATACATTTATGGCAGGGTTAACTTGGGCTTAAAGTATTGCACATGTCTCCAACAGATCTCCAGGCTTAACTCGCCCATATGGAGCACGTGACCCCAACATCATTAAGAACTTACACTTATTAATGAAACTAACTGGATTACACTTAATTAATATTAATTGGATTATTGAATAAATTGAATTAACCCCAATATGCTTTTAATTCCCTTATGGTCTCAGGAAAAACCCCAGCTCACAGTGAAGTTACTTTATTCACAACCCTCTCTCTCTTTTACAAATATTAATAGGGTAACTAAAACAAGACCATCTTAACTCTTCAGGGTTCTGCTTTGTTTCTTTTTTTGTAATATATGTGTGTGTGTATGTGTGTGTGTGTGTGTGTGTGTGTGTGTGTAATTGTTGTTGTTTGTTCTACTTAGTTGTGCATGACAGCAGAATGCATTTCAATTCATCATACACAAATGGAGCTCAACATTTCAATTCTCTGGTGGTACACGATGTAGAGATGCACCATTGGTGCAATCATACACGTACCTAGGGTAATGATGTCCATCTCATTCCACCATCTTTCCTACCCTCATAACCCCTCCACATCTTCCCCTTGGTCCACTCCAAATTTCCTCCATTCTTGCCACGTCCCTGCCCCCTATCATAGATCAGCATCCACTAATCAAAGAAAAATTTCAGCCTCTAGTGTTTTGGAATTGGCTTACTTAGCATAATATTCTTCATCTCCATCCAGCTACCTACAAATTCCATAATTTCTATTCTTTTTTAATGCTGAGTAATATTTCATTGTATATATAATCACCATTTGACCCAGCTATCCCACTCCTCTGTCTATACCCAAAGGACTTAAAATCAGCATACTATAGTGTCATAGCCACACCAATGTTTATAGCAGCTGACTTCACAATAGCTAAACTGTGGAACCCACCTAGATGCCCATCAATAAATGAATGGATAAAGAAACTGTGGTATATATACACAATGGAATATTACTCAGCATTAAAAGAGAATAAAATTATGGCATCTGCAGGTAAACAGATGGGGTTGGAGAATATTATGTGGCTTTGTTTCTGATTGGTGTTTTTTCACATTGTATATTGGCATGTGCTTGCATTTAGGGTTTTATGTTATTTGACACTGAGGATCGAACTCAAGGACACTTAACCACCGAGCCACATTCCCAGCCCATTTTTTATATTTTACTTAGAGATAGGTCTCACTGTAGTTTTTTACGGGCTCGCTAAGTTGCTGAACCTAACTTTGAACTCACAATCCTCCTGATTCAGCCTCCAGAGCCACTGGGATTAACAGGTGTATGCCACTGTGCCTAGCTGCATTTAGGGTTTTCTTTTATATTTAAATCCATTGTTTCTTCATCCCAATTTCTCTTATTGTTCATAAAAATGCTAAATATTGTTGGTATGATATCTCATTTCTGTATTTTCTGTGAAGTTGGTTGTCTCCACATTATTTTATTTATTTCTTCATCTTTTTTAAAAGTTTACCATCTGCTTTTTCCTTTAAACTGTATTTTCCTCTTGTTTCTGAACTTTCACTTAAAGCAGAATTTCACTATTAGAGAATTAAGACAAAGAACAGGAAGGTATACATTCACCTAAGTCATTAAAAAAGAGAAACAATTTAATGCAGTCTGGAGCCTGTTTTAGGGAAATTCTATTTTGTGCTCAGTGATCTATAGATGAACTTGAGCAATTTCAGGCCAACAGACAATGCTTATATTAAATAATAACAACAATGTGAATATATAGTTATATAATTTTATAAAACAATTTGAATTATATAAATATTAGTACAAATAATGCATTCGAGTTTATAATTGGATATTTAAAATAAAATATACAATGAGTAAACATGTTAGAACTATTAATATCAATTTATATGATATAACTGAAGACTCTGCAATGATAAACAGCATAATAGCCTTATGTTATTTATATTATTAAATGTTGTTTTAGTATTATTAACTCACTCATAGAATTAATTACAGGAGCAATACTTTGGACATCATTTTTGGCCTCATTGTGCTACTTAGTAAATATAAATCAGAAATTATCAGATATCCCTTACTCATTTGTTTGACACTGGATTCACTCTTGTGCCTCTTAGGCTCTTTGTTGAGAACTGAGCACACTGCTTAAAACAGGGCAGCAGTGCCCACTGCCCTGATGTGACCTGCATTCTTGGGTGATGCAAGCAACATTAGAGTAACATTCTGCATCTTACACCACCAAATGCTTCCCTCCTCTGGAGAGGTGGGGTGGTGGCTCATCAGAATTGTGAGTTCTCAGCATGCCTATTCCAGCCCTTTCATTTTCCACTGTTGGGATGATCCCTCTGACAGGTACCATTCTGAATATAGCATTAAATATTAGGAAGCTCCCTTTGGCCGCACATCTAAGGCATTTCTTCCAGTCTAGTATTCAGTAATAAAACTTAAATTTTTTTTTCTTTTTTTTTTCTTTTTTTTTTTTTATTGTTGGTCGTTCAAAACATTACATAGTTCCTCATACATCATATTTCACAGTTTGATTCAAATGAGTTATGAACTCCCAATTTTATCCCGTATACAGATTGCTGCATCACATCAGTTACCCTTCCATTGATTGACATATTGCCAATATGTCAATCAATGGAAGGGAGGGGAGGGGGGATAGTAGAGAATAATATAGACAGCAGAATACATCAGACACTAGAAAGGCAATAAAACTTAAATTTTGACCTCCAGGATTATCTTTACATTTTCGGTTGCATCCCCCATGTGTGTCCAAACTCAGATGGTAAAGACTGTTGCTCTTTCATGGATTTCCTCCAGTCAAACACTGAGCTAGAAAAAAAAAAAAAAAAAACTGGGAACTGATTCCAGGTAAGATAACTTCTACCTGCCAGGATTTCTAGTTCTTCTCTTGTGACCATACAGACTGTAATTCCTTACCTCATCAAATTGGGCCTTGGGCCTTTGCATCAGCCAATGAGCAGAGGACCTGTGTGACTTGCATATGGATGTATTCAAAAGCCAGCGTTTCAGTGCAATATTCAGTGTGCCTATTCTGTTCTGCCAGGGATTTCATAGAGGGAAACCCATCAGCTCAGAATCCTGAATGACTACAGTGAACAGAATCGTCCTGCTGAATTGTGCTGGACTTGACATGTGAATGAGGAATAGAATTTTGATGTTTTAGGCCATAGAGACTTTGGTGTTCTCAGACATGAATGCAGATGGTCAGATTAAGATTCATCTTTCTGAGGAAGGACAGTGACAAGGGAGTTAAGGCTAGGGATAAGAAAAAAGCAACACCAATGAGGAGCAGAAAGATAATTTTAAACATACACTGAAGAAACAGCTGGCACAAAGGACCTGACTAAGTAAAGAGCATGAATTATTTAAGGAATTGATGGAATTCCAGCTTGAATAGGATTTGAAAGAAAAAGACAGTGGCTAGAGGGTGTCCTGCCCACTTATTCTACAGAACATCAACCCCAGAGAGTTGACATGTGATTTTTATTGACCCAGCATGTTACCAATCCTGATTTTCCTGCTCAATGAGGAGGTATAAAAGGGAATGTTTAGGAGAAATTAGAGAAACACAACTTGGGCAAAGAATTTTCTTAATAGAAAGGCATCACCATTTGAGCCATGATAGATAAACTATCCTAGTGAGCACAGAAGCAAAATGATTAGAACAAAGTCATCTGTGTCCTGTCTGAAGTATATGCCATTTTGGGGGAGAGGTCTCTTTAGGGCTTTGAAGATGGAGGTCTCAGAAGTTTAAACTTCATCAACTCAAGTCAACATACCTTTGTGTGTGTGTGTGTGTGTGTGTGTGCGCGCGCATATGCGTGCGCGTATGCACGTGTGTTAGATTTTAAACTTGTTATATCTTATTGCCTACTTTAGTACTTCTCAAGCTTTTTAAAATTCAAGTTTCTTTTGAGCTACATGAAAGTCTCAGGATCCCTCACCACCCATTGATTCAGACATCCTGTAGGGACATTAAATACCTTCACCAGTAGACCCCAGTCTGTATTTGTAGACCTATCATTTTCACAGGTGTCCCTCAGCCAAACCACAAGGCTTTCTGTGTATCTTTAACTTGTGCTAAAGTGTTTTCTTAAACTACAAATCTCTGACTCCTACGTTCTCGATGATTGCCCAAACTGTGGCCATTCTTCAAATTTCAGTTTGAATGTCTTTCATCAGGTTAATACTGTTTCAGACCTATTTATTCAATTAAGCAACTCTTTTTGTGTGCTCCTCAGCATTCCATCCTAGCGCAGAATAAAATGCATTGTTATTTGTAAATGCATCTCTCTCCACCATGAACTGTCAACTTCTGTGGGGAAAGCATTATTTGTTGGTGGTTCAACAAATGTTTGCTGATGAAAGGCTTGAAGGAAAGGAAGGAGAGAAGCAGCACTAAAAGGGAGGTAGAAGAGGCCATGTAGTTGAGAAGTATTTGTATTTTTATGAAACTGCCATATCAACACTTGGCTTTCGGGTCCTTGTGATTTTTTTTTTTCTATTTCAAAAGTGATGCATGTTAAGTGTAGAATTTTAATGTAGATAATTTTAAGAAAAAAATCACCTGAAATCTCCTTCATATTGCTCTAAATTAGTGTTTTTCCTTGGGCCTTCAAATTTCCCATGACTTTGAAAATTTCTTTTTGTGAAAACAGATATTTTTGTTATTTTGAAGAAATTGTGTTCATTTAAAAAATGAATTGAAAAATATATCAACATCCTCATATGGTTTGACTTTAAATGCTGACTATAATTTGTGGTGGGCAAATATCTAAAAATGATGAACATGTGTTATGATGTTTACTCTGTATTTCCATGAATTTAGCTAATTTAAATAGAAAATGAACTTTTGATGTATTATACTAGTTTCAGCCATTGTTTCCTAATTGACTATCAAATGCAAGTATTGTATATTATAATTTGTGGAAGACAAAATAGCAAAATAGGCTGAAAACTTATTTTAGAGAAAAGATAATTTTTAGATATTAAAGTTAAATTTTTAAAGTAATATATGCTCATGATTAAAATTCTAAGAGTCAGAAAAACACAAATGGATTCTATTGCCCAAGATAAAACTAATAAAAACAGCTTCTTGGCATCCATGCAGAGTTTTCTATTCATTTATAAGCTTTTTAATCAAATTATTCCATGCTATTAAAAATTCTTGTGCAACTTCTTTTCAGATAACAGAATATTTTAGCTTTATCTATGTATTAGAGAATTTTCTATACCTCTAAGTGAGTGGATTCGCAAACAGATAGACAAATGATGGGTACATATCTCTGTCTTCTTCTTTTATCTCTGTGTTTTCTGGTATGGCTGAGCCAAAACACATTTATGCCCTCCAATTGACTGAAATATAGGCTGTTTCCAGGTATATTAGTCAGGATTCTCCAAAGAGACAGAACCAGGAGAATACAGACACACACCACCAACACACCCACAGAAAGGAGAGGGGATTTCCTAGGGGAATTATCTTATGCCGATACAGAGAGGCTCAGATTCCCACCATATGCCATTGGAAAACTGATGAACCAAGAAAGCGGTAGCATGGGTTGGTCTAAATCCAAAGGCCACAGACCGGAGAGTCAATGATGTAACTCTCAGTCTGAGTTCAAAATCCTGAGAAGCTGGAGTTCTGATGGCCAAGGACAGGAGAGAAAGGGTGTCCAGCTCCAGATCTTCACCATTCAGACAACTGAGACACCAATCTCCCCCAGCAGCATGCTCAGGGACCCGTCAGAAGTAATACTTTACCAGCCAGCCAACTGCTTCTTTGTCTAGTCGAACTGACACCTAAAATTGACCGTCACTCCAGGGTTTTTATATTTTAACAGTACAGATTTTTTTTTGTCTGATTGTAATTTGTTTTAAATCCAAACTAAACATATTTTTCTTTCAAAAGTAATTTTATTTTATTTATCAGTTTTTCTTATAATAGGTAAGTTGGATCTTAAACGAATTTTTATGACATCCTATTAAATTTATTTTTGGGTTTCTAACCATTGCTATATGTTGTTTTATCCATTTTGCTTTATTTCTTTCTTATAGTAGTTGTCTTAGTGATTATATTTTAATTTCATTTTGAATACTCTAATATGGAAAGTGCTAGTTCTTGACTTTTTTTTTTCAACTTCAGGTAGCTTTCATAGTTTGTAATACTGGCAGCTATAAAACATACGATTTCCCCATCAGCATTTTCTTTCACCTATTCTGGCTTCCAAGTCAGATAATTGCTTTCTCTCCTTTAAGTTTACATTGTTAAAGCTTTAACGTTTATATCCAGTTTGCCATCATAATCCCATTGATGTTCAGGATAAGTCTTACATTTAAATTGATTTTATGTTCCTTGACAATTCTTTCAAGGCAATTTTTTTTCCCCCTGACTTCTTTGATTCATCTCTTAGAAAGCTGAATTATATCATCAAGGAAGTTTTTTCATTTTGGCTTTTGTTATCTTTATCTAAGACCTAGTCATGAGTACTATATTTCATGATTACTTGTTTGTACTTTTCTTTAAAAACAGAACTTTGAGAAGGTTGCAAATTCTTGCCTCTCATTGGTCTCAGGGTTCGGCTCTGGCAATGAGTTCTGATGGCCAAGGGCAGAGAGGAAGGGTGTCCAGCTCCAGATTTTCTGCTCTGAGACGGAACACACTTAAAGGTAAACTGCTTTTTTTTTTTCTGTTTCTGTTATTGATTTGGTCTCCCACACCTACCAACGGGATTTTTTTTTTATCTTTACTTTTGAAAATTTTCTTCTGCTTCATCTTTGGATATTTTTCCATTTCTGTATGCTATACCTCACATGTATTAATTATATGATCATTTGATATTCTTTACTTTCCATATCTATCAATTCTCTAATTATATGTTTCTTTGTGGCATACGTAACCCTATGGTGTTAATAACATATTTGAGGTTTAAAAAATTTTGAATAATATCTATTTTTATTGTTGCCTTTAGTATATTTTCTAATTATTCAAGTGTTATTTTTTAAACTTCATTCTTGAACTTTTCCAGTTTTCTAACATTGTCTTATATCTTTAATCACTCATATCGCACAAATTTTTTTTAAAATATTCACATCTCTCTCTAATTCTCTGAGGATTTATATAAAGAAGTACTGGGCTAAATTTTTCCTCTCTGTGTTGTACTAAAGTGTACTTTCACCTGCCCTTTATGATAAAGTCTGTCTGTTTCATCCTCTTATTTGTGTAGCATCCATACTAAGGTCCTGTTGGGCTATCTTTTGCTTACCATCCATCTTTGGATATTAGCTGCTCTAAGCTGGCCTACTTATTCCTAAAGAACATTATGGGGAAGGGCCAGGTATGACCTGCATCAACTGATTTGTCATCTCTGAACTCTTTTTCACCAAATCTGTTTTCTGTCCTGGGGACATCACTCTGCCACAGATTAGCCAGGCAATTAGTTCTATGTGACTTGCAGAGAAGCATCACAAAGTTCCTTAATTGGATGGTTAGTTTTTCTCCTTGGCCAGCAAGCAGTACAAGCCCAACCATCATGTTCATTTTTCTCATGACTATCTGCACCTTCACTTCCTCTATTCCCAAATTTAATCATCATCATCATGGGATGGAATCATAAGGACACTTACTCACTTTGAGAGAATGTATATTCTGCTTAAAGCCCCCCTCCAGAGATATATATGGGTTTTCATTGTCTTCCCTCCATTTGCTCCAAGTTACACTATGTTGGATGCATAGTTACAATTCATAGATTGTGTGTTGGGTTATAATCATCTCCAAGTTTCAATGAAAATAAGATTTTGCATTTCCAAATTTAAGTTTGTGTTTTTGAGGTTCCTGGCATGGGGAAAAAAATAGACATTAAATAAATATGCTTTTATATCACCACATTTTGTAGGAAATGTTCTTTGTGTGACAGCGGTCTGTTTTAGGGAATTCATTTTCATATATCAGTCACAAAGTTTTTGCTAAGTTTAATTCAAAAAATAAAATAAGAATAGGGGGTGGGTGTAGCTCAGTGGTAGAGTGAATGTCTAGTATATGCAAAGATCTGAGTTTGATTCCCAACACTGAAGAAAGAAAGAAATAAAGGAAGGAAGGAAGGAAAGAAAGAAGGAAAAATTACTGATGTTTACTATCTATATTTCTGGTTATGGGGATATACTAACTGTTTTCAACACTTGAAAATCAACTTTTTCTGAAAATAAAAGTAATACATTTCAACATCTCTAGCAATTAGAGAAATACAAATTAAAACTACTCTAAGATTTCATCTCACTCCAGTCAGAATGGCAATCATCAAGAATACAAGCAACAATAAATGTTGGAAAGGATGAGGGGGAAAAAGGTACACTCATACGTTGCTGGTGGGACTGCAAATTGGTGCAACTGCTATGGAAAGCAGTATGGAGATTCCTCAGAAGACTTGGTATGGAACCATCATTTGACCCAGCTATCCCATTCCTTGGTTTATACCCAAAGGACTTTAAATCAACCTACTACAGTTACATGGCCATGACAATGTTTATAGCAGCTCAATTCACAATAGCTAAACTATGGAACCAACCTATGTGCCCTTCAACACATGAATGGATAAAGAAAATGAGGCATGTATATTTGATGGACTACTACTCAGCTTTAAAGAAAAATTAAATTATGACATTTACTGATAAATGGATGGAGCTAGAGAATATCATGCCAAGCAAAATAAGCTAATTCAAAAAAACCAAAGGCCAAATATTCTCTCTGATATGGGGATGCTAATTCACAATAAGGGTGGGGGTTACTAGGGAAGAATAGAGTTACTTTAGATTTGATAGAGGGGAATAAAGGGAGGGGAGGAGATATGGGGATAGGAAGGATAGTAGAAGGAAACAGATATTATTATATTATGTACATATATGACTGCATGACTAAAGTGATTCTACAACATGTGCAATCAGAAAAATGAGACATTATACCCCATTTATGTATATCAAAGTGCATAAATGCATTCTACTGTCATGTATAATTAATTAAAATAAATACAAAACTATTTGATTTTAAAAAATAATATATGTTAACTGCCAAAAATTTAGAAATGCACAAAATATAAAAAGGGAATTCAAACTATGCATAATTCTACTACTCAATAACCAATATATTTAATTTACCATAAGATGAGAATTTTTTCACATTTTAATCTCTCCTAAAAGGGTTGTGACTTACACTTGGTGGCATGTCAAATTTAATTGAAAGCATATTTTATTTTTAGTGGCATATGAATAATGGTGTTTCATCAGAATACCATTTAATGCCATCTTAGATTTAATGAAATAGCACTCAATATAATGTCATATTTTTTCAAATATACTACGAGAGGTTGTTTATCCCTAATCCAAAATTCAAAGACTTTTGAATTATAACATATCACTCAAAAAGTTTTAAATTTTGGAGCATTTCAGATTTGGGATTTTCAAATTAGGGATACTCAACCAGTAAAGTCTGAAAATATTAAAAAAAAAACTCCCCAAATGGGAATACTTCTAATCTAAGCATTTCAGATAAGGAATACTCAACTTGTATTAAAACCAGAATTGGGGTCGTATTTATGTAATCTTGTGGCCAAGGTTAAATGAAACAAAATAATGAGATCCTTGTATAGTAAAGAAACTGTATAATATCATGATAGTTTTACAAAGTACAATTTTTAAAAATAAATCTAAGCAACTGCATAATTTAAAATAAAAAGAAAAAAAGGATTATTTCAAAATCAACAGGTCACTTAACTTCTCTAAGTCAGTTCTATGAATCTCTAAAATGAACTTATGACCAGTACCTACTGCCTAGAGAAGGTATGATGACCCAGTGAAGTTACCACCTCACTGCAGCACATATTAAATACTCAAAAAATGTTGAGTACCAGCTCAACCATTACTAGTGGCAGTATTATTAGTGGTTCTCCTTCAGGGAATGGTTCCTTGTGCATTTGCTTCAAAGAACAGGTGACAAGCTCTATTTTATTAAATTGACTTTGCTAGGCACTGGGAACACATCCCAGCTCCTGCCTAGGATCCTCTATGAACCGGTTCAGTTTCAGGATCTTGTCTCTTTTTATTTGTGTTTTAGTTAACAGATCAATTTTCTCTGAACTGATCCTTCCTGTCCATTAACCTCCAGCCAAATCTCTATGCACTATATGCTCACACATGACCTGCCACACTTTCTCAGACTGTCACCCTATTTCTGCAACTGTCTTCTAGTCCCTTCTTCCTTTAGAATGCTCTTCTTTCCTATTTTCAGAAGTTCAAATCTTCCCTAATCCAAAGAATATTTTAGAATTGAGAAAGAGGTTCTCTTTCACTTACGTTCTGTTCAACCAAAAGCAAAATGAGGAATAAGAAGTAGATAATAAATTAGTTCAGAATGTTGAGCAATGGCATTCACCTCAACTCTCCTGGCTCCCTCCCCTAATCCAGCTACTCTAACATTACTCTTCCTCCATACTCCCCAGAGCATTATTTGCAACATTTCATTTTACCTTTTCCATCATAGTATTTGTGTGTATGTCTTATTTGCCCTCCATTGAGAGGTCCTTGAACACAAAAATGTTATTTGTCTCTATAGCATCTGGCACACAGCACATTGAATAAGTAATTTTTGAATTAAAATTGTTATTGTTATTGCCTCTTAAGAATATCATCAGAGATACTTAGCCGTTGAAGCAAATTATACCATATCACATATATGTGTATATTGATATATATGAAAATCATAATATATATAATAAAATATCATATTTATATACAATACATGATATGTATATTACATATATGTATAATTTTATATACACAGGTGTGTGTGTGTATATATATGTATAGATATACATATATGTGTATATGTGAGTGTGTTTGTGTGTGTGTGTGTGTGTATATATATATATATATATACACAGACACATATGTTTTTCCTTTTTTAAATCTCAGTTTTCAAAGGTTTTCAAGACAAAAAACTGCCATCTCATTGAGCTTCTTCCCACCCTGGCCTCATCCTCAGAGGCAAACATTTCAATCCCTTGTAGCTAGTCCTTCCTGCCACTTGTTCCTGTATATATACACAGTATAGAGTGATTTTCCTGACCTTTCCCATGTTATTTAGTGGAAGATGAACACTGAGCTTTGTACTGCCTTCTCTCCCCTCACACATGTTTTGCCTCCCTCCACACTCCATCATTGTTCAGTTTAACCCTCCTCAGTTCTTCTGCCCTCTCTTTCCAATCTGGACTATTGTTCCTAAGGTCTGCTTGACAGCTGCCATCCAGAGTTTTTCTTCAGCCTCATCTTAACTATTCCTTTCTGTCCTCTCGGGTGTGGGTTTCCATGTTTCCTGGATCCCAGACATTTGTATTTGGAGTTTACTTCTTATTTTGGTGCATCACTTCCTTGGCACCTTTTTTCAAGAGAATTTTTATCAAAAAAATAGTATTTACTCTTTGGGGAAGTAACATTTTAAAAATCTTGCATGTCGTAAAAAAATAAATAAATGAAAACCTTCATTCCACTTTTCACATGTGATTAGAAGTTTGTCTTAGGATAGAATTCCAAGTTAGAGATGACTATTTGGAAGGCATCACCTACCTCCAGAGGCCTCAAGGAAGCTCAAGCAAAGGATCTCTAAAATTATGTGAAAAGGCGAATCATTGCTTATCCATGAGATGCAAGATACAAATCCAAGTTAGGCAACATTGGCAGAGACTGGGAAGAGGGACAGTCCCAAGTTTAAGGAGAGGCAGAGTCTCCAAATCATCAGTGATTTAATAATGATAGAAAAGGGTAAAACTGAGAAAGTCTCCTGAGAACAAAGGGATTGGCTATGCAAACAATTATGTGGACCCAGAAAAAAAAATTGTCCTGTGACAAAAAAATACATAAAATAAACTATATCTACTTTCAACTGGGTGCCAGCAACTGGCTGAGGCAGAGCCCCTTTAGGTGCTAACTAAAATCTTGACACCCTGATACCATTTTCTTAGGCAAGGTTAGCTTGGCTCTCAACAAATTATATATGATCCTGAAATATGAAATGCAATCACCACCAGGAAGTTTTCTTACACTGATGATCTTTTCAGTCCAGCAAATAAGGCCAAGAACAAAATGACTCAAGAGCTCTTTCAAACGATTTTGCTGAAGAGGACCCTTTAGTTCTACAACATTAGGCAGCTGCTATCTCTGAGATGGGATGGTTAGGGATACTAGCCAGAAAAATAACAACCTATCTGGCTACTGAGCAATCAGAATAATCACTGCGTGCAGAATTCCATGAAGATACAGGATTCCAACTGAATCTGCACAACTGCAAACAAGTGTGCGGTTATGCCAATGCTTAGACTGATGGAAAGCATCTCTTTGGTTAGTGGTATACACAACACAGCTTGATCTTTCATACTTATTGTGGAGAGCCTCAGGATATTTCAGGTGCTGTTCCCATACCAGACCACAATACAATAGTATTTCCTACTTGTGGATATCAGATGATATTAACAGTCTGAGACTATCCACTATTGTTATTAGGTACCATGTGCATGGATCTTCTGCCTCTTCCAAAACAGATCTGGTATATATCTGCTCTGAGAAAGAAACACTTACGGTACAAGCAAATCCTTCATTGAAAGGTTCTTCCCTGCAAATACTACTTATTTGAGTTTGGTATATTTATGATGCTAAACAAGCACTGGAGAAAGAAAAGCATCCCAGCATATCCCAAGTAAGGTAAAGGAGATTCTAAGGGAAGGTCATAAAAGAGATATGAATACTCTCCCTTCTTTTCCCCCTTTGCTAAAGTTTGTGGGGTTTTCATATGGGCCTTGATTCATAAAGCGTGGTTCCCTTGACGTTAACATCGGATCACTGAGGATCTTGTTAGAAACTTAGTCTTTCAGACCCCTGTCCTCCTCATTCAGAATCTTCTGCTTAACAAGATCCCTAGGTGAAACATATAAATATTAAAACTTGAGAAGCGCTACCTGTAGAATCATTGCAACATATCAGAAGGCATAGGATGCCAATATCTTTCAATACTAGTGAAACGGTTGAAGTGATTGTTTGGTTAAGGCTCTGTCTGCAAGGTTCCTCCACTATAAAGGTATAGTAGTCCTCCCTTAACTGTGGTTTCGGTTTCTGTGGTTTCAGTTATTGTCATTTAACCAAAGTCCTGAAAGAATAAATGGAAAATTCTGGAAATAAACACTTTGTAAATTTTAAATTTTGCCTCATTCTTAGTAGTGATGAAATCTTGCCCCTGCCCACTCTATCCCACCTGGGTTGTGAATTAATCCTTTGTCTAGGTTATTCATGCTGTATGTATAACACACCTATGTGTCACTTAGTAGGTTTCTTTCTCAGTTATTGGATTAACAGTCACAGTATTGCAGTATGCTCAAGTAATATTGATTTTATTTAATAATGGCCACAAAATGCAAGAGTAGTGAGCTGATCACCAAAATATGCCAAAGAGAAACTGTAAAGTGCTTCCTTTAAGTAAAAAGGTAAAACTTCTCAACTTAATAAGGAAAAAAAATGTATGTTGATATTACTAAAACCTATAGTATGATAATATATTTTAAGATAGACCATGTTCATATAATTTTTATTACAGTATGTTGTTATAATTACTCTATTTTACTATTAGTTTATTTTCATTGACTTTTTACTGTGCCTGTTAAACTTTATCATAAGGTATGTGTAAGGAAAAAATATAGTGTATAGAGGGTTCAGTAATATCCATGGTTTCAGGCATTCTCTGGAGTCGAGGAACGTATTCCCTGTGGTAAGAGGGGACTATTCTACTCTGTAAGAATCAGAATTTTGTGATGAGATACTTTAAACTGCACAAATACTTTGCCCACTAATTTTATGATCCATTAGTCATACTTGATCACAGCAATTATTACTATGGTATTTGTCAAAAGGTTATTTTATTATTTTTAATGGACTATTTTAGAACAATTTTAAAATACACATATATCCTAAAGTTTCCCCTATCACTAACATATTAATATGATGTATTGGTTATCATTAATATACAAATATTGATACATTCTGACTAAAATTCATAGATTATTCATATTTCTTTTTCTTTAGCAATGTCCTTTTTTCAATTCCAGAATTCTATTTGGTTGTCCTATCTCCTTTGACTCTACTGCAGCCCAGCTGGCTGGGCAAAATAACTGGGGGTGACGAGCAACTTGTGTAGATTGATTCAGCAGGAGTGGGAGCCTATTATTGTAGGACAGGAGGGGTATATATACATTCCACACAGCTTATCTTAATTAACATAAACTAGATTCGCAGTCAACCAATAAGGAATCTCCACACTTAATGGCTCGCTGGCGTTACTTCACAAACCACTCCCTCTGGCATTTTGCCAGGCGCCATCCTGACTTGTTTACAGACCCTAACATTCTATTTGGTTGTCCTATCTCCTTTGACTGGTTTGTGACACTTTCTCAGTTCTCTACTTCTACCACTCCTTCCTCTTAACACAAACCGACTCAGATGCTATTTAGAAAGTTTTTGAAATTGATTTCCTGACATGTATATCAGTTTTTGTTGTTGTTTTAGTTCTTTTCTAGTTTCTGCTATCATGAGATGCTCTAGGTTTATCTTGTACTTTCCTGATTTCAGCTCTTGAACCAGATATTTGTTAGTATGGAGTCTGAATCCTCTAATTTGTAAATGATATTTAGAAACCAAGATCTGGGGGTTAGATGTCCTTTTTGCTATGGGGATGTCATTACTTCCAGGTTACTTCAGCAGCAGAACTTGAAAGTATATGCATGTATATTCACCCCTGCATACAAATACATCCATGTTTCCATGTATGTTAAAACCCATGAGCTCAGCCAGACACAGTGGCGCATGCCTGTAATCCCAGTGGCTTAGGAGGGTGAGGCAGGAGGATCACAAGTTCAAAGCCAGCCTCATCAAAATTGAGGAACTAAGCAACTCAGTGAGACACCACCCCCCACCTCCTAAATAAAATACAACATAGGGCTGGGGATGTGGTTCAGTGGTTGAATACCTCTGAGTTCAATCCCCTGTACCAAACAAAGAGACAAAACAAAAAGCCCATGAGCTCATACTGAGACCTCAGATCCCAGCCTAACAGCATGAAGTTCTCTTTAGCCTTCCTCTTTTACTTATTTGCAAGTTTTCTGACAACAAGAAATTTGTTTTTCATTATCTAAGATATCCACTTAATTATCTGGTTCTAGAATACAAATAAAGAAGTTTCAGAAATGCTTATTCATGTTTCTGTGAAAAGTAAATCAACTAAGGAAAATGTTTGTGTGAAGTTCTTTTTATCTACAACCTTTCAGTATTCAGCTGAAGTTATGTTTCCCAAAAGTAGGTAGATTGGCTCTTCTCTTCTCCATCCACTTCACTATAGTTATGTGAGTCACTTGTAATACAGTGAGATTCATCTATTGCTTTGTGAGATTTATTTTGAGATTCATTCATTTATTATTATATTCAATCTTAGATTCTAGAGAAGGGGATTGTGTCGAATGTCAATGAATGTCCCACCTGTAACAAAGAGCCAGAAGCAGAGCAGTCAATATTCCAGGACTTTTTGGCATTATGAGGTATTCAATGGGTATTGACAGAAACTTAAACCTCTTTGATCAGGATATGATTATGATTATTTTTAAATTCTTATTTTAAATAAAACCCCCAAAAGAAAAGTGAGATTTAATCCAGAAAAGAGATGTATTCCTAATTTATGCTTGCCTTAGAACAATGACATACTTCTTTTACTCATTTAATGAAATTTCTAATCTGAATTTATACATTCAAATAAAACTTGGTTGAAAAGAGAAGGATGTGACAATCAAAAAACCATTATTGAAAAATATATTAGGCATTTACAAAATAATACAGGGAAATCAAAAACAAGTGTAGGAAGTCTAAAAGATATCTAATATTCCATAAAACAGAAAAAGCACAAATAACTGAAAAAAATATAATAATTTACAAGAGAAAAATATATATCCCTTTGGGGACTAGGTATCTAAAACTCACTATAACCATATACGTTTTTTTGTGGACTCAAGACAGAGGTTCAGGATCGTAAATTCATAGAAAACCCTTTCTTAATACAGGCCCACAAATAATACCCCAAGCCTTAGTATGGCCCCTGTGCGTCTGACCCAATACCTCTAGTCTCACTCTTATTGGTGTGCTTTCCTACTGATATCTAAATCCCAGAAAGTCTCTCCTCTGAGTAAAAATTCTGGAACAAGATCTTTCTCACTCTCCTTATTGATTAGGAGAAAACGGTTTAATAGCTCTTTAGAAACAAATAGGCATACATTGAGAAATTCATGGGCCAGGCCTGGAAGTGATACATATCACTTTTGTCCACTATCCATTGGCAGAACCCAGTTATGTTGTCATGGCCAACTGTAGGGAGACTGAAAAATGAGTACAACTGAGCACCTTTCAGAAAGGAGTAAGAGTTTGATCAACAGTCAAACTGCTGCACCATGGCTAATAAATTCCCATCTGATGAATTCTTATTTTTGCTTAGACTCATTTGATTTGGCATATTGTACTTACAACCAAGGATATAGACTAATATAGACCTTGATGATAATGATTGTTATGGTTTGAATGTGAGGTGTCCCCCAAAACCTCACATGTAAGACAATTCAAGAAAGTTAAGAGAAGAAATGACTGGGCTACAAGAGCCCTACCACAATCAGTGAATTAATCACCTGATGGGATTAATTGAATGGTGACTGAAGGCAGGTGGGGTGTGGCTAGAGGAGATGTGGCATTGGGGTACATGGCTTTGGGATACATTTTGTGTCTGGCATTGGAGTCTCTTTCTCTCTCTCTCTCTCTCTCCCTCTTCTCTTCTCTTCTCTTCTCTTCTCTTCTCTTCTCTTCTCTTCTCTTCTCTTCTCTTCTCTTCTCTTCTCTTCTCTTCTCTTCTCTTCTCTTCTCTCTCTCTCTCTCTCTCTCTCTCTCTCTCTCTCTCTCTCTCCCTCTCTCTCCTTCCTGATTATATGAGCTGGTTCTCAGTGCCACACTCTTCTGCCATGATGTTCTGCCTCACCTAGAGCCCCCAGGAATGGAACTAGCCTTCTGTGGATTAAGACCTCTGAAACCAGGGGCCCTCAAATAAACTTTTCTTCCTTAAAATTGTTCTGGTCAGATCTTTTAGTTACCGCAGCAAAAAAAGCTGACTAAAACAATGATATAAGATTGGCCAAGAACAAGTCCTAAATCCCCCAGCTGAGCATTCAATTAATTGTGGTATAAATTCCATTTCATTATTTTTCTTATGAAAAATAAGAACAAAGACAAAACATAAAGAAAGAAGTAAAACATGCAATGAGAAGGGTTACAATATTTTGCAAAATATTAAAGATCTGGGGGATTTTTTTTTTGAGTTAAACTTTTTCTCTATTCTCTAATATGCAATGCTGTCTTATAAAGTGACAGATTTCTTTATACTTTCTAAAAAAAATTCAAACTTAAACGCTCAGAGGTTTTTATAAACTCTACAGTTATTTTCTACAGGTCTCCACACACACACCTGTGGTTCTTAGATTTGTACATGATCAAAATAAGGAGCTGATTTAAAACATTGATAACCGGGCCAAAATCCCAGACATCATCAATCATTGGTCTAGGTTAGGGCCTGTGTGTCTGAGTTTATTTCATGCCATAGGTGATTCTGATACACAACTAATTTGGAGAACCACCATCATAAGTTGGAAGAATAAATGTGAACCTTATTTTTAGCAATCATCATCTATTTTCCATAGTTCTTAAAGTTGAATTTGCAATTAAAGTAATTAAAACATTGGCTTAGAAGGACCTTATGGAAGATATCCAAAAATATCTGTAAGAGTATTTTCCATAAAACAGATAGTAAGCACTTTGAATTTACCTATCTCTCTGGCTGAGCCGGTCTGCACAGGCTTCCTGCAGAAAAATAATTTGACCTGGACCCTGGTACATGGGTAGAATCTGATAAGGAGAGCATAGCAGAGGCCATGTCAGACAGGTGGGAGCAGCATAAGCTAATCACAGTTGGAAATACACCAGACAGAATCCAGGGATAACAAGAAATGATGAAGGAAAAAAAACACAGTAGCCTAACTGAAGGCTACACTGTGCACTGCAAGCTCAGAACGCTATGGAAATTCCAAAAAGAGAGTCATTTGGTTAGAACAGCCAAGAAGACTTCATGAAGAAAGCAGAACTTGAGCTGGGTCACGAAGGACAAGTGAGATTTTGTTAACCAGAGAGGAAAAGGGAAAAAAATTATTATTATTTTTGATGTTCCTAAAAGCCAACTAATGAAATGAAACACTACATAACCGAAATAGTTTATTTTTCACACAGATGTACTAGGGTCTTAGGTATACAATGTAAGGCTATTGTCAGGATAATTGCTAATTGTTGAAGTGTTGATTTGCCACAGAGGGTTTGAGTGAGTTTTTCAGAAATAGGTAAAATTCTTTTAGATAGATTTCTTTTAAAACTAAAATCAGCAAAAGATTCAAATAAAAATAAGCACTGAAGAAATGGGAGAGTGGAACACAAATGTATAATTAGCATATAAGCATAGATGTATAGCACCACTGGTTCATGGTAGACAAAATTTTGTCTCAGAATGGACTGGAAATTAAAACAAAAACAGAACTAGGATGAGTTACACAGTTCTCAATATCCATGAGAATGAACTGCACTCATTTTTTTTTATAGGAGAGAAAATTTAGCTTGCACCTAGAAGTAAAAGAAATATATCAACTACATTTTAAATATTGGACTATTTCCTCAGGGATGGAGTTGCATGTTTTCTTTATTGCAATCCCAGAAGATTAGCAAATCACAGAAGCTACCCATTGGGTACGGCCATTACAGCCTCTTTGTTGAACTTTATGACACATCAATGGCTCACTCATGAGAGCCAAAGCAAACTTGATTCTCAGTGTTTTCCCTGCTGCAAGCTCTAAAACCTTGGAAGAACCAGGATCATCAGAAAGGAATGTTTCTGATGTGTCTATACAGAGTTGGTTCAGCTGCTTTGATTTAATTAACAACCAGTCAATTCAATCAATTAACAATTTGATTCCATGAAAAACATTCCATCAAAATTTAGTAATATGAAAATGAAGTAACTTGCTAATATCCTAGATTTTTATCTATTCAGATTGCTATGTAGGCCATGGACAGACACAGCTTTTTTCTTTTCCTTCTTTTTCTTTTTAGTGCAGTTCTGGGTATTTCCGGGGAGTGACTATCTGATGATAATGACTTACATTTGCATGATGCTTTGAGAACTTCTTCACAAGTACAACCACCCTGTGAGGTTGTATTCCACCAATGAAACAGGGGATTCATGACTTGACCAAAGTCTGAGATTTAATTATAAATATCAGAGGAGAAAATGTAGTATCATACAAAGAGCTTCAGAGTCATGTTAATAAAATGGGTTTATTGTCCAAATCCTGCATTTACTAGTTGGGTGGTTTAATATCATCTGCTAAGTTTCAGACTCTTAAATCTATGCCTTCAACATTGATCCCATGTTTGGCCCCTCCAGATTTAGTTTTTACCTTACTTATCACCTGAAATTTGGTACTTAACTCTGTTCTTATTCTTTTTTGACTAAGTCAACTCCATTGGCCTCAGTATCTCTGTTGTCTTGGATGAGAATCCCTATCTCCAGAGTTCCATACAGAGTTCAACTCCTAGGCTGGTGCCTTGGTTGGTTCAGCTCCATAGATCCCCAGGGTATCTAAAGTCCCAGACAACTCCCACAAGTACTAGAGACTAGCACAGGACTGATGACAAATTGGGGGCATGGGAGGAGGCTGGGGCAGGAAAGATAATTAACCCATATATACAGAATATACATTGATACATATCAAGTCCTTTAACCTGATATGTGGGGGGTGTTGAGATAAGTTTCAAGTAAGAGTCTGTAAGTAATATCTCATCAGCAAATGCAAAAGCATAATCCTCTCCACTTCTGTTTATTTCAAGTAAACAGCAAATCAATTTCTACCAGAGGAAGGTATTTTTTTAAATCATGCTATGGATTGCCCTGTCAAAGTGGAATAATATAGAATTTAGTCCCTTAATCCAAGACCACTGTTTTGTTCTCCAAATACATTGGCAAAATCAGATTAAGAGTGCCTTTAATTAAAGTGCTATCAATGAATAAATAGACTGAGTGACACTGGATAGTGGCAGAGACAATTAAAGCAAAGTTACTTGGTGTCCTGTTTATCTGTCATATGGTTTGATTTATAACCTTCCTATGAGAGGTAATTTAATGACTCTTTAATAGAAGGAGGCTTGATAAAATACCAACAGATGGTATTGTGGGTAATGACCCAGGCTATAATGATTTTAGTAATGACTTGTCTTATCCATTTACCTGTACTTGAACAAAGACTGAACTTGCATGCATGCATGTGTATGTGCAAGTACACACACTCTTCTGCCTGAAAGGCTGCTGAAAATTCTTCAGTAAAAAGAATTTAGAAACAATCAAAATACACATAAAATTCAAGAAAGGAGCATAGAATGGAGATAAAGATGTGATAATAAAAAGTAATAGATGAAGATAATAATAAAATGAAAACAAAAATTTGTTGCATGCTTTCTGCCTACGTTAAGTTTCCATCAAAAGTTTATAGCATGCATCTTCCTATATATCTATCCTACTGGGAATGTGTCTTTTACCCCAATAGTTTATTCCTTTAACTAGCTTCATGGCATCTATAGACACACTCCTATAAGCAGTAAGGTATGGTACAGGTCTCATTCTAAATGGTATCTCTCTTACTGATCAATTTCTCTAGGTCTCTGTTGTTTCAACAATATGTCCAACAGCTACAGCCATGTCTTCAGCAAATTCCCCTAAACTTGCAGGAGTAAAAATATAATTGGAACTTGACACAGAAAGAATGGACCAGGTCAAGGGGTGTGGTGTCCTATCAACAGTTTGATGTTAAGTATTGGTAGGGTGTGAGAGACAGACAACTAGGTGGTCTGTCAGGGTCAGGAGATGAGGACAAAAGGGAAAAAGTCCACAGTGACTGACT
Source organism: Urocitellus parryii (assembly GCF_045843805.1). Lineage (NCBI taxonomy): Eukaryota > Metazoa > Chordata > Mammalia > Rodentia > Sciuridae > Urocitellus > Urocitellus parryii. The sequence continues at coordinate 23,676,038 of NC_135536.1, read as the reverse complement.
CTGATGATCATCCTAGACAATGGAGTTAAGGAATCTCAAGGACTGATTCTTTTATTTTGCCTCAGCCAGAACTGAGTCATTTTTTAGCCACCATCCATAACTGGTCTCTCTGAGTGGAAACATCAACGAATTATTTCAGGGAAGTTGAGCTCTGAGCTCGCCTCTGACCTCTCCTCCTGGTGTCCCAGACAGTACTACTTGCCTCTGGCCATGATGAGAAGGTCTGTGAGCTCATTTCTGGGCAAACGTTTCTGTGGAATGGAGACAGGGTCCACTGGGGCTAATATGTGAGGGAAATTTCAGGGCCTTGCTTCCTAAGAGAGCTGGGAAAGACATTATTAGGTGTTGAGGAGAGTAGCCTGTGGGCTTTTTAAATAAAATAATAAAAGGAAAGCAAAATGAGAATTTTCCCAGGAAAACTTGACTTGGACATACTTTCTTTGGGTGGAGTAGCAGACACCAGAACTGACCTTACTGGCCAGCTATGGATAAAAATCAGGGAACACACAAAGCTTGTCATCTGGACTCTTGTTAAGCCTCTCACCCACCATCAGCCTCCCCTGTGTTCCAGTGCTCGGTTTACCCTCTCTGGGGGTATCTCAACCTGTTCCCAGTTTGTACTAGCTAAAATTAAGGAACTGGTTATCTAAGTTGTCCAGTACAATAACCAATAACCACATATGTCAATTGAGCAACTGAATCATTGCTAACCAGAATTGGGATGTATTGTAAATGTAAAATATATAGCAGATTTTTAGTCTTTAGTTTAAAAAAATGCAAAATAGCACATGAAAAAAAATTGTTATATGTTGAAACAAAAAAATTGGGGACATATTATGTTAAATTAAATATATTATTAAAACTAAACTGTCCATACTTCTTTAAAAAAAATGTGGCTACTACAAATTTTAAAATTACATTTGTGGTTTGAGTCTGTGGCTCACATGATATTTCTGACGGACCACACAGTTCTCTACACTTGGACTCTTAATTCTAATATATGAATTTGCCCTTGACAATGATAAACTTTCTTAAATAACACATTTTGATTTTAAGAGGAGTCCGTGGAAAAAGGTATATGGAGAAACAGGTAATCCCTTAACTAAGAATAAGCTTCCTCCTCGGCATCCTGGAGTGCTCTTATTCATTCACCAAGACCAGATCAAATGCCTTCTTCACCAGAAGCTTTCCCAAACTCTTCTAGCAGAGATATTTACTCCCATTCTTCCTGTATTCAAGTCCCATTCAAATCTCCACCAGAGCATTCTAAATCATGCCGTAATGTACCTTAAATGCAGATGTCTTTCCTTCTAAGCTGTGAATTCCTTCATAAAGGTCATCGATTTTAATAAAGTAATGCTGTAATAATCATACTAAAATATTTTCTGATTCTCAATTTATTCATTGATAGATTTATTCATTCACACTGATGGATAACCTTCCATTCAGTCAGCTGCAAGAATGTGCCCACATCCCTTACTTTTCAAATAACCCATAATTATGGACTGCGGACTGAGATTTTTCCCCTCATGAATTGCCAACTACTTCCAATAAACTCATTTAGAAATAAATGCCTTAATGACCATTGAAGACAGAGTTTTAACTCTGTCCTTGACTCTCCTGCCTACGTAAGGATCCTGGGTTTATTTCCTTATACAAGTTACATACATGTGATCCACTCTAGGCCAGCTTCATCTCCCATTCTAGAATATTCTCCACTCTCTTTCTATTGCTACTCTCAAGGTTCTGTCGTAAACTATATCCTTACCTCACCCCTGTGTATATACTCCTGCTTCCAAATGAAATGGTTTTTTTGCAGTGATTGGGTGTTGACTCTTCTCAAAGCCAGTAGAATATGGGATTCATTAAAAAGAGGATGACTTTATGAATTATCGAGGATGATATCTTGTCCTGTTTCCTGACAACTGCCCAAACTGAGGACTAACAAAGTCAAATTTCTGAACAGGCTCAAACCAGGTTGTCCTTTTGAATCTGCCTGTGGCTTTGTCAGTTTCTGTCAGGTAGAGAGACATGAAGAACACCTAATCAAAGTCAGATATTTGCTTAGTTGGTTGGAGGCATTTTCCTTCTACATACATGCCCCCTGGGATCTCGGGGACACAGACTGTTCCAGAAGTCAGCATCTCCCTTTCTCAGGGATACTGTGCAAATAGCTCATACTCCTGCCTTTGAAAAAGTAGGTTCCAACATTTGCAAAACAGTGGCCTCAAAAGAGGAGGCAGTCTTGGTGTAGTTAACAACAGAACCTTGAGAGCAACAATAGAAAGAGAGTAGAGAAAATTCTAGAATGGGAGATGAAGCTGACCTAGACTGGATCACATGCATGTAACATGTACAAGGAAATATCCCACAACCCTTATGTAGGCAGGTTGTCCATAGTCGTCAAAACCCTGTCTTCAATTATCATTGAGATAATTTAAAAAAAAAAAAGATTACCAAACAATTATTACTAAGTTATTAAAAACCAACCAAAAGGTATTTTGAAAGATGTCAATTTTTTTTTTGGTTTTGAGGAGACATTCAGTATGATTCTTTTTTTTATATATTTTTTATTGGTTGTTCAAAACATTACAAAGCTCATGATATATCATCTTTCATACATTTGACTCAATTGGGTTATGAACTCCCATTTTTACCCCCAAATACAAATTGCAGAATCACATCGGTTACACACTCACATTTTTACATAATGGCATATTAGTGACTGTTGTATTCTGCTACCTTTCCTATCCCTCCTCCCCTCCTCTCCCATCTTCCCTCTCTACCTCATCTGCTGTTGTTCAGTTCTCTCCCTTGTTTCCCCCCCCTTTCCCCTCACATCCTCTTCTATGTAATTTTGTGTAACATTGAGGGTCTCCTACCATTTCCATATGCTTTCCCTTCTCTCTCCCTTTCTCTCCCCACACTCATCTTTGTTTAATGTTAATCTTTTAGGAAATCTATTTGATGAATGTCTTCATCTTTTAAATATGAGATTACACATTTGTGGAACTTTAATTCTTTGCTTCCTTGCCTAATTTCTATTTTTCAGATCCACTGGAAAAAAAGATAAAAATGTGGTCTGCCTGGAATGTTCCCAGACCTCCCACTTTGCCTGAATAACATCTATCGCTTCTTCCCTTCTCAGCCTGGACATCACTCCTGTTGAGAAATATTTTCTGATCTCCCACAATGAAAAATGAACTTCACTACTGTGTGCCTGGCTTTCAGCACGGTACCCAAACTAGGTAGGTATTCAAGAAAGGTTTATTGAGTGAATAAATAAAGAAATGAATGGCAGCAAGAAATATCCTTGACTCTAGATTATCCTTGTTTGAAGGAGACATGATATGATATACAGAAAAATCTAAAGACTTCAGCAAAATGCTCTTCAAACTTATAAGTGAATTAAGTAGTTAAAAGATACAAAATAAACATACAAAAAATCCAAAGCATTTTTATATCATCAGTAATGAGCTTACTAACGAAGAAATGAAGAACATAATTTCATAATCCCCTTCACAAGAGCTATAAAAATAAGAAAATACCAAAAATATACTTAATCAGAAGGTAAATGGTTCCAATACTGAAATTTACTAAGAACTGATGAGGGATATTGAAGAGAACATTAAAAAAAATGGGAAGCCCATCCATATTTGTTGACTAGTAGAATTGCAGTATTGTTAAAATTCCTTACTTTTCAGAGCAAGCAATAGATTCAATGCAATCACAATCAAAATACTAATGGCTTTCTTTACAGAAATGGGGGTGGAGGGAAGAACCTAAAATTTGTATGGAACCACAAAAGACCTTGTTAAATCAATTTTTTAAAACAAAACAAAAAAAAACCTCTCAAATCTGGAGACATTTCAATCCACACCTGATCTCAAATCTATAAAGCTACAGTAACTAAAATAGCTTGGTACTGTCATAAAAAGCCAATAAATAAAACAATGAAATAATGGAATACAACAAAGAATGCAGGAATAAATCTGTTTCTATGGACAACTCATCTACAAAGCCACCAAAGCTATATTTGAGTTATATTTGAGAAGGATAGTCTCTTCAATAAATGGTGCTATGGAAACCAGATATCCATATTCAGAAGAACAAAATTAGACTCCTATTAAAACATACAAAAATCAATCCTAAATGGATCAAAAACCTAAATTTAAGACCTCCAAGTATGAAACTACTAGAAGAAAACATAGGAAAGACACTTCAGGACATGGGCATAGGTAATGATTTTTGTTGTTGTTAAAATCCCAAAAGCATAAGAAACAAAAGCAAAATAGGCAAGTAGGATTATATCAAACTGAGAAACTTCTGCATAGCAAAGGAAACAGTTAACAAAGTGAGGAGACACCCTGAAAAACAGGAGAAAATTTTTTGTAAATTATTCATTCAGCAAGGAATTAATATACTGAATATGTAAGAGACTGAAAAAACTCAGGCAATCCAATTTTAAAATGACCAAATGATCAGAATAGAAGACACATTTTAAAAGCTATAAACAGATAATAAGCATAGAAAAATTCTTGAGATCGATAATATTCAGAGAAATGCAAATCAAAACCACAATGAGATATCATGTCACCTCAGTTAGAATGATTATAATAAAAAAGAATACAAAAAATAATAAATGTTGGCAAGGCTGTAGAGGAGAGGGAACTCTTATACATTATTGATAAGAATGTAAATTAGAATAGTCATTATGGCAAACAGCATGGAGCTTCCTCACAAAGGAAAACTTGAATACGATCCAGCTATTCTACTACTATGTCTATATCCAAAGGTCATGAAATCAGGATAGCAAAGAGATACCTGCACTGGCATGTTTATTAACCTCAGTACTATTCACAGTATCTAACCTCGAGTATCAATCAAGGTGCTCAGAAACAGATGAATGGATAAGGGAAATGTGGTATACATGCATGATGGAATATTATTCAGCCATAAATGAAATGAAATCTTGTCATTTGTGGCAACGTAAATGGAACTAGGAGATACTATGTATTGAGAAGTGAATATCTGAAGAAAATACCACATGATCTCATGTAGAATCTGAAAAAGTTGATTTCATAAAAGTAGAGCATAGAGTTTAGGAAGTATGGGGAGGAGGATGGGTAAAGGAAATCAAATATCAAAATATAGTTAGATAGGAGGAATAAGTTCTAGAGTTCTGCAATACAGCAAGGTGAATGTAGTTTATAATTTATTATGTAATTTGTAAAAAACTAGAAGAGCAGCTTCCAAACTTTATAACAGAATGAAATGGTAATTATTGAAGGATATGGAAATGTTAATTATCCTGATTTGATTATTACATATTGTATGCATGTATTGGGTTATCACATTGAATTGGATAAGTACAATTATGTTTGAATTAAAAACAAAAATACTTAGAGACCAAGTTCTAGCTCTACTGTCTATCAAAGTCATTAATTTTTCTGATTCTTGTGTGCTCAACTGTAAAACAGAGATAATAGCATCACAGCTTTCTCAGAGCACATAACACATCAAGAGAGCATGGAAATATTTTGTAAAGTGAAATGCCATATAAAATTTGAAGCTATGGCTTGAATCCTTTTTCCTTTTACCTATATACTTTCCATGAAGGTTTAAATATAATGCAACATCTGGGCACATGAGCCAAAATGGTCTGGGAGGCAGGTTGAATAGCCTACAAACCATGCCCTGGGCAGAGTGGTGATTCCACAATGAATTAAACATAATCCAGAGCTGGTGTGCAGAAAATTCTCACTGGCTAAGCCAGGTAGTTCAACTCAGAGGTCCTTAGATATCAGAGCAACAAAGCAACCATATAGGCAGTGGATAAAAGAGCTGGCTTCATGCCTCTCATCCTCTGTGACTTTGTCCACAGTAAGGATGGACTGAGTTTTGAGACTTTAGGTCAGTGGGAGAGCTATGATGTCCTGTCCAAATATTTGAATAACTTTGCCAAATGATTGGGTTGAGTAGGAAGTTTTTAATCTTGCCTTCTCAGGGAGCAGTTTCTAACAAAGCCTGGAATATTGTTTTGGTGATGTGTGAAGAGTAAAAGAGATGCATACAGAATCTGTGTTCACTCTCCTCTTGATTCAGCTTAGCATTTAGAATGACCAGAATGAAGGACTGACTGTAAAGTGAAAAAATAGTTAACAAGGGAAAATTGAATGTAGTAGACCTTGAACTTAGGGGCTTGGGTATGTTTGTGATAAGACACTGGTGACCTCATTAATGTTGGTGGTATTTATTAGATAGGCATTGAGCTCTGGAAGAGTTTAGTATGAAGACAGCTGAGGAAAGAAAACTGAGACAAGATTTCTCACCTAAATCTGCCGTATGTTGCCTGAGTGACCTTGACAGCTGTGTTACCTGTCATGCCCAAACATCTTTATAAGACAGATGAAAGGTCAGCGTGATCCAAATCCAGTAGAGTCAATTATTGCATCTGAAAGATGAAAGGATTAAGTTTTTCCAAGTGTGGTTGACATAGTATCTTTGTGATAGTTACAAGGAACAGAAACCCAGCTCACTTAAGCAAAAGATTTATACTACAAGGAATCACAAGGGAATTCAGACAGCTGAGAGAAAAAAAAAAGGAAAGAAAAGAAAAGAGGGGCTTCACAAGAACTAAATGTGAAACTGAGAAATCTAGGGGTGGGACAAATTTGTTTCTCTTGGGCACCTCAGCCTTCTGCTTCGTGGATTCTCTTTGTGTCTTCCTTATCTTGATTGGCCTCCTTTTTACATGTGGTCCAACATGGTATCTTAGGCAATCTGCCATCACAACATTGTAGCTGCTGGGAATGTTGGCTCAGGTACCTCCCCTTTGATCCAATCAGCCATGGTCACTAAGTATCAGGACCACATGATAAAAGAGGGCAGTGGGGCTCTGGGTAAGAGGCAGAGGTACAGCCGTCACTTAAGCTCAGGGATTATAAGTGGCACTGAAGATGTGGAAGAAAGCATGGATTGAGGGGGAACATGAGAGTGATGGCCTTTTTTATTTAGGCACCATGCCAATAGGACTAACAACCAGGATAGACCAAAGTGTGAAACATCTCCTCCCTTTTCTTATGTTTCCAATCAATAGGCTTCCAAAGGAAATGGTGATTTCAGTCTGCTGTGAGTCACAAAGGGCTAGGAAGATTCCTTAAGTGGGCCTCTAATTGTGGTTTGGAAAAAAGCCTTACCAAAATCTGTGCCTAATTTTTCCCTTACCAGCCAGTATGCTCAGTATATTAGCACCAATAACCAAAATATTAAAATGATTTTAGATTTTAAGTCCCTTTCATTGCCCTGGACATTCATTCCCTTGTCTTTGCAGGGTGGATTGGCCCCCATGGATTCCATGATCCATGGCAAGAGTTTAAATGAAGGTCCTGTCTTTTCCCCAACCCACCTCCATTTTTCACCACTAAGAGCCTTCCATGTCTGCAAAGCGTGTATACTGAAATCTACCTCAGCCCACATCCTTCCCGCAAAATAATCACCTCTTAACCTTCCTGTGAGTCAGGAGAAATGCAACACCAGCATAGCTCACTCTAGGGAGCACTGGCTGGGGAAGAGTATTGAGCTATTCCTGAGGACTGGCTTCAACTTTTCAGGTTCCCATAGCAGTACACATGTGCGGGCAGGGCTGGAGTGGGGAGACACTCCTGACCCCAGGGCTCAGCAGACTCATTACACCCCATGCCAGAGGCAAGCTTCTGAAGCGCTGAGTCCAGGCCTGAGGTCCTAGCTGCTAAAGTCTAAGAACAGTCCTGACTGAAATGTTAGAAATCACCTAGAAACTCCTTGACCTAGAGCAGGATCTGTGGCATGGGAACTAGAGTTATGCTTCCAATCTTTGTCAGGAAAAGAAGCAGGCACGGTGTGTGTCATCAGCCACAGAGGACTGGAAGGAAATGATCATTCAATGGGATCATCACAGATCCAAGGGAGGACTTCCTAAGAGAAATCCCATTAAAACAGAAGGTTCAATTTTGCAGACTTTATCCCATAAAAACTTCAATGATGTGATATCACCTCAACACCAGAAACTTAACATATTTAAAATCACACTCACTCCCCTTATCAATGCTAATATTTATCCCAATATATATCTTTGACTCCTTATCAAAATTGGCTTCTCTTGTTTCTGACACCTTCTAACATTAAATACTGTCACTAAGTCCCCTTGATTATTCCTGTCTATCACATCAAATGTCTTTCCTCTTTCCCATCCCTGCTGCCAAGATGTACTTCTGGCCCTTATCACTTCCTGTCTAGGCCATTATAATAAATTTCAGTCAATTTTCCACTTGAATCCAACCTAAACAGTAGCAATACCTGTCTTGATCTTCTTAAAATACACACCTGTTCACATTGCTCCCCTTCTTTAAAAGCTCCAGTGGTTCCCCACTGACTGAACAATGCATCCAAATTCTTTAAGCTGATATTGGAGTCCTTCATGGCCAGAGCCCCTGCCAATACTCTGCATGGACTTGTCTTCTTATTTGCTTTATTGTTATTATTTTTTTAAAAAAAGAGTCCCCATGTGATCATAGAAAATTTGTGCAAAAAAATATGAAAATGATGTAAATCTTAATTCTGATTTCACCAAAGGTATTTTCATCCATCTACATGTTCTTATTTACAAAAGTAGAAACATCCTGATACTTTTCATTGGATAGTATTATCAGCATTTTTCTATATTTAAAAATAATTTTTACTTGTTTCATATAATTTGTTACCCTGATCAAAAAAATGTATATTAGCTGTTATTATGTAGTTAATCTGTCTATATATAAAAAGTATGTAAGGTACGTACAACTTAAGTAAGTAAGTAAACTTATTCCACACTTAGGTATACAACTAACCAGTGTTGACATTTTCATAGAGTTACCATTTATTTTATTTAACTACTGTAACATATTAGTTGGGGTCATCTTTTTTCTTTTTCTGTTTATTGCAAATGTTTACATCATGCTTTCTTTGTAGTAATAATGAACTAAATAATTTCTATTTTAAAAATATATTAGAACCAAGCTTTGGTCTTATTAATATCAAAAATGAAGAGTACAGCTTTATTCCCATAGTAAATAAGGCATGACTTTACTTTCTCACTCTCCCATTTCCTCACCAATTTTCCAGTTTATATTGATATAATCTGAGTTGAGGTTTTGGATCAAATTATTATTGTTACTTTTCTTAACATGTATCTGAAGTTGAAGGTTATTTTTATATGTAAAATGTTTCATTACCAAAAAATAACCATTGATATTCAAACAGTTTTGCTGTTCAATACCTAATCTTTTTTAATTTTTTACTTTCTTATTTTTGAGTTGATGATTTTATTTCTCAATTGCCTTCCCAGAATGTGTGCTCTAGTAAATTATTTTTTCAGGAAGTACACCCTTATGTGATAATCTCCTAATCCCTACAAATCTGAAACATGTTTTCTTTCTCAAAACATATCTATGATACTTTTGCAGAATATTGAATTCTTACATTACAATCCTTTAAAATCCAAAGCACTTTTGCTCATTCTCTATCCTTATGAGGATCAGTATTTAGAGAAGCCCCAATGTGAGTCTCATCTTTGTTCTACTTAATTAACCAGTTTCAATTAGCTTTAATGTTTTTAAGCTATAATCTATCTTTGTTTTTAAAAATGTCAATAGGCTATAACTGGATGTTGGAAAATTGACATTATATTTATCTAAATAATTATTGAGTCCTTTCAGTCAAAAACTTGGGTCCTTCTTCAGTTCAGCACAATTTCTTCTCTTTTTTTTTACTTGTTTTTCTTATTCTTTCTATTCTGTCATGCTACATATTCTATGTTTGGCTTTTTTTCCCCTAAATCTGTGTTTAATTCCCTCTCTCCTCCTTCTCCTTCTTCTCCTCCTCCTTCTTCTTCTTCCTGTCAAGAATGCCATTTTATTACCTCCCAGATTCTTGGAAAAATTTTCAAAGTTTTCAACATCATTATTCTGTTTTCAGAGTATTCAGTCAACTTTTCACTAATTCCTTTTAATTAAGCATTTTCAAAATTCCTATAAATATGTCTTTCCTTAACAATATTCCTTTTCACATCTGCTTGCTCAACTTTCATAGCTGTAATAACTTCTTGAATTGTGTTGATAATGGGAATGAAAATACTTCTACATCTCTCTTCTTCCAATCAAGAGAAGGTGGTCAAATCCTCTTGAATCCCAGTATAATTTATATGTGTCTGATGAACTAACCCTATTTACTTCTCAGAGATGAAGAAAGAAAGTCTATCATACTTGGCCTTTGCTAGAACCGTAGAAGCTAGAGCAGGACTTCCTCTGTTTTTCTTGGATGAAAATTTTTGACCTGCTAGTGTTTGCTTCTCACACAACTCTGCCTGCCATTCCTCTGAACCAGAGTTCAATCAACACTTTCATGGTCTCCTTGAAACCCTGCTTTCCCAAGCACAGAACCTGCTCCTATGGGAAAGGAAGTTTGAGGTCACTTTTCTGTGCTTTATTTAAACTGCCTGTTTTTTACATGTATCTAGCTGAAATTACTTGATGTTTTCAGAAAGTGATGTGCTAGTCATCCATCACAATAATAAAATATCTGAGATAATTAACGTATAAGGATAAAGAGGTTATTTTTGCTCCATGATTGATTAACTCCATTGCCTTGGGCTTGTGGTGAGGCAGCACATCATGGCAGGAACACATAGTGGAGCAAAAAAATTCACCTCAAGGCCCAGGAGCAAAAATGGGAGCAAGAGGAAGAGGCTAGGGTCCCATAATTCCCTCTGCAGTTATGCTTCCAATGACCTAGGGACCTTCCATGGGGCTCCACCTCTCAAAGGTTCTACCACCTCTGAATAACACTATCCTAGTGACCAAGCATTGGACACATGACCTTTGGAGGAAAATCAAGTGGATTGCAGGTGGATTTCACAGTGTCTCATGTTCCCACATTTTTACATGATCTTATTCAACTGTACTGTAATGTGGTGATAGGGACGTTGTATACCACTGCTAACGCCACCACCTTCCCAAATCTTTCCTTCCAATCCTTCCTCTTACATCCTCCATCATCTTCCATCAATATCTTCACTATCTCTCCTATGCTTTCTGGAAACTATGCAATTTTTTATACTGTTTTCTTCTTCTGGAAAGTCTTTCCTAGAGACTCTTCTCAACCTACCTCTTCCTACTAAAATAAGCAAGATTCAAATAAGTGTTAACTATAACAAAAGTGTTCACAAGGGAGGCAATTTAGAACTCTCTTGTGCTTTCATGACTTGTTTGTTAATATGTACTAGAGTGTGCCATGAATGATAGATGAATGATAGACATGCATGGTTATATCTTGTTTATACAACTAAAGTATTCAGTCTTTAAAAACAAGAATAATGCTTTGTTCATGTTTATTGTCTTTATGAAGCATAAAATTTCACATAACCATCTCCCCCAGAACAATGTTGAAAATAAGTGTGGCTACCATTTTCATGCACTTCATATCAGCACATATGTTATTTCTATTTTTCATAGCAGTCCTCAGAATTGAGTCTTATTATCCCTTTTTGTAAAAGTTATCTGAGGCATAGACAAGATTAATAACTCAAAGATCATCCAGTTAGTGACTGAAATTACATTCACACCCAAGTCTGATTTCAATGTCCATGTGATTTTCCTGTCACACCATTCTGATTCAATTAAATTTCAATTAAGTTGAGGTGACATCACCAGGCATAAAACTTGTCGAAGGAATATAATTAGTAAAATATGAAACAGCATTCCTCCCTTACTGAGTCTACTTTATGTCTTCTCTGTTGGAAAACGAAGAATAGACCTCAAGGTTTCTACTGAATTATTAGCTACATACTTCCTAAGCACTTTCTAGACATCTCTTTCCATTTCCTAAATAATATGACAATTTTATGACTAGGATCCTACATCAAATAATGCAGACACATCCTTCCTTGGAAATCTGAAGTAAGATTTGACCAAGAAGATAGCTTTTCCACATGTCATACCTACAATTTCATCCTGCAATACTAACCTTACATGCCTTATGATCCAACACTATGCTTTGTGGGTGCAGCAGAAAAATAATGCACAGCAGCTGTTGTTCATTGGCCAGAAAAGTAGTCATTGAAAATGGTAAGGGCAGAAAAGAAAAAAGAAACAAACTTGAAAGCATGAACTGACAGCCCATGAGCTGGGTTCAATTCATTGCTGCGTTTTGCTTGGATTGAGCAGCATTTTGAAGCTATTTGACTTTGTGGCCAATATTTAAAAGTTTGAAATTCTCATGAAATTTTGAATTTCTGGCTTTCTTTTTAAAATATGAAGGTCTTATCACACTGATCTTGCATCTCTGTGTAAAATTTATGTAGTTAGGCTGAGCAGCAGCAAGGATGGCTAGTGTCTTTAACTGTAGACCAGTAACTTTGGAACATGCTATATATGTAGGGTAAGTATTAAATACAGAAAATTAGAGTGAGAAGAGAACTTAGCAGAAGTAAGTTTGGTAAAAGCCTTTTCATTTTAGAAATTAGACCAGGAAGGTAATGTGAGGTCACCCAAGATGGTTAGAACTATAATAAGCTAGATATTTTGACCACTCAGGCCATTGCTGTACTTATAAACAAGCTTCAAAATGCAATAAGGACCTCTTATAAAATTACATATTGGGGGCCAGGCATGGTGGCACATGCCTGTAATCCCAGTGGCTTAGGAGGCTGATATAGGAGGATTGCCAGTTCAAAGCCAGCCTCAGCAAAGGTGAGGCACTAAGCAACTCAGTGAGACCCTGTCTCTAAACAAAAAAATATATATAAAATAGGGCTGGGGATGTGGCTCAGTGTTTGAGTGCCTCAGAGTTCAATCTCCGGTACCCTCCCCCCAAAATTACATATTGGTGATTAAAAAGTGCAGTGCATTATAAAACATGTGTCTGCTCTTCTTTAACCACCCCCTTATACACTTGCATTCACACATTACCTCATTTACTGACAAATAAATTCTCCAAAATAGGAACATCAATTTTCCAGAGTAACCACATATGAATATCATTCTGATGTGGAATAACATACAAGGTCCAACTAGTGTAGACATAAGTGTTAGTCGTGTATTAACCATACCATCAATACATTATTTTGTTCTTTTATCCGACATATATTTATTGAGCACCTACTGTGTTCAAGGAACTGTTTGGGGCACTCACTGAAGATGAAAGGAATGAACAAGACAAATACAAATTTTACCCTCATAGTCATAAATTAACAATACCACACACAACTGAATCTAGATATGTTTCTCCAGATCTAAAAGAGAATTTTCTTAGCACACAGCAAATATAGCATGCCTAATCCATAATTTTCTAAATCATTATTAGTGACAAATCAGAATCAGAGACCCAAATTAAGTCAGTAACTTCATGTTTCAAATGACAGAACAAAGTTTGTGACCAAGTAAAAATACTTTTAATGATCCATGTTTCTAGCCCAATAATTACATTGTTTTGTTTGAAGCTTAATTTTTAAAGCATTTCTACGATGCAAGAATATTTATATTTGAAGAAAATATTTTCAGCCATCCATAAGTCACAGAGAACTGCAGTGTGTGGTTATAGGAGGAGTGAGCATTTATCATTTCCCAGGGAGTAGTCATTACTCCACAAAATACAGTCTAGTAAACATGTATTAAGTACTAACTATGAAAGAGGTATCCTGCTTATCACTGGAAAGAGAGAAAAAGGACTACAGGATATTTACTTTCTTATAATAAAATTCATTAAGGACAGGAATGCAGAGAGAAAAAAAAATACTTAATTCTGAGCTACCTCTGGTTTTACTGTTTTGTTCTAAAACACAGAAAATAAATATAGTAGACATACAGAAGTAGGAAGCAAACAATGAGAGGAGTCAAGACAGGCATCAAAGGGCCATGAGTCTTGAGTTACTAGTAATAACAGTAGAGGTCACAGGAAGTGGGCTGACATCTCAGGGCACTGAAAGATCAAAACCTCCCCAGTGGTGGAGAGCGAGGATTCTTGTTATTACAGAAATTAAACCCCAGTGAAACCCCTAGTTGGAATGAAAGATGGCTGGAATAAAATAATAGACTTGCTGTTAAAAGAGAAAAAAAGTGAGCAAGAAGAAATTGAAGAAGAAAGGGAGGCGGGGAATTAATTGACTTATTAGCTGGGTTTTCCAAGTAGGGCCAGATCTAGGTAATAAAATGATGTCATCAGAAACCCCTCTCAGCTCACAGCTCTGCTATCCTTTTGGGTTGTCTTTAGTCTCCCTTCCTAACTCTGGAAAACGCTGCAATATCTCCTTTCTTGTCCCCACCCATTATGGGGTGGGGACATTCATTTCCTGACTCAGACATTTAGGCAATTGATTATATTTAGTCAATAATTTATGAATTTATTAAACAACCTCTTTTTTATTAGTCTTATAAATCCAAATATCTTAAGGGCCAAGCAATGCGTGCCCTTTGTTCAATAAGTAGCAGCCTGTATGCCACTTTTCACAAAGCAGATGATCAACAGATATTAGGTGCATTGAAATCACATTGAATTAATCTTAAGCGAGGTGGTGAGGGCCTTGTATTTGGAGAAGGGATGAAAAATGATAATTTATAATGTGGGTAGTGGGGCAAATAAAGTTGTCAGTGACAAGTTGTATGAAAGATACAAATTCACACTAATCTTTTCTGGTATTTCAAAGTTTACATGCTAAAAATGAGGAATAAGTTAACATGTAGCAATAACCAAATATCAAAGTCTGACTTAAAAAAATCAATTTGTGGAAAAAAATAAATTCTACTTCAGACATCTTGAGTTTTAACAGCTAATGAAATATTTTAGTGACTACTTCATATTTCCAAATGCCTACAGAAAAATAGAAGAGGTTGAGGTGTAACAATAGGAATTCAGGAGTCACTGTTATTAACATAGGCTTGAGGATGATGGCCCTTAAAATGGACAACATTTCAAAGGAGCGAATGACAGCAAGTTCGGCTTTCAGCCGTTGGATGGGCTACATATTCTGGAGAAATCTTCTACCATCAACACAACAAAATTCTGGGACAAATAGACTTTCAACTGCATAATGAACAACATACAAAACAAGAGAAATTCATAGGTTTTTCTTAATGATTAAAGAGCCTGAAACTAAATGTAAACAAGTGATAAAGTCACCTAGTACTCTAGGGTGTCTCAGACAGCAGGAATCTAGATTCTCAGGTTTTAATGATGATGATGAGAAAAGATGTAAAAGACCTTTGTCTGGCTTAAGGTAATAAGCCAAATCTGAGACTCCTGTAGAAAGTGAGTTACTTGATGAGATTAAAATCCTCAATAAAAACTTAATCCACAAATTAAAATGTCATCTACTGAGAAGGCAGCAACAGCAGAACCAGTTTGCCTTGGACCTTGGTAGAAAGGAAAAATGAGTCCCCCTCACCTGGAAATACGTAACGACAAGCCTGCCTTCACCTGGGTGGGGTACTCAAACACTTGTCAACTTTTCATTCTAGTAAACTGCAAGCAAAATTAATTTTTAAGGGTTTTCAGGCTGTTAGGGCACCTGGCTGCAGGAAACACATATCTTGTTTAGAGAAACATTCCTTCAGCTAGATTCCTCAGGATCTCCATAAATTAATATCAGCCAAATGGTACAATAGAATAGAAAATTATCAAAGACCCAAATATTAGAGTCAGCAGGAAAACATGGGTTGGAATAATCAAACAAATTATATAAAGGTATTCTTTAAACATTTTGGGGGGAAAGAGAAAAGGTACTTTCAAGAATTAGCCAGGCATGCATGAGAAAGAGATAAAAAAAAAAGTACCATAAATAGTTGAAATGATGGACTTCAAAACTCATGGATTGCTTAAACAGAATAAACACAGCTGAAAAGAGAATTAGAACACTTATGACAAAAATTCAGAGTGACTTGGAGAATAGAGTTATAAGGACACATATATATGTATTTGAAGTCAACAAAGAGAAAAAATATACAGAAATGAAGAGAATTGCTATTCAAAGCAACATTGAGTAAAACCATATAAATGTCAACAGACTCTCAATAGCAATCTTTTTCTTTTTTTAAATACTTTTTAGTTGCCCATGGACTTTTCACTCTATTTATTTATTTATGAAGCTGAGGATTGAACCCAGGGCCTCACACATGCTAGGCAAGTGCTCTACCACTGAGCCACAGCCCCAGTCTTAAAAATATCAGAAGAGAAATATCTCTAAGGAGTTCAGGGAAAATATTGGTCAACATGTAATTATATCCCAACCTACACTTTTATTCAAAAATGTAAGTGAAATAAAGACATTCTGGTAATAATGTAACAAAATAAGAGAGAGAGAGAGAGAGAGAGAGAGAGAGAGAGAGAGAGAGAGAGAGAAAGAAATGTACTACCAACATACCCACATCAAAAGAAGTCATAAAGTGCTTCAGAAAGAAAGAAACTCAGGTCACGAGATAGGTCTGGTATTCAAGAAATGCTGAGCAAATCCACTGATAAATATGTAGGTAAATATCAACAAACAAGGCGGCTTGAAAAGCATAAGACTAAAATATTATGCCACAGTAGCATGAAAGAAGATGTGGGAGATACACATGGAATAATAGTATAAAACTTCATTGAAAAACATTAAAGAGAACCTAAATGGAAATACACACCTTTATTACAGATAAGAAGATGCAATGCTGAAGAGATGTCAGTGATGCCACAAAATAATCTGTGAATACAACAAAATTCAAATTTAAATGCTAGAAGTGTTTGTTTTTCTGGAAACTTAGTTGATTCCAAAACTTATGTGAAAAAGCAAAATGCTAACAAGAACCAAATTCTCTTGGGAAGAAAAGTCTGAATGATAAAAGTGTTGGAGGGAAGATTGGTGGTAACAAAGCATCTGAAACCCCAATATTAGTTTTGAAGCAAATGAAACTGGCATTTTTTTTATAGGTCAAAACCAAAAATTTATCATGATTCAGTCTGATAATGAAGATGTCACATAGTATTGGTATTGGGAAATTGGGCAAGGAAAATCTAGAATAGAAAGCATTGGGATAAGCAGATATCTATCTGGAAACTTGTGGTCAAAACTGCCATTATAGATCATTGGGAGAAAATTAACGAAGGGTGTTTCAATAATTACCTAATAGGAAAATAAGGTCAAACTAGATTTCTTGCCTAATGACATAAACAAAATAGCTTCAGATAGATAAAACACATGCTTATGAAAATCAAATATTAAAACTGCTAGAAGAAAATATAGGAGAATGTCTTTACAAATTATCTGTTTTCTTTTTCTATAGTAATAGAACTTTCATATAGCTACATGACTGTCCAGAATAACAATTACATTTCCTATCCTTTCTTGCAAGAAGGTAACTGTGTCAAAGTTCTGGCCAGAAGGATGTACTTGAAAATGTCTATAAAACAGCCTCCAAGGGCCTCCTTAAAAGACAGCTAGATCCAGATATGATGGTATAAGCTTAAAATCCCAACAATTCAGGAGGTTGAGGTAGGAGAGTTCCAAGTTCCAGCCAGCCTCAGCAACGTAGCAAGGCTCTCAGCAATTTAGCAAGACCCTGTCTCACTAAAATAAAAAATAAAAAGGGGGAGGGGATGTAGCTCAGTGGTAAAGTGTGTCTGGGTTCAATCCCCATTAAAAAAAAATAAAATAAAAAACAGCTGAAACACATGTCCTTTAACCTTCCCCCTCCTTTTCCTTTTCCTTTTTCTAACCATCTGCCTGAGGTATAGCTATATGAGGACAACGCAGCATCATGGCAGTAGAGAAGAAAGATGGAATGGTTCTAGAACTCTGAGGAATTCCTGGAACATAGCTTCCATACCAGCACCAAATTGCCTCCTTGAGATTTTTTGCATGGGAAAGAAAAATAAGGTTCTGTCTTATTTCAGTCACTATTATGTTACACCTCTCTTCCTCACAGTCAGATCTAATGCTAAATGGTACAATCTGCCATGACATTTTTTTCTTATTTCAAAAGAATCTCCAGAAAGAATAAGAGAATACATAGACATAATCCTATAGGAATAACCAATCTTGATACCCTAAAGAAAAATATAAAAGAAAATTGACACAAGTTAGAAATACCAAATGCTGTTAAAATATGGACAGTGAGAAAAAATACAGAAAAAAAATACTCCTACATTTATCTAAATTAGAAGGAGGTCACTCATGACTTTAGAGGACTGTTTCCCAAAGAGTGACTAAGAAGCCAATGAAGCAACTCATCACCCAAGGGATTATTGCCACTTGCACGTTACTTGGAAGCCTTCCAGTTGCATACGAAACCAGCATACAAACACGTTTGGTGGTTTGGGGCTACGGGTGTAACTAGGTGCACCTGAATCACCAAGAAGTAGAAATAGCCCTTGTCCTGGATAATTTCCTGATGCTTTTTGGTAATCATGGCATACCCAATAGGAATGTACCTGGTATAGGTCTCTGGTCACCAGGTATCTATTGCCAATTTAATTGCAATTTAACCTATATTTGTACTTAACTATACGAAATATTTTTCCCCCCTCTAGGATTTAGAAGGTATCTATTGCATGCCTTGGAATTACTCCGTGAGCTACTATTAGCAATATAATCATGTATGTACACAAAAAAACATTTATTGGTAATAGAAAATGACAACTCTCCTAAAGTGTAACTAAAAGGTGATCCATCTATTAATTAGCAGTCTCTGTACAGAAGGCATGAGCACCAGAACACGGGAAGCAGAAGTGGATACAGGCCAGAACTTTGAACTTTGCAAAGTCCAAATAGGCATCCTTTGACATACCCAAGGGAGGTACTTTTGAAAAAGTGTTCACAAACTAAAAACGCACTTGCCAAAATAAAATTTTCCATAAGAATTTGCAGCAAAGAATGAATTTAGAAGATTTCAGCCATTGGAACATATAATAGCTGTATTTATTTGTCCTTAAAGTATAATTAGGAGCACACTTGATTTGGTAGATTCAGTGGTGGAACTGACAAAAAAGAAATATCAGTTGGGTTTGATGGAGAAGACTGGAACTATTATAAAAGCAGGGGGAGTTTGTCTCCAAAGGATAAGGACTCTATTAGAAATGGGAGATAAGCTTCTCCTATTACCATTAGAGGGTGGTAGTTTCTAAAACTTCCCTCAGGATTTTTTTTTTTTACTTTAAAAAAAATCCCACCACCATATACATCCACAAGCATGAGACTCTAAATAGAATAAGATATATTCCGTGATTGTATATTTATATCAACGTGGATTCTGCTATCATGTACAGTTAAAAAAAATCCAATAATTTTTTAAAGGTCTCTACTAGGTGAAACATTTACTTTTCACTCCTTCTCCCATTAGAATTGGTAGAATGCTCAACCTTGAAACAGTTAAGGTAGTGCAGGTAACCCATAGGGAACAAACACACAAAAAGGCCACACGTACCTAATGAGGGGCTATCCTGTAGCATTAGGTGTAGCACAGGTGCCTCCGGGAGTGTCATCTAGTAATCAAGATTTTTCTCCCTGAGTCACATACACTGTATTACCTAGATTAAGTGCATGCCATGCCATCCCACATCTATGTTCCTCACATGCTGAAGTTATCCTTTTCTAGAAGGACTGAGGAAATACCTACGGGAGGGAAGAGCCAGAAGAGGAAACACAACACAACCTCTCTTTTCCCGAAGCAAGAACAGAGGTGGTGGGTTCATGGTGAAATTCTGAAATTCTCTCAGCCAAATCTCTCTGGTTTTGATCAGTTACAATAACCACAATTTATCAAAATATTTCTGGAATCGCTGCCACTATCCTGGAAGACCAAGACATTATTTCTCCTATGTCAGCTACAAGGTACAAATGCCCACATGGACTCCACAGGGAGCCAGAAGCAGTTGTTCAGCTCTGGCCAGCCGTGGTTCCTGCAAACAGACCTCTTATACTAGAAATATAGGCACACCCAGGACCTCTCATTAAACTCACAATAACAGGCTATGCATTGTCCTGATTCAAAGTTTGCAACTTTTTGCACTAGTCTATGGTAAGGATTTAATTCTACACTTCTTACACTAGCTTATTTTCCTTTTGGCTACTAAACAGATTTAAGCTACAGTGGTTGACCAAATTGTCTAAGCTACAGAGAATCCTCACCCATGTGAAAGTGGAGAGATTGTGAGTACCCAAATACAATGCATTATGCTAAGAAATTTTGTTTTTACATAATTTCATGGAATATCTGAAGGACTCAATGATAGCCAGAAGACTTTCAAAATGTTCTTCTCTATATATTTATTCTCCATTTCTTTTAAAGGTCACTTAGATGGAGTTACATGCAAAAGCTTCAAGGTTTCAAGGCTCAGTGTACTTGGAACTTATGTCTAGGATATTAGATATCTTTGTGTTTACATTTTTCATTTACCAATTATACTGTGAACTGTAATATTGTGGGAAAACATATTATACACAATTTTTATACCACCTACTGAATGCAGTACTTTATAATGACTAGTGGTTTATTTATGAGTTAATAGGTACTCAAAACATTCATTGTTGATTATATTTTAATTATTTAAACGTCTACTCACCCAAGAGAGGGAGGAATACAAAGAAATGTAACAATGTAATTCATATCTTCAGTTCCTTTTACTTTTACTGAATTGAGTTGAATTCTCCCTTCTAAGTATGCTTGACATATTTCGTGTCTTTGCTTATTTTTTCTTTTTTCCCCCACTAATTTTGTCTCTTTCGTCACAAAGATCACTTAGTAAATATATATTGATAGCTCATCTTTTCCCTCTAAATCTTGCCCATCCTCCTAGCTCCAGTCACCTTTTAGAGCTCTATTCATGGGGTATATCCTTCCTTTAAAGTGATTTTCATTGATTCTATAATATTTAATAACTAAGGAAGGTACCCTGTACTCATTTCATATTTATTATTGGGGAAGTTAAAAATGATCACTGAGACTTCTGATTTCCAAAGCCACCTGTAAGAAACTTGCAAGTCAACACTTCATCCTAAAAACAACTGCAAAGCTGAACAAAGCAACACCAGCGACTCTTTTAAGGTCCATAAGTGAGGTACTAACACAGTATGATACACTGTTCCCAGGACTGGAGAGACAGACAGGCAAATGCAGCAACCATAACTTACCAGAAAAGAGGTTCAGAAGTGGAAAGGACTGCGGGAACCATTGCTGGAGTAGGAAAACCTGACCTGTAATTGACAATTCGTTGGAGGCTGCATGAGCAAATCCAAGAGTTAAAAATTCAGGAGGTCCAAGCCATGGGATGTCCCCACATCCTTGTGAGTTTCACCCACAGAGACATGGCCAGGTGCTCAGTAAATACTGGAGAAAAATCCTCTCTGATATCAGGCAGGAGGAGTGTGAAAAGAACCATTTTGAAACGCACCAGAGTTCTCTGTTCTTTCAACAAGGCGCAGCCTCAGGAGAAGTGAGTTTACCAGAACCTAACCTGCAGGGTATTATCAGGGCTAAAAGATCTCAGCAAAGGAAAATACCCAATTTGAGCCAATTCTAGTCATCTGTTTTACCTACAGTAAGGGGTAAAGATTGAGAAACACTTTGAAGTTCACAGTTCAAGGATAAGCTGACTAAAAGAGGCCCCAAAACAGACTATAGAACACTTCCCCTTCTCTGCTTCACTAAAGGCCTATTTCTTATGTCTACCTATCGAGAAAAATTACAAAGCATACTAAGAAAAAAAAGAAAAAAAATTTGAAAAAAGGTCAAAACCAAAAGGTCAGAACCAAACATAAAAGAGATGTTGGAATTATCAGACTAGGATTTTAGAACAACTACAATTAATTTGCTGAGAGCTTGAATGGACAAAGTAACTAGCACACAGCAACAGATAGGCAATATAATAAGAGAGATATTCAAGAAAGGACCAAAAATAAATGCTAGGGTCAAAAACACTGAAACAGAGAAAGCCTTCCCAGTCTTCTAAACATGAATGGATGCTGTACTTTGTCAGATGCTTTTTCTGCATTGACTGAGATGATCATGTGGCTCTTGTCTTTAAGTCTATTTATGTGATATATTACATTTATTAATTTTGGGATGCTGAACCAACCTTGCATCCCTGGGATGAAACCCACTTGACTTCCTGAGCAAGATTCCTAAAGCACAAGAAATAAAATTAAAAAATCAATAAATGAGATGACATCAAACTAAAAAGCTTCTTCACAGCAAAAGAAACAATCAAGAGTTCGAAGAAAGGACATACAAAATTGGAGAAAATATTTGCCACCTGTATCTCAGGTAGGATGTTAATTTCCAGGATATACAAAGAACTCAAAAATTTTAACACCAAAAAAAAAGTCCCAAATACTCCAACCAATAAATGGGCAAAGGAACTGAAAAGACCCTTCTCAGAAGAAGAAATACAAATGATCAACAAATATATGAAAAAATGTTTTACATTTCTAGAAATTAGAGAAATGTGAATTAAAACTACACTGAGATTCCATCTCACTCCAGTATAAATGGAAATTATTAAGAACATAAGTAACAATAAATATTGGTGAGGATGTGGGGAAAAGGGAATGTTCATATGTAGCTGGTGGAACTGCAAATTGGTACAATCCTGAAAGCATAATAAAGAATCCTCAACAAACTAGGAATGGACCACCATTTGACCTTGTTATCCCACTCCTTAGGATATATCCAAAGGATTTAAAATCAGCATACTTCAGTGACACAACCACATCAATGTTTATAGCATTTCAATTAACAACAGCTAAGCTATGGAATCAACCTAGATGCCCATCAACAGATGAACAGATAAAGAAATTGTGGTATATATACACAATGAAATATTACTCATCCAGAAAGAAGAACTACTTCATAACATTTGCCAGTAAGTGGATGGATCTAGAGAATAACATACTAAGTAAAATAAGCCAATCCCCCCCCCAAGAAAAACAAAGGTCAAATGTGTTTGCTGATATGTGGAAGTTAAACCACAATGAAAGGATGGGGAGGGTAAGAAGAGAAGTTCAGTAGACTAGATAAAGTAGAATAAAAGGAATGGAGGGGTGATAGAAATAGGAAAGAAATAGAATAAATCCAACATAATTTACCTATGTACACATATGAAAATATATAAGTGAATACCACCATCTGCCCACCTGCAAGAATGGTGTCCTAATTAGAGTCAGATATATCCGATGCTTGTATAATTTTATCAAAGTGTATTCTACTGTTATGTATAACTAAGAAAAAACAATAAGATATTTTTTTAAAAAAGAATACCTTTGATGGTCCTATTAGTAGAATTAACACAGCAGAGAAATGAATCTCTGAGCTTGAGCATATATCAAAGAAACCCCCAAACCGAAAAACAAAGAGAATAAAGACTTAAAAAATAAAGAAAGGAATACCCAAATGCTGGTGACAACTACTTAATATGTACAATTTGCATCATGGGAATATTAAAGGAGAACAAAGAAAGAAAAAATAAGAAGAAATATTTGGTACAATGATTGAGAATTTCCCTCAAGTAATGTCAGACACCAAAACAGAAATAGGAAGCTCAGAGATCACCAGTCAGGTGATCGAAGATTATATAGAAGATAAAGGACAAATACTGAAAGAAGCCAGAGAGGGAAAACACCCCTAACCTACAGAAAAACAAAGATAAAAATTATCACTATGTTCTTCTCCAAAACCATGCAAGTCAGGAGAAACTGGAGTGACGTTTTCAAAGTATTGTGGGCTGGGGATGTGGCTCAAGCGGTAGCGCGCTCGCCTGGCATGCGTGTGGCCGGGTTGCATCCTCAGCACCACATACCAACAAAGATGTTGTGTCCACTGAAAACTAAAAAGTAAATATTAAAAATTCTCTCTCTCTCTCTCTCTCTCTCTCTCTCTCTCTCTCTCTCTCTTTCTCAAAAAAAAAAGTGTTGAGAGAAACAAAGCAAAAGAATGAAAAAAAATTCTAATCTAGAAATCTGTAGACTGCAAATTCATCCTTCAAAAACTGAAAAGAAATACTTTCTTGGGCAAACAAAACTTTAGAAAATGTTTTACCAGTAAAACCAGCCTTGTTTTTTAGAGAAGGAAAATAATATAGGTTAGAACTCAGATCCACAGACAGAAAGTAAGAAAATGAAGGTAAAATAAAATTTTTTTGTACCAAAAAGATGGATCCCAGGGGTGCTTAAAAACCACTAAGCCACATCTCCAGCCATTTATCATATATATATATATATATATATATATATATATATATATATATATATATATATATATATTATGACAGGGTCTCACTCTCACTACTGAGGCTGGCTTTGAACTTGCAATCTTGCCTTAGCCTCCTGAGCTGCTGGTATTAACAGGTGTGGGCCACTATGCCTGGCTCATATTTCTTATTATTTACTCTTCTAACAGGTAAAAGTTTACCCAAAATTATAACAATGAATTTAATTATGTATGCTGACATATGTGTCTTGTATATGTGTATATACTTATGTATCTTACATTTAAGTGAAATGAATGGTAACAATATTACAAGGGAGATAAAGGAGAAGTTGGGATTATTTTGTTATAGGAATTCATACTTTCTATGAAACAATTTGGGGTTATTTGACCGTGGACTCGGCTTAATTGTTATTGTATATTGCAAAATTTTAGGGAAAGCAGTTCTTTAGAGAACCACCTAAAAAAAGTAAAGGCAGAAATATAACTGATAGGCTAAAATAGAGAGAAAATGGGATAGTATAAAATGTTCAATTAACTGCAGAGTTAGAGAACAAGATAAAAATAGAGACAAAGACCAAGGACAACAAATATGTAACAATAATAAATACAGTAGTTAATAATCCAACCATATCAATAATTACTTTGAACACCAAAATGATTCAAATATATTAATTAAAAGACAGAGATTGTCAGAGTGAATGGAAAAAAAACACAACCAAGCTAGATGTTTGATACAAGAAACTAACTCACTTTAAATATTAAAACACATTTAGGTTAAAGAACATATATGGGGGAAAATATACCATGATATTACTAAGCAGAAGAAAATAGGAGTGGGGCAAATTAATTTCAGGCAGGGCAGAGTTGCAAGCAAGAAAATTTTCAGAGACAAAGAGTACTACATAATAATAAAAGGGTCAGTTCTCCAAGAAAACAAAATAAATTTCAAGATGCATGTACCCAACAGCAGAATGTCAAAATACATTAGCCAAAAACTCAGAAAACTACAAGGAGAAATAGATGAATCCAGTATCATAGCTGAATACTTTAGCATCCCTTCATGGAAAATGGACAGATTCAGCCAGGTGGAATATCAGGATGGCATAAGTAAATCCAACACCATCATCAATCAATTGGATAACTTATATCCATAGATTACTTCATATAATAACAGCAGAATACCACATTTTCCTCGGAGCTCACCACCTTGGACTTCTTACCAAATAAGCCACATTCTGGGCCATAAAATATACCTTTAAGAATATAAAAGACTAAAAATCATACAATGTCCACTCTCAGATCACAGTATAATTAAACTAGTCAGAAATAACAGAAAGATAACTGGAAAATTCCAAAAGGCATGAAGATTAAACCATCTAATTCTGAACAATACACCAGTCAAAGAAGAAATCTCACAAGAAATCAAAACATATTTGGAACTAAATGAAAATGAAATTTTGAGGGTGCCATGAGAGTGATGTTTAAGAGGGATATTTATGACATTAAATGCATACATTAGAAAAGAACAAGGATCTTAACTCAGTAATCAAAATTCCCACCCTGAGAAACTAGAAAAGAAGACCAAAGCAAATCCAGAGTACATAGAAGAAAAGAAACAATAATAAATCAATGAAACTAAAAACAGAAAAACAAAAGAGAATCAAAGAAATGAAAAGCTGTTCCTTGAAAAGATCAATAAAATAGATGAACCTCTAGCCAGACTGGCCAAGAGAAGAGAAAGAGTACAAAATAATAATTATCAGAAATGAAAGAAGGGACCTTAAAGGTATGATAAAGGAATGTTGTGAACAACTCTATGCTCACAAATTTGATAACCTATATGAAATAGACCAATTCCTCAGAATATGAAATATGCAAAAAAATCATAGAAGAAAAATAAAGAATTTGAATAGTCTATATTTATTAAATAACCTTAATCAGTAATTAATAACCTTCTAAAGCAGAAAACAACAGATTCAGATGGATTTACTGGTGAATTCTACCAAATATTTAAGGAAGAAATTTTACCAATTTGCTGAAATTGTTTTCAATGGATAAAAGGGGAGAGAAACCTCCTAATTAATTATATGACCAAAGACATTGGAAGAAAACCTTAAACCAATATCTCTTTGAATATAAGTAAAAAAAAAAAAAAATCCTCAACAAGACTTTACCCAATTAAATTCACCAGCCTAGGGGCTGGGATTGTGGCTCAGCAGTAGAGTACTCGCCTATTATGGGTGGGGCCCAGGTTCAATCCTCAGCACCACATAAAAATAAAGGTATTGTGTTGTGTCCATCTACACCTAATTTTTTTTTAAAAAAAAAGGTATTTAAAAAAATTCAGCAGCCTATAAGAAAAATTTAACAGCATCCCAAATGTGGTTTATCCCAGTTATGAAAGGCTGAAGTCTGGTTCAATATTCAAAAAATAATAATATAATCCATCACATTAACAGGCTAAAAAAATCACATTTTTATTTTTTTCAGAAGCAGAAAAGGCATTTGACAAAATCCAACCCCCATTCATGATAAAAATTATTTAAAAAAAAAAACAGTAAACTAGGAATGAATTGTTACTTCCTCAACTTGTTAAGGAAAATTGCAAAAATCCTGCAGCCAACATTGAACTTAATGTTGGGAAACTTAGAGCTTTTCCACTATGAACAGGAACAAGACAAGAATGTCCCACCTTGCCACTCTTTGTCAATACAATATCATTACATCAGCAGGCCCCCCAAATTAAATACAGATGCAACTACAGTAAAATAAGTTCCATATGAGGAAAGCTACAAAACTCCGATAAAATATATCAAAGAACTCAATTAAAAGAGAGATTTCATGAATCTGAAAAGAAAGACCCAATATTATCAAGATGTCCATTTTTTCCCAATGTTTTACAGAGTTGTTACAATCCTAATCAAAATCCCAGCAAGTTATTTTTTGTGTATCACCAAACTAATTCTGAAATTTATATGAGGAGGCAAAATACCCACAAAAGCCAATACAACACTGAAATAGATGTATAGAGTCAAAAGACTTACCTTACATGTTCTCAAGTCTTAGTGGGAAGCTACAGTACACAAAACAGTTATTGTGAGAAGCAGGTAAATAGAAGGCCTAGAAATAGACCCACAGAAATATAGTATATCAGTCTTTTTTAAAAAAATATCTTTATTTGTTTATTTTTTTTTTAATGTGGTGCTGAAGATTGAACCCAGGGTCTCATGCGTGTGAGGCAAGTAATCTACTACTGAGCTACAACCCAGCCCAAGTATGTTAGTCTTTTTGACCAAGGAGCAAAAGAAAAACCATGAAACAAAGATCGTCTTTTCAAATTATGCTGGAACAACTGATAACCATTTGTGAAAGAGAGAGAGAGAGAGAGAGAGAGAGAAAGAAAAAGAATTACAAACCTTACACCCTTCACTATAGTAAACTCAAGTTAGATCACAGACCTAAATATAAAATACAAAACATAAAACTCATAGAAAATAACATAGAAGAAAAAATTACATGATCTTACATGTAGTAATAACATTTTAGTTCCAACACTGAAGGCATGACCCATGAAAGAAATGATTGATAAACTGAACACTAAAATTAAAAATTTCCTCTGTGTAAAAGACAATGTCAAAAGAGTGAGAAGAAAATACAAGGACTGGGAGAAAATATTTGCAAGAGAAATACCTGATAAAGAATTGTCTTCCAAAGTATAAAAATAACACTTAGAAATAATAAATAGACAAACTGACACCACCAAATGCTGACAAGAACACGAAGCATCAGGAACGCTCATTTGTTGCTGATGGGAATGCAAAATGGTACAGGAGGTAAAATAAGCAAAAAGACACAGACAACACCAATGCTGATGAGCATGGACAGCATCTGGAAGACAGTTTGCCAACATCTTACACAACTAACATGACTCTTACCGTACAATCCAGCAATTGCACTCCTTGGTATGTACCTAAAGTCAAAAAGTTTACATCTACATCACGACTGGCACATGGGTGTTTATAGCAGCTTTCTTCCTTATTACCAAAACTGGGAAGCAACCAAGATGTCCTTCAGTAGGTGAATGGATAAATAAACTGTGATACATTCAGAAAATAGGATAATATTCATCATGGAAAGAAAAGCTATCAAACCATGAAAAGACACGGGGGACCTTTAAATGCCTACTTTTATGTAAAAGAAGTCAATCTGAATGGGGTAGGTGCTGGATAATTCCAAATATATGACATTTGGGAAAAGGTCAGACTATGAAGCAATTTTTAAAAAGTCAGTGTTGCCAGGGGTGAGGGTGGAGAGGAATGAATAGGTAGAACACAGCGTTTTAAGGGCAATGAAAATGTTGTGCTTGCGGTGCTAAAATAACGTATCATTATACATTTGTCAAAACACATAGAATGCACAAAACCAAGAGTGAACTCTAACATTAATTACAGACTTTGAGTGATATGTGTCGAAGTAGGTTCATTGATTATAACAAATTTACCACTGTGACAAGGGATATTGATCATAAGGGAGATTATACATGTCTAGGACAGGAGATATATGGGATGTTCTATATTGTACCTTCCTTTCAACATCGCTACTGTAAAATCATAGTCTATTTCTTTAAACACACACACAAAAATCACTAAGTTAATGTCTGATACCTTTGAATGTTACCAGCCCTTGTTGCTTTCATAACAAACCCTACCTGTATGCATGACAACAGAGTGGGGAGATTATATCAGTTGGTCCAGTTCAAGTGCTTTCCTGGGAAAAGGGTTATAGCTCGCACATAAATGAGCAGCTTACCCTGAGCCAGGCCACCCAACGTAAGGAGAAACTGGTCTGAGAGAAAAATCAGAGAGTAACTAAATAGCAGAGACAAAAGATCTACTACTGAACGGCTCAAAGACCCTGGACCCAGCTGTTCCTGGGGAAAGATTCATCCCAATCATTTGCAGGGCTTGGTTCTATCATCCAATAAATTCTACATTTTTTAAGATTGAGTTCTAGAGTTTTTGTTGTTGCTGTTGTTCTCATTAACTATATGTGACAGTAGAATGCACTTTGATACATCATATACATACGGAGTATAATTTCTCATTCTTCTGGTTGTCCATGATGTAGAATCCCACCAATTGTATAGTTAGATATGTACATAGGGAATAGTGTCTGATTCATTCTACTATTCTACCTCCATAGCCCCTCCCCTCCCTTTATTCCCCTCTACCTAATCTGACAATCTCCCCTCTACCTAATCTTGTTCATAAATTCTTTAGGGACTTGTGTCTGTAAGAGTTTAGCTATACTGCTTTTGCAATGATATTGGGCCTAGTACAGGGCCCAGCAAAAAATGGAAATTCAACAAACAATTGTCAAAGTAATGGTATTTTGATATTGTATTAAAATTCTAGAATATTTTGTAAGATGCTTCAGATGTTCATGAAATTTTTGTGTAAAAAGTCACGTGCAAGCTCAGAGTCTTGGGAGATACTAAGACTTTAGCGAAGTCAACCATTTTAAGGTACAAAAGTCCCATATTTAACCATGTTACAAACATATCCCTTGTTATTAACAAGCCACTGCCTCCATTTGTCATTCATGTCATTACACCTTCTCATAGTGGAAAATGCTTACTATAAATGTGTTTAAATGTTTTTATTATACATCACTACACTGCCAACCACATAAAAAATAATATCTGTGTATACATGACGTGTGTGTGTGTGTTTTTGTCTGTGTTGCTTCAACCGGCTTCCTGGGAAGTTCATTTATCACACTTAGAAAACCTGTGATGTGAGTTTAACAAAGTTTGTTCCAGTTTCTTAAACGGGCCCCGTTCCATGAATCCTGTGTGTGTCTTGTTCATAAATATGGAAAGTAACTGAAGGTTTTCTTTTAACTTGTCTTGATTTCCTTGAAGACTCTGGCACACAGCATGAGATTAAAATAATCTGGCATCGCTGGCTCCTTTGCCCACGAATACCAAGGAATAAATATTGGAGTGATGGATTCTCTTTTCCTTGTCAACCGTGAATGTGTTCCAGCCTGAGGCAAGGTCTAGAAAGTAATTTAAAAATAAATAGAACCAAAGAGTAACTCTATTGTTTTATTCAAAGTTTATTAAAATACAAGAACAAATTGTAAAAGCACACATACCACTCGGCACCAATATAATAACACTCTTTCTACTGATAGTGTCCAAAGCACTTCTTTTTCTGCAACAGAGCAGCAGAGATATACACACATACATTCTCACCACAGTTACCCAGGACTCTCAGCATCGTGTCCCGAGTATTCTCCTTGCTGGGGAGACAGAGATGGGGAGAGGCAAACTAATGTGACCACATCCAACCACTAACTGAGTCAAGGACTCTTTCGTCAGTAGTTATCATTCGCACACTGGTCAACTCTGCACATCTCTGTCTCCCTCTTCGGGTGCCCGATTGCTTGGGCTAGGGAGTCCAGTGATAATGTGATGCAAAACTAAACAGAACTGGCCAACATTCCCTACCCAATATCTTGTAATTGCTTTGGTTATAAAGTACTGGATACTCATGTCTCCACATCCCCCAATCCTAACACATAAAAACCACACTGACCAGCAACATGGGCTGGACAAGTCTTGAGAGAATTTTATTTATTTCCCATCCCTCTCTGTGGGCTTCTTTCATTTATATGTTTACCTGTTTGCTTTTTTTCCCCCTGCCCCCGAGGTGGAGGGGGGAGGGCAGTTCGAGCCAAAATAGTGACTTCATTAAACATCTGCTGGGTCTCCGAAGTCTCCAGTAAATATTAAATAAACTCCCTGGAGCTCTGGTGCTGCTGCCCAAGATGGGCAGGCGGCCCTGACTGGCATGAGAAGTCTTGTTTGGATACCTGTGCGCTCGCTCTCTGCGGTTCAGACTCCGCTTGGAACAGAGCTGGGTCTGTCCAGCCTGAGACCTTGTTTCTGGTGCAATCTGGAACACAGGGCTTTAGGAAGTAGCCCAGTGCTTTGCTCATCCTAGTCACTCAGGGGCACTCAGCAGCCTTCCTCCAACCCTAAGAACTTTCTTTTCAAATCTTTCCTCCTCAGCAGACCAAACCCTCAGAGGCTGGTTCTTATCCAGTGCACAACTTTCCTCCCTTACCCAGCTCAGTTCCTTCCTTTCAAGGAGGGCTTCAGGACAGGACTAAGATAGCACCATTAGCAAACAGCAGTTGATGTTTTGCAAGTTCACATGAACAATGGGTTTGGCTCCAAGGTTGAAGGCAAAGGAGGAAGTTGGGATATAATTAAATATACTTGTAAGTTCTGATTTTTGACAGCATCATTTCTTGAAAAGCTCCTAGAATTAAAAGACTTATTGTTTGATCTCCACTTCTCAGAGACATGACATTGCACATGTTGTGAAAACCTCTGAATGTTAGGTTTCCATTAATCCTCAGATGGAGCAGACGTAGTGTCTACATGTTCCTCTTTGCAATAGCCAGGGGGTTCTAATTAAACGTATTTTCCAAACCTTCAGTCAGAAGTCAGATGGAACAAATGTCCAGGTTCATTCTCTTATGATATTCAGAATTGGAAGTCCTAAAAATCAGCAAATTCCTCTTGCTGTGGGAATAGGCTTTAGGGCATGCCAAGGGCACCTTGTATCCACCTGAGAATTTTCCCAAAGCCATTAATGTTGTCTTTAACCTGCCACTCTGGTATTTTAGGCAGCAAGGCAGCCCCTACATATAACCTCGCTATGTTTCATAGTTGTTATTCAAAAGCCCTAGCAGTGAAATATACTCAGTCAAAATGAAAGACAATAGGTTTTTCTTCCCTCCCTGATCAGAGAATACACATCTCTTGGTTAATGGGGTAAGAATTTAACTAAATTTGGAGTTGATATTTCAAAAATCAGGGACACATTCTATGAATGAGACATAGGATTAAAGACACGGGATTAAAGATCCAAAATGTGAAGACAGAAGTCACTTAGGTTAAATGGCTGCCACTTTAGCTACACAAAGCAAGAACGTGACTAGTTTGCCTCTAAGAAGGTCAGTCACACTTTCATAGCTGTAGAAAATACTTTTAGATTATTGTGCAGGCATTTCATTCATGCCCATTCAAGAAAGCCATTGTAAATGCCACTAATATTTTCTCTAAGTAACAAAGTCAGTTTTGGATAGTCCAAACAGTAAATGTTTGAGTAAATCCAGATGTTATGATAATATCTAAAATTTCTTGGGAACTATTTCAATACTAGACAAGCTCACTCAGCTTAAGAGGCTGAAGTGATAGTTCCATGTAAACACAGTCTATGAGTGGGGGTTGGGTGGAGGTTAGGTGCTAAGAGAAAGAACTCAGAGTTCTATATATATATATATTTTTCCTTGTGAGAATTACAACTATCAATTTTCAAAAAAGGAGCATACATTATAAAACACGTCATGGTGGATATCAACAATCTAATCATTTCTTTGAGCATATCAGCTAAGCACTGGTTTTCCTCAAACGAGTTCTTCTTAATTTTACAAAAGATACATCATAGGATATCATAAAAGTTTATGTTGAGATAAATAGGTTACATAATTACAGGCTTATCAAAACACTGATAAGACCAAGCCATTCTACATATTGTAGGATTCCTGAGCTTTGTCAATCCACTTTCTCCATTGGCCCTTCAACTGCCTTTCTTCTGGTACCTCTTCCATGTTCTACTGAACATGTCTGTCTCCCTAACAATCAGCTTATACCTTTGTATGTTTACTTCCTCTGCTTCATTTCTCCTTCAGAGTTCCCTCTGGGAGAAGAATTGTCTGCATGCCCACATACACACACACACAAAACCTTCTTTCTTTATAAATAGAGCACAAATGGGTGATTTTTCCAACATCCTTTTCCCCAGATGACTAGCACTGTGTTAGCCAAATCTCATCCCCCCACCAGCTTCTCTGACATCCTGTTCCATTATCCGCATACTTAGAACAAAGGGGAAGTTTAAGGACAGCGATGTGGGTGTGCTGCTACCAATTTGTCATTTTACTTTGCTGGGCACCACATAAATCTCAACACCATTTTGAAGACAAAAATCAATGGGGGCTACCGATAAGGTTGACTGTAGAATTTAACAATGGCGGAATCTGAAACCATCGAGCCTCAGTATGATTTTACAGCAATTCATGAGATAACATCTCATTTTCAAATTTTGCTTTGTTTGCTTGTGGGTCTTCGTTGGTAGAACTTAAAACATTGGAAAGTTTAGATGTTGTAAAAAAATAATTGTGTCACAATGGAGCTTTAATATCTAAACAATATACCAGCTTGTGATAGGACTGATTTCTTGCTCCAGTTTTTCTTTAAATACTTTAGGTTCCTGCACACCCAGTTTCCCACTTTTTTTCTCATTTCAGGCAACTAGTTTAAGAAGATACGTTCAAGTTCTGATTATCTTTTCCTATTAGCTTTATTTTATGATACAGCTATTAAAGAAATGGACATAAGAACGTTAGTGCCTTTAAACTATATACTGTGGTTTGATAATATACTCAAATTTTTTAAAATAAAAAAATATGGCACAAAATTGTTGTCTATTTTTTGGGGAGATTACAATCTTTAGATATTACTTATGTATAAAACTATACTGTTTTTAATCTTAAAGGGAAACAAGATATATATAATTACAAGTATGTGCTCTTGGGAACTTAGATTACTGAACTTCAGCTATGGGGACTAAAGAACAAACTGAAATTCAAATGTCAATAGAAAACCCATTTTATCCAATTCCCTGATACTAAGGGTAGCCTTGTATGAGTGATTCCAAAATTATTGATAGGAATTAAACTTTCTCCAATTTTGCAACTGAAGAAAGAATGATCATTTTCACCTTTAATTCACTGTAGTTCACCTACTTTGGGAGGAAAACACGGCTGTAGCTGAATGGCCAGGGTACTGCCCCCAATGCCTTCAGCTGGGCCATCCTCTGTAAACTGAGACTAGGAATGAGTAGAGCCACGTTATAAGTGCAGGAACTGGGAATAACAGCCCAGCACCATCAGACCCACTGGGGTTTCCCTGGACAGGTATCATGAAGTATAATTCACCCACTGAAACATATACACCATATGCATGTTTCATAAAGTAATTATTATACAAAAAAAAGTCCTCAATAGCACACTTATTTAAGCATCTGGGTTTTTTTTCCTTTCAATCCCCTTTTCACCCTCAACATAGAAATATATGATAAATATCTTGTTTTCACATGTTTTCTCTATGCTATTTTTAGATAAATTTTTTCCTTTTCTGTCTTTATAAAGTTTCTATGTTTGGGGGGCTAACAAATTAGTTCTCCCTTTGTAAGTTTCAAGGTGAAACTCTGTGAAGTCTTCTAATATATCTGCCTCCTCTCTTTCCTAGCTGGTACTTTGATTTTCTTCCAGTTGTCTCCATCTGCCTAGAAGGTAACCCTCAAATTTCAGATGGTCATTCTAAACGTGCAGATTCTACAAATACACCTGGCAGGAAACGCTTTGGCTAGCACCTACTCTAACACATGAAACAAAATGGCCTTGACCACGTGACCCGAGTTCAAGGATGCATTATAAGTCAGTATTTGGGAACTTTCCAGTTGAGCTCTACCCATGCTATCTAAAGCCTAGGTGACAGACTTTACCTTTACATGGATAATAGCTTCCCTAACACAGTAATTATTCAGGTAACCCTTGGGTTCTACTTGCATCAGCAATACCACTTCTTTCTCAAGGAAGAATGAACACCCACTGAACTCAGAATTTCTTCCTTCCCCACTTGGATCTTTTCACTCAGGGGTTCTCCCCAAGGAGAGAGGTAACAGGGCTACTATTTAGCCCAATGACATTTGAGTAGTTAAAGAAGTACTGGGATGTTAGAGGTTTATGTTCTTCTGACAGGTAAACGCCTGTCCTGTCTTTCGGTGAGGCAATGTGCCTCAGTTGAAACAGTGGATTCCGTTCTTGGTTTCCTCTCCTTTATATAATATCTTTTTAAAAAATAATAAGCTCCATTACAATCATACCTTTAACCAGCTAATCTAGAATTCATCTCTTGCTGAAATTCTTCTCCAGCCAATGCCGGACTTCTTGAAGGTTGTAGCAGAAGGGGCCCTTTCCTCCTAGATAAGCAATCTTCTGTCTCTGCACAATGCACACACGTTCAAAGGCTACCCCGTAAGCTACATTGGCATTGTTGTCCATGCGGTCAGCCACAACCCGGCACTGGGGCGGCAAGGAGAAACGCTCCAGAAGCTGCTGGGCCGCTGCACATCGCTCTTCCTGATTCCGGTGCTTCTTCACCTCAAAAGACAAAGAGGAGTCCCCAGGCACCGCCCAACCATCTGAAGGATGAGCCTCATCAATGTAGACCAACAGGAAGTCCGCCACTGATGAAAACTCTTCCACCAGTTTGCTGAAGGC
Organism: Urocitellus parryii; assembly: GCF_045843805.1. Classification (NCBI taxonomy): domain Eukaryota; kingdom Metazoa; phylum Chordata; class Mammalia; order Rodentia; family Sciuridae; genus Urocitellus; species Urocitellus parryii. The sequence continues at coordinate 23,640,372 of NC_135536.1, read as the reverse complement.
AGGGAGCTGGCTAGTGAAAGGAGGTCAAGTGGCTGAGCCAAAGTTGACCACCAGTGGGCGCTCGGGACTGGCAAAGTCAAGAAGGTGGCATTCTGCTCCATCCGAGGTCTTCTCCTGGGCGCCACTTCCACCATGGTTACCGCCTTCAGGACTGGACACATGCACCACACTGGAATTGGGGGCGTCTTCACCCAACTTCACCTAGTGGTGAAGGCATAAGAGAAAGAAAGAATTCCATATTAAACACATTGCTGCTTCAATTCACTCTAATAAAACTGACTCTGATACAATTGACCCTAATAGAAAGTGGAATTTCCTTCAGAGGCTGTGGGCAAATGTGTATTGATTTGAGGAAAAAGGAGGCATGACAGGTGACATAAAGGATGGCCAAGAGAATAAGGATCTTTCTCGTTTGTATAGTAATTCTTTTCATCTTGGAAGACACTGCAGTTACCTCTTTTCATAATTAAGTTGAGGTTGGTATTCTTTACTAGCCTTACTTTGCTGTCAATACTTAGCAAACAAGTGATTAATTGACTTCATTTTCAAAGTTGGAAGCAAATGGTCTCCTTCAAGACACATTATCAGGGTCTTGGGATCTACTGCCTCTTTTTGAATTATAAAATACTCAAGCATCACCTAAGTTTTCACCTATGGTACTAAGCTTTTTTAATCTCAACCAATGTACGATAACACAAATGGGCTCCAATCCTGGCCAGAGCCAGAAAGTCTGGAACCCATCACTGACAACAAGGACCACTGACCCAAACTCTGCAGCCATTTCCCATCTATAGAACTGAGATAATAGCGCCTGTCTTCCTCATACAGTTATTAGAGGATGATATAAGGAAAAGAGCACTTGAAAGCTCTGCGTGAGTGTATATTGCATTATCAGCTACCCTACTGCATTATCAGTGTACCCTCTGAAAGAGAATAACACTTTTCTTGGGAAGTCTTTTGTTTAAAATAAATAAGTAAATAAATAATCCTGAGAAGAGATTGGGGCTCCTCCCCAGCATGATGCCTCCCTCGAGTCTTTCCCTGTTACTGCTTCGGTATGGTTCTTATGACTAGAACCTTATAATTTTCACTAAAAACAAAAAACATAATCCTACTGTTGGTTAATTTCTCATTTTACATGTGTTTTTGTTTGTTTATTTGTTTCCCCCCACTTTACCTAGGAAGTCACAAACCATACGTTTTTCTATAGTATAATTTATCAACAAGCTCCTCTGAATGATAGAATTTCCAGGCGAAAGAAGTATAGTCAGATATCCGTGCCATGTTAAAACAGTTGCACGTGGTTAAAACAGTTGAACACTGAATAATAAAAGAAAGTTTGTGGCCTTTAGATCTGTAAATTGATAATAAAAAGCAGGCAACATAAAAGAGCCAATTACTTCAGTTTGAATTAACACAATTGGATCTTTCCCTAGAATGGTTTAATCAAAGCCAATAACATTAGGGAGAGCTGATGGCAGTAAAATTGATTCTTACACACTATCTTTAATATTACAAAACACTTCCAACTGGATCGACTTATTTCCCCTCATATAAATACAGCCACACATAACGCTGCTGCTGACTGAAGTCACTTAGAAGTGAATTGTTTAAGATGCAACAATCCAAACTGATTAAAAAACACCCAGGCTTTTATTCAGTGGCTTCTATCCAATGTTAATGCATAACTCATTTCAACACTAGAGAAAGAAAAGAAGTTCTTTCTCTCCCTTCTCAAAACTCCTAGCAGGGCAGGTTTGAAACAGGTACTATTTGTTTCCTAAAAGAATTATTAAAATAATCATCTTTCTCCTCAGACAAGAAAGCTGTTGCTGTGATTTAAACAAACACATCTGGGTTCAGTCACTACCGGTGGGAAATTATTATATTAATTTTCTTGGCTAATCCGCAAATGACTCTAGATGGGGGAATCTGAGAAGCCACCTTTAACTGGATTATTTCAGGTGAACTATGCTAGTCTTTGATGTACTAAAATATACTTCACACTTAAAGATACATATTTTAAAGATTTTAAACCCTTTTTAATCTATGGGTTCTATGGGTTATTTTTTTGTAGATGCAGGTGGTGACCGGCATCCCCAACACCTTCTCATTAGATCTTTTCTACTAAGATACTAGTAATTATTCTAGAAGGGTTGCTTTCAACAGAACAGTATGTGCTGTGCTCCTCAACATACTGTGATAAGACAACCTAAATGCATTCATATCACTATAGAGATGTCTGATTAAGTAAGCAACCTTCACACAGGAGAAAAATAATCTCTGCACTATTGACTATTAGGTTTGGGGGAGAGTGAAAACATCCCCCTGCATTTTGGAGTCACTGGTGAGACCTACAAACAATTGTGTGGTCTCGATAAAAGGGCCTCTGACCCCCTCTCACCTAAGCAGACCTGTTGATCCTTGTGTTATTCCTGATTATTCAACTGAATAATCTAATTTGATGCTTTGGTCACAGGTGATCTCTTGTTACCTGCAGTTAATTTTCTTAGAAAGTTAATGCACACTTCTCTTCTTGGAACGGACAATTCATCCAAAGAAGTCTTTCCAAATTTGACTAGTATGCCTTAGAAAATCTAGGACAAGTACAACACTGTCACTCTAAAGTTAAAAATTAGGAAAGTTACCAAACACGTGATGCTCTTTGGGGAGGGGAATTTAGCATTTTCTTAGGCTAGGATGCACACGTTTTAAAATTTTTGTTGAATGGATTATCAAATCCTGGATCAGTGAGGAATTTTACACTTAATAATAAACTTGACCCACAGTGAAATAATCACATTTGGGTGATGGATAAACTCACTGAGGCAGATAAATTGAGAAATATGAATCCCAGAGACCTCCTGTAGATTACTGCCACAATCAACACCTGATGTTGTTGATTTGCTCTTGATTATCTCAGCTGGTTAGTGAAGAGAACAAATGTGGCTAATCTTCTTTATTGTGTTGAGCCGCCACAGGATTCAACTATAGGCTAGAATGTCATAAATGCACAGATATTCTCATTCATGAAGGTGACCAGGTAAGAGATTATGCATAGGTATGATTAATGCTATTAATAATGCTAAGAAGGAAAAACAGACACCTGTGATCCCTAAGTCCAAATATTAATTGACCCATGGTCTGCTTTTGCAAGCATCATATAACTAATCATAAACTGTCCATCTTTGCTAAAACCCGATAGAGGACAACTTAGCTAAAATAAAGAAGAAGAGATTTCAGTTTGCTCTAAACAAAACAAAAACCTTTTCAAAGGACATTACTGTTCATTCTCATCTCTGGGTTTGATTGCCATGAAAATTAAATTCCTATTAGACCAAAGTTTCCAATGCAGAATTTCTTGGTTTGCTTGGTTAACAACCCTGCTGAGATGGAATTGGAGAATCACCATCGTCTTCCACGGTGGAGAATTCTTTGCTCTCCCCAGGAGGAAAGCATTCCTTGACACGGAGCCAAGATGATGAAGAAAATAAAGTTGGTCCCATAATAACATTAAGGCTGCAGGAAAGAAGCTCAACAAAAACAAGTTATCCCCTGGTACTCCCAAACTTTGTTTTAATTTCCCACAGTGGCACAGAAAGTCTCCTGGCCACAAGTTACCTATCATCTTAATTTCTCCTTCTTAGAGGGTTTGTGTTTGGTTTTTGTCCTTAATGAGACATATTTGCCAAAGAGGCATTCAAAAGGCATTTTTTACTCTTGCGGAAGAGTAATTAGGTCGGTACCTCTTTCCCTGCCAGCATTAGCCACTCTAAAGAGAACCCTGCCCAGTATTTAATGCCCAAACACAAGAAGCATCATTTCCACTAATTGGTCTTGAAGTTCCGATGTTCCCAAAGGATCCCTTTATTTCACAAGGATCAGAAAGGACATACGTAAAATGTGATATCGTCATCACTGACTTTTATCTCTCTCATCTGCACCTAGTACAGTTGTCCTTTCTTATGCTTTTGCAAGCAACATGAACAACACCAACAAAGGCAATTTGCATGTTTACAACAGAGGGATCTCTGGCCCAAGTTCAGGGGCTGCAAGGGACGTGTTTGTGAGTGTGAACATGAGCATAAATACATAGCAAGTATAAACATATGATTCCCTTGATGTTGGGATTCCTTTTACTGACACCATTCAGGGCATAAGGGAAGAGGATGCTGCTTCTGGACTGTAAAATGCAGGGCAAGGGGAAGAAAGAACCATTCATCCAGTGAGAGCAGAAACAGAGCATATACCACTAACCTTGGTGTTTTTTTCTTCTTCTTCTTCTTGTTTCTTTGTTTTGCTTTGCTTTGCTTTCCAGAGAAAGGATTTTGCATAAACTATCCACATAGTCTCATGACAAAAAGAAAAGTGAATCTTACAAATGGGGGATGGGTGCGTGGCAGAATATTTACACATACTCCTAGCTATCCAAAGTCCTGGAACTGGCTTTATTAACACCAGGAAGTTCTCAAAATCTTTGATATAATCATCAGGCTACATCAGCAGCCTTGGAAACATGATCAAGCAACCATCAAGCAGAGATTTAACCACTTGCCTTCAGATTGGCCAGATAAGTCAGGCTGAAGAACAAACTACCTACTCCTTCTAACCTCAGTGCCCGTCTTCGCCAATTCTTTCATTTGTACCTAGAAAAAGCAGCTGTGAGCCCTGGCATGTCCCAGTGAGTTAGCCAAATGATGGACAAGCCCTGGCTGTGGCCTTCTTTGTGATATTTGGGGGACAGTCTCTCTCTTAAAGGAGCCATTTTCCATTGTAGGAACTTGTGTCAAAAGGCTGGAGGTGAATGAAGAGGAGGAGGAGAATGTTAAAGAGACCCTTTCAGAACCCAAATTACAGGTTCAAATGAATATGTTTTCTGTATCGCTGCAATATTAACCGTGCAGAAACTGAACTGCTTGTCAGCATCCATACTGTGTATTGACTTTTACACTTCATTTAGGCAAGAGCCGGACTCCCAGACAGGAAAGTTTGCTTATTGGTTGTGTTTTCTGAGTCTTTGCACACCAACACAAGGATCCAGTGTTCAGATGCAATGACACCGACTCAAGAAACTTAAATAACAAACATCTCTTACTGACTTCAGAGTCTCTCATGAGTTTCTATAGACTGACTTTTCAATCAAACTTTTGTACAGAATCCCCTCTTACCAATCCAATTTAACTTTAAATCTTTCAGTATTTTAATAAACAAGTGTTCTACTAAATTTAATTTTGTTCCCCCCCCCCTTTTTTAATTATATCCGTGCTGCCTCTGGTGTGGGTAAAACACAGGATCATACTTTTCATATAATTTCTCTAAATATCTTCCTACGTATCTGACATTCCCCCACTTGGGAGAATGAAAGCTAGAAAAGGATATGTCTAATTGTATCCCACATGGACACGCCCCTCATTCTAGAAATCTCTGCTTCTGGGGTGGTAGCCTCACAATAATGCAAGTCAAAGTTGGGAAATACTGTGATGCCATCTCAGGCAGAGCCTCCTCCAGGGCCTCTAGAAACAGCCACGCCCAAAGACAGTAGCACAGATGGCAACAGCATTCCGTGAAGTAACTCAACCTGTTGGAGAGGTTCTGAGTGACCCTCAAAAGCCAATGCAGCAACCACTACCCCAGTCATACTTGAAGCCAGAAAAATACTAAAACTCAGTTCAAGCTGTGCCTCAGTGTTTCCATTCATTACACACCCAGTCCAGTCTTATCTCTGGATAGTTGGTTCCTGGGGTTGCTTCTGTACATGGTAACGATGACATGAATCATTAAAAGCCTAATAACTTCAGTCATGAACTTGGCCAGTAATAAATCAGTAGGTAGAGACAAAGAATGACAGAAGAGGAAGATGCCAACCACATGCCAAAAGAATAAGCAAATTATTCAGCCTTTCCAATTTCCTAGAACGTGGATAATGACATATGACAACACAACAGAACACTGTACATTAGTTAAAATATAAATAATCAAATTTATTATGGAAGCATTTGTTTACTTTCCCATTTCTATCTCACTAAGCTGCTTAGTAGGGGGAAAACTTGGTAAGTGTGATTAACATTATAGCTCCTAGAGTTGATATAATGAAGAGATGACATTTATATTAGACATATATGCACACAAGTGAAATTCTCCCAAGAAGTTATTTTTTTTCTTTTATAAGCAAAAGTTGATTGTATTTCCAAAAAGCAAGACTTTAATATAAGGAGATCAAGACTCTGACATTTCCATGTTATCAGCTAAGACATGCATAATACAGAGGCAGATGAGGGAACTTCCTAATTAATAATATTTCATATGCCTGTGTACTCATCCTTCTCCAAATTCCCTGCCTTTATGTAGAGCAGAAGATAAAAGTTTCACATTCAATATGTACATTTGTATCTGATCATTTCAGCACCTACTTGCCCACATTTTTCATCTGCCTCCACATACATGATATAAATGAGATTTTACTATTAGGACTTTGAGCATCCATTCCTATTTGCATCAAAGAATTGACATTTACTAATAAGAGTTCTTACTATTCACCTGTCTTTAGGGCAATAAATGCAAACCCTCTGCAGGTGACCTCAATAACAAAAGACATGTGTTACAGTGAAAATTCCCTAATTCACAACAGATATTCTTCTCTTGTACATTTGAGTTTTCAGTGGAACAACCCTGCCCTGACTTCTTTGCTTCTTCTATTTTCCTGGTGCAGAGCTTTATTTATTTAGTGTTTATTTACAGAGGACTCATTCCCTTTCCCCTCTATTATTGCTGTCTCTGTTTCTGAGGTTCTGTTTGCTTTACATGTGCCACTGCGTTGAACACCTGGCTTCAATATTCCTCACAGACTCCTGATCCTGATGTCTTCTACAACATCCCCCAATACTGTTGGGGAAAACCAGGAGAGTCTCCTCTGGTAACAATGTTTTGCCAAATGAATTATCTCTTCCTAAACCCAGAGGGTAGGGGATGAGAGCAAACTGACAAAGGCCAGGTGACCAAGCATTCCGCTTTGCCCCTTAAGATCTCAGTTGAAAATGTTCCACCAATATCTCCAAGCATTCACGCACACCAGAATTCAGCTCTGGTTTTTCAAAAGTAGCTGGAGACAACACTCTCAGAGATAAGGCAGGCCACTAAAGCTCTAAAGCTCAAGGCAGAAGGAGGTATACTCAAGCAGATCCATCAGCTCTGACCACACTATGTTTTTACTTGGAGAAACAAAGTAAATTTGGTTTCCCTTACAAAGTCTGGATTCCTGACAGGCACTTTGCAGATCTCTCTTTCACAAACTGATAGCCAGTAACTAGGGACTCAGAAATCCCAGACTTGCTCTTATTAACTCTCACCCCTACCAGAAACAAAGCTGCTGTGATGCTCAGTCTCACTTACCAGGAATATTTTGATGTCAATTCTCTGACAGTTTTGAAGTGTCTTTCCTAAGTGCACCTCCTATCAAGCAAAGCATCAAAATTCCTGCTTTTATAAGAGCCTAACAAACGCAGCATCTCCCCTCCCCCAACATTTTCTGACTTTACCTGAAGTTATTCTAGGGGCTCAAAATCCTCTACTCCAGAATCACAGCAAGATAATAAGAACCTTTATTTAAAAGACTCGTTATTAGGTCATACAGAGTCCTGAGGGCTTAACATCTGTCACTCCCAAATCAAACCTGTGCAACAGGTGTAGAAAGTAAAGGTAGAGGCTCACTCAACCTCACAGCACCCCTCACAGAACCACCAGGCAGGTCCCCAGATACAAGTTCACAGCTCTCATCCCCATGCCCCCTTGGCCTCCAGCCCCCAACATTCTAGCCCCCCCTGCCTGGTTGACCTAAAGAGGAGCCCTCTGGGGTCAGCTCACCTGTTTGTAGGCATCCAGGAGGAAGCTCTTCCAGACGCAGCGCAGTCCCTCTGAGGTCAGCATGCGCCGCCACTCTCCGCGAGTGGACTTGGAGCGGCTCAACAGCAACACCACGTGCTTGAGCAGAATGACCGAGTCATAGAGCGCCAGGAAGAGGCAGTTGGAGAAAAAAACTGGCAGAATTTGCAGTGTGATCAGCAAGTCTACGCTGAGGATACCCATCTTCTCTGCCTCCTGAGTCAGTCCCCTTGTGCGCTCTGGTTCCCCTTCACCCTCTTATTTAAAAGGGGGGTGGTGATGGGGGGGGTGGGGGAGGTAAGGGGAAGGTGGGGGGTGGGGGGAGAAGGAGAAAAACTAAATTAAAAAGAAGCCCAAGTTGTCTCCTCTTTCAAAGAAGCAGAAATGGCAAGACCAAGTTCAGTCTCTCCAGCCCAGCAGTTGGAGTGTGCCCATCAATTCATTCAATTCGGAGCTGCTGCCTTTTTTTTTTTTTTTTTTTTTTTCAGGATTTAAGATGTTTAAAAAAAAAAAAAAAAAGAAACTGGCATACCCGTCCCTAATCCAGTTACCCCTGTCAGAGTCCGTTAAAGACAGGCAGCTCTACTTTCATTTCCAAGTACCTATGAGACTGTGGCAGAGACTGCAAAATTTTTCTTTAGCTTTTCATTGTCTCTATGTTCTTTAAACGTAGCCTGTTTCTTTCTTGAATTGCCAGAGTTTTTTTTTTTTTTTTTTTTTTTAATGTGCTTTAAGGGTGGTTTCTTTCTTTCTTTTTCTTTCTTTACTCCGTTTTACACACAACTTTCTCTTCTTCTGCTTTTCCCAGCCTGTCTCACTCTCTCCCTTCCCCAGGAGCGAGAAGACCTGGCTCTTCTTTTCCTCACTCCTCTGGCTTTTCCTTCCTGCTATCTGTATGTGGTGCAAAAACGCCTCTCTCTGCGCCCAGCGAGGCTCCCTGAAGCCTTTTATACATTCCCTGGCTAATTGCTGCAATAGAGAAATGAAAGCCTAATCTTGCTAAAGATCTTGACGTCATTGAGAAAGAGGGCTTTACTTTGGCCAGACTGCAGTGAATAGAAAAGCAAAACTCGACAACTTTTTTTTTTTTTTTTAAGAAGGGGTTGGGGAGAGACACTGGAATTTTGCTTTGTGATTTAAAGAGAGAGAGAAAAAATTATACCTTTGACAGCTTTCAAGAAATGCTTTCATACTCAGGGCAGAGTCGTTTAATATAATGTGTAAATTAAAGTGGTAACAATCTCTCCTATGATTATCATTATTAATTGATTAGGGGTTTTGGAAAGAAAGGATCCTGGCAGACAGGTAGAAAAGAGAAAGACTAAGTCCAGATGCTTTTTGCACCATTTCTTTAGAGAAATGGTATATGCTCTTTACACCTTTATACCATCACTCTGTTCTTCATTATATGTGTGACCTAGGTCCTTTAAATATTTTTGAGTCATGATCTTATTTAAGAAAATGCAAAGTGGGTTGTGAGAAGACTTTTATACTATTTGAGTACCATCACAGCATTTCTCTAAAGCTTCTTGAGGAAACTTAATACAAGTTTTCTTTTTAGTTTTACTGAAGCTTCCAATGACACACACACACACACACACACACACACACACACACAACTCTTTTAGACACAGAAAGAGCTAGGTGACCCGATCTTCTCTGAGCTTTATTTTGCTTCCATGAAGATGAAATTAAAACTTTCCATTGGATGGCACTCAGATGCCATAGGCTGAGAAATGAATGATTGGTAAGAAAGCTCTTTTCAATTCAGTACTTTCCTGCTTCTGTTAGTATAACCCCTAAGAGACCTGAAGCTTTAGGAAACCTTCCTTTGGGCTTGAAAAAAATAAAATGCATAGATGTTTAGAGAAACTCTGGATAGGTGCAAGGCGCCACATTGACCTCAATGACTTGCCTCTCCACTGGTCTCTAGGACAGTTACTTGAACAGCTAATGCTTTAGCACCATGCCATCATTCCCACCCTATTTAGTTTTTCTTCCCCTCTTACCTAAGAAATGTTTCCTTGGAAGAAGGAGTGGCAAGTACAGACACTAGGATGGAATGTGAAACTTTAATTGAAAATTATCTTTGAGTTTTCTACTGCATAGAGCTCTTAGTAAGCATGAGCTAAGCACTGGAGGCAAACCTGTGGTCAATGCATTGCTGTATTTTGTCCCTGTGGCTAAAACCTGCAAGATCACAGGAATAATGTAAAAGCCTAGAGCAGAGGTCATCAATAGGTGGGCTCAGGGGCAAAAGTCTGTATCTAGAAGCATTTTGTTTGGTTGGCAGGGTGCTTTTTTCCTTTTTAAAAAAATAATCAAAGAAGATGCCTTTAGGTAGTCTGAGACCAGGGATTCTTGTCTGCTTTGTTCTTTGTTACCTCTTCAGCACTTAGAACAATGTTCAATGAGGATGTTCTAAATGAATGAATACATCAGGCATGTGGAGGGCCTCTGCTTTGCTCCACACTAGGGGGCGCCATTCACATACAATATGAAAAGAAGCGGGGTGTCCTGGAATTGTGCGTGGCCTTTCCCAGTGACACAACCCTCACCACTCCCTACAGCCTGACTCCTTCGTTTCTGTCCTGTTTGGCCCACTATGTATTTTGGATCTCCATCCCAGGAACTAAGTTTATAGAGAAGACTTCAGAGGTTAGAAAAAAGTTAGAAACTACAGAGAAAATTTCGTCCTAGGATCTGCATACATTATTAACAAAAGAATATTACGTATATAACATATATTTATTCTTAAACTTCTCAATGTCTTTATGGAAGAAAAGAAAGGACAAAGAGGAGGTGGTGACAACATGGTATTTGAAGTAGTATAGATGGGAAAGCTACATGTGGGTGCCAGACCAAGTCTCAGCCAACAATGACAGAAGGAGGTGTGGGCTCAGGAAATGACTCTTCCTCTCACTGCCCAAGCCTGAGAATCTCACCCCTCTCAGTCATTCCACTTTGTTTGAATTCAGCCAATGCTCCTCTGAGGTAGAAACTTCATCCGTTGTAAACCAAATTCTGCCTCCCTTGACTGAGATATGATTGGAAGTGGCAAACTAAGAAGAATTAGTGGGGAAATCAGAAAAGGCTTTCTTTTTTAAATGCAAAGTTCCAAGCACATCCAAACTATAAATGGTTGTAAGTCAGAATTATGATGCTGATGGATGATGTTTTTTCCTTTCCTGTTTTTCGTTTTTATTTTTTTTTCCTTTTTCCCCAGAAGTGTTGAAAGGCAGCTGTAAAAAATGTGAGAGCAAATAGGCACATGGCCAACCAGGTCATGTCATTTCTCAGATTTCTTCTATCATTTTTTTTTTCTGAACAAATTAATAACTGAATCACAAAATTGGAAGTCACTCTTCTACCAAACAATCTGTCTGTCCAACCTTGGAAATTATAGTTCTGCAAAGTTAATTCTCATTTTATATGTGGTTCACAGTTGCTTGTCCTAATTATTAATATTATTTAGCACTTTGATTTTCAAGTAATTTTATACTCAATAACAAAATAATCATAAGGTAACAAAAAGTGGCTGAGCATGGTTGGAGAATCAACTGGGTATGGGATATTTTCCCAAATTCTACACCAAATTTTTCTCTTTTAACTGTCTTATGGGTCCTTGTCGTTGCTCTTACCAAAAGGAGTCCATTGGTAATCTTATGTTCTAAAATGCAAAGGATTTAACACCTGTTTTATTAAACACCTGTTCAACATTGCCCCAACCCAAATTCCTTGTTTACATTTCATATGACCATTTAACAGGTTCGGATATCTTCTTGATCATGTAAGTGTCCTCAGTCATCTACGTTGTAATGACCTAAACACAAGCCAACATGTGGCAGGCTGGTTGTATTTCCCCCTATAATGATGTACACTGGTTTGAAATGCCTAAAAGAGACAGCCCAGGGCAAAAATGCTTTAGATTTGTAGAATCATTTTTTTTCCTCTTAATAAGAAAATATCATATTCTACCATTGCCTCCTTCAGGTGCAAAAGTAATAAATGGTGAGTTTTTCTCTAGTCTACTTACTTCCTGAGTCTTAAAGTAAGACTGAGGAAATGCAGACTTGAAAGTTTCCAACATGGCAGCTCCCACCTTTATATGTAAAAGAGCCAAAGAGCATCCAAAGAATTCTGTTCATTCTGTGCTTTTTCAAACAGTCTTAGTTCCATATCATTTTATTCCTTCTCACTCAAATGATTCTCCAATGCATAAGAAAAAAAAATTGGTGTTTCATTTTTACTTTATAAAAAACTTTGTAGAATAAATACAATAATTTTAACTCCTAAAATGTCTGGAAAAGACAGGCAGGCGTGGTTACTGGACATACCCTGCAAGCTAGTGCAGCTCTTATCAGAGAAAAGAATCACAAACTGTACAACCTTCTGCCTCTTGTTTGTCCTGATTGTGCCTGAGAGGGAGTTGTGATGAAAGGTTTATACCACAACTACTGAATCACTCCAAATTCCCCGTGGGCCCATCCATTCTGCAAACACAGCCGTGTTCCCTGCCTTGTGGTGAAAGGAGAAGCTCAATGGATAAAACACACAATCCCAGAGTAAACGCTGACACACCTTGAGCAAAGCCACTTGGGGCTGAGGCAGAGAAGGCGGGCTCTGTGGGAGGCAGGAGCTCTCTCCCCACAGCCCTTCTGGAGCTCCTGGCAGGCAGGCGCTGGCAGAGGGCACAATCCCAGTATTATTGCATTCTTCCCTCAGGAACTGTGGCTGCTCTTTTTCCAGGCCACCTACTGGTAAGCAGAGGAAGGGGGAAAAAAAAAAGAGGGTGGTGGGGGCGGATGAAGAGAGAAGGGGAAATAAAGATGGAAAGGAAGAAGAAAGAGGAAAGATGCAACCAATTGCTGGTGGAGGCGGCCTGCAAGAGAGCCCATTGGTGCCAGTTGTGGTGAGCCTTTCTGTGAGGAAGAGAACTGTCCAGAGCCTGGGTGGCGGGCACCACTTCATTTCACAAAGGCCACTGAACAGCTGTTAGGAGACAAGAGCTTTCATCTGCCATTGACCTGGTTTAGATCAAAATTGATGGCCACTCCTCACCCCCTAGCTCCCCACACCTGTCCAGGTGCCATCAGGCTCTCTCGAGTGTTAGTTTGAAAATAATTTATTAACCTCTAGAGACACCAGAGTTGGAATGCATGGGGACAAGGAGGTTGCTGGAAAATGGAGCAGAAGAGGATTCTGTAATGTTCTACCTGGTACTTTCTTTCCAGACAAAGAAACCTCAGAATGAACAACTGGACGCATTTTTTTTTTTCTGAAGATATGACTCAAATCTCTTCCTTCTCCCTACATCTTTGACCCAATACAGTAAACCAAAGGAAACTGGTCAAAAATGGTTATCAATTTTGGAACAACTTTTCCTTTACCTTATTTCATTCCATAGCTCATAGGAAACCACCAGATGATGTTCAGTTTTAAAATAAAGTAGGTCATTCTTTATAAATGGCTTTACAGCCGCCCTTAAAAAGTCACTAATGCATGACTTAACTTATATGCTGAGTCTACGAACACAGAGCATGACAAAATATATTAAGATACATGCTGGCTCATGCCATTCCAGAGGTAATGGCATAGGTTATTCTTAATAAAAGCAAAGGATGCCACACCTCCTCTCTTAAGAATCTGTAGAAACTAATGTACAGAGGAAATAAACTAGATGTTCTCTTCCAACTTCAGTGGAGATGGCGAAGCTAATAGAATTAACTGTAGCATGGAAACTTCATGTTTGGTAAAACACCTGCAATGAGGATGATTGTGCAATGTGGTCTGTTACAAAGGGAGGTTATGAAAATGTTATCAAGGTATCTCAAGGTAGAGAGGAGGGCTAATAAGATAATCTCTCCGAACCCCTCTCAGTGTATGGTGCCATTAAGATAATGGTTTAGAATAGGTTTCTATATAACACATTTATAAAACCATGCACTGGGCTAATGACAGAATACCACATGCACAAATGATAGTTCTCTTGCCATTTCAATTTTAAAGACTAATTTTTTTTATCAGATTAAGTGCATCGTGCTTTTCTAAGGCATGGCAGAAAAGAATTAGTGTGACTTCCAAAGAAAAAATAGAATGCATGAAATTCAAATGTAATTTTAAAGCTGGTCTCATTTATTAGATGGACATGAGGAGTCTTTGATCAAGATATAACCACTTAGCTAAATGATTATTTTCAAAATAGATGTATAAACAAATTCCTGAATAGTCACAGTTTGATTTCTCAGAGGAATTTTCTGTCATGTTTTTTAAAGATTCTAAATCTGCCTTCCCAAAATAAAACCAATACAATTAATGATTTTCATATCAGTAATGGACTAAAGGATACACAAATCTAAGACCTCAAACAGCTCAGAGTAAATATCTGTGTTGCTTCCTGGAAAATGGTAAATAATAATAGCTCACTCAGCAATTTGGCATTCACTTCTTATCAAGAAATGTCATGTTCTGATGGACTTCAATCATAGGACACAATCAACTTCTGAGGTCAGACATGCCCAGATGACCAGAAACAAACTTCTAGTTTTATTTTAGTGCCTGTAAAATGGATCTAAAATGTTTTCTCATGTTTATTCTATTTATACAAAACTGAGTTTTGTTTGAAAAGTACCAAAATAAAAATCCATCTTGAGTGATAAGTTTATTCAGACTTATCGTAGTCAATAGATTGCTTCAGGAAAAAGAAATTAAAAAATTTGTAAAAAAAATAAAAAACAAAACCTAGTTTCCATTTCCATGCAATTTCCCTTCTCACTCCCTTTCCCTCCGGGGTAAAAGGGGGAGTTCATAATCCACGTGAATCAAACTGTGTAATATGATGTATTAAGAACTATGTAATGTTATGAACGACCAATAAAAAAAAAAAAAAGACACACCAAATTTCAAAAAAAAAAAAAAAAAAACTAGTTTCTACAAGCCAGGTAAGATTCTAGTATGAATTATCAACCTGCTTTTCATAATTTGATAAAAATTTTGGACATAGTATAAAACAGGAAAGATTGCCTGTAATTGGAAATAAATATTAGGAATTGGTACTATACCCAAAGAACAACAGTCAGCCTGAATCTTTGCCTAACCCAATTCAGAACTGCAGCTGATTGGAAGAATCTGATAGGCAGGTTCCTTGACTCTAAATTATCTACCATGTAACATTCCCTCTGTCTTCCACTATTCTAGGGAGAAAAGAAATAAAAGCTGCCCACATAGCCCTGACGAGAAAACGACTGTTCTTCTAAATTTCCTGGACCAGAAAGGAATAGAAAAAAGTTTCAAAAATATAGGAGGAAAACCACTGACATTTTAACAAACAATGCACTTGTCAAACTGAAGTCTAAACAAAATTTAATGCCTGTCAATGTTTTTGGTACTGCTTTCATCCTCTTAATGAGATTATTTTATTCCTCCCACACAGAAATGGAACCTTAGAACTATGGATCTCAGGGCCCCCATGTAGCTCAGTGGGAAAGTGCAAGCTGAGCAAGCTCGGGGCCCTGGGTTCATCCCCCAACACCTGCCCCCAAATAACTATAGAACTCAAAAGAGCTCTAAAGACTATATTCATGCATGAGAGAATGATCCTTCTAGGAGGAATTAGTAAGAAGTGTGGGGAGGGAGAGGCAAGGGAGAAAGATGGAAGGTGGGACTGGACATAGACATAATAAGAATAGAGGGAGATAGAATAAGAATAGAGGGCCAAGGGCAATCATAAATAGCATTTGATTGCCTTAGGCACACCAGGTGCTAAGTAAATATAAAGAATGTCAAGGTTAGTCCAATAAAAGGACATGAAGTTAGAAGTCAGTATGCCAAATATTTTCCCTTTTTAAATCGTAGTCCTAATGTAAGAAGTTGGGATATGTGAAAAACAGGATCAGAAAAAAAGTTAACATATCTGTTTATGTTATAAAATCAGCTCAAAATCACCCAATGAATTAGCCACTAAACGACACTTGTTAAACCATCCACTTAACAACAAAACTTCGTTGAAACCTAAAAGAGTTAGTCATGATGCTAGCTCATGATCCCTGACCTCAAAAAAATTCTTCAGAGTCCAGTAGAGGGAGACAGGTATGTGAACTCAAGAAGATAACACAGTGTTAAATGTGGTATAATAGAATAACAAGATACAATTAGGTAAAAGGAAAGAACTAACCAATACTATGTGAGGCAAGAGTAAAGAAGGGGTTAATGAAGATTATACACCCAAATAAATACAGAATCAAATTTATTCATGTGGTATTTTAAACAAATAACATTTATTGAGTTAATTTTTTTTCTGGTTTAAGTATAAAGACATATTGGTTAATCATTCCAAACTATAATAAACATTCTGCTATTCAAAGAGACAAAAATAAAAAAGTAGAAAGAAAAGAATTTGATCTAGGTACATATTTTACTTGTTTAGTTATTCATTTCTTTTTTTACTTTATTTATTTTTAATATTTTAATTTGTTTTAATTAGTTATACATGACAGTAGAATATATTTATGCACTTTGATATATCATACATAGATGGGATGTAATTTCTCATTTTTCTGAGTGTACATGTTGCAGCATCACATTGGTCATGTAGTCACATATATACATACAGTAATAATGTCTGTTTCATTCTACTATCTTTTCTATCCCCACATCCCCTCCCCTATCCTCCCATCACTTCCCTCAATCTAAAGTAATACTATTCTTTCCTAGTGTCCCTGCCTTATTGTGAATTAGAGAAAATATATAAGATAAAACATTCGACCTTTGATTTTGTAGGATTGGCTTATTTCACTTAGCATGATGTTCTCCAAGTTAACCATTTACTGGCAAATGCCATAATTTTACTCTTCTTTAAAGCTGAGTAATATTCCATTGAGTATATCTACAAAATTTTCTTTATTCCTTCATCTATTGAGGGACACTTAGGTTGGTTCCATAGTCTAGCTATTGTGGAATGAGCTTCTATAAACATTGATGTGGCTGCATCACTATAGTATGCTGATTTTAAGTGATTTGGGTATAAACCAAGGAGGGGAATAACTGGGTCAAATGGTGGTTCCATTCTCAGTTTTCTGAGGAATCTCCATACTGATTTCCATAGTGGTTTCACCCAATTTGCAGTCCCACCAGCAGTGTATGAGTGTATCTTTTTCACCACATCCTCGCTAACATTTATTGTTGCCTGTATTCTTAATGATTGCCATTCTGACTGGAGTGAGATGAAATCTTCAGAGTAGTTTTGATTTGCATTTCTCTAATTGCTAGAGATGTTGAAAACTTTTTCATAATATTTGTTGATCAATTGTATTTCTTCCTCTGTAAAGTGTCTGTTCAGTTCCTTAGTCCATTTATTGATTGGGTTATTTATTGTTGGGCTTTTTTTTTTTTTTGGTGTTAAGTTTTTTAAGTTCTTTATCCTAGAGATTAATGCTTTATTGGAGATGCATGTGGTAAAGATTTTTTCCCAATCTGTAGGTTCTCTCCTCACATTATTAATTGTTTCCTTTGCTGAGAAGAAGTGTTTTAATTTGAATCCATCCCGTTTATTGATTCTTGATTTTACTTCTTGTGCTTTAGGAGTCTTGTTAAGGGAGTCAGATCCTAGGCTGACGTGGTGAAGATTTGGGCCATTTTTTCTTCTCTTAGCTGTAGGATCTCTGTTCTAGTGCCTAAGTCTTTGATCCACTTTGAGTTGATTTTTGTACAGGGTGAGAGATAGATGTTTAATTTCATTTTGCTACATATGGATTTCCAGTTTTGCCAGCACTATTTGTTGAAGAGGCTATCTTTTCTCCAGCGAATGTTTTTGGCACCCTCATCTAGTATGAGATAACTGTATTTATGTGGGTTTGTCTCTGTGTCCACTATTCTGCAGCATTGGTCTACAAGTCTATTTTGGTGCCAATACCATGCTGTTTTTGTTACTATTGCTCTGTAATATAGTTTAAAGTCTGCTATTGTGATGCCTCCTTATTCACTTTTCTTGCTAAGGATTGCTTTACCTATTCTGGGTCTCTAATTTTTTCAAATAAATTTCATGATTGCTTTTTCTATTTCTATGAAAAATGTCATTGGGATTTTTAATAGGAATTGCATTAAATTAAATCTGTATAATGCTTTTGGTAGTATGGCCATTTTGGCCTAAACTCATCAATCAAAAGACATAGACTAGCAGATTGGATTAAAAAGCAAGACCCAATAATATGCTGTCTTCAAGAGACTCACCTCATGGGCAAAGACATCCACAGGCTAAAGGTGAAAGAATGGGAAAAAACTTTTCACTCATATGGATTGTGTAGACAAGCAGGGGTTTCCATTCTCATTTCAGATAAAGTAGACTTCAAACAAAAATTGATCAGAAGAGACAAAGAAGGACATTTCATACTTCTCAAGGGAAGTATATATAAGCAGGACATAATAATTAAGCATCTATGTACATCAAACAAACCCTTTTCAATTTCAAGAGTCAAATAGACCACAATACAATAATACTGGGTGACTTTAACACACCTCTCTTACTACTGGACAGATATTTCAAACAAAAACTAAATAAAAAAACTATAGAATTAAAAAGTATAATCAATAATTTAGATTTAACAGACAAATATAGAATATTTCATCCATCAATGAGCAAATATACCTTCTTCTCAGCAGAACATGGCTCCTTCTCTAAAATAGACCATATCTTATGCCACAAAGCAACTTTTAGTAAATACAAGAACCAGAAATAATACCCTGCAGTCTATCAGACCAAAATGGAATGAATTAGAAATCAGCGATAAAATAAAAAATAGAAGATACCGTAACAAATGGATACTAAATAATACACAGTTGAATGATGAATGGATAGTAGAATAAATCAAGATGAACTAAATTCTTTGAGATAAATGAGAACAATGATACAATATATCAAAAATCTCTGGGACACTATGAAGGCAATACTAAGAGGAAAGTTTATTGCATGGAGTTCATTTCTTCAAAAAAGAAAAGGTCAACAAATAAATGTCCTAACACTACATCTCAAAAACCTAAAAAAAAGAAGAAATCAACACCCAAAGCAGTAGAAGACAGGAAATATTTAAAATCAGAGCTGAAATCAATGAAACCGAAACAAAAGAAACAACTGAAAAAATTGACAAAACAAAAAGTTGACTCTTTGAAAAAATAAAAAAAAAAATAGATAAACTCCTGGTCATGCTAACAGACAGAAAAAGAGAGAAAACTCAAATTACTAAAATACAAGATGAAGAAGGAAATATCACAATGGACACATCTGAAATACAGAAGATAATTAGAAACTCTAATAAAATAGAAAATATCAAAGACATCAACAAATTTCTAGAAACATAACCTACCCAAACTGAATGAGGTCATACAGGATCTAAACAGATCAATTTCAAGTAATGAAATAGAAAACTCCATCAAAAGCCTACCAACCAAGAAAAGCCCAGGATCAGATCGATTCTCAGCCAAGTTCTACAAGACTTTCAAAGAAGAATTAACACCAATACTCCTCAAAGTATTCCATGAAATAGAAAAGGAGGGAACCCTTCCAAACTCATTCTATGGAGCTAATATCACCCAGATACCAAAACCAGACAAAGACACATCGAGGAAAGAAAACTTCAGACCAATATCTCTAATGAACATAGATGCAAAATTTTTCAATAAAATTCTGGAAAATCACGTACAAAAACATATTAAAAAGATAGTGCACCATGATCAAGTGGGACTTATCCCAGGGATACAGGGTTGATTTAACATATGGAAATCAATAAACATAATTCATCATATTAATAGACTTAAAAACAAGAATCATATGATCATCTTAATAGATTCAGAAAAGGCATTTGACAAAATAACAGCATACCTTCATGTTCAAAACACTAGAAAAACTAAGGGTAGTAGGAACATATCTCAACATTGTAAAAGCTATATATGCTAAACCCAAGGCCAGCATGATTCTATATGGAGAAAAATTGAAAGCATTCCCACTAAAACCTGGAACAATACAAGGCTATCCTCTTTCACCACTTCTATTCAACATCATCCTTGAAACTCTAGCCAGAGTAATTAGACAAAAGAAAGAAATTAAAGTGATACAAATAGGTAAAGAAGAATTCAAACTATCACTATTTGTTGATGATACGATCCTATACCTAGAAGATCCAAAAAATTCCACCAGAAAACTTCTATAACTAGTAAATGAAGTCGGCCAAGTAGCAGGATATAAAATCAACACCTATAAATCAAATGCATTCCTATACATCAGTGATGGATCCACTAAAAGAGAAATTAGGAAAACCACTCCATTCATAATAGCCTCAAAAAAAAAAAGCCCCTTGGGAATCAATCTAACAAAAGAGGTAAAAGACCTCTACCATGAAAACTACAGAACACTAAAGAAAGAAATTGAAGAAGACCTCAGACAATGGAAATATCTCCCATGCTCCTGGATAGGCAGAATTAATATTGTCAGGATGGCCATACTACCAAAAGCTTTAAACAATGGTTTCTTAATACATCTATGTTTGTAATATTTTATCATAAATCTCTGTTAGAACTTATATGGTATTTTTTGACCTTAGAATATAAGTTATTTAGGAATGGATAACCTTCAGTGAAAAACATAAATTTTATAGACAAAATGAAAGAAGTTTGTTTAACACTTTGTTTTCACAGATCCTATCAGTAATAGCAAGGAATAGAGACCTGGGGATATTCATTCTTTACTTTCCAATTGATGGACAATTAGAAGATGTAAGTTTATTCACTTTTAGGACCTACACATTATGGATATGCCATGAAAACCAGGATACAGTTCTTTGCAATGCTGCCGACTTCTAGTTAAAGAGCACTTTAATGACTGGTAGGAACAACAGGAGTGACTGGATCAAGTTCTAGTTCTTCACAATGCAATGTTGAGCAGTTCTTTTCATTTTGTAGTTGGCCAGGTACCAAGGCATGCTCATAAAATACACTGAGATTCCAAATTAACAACTAGATATCAGTATAGCCTTTGAAACCTTTATGCTTCTGTGGGGTGGAAGAGAATGCACCTGCTAACTCAGAATGACTTTAATCCAAATTCCCATCTTCCAGTTCAGCTCATTGTACAGCTCAGGGCATCCCTCTTGTTTCATTAAGTGAGATGGTTATTACCTTTGTCCCCTTATAACAAATCACTCTTAGGTGTGTGGGAAACAGGATTAGAGACATTGAGGATGTTCACTCTTGGAAAATTGCAAGAGGCCATCTTAAAAAGAAAATGTAGAAATTAAGATTTTATGTGGGCCAGGCATGGTGGTGCACGCCTCTAATCCCAGCTGCTTGGGAGACTGAGACTGGAGGATCACGAGTTCAAAGCCAACCTCAGCAACAGTGAGGCACTAAGCAACTCAGTGAGACCCTGCCTCTAAATGAAATACAAAATAGGGCTGGGGATGTAGTTCAGTGGTGGAGTGCCCCTGAGTTCCATCCCCGGTACCAAAAAAAAAAAAAAAAAAAGACTTAAGGAATAAAGAGCCTATGATATGTTTGCATAATGAACATTCTTTTTTCCATATATAGGGTATAGATTTCTATTGGGAAATCATTAAATCCTGGGATTAAAAAATTTAATTATGGAAAAATTCTAACATATGTAAAAGTAGAAAGAAAGATGAAGGAGCCACTTAGCTTCAACAAATGTAAAGTCACGATCAGTCTCATCTCTACTACCCCTAACCACCTCCTACTTCCTGTATAATTTTAAAAGAGGTTCCAATAAAGCTCTTAATATTCCAAAAAGATGCATAATTTTTAACCAGAAAGCACCATATAAATTATCTTGCTAATTGATTGATTTTCTTATATAAATCCTTTATCTCTCTTTGACAATCTGCTGTCAAGCTGCTAAGAAATAAATTTAAAAAGTAGAAATTTCTCTTTACCACTTCTGAGTTAGTAAACAATCTTTTGTTTGAGTACCTTTATGTTACAGCAATAGGTGATATTAAAACATGCATAGATAATAAAGCTGCAACATTTTTCATCAATGATTGAACAACAGTCATTTCCTTTTTCCTACTCATTTTAATGATATGCAGTACACATGCTGACTCAGAGTGAGATTGCTTTTTAAATTATGACACGGTCTCAGTTTACTCATTTGCATCCTCCCCAACAGGCATGTACCACAAGGTGTGATGTGAATCACCAACTAGGTCATAGGACCCTTCAGAGAGAAGCAAATGATAAGAATTTTCAGGTAAGTTATCAATACCAAGCTAATGTGTTTCTCAATGTCAAATTTCTCATAGGGAAACTTCATTGATAGAAGAAAATAATAGAATTGACTATAAAATCAAATATCTCATGAATATAAAACTTAAATTCGTAATGAAATCCATAACAATAGGTCTGTAGTGTGCCTTATTCTCTGAAGTCATTCATTCTCCCCCTCCTTGAATCATCAAACTTTCCCCACATGTAATATAATCTCTTCTATTAGAGATCCAGCATCTTCTCAACTACTTACCATTCCTGAACAACCCCCAGCCCAACAAGTGATGAATGGACGTTTTGGAGGGTTTATGGGAAATGTAATATTCTTTCTCTGTATCACTGATCAATAAGGGAGAGGTGGAGGTGGGGGGAGAAGTGTGTGTATCTACTTGCTTCTCTGCAATCTCTTCAACAGAAGATAGGAAATTCTACCTGATGTTATACTTCTATAGTGTACTTGCAATATGCATGTACATTAAATTTTGTAGGTGTGCTTTGCTATATTGAAAAACATATTCAAATAATAAATCTCAATAGATGAAAATTACTTTCTTTTCCAACAGTATATAAAAATGCCAGGGCAATCTGCTTTCTATGATCAGACACCAAAGAGCTAAACATTGAGTGATATCCAGCTTTATGAGACACATAAAAATGAAATAAAAATGGGTAAGAAGATAAACACTTAAAGAGATAAACACTGTCAAACAGAAATGATTACAAAGTTTGTAACAATCTGCATTTTTTTATTGTTTTCTGTTTACCTGACTTTCACCACTGTGAATTTCTTTCTGTTCATTTCCTTTCTTTTAATAATGTGTGTTCCCATAATCATTGACATTAAAGTAAAGAATGTGAACCAAGACTCATTCGATATTTATTGGAGAAATAAAAGAAACTGGAAAATGCAAAAATCTTACATTCTGGAATGTTTCACCTAGCTACTTTCCTTTAATAGCTTTGGAAAATTGAGCTCCTTTTTCACAAGGGTACTATTTACCTCTTACCACAGGAAGCCTCCGTATTCAACTTTTTATTTACATACAAAAATGGCAATTTCTTATGGTTTAACCTAATACTCTTTTACATAGCAAAAGGTCTGCAGGTTTCCATAGCACTGGAAGTGTGTATAATCATTTCTTCACGAAATGCATAGAGAAAAATGGCATTATTGTTTCTATTGATATTCCTATTTGAAATTTTATTTTATTAAATTGTATCATATTAATAATGAAAAATGAATGAATATTATTTTTAATCTGGCCTGTCAATGAGGGTGTCATTGGACTAATGTGGCCCCTTTAAGAAATGAAATACATACCCTGCCAATCACTGTGTACAACAGGCACCATCCTACCTTCTTCAAAATTTCCATAGCATAACATGTATGTTAACCTATAGAAGGTTAATACTCAGACCACCTAGTAAAACCCTGAACTTGAGAAGGTTTTGTAGGCAATATGTTGTTCTGTTATTGACAGAACAATTGATTATGCTTATGCTACATTGTGCTCAACAATGTGTTTATACTATGTTAATATGCTTATGTACTTTAATGATGGGGAGAAAAGGTTGATTTAACATTTTTGAGGTAAAAAGGAGACCAGAATGGGAGACTGATTCAACTGCAGTTATATTAGGTAGGGCACTCAATTCAATAGAAAAGGACCTCTGTTACAATTTTTTAAAAATGAGATTTTACTTACATCCATAAGAAATTAAAAAGGTAAATCAAATGTTTTTATAGTATAGTACAATTTCTTCTCTGCTATCCCTAAAGCCATTATTCTTAACAGGATCTTTTGTAACTTTGTTTCTGAGTTTGCCTACTCAATTCAGGGATCAGCTAAATAAACTCCACAAAACAGATTAAATGCATTCTTAAGACACAAAGTCACCACTTCACTTCTGTGTCATACCTTAGTTAAGTTTGTCAAAACACAATAAAGTAACAGTAAAGAAATAAAGATTATATTTTGGGCCACCATGCAAGTATCTAATTATCCTCTCTCATAATTCCTTTTTTTGTAACAAAGATGATACAACATGAATAGCATAAATATATAATAATTGCTGACACTTATCATAGTACTCTTATCATAGATCATCCACTCATTTAAAATATTTTAATAATATTAAGTCATTTAGTGTTCTTAATAATCTGATGGCCTAAACAATATTATTAGGCTCATTTTCAAAATGAGAAAACTAAGATTCAGGGTAAGATGAAGCAAATTTTCAAAAGTCACAGAATCCTAATTCTGGATTGCCCATGAAGCAATCAAGTAGTTTATCTCTCCATGTGTGTGATAGGGCAAAAATTTCCAACCTCTCCCCATAAAATATAGTAG
Source organism: Urocitellus parryii (assembly GCF_045843805.1). Classification (NCBI taxonomy): domain Eukaryota; kingdom Metazoa; phylum Chordata; class Mammalia; order Rodentia; family Sciuridae; genus Urocitellus; species Urocitellus parryii. Next base: position 23,615,875 of record NC_135536.1, on the reverse strand, counting down.
CTCCTAATTCCAGAACCAGTAAATGTTCTCTTATTTGGGGGGGGGGGAGTGTTGCAAATGTGATTACATTAAGGATGTTGACATGGGAAAATCATCCTGCATGATCCAGGAGGGCCCTAAATGCCATCCCACGAGTCCATTATAAAATAGAGGCAGGAGGGAAATTCCACATGAGCAGATGGAGCAGGGTACAATATAAAGATGCAGGCACAGAGGATAAGAGTGATATGTGGAAGATGGAGAACAAAAGGATAATACAAAGGGGATCTTGTGAAAATGGAAGAGAGAACACTAGAGTAGAAGCAGGAGTCCAATATTGGGGAGAAAAGGAGACCAAGGGGGAGAACTGGAGAATAAAGTAGACCAAATTTCACCATGTGCATGTGTGGCTATATCACAATGCATTCCACTTTTATACATAATGGTAATGTACCAATTAATAATTAAATAGATAGAAGGAAGACCAGTAGAGTAGGGGAAAGGGATCAGAGAAGGGAGAGAGAGAAGGAGATAGTGTTAGAGATTGAAATGAAGAAGCTATGTCATGTGAATTTACAAATATGTTAAAATGAACTGCACAATTAGACATAGCTACAATCATAATATAAATAATATATATATATATAACATACATCATTATATATAATATATATTATTATACACATATTTTCTTGCCTGAAGCTCTGTTAGATTTTTCTGACAAATTCTTATGAAATCACAACTACATTACCCCATGATAGGATAGCCAACAGCACTAAGGCTATCCACCCACCCCATTGCTCTCTCTACCAAAATAAAAATAGGGTTCAGCAATGAGAAGCTGTTTTACTGAAGCCAGCTGATGTAGACATGATTAACAATGACACAAGAGACCTGGGAACTCATGGCCAAAGGCTGCATTTGCAGTTGCCAGTAAAACTTCTCAACACGTCACAATCAAAAAGACTTCACCCTTTCTACTTTGTGTGCAGCATTTAGGCAGGGGTTTGTCCCAACTAAGCACTACTGACACCTTGGGTTGGGTAATTCTTTGTTGTGGGAGGCTGTCCTATACAATGTAAAACGTCTAGCAATATCCCTGGTCCTGTTCACTAGATGTCAGTAGTACCACCCCACCCCACACCAGGATATCACAATCAAAAAATAATCTCCAATATTGTCAAATATTCCTGGGAGCATAAAATTACCTAGAGCTGAAAACGCTGCTTTCGAAGAAATATTGATGTTAATTAGTACAATTAACTGGCTGTTGTAAGGTAAGATTATTTTTGAAAACCATGGAACAAAGGTCTCCTATACAATGGTATTGCTTTGAAGAAAACAATAAATTCATAAGACAAGCTAACAAGGAGACCCCCTTCAATACTGGTAGATTTCTTTAAAAAGAGGAATTGAGAGTTTATTTTTAATCTGCCAATTTTGTAGCTGATGTCTAGGCCAAAGGACAGCTTGTCCATGTTCCACATTTCATCAACAGTGTCACCTTTGGTTTCTGGGCATGAGGATTTTAAAGCAATCCTTGATTTACACAGCTTATGCAGATAAGCAGGGCAGGTGTGTATCCCCAGAATCCCATTCATATATGTATCTAGAGCACACAGAGGCTATGCTCCTGGATTAGACACAAGCACTTTCATTAATTTAAGTGGCCAACAGGTACATTTTTAATTTCCTGTATAATTTAAGAGTGAAAATGAGGCAAAAAGGACTTAAAAAAAGGTCAACTGGGACACTTTCCCCGTGTTCATATCCAAAAGGATTTTTTCTTTTCACAACAGATAAAGCTAAGGGATATTGTCATGGGGCTCTCAACTGCCATAAGATAGCATCAACTTTATGAGAAACAGACTTGGAAAGCAGATTTGCAAACCTTTGTTTTCAAAATAGTAGCGAAAGCACAAGTGCACAATTAAAAATAAATCAGTCAGTACGATAAATTTTTGTGAATGTTCATAAAAATGATACCCTCTGAGTGGCTGGAATCCCAAGTTTCTAAGTACATTGCAATTTCTTTTCAAATCATATAGATATTTGAAAAATTTAAATCATACCAGGGGTTACATGATGCTCACTAAATGTCCATCACATATATTTAGGGTCGAAAAATTATGGAACTGTTTTCTGATCTAAATAGTCCTTATGAACCCCAAAGATAGCTTATTTCCCTTGTTACCAAGTGTGGACAAAGCTTAATGGCTAGCTTTTATTTCTGAGACGTCCAGCCAGCAGTTCATTTCTACCCATCTTGCAAAGATAACACATGAACGAACAAATATGGGCATGTGTTTATTGTTATTATTTATTATCAGACATCATCTTACAGGCAAAGTTGTAACCTTCCCATTTCTGGCATGGCAACTACTCCCTTCCAAGGCCAATGACACAAGTTCCACCCCAATTCCTGTACCAGCAAGTCTACAGCTTCTGTTTAGGACCTTTGTCATAATCTTGCAAAAATAAATTCAAGAGGCTGAAAGTAGATGAGGCCAATTCTTCTGCTAGAGATATGCCTTCCTGCCTCTCCTTCTGATTAAGTGTTTTGCTCTTTTGACTGGGGGATTTTCAGTGAGCAAGGGAAGCTACCCTTGAATTGTCATTTGTAAAGAGGGAGCTGACAGTGCTAACAGTTCAAGCACAGTTTGATGGATGAGACTGTCCCAGCCTGAGAGGTTGGAAATCTTTTGTCATTGCAAGGATCAAGCAAGCAGCTTCAGCAGCTAAAAGGCTGGTATCCCCCCCTCCTCCTTCCACCCCACCCAAAAAGTGAGGGAGGAGAGCTCTATGGAAAATAGAAGGCTCAGGTCATTTGAGTTTTGTTGACTCTGCAGATTCAAAGACTTTTGATTTGCAAATGGGAAGATTGGCCACCAGTTCTTCTTTGTGAAGAAAGTGGAATACTGGAGAACACAAGGGCAAGTCTAGGTTTTTTGAGACCTGAAGTGTCTATAATTTGGGAGATCTTCTTAAAAAAGATACATAGTAGGGTTGAAGCTGTGGCTCAGCAGTAGCACACATGCCTGACATGTGTGAGGCACTGGGTTCAATTCTCAGCACCGCATATAAATAAATTAAAAAATAAAGGTCTGTCAACAGCTAAAAAAAAAAAAATTCTAAAAAGATACATAGTTATAAGTACAAAATTTAAGTACAGAAGCATGTAGTTGTTCAGAACGGGAGAAGAAATCATGACAAATTGTAAATTTTAAAATGCCAAAGGATACCAACCACAAAATCCAGAAGAATAGTATAATGTGTTTTAGCTAATTACCTGCTGTATTTTTACATTTTGTGGCTGAATATTCTTTGATTGCTTCTTCATAATACAATAATATTACCAAATAATTTTCTACAAAAGAGAACAAAAGATGATAATATTTTGTGCAAATCTGAAAATAGGAATAAAGTTAGTTCTTCTTATTATTGTTTAAAAAATTTTCTTTCAGCATTATAAGACATTAAAGGCAAGGTACAATTTTAGTGTGGATGTCAAATTTTCTTTCGTATAAGAGCTGTAAGTCTAGACGTTCCAGTGATGAGTGTCTGACTTTAAACATTTCCAACATTATTTTTCCTCCACAAGTACATCTCTTAGTCTTCTGGTCCTATACCTTGCTGTCACAATACCAGGTGATTTGTCACAGAAGATAGTATTCCAAGAAGTTTCCCCATTTCAGGACAGTTAACAATAAGTTAACTACACACAGTGACTACAAGATATAAATTCAATCTTAAAACCCAAACTAAAAGTATTTCTATCAAAATATCTGCAGCTCTCAAATACACAAAAGTATGAATGATCAAAGGTCAAGATATAAAGAAACAGTTTTTTTTTAGTTGACTGTGGTTAAGATAACTTCCTTTTATAAATTGCAAAAACATGACTACATGGGCATATTGCAAGCGAAGGGCCTGAAACTTTGTTTCATTAAGCATCACTGTGAATCTTCCATGGGAAGACCAGTAAAGGCTACATCCCTGTCCAACACCTCTCATCCTGCACTTATTGGTCCCAACATATCTCACAACTCCTTGTACCACTAAGTGCCTGGCAAGAAAGTTATTCATGCAGCTTTTACCAAGAAAAAATTTAACAACAGAATGACTATATTAATTATAAAAGGAAGAAACCATGAAGATTTAAGCACACAATCAACACAGGATCTCAGGAATAGGAAAGGGCAATAACATAGTATTTTAGTCAATTTCATGTTGCTGAAACACCCAACAAGAACAACTTAGAGGAGGAAAAGTTTATCTGGGGCTTATGGTTTCAGAGGTCTCAATCCATACATGGTCGACTCCATTGCTCTGCGCTCCAGGTGAGGCAGTGCATCACAAGGGAAGGGCCCAGTGGAGGAAGGCTGCTTAACTCATGGCTGGGTCAGGAAGCAGAGAGACAGACAGGGGAAAGGGGCTACCGCAAAGATGCACCCAAAGGAAGATGCATGCTACTAGTTACCCACCTCCTCTACCCATGCCATATGGCCCACAGATACCACTGATTCAGTTACAGCTCCCATAATATAATCATTTTGCCTCTGAATATTCCTACATTAACAGAAGATTTGGAGGGTACCTCAGATCCAAACCATAACACAAAGGATGCAGAGTCACTGGAAAAATAGCTACACAAAGAAAACTTAATTCTATATACATTCATTTAAATGCAGGAGTTACATGACCCAAACACTATACTCAGTGATAGAGATGATAAACAACCTGGACTTTTGCCTTTGAGGGGTCCTCATCTCAAGGTTATGTGTGAACTCAAATTAATGTGGAAAAACAAGAAATTGGGTTCCTACTTTAAAAGTAGAAAAAAGCTACAGGAATAAATGGGTGAATACTGAAGTGATCTCTTTGGGAAGAAGAAAAAATACAGGATATGATAAAAGAAACCACAAAGGACAATGTACAGATTTAAATGAATTATAATTAAGCACAATTGTATATACTGTTATCAACCAAATCAAAAGGCAAAAAGCAAACTGGGGAAAATGTCCAATGATATTTATTGCAAATGAAGGGTAAGTATAACTTATATATCCAAAGTATATACTTATCTGTTACTATTATTATTATTATTTTGGAACTGGGGATTGAACCTAGGGATGTTTAACCACAGAGTCACATTCTCAGCTCTTTATTATTATTATTTTATTTAGAGACAGAGTCTTGATGAGTTGCTTAGGATCTCACTGAGTTGCTGATGCTGGCTTTCGACTTGTGATCCTCCTGCCTCAGCATCCTGAGTTACTGGGATTACTGCTACTGTGCTAGACCAGAGTTTTTATTTAAATAGAGAAAAAAATCTACCTAACCTGTAGAAAAACAGACAAGTGACATAAATAGATTGTTCATCAAAGAAAAATATAACCAAAATGAGTATAGGAACATATATTTAGAAATCAAATGAGTGTAAATTTAAGATACATTACTTTTTGATTTTAAAACTATAACAATTTTTTGTTTTAGAAACAAAAATTAGTACTGGTGATAAGTTATGAGAGTTCCTCATTGTTAATGAGATTTTCAATAGGTAAAAATATTGTGGTGGTTTAATAATGGACCCCAAATATATCCAGGTCTAAATAGTTTAAGGGTTTATTTTTTTTCAGTTGTCAATGGACCTTTACTTATTTAGCAAGCACTCTACCACTGAGCTACCACCCCAGATGAAAATGTTAATATACATGAACAAATACTTCTACTTTCAAAACTACCCTAAGAGATAGTTTTTTAATTAGTTATACATAATATTGATGTATATTGTGACATAATCATACAAGTATGGAATAGAATTTACTCCACTTCAGTCCCCTCTCCTTCCCTTCTCCCTTCCCCCTTCCCCCTTCCTTTACTCCACTGATCTTCCTTATATTTATTTATAGGTTTTTAAATTAGTGCATTATACATAAAGGTGAAATTCACTGTGGTATATTCATATATGTGCATAGCAGAGTTCAATCATATCCATCCCACCATTCCTCTCTTGTCCTGACTTCCTTTCTCCCCTCAATCCTCTTCCTCTGCTCCACTCAACTCCCTTCTATTTTCTAGGAATCCCACTCTCTTTCTCCCCCCCCCCCTCCTCATTTTGCTCCAGCTTCTGCATTTGAGAGAAAATATTCAACAATTGATTTTCTGGGTCTGGCTTATTTCACTTAGAGTCATGTTCTTCAGTTCCATTCATTTACTAGCAAATACCATAATTTTATTCTTTTTTAAGGTTGAATAAAACTCCATTGTGTGTGTAATATGTATGTGTGTGTGTTTGTGTATACACATACACACATATGATACATATATATATATATATATATGATATATTTTATTTATCTATTCATCTTTTGACAGCCACCTGGGTAGGTTCCATAACTTGGCTATTGTGAATGTGCTGCTGTAATTATTGACATGGCAGTATCCTTACAGTATGCTGATTTAGTTCTTTTGAATAAGTACCAAGGAGTGGGATATCTGGGTCAGATGGTTGTTCCATTCCTAGTTTTTTGAGGAATTGCCATAGTGCTTTCCAAAGTGGTTATGCTAATTTGCAGTCCCACCAACAATATATGAATGTACCTTTTCCCCATATCCTCTCCAGTATTTATTATTATTTGTATTCCTAATAATTGACATTTTGACTGGACTTACATAAAATCTTACTGTAGTTTTTATTTGCATTTAACTAATTGCTAGGGATGTTGAAATTTTTTTCATACATTTGTTAGCCATTTGTATTTCTTCTTTTGAGAAATGTCTGTTTAGTTTTGCCCATTTATTGATATATATATATATATATATATTAATTTTTTGAGTTATTTCTATATTCTGGACATTGATCCTTTGTCATAGGAGCAACTGGCAAAGATCTCCCATTCTGTAGGCTCTCTCCTCACAGTGTTGTTTCCTTTGCTATGCAAGAGTTTTAGAATCAGATGCTGTCCCACTAATGATTCTTGGTTTTGTCTCTAATGCTTTAGGAAAGTTGTTAAGAAAGTCAGCATAAAAAAAAAAATTAGGAGAAACTATTTGTTTTTTTTTTGTTTTGTTTTTGTATGCGATCAATAAATGGGCCAAGGAACTGAACAGACACTTCTCAGAAGAAGATATACAATCAATCAACAAATATATGAAAAAAATGTTCAACATCTCTAGCAATTAGAGAAATGCAAATCAAAACTACTCTAAGATTTTATCTCACACCAGTCAGAATGGCAGCTATCAAGACAACAATAAATTGTTACAAACAACAATAAGTGTTGGTGAGGATGTGGGGAAAAAGGCACACTCATATATTGCTGGTGGGACTGCAAATTGGTGCAGGCAATATGGAAAGCAGTATGGAGATTCCTTGGAAAACTTGTAATGAAAACCACCATTTGACCCAGCTATCCCTCTCCTTGGTCTATACCCAAAGGACTTAAAAACAGTATACTATAGGGACACAGCCACATCAATGTTTATAGCAGCACAATTCACAAGAGCTAAACTGCTGAACTAACCCAGATGCCCTTTAGTAGATGAATGAATAGGGCAACTTTGGTACACAATGGAACATTACTCAGCATTAAAAGAGAATAAAATCATGGCATTTGCAGGTAAATAGATAAAGTTGGAGAATATAATGCTAAGTGAAGCAAGCCAATTCCAAAAAACCAAAGGCTGAATGTTTTCTTTGATATGAGGATGTTGATTCATAATGGTGATGGAGGGGAGCATGGGAGGAATGGAGGATCTTTAGATAGGGAAAAGGAGAGGGAGGGAAAGGGAGGGGAAAAGGGGATAGGAATGATGGTGGAATGAGTTAAACATCATTACCCTAAGTACATGTATGAAGACACAAATTATGTGAGAATACTTTGTGTACAATCAGTGACTTGAAAAATTGTGCTCTATATGTGTCATATGAAATGAATTGCATTCTGCCATCATGTATAACAAACAAGAATAAATAAATTATTTTAAAAAGAAAAGAAAGTCGGTGCCTGAGCCAATGTGTTGGACTGATGAGCCTGTTTTCTTCTAGAAGTTGCAAAATTTCTGTTCTAATTCCTAGATCTTTGTTCATTTTAAGTTAACTTTTTTGCAAGGTGAAAAATGGGGATCTAGTCTCACTCTTCTTCATATGGATATCCCATTTTTCCAACACCATTTGTTAAAAGGCTATCTTTTCTCCTATGTGTTTTTGGCATCTTTGTCAAGTATATTTATGTGGATTTCTCTCTGTGTCTTCTATTCTGTTTGTCTTCACATCTGTTTTGGAGTCAATACCATGTTGTTTTGTTATTACAGCTCTGTAGTATAATTTGAGATCAGGTATGGAGATGCCTCCTGCCTCATTCTTCTTGATCAGAATGCTTTGGTTGTTCTGGACCTCTTATTCTTCCAAATGAAGTTTAGGACTGTTTTTCTAGTTCTATGAAGGATGTCATTGGTATTTTGATGGGGATTATATTAAATCTGTGTAACACTTTTGGTAGTATGGCATTTTGACAATACTAATTCTGCCTATTCAAGAACATGGTAGGTCTCCCTGTCTTCTAAGGTCTTTTTAAAATGTTTTCTTCAGTCTTCCATAATTTTCATTGTAGGGATCTTTCACCTCCTTGGCTAGTTTTATTTTCAAGGTTTTATTTTTTTTCTTGTGGGAGATATCATTATATATGGAATAGTTTTCCTGATTTCTTTCTCAAAACCTTCATTATTAGAGTATAGAAAAGTGATTGATTTATGTATGTTAATTTTGTATCCTGTCACTTTGCTGAATTTATCATCAGCTCTAGAAGAATTTGACAAAATTCAACACCCATTTATCTTAAAAGCACTGGAAAAACTAGGGATAGAAGAAACTTACCTCAACATTATAAAGGCTACATATGCATGACAAACCCAAAGCCATATGTGTCATATGAAATGAATTGCATTCTGCCATCATGTATAACATCTTAGTGAATGGGAAAAAAACGTTAAAAATATTTCTTTTAAAATCAGGCACAAGACAAGGATGTGCACACTTACTATTTCTATTCAATATAGTTTTTGAAACTCTAGACAGAACAATCAGGCAAGAGAAAATATTAAAGTTATACAAATAAGAAAAGAAGTCAAATTATCTCTGGTGTTGATGACATGCTTCTATATTTACAGACTCAAAAACTCTACCAGAAGATACTAAAAAAAAAAAAAATTTAAAGAGGAAATGCTGTTTATGGTAATATATTTCTAATGGCAAAGTAGTAGAGGCAAACTACATGTTGAACCATGAAGAATATAATTAGGTAAATTATAGTTCATATATAAAGAAATATTTTACACTCAGATTTTTTGAAGGATACTCAATGTCCTAAAACTATGTTTAAAATATAAAGATATTTTAAGTAGAACATAACAATATGTAGGTATGCAAAATCTTATATAATCAAGTTAATCATCTATGCTTTATAATTATGATAAAGGTGGGAAAATACACAAATTTTAATAATTCATAAATTATATTCTCTCATACAGAGGGATATTGTAAAGTTATATCAAAGATTACAAGATACTTGCCCAACATTCATTCTACCCTCCCCCTCTTTCTTAACAACATAACCCAAATTCTACTTGTAGGTACTTCCCATATAAAATACTATGTTTCCCAAACTCCTTTATAGGTAGGTGATCATGAGACTGTATTCTCAAGGAGATAAAAGTAAAATTCTTTTGAGTAGAACTTCTGAGAATATTTAAAGAACAGAAAACTGGTAGGTTTTCATTTTCTCAATCTTCCATTTATGCTTCTATTAGTTGTCACAGTCCCTGTGACACTCCTGAAGATAGACACCACGTAATAAGCTTTGTAGAACAGAGATATGAAAACACCTTGGGTCTTTAATGGCCAGATTTATACCAAACATGCACAGAATGATTTCTTTCTGGATTTCTTTAATATGAAAGAAATGTAAACCTCTCTTTTTTTAAGTCACTAATTTGAGTTCTCTATTATATGCAAACTTAAACTTACTTAAACAGCAATTATTTACAAATTATGTTCAGTGAATATTGGTAAAAAATAAGTAATTAAGGCAAACCCTCCTCTTGAAAACAAGTAGAAAAGTTAGACATTAATTTTTAAAAGATTACTTGAAGCTATGAGCAATAAGAAGGCAGCAAGAAATCACAGGGTAAAGATTTAGGACAAAAGGACCCAGAGAGACAGATCCAGGGCCACTTTGATTATAAGATTGTTGATAGATTCTAGAAGGGCAGCTGAAAGGCTCAAAGCCTAAGTAGAGCTTTTAAAAAACTTTGAGGATAAAGGGATAAAAATTTGAAATCTAAGACCCCAGTGCTTTATATGGGGATCAGAAAAAGCTAAACTGTAGAAGCAAGAAAAAAGTCAGAAATATACCAACCCTCAAAGGAAATGAACATAAAATTCCAACAATTTCAAATCCTGAAATTAGATTAAGGTTAGCCTATATAGTTTACGTCCCTAGCCACTTTCCAGAAGCAAATGTAAAGCTTTGCTGAAGAAAAATAGCATTATCTTAGTTGACAAATTATTTCCATAGTTATTGCTTATACACTGTGACTGATATTCAATCAAAAGTGGAACAAAAAAGAAACAAAAAATTCTGATGAAACAGAGGGAGGGAGATGGAGAGGAAGAGGAATGGAGAGAGAAAGAGGCGGGGGAGAGAGGGAGAGAAGTCAATAGAAACAGAACAATCAGATATCCAGAAAATGGAATTATCAAAAATAAATATTGACTCACGTAACCAGAAAATGAGTTTATTAAAAACTAAGCTGAATATATACAAGAAAATAAACTTCAAGATTTGAAATATTTGCCTTCCCCAAAAGCCTTCTAGAAATTGTAAAAGAAGTGAATAAAACCCAAATTCCACAAAGCAAGAATACAATGATGAAGTTAAGAATTCAATGGATAAAATTAAGAATAAGTTAAAACTGTAAAATATTATTTTACAGAAATAAACACATTGGTCTCTTCCCCTAGACTCTAGCACTAAAACCCTTAAAACACCTCAAATCCTTAGAATTTCCTGAGTTATAGAGTTGTAGTAGAATCTTTTGCTCTTGTGTTAATTTCTGCCCCAGTTCCTGAGAGTATTCCTAAGGCCTGTAGTCAAGGGTGGCAGGACAACCTTTTCTTCTGACATTTAAACTTTGACCTCAGTTCCTGACACAAAACTCTTAAATACCTTGGAATTTCCTGGGTGATAAGAGCAAGTGTTGTCCTACTGAGATGACTCAGAGGTTGCAGGTCACTGTCTACCATTTTTCACAACAAAAAGTCGGGAAGGTCTCCTGCAGCGGGGCATTCAACCCATGGGATATAGCATAGTGTCAGAATTGAATTAAACTAGAAGACACTCAAATAGTGTCTTCCGGATAATCTGGTATAATTGATGAATTGGTTGCTAGTGGAGAGAAATTCTTACACATTTTGTTGATCAGAGGTTGGAGAAATATTCTGTACTGAGTAGTAGGACATAAGAATAGGTTAAAAAAAAATCCTTTGTGCAACATTTGACTCAGCTATCCCACTCCTCAGTTTATACCCAAAGGACTAAAGATTAGCACACTACAGTAACATAGTCACATCAATGTTTATGGAAGCTCAATTCACAATATCTCAACTGTGGAACAACCTAGATGCCCATGGATAGATAAATGGATAAAGAACCTGTGACATACACACATTAAAAGAGAACAAAATTATGGCATTTGTAGGTAAATGGATGAAGTTAGAGAATGTCATGCTAAGTGAAGTAAGCCAGTCCCAAAAAACCAAAGGCCAAATGTTTTCTCTGATTAATTAGTGGAAGCTGATCCATAATGGTGGGGGGCGGGGGAGAGGAAAGAATGGAGGAACTTTGGATTGTCCACAAGGGAAGTCGGGGAGGAAAGCCAGCATGGGGCAGGAAAGATGGTGGAATGAGATGGACATCATTACCATAGCTACATATATGTTTGCATGAATGGTACAACTTTACCTAGTGTATTACCAGAGAATTGAAATGTTGTGCTGTATTTGTGTACAATGAATTGAAATGCATTCTGCTGTCATGTATAACTAAGTAGAACAAATCTCAAAAATTCTTTGTGGATTATTTTGTCATGTGTATTTTTGTTTTGTTTTTGGTTTTTGGTTTGTTTTGTTTCAGTTTAGTTTTTGTTTTAAATATTCCAGAGCAGTCAGAGATAATTCATGAAGTGGAAGGCAAATGGGCTGAAGGATAATGTTCAGAATAAAGTACACATTTTCAAAAGCATTAAAAATAGACAAATAAGCAAAAAAGAATAGAGAGAGAGAGAGAGAATTAGGTGATACATGAAAAAAGCCTAACATATCTTGTGGACTCTAGAATCAGAAGAGAAATAGAAATAAAGATATAAGAATATTACAAAGCTCATGAAAATATCATAATTTATAAACTCCAGCAGCATATTTCAAAAGAAAAATAACTTTTGACTCTGTTTAAGACAGAGTAATAGAAAACAGATTTTTAAAAATTTTTAATTTGTTATATATGACAACAGAATGCATTACAATTTATATTACATGCACAATTTTTCATATCTCTGGTTGTACACAAAATAGAGATACATCCTTTGTGTCTTTATACATGTACTTAGGGTAATGATGACCATTGCATCCCACCACCTTTTCTATCCCTATACCTCCTTCCTTCCCCTCCCTCCCTCCCTCCCCTTTTCCTTTTGCCCTATCTTGAGTTCATTTAATCCTCCCACTCCCCCACCCCTCCACCCTAACCCCCCCATCCTCCACCCAGCGGCAGCATATTACGAATCAGCATCCTTAAATCAGAGAAATCTTTCGGCATTTGGGTTTTGGGGATTGGCTAATTTCACTTAGCATTATATTCTCCAGCTCCAACCATTTACCTGCAAATGCCATTTTATTCTCTTTTAATGCTGAATTATTCCATTGTGTATGTATACCACATTTTCTTTATCCATTCACCTACTAAAGGGCATCTAGGTTGGTTCCACAGTTTAGCTATTGTGAATTGTGCTGCTATAAATATTGATGTGGCTGTGTCTCTGTAGTATACTGTTGTAAGTCCTTTGGGTATAGACTGAGGAGTGGGATAGCTGGGTCAAATGGTGGTTCCATTCTCAGTTTTCCAAGGATTCTACATACTGCTTTCTATATTGCCTGCACCAATTTGCAGTCCCACCACAATGTATGAGTGTGCCTTTTCCCCAACTTTCTCGCCAACACTTATTGTTGCTTGTATTCTTGATACCTGCCATTCTGACAGGAGTGAGATGAAATCTTCCAGTAGTTTTGATTTGCATTTCTGTAATTGCTAGAGATGTTGAACATTCTTTCAAATACTTGTTGATTGATTGTATATCTTCTGAGAAATGTCTGTTCAGTCATTTGGCCCATTTATTGACTGGGTTATTTGGGGTTTTTTGGTGTTAAGATTTTTGAGTTCTTTAAATATTCAAGAGATTAGTAATCTATCTGATGTGCATGTGGTAAGAATTTTTTCTAAATTAGTAGGCTCTCTATTCACCTCACTGATTGTTTCTTTTGCTGATAAGAAGCTTTATAGTTTGGATCTCATTTATTGATTCTTGATATTAATTCTTATGCTATGGGAATCTTATTAAAGAAGTTGGGGCCTAATCTGACATGATGAAGATTTGGACCTACTTTTTCTTCTAATAGATGCAGTGTCTCTGGTTTAATTCCTTAGGTCAATGATCCACTCTTGGCTGAGTTTTGAGAGTTGAGAGATAGGAGTTTAATTTTATTTTGTTGCATATGGATTTCCAATTTTCCTAGCACCATTTGTTGAAGAGGCTATCTTTTCTCCAATGTACATTTTTGGTGCCTTTGTCAAATATAAGATAACTGTAATTATGTGGGTTAGTTTCTGTGTTCTCTATTGTGTACCATTGGTCTACAAGTCTGTTTTGGTGCCAATATCATGCTGCTTTTGTTACTATTGCTCTGTAGTATAGTTTAAGGTCTGGTATAGTGATGCCACCTGCTTCACTCTTCTTGCTAAGGATTGCTTTAGCTATTCTGGGTCTCTTATTATTTTTCCAGATGAATTTCATGATTGCTTTTTCTATTTCTATGAGGAATGTCATTGGGATTTTGATTGGAATTGCATTAAATCTGCATAGTGATTTTGGTAGTATGATCATTTTGACAATATTAAGTCTGCCTATCCAAGAGAAAAGTAGGTATTTCCATCTTCTAAGGTCTTCTTTAATTCTTTCTTTAGTTTTCTGTAGTTTCCATTGTAGAAGTCTTTTGCCTCTTTCATTAAGTTGATTCTCAAGTATTTTATTTATTTATTTATTTTGATGCTACTGTAGATGGGGTAGTTTTCCTCATTTCCCTTTCAGAGGATTTGTCACTGATATACAGAAATGTCTTTGATTCATTGGTGTTGATTTTGTATCCTGATACTTTTCTGAATTCAATTACAAGTTCTAGAAGTTTTCTGGTGGAATTTTTTGGGTTTTCTAGGTATAGATCCATATTGTCAACAAATAGTGCTAATTTGAGTACTTCTTTTCCTATCCATATCCCTTTAATTTCTTTCATCTGTCTAACTGCTCTGGCCAGTGTTTCAAAAACTATGTTAAATAGAAGTGGTGAAAGAAGGCATCCCTGTCTTGTTCCAGTTTTTGGAGGGAATGCCTTCAATTTTTCTCCACTTAGAATGATGTTGGCCTGGGGCTTCGCATAGATACCTTTTATGATGTTGAGAGATGTTCCTGTTATCTCGAGTTTTTCTAGTATTTTGAACATGAAGGGTGCTGTATTTTGTCAAATGCTTTTTCTGCATATATTGTGATGATCATATGGTTCTTATCTTTAAGTCTATTGATGTGATGAATTACATTTATTGATTTCCATACATTGAACCAACCTTGAATCCCTGGAATGAACCACACTTGATTGTGGTGTACTATCTTTTTGATATGATTTTTGTATTCGATTTGTCTGAATTTTATTGAGAATTTTTGCATCTATGTTCAGTAGAGATATTGGTCTGAAGTTTTCTTTTTTTGATGTGTCTTTGCCTGGTTTTTGTTTCAGGGTGATATTGGCCTCATAGAATGAGTTTTAAAGTGCTCCATCTTTTTCTATATCCTGAAATAAATTGAAGAGTATTGGTACTAGTTCTTCTTTAAAGGTCTTGTAGAACTCAGCTGTGTATCCATCTACTCTTAGGCTTTTCTTGGTTGGTAGGCTTCTGATGGCATCTTTTATTTCATCACTTGAAATTGATCTGTTTAAATAGTGTATATCATCCTGATTCAAATTGGGCAAATCATATGACTCTAGAAATTTGTCAATGCCTTTGGTATTTTCTATTTTATTGGAGTACAAGTTTTCAAAGTAATTTCTAATTACCTTCTGTATTTCTATATTGTTTGTTGTGATTTTCCTTTTTCATCATGTATGTTGTTAGTAATTTTGAGTTTTCGCTCTCCTTCTCTTTGTTAGCATGGCTAAGGGTCTGTCAATTTTATTTATTTTTTTCGAAGAACCAACTTTCTGTTGTGTCAATTTTTTCAATTATTTCACCTCTGATTTTAATTATTTCCTGTCTTCTACTGCTTTTGGTGTTGATTTATTCTTCTTTATCTAGGTCTTTGAGATGTAGTGTTAGGTCATTTATTTGTTGACTTTTTCTTCTTTGAAGGAATGAACTCCATGCAATGAACTTTCCTCTTAGAACTACCTTTATAGTGTCCCAGAGATTTTAATATGTTGTATCTGTCCTCATTCACATCTAAAAAATTTTTTAATCTCCTCCTTTATGTCTTCTGCAACCCATTTTTCATTCAGTCGCATATTACTTAGTCTCCAGGTGTTGGTGTAGCTTTTATTTCTAATTTTATCATTGATTTCTAATTTCATTCCATTATGATCTGAAAGAATGCAGGGTAGTATCTCTACTTTTTTATATTTGCTAAGAGTTGTTTTGTGGCATAATATATGGTCTATTTTAGAGAAGGATTCATGTGCTGCTGAGAAGAAAGTGTATTCACTCGTTAAAGGATGAAATATTGTATGTATGTCAGCTAAGTCTAAGTTATTGATTGTATTATTTAGTTCTATAATTTCTATGTTCACTTTTTGTTTGGAGATTTATCCAGTGGTGAAAGAGGTGTGTTGAAGTCACCCCCAAATTATTGTGTTGTGGTCTATTTGACTCTTGAACTTGAGAAGAGTTTGTTTGATGAACGTAGATGCTCCATTGTTTGGGGCATATATATTTATAATTGTTAAGTCTTGTTGGTGTATGGTTCCTTTGAACTGTATGTAGTGTCCTTTTTTATCCCTTTTGATTGAATTTAGCTTGAAGTCTACTTTTTTTGATATGAGGATGGAAACCCTTGCTTGCTTCCACAGTCCAGGTGAGTGGTATGATTTTTCCCAACTTTCACATTCAGTCTGTGGATATCTTTTCCTATGAGATGAGTCTCTTGGAAGCAGCATATTGTTGGGTCTTTTTTAAAATTTGATCCAACCTGCTAGTCTAGGTCTTTTGATTGGTGAGGTTAGGCCATTAATATTCAGGGTTATTATAGAGACATGATTTGTATTCCCAGCCATTTTTGTTTATTTTTGGTATTTAACTTTACTTGGTTTCTCTTCTGATTAGATTTTCCCTTAGTGTAATACCTCCCTCTGCTGATTTTCATCATTGTTTTTTATTTCCTCTTCGTGGAATATTTTGGTGAGAATGTTCTGTAGTGCAGGCTTTCTAGATGTAAATTCTTTTTAACTTTTTTTTTTATCACAGAAGGTTTTTATTTTATCATAAAATCTAAAGCTTAATTTTTCTGGATATAAGATTCTTGGTATATGTTGTTCAGAGGTTGGTATTCATTGTTCCATAATCTCCTGGCTTTGAGAGTTTGGGTTGAAAATTCTGCTGATATGAATTGGTATTTTCATTACAATGTGTAGATCTGTTGGTGTAGATCTGTTCTAATTTTGTACATTTGGTGTCCTGTAAGCATCTTATATTTGGTTTTGCAATTCATTCTTCATGTTTGGGAAGTTTTCTGATATTATCTCATTGAAGAGATTGTGCATTCATTTGGTTTGAAACCCTGTACCTTCCTCTCTCCCAATAACTCTTAGAATTGGTCTTTTGATGCTGTCCCATAATTCTTGGATGTTCTGTTCATGGTTTCTTACCATAATCACTGTATGGTCAACTTTATTTTCCAGATTGTATACTTTGTCTTCATTAACTGACATTCTTTCTTCCAAGTGATCTAGTCTGTAGGTTATGCTCTCTATTGAGTTTTTAATTTGTTTATTGTTTCCTTTATTTCAAGGATTTCTGACTGTTTTATTTTTTCAGAGTCTCTATCTCTTTATTAAAGTAATCTTTTTCTACTTGTATTTGCTCTCTTATCTCTTTTTTGGAGTGGCCAATTGTTGCCTGTATTTGCTCATTTATGTCATTCTTTAATTGAAAGATCATTTTAGTTATGAACCTTCTGAACTCCTTCTCTGACATTTCATCAACTTTGCTGTCCATGGGTTCTGTTATTGAAGTATCCTGGTTTGTTTGGGGCAATTTCCTCCCTTGTTTTTTCATGTTGTCTATGTGTTTTCCTTTCTTGCAGTGTGGATCTGAGATATTACAGTTTCTACCCTATATTCTTGTAGTACCCGTGCAGATTGTCTGTACCTCACCTTGATGTTGGGCTGCCAGATACTGCTGGTGTCCCTCAATGTATGCTACGGCAACTAAAGGTGGTG
The DNA here is from genome assembly GCF_045843805.1 of Urocitellus parryii. Classification (NCBI taxonomy): domain Eukaryota; kingdom Metazoa; phylum Chordata; class Mammalia; order Rodentia; family Sciuridae; genus Urocitellus; species Urocitellus parryii. The sequence goes on along the minus strand of NC_135536.1, from coordinate 23,598,084 downwards.
GTGGCAATAGCAGAGGTAACTCGAGATAATCATGAAGGTGCCCTGAGATGGATACAATGTCTTACAGAGATCAGACTGAAAGGGTGGGTCTTACACTGTCTTTGGGATGCCTGCTCCAAGATGCAGCTGCTTCTAAGCCCTGTCTATTGTCAAAAAGGTAGGGGCTACCGCTAGGGGAAGGCAATGACGATGTCTGCAGTGTTCCAAGATGGAAGTAGGTTAAGCTTGAACTCACAGGTTGTGGAGGGGGTGGCAAACTCGGACCTATCCTGGGCCTGGGTCCCTGAGCAGGTCTGTGGGCGGATCTGGGCCAGACCTGAGCTCCCCCAGTAGTCTGCTGGTTGGAAGAGGTGATCCTGTGCTGGAGCCTGAGCTCCAGGGGGTGTCTGCCGGTGGCGGGATGGACCCGGGCCTACTGTGGGCCTGGGTCCCGTGAAAGTCAATGTGGGTGGATCTGGGCCAGGCCTCAAAACCAGATTTATTAGTGCATTATGTTATAGTTTAGACATGAGGTGCTTGGGATCTTTATAGATCTTTATAGACTAACAATAATTGTTTAAGTCTCTTTCTCCTTTCTTTCTGTGAGCCTCTCTAGAGAGATGATGATAGATAGATAATCAGTGTCTTTCAATTGTCAAACTTTTTTTACTCATTCATTTTTTTCTCTTTATGTTTGATGTTATGGTTTGGATGTGAGGTGCCCCCCAAAAGCTCATGTGTGAGACAATGCAGGAAGGTTCTGAGTAGAAATGACTGGGTTATGAGAGTCTTTACTGGTCATCATGTGAGCTGATTCCCTCTGACACATTCTTCTGCTAGCTGTAGGTTTGGTTGTATAGATTCCAAGTGGTTATGCTATCTCTGCTAAAAGCTATTTTGATTTCTCTTTCCTTAAGCATGTGTGTCTTCGTGTCTTTAAGAAGCTCAAAATTCATCAGTTAGCTCTCAAAGAGGACGATGGCAACCAGTCTCTGCTCATCTCTTCAGTCTCTAGAAATTAACTGCTCTAGACCTTTGCAAATTCATAAATTTCTTGTGTGTGTGTGTGTGTATCTAAGGAGTACATGGATGTGTGTGTGTATGAATTATATATATTTATATTTTATTCATAAATATATATTTTATATATGCTTGTTCTTAAGTATTATGTATAATATATAAATATACATATTTATATAAATTTTTCATTCCAGATTTTTAGTTGTTATAGAAGAAGCAATGTTCTGCCACTACTTTGTATATTGTTTAGGAAAATAAAAGCTTCTGTAACTATAAACTAAATTGAATTTTCTATTAAAAATTTTCCTTTCAGGGATCTCATGAAAATCAAAGGGACCAGGGGGAGGGAGGAGGAGAGAGAAAGGAGAAATACTGGGGAATGATATTGACCAAATTATATTGTTATATTGTATTCCTGTATAACCAACTATGTAACAACAAATCCCACCATTATGTACAACTTTAATGCATCAGTAAAAAACATTAAAAACCATATTCCTTTCAGAAAACTTTATGATTGTGTAGATAAATTACAGCACATACCTGAGGTAGCAGTAACTTCAACTTATACAAACTTTTCCAGATTTCCAACTCACTTATTTTGGAGTCTCATCACTTTGATAACTAACTTTATGAGATAACAAATTCTAGTACATTTTGTCTCTTGATTATAAATGGTAACAAAATCTAATTATTTTGAAATAAATACCAGCAATGTGTTAAAGAATATTAATATTGATTTTGATGTATTAAATAATAATACATCATAATACATCAAATAATAATACATCAAAATCAATTGGGCTTATTTCAGTAAGGTGGGGTCTAACATTTGAAAACTTAACATCCCACATTATTTAAATAAAGAAGCAAAATTATGTTTCTCAATATATTCAGTGATAACATTTTATAAAATTCAAAATCTAAATCAAAGCTCATTGCAGACTAATCTGATAAAAGTTATCCAAAACTACACTATATAATAATGACATGTTTAAAGTTCAATCTCTGCTATCAGTAACAAAAATGGATTCCTATTACTATTAATTTAATACAAATGTATAAGAAGTAATAGGAAGAAATAAAAATTGATACTATTGGGCTGGAGATATAGCTCATTTGGTAGAGTGCTTGTCTTGCATGCACAAGTCCCTGGGTTCAATCCCCAGCACCACACACACCAAAAAAAAATTGATATGATTTTGTACCCAGAAAATAAAAAAGAACCTTCAGATTAGAAATAAGATCAATATGCAAAAATCAATAGTATTTTTTAAACATCAAGAAATTAAAAATAAAACTCTAAATGATATCTGCAATAACACACCATATTTCTAAGAATCAGACTAAAAAATATGTAAAGCATCTCTGAACAGAATATAAAACATTATAGAAAGAAATAAGGATTATCCAAGCCATGGACTGGCTAAGTTTTTCTGTAAGTATCAGATAAGAAATATTTTAGCCTTGGCAGGATGGTTGGTCTCCATCACAACTACCCAAATCTGCATTATAATGCCCACACAGAAATAGGCAATATATAAACAAATAGATTGGACTGTCTTTCAGGAAAAATTTGTTTTCAAAAACAGGCAGAGGATTGTATTCAGCCCAGGGGCTATAGTTTGATGACCCCTGAGCTAAATAATTAGAGCAATATAATGTATTAGTTACATAATTAAAAATAATTGAGATATAAATTCTTCTTAAATTGATCCTTTCATTCGAAGCCTTCAAAATTAAAATTCAGGAGGTGTTTGTGGTTTGTGTTTTGTTTTTATTTTTGTTGACACAAACAAGTTAATTCTAACATGCAATAAAAATTCAAAGGGCAGAAATTTTCCAAGACAATCTTGAAAAACAACAACAAAAAAATTAAAGGCCTAACCTATATCAAGAGTTATTTTAAAACTCCAGTAATTAGGAGAACATGGTCTTGTCAACAGAATAGATACCTAGACAAACAACATAAAAGATGGTATGTGTGTATGTGTGTGCATGTGTGCATATGTGATTCATGGCAAAGGTGGAACTGTAATCTAGATATTTTGTAAAAGAAAAAATTCCTGATGTACACAAAAATCAATTATATGTATACTGTAAATCTAAACATGGAAGACAAAATAATGAAGCTCCCATAAGAAATGATAGAAGAATATCTTTAATACTTTGAGTTAGGCAAATATTCTTAACCAGGATACATTGAGCACTCACACTGAGGGGGACAGACACTGTGATTTAAAATTTTTAATTATTAAAAGATATTTTGAGTGTGAAGATATTTTCAAAGATTTAGACACTACATCAAAGAAGAGCTCCAGGTGAAACAATGCTTAGCTTTGTGACATATCAGGATAATTTAAATTAAAAGCACCGAAAGATATCAATACCAGAATTGGCTAGAATAAAAAGACTGTTAGCACCCAATGTTGGTCAGACATTATAGTACATGCTAAAGTGAAAACACACATGTCTATTAACCAACTCCCTATTTAGGTATATCTCAAAGAGGAATATACACACACATACAAAATAATGTTCAGAACAGTGCTATTCCTATTAGCCCCAACATGGGGGAAAAATCCAATGCGGATCAGTATTAGAATAGGTAAATGAATTTCAGGATATTCACTCAATATAATATTATCATTAATAGAAATAAACAAACTACTTTCCTATATCATAAGCTACTGTCAATATAATGTAGACACATCTCACAAACATAATGTAGAATTTGCTAGATACAAAAGGACACATATTATATTGTTTCACTTACATACATTTTTTAGAAGCAAGCAAAATAAAACCAGAATCTCCTGAGTCAGGATAGAAAGAGATGGAAGAAAAGGTGGTCGTAGAGAGGCAGGGAGGATCATCTGAGTGTTTACAGCAACCTATCTTTCAACATGGGTGACAGGTACATTGATGCTTATTTTTGTGGTAATTCTTTTAACTATATATATTCACATTATGTTAAAACTTTGGTTTGTGCAGATAAGTGGGTAGTGATTGTGTTTCTTTCTGCAATGCTCAGAACAGTGACCAAGTTCAAATGCCAGTAGACAAAATGAAAATGAAATTCTTTCATTCTGAGTAGATTGGAGAGAAGTCTTCCTTGTTGAACCTCTCCTTTCAAAATTTTGTATTAACTATTGAAACAAACACACATTAACCTTATGCATGGATTTGAAATAAATGTTTGATTAATCAAATAAGTGCAAACTTACTGAAGATACAGATCTAAGAAGAAAAGTTAATATATCAATCATCAAAATCAGGGCCCCCCAAAATCTCAACAGTGTAACAGACTCCCAAGATACAACATTATGAATAAAGTCTCAAATGTAGTTCAGAAAAACACAGGATAGGATGAGAAAATAATTATTAAATAGACCTGTATGTGAATAAGACTTAAAGGTTTGGGGCTGGGAATATAGCTCAGTTGGTAGAGTGCTTACCTTGCATGCACAAGGACCTAGGTTCAATCCCCAACACAACCACACACACAAACAAGAAGACTTAAAGGTTAGAAGTGATATGAAGCCCAGCACAAATTAATGTGGTGTACAAGGCAACAAAAACCAGGTAATTTTAGGCTCTATCAATAAATTCAGTGTTCTAAACAAGCAACTTAATAGTCCTATCAGACATTTCACTGGCCAGAACAAAGTGGAATATTATGCTCACTTCTGGCTTCATGTACAGGAAAAGGCAGTCAGAATCAGGTGAGGTGTCTAGAAATCATGATTTAAGGATAGTTGATTGTTACGGGAAAAACAAAATCTAAAGGGAGACAAGTCAACTATCTTTGAGTACTGAAAAGGTCATCATGTGCAAAAGGGATTCAGCACTTATTCTTTATTTGGACTATGAAACTTTATAGTCCAAATAAAGAATAAGTGCTGAATACTTACTGTAAAGAAATAAGGTAGACCTGTGGAAAGTTAGAAAGGTTTATAATGTGGGAACTACCCGTCACTGATACTTGTTTACTGCTAAGTTAAAATTTATGAAGGTGATACTTTAAATGTGTTTCAACCATTTAAACAATATTAATAACCACCAAAGTTAAGAAATAAAATGGGATTTTAGAAGTTCCTTTAAGATAAGAATAGCATGAATTCCTATACTTTTATGCCCATGTACATTTTCCTAAATAACATTTTGTATGATATTAAACTTTATATGAGTTATTCATGCCACATATAGTATTGTTTCATGTTTTCTTTTTCCCTCAAAACATGAAGTTTCATGATTCATCCATGCTGACCTGACACATGGGAGATTGTTCATTTATTATTATTTGTATGTGTGTGTGTAGTGCTGGGGATCGAACCCAGGGCCTTGTGCATGCAAGGCAAGTCCCCAGCCCTCATTTATTTTTACTACTGTATAATATTCTATTTCTACAGATATATCACAATGTATCAATTCAATGATGCACATTGAATTATATTTCCAGTCACATAAAGTACTTGGATATGTTTCCCGATGCACAGAAAAAGAGTTACCTGGTGTTATAAAACAAGTTCAATTTCACTAGGAAACATCAAACAGTTCTAAAATGTCTCTGTCAATTTACCTCCCCATCAGCTTTGGATGAGAGTTTCCATTGCTTCCCATTATTGCCCTTCACCAATATTTTCAGACTTTTGAGGCTTCCTGCATGGTATTGTGAAATGTAACTATTGTGAATTTCACCTGTTATTCTCTGACTATAAATTACATACATAGTTGAGTGGATTTCATGTTTCTTTAACTGTTAATGCTTCATTTCTTTGAAAGACCTTATTTTCCCACTTATCTACTTTTTCATATTGGTATCCAGATACTAGTTGTTTTGAGGTTGTGTTTTATAATGATCTTCCTCTGGATTTTTTTGTGTTCTTTTTATGGAAGCTTTAATGTTAAATTAACATCTTTCAATGTTAATTTAGTAGCATGGATCACTCTTTTCCTTTATGGTTTACCTTGATATAACCATTTAGAGAATTCCTTTTCTTTTTTTAAATATATACTTTTTAGTTGTAGGTGGACACAATACCTTTATTTTACCTTTATGTGGTGCCAAGGATCGAACCCAGTGCCTCACATGTGCCAGGTAAGAACATCTACCACTGAGCCCCAACCCCAGCCCCATGAATTCCTTTTCTTAATAATGTTATTGTTTATGGTCTCCTAAAGTTTTCTCTAGTTTTAGCTTCAATATTTTCTTTATTCCACCTCAACATGATGGTTTTTTATGATGCAAGGTAAATTCATTTCATCTTATCTTTTTCAAACAATAATCACTGACATAAAGGAGCACATTGAATATTTTTTTTATTGTTGGTCGTTCAAAACATTACATAGTTCTTAATACATCATATTTCACAATTTGATTCAAGTGGGTTATGAACTCCCAATTATACCCCATATACAGATTGCTGAATCACATCAGTTACCCTTCCATTGATTGACAAATTTTTTTCATGTGTGCATAAGGTTATGTGTCCTTTCTGTTCTGCCAGTCAGTCTATCAGGGTATATACGTCGTATTTTATTTGTTTCAGATTTTTTAATTGGACATGTGGCTGAGCATGATGTACACACACACATTTTTCCCTCTAGGACAGTGGGATCAATTGTAGTTTCTTGGATATTTGCAGTAGCTATATCCATTTTACAACCAGCTTACCAAGTTCCATAAAAACAAAACCAGGCAATACAAGAAATATTTTATAGGGATTTTGTAGAGGATTCTTTACAACCTATTGACTTAGGGGAAAACTGACAACTTTATACCACTGAGTCTTCCCATCCAAAAACGTTATTTATGTGTTTTTGTTTGGTCGCTTTTACTGTTTTACAATAGCCTTCATTTATTTTTTTAGTTACAGAAATGTTAAATACCCTTTGTTAGATTTATTCGCTTTCATATCTTTTGTTTTTGTTGTTTTTAAGGAGGCACTTATATCGAATTCCTCTTGTGCATCCTTTCATAGCCTCTGCTGCTGTGATCTTTCCTGAACAAATGTGTCCAACATCGTTACATGCAATTTACAGCATGGTGCCTTTGTTCATGTGTCCTATCGGCCAGCACCTACCCCTGAGCCTCTCCAACACAACAGTAGGCAACATTATGGAAACTCGTCTGCTTCTGTGTGCAGCCTAGAGGTGCAAGGGAGTTAGCTCTTACAGGCCCATCTTGGTGCTCTGAGGGAAGGAGCATGTGGATAAATGCTAAGACCCTTAGGAGGTCTTCTGGCCAGATTAATAACACAGACTTCTCTTGGTTTTCTTTTCTTTCCCACTTATTTCTTCACCCCTCACAACTGCTACTTAAGATCACATCCTCAAATTGTCTAACTGTACAACAGCCCTCCTTTGAGCCTCTGCTTCTGATAGAACTCAAGCTAAGACTATATTTTCTAATTACATTTTCTTCTTCTGATTGATGTACAAAGATGCAATTGATATTTGCAATATCAACATCAATTCTATTTGAGTGCCACGTGATAGGTGTTTTATATATACTATCCATTATAATTCTCGCAGACCTTAACATATCATTATGTTATTATATGGATAATAAAGTGTAGTATACTAACTTTTTATTTGGCAGTGCTGATAAATTCATATTAATTGTGAAAAAAAATTATACAAAATCTTTAGAATTTTCTATGTAGAGAATCCTTGACTTTATCCTGATATAATAGGAATTACTTTCAACATTTCTCATTTAAATAGGATTCTTTCTATAGGATTTTTATGGATCCTACATTTAATAAAGGAAAGTTTCTTTTATTCCCATTTGTTAGAGATTTTAATTTTAAATGGATATTCTTTGCCATCAAATTCTTTTTGACATTTGATTACTTACTTATTAATTTGACATGTCTTCTTTAATCTGTTAATGCAATAATTTATTTAATCAGTATTAGACTATCACTGAAATAAACTCATCTTGCTCATGATTACCATTTTCATATACCACTTGATTTCCTTTGCTAATAATTTGTATCCATATTTAATAGTGGAATTGCTTACCTTTTTTTGCCTAGTAATTTTGATAGTCTTGGCTGGTACTCAGTATCATGGAAATAGTCTCATTAGATAAGCTGTAGAGTGATCTTTTTGTTCTCTTGAAGAGCATGTATAAGTGAAGAATTATCTTTTTCTTGAAAATTTAATAGAATTGCTCATGAAATCCATTTGAGTTCATTGCATTTTCATGGAAGGATTGTGGAACTCTAATTCAAACTTTTCAATGACTACATAGTCAAACACAGCGTTGGTTCTTAAGTTGGTTTCAGAAGTTGTATTTTCCTAATGTTATTTAGTCCACCCAGGTTTTAAAACATTTCGGTGTTTTAAATGCCTTCTTATTTGCATACCTCCTGTCACCCTTTTTTATTTCTAAAGCTTGTTTCTAATTTCCATCATTATTCTTTCATTTTTTTTAATCAGTCTTGTCAGATGTCTAACTTATTAACATTCTCCAAGAAACAACCTCTGGTCTTCTTGATTTTTGCGATTGCTCCTCATTTTGTATGCTATTCATTTCTGTCCTTATTTTGTTCTTTCCACTTTTTAAAGATTATTTTACTGTTTTAGGTTTTTCACATTGAATGCTATGATGCTTGTCTCATTATTATTTTTTCAGTTTTCCCCCATTCGGTATGATGTTAAGTTTCAATTTGTCATTATAGCCTTTATCATGTTGAGGTAAGTACTTCTATCCCTAGTTTTCAGAATTGTTGTGTTTTTTTTTTTCATAAAATTATGACAATTCTTCAAAGACTTTTTCTTTGTCCATGGAGATGATCATGTGATTGTTGGTCCTCTTTATGTGGTAGATGCATTATGTTAGATGATTTTTCTATATCAAACCATTCTTGCATCCCTGGAATGAAATCACCTTGATCATGGTGTATGATCTTCTTAATAAATTGTTGAATTTGATTTGCTAATGTTTCATTAAGGATTTTTGCATCTTTGTTCACCAAGAATATTGGTTTTACTATGGAAAGTAGTATGGAGATTCCTCAGAAAACTCAGAATGGAACCACCATTTGACTCCACTATCCCACTCCTCGGTTTATACCCTAAGGACTTAAAATCAGCATACTAGACTGATGCAGCCACATCAATGTTTATATAAGCTCAATTCATAATACCTAAACTATGGAAACAACCTAGATACCCATCAACAGATGAATGGATAAAGAAAATGTGGTACATATACAAGAATATTACTCATCCCTAAAGAAGAATGAAATTATGGCATTTGCAGGTACGTGGATGGAGCTGGAGAATATCATGCTAAGTGAAATAAGCCAAACCCCAAAAAACCAAAGGCCAAATGTTTTCTCTGATAAGAGACACTAATCCATAATGGGGTGAGGGGAGGTAAAAGAACTTTGGATTGTTCAGAAGGGAGTGGGGCAGGGTATGGGGATGGGAAGGACAGTGGAATGAGATGGACATTATTACCCTATATACACATATGATTACACTACTGGTGTGACTCTGCACCATGTTCAGCCAGAAGAAGCAGAAGTTGTGCTCCATTTGTGTACAATGTGTCAAAATGCATTCTACTGTCATGTATAACTAATTAGAACAATTTTAAAAAGAAAAGAAAACTGGTTTTCTTTCCTTGAAATGTCCTTATCTGGTTTTGATATCAGGGTGATACTGCTTTTGTAGAATAGATATGGAAGTGTTCCTTTTGATTTAATGGAACAATTTGAAAAGCAAATGGTAGAATTCAACTGTGAATCTATCTGCTCCTGAGCTTTTCTTTGTTGGAAGGCTTTTGATTGCTGTTTCAATCTCATTGTTTGCTATCAGTATGTAAAGGCTTCCTATATTCTCATGGTTCAATTGTGGTAGATCATGTGTGACTACAAATTCATCCAATTCTTCAAGATTTTCCAATTTATTGGAATACAAGTTTTCAAAATAGTCCCAAATGATCTTCTGGATTTCACTTGTGTCCATTATGATATTTTCATTTTCATCTCCACATTTATTAATTTGAGTTCTCTCTTTCCTTCTTTGGTCAGTTTTGTGAAGTGCTTATCAATCTTGTTTACCTTTTTGAAGAACTGACTGTGTTTCATTAATCTTTGTTTTGTACTTTTAGTTTCTATATCATTAATTTTAGCTCTGTCCTTTATGATTTCTTTCCTTCTACCACTTTTAGAATTGATTTGTTTTTGTTTCTCTAATACTCTGAGATGTTATCATTAGGTTGCTTATTTGAGATCACTCTGTTTTTTTTAAAACTTATACCTAAAAACTTCCCTCTTAGAAAAGCCTTTTTATTTCCTGTGGATTCTGGTAGGTTGTTTTACTATTTTTGTTTAATTTTAAGAATTTTTAAATACCCTCCCTGAATTTTTCAATGACCTAGTCATCAGCCAAAAATGTATCTTTCAATCTTTATGTATTTAAATAGTTTCTGTAGTTTTTCTTGTTCCTAATTTCTAATTCCATTCCATTGTGATCTGAAAAATTGAAAAGGATTATTTTGATATTTTTTTTTATTTGCTGAGACTTGTCTTATGGCATAATATATGATCAATTTTTGAGAAGGTTCATGAGCAGTCGATGGTATTCAATTGAATTCAATTGAGTATTGACTGAAATACTCTGTAGATGTCTGTCAAGTTCATTTTATCAATAGTATAATTTAAATCTGATGGGTCTTCGTTGATTGTTTGGATGACCTATCAGCAAGAGTGGTGTATTGAAATCCTGAAATATTATTGAATTATGGCCTATCAGTGTCTTTATGTTGAGTAGTGGGTTTTTTTTTTAATGAAATGGTGTGCAATGACTTTCAGAGTACATTTGTAATCATCTTCTTATTGGACTCTTCTCTCTAACAATATGTAATTACTTCTTTATGTCTTCTAATTTTGACTTGAAGGTTGCTCTGTCAGATAGGAGATTAGCTATTCCAGCTTACTTTTGAATTCCATTTGAATGGAATATCACTTTCCCTCCTTTCACTTTCAGTCTGTGAATGTCTTTTCCTTGAGATGCATTTCTAAGAGACAACATAAAGTTGAGTTCCATTTTTAATCCAATCATCCAGCCTATGTCTTTTAATTGGAGAATTAAGACCATTTATTTTCCATGTTACTAGAGTGAGGTATGCATTACTTCCTGTCATTTGATGTATTTACAATATTTGAACTGTTCCTAATTCTCATTTGTCCATTTATTTTTTCTCCTATGATTTATTCTTTTCCATGCACTCTTGGATTTTTTTATCTTGTTCTTCTGTCTTCCACAATGGGATGAACTATGGGACATAATAGAGGATATAAAAGAATATGAATAGGATTCCTTTGTCTTCCACAATGCTGGCTTATTAGTCATGAATTTCTTTAATTTATACTTATCTTAAATTTTTTTATATTCTCCTTAGATTCTGAAGAATAGTTTTGCTATAATAATGTAGGTTTACAATTATTTTCTTTCAGAAAATTGAAATAAATTATCCCATGCCCTCCTAGCTTTTAGAGTTTTACCTAAGAAATCTGCTATTATTGGGACGGTTTTGCCTTTACAAGTGGCTTGGCATTCCTCTCTTGCAGCTTTAAAAATTCTTTGTTCTAAAGTTTTTTGCAATATTAACTATAATGGGTCAGAGAGTTTCTTTTCTGATCCTGTCTATTAGGAGTCTTAAATGCTTACCATACTTCCATATTCATATAATTCCCAAGTCTAGGGATATTTTCTGCTACTGTTTCACTGGATCCATTTTCTGTGCCATTAGTCTGTATCTCCTTTCCTGCAAGACCTATGTGTCCTAAGTTTGGCCTTTTAGTTTTTATATGAGAGTTTTTGGATGTTCTGTTGATAGTCTTTCTGTTTTCTTTATTACTACCTGAGTATTCTAATTCTTCCACCTTGTCTTCAAGCGCTGATAGTCTTCCTTCTGTTGGACCTAGTCTGCTGAGACATTCCTCTGAGTTTTTTATTTAATTGAGTTTTCTGTTTCTAAGACTGGGTTTGGTTCTGTTTCAGAATCTCTCTCTTTATTAAAATACTCTTTCATATCCTTTATTATGTCCCTTGGTTCATTCCTTAGATCCTCTCTTAATTCGTTGATCATTGGAACAGTCAACTTTTTAATTTCTTTGTCTGGCATTTCCTGCCTTTGATGCCTATGGGCTAGTGTTATGATATGAACATTTGGAATCATTTTATACATTTTCTCTGTACGTTTTCTGTATTTCTGTGTTGAGATTTGCACATCTTCTAGAATGGACATCTCTTCCACGGTTATGTAAGGATTTTTTAGAGAGCTGCTTTCTTTCTACATGTCCTTCAGGCTGGGGTTATACTTCAGTGTCAAAGCATCCACTCAATGTGATCATATGCTATGATTAATCCCTTCCACTGTTTGGAGAGGCAATTGTAATCACTGGCAACCGTGACCACTTGAGAGCAATCTATACACTAGTAAACTATAAAAACTTATTGAAAATGTTCTCTAAAATGCCACTAGTCCAAGGGGGGGGAGGGAAGGGAGTAAAACTCTAAAATAGGTTGAAATATTAGGTACTAAAAAATGCAAAATTACTATCAAACTACATAGGACATGCCAATAAAAGGAATAAAAGCAAAAAAAAAAAGTGATAGGAGAGATAGAAGCCGAGGAAGAAAGCAAACAGAGTATAAAGTTGAGAAAGAAGAATAATGGAAATACAGAAACACACTAAAATATTTTGTAAAATATATAATATTGGATGAAATTACACAATATCAAATAATGGGGGAAATTCATCAAATCAACACACAAGATAATGCCAGAGAAATTAAAAAAAAATAACATTAAAGAGTCTAAAATCATTCCTTGCTGAGGTGTTGGAAATGGAGAGATTTCTTAATGGGCCTCCCAGATTTGGGTTGCCATCAGGTTTTAGAAGATGTGTTGATGCTGGTACCTCCTCGGCTTGTTCTCTAAGTTTTTCTGGGCATGACATAGTGACTCCTCCAGTCATCTCCACACTGAGAGAGGGAGCTGTATATTTAGTTCTTTTCCTCATGTAACTCAGTTTTTCTGCTTTAAAAACTGCAGAACTTGGGCCCTGGCACCCATTCACACAGACCTCATTCCACCCGTCTCTGTGTAATCCCACAATTCCTTGGTATGTCTGGGAACCAATAACTCTCCGGAGGGTCATAGGAAATGACCCCTGATTGTCTGTGGCTCAGCAGCCAGTTCTCTCTCTGGCTAGGACTACTGCCTTGTGTGCCGGGCTATAGAAACACCACCCAAACCTGGAGCTGTCGAAACAGATCCTGCCTTGCCCTGCCTTGCCCTGCTTTGGTGAGGCTGAGATGACCTGAATGTTCCATGATGAATCCAAGTGCCTGATAGACCCCTGCCTGGGGATATTAAACTGTGTCAGGTTGTGGTGACTGTGTGCTTCACCCATGTAGTTTTTGATGCACTACGGAGGCACAGCTGGTGAGAGATGTAACACTCCCTAGGTGCCACACCCCAACAGTGTCCTGGGCTCTGCTCTGTTCCCATTGACACCAGTGAAGTGAGGGAGCTTGGTAGCTTCAGGCTTGCTGTGACCTCACTACACAAGTTACTCAATGGCTCAGTTCAAAGTCATTCCCTATAATCTATGTTGGTATCTCTATGTGAAATGAAGCCATAGGTATTTAATCCTTCCCAGAGCTGCAACTTGAGGCATGGTCTTAACAAAATAGTTTCCTGCCACACTTCTCCAACAACAAATTGAAAAAAGCAAACCACTTCTCATAGACCATGTGGCTTTGAAGTTCCTGCCTGAGTGTATCTCAGTTTGACTTTCTCTTCTGCTGTGGTTTCTGAAGTAAGCTTGTCAGCTTTACCTCTCTCTCCTTTTTTTTTTTATCCCTTTGTTACCCCTTACCTCAGACCTGCCCTCATGCTGCAGGTATAGGTTCTGGGATAACAAATTATTTTTCTGTTTTTTATAACCAGAACTTCTGAGTCTTTCCAAGTCTCTGATGGTCTAATGATGGTTCCAGACTACAGAAGGGCTGAGATCTGTAACCTACCTATATTCTGCCATCTTGATTCTGGGTCTTTCATTATTTCAAGTGATTCTCAACATTATAAGTAATTCATTTTTTTTTTGCCTTCAAATTTACTCTGTGTGATATTGCTATAAGCAGGTTTCTTTTGGTTAGTATTTGACTTGACTTCAGCCCTGGGAAATTGAATAAGAGGCCAAAGTTCAGGTAGATAATTTATAAACCTAGACCCAGATTTCCTGAATTCCAGTTTATTATTGATGATAAGTATTCTAATAGAATGAGTATTATGTTGTACAGAAGAGAACCAGGATTATATGTGTGAAGGAACAACCGGAGCAGCAGGGAGAGTCATGGGGGAATAATACAGGCAATAAATCCAGGAACAGAGTTTGAATTTCATGACAAGAGTATCATGGCAAAATAGGATTTTAGGAAACTTATAATTTCAGCAATATTCTGGAAAAAGGACGATGTGAGACTCCTTAGGAAGGTTCTTGACCTCCATATTTGCTATAATATAATAAGAGTCTGAATCAAAGCCCTGGGAATATAGAGGAAAAGGAAGATTAAAAGATGTGGAAACAATGGATTAAAAAAATAGGTGAATTTTGGCAAAGAAAGAAATGGTGGCATTAAAGACACTACTTTGGTCCTGTATGGAGTACTCTGACAGCTTCATTATTTTTAGGGTAAAAACCAGAGTTAAGAAACAGGAGTTGGATGGGGGCAGGCATGGGAAAGATGGAGGATTGGGCAAAGGGTAGGGAGGGCAGGGTTGGGGGAAGGCATGGGGGTAGGAAAGATGGTGGAATGAGATGGACATCATTACTCTAGGTACATGTATGACTGCACATGTGATGCATGCAACACTACATCATGTACAACCAGAGAAATGAAAAGTTGGCCTCAATTGTGTACAATGAATCAAAATGCATTCTGCTGTCATTCATATATACCTAATTAGAATTAATTAATTAATTAATTAGTTGTTAATTTAAAAAAGAAAAAGAAACAATAGGTGGCATAGAGAAAGACAGAAAATGATGAGTGTTCACCCCAAGCAGATGGTATTTGGTATTTCTAGTAGGTAGATGCAAATACAGAACTAAGAACAGATTCAGATGTATGGGCTGTTTTGTTTGTTGGCCGGTTGTTATTGTTTCAATTTATAAAGAAAAGAACCACTCACACTGAAATGATTATTGAACTTTGTTTTGGGTTCTATGTTTCTTAAATACTAAGTATCCTTTTTATGAAGCTTTGAAATTAAAAATTACCCTAATTCATTACTGTCACAGTTTAAAAATTGATATCAGGGATAATGGTTGTGTAAGTCATCTACCGGTCAACCATGAGATCTCTCCCAGACAACCTCTGCACTCAAGGTTTTTCTTGAGCACCCTTGTATTAAATTAATCAAATTTATTGCTAGAGACTTTGAAAATTCCTTGTAGACCTCCATTTTAAGTATTGACAAGGCTCAACTCTATTTAATTCACAGTCATTAAGATCAAAGCATTACAAGATAATCTGCTTGTGCAATTATCAGTCATGTCAGAAAACAGTTCTGTGAATTTGGTCATGATGAACTCTGAGGGAATAAGCAGCTGGGGAGGCTCTAAGAAATTTCTCTCCAGCAGTTGAAAAAAAAAAAAAACTGTGCTCATCCAGTGAATTTTTGTTTTAAGTGAGTTTCGTTGTGTTTTTTTGTTTTGTTTTGTTTTTCCAACTGGATATAATAAAAATGTCTGAGATTGTGCTACGTAATGTGATCTTCTTGGAAGGGTCAATACTGATGTTTTAGGCCTGTACAGCACTTCAACTCTGAAAATATGTAATTGTAATTCTAAAAACCTGCCCCCATGAGCCAGTATTGGTCTATAGATTATTGAATTATTGATTTATTTGTTGAGCCCTTTGCCTTTCACTGGTAGTACAGAAAAATCACCTGTAAATGATGCTCATAGGTATTCTAAAATCACAAGTTCAAATCTCCAGAAGGGCGACTCAGTCCTTGCTTCAAGGAGTCTTCATGGGATACATGGAAGGCTCTGGAGCAGTGACTCTCATATTAGTACAGAACTTCCATTTTGAAGGAAGGTCCCATGTCAACTTTGGTATGAGCAGATGCTTGCTCCTGTTCTCAGATCTGAAATCAGAACCACCTTGCCTCTGACGTTTTTCTTTATTTAAAATCTCCACATGCATGGTACATCCAGAGTAAAGAAAGTAACTCAAGCTATCTCCCAATAATAAAATGAGAAGAGCCTATACTGGCTTTTTTTTTCCCCTCTAAACTTCATAAAGTATCACAAAGCATTTCCTAATATTTTAGTAAATATTAAATTCTTAAAAGATTTCAGGGGGAAAATATTTTGTTTCTCCAAGAAACCTGCCACCTGTCTGTGTTCATTGAAAATATCACCTTTCTTCATTTAAGAACAGTAGGGCACAAATGGGGCCAAGTGTAATTTTCTCATCTCTTTTTCTCTCTGGGCATTTTCATGTGTAGCTCCCCTTACTTTCTTTGTCCTGGCCTATGCTCTCTTTTTTAGGTAAGTCTAGCACTCAGCTAAACTGTTACTTCTAGAAAGTTCTAGAAAGCTTAAGTGTCTTTCTCCCACTTTAATTTCCTCTCCTTTGACCAGATCAGGCAATTTCTCACTTTTCCCATCACTTTTACCTCTCTCTGTCATCATGCTTACCTCTATTTCTTCCCCTCTGGCAAGAGCTCCTCAAATACAGACTACCTTATTTGCATCTTATTAACCTATTAAATATTCGGTTAGTACATAATGGAGCTCTGACAACAACATGCTTTCTAACTCATTCATGAGAAGCATTCGCTTAAAGTTTTTAATAAATTGCATTAATTCATTACCCCGTTAAGATATTTATTGAGAACCTACTATGTATCTGGTACTTTAGACCCAGAAGGCAAGATAGCTATTTTAAAAAAAAAAATTAAAAAGATATTCTCAGAGTGAAGAGTTTATCTGATACAAGGCAAGATATCTAATAGTGTAAACAAAAAGAAACAAATAAACATTAATTCTATAGTATGGTGTCAAATAGTATTAAGTTCAATGAAGAAACATAAATCAGAGTCAGAGATTAAAGGAAAATGTGAGGAGTGGGGTTGTTTGGGATGGGGAATAGGAAAAACCTTTCTGATCTGAAAGACATGAGAGGGCTAGCCAGGGAAGGAAGAGCTGTCAGGCAGGGGAAGAGCAAGAGCAAAGATTTTGACATGGGAGCACATTTCCTGTGTGTGGAGAACATCAAGGAGCCTGTGAGATGAGAGCAGAGCCAGGGCAGAGAGATAGGGGATGGATCTGAAGGTAGACAGAGTTCTGACCACGCAGACGCTTGCAGGCTCTTAGGGATAATGTGTGGAATGAATAATGCAAGCGTGGGGTCCAGTTGAGAGCTTTGATGGGGAACACAATATGATCTAATTTGTGATCTATATGGAGCACTCTGGCTGCCTAGGAATTAACAGAAAGTAGGGGTATGTGGAAAATCATTCAGGGGTTTTCACAGTGATCTCAGCAAGAGATGGTGGTAGCTTTAAATGGTAACAGTACAGGTGGTGAGAAGTAGTCAGATTTCAGAACTTTGAAGACAGAGCCAACATAATTTGGCATTTGCTCTGATGATGTTTTAAGTTTATTACAAAATTAGGATCAGGCTAAACCCATGACTAACCACAACATTAATCACACACATACATACACACACAGAGGCATGAACACACACATCACAAACAGATATTGCTAATGACACAACAGGCACGAAGCCCTTGGTTTAATCTGGGGCTGTAAGCACTATTTGCAGATGCTATGGCACTCAATTGCTCCAAATGAGTCACCTCTGGACACCTCTTCCAGCTCACTGGTGTACAACTACAGCTTATCAGCCTTCATTTCACAAATGCATGACCCTATCTGAGTCTGAATGTGGAGTGCCTGAGAGGGATTACTCCAGCACTTCTGCCATCACAAAAACTGACTGGGTGTCTACTCAGAGACGTTGGGCTGCCCCAAGCTGGACTCCAGAGATGCAATGAAAAGAGGATTAGAGTTTGAATTTTGACTCTGTCTCTTCTGAGTAATACCTCTTAACCTCTTCGAACCTCAGTTTCCTCATTTATGAAGACAGAAATTTTACCAACTAGAAGAAATCGAACAGATATTCATCCCCATTCTGCCTCTTGTGCTTCTGAGTCTCACCCAGAATCTTCTCCAGGAATGTATGGCATCAAGGAAACACTGGTAAGATCACCAACTGGGATGACAATGACACTCATTATTCACAGCCATGTCTAGGGTCAGAATGAGCCTCTGCTCCAAACACCATTGGTGTGGATAAATTTCCATCTGAGTAGCATCACTGGAAACACCAATGTCTACAACACAGTCCAAAGACAGCTTCCAGTCTTGTGATTCCAGTCAACACCTTGACACTCTTTAGGGCAATGGTATCATCAGCATGGCAACCACCACATTTAGATGATAGCGATATCTCAGGAGGCATCAAATGAGACTTTTTTTCAAGATTGGTAAGTCAGTCTCTTTACACTGCCTTTCTGGTCACTGAAGGGCTAAGTCTGCTTGAATGTCATTCATTTTAAATAGTATTTCAGAATAAAGGCTAAAATTGCTCCAGTGGGAGAAAAGGAGGGAAAGAGAAGGCAAATGAGAGCCAAAGGGTTAAGATTTGAGCAATGTTTCAGTACAAATGATGGGAATCATCAGCAGACACTGAGGGAAAATTACTTTCATATATAGAAATTATACCACAATAAAAGAGACTGATAGATGCTTACACAGCTGTGGTTATTAGGACAACATAATAGCATTTGTTCAAAAACATAATGGAGTAGCAGCAGGTTCGATGAGACAGGCTTTCAGACCTCTCCAACAATAGAGAAGGGACAAGTAGTAGATAAGGCAATAAAATAGCAAGAGAAGAATAAAGATTGAGCCCTGGGTTGCTGCGATGTGAGAAGGATTTTAACAAGGCTGCTTGTCTGGTGTGTAAGGTCAATTCTAGACTTCTAACAGGTTAACACACAATTTTCAGACAACTTTACAGGCTATGCAAAGTTGGGCTGATGTTTCTAAATGACTTGCTTTGTTTCTAATGGAAATTTGGAATTTGAGCTGTGTGATGATTGGTGTCACAAGGGATGGGGAATGTGCGAAAACTTGTCCTCTAGAAGATGTGAACGCACCCCAATCCTAGATAATGCAACAGCACCAAAAGAGCTTTAGAATGCATAATTTGGGGGTAAATATATTGTTGAAGAAGAACCAAAATAAATTGTGTCTCTCTTGTTGACATCATCTTTGAATATAGTGCCTCAATCAAAACTTGGTGGTGTCTTCTCAAGAAGTAATAGATTTTTTTTCCCGCTTTTCTCAGACAAATTTTACCTGTGCAATAGCATTTGGTTTTGATAAATACACTCTTTGATTTCATAAGTGAGATCACAACCATTGTTTACTTCTTGTCTCAACCTGAAATGTGGCTTTGGAATGCTACCTGTTGAAGGTGCCCAGAGGAAGAACAACTTGACTCATTATAGAAAACTGAATATTAGCATACAGTGATTTTTCTATAGTTATTTATAAAGCTGTATCAAAAAGTACACTCTAAAGCTATAACTAAAAAATTATTGGCATTATCAGCCAAGCAATTCGAATTTAAGAGAAGATGCAATCCACTCACCAGGCTTTCCTGGTTATCTTTTCTTAAAACTATCTTTCAGGCCCTATGACGTACTTAAAAATGAACTTGACAGCCCACCTGTAACGGAGGAGTTAATGTAGAGTTTGTAAAACTTAAAGCAAGCTTTTACAGTCTCCTTTGTTTCTTTCTGTTCAACAAAAATAGGCCTTGAGAAGTTTTGACTGACATTTATGATAATTACCTTTGGAGATTAAAATAATTTAGGGTTTCTCAAGGTTTAAAATTCATATACCATATTGGGCTGCACATGATTATGGCTTCCTTCCTATCATTT
Organism: Urocitellus parryii; assembly: GCF_045843805.1. Classification (NCBI taxonomy): domain Eukaryota; kingdom Metazoa; phylum Chordata; class Mammalia; order Rodentia; family Sciuridae; genus Urocitellus; species Urocitellus parryii. Next base: position 23,578,019 of record NC_135536.1, on the reverse strand, counting down.
CAGTCAGGTGTAAAAATCCATTTGATGTGAATGTAATAGTCATTTTAATGGATATTGTTAATTCCTTGTTTTCAACATAATAGATAAAGGGGATTTTAATTAAATTCATTGTGTGAGCATTTATCGGGGGTAAAAAGGTTCACAGAATTATTATTTTTCTGGCATGACATGTAGAGAATGTTGTAAAGACAAAAAGAGAGCCATATCACAGTGCAGCGGGTGTTAGAAGTCACACTAGTTTTTTCCCCCTTGTGGGTGACATGGCAGGTTTCCAACCAGCACTAAAAAGTGGTGCTTTGAAGTTACAGTCTCCATAAGGTACAGTGCAATATGGCTGCTTTCTCTCTTCTACTAAGCTGGTGAAACTCTCTAGGGTCAGATTCAAATTTCTCCAGATGTCTAAATAAAGGACCAAATCCTGAGCCGCCCTAAAATTGAACTAGAAATATGGCAAGAAATGGCAAGAGCTTTTGTTGTAGAGGCTTCGCTTCCTGTGCCAGCTGAGAATACCCTAAGAACAGGTTGTCCTTGGGTCTTTAGGGCATTCCTAGTTAAAATCCCTGGCCAACTACTGGGCTTTAAAAGTCATTGCCCAGTCCAAAGGAGCTATGGCCTCATGGAAGGTAGCTAGCAATGAAAACTGCAACAAAAATGTCATTGAGATGTTAGATTTATTTCAGTGGAAGAGAAAACCTAAAATTTTACTCATTCTGTACGATTGCTACCAAACAAATCATATTGGTCAATCATCTCTCTCTCTCTCTCTCTCTCTCTCTCTCTCTCTCTCTGCCACTAAACTCAGAAACTCTACTCTTAGTTTACTAGTCACAAAACTTTGTCATAAATTCTTCAGAGCTGTTAGACTGTATTCGAGCAGTTTAATCATCAAGTGTAAAAATACAGTGTGGGGGGGCTTCCATTGGAAAAAAAAAAAGTTACCAAAAGTTTCACACAGCTTACCTCTGCCATAAATGAACCCATTATATTTCCATCCAATCTTAAGACTGAGTTATGATGATCAAAATTAAGTTGTGCAATAAGTATATTTAGATATGGCTAACAGTTATTGATGGAAGGAGGAATTACACATGATTTTATTTTCTTTCTCAAATGACTATGATAATTATCATCTATATGTATGACTTTTGCAATCTGCAAAATGCCTTGAAAAATTGAAAATTTTACAAAAATTGTAAATGACTTACATACAAACCTGTCTCTTTTCTTTTTTCTCTCTCTTTCTCTCTGAGGTGGGTATGTATGTATATCACTTTTCCCAGACCAAACCCAGTTTCCACCATACTACAATTACCCTAATATTTCCCTAAGAGTCAGAAGTACTTGGTATAAAGTGGAATGTATAAAATGTAACTACATCACATTCTTTAGCTTTACCCAATTAAGCAGAGGAAGTAATTTTCATATATGCATTGTTTGGGAAGAAAAGAGGACACCAATAGACTTTATTAGCCTATATACATGTATGATTACACTACTAGTGTGACTCTGCACCACGCACAGCCAGAGGAATGAGAAGTTGTGCTCCATTTGTGTACAATATGTCAAAATGCATTCTACTGTCATGTAAAACTAATTAGAACAATTTAAAAAAAAATAGAAGGGAAAGAGAATACTATTTCTCTCTTCCTACCTTCCCAAGTGAACTGCATCCTTTTGCTCTCCTCTCTGGGGTACCTCTTGCCTCAACTTCTTCACCACACATTTCTCAATCTTGATCATATGGCTTCTATCTCCCACCCACTAATTTTGAAAACTCTTCCCCCAAAAGCCACCCATGACTTTTTAATTATCCAATTAAAATATATTTTCTCACTCCTCCTTTTTTGAAGCCTTCTGCAATATTGGACACATTCGATTTCTTCCTTCTCTAGAAACCATTTAAAACACAAAAGCTCTGCACTCTTGTCCTTCTTGTTTACTGTCAATGGATATTCTTGTTTTCTCTAATTTCAATGCCTACTGTTTCTTATTTTGTTCTTTGTTTGTTTTTTGATCACTGTTCTTACACCTTTTCCTGGCTCAGTTTTTCCACTCACTCCCCATGTAAAAACCTTTTTCAACTCTGCTTTTCAATTTTCATTTCATTTATTCCAACAAACACTAATTAAGAGCCTGCTCCATATTTGGCACTGTCCTGGGCACTAGGTATACAAAGATGACTACGTGGTTGAAGCGTGAAAGGAAATTTTAAATGGGGTCTAAAAGAGTTATAGATGTGGACAAAAGTATGGGCTGAGAACAGAGGCATGTGCCAAGGGGAAGGTGACACTAGAAGAGAGGTCTGAAATAACCTCTCCTGGGAAGAGATTCATCTTGGAGATTGTAATAAAGAGTGTAAGCTTTTTAGAATTCATTTCAGGGAAAAGCGGAAGCTGAAATTTTAGCAAAGAGATAAAATACATTTGCATTTTGGGAAGCAATTATTGAAAGCAGAAAAAAATGGAAGAAAAGAATATCAACCAAAGATGAGACTTGTTGGAACGTGGCTACGTGGGAGTGTGGTCTTGAAATGATGCACCATTAATGAGGATGGGAAAGAGGAGGGAGAAGAGTGGGGATTAAAGAAAAAAATCCATAGAATGTTGTGATGATTCCATAGGACAGGGAGTGGGAGCCCAGGAACAGCCCTCAATATGACTCCCAGGATTCTGACTTGAGTTTCTCAACAGATGATGCTGGTGCCAAGTCTTTGGGACACAGTGGGTTCAATTTTAGACTCATTAAGGTTGAGATAACTCAGGGAATTTTAACAAGTGTTGGCTAGGTTGACATGGAGATGATGCTCTAAATGGAAGACAAATTGATACAAGGGTAAAAGAGTTAGTTTAATCATATGATTATATTAGGAAAACAGGACACTTAGGGAGAATGAATAGAATGAGGGAAGATAACACTAAGCCAGAGTCTGGAAACTATCAACACTTAAGTGCTGAGAGGGAAAAAAATCAACAAAGGAAAAATCATGACGGCCAATTATATAAACCTATTGATAATGGAAGTCATATTCCCTCTTTTCCTTCTTGCTACAGTAAAAGTGTCCCACTAAACTTCCATACCCTCTCAAGCAAATTTGGAAACGACTCTAAAATCTGCCACTGAATCAGACTCTTCTGAAATCCTTAACAAGACCCCCAAAGCTGATTCAAATGTGTTTTTCTCTAGACTTTTATATCATAACTCTATTACATAGCTCCCGAGTTTTAGCCATCAAAATAACCCCTTTACTTCAATTTCACATTCACTTTTGTGCCTTTCTGCCTATATCCATGTTGTCTATCCATTCTTCCCTGAATTCCCACTTCCCTACACAAGCATCTTTGCCAGCCATCATTTATCATCATTACTCAGGTTATTTGAGAAACTAAAATCAACCCAAACTGGCATCACTAACATCAAAGTTAAAAGGGGAGAATACTACCATTCATTCAGGGTCTACTCATGTACTAGAACGAGGATAGGCAGTGTATATGTGAATTTCTGTGAATAAATCAAATTAAATCTCATAGCAATCTCAGAGAGTCCCTTTTAGAGACAATAATGAAGCTCATTCATTTACTTAATAATATTTATCAAATGCATATTATCTGAGAGCCACTATGCTAGGTGCTAAACAATGGTGAACCAAACAGAGCCCGGAGTTTGCACTTACAGAAAGCTCACAATAATAGGAGAGACAAATACTAAAAATATAATATGTCTAAATCTATAATGGTGAGTTTGAATAAGGGTGGTGATTCAGAAGGATGGGAAACTAATTCAGGGTTGGAGACCTTTCGTCAGATAGAGGCACTTACACTGAGACCTCAAGGATGAATAGCCAGGTTGAAGGAGAAGAAACAAATGTGAAAGGCACAGAGAAACTGTGTGAAGCATAAGGAACTTGTGAAAAGCCAATGTGGGCAAAGAGGACCAAGCAAACAGGAAAAGGGGCTGTGAGCAGCTGGAAAAGGAGGCAGGAGCAAGATTTTCCATGTGTTTATAAGCCATGTTCAAGAGCTTTGATTTGACTCACCAAACAGAAGAGATGGAAGGAGTTTAAGCAGCCCAGTTCCACAAGATTAACTCTAAAAACAAATTAGAAAAGCCAAATAAATAAAGTCATACACTTCATAAATAGTAGAACAAAAGATTAAACCCCAAGTCTGATGCTTAACACTTGCAAAAAGATTGTAGTCTGGATCCAGACCTGTTGGCATAATCTAAAAGACATGGCCAGTCCTCATTTGGTTGGGTGACCAGTTTCTAAGGTTCTCTGCTCACAAAGACTTGCCTGACCATTTCCTAAAGGACGTAAACTATTTTGTCATATGGAACCCTGGGAAGAGTGTGCTATCTTTCAAGTGTTGCAGGCCTTTTACATCAGCCTGTAGTGACATTTAACTTGTCTGCCTTCCACTTTCCATCATCCTTCATTAATGTTTGGGATGGTGCTACTATTGAAGTCAGTTTTCTCAATTGTGTAGCTTACTCACTACCCCAAAGCAGTCACGAAGCGGTGGAGCCTGAATGTCTATATTCCAAATCTAGCTATACCCTTGCTAGCTGTATAACTCTGGGCTGAGCACTCTAAGTCTATCTCTTCATCTGTAATGTGAGGATGGTGATAATCATAGTTTTCAGCTTACAGGATTGTGTAAGGGTTGAATGAGGTAACATACATGAAGCACTTGACACAGTTGTTAGTACAGACTACCCATTGCATAAGGAATTTCTGGTATTATTAACAGTCTAAATGCATTTATAATTTGGTATATTCCTTAAGGGAAAAATGCATCTGCTACCATTGTTTATAAATAGACTGGTCTTGTTAGGTGATGAAAACAAACCAAAGAGACATGTTCTTTCACATCCCTACTGAAATATGTAATGCCGTGCATGCCAAAGGCTTTATGACCACTTTTATGTTTCTGTCCTAATTTAAAAGGTCGGAAAGCCCAGGCAAGCAGGCTCTGTTTCCATCCATAATCTGGTAGTTAGATGTAAGACATAAGCCCAAGGTATCAATTCTAATAATGCAGCAGTGGCTGGATATGAGAGCCACCTTGCATCTCGATAGGACTATTTATTGGGAAAAGCATATTGAGGAGCTAAACATAAACACACAGTGATCATATATTACAGTTAAAATGGATTAAAAGAACAATTGGGAGGGAAAGGTGCTGAGGAAAAAGGGAGAGGAAATCCCCCTTCCTTCCCTTCATTTCTCAGTGAGTTGAGGCGAAGAGAAATGACAGGCTAAGTGGCATGAAGTCAAGGAATGACACTCTGAGGAACACTGTGGAAATCCCACCTTCAACTTCCCAACTTCAATTTCCCTTTTTGATTATGGACATGGAAGACAGAGTTGCAGCTTTCTTGGGATTCATAATTTTTTTCAATTAAAATTTAGGTTTTCTTAGAGATTCATATGCTTGGCTAATACCCTCTGTCGTCCTTATGCAAGGCAGCTTCCTTCAAACATTTTTAAGGGATGGATGTGTTTTCTTAAGTGGTTTATTTAGAAATCTGATACAAGTTGTGGACAAAAGCATTGAGCTAAAAATCACAAGGACATGCATTTTGCAATGTCTAGGCCAAACTAAAAATAGGATGGAAAAGATGAGCCGAAAACTGCTCAAGGATTCAATTCTTTGTGTGATTCATTTGTTGACTTTAAGTTGGAAAGCATTTTTTAATTCGTCAATCGAAATCTTAATTTTTATTACTCATTTAGACCACAAAGTAACATGTGTTTATTGTGTAAATTCTGGAAAAAAATTCAAGAAGAAATTAAAATCTCCCATTATATTTCTATCTACATAATTATAGTTAACATGTAGTCACATTGTATTTTTCACCAATATATTTGTATGAGCCTAAATAAAATCAGAATTATACTGTGAATGCTGTTATGTAAACTAAATTTTTACTGAATAGCTTTAAACATTTGTGCAAATGATTTTTCTTCTAAAATATGATCTGTTATAGACACACAAAATCTCACCATACTATAGATTATTCAATCCATAACTTCTCATTGGCCATTTAAAATGTTTGCAGTTATAATAATGATGCAAATAATGATGTAATAAACATCTTTGACACAATTTGAGAAATATATGATTGTTTCTTTAGACTAAACATATATAAGATGAATTATTAGGCTAAAGAATATAAACATTTTGCCAGGCACAATGGCACTCACTCCACCAGCGGCTTGGGAGGCTGAGATAGAAGGATCACAAGTTCAAAGCCAACCTCAGCAATTATGCAAGGCCCTAAGCAATTCAGTGAGGCCTTATCTCTAAACAAAATATAATCAAAAGGGGTAGGAATGTGGCTTAGTGGTAAGTACCCCTCAGTTCAATCCCATTACTGGAAAGAATAAGAGAGAATATAAACATTTGAAGACAGGTAAAACATAGTGTTAATATGTGTTCCTTAAGCTTGTACCAGCCAAGTGCAGTGGCACACACCTGTAATTCAAGTGCTTAGGAAGCTGAGACAGAAGAATTGTGAGTTCAAAACCAGCTTTAGCAACAGCAAGTCACTAAGCAACTCAGTGAGATCCTGTCTCTAAATAAAATACAAATACAGAATAGGGCTGGGGATGTGTCTCAGTGGTCAAGTGCCCTAAGTTCAATCTCTGGGACCCAAAGAAGAAAAACAGAAAAAAAATGGTATTAATTTACCACTACACTAACAGAGTATAATAAGCCCACAGTGATTAAAAACAAAATGTAAATATTTAAGCTAAAGTTATATAATAATTTCTACTTCAGGCTAGAACCAACAAGAAGAGAGCAAGAACAATAAAGTCATACTACTTAAAAGAAGGAAGCATAGCTCTTCTTATTAGTATTTTCAACTGATGTATTTATGCACAGGTTTAATACATTCATTCCAACGCTCTCTGAACCTTCTTTATTTTTCTAAACTTCATCTAGCCCTTGAAAAAAAGATGGTAAAGAATAACCAGGATAAGCTGTGGAGTGTGAGAGATGTGGGATCAAGTCCTAGTCCCACCATTTGAAAACTGTGATTGAATTCCTCAAACTCTGTAAGGTTAAGTCCCTTCATTTTTATTTAGGCTCATACATTTTCAGAATTTCGGGGAAGACCACATGAGACGATGACTAAAACCTGCACAGTGCATTGCTTCATTCTTGGTAGGTTTTCACTCCAAGAGAATCATCCATCCATAGTATTTTAAAAAATATAACAGGAAAATGCTGGCAAAGTCTTGAAAAGAATTCAAAAACTACTGGTGCCCACTCTTTTTTGCATGTTTTCTTTTAGCAGGAAATGTTGAGATGGACCACAGATCCTGATGTAAATATTTAAGAGAAAAAAAAATTTTGTCCTGAGTTTTCAAAATAAAAATTATGAATTCAAACTGGGGAACGGAGGCTCTCCCAGCAAATAGCACCAGTGTTGACTAAAACCTTGTCCTCTTTCTCCAGGTATCTCCATGGTTACCAAGGTCTTCCCGTCAAAGGATCCACCCACTAAAACAGTCATTTTAAGTCTCTTGTCCTTATTGTTTTCATATCTTTTTCAGATCTTCTCCGATGATATGTCTTCTCCTACAAAGTTCATACATCCTGATCTCTCCCTTTATGCTCAATTTTGTGATTTAAATTCTATCAGGCAGTTATGGGGTTGGGGGTGCTTATAATGAGAGACACCAAAGGAAAAAGGGGGTAGAGATTTTCCTGATACACAGATGAATTGCTACAATAATTGACTCAAACATCTGAACAAAAGTCTTGAGGACTAGAAATGTGTGGGTACTGCAATAACGTCATAAACAGAAGGGATTAACCTAACAAGTCAAAACACCATACTATGTGAATATCAGAACATAACGGAGAGAAGAAAATAGCTGGATTTCTACCCCCTGCTCCCAGAAACTTCGTTTTTCCCTCACTGTGGATAAATTAGCCTTCAACATTTTTTTTTAAATCCTAAGGGTGTGAGAATATGTGTAGATGTTAATATTCATTACAAAGTTACCCTTGGAAATGAGCACCCCATTCAGGAAAGCTACCAAATGTTAAAACTGACCTTTGTAACACCACAAACAGGAGTGTATTTCAAGGGAGGATACTGAGTTCTTTGTCCTTTAGGTTTATATAAAATGAAGAGTTGTTTTTTTTTAAAGGAAATTAATAAGTTGCTAATATTTATGAAGTTTGCCACAGTAAATCAATTTTTAAAAGGAGAAGAGATTTATTCTGTGCCATTGTTGGAAAATAGCAGCAGATAACATTATTTTCTCATTCAATTCAATTTTCAGATTGTAATACAAACCAGATCATACCATCATACACTAGCCAGACCACCAAGGAGTCTGAAGGTGAGGGTAGAGGCCACACTATATCTCTGAACCCAATATTGTGGTTCTATGTTATCAAGACATACAGATAGTCCACATTAAAATTCACAGGATCCATACATGAATGGCTGGCTATTTTGTTGTTGGATTTAGTTATCAACTAGACTTTAGTACCAGAGTTATTTGAAGATAAAAATTTAAGTCAAGATAATATTCATTAGGATGTTTGCTTACCCCAAACATTTAATCTTGAGTGCAAAACACAAATCTTCCATCTGCGAATGACGGACACTGTCAGTGACTTGGTTTTAATATTGTTTTTTGTTGAAATAATCCTTTTTAAATTCTTTTCTAAAAAACGAAATGTTTTTTTAAGGTGAAAAATTCCTTAGACTGACTGTTGTTCTAAATTAATCATGGTAATTTTATATCTGTTTTTCACAGATAATTCAGGAATGAACCACTGAATAGTTGCAACCGTTGAGACATATAACAAGTAAGATTTGAAAGGTGGCTTCTGAAAAATATTTCCTGGCTTTACAAAAAGAAATGCAAAAGAGCAAACTCCCATCCTCACTTGGCTTCTGTTGAGTGCCAGATACTGGATCTGTCCAAGCCCATCCATGAAAACAAAGAGAAGAGATCTGAGAAGTCACCAAGCTAAGGGAGGTAGGATGGAAAGGGCAAGCCCCAAGTTGATGAATACATCCTCAAAATAGTTAATGAATCTGGAAATTCCCCATCTTCAGACTTCTCATTTGGTCATACAACATTTTCTGTTTAAGTTACTTTTAATTAAATGTTTTGTTACTTGCAACCAAAGTCATCATAAATATAAATGGTTGGACATCAGACTCATTTCCAGGAAGAAGAGAGACATTACCCATATTTAGACTCTAACTTGATCCCTTTCTATGCCACCATGATCTTATTCATTATGTTCTTTCCATCTGGAGTGCCTTTCTTCTCTTTCTCTCCTGAATTACTAGTGCAACTTGGGCCCAGATCAATGGACTCAGCCAACCATGGACTGAGAACTCTGAAGTCATTAGCCAGAATAAACTCAGAATAAACTTTTTCTCCTCTCAGTTGTTCTTGTCAGATATTTAAGTCATGGCAACTAAAAGCTGATTAATACTGAAATTAAATAACCTGTGGTATAATCTTATATCTTAACTTCATTAGATTCTATGCCATGACCAAAACCAAACCAAACCAACACAAAAAAAAACAATTCCTTAGGACAAAATGCTACTTATTTATAATGAAATATAGTTTAGAAATTTTGGCCCAAGACACTTTGTGTACTGTTTTACAAAATTTTTTTTAAAAAGCTTTAATTCAGTAAAATTCAGTTTGAAAAGAGGACAAATATTTTGGTAGCTAAATTCAAAAAGCTTAATGACTAATTGCATATAGATGGAGAAGAAGAAATTATGGAGGTACACAGGCTATATTAGCATTTGCCAAAGAAACAGAAGAGTAAAAGATAAATAGAGGAAGGTACATACACAAAAGATTATGAAGGTTGAGAACTCCCAAGATATGCATTTAGCAAGTGGAGACACAGAAGAGTCAATGCATAGTTCTAGTCTAAATACAAAGGCCTGAAAATTAGAAGAACCAAGGATATAAGTATCTAAAAGCTAGCAGGCTTCAGTCCAAAAAGGGCTAATGTTTCAGCCTAAGTCCAAAGATTAAAAAAGACCAATGTTCTAGCTCAAGAAGTCAGGCAGGAGGCATTCCCTCTTACTCAGCTTTTTTATTCCATATGAGTTTTTAATTTACTGGGTAATTGACATTACGAAATTGATATCTATTCAATGTCAATTGAAATTCTGATTTCACTCACAAATAGCCTCATAGACACAACCAAAAAAATGTTTGATGATTTTCTGGGCACCCCATAGCGCAGTCAAGTTGACACATAAAATTAGCCATCATACAGGATTAGGATTACTTCATTTAACAAATGTGGATTCAATGTGTTCAACATCTAGCCTATGCCTGGAATAGATATTTCTTTGCAACATCCCTATAGCAAGTCAGTTTGCATCTTTCATCGAAGAATTTTAAATTTAATCTTAGAGATTTTATATTCCAACTGAATCATTGATAGAAATAAGAAAAATGAGGTTCAGAGACATCAGGCAACTTCCTTCAAGCAATACAATTTTACTAGTAAAAGTAGAAGTATAGATAAGGCTAGAGACAAGGTCAAGAACAAATAATCTTTCCATTATACTGCACAGTTCTTCCTTTAAGTATTTGATTGTAAATCCCAGTCTCAGAAGTAAAAAGAAATTAATAGAAAGACATGCATATGCAAGCCTTGTGGGTGTTTATCTTGTTACAGATACATACACACAAGCATTTATGAACACAGGGAGAGATAAAAAGCTTTATTATAGCTTATTACAGCTTTCAAGCAACAGTAAAACACATTTTAGACATAAAAGGTAAGATTCTCATAGATAAAAATGTACCCTTTCTAGTTTTTCATCCATTAGAGAGAAATGTAATAAAATACTCAATTTCTATTCCTGAATGAAGCATTTCAGAAGTTTAATTTTTCTTGCTAACATCCAAGTAACCCAATGATGTTGATCTAAAAATGAGGGCAAAAGGTATTAAATTCATCAGCATATAAATGACTTTGTAGGATGCAAAGATGGATCACAGCAAAAGACATCCATGATTTCAAATATTATTACTTACCAAGAAAAATAAATAAATAAAATCAAGTTTTCACACTATCATTTACAGACAATTTGACTGAGTTGTTCTCAATATTATCATTTCCTGCTTCATGATTTTTCCCTAGAGAAACTAAATATAAAATAATGTACATAACTCAGTATTCTTCAGGATCTTAACACATTTCTTCTCTCATTGTTTCCCTAAACAATCCTAACCAAGGAAAAAAAATTGGTATTGATCCACAGTAACTGAACACAAGTGGTAGCAGACCGGAGTGAATTCAATATGGTTATCATTTTGTTTCTGTTCCACTGAAAATATGAGACAATCATGAAGAGAAGTCATAGTAGGAACTAAGGCCAGAAAAATGCTTACATACTTTAATTTACATACTTTAATTTTAGTACATGGTTTTAGACTCTCATTTTATGGTATTTATAAAAATATATTACTAATTACAAGCCTGTCTTATAAATTGACCACAGGTCAATTGATTATTCATTCATCTAATTAACAAACATCTGTCATTAGGCAAACAAGGATCAGATGCAGAATTTGGTGCTAGCAGGTATCTTACAAACTGAATTTGCTAATGAATGGAAGAGAAATTGTATGAAGGAATTATCATTCCTACTTTAAAAGATAGTGAATCCATCTAATATATTATCTCAATGGTATCCTTATATGCTCCTCAAGAATAGCTTATTAGAAAGACCCGTGATGGTTCTTATTTTAGAATCAGAGATTTAGCCTTCCTAGAGTGGAATGGCCCTGGGGTTGAATGTCAGTGTGAACATGAAAATGCATCTTCAACATTTAAACTGCTTGCCTTTTGAGTGACAGCTGACAATAGATACAAGACTGACAGAACTGGTAATGGATTTTGTAATTTGGCTGATTACCTAGAAATACATTTTTAATAATATAGTGCTCTTTGGCAGTTACTACAATGTATAATGATGTTAACTGATTTGTAATAACTTATATACATGTTATCAGCCTATATAAGAAATTGATATGCAAATAATTATTTGGATACTTTCAATTTTAATATTGTGAATATTTGAAGATAAATGTATTATAAAAACATTTTATTAATTCATAATGTGTCCATTTCAAATTTGTGATAGATCAGAGAAAGCAAAGGAAAAGTGGCATATTAAGCAAATTGCTAATTTATGTGGTACTGCAAAGTTTATGTTCAACGGACTAGAATAAGTAGATTTTCTGATCACCTTATTTTTATCCATCTGCAAGTAATTAAATGTGTTATGAATTATTCTTATCCATTTACTGGAGCAAACTCCTATAAGCTCCCTGACAAACACTGATATGGTTTAGATATAAGATATTCCCAAAAGCTCCTGCATGACCCATTGCAAGAATTTTCAGAGATGAAAAGATTATGAGAGGTGTAACCTAATCAGTGGATTAATCCACAGTTACTGATTAACTGGGTGGCAACTGTAGGTAGGTAGGGTATGCCTGGAGGAAGCAGGTCACTTGGGGGGTGGTGCATGTCTTTGGGGTTTATATTTTGTCCCTGGTGATTGGAGCCCTCTCTCTGCTTCCTGGCTGCCATGTTGTCTGCCACACTCTTCTGCCATCATATTCTGCCAAAATTATGGAGTTAGACAATCCTAGACTGAACCTCTGAAACTGTGAGACAAAAATAAACTTTTCCTCCTCTACATTGTTCTCAGCAGGTCTTTTGGCCACAGCAATGCAAAACCTGACTAAAACAAACTCCTCACCTAAAAATTATGTGATATATACTTGAAAGATATAAAACTAAATTTTTTATAGAATTAAAATTTAAAACATTTCTACCTCTTAATATGAATTAGTAAGATCTGGTGTCATTCCTATTTAGCTCCTATTTGGCAGGGCCCAATTATTCCACATGTACTGGATATTACTAGATAAATAAATAATGTTTACTAGTCTTCATCAATAATTTCACCCATTACAGATCCCAAACTATTTTGAGTTTCTTCATCTACAAAAAAACAGACGATCCAAATTACTTACATTACTAAAATGGTTGTCAAAATATTTTGAAAGTATTAAGGTAAATCTTTAACTCTGCAGAGGCAACTGTTATTTTATTCAGAGCAAGACACTGAAATCTTGATGCTACCACTAGCCAGTGAAACAAAAGATCAGAAATCCACTATTTTGCTTCTGAATAAATGATAGGAAAGAAGAATTTAAATGTAAGACAAAGAAATAAAGAGAATTTTTTAAAAACTTGAACATTGACATAACCAAAAGAATATCTGAATATTCATGAATATTTGTGATAGAGAATTGAGAAGTCATTTAAAAAATGGCACGAATTGTTATGGCTAAGGCTATGGTCTACAGACCCCTTCCCAAATTCCTATATTGAAATCTAATCACCAAAGTGATTGGGTTAGGAATGGGAGGCTTTGGGAGGTCAGTAGGTCATGAGGGTGGATTTTATGAATGAGATTAATGAATCATACAAGAGGTCCCAGAGAGCTGCATTTCCATTCTGCCAAGTAGAACACAGCAAGAAGTCACCATCCATGAGGAACAGACCCTCACCAGTCACTGAAGCTGCTGGCACCTCGGTCTTAGACACCCAGCTTCCAGAACTGTGAGCAATAAATTCTGTTGTTTACAAATTACCCAGTCCTAAGGTACTTTGTTATACCATCCTGAAGGGACTAGACAGCTACACACCTAAAGAAGGACTAAAATGAAAAGACAGAACAATAACAGATTGGTGAGGCCAGTGAGGATGTGGAACAGACTAAACTCACATATGCTGCTGGTCGTGTGTGACCTGGTAAAACCACTCTGGAAACTGCTTGACCAAAGCTGATTATTTACAACCCTATGGCTTGGCAATTCTATGTCCAGGTTTACACTCCACAGAAATGCATCCAGATGTTCACCCAAAATATCATGTATTAAAAAGGACACTTCACAATTACCCCAAACTGAACATTCCCAAAATGCCCATTAATAGTTAAGTGGATAAACAAATTGCAGAATATTCACACAATGAAATATCATACAACAATGAGAATGAACAATCTATAGCAACATGCAGTAAAATGGATGATTCTTATAAACAAAATGATGGAGTGAGGTAAGTCAGATACAAGAGTACATCCCTATTAATATATCTATAGCCAATAAAAATATTTTTAAAACCAAGGAGATCTAATCTACATTAGGAGTCAGAATAGTGATTCCCATGAAAAGTAGACAATATTTAGAAAGAGTAACAGGGGCCATTTATGGTACACAGGTAATATTCTATTTCTTGACACATTGATTACAAAGGTGAGTTCAGTTTTTGAAAATTAATCAATCCTTATTATTATGATCTGTGCATTTTAATAGACTTTATTTTTAGAGTACTTCTAGTTTTACGGTATTGAATGGCAGAAAGAGAAATCTCCCATATACCCCCTAAACATTTCCCCATGTGAATATCCTCCTGCATTATGGACATCCCCCACGAGAGTAGCACATTTGTTACATACATTAATACATCATTGTCACATGAAGTCCATTATGTTAGGGCTCACTCTTGATTTTGCATATTCTATGGATCTGAACATGTATAATGACATGTATTCACCATTATAACATCACACAAAACAATTCCACTATCCTAGAAATCTGTTCTCTGCTTAGTCACCCTTTCATCCCCAAAATGCCGGCAACTCTTGCTGACTCAATAATTTGGCTTTTTCCAGAGCATCATATAGTTGAAATTATACAGTAATGTAACTTTTTAAGATTGTCTTCTTTCACTTTGTTATATACATTGAAGTTACCTTCATGACTTTTCATGGCTTGGTATGAATAATAACAATTGAATAATATTGCATTTTGCTTCATACAGTTTATCCAATTATCTACTGAAGAGCATCTTGGTTGCTTTTATGTTTTTGCAGTTGTGAATAAAAACTACAAACATTCATGTGTAGGTTTTTGTGTTGGTATAAAATTTTCAGCTTTGGGGGGGGGTAAATATTAAAGAGCATGATTGCTGAATCATATGATACGAGTGTGCTTAGTTTTATAATAATTTGCCAAACTGCTTTCCAAAGTGGCTGTAATGGTTTTGCATTCCCAACAGAAATGAATGAGAGTTCCTGTTGCTCCAAATTCTGAGCACCATTTGACTTGGTCTGAGTTCTAGATTTTGGACACTCTAATAGGTGTGTAGTCATAGCTCATTATTTAGTTTCATTTCCATGATGATTATATGATGGCTTCCTTGCTATCTATACATCTTCTTTGATGAGGTGTGTTTTAGTCAGATTTTTGCATCTGTGACTAAATGATCCTATCAGAATAACTGTAGAGAAGGAAGTGTTTGAGAGCTCACAGTTTCAGATGTCTCAATCCATAGACAGCTGGCTCCATTCCTCAGGGCTCTAGTGAGACAGGACAACATAGCAGAAAAGTGTGCAGAGGGAAGTGACTTACATGGTGTTCAGGAAGCAGAGAGAGAGAAAGTCCACTCCCCAGATACAAATATATACTCAAAGCCACGCCTCAATTCCCACCTACTCCAGCCACACCCTACCACTCAGTTACCAGTTAGTTCCTACCATGGGATTAAATCACTAATTGGGTTAAGACTCTTACAACCCAATCATTTCTCCTCTGAACTTTCTTGCACTGTCTCACACGTTAGCTTTTGGGGAACACCTCACATGTAAACCATTACAAGGTATCTGTAAATGTCTTTAGCCCATTTTTAAATTGAATTGTTCATTTTCTTATGGTTGAATTTTAATAATTCTTTTTATAGTTTGGATAAAAATCTTCTATCAAATATGTTTTTTACAAATATTCTCTGACAATCTGTATCTGTTCTCATTATGCTCTTGAACACCGTACTTTTCAGTTGTTACATTATATATGTATTTTGCTTCTAACAGCTCAGCTTCTTTTATTGTGGTAATTGTATATAACATAAAATTTTCCACTTTATCCATTTTTAATGTACAATTTGGTGGCATTAAGTATTTTCACAAGATTATGCAACCACCACCATGACCTATCTCCATAACTTTTTCATCCTGACAAATGAAACTGTATGCCCATTAAACAAGAACTCCCCTTCCATCCTTCTTCCCCAGCTCCCCTGTACCCACCATTGTACTCTATTAATTTGAATTACTCTAGTTACCTCATATAAGCAGAATCATGCCAATTTGTGTCTTGTATCTAACTTTTCTCAAGAGAATGACTTCAAAGTTTATTCATGTTATAACATATATGCCACAACATTAATCCTTTTTAGATTGAATAATATTTCATTATATGTCATTACTTTAAATGTCATGGAAATTGCCACCATGTCAAAGCCAACAGGTCAAACATTATTGGTTCAATAGCTAATAAACTATGTAATACCATGAGCAAACTGACCAAAATCACATGTGAATGATATACATGATCACCTTCATAAAACTGTGTAGAGAAAATTGGGATGTTACTTGTACTCCACTCCAATGTCTCCATTTCTCACCTCTAACATGTTTAAAATTCTACACAGACTATTTTTTGAAGGGGTGATTAAATACCCAGAGGCACTTAACCACTAAGCCACATCATCAGCCCTTCTTATTTTTTATTTTGAGACAGGGTCTCACTGGGTTGCTTAGGGACTACCGAAGGCTGGCTTTGAAATTGCTATTTTCCTGCCTTAGCCTCTCAAGTCCCTGGGATTACAGGCATGTGCCACCACATTCTGCTACACAGAATCATTTTAAACCAAAAAAAATTTAGATATACATGCCAGTAGGGTATATTTTGACATATTATACCTACACGGAAAATAACTTCCCATTCTTGTGGTTGTACATAACATGAAGATACACTGCTCGTATATTCATTTGTGAACTATAGGAAAGTTATATTGGATCAATTCGACTGTCTTTTCTATTCCCATACTCCCTCCCTTCCCTTCATTCCCCTTTGTCTAATCCAATGAACTTCTATTAAACCAAATTATTTTTGAAAAAGAATAAATTATTAAAACACAAATATTTCAGGGTGGTTTAAATTTACTGCTTTCCTTCATAGGGTAGACCTTAAAATAAAGGAAATATTCTTTTAATTCTAGTCCATTGTGTGATTTATCAGTAGGACTGATAATCTTGCTCTTGAGAGGAAACAGAATCCTAGGCAGGTTCAGTAAAAGGGACCAGATGAGCCACCTGCATGTCAGGAACTGGGGTTCATCTTCAGAAAAAAAAAAAAAAGGGTGCTTTTCTATTTCATCATGCTTCCTATTGGAAGAGATTAGGATTGACAATTGAATACAAAAAGAAAGAGAATCATAAAGAACAATTCTATCATCTTCTAATTTTGTCCAAAGCTAGCCTAGGCTGTCAATTCAACTGATTTATTTCACTGAAAGTTGTTCTCAGTCATGAAATGACTGATACGAAACACATCAAAACAAAGTTAAATATTTAGACCATACTGAGAAAGAGTTAGAGAGAGAGAGAGGGAGGAGGAGGAGAAATGGGGGGGTGAGATTTATGGAAAAAAGAAGCAACTGATCCCTGTATAACTAGGAAAGAATAAACTAATATGTGGATACGAAATTGCCTAATTAGTTCATTAAGGGAAACCCTCTGTGTCTAGCCATTATCTCCACAGTGATTCTAATGTATGGCATTTTTCTTATGATCAAGAGGTCAGGGGAATGCCAGACTGGCATTTGGCAAGCTATTTCAGCTTGGAAAGCATTGTTTTTAGGACTATCTTAGTCATTTAAAAAAGCTCATCATACTGGTCATTAAGAACATTTCTGGGTGTAGAGGAAGACTCACTGTCCACTATCTTTCAAAAACAAGAATATTCTCATTGAGTTTTCTTTCCCAGTGTAAAATAAATCTAATGTTCTTCATTCTACCTCCTTAAAAAATTAGAATTTTCTTAGAATTTAGCAAGAAGTATCAAGACCTAAAAAGAGACAATTCATCTGAAGGTATTCAATATCAGTTATGATACATAACTCTCAAGGACACCTGCCAATAACCAGCATAAAGATGAAAGTGGTTTTAATGGCTTAGGTGAACATTGAACTAAAATAACCTAAACTGTTTTATTATTAAAATATGGGAAGGCATAGCAATATTACTTAGATTTTTAAATATTAAACAATATTACTTACATTTTTAAATCATAACCTACCATAGAATTTTAATTGTATATGCTGATTTATATTTACAGAGAATAAAGATAGGAAAAAGTAGAGGAAAACAGATATAAATGCGACAATCATGAAATTAGATAAATTTAAACTATTTCTAGAGAAAATATGGAACACAGGTGCTTAAAATCATTATCAATAACTATCATGAGAAATATTCATATACCACTTAGTTGACTATATTTCAGAGGAAACTTCATTTTTAACAGCTTTATTGATGCATAATTTACATTGCATATAGCTCACCTGTTAAAGACAGAATTGAATAGATTTTAGTATTTTAATATATTTACACAATTGTGCAATCATCACCATTATCTAATTTTAAAATATTTTCATCACTCCGTAAGAAATACCATATCCTTTAGCAGTCGCTCCCTATCCCTTTATTTATACCTCCTCCCATCTCTAGGCAACCACTAACCTACTTTCTATCTTTATAGATCATCTTATTCTGAACATTTCATATAAATGGAATTGTGATATATATCATCTTTTGTGACCGGTTTTTCCTTATCATGAGGTTCACCTATAGTTTTCATTTTTTTTAAGTGCTCGGGGATTGAACTCAGGGGCTCTTGACCACTGAGTCACATCCCTGGCCCTATTTTGTATTTTACTTAGAGATAGGGTCTCACCAAGTTGCTTAGCTCCTCACTTTTGCTGAGGCTGGCTTTGAACTTGTGGTCCTCCTGCCTCAGCTTCCCAAGCTGCTGGGATTACAGGCATGTGCCACTGCATCCGGTCATCTATGTTGTGGCATATAACATTACTTCATTTTTTTTTTCATTGTGGAATAATATTCCTCTACATAGCTATATCCCATTTTGTTTTTCGTCATCAGTTGATAAGCACTTGGGATGTTTCCACTTTTTGGCTATTACAAATAATATTGTTATAAAAATGTGTGTATGAGTTTTTACGTGAACATAAGCTTTTACATATCATGGGTAGTTATCATGTGATGCAAATCACATGATAACTCTATACTTAAATCTATTGAGAAGCTACTAAACTGTTTTGTAAAATGGCTGCAACTTTCATAATCCCAGGAGCAATATATAAGATTTTCAGTTTCTCACATCTTCACTAAAAATTGCATCTGTCTTTTTGATTACAGCCATTCATTTGGCTGAAGTGCTATTTAACCATGGTTTTGATTTGCATTTCCCTAATGACTAATGATGATAAGCAGCTTTTCTTGTGCTTAGTCACCATTTCTATATTTCTTTGAAGAAGTGCCTACTAGGATCTTTTGCCAAATTCTTAGTTTGATATCTTGTCTTACTGTTGAGTTGTAAGAGTTCTTCATATGTTCTAGATTCAAGTTCCTTATCAGATAAATAATGAGTAAATATTTTCTCCCACTCTGTGGGTTATCTCCCCCCACCTCCAGCACTAAAGATTAAACCCAGGAGTATTCTACCACTGAGCTATCTCCCCAGCCCTTTATATAATTTTATTGATTATTATTAATTATTTTTTGAGAGAGAGAGAAGTCCTCACTAATTGCTAAGGCTAGTATTAAACTTGTGATCCTCCTTCAACAGAATCCCAAATCGTTAGGATTACAGGCTGTGGGTTCTCTTTTCTACTTTCTTCATGGTGTTCTTTAAAGCATAAAGCCTTTTAATTATGATGAAGTTGCATTTGCCAATCTCCTATGCTATCAATGTCATTCCTAATAAATCACTGCCTAACCCATGATCACAGATTTACTCCTATGTTAGTTTTAGATCTTAGATATAGATCTGTAATCCACTTTCATTTCATTTTTGAGTATAATATTAGGTAGGAGTTCAAATCTATTTTTTTCATATGGATATCTAATAGTACCAGAACTATTTATTGAAAAGATTATTCTTTTCCCCATTGAATCAATTTGGTCTGTTTGTCAAAAAATTAATTGAACAAAATTGTTAGTGATTATGATTAATTATTCAAAATGGCTATATATCAAATTTGATGAAAAGTTAAAGATACTATTGTACTTTATAAGCAGTTAGTTGATAGCAGTAACATAGATTAAAAACAACTAATTGTGAAACACAGTAGGGATAAAAGGAAGTAATCAAGGATCTTAAAAATGAATTTATACATATTATAGACAACTACAAGGCACTAATAAAAACATTTTTTGAAATGTTTTTATCTGTGGACATGATAGCTATGTCCTTCAAAAGTATTAGATATAAAAATTATATTGGCTCCAAAATGTGAAACTGTAAAACTAAAATTCACATACATTCAATTTAACATCTACAAAAATATAATTTTATATCAACTAATTACAGCTTAACAACTCTTGAAATAGTTGTATATTAACATAGTAAAGTTAACCCACATGACTACAAGAGTTTACTCATAACCATCTAGAATTACAAAACTAATTTTTAAAATGTCATGGCAAGATCCTATTTAGTATTTATAATGACTTTAATATGTTAAAAATTGATGAAAGCAACTGTAAAGGAATCATGTAAGTTTGAACTCTGTAGAATAAAATAGTCTTTTCTGTTCCTTTGAACTGTGAACAAGTCACAAACTAACTTTGTTGTAGTCTTGCTCTACAAGAAGGAAATCAAGTAATGTAATCATACAATAAAGTAACATACAATAATCTAAGAACTACTTCTCCCTTTAACCTAGTTTCAAACGCATTTTCCCTTGACTTTGAAGATGAATAAATATACTTATTAAAGTACCGGATCAGGCCAACCACTTTCATTAATGGGTTTTTATTAATTATCATCTAGAGCCTATTAAAATATTTTTTAAATTCTATTTAGAAAGAAATTCTCTATGGTGTAAATCCTCTAATTTATCTTTTATTTACTAAATGATTGTGTATTGGTTGCTCAAGGGATCTGTAGTTATGTTTAGCCTTTGATTATCCGTGTTGGTATGAACAGTAACTTTAAAGATATTCCCACAGCAAAACATGTATCATGAATTGAGAAGCTTGAAAGTAACTTTCCTGTAACCCTCTTAGTTACTCTATAAATATTTAAATAGCAGAATGGTCATTTTCTCCAGTGAAGGTATTTGTATGAAAACAGCAATTATTATTTATTATATTTTTCAGGCAATACCATGTTTGTTGTGTAAGCAAGATTTATAGAAGGTAATTTTTAAAAATTTTGCCTAGCAGCAGCCAAATGCAAAATGTTACCCGTAGTCCTTAGTTCTAAGACAGAAAATACTGGCAAAGAGATTGTGACTATTTTCTTTTCAAATTGGTTGGTATTTCCTAGCTTCAGATATATGGGAAAGTTGAAACTGACTGGTGAGAATAAATTATTTTATGCTCTTTGTCCAATAAATTGTGCAGGAGCTCTCTGACACCTTCATATTTGAACTATAATGATGATGTGCAAATTGAATAATGAAAATTCAAGCTAAAAATATACTTGTAAATCTAGCATATCTCTACTGCTCTTTTGTGATGTATATAGTTTGTTTGGGAAATGTTTGATTCACAGTTATGTGAAAGGTTTTGCCTAAAGAAACTAACAAATTTTTATCCTCTCAGTAGTCTAATAATGGTGATTTTTCAAAATCAAATTTCATATATGAGGCAGTCAATAATAACTGCTACTATGAATATCCAAATCATGACAACTTTTCAAACTATTCACCATTTAAAAATAGAACACCTGAAAATTTTATTGACTATTACAAATTACTTTCTTATGCAAGAGAATAAACATTTATCAGTGTGCAGCTTTCTTTTGGCATATTATAGAATTAATTATTCCACCTAAGAAGTATATTTTGCATTAAAATCAAGAAAATATGATCCTTAGCTTTAGTAGTCAGTGATTATTTCTCCTGTAATCTTAATCTGTTGCCATCTGACTTCTTTCATAGTCCTGTGAGCAATGGGTTTATGGATGAGTGCACCCACCTTAAAGTCATGAAAGTTGAATGAGGTCACATTATAAACAAGGACTCTTTATTCTGGTAGATCTAACTTAAAAATCACCGGAATCTTTTCTCTTTACTACTTTTTTTTCTATGTAGCCGTAACAATCACAGTTGTTCTCACTGCCATCATCTCACTGGGCTAATCTCCTTACCCCTTGAGCCTCACTACAAGGTAACATACATGTTCCAGGGCAATTTAAGGTTCCATTGGGAGTCAGAGCCTGACTTGAAGGTGCCTTCAGATCTATATATTAAAAAAGTAATAGAGGCCTCTGAGAACAATGGGTAAGTCAGAGTTTTAGAGATAGGCAAAAGTAGAGGAAAACCTAGATATTCTCAAATGTACCAGTTTTGTGCCACTTCTGTACAAAGGTACTTTTGTGGCCCATAGTTCTTCCAAAGAATCTATCTGTCTTAGCTTGGTTGTGCTGCTATAACAAAACTCTGTAGACTTGGCCTCTTAGATACCCAGAATTCATTTCTCACAGTTCTGGAGACTGGTTCTTTCTAGATAGAGGCACTGAGAGATTCACTGGTAAAAGCCCACTTTCTGCTTTCCGAGTCCTCATGGGTCAGAAGGGGCCTGGGAGCTCTCTTGGTGTCTTTTATGAGGACATTTATCCTAATCATGAAGGTTCTTCCCTTATGACTAAACATCTCCTCCAATCCCCACTCTTGCTACCATCACATTTGGAGTTAAAGTTTCAACATATGAATTGGGAAGGATATAAAAATCTAAAATGAGAAGTTCAATTTTTTCTGAAGATGTTGTAGAAAAGATGGAGGAAAAGATTTTAATTGCATACCCCACCAAAAAAAAAACTGTAAAGGTTCCCATTACATATTTCTTTCCTTTTCTAAATCATTACCAGTTTTTTTTTTTTAATTTTCACTTTCTGACAAACCTTCTGATTCTTTTCTCTCCTCAACTTTCCTAGAACCTTCAAATATTCCTTCTCTTTAGATTGCTGAAAATTTCAGATCTTCAGTAGAACCTCCCCAAACTCTACCCCAAACCTCCTCAGATTCAGAAAAAAATAAAAGTCTTCTAATTCACATCACCCACCTGCACTAGGAGGCCTTGAGAAATTATGGAACTTTTAAAATAAGCTTGACTCTCCAAAATCATTGTTCATAAATATTGTATGGGCCAGCACCACTCCCTATATATACCATGACTTTCTCCACTGTAACACTGGCTACTTCTACCTCAGTCTGACTCTGACCCTCACTTCAAATCCTGAACCTCAGGTCTGATTGTACTAAAACCCAGGATAGATTTTTCTTCCAAAGAAATGTGAGTATTTTACAACTAATCACATTCAAACCTCTCAAGTCTATGAAGTGAATGTTATCTTCCACAACTGCCTCTTGGCTTTTCCTTGTCGTGAAAACAGGACTTTTGGCAAGGTGATTGTGTCTCTTGGTGGGAAACAGACAGTGTGCTCATAAAGTAGTCAGGATGGTACTGCTGAACTACTGAGGACAGATAGCTGCCATTATTCAGTACTGACCTTCATCTCACAACTCAATGGTTTAATGTGACAAAGAAAGTATGCCATATCGAACTTTAATTCATGGAAGTTTATGCAGTGCTCAATAACTTCTCCACCTGCCTAATATTCTCTCATCTTCATAGCAATCCTGAGAAGGAAATACTGTTTATGAGGAACGGAGACTCATAGATATGGAGAAACCTATCCCAAAGTCTGCTGACAATGGTAGATGCCATACCTAAGCATTTATCATCTCCCTTCAACATACTTTATGCAATCAGAACAATACCAGGACTATAAACACACACACACACACACCCCTCGTATGCATATGGCTATATATGTGGATATGTATATGTGACTGTGCATCTCAAAGAATTGAAAGTAACTGGCTTACAAGGCTGTATTCAATGCAGAAACTAACATGAGAACAATAGTTGGTTCATTTAAAAATTTCAGGTATAGTGAATTGATTCAGACATTCATAATCAGAAAATTAAGAATCTAATTTCATCATTTGAAACGCACAATTTTCATCTCTAAACTAGGGACATTTATTATGGGATTTCATGTCACTTTAAAAATATAATTTTATTTTATTTTGATTTGTATGTGGGTGGGTATTGGGGTCATAGGCAAAGAGATTCACCTTAAGGATAATTCAAGGACCTCTCACTGAGAGCAATGAAAGAGAACAGGGAAAGTTCAGCTATCTGGAAATCTTCAACATTCAGGCAAGAGTTTGAATTAATTGCATGAGGTGAGGTTTAGAAAATAATTTTCTGGCTAATCTCTTCTTTGAAAGAACAGAGCTACATGAAGCAATTTGATCACAATCATTACAAGAAACTAACAAGAGATGCTTATATAAGTTCCCTGCTTCTCAAAGTCTCACCTTTAATGCTTGCTATTCACATCACCATTTTGGATCCCAGAGTATCGAAGCCAAGCACTTTTCATGTGCACTCATGAATAAATGGCAAACATGCTGCAGTGAGTTTGTTTTCCCTTACATGGGGATCTCTGTGGCGTGTACCTGGTGGGAGTTATGTTATGCATAGACAATTGTGTTCAGTTCATCAGCTGATTATAGATATCCTCCCACAAAAACATCCATCCCTGATATACCCAACTCTAGAGCACAATGAAAGATTCATGAAGACGATGATACCATACACAGAGGTGTGAACTGTGAAATAGCCAGAAGAAGATGAGATTATTTTAATTCCTTGCTCAATCACAGTGTGTTCTACATAGCAGAGCAAGGTAAGCTTCATGCATGATCAAAAGCATATCTTTATGAACCATGGTACCTCATACTTGACTTAACTTACAAATATGCAGAGTAATACCTCACCCAGGTAGGACACCAATGAGAGGCAGAAGACAGTCAAGCACCTGAATAGCTAGTACACATCACCCCTAAAGCTGTTAGCCAAAAGTCTACTTTTTATCCTGTGAAAGTTTGTTTTGTTTGCAAAGGATGGAATCCAGAGTGTTGCACATGCAAAGCAAGTACTCTACTACTGTGCTACCTCCCCAGACTAATTCTGTGAAAACTGTTTTGGGAGCTCACTTAGAATCTTTTTACTCTCATTTTACATACAGTTCTAAGAACAACTGGTATAGCATAGGATTACTCTAAATCAAAACCGCAAGCACTCCCGTATATTTGTTGGCAAGGGATTTAATCTTTCAGAATCTTCTTTTTTTCACCTGTAAAATGGGTACAAAATAGTTAGATTTCATACTTAGGGTAGATATAAGGATGCAATCAGCACATCTATGTAAAGTATAAACACAAAGCAAGAACACTAAAGTTTAAACACATATTTTTTCCTTAGAACCACATTTCTAGCCAACTATTTTATCTGGGGCTCAATCTGAGGAAGACCAATGCTTTTAAATGCTAAAGACAAGCTGGTTGAACTGAAATGATTGACAAATTGTCCATTGGTCTCCACATCAGAGGCTTTCAAGGGGATTCTTCAGGGTAACTTCAATTTATATGGTTGTTTTTTATTGCTAGCATTAATGCCTCCCTAAACATTCAAAATGCATAGCAAACTGAACCTAACTAGCATAGGGTAAATGGCACTTACTAATCTCATTGCACTGTGTTATAACAAAGCACAATAATTAGTTCTTAATGATAAATTGAGTCATCAAGAAAAGTTTAAGTGCACGTTCCCTAATGCACCAACGAAGGAGGTAAAATAACACAAATGTTTAGAAATATAAAGACCAAAAAATTTTAAATAATTCTTTTTCAAAAATAAGCATGAACAATCAAAATAATGCAATTATACATTCAGAATTAAGTATCCCTGGATCACACTGAAAAATAAGACCACATTAGAAGATAGGACCACTATCTTCCCATTTGCAAAAAAAAAAAAAGGATTAATATTCTTTCTTCAAGCCTTGGACTCAAGACAACCAAAGTAAATCTTTCAGGTGAAAAGAGCGGGCTACCTAAACACTGGCTTTTTCAGGACCTTTGTTTGCTGTTGTTTTATCTTTTCTTATTGATTTTTAAGTGTTCCTTACATATTAAGAATATGTGTCTTCACTTCTAAATTATGAATAGACTCACAGGGTTTACCTTTTGTTTTATTAATTTTTATTAATCAAATACAGTTCTTAAAATTTCAGTATAGAGAAATGTGACAAACCTTTCTATGATCTCTGGGTTGCTGTCATATGAAGAAAGTTTGTTTCTAATCCAAGATGATTAAAATATCATCCTTCTGTACACTTAGTGGTGTTTAAGTCATTAATTCAATTGTAATATATGTTTGCGCATTATTCAAAGTAAATACATTTCTAATAATTTTTTTTTGGCAGTGCTGCAATTGAACCCAAGGCCTTGTGCATCAGCAAGGCAAGCCCTCTACCAACTGAGCTATATCCCCAGCCCCCTAAAAAACATCTTTTTGAAAATAAAATTCTTAAGCTTGCAATCCATGTATATAAAGACACAGATTTTTTTCACACTATTTGTTGGTATAATAAATGTAATAAAATTTTTATCCTCTGATAAATGCCTGAATATTCAAATCTACTTAAATAAATAAACATTCAGTGTTGTGATGAGAAATTAAAGGAAAAACAATACAGATGCCTACAAAGGGCCAAGCACTGTCCGAGGACGCTAGATATGGCATTCCACAAAGCTGAGTTTCAGAGAAGATAATAACTTATGTCTAAAGTCACATGAATGAAAATGTAGAGCAACTAGTTAAAAACCAGGTTCACATGACTTCAAAACACAGGCTCTTTCTTCACAGAGACATGATAGACTAACCATATGTCTAAGGGATGTATGATTCTATTTTTTCTAAATGCTAACTAAGTAGTCCATTTAATGCCTTGGGTAACAGTTACTATTATCATGTATTTCAGTACAGAAACTTAGGCAAAATTGTAATACGAATGGTTCTCTATTCCTGAAGTCTAGAAAATGTATCATCCTGTTTTTTTCTGCCCTAGTTTTATGAATTTCTAGACTGGAATTTAGTAATGAAGTGATCATGAAAGTCCACAAAACTTCTAGACAGAGTGGGATTTTGTCCTTTTACATGTACCTCCCAGTCTTCATATACTCATTCAGAATGATTAAGGATTAGAATACAAAATGCTTTGTGAAATAATATAATCAAAGAATAAAGTCAGAGCCGGGCACAATGGCACACACCTGCAATCCCAGCAGCTCAGAGGCTGAGACAGGAGGATCATGACTTTAAAGCTAGCCTCAGCAAAAGCAAAGTACTAAGCAATTCAGTGAGACCCTGTTTCTAAATAAAATACAAAATAGGGCTGGGGACGTGGCTCAGGAGTCAAGTACCTGTAGCAAAAAAAAAAAGAAAAGAAAGAAAGAAAAAGAATAAAGTCAGGATTTTTTGTTTTTGTTTTTGTTTATGTTTTTGGTTCCAGGGAGTGAATCCAGTGGTAACCAGTGAGCCACATCCCCAGACCTTTTTTAGATTTTGTTTAGAGACATGATTTCATTGAGTTGCTTTAGGATCTCACTAAAGTTGCTGAGGCTGGCTTTGAACTAGCGATCCTCCTGCCTAAATTTCCCAAGCCCCTGAGATTACAGGTGTGAATCTCTGCACCCAGCATAGAGTCAGTTCTGTCCATTACTTTCAATCATAGGCCAACATAAATATTTATGTTAATGTTATGCATGTGAATTTTTCTGTTACTCTCATATCAATACAAAAAGCTTATAAGCACCTTTGAGCTTAAAAAACATGACCACTTTTTTTTGTATAAATCCTAGCTGATATTTGCAATCACCAGGTAAATGAAAAGCAGAGCAGACACTATTTCTCCTGATTTTATAGGAATGATAAAGTTATACTCCTTTTCCCAATGAGTGAGGAAATGAGTGAGCAAGCAAATAAGCAGAAGCTACAGTCTAGCTTCTGCAATCCTTGATTCACTTTCCAAACAAGAGAAAAGAAAAGAAGAACCCAATTTCAATTTTAAAATGCAATGGAAGTCTAATAAAAATAGTTGTAAAACAATTTAGTCCATTAGCATCTGATTTTAGATTTACTCTGTTATGAAAAGAAATAATGTAATCCCTGGCTGTAGAAATATTTGAGCGAGAGTTGAGAGGAAAATGATCTGTCCTTGAAGCCTAAAAAATAATAATAATTGTTATTATTATCATAAGTAATAATAGCAAAGAATTATTATGTAATAATCATAATTATACAGGATGGAGAGTCTTCTGAATTCCATTCTAAGTCAACAACTAAAATTCATAAAGGATGTACACTACTCTCATATCTTCTTGAAGAAAGGTCAGTTTCCACAAGTGTTGAGTGCATACTATGTGCAGGGCATTCTGAAGGATACTAAAGAGATAGGCTGTAAGTTGGATGACTGTGAAAACCAATATTCATCATGGGTTTCTTTGAGGATGTGTAGACCAGGGAATTCTTTTGGCATCTCTATTTCCAAATTTCTAAGCAATTAGCATCTGCTCATTTGGAATGAATACATAAAAATGAAATGTATGGAAAATAGATATAGTAAATGCTGTCATATTATTTACTGGAATAGGTTCCTGTGTTTATTGCAATCCTGCCATGCTGAAAGAGATTCTGCATGGAAAATCCGCATTGACTGAACACGTACTATGTGCCAGGAAGTTTCATAGATGCTAAGAAACATAATGTTCCTCACCACAGCTCTGGAAAGAATATATTATTGTTCTCACTCTATTGATTTGGAAACAAACTCCTAGTGAGGTCATGTAAATTGGTTTTGGTCACGCAGCAGGGTTGCAGACCCCACCTATGGTATTCTGTTCACATTGCCATGATAACTTTCTTTTTACTCCTGCAGATAATAGACTTTCCCTTTGCTGAGAATGCCAGTCAAAGGTCTGACTAAAATGGAAAGTATGTGAAGTCCCTAACAGTTCCATATTTACTTTTATTTGTGAACCCTAATATAGCAATATGAATTCCTATTCTATTATCTCTAGCACCAGTAAACTACTGCATCATATCCAATCAGTATATTTGTTGAATAAGGTTTTCCTTTTTTTTTTTTCTCATTGGATAAAATAGAAAAAAAATTTTCAAACACTTGTTTTAATTGCCTATGCTCCATAATTGAGATTGACTACATACCTAATCATACCCAAAAATTTTAGTTTGCACATTCCAGGTTAGAAAGAAAACAAATCAAGTGGAACCTAGAGGATTGCACTCAGTGAAAGAAAAATTGAAGAGGAAAGGGTTTTACTTTTTGAAAAAGCCAACTTTTAGTCAGGAATGTTGGTGATGAAGAAGACCTTTAAGGTTCTAAAGTTTCCAATATCTGCAAAAAAAAATCTTATATTTACATGAAATACAGCTCAAGTGATATTTATTAGAAATAGAGATGACTTCTAGCCATCAGGAAAATGTTTATTCTTGGAAAGATTTAGTAACTGGAATTAGCGGGACATCTGGGCCACCAATGAGGAGCTGTTTCTTGATCTTAGTACTGGTTACCAGGTGACATTGAGTTTGAATATTATAGTTCAACACAGTTTCTAAGCAATGACTTCTAACAATGAAGACTGAACACCATAACACCATGACTCCATGAATGTTTTTTAAATGGAGGTTTTCTATCTTTGTTCCACAGATTAAAGCGAGAGAGAGAAGGACATGAGAAGAGCTTAGTATAATTGGTACTCATATTTTTTTGTAAAAGAAAAATACTAAGACTCTTTCCTTTTGTTTTTTTAGAAACT
The DNA here is from genome assembly GCF_045843805.1 of Urocitellus parryii. Classification (NCBI taxonomy): domain Eukaryota; kingdom Metazoa; phylum Chordata; class Mammalia; order Rodentia; family Sciuridae; genus Urocitellus; species Urocitellus parryii. The sequence continues at coordinate 23,548,074 of NC_135536.1, read as the reverse complement.
GGTGTTTATATTCTGTAACCTTATTTCCATTTTGATTATTAATAAGTGTCTGCAGAACAGCTCAAGACCACTCGGTAGTTGTTCCTACCCACTCAGTGGCCTGAGCAGAAGGAGCTGCAGACCAGTCTTTAGTGGCTGGCTAGGCACTCTAGTAGGGAACCACTGGCTAGGCACAGAGGACACCTGCACACCAAGTCCCTCTTAGCCTCAGCATTCCATAGTCAGTCTGCAACCTCAGGTTGAGTAGCAGTGAACTCAGGAGCAAGAACAGTCCATCCACCCTGAAATTCGTCCCTGGTCACAGCTTTTTCAGCAGCAGCCTGTGCTTCTTTTTCAGTCTCTTCAGGATCTCTGCAGAAGCACAGATCAGGCATGACATCCCATGGGTGTTCATGGGAAATGGTGCCACGCATGCGCAGTACTTCTCAGGCCAGCATCCACCACATCAGACCCACACAATGAGCTCCCCTGTTGTTGCACAGAATGGCGGTGTCTACATAGCTCAGAGGACTGAGTCTGTGTTACACAGAGCAAAGGTAGGCAGGTTGACATAAAATGCTTCTGTAAGAGGATGGTGGTCAGCCCTGGGATCAGTAACCACCCGAAGGCGTGGCTCCCAGAAGGCTGCCTGGATCTGGTTAGTGAAGGTTCCAGGAGTGAAGCAGGCAGCAATAGGAGTGGCTCTGATGGCAGCAACGAACTTCAGCACAGCCCGCTGGCCAGTATTCCTGGAGGATATGACACTGACATCAGCAGGGGTTTCAACAGCAACAATGGCACAAGCTGACCGCAGAAGCTTCTCCCAAGTCCTCTTCAGATTTATGATCTGCCATCGCTTTTCCTTTTTATATCTATATTATTCCATCTGGAAATCAAGAGTTGGGCCACCTACGTGGGTTCCTGCTGCAAGGAATTTGAGGACATCCTCCTCCTTCATTTGCAGGACATCAAGGGCTCTTGACATTGTGACAATTTCCCTTTAAAGTTACGAGGGGAATTAAGAGCAACACCATATGGGCCCCTCCCTGGGTAAAGCAGAAAGGACTAAGAATGTTTCTTAAAATCATTTAACAAAGTAAAAAAAAAAGAAAAAAAGTCCCTCTTAGCCCCAACATCCCATAATCATTTGATGTGGGATAAGAAGGAGTGAGCATACACAACAGACCCCTGATCAACAACCTTTTCTCCTACACAAGCACATGCAGGTATACAGACACACACACCAGCTGACCCATGCCTGAAAATCAATCTTTGTCCTATAGAGTCACTTTTGAGTAGGGCTCAGGCAATGATATTCCTAAAGGTTAGTTGTGTAGCAATTTTTCATTAATATCATTGTTGATAAGCCATTCCTAAAGGTTAGCTGTGTGGCAATTCTCATTAATATCATTGTTGATAAGCCAAAAATGGTTTGTAAGATTAAAATTATTATTTTTTTGTTTGTATTTTGTTGTTTTTGTTTTGATATTGGGGATAGAACCCAGAGTACTTTAATACTGAGTTACATCCCCAGATAAAATATGAAGTTTTTATTAATATACATTTATTAAATTTTTATTTATTTATTTTTTTTAATTTTGAGACAGGGTCTCACTAGTGAGCTTAAGCTCTCACTAAGTCTCTGAGGTTGGCCTCAAACTTGAGATCCTTCTGCATTGCCTCCCAAGTTTCTGGGATTACAGGTATATGCCACCATGACCAGCTCATTATTTTTAAAGTTGATCATTTTAACCCCAAATTCTCTTTAAAACCTATTAGAAAATAATGAAAAAATTACCCCCACTTAACTTCAACAGAACCTAGATAGTTTTCAAACTAAAATTCATAGCATATCTGGAATATTTGCTGAAAATGTAGACTTTTAAGCTTTACACAGAAACCTAATTCAGTGGATTTGCAGGGACAGCCTCCAAGAATATGTTTTTCACAAGCATACCAGGTCATCTTGAAGCAGATTGTCAGCATACCACACCTTGAGAAACACTGCCCTTATTAAAACATCAGAAATTAACAAGTTCCAGGCAAGTCCTGTGTGGGACTCAAAGAATTCACCATCCAAGTGTGCCCAGACCCAAACCACCATATGCTTTTCACCATGAAACTACAGCAATGACCCAAGCCAGGATACGGTAAAGCAAGGGGAAGGCAGGTGAGTTCACCATGTTCTCTTGGTGACTTTAACATGCTGTAACCCGGCTGAAGGTTAATACATTTATAAACTTTCTTCCAGTACTTTCACAAATTTTATTTTAGGAAACACAAAGGTTTATGTGATGGGTACAATTTAGTAAACTGTTAAGATATCCTGACCCATGGTTGGCTAAGATCTAATACAGGCTTTGTCTGATTAGCAGGCAAACACCCAATTCTGAAGAAAATCTCATCCATGGCAATTGTGACTCAACCTGTCACAACAAATATATACATATTACATCTGGACTCTTACAGACTGTCAGTTACAGGGTAGCTTACTAATTTTTCCAAAACCTAGAACCTCATTATGCCAGAATATGTGGCTACATGTTTATCTTCTTTCTTAGGCAATCTTCCTCTGCATTATCATCTAGATCATTAACGTGCTTGGGTTGACTGGAGCCAAAGAAAATTCAATTGCAACCCAGAAACAACAGAAATGTGTCATCCTGGAATGGCTATGTGGCCTGCTTATCCAACTAAGGCACCTGCTTCTCATGAGTAATGCCAGATGTTTCATGGACAGATACAAGCCTCTATTACACATCTGCTTTATGCAATTGTGAAATGATATCACAAGGGAGTTCTCTTTATCTAACCCTGGGTTAGCCATTAGCTGTAACCTAATGTTTCAAGACACCAGACCTTGAACTCATTACCCCTGAATCCTTTCCTGCACTCTCTCAGAAAACACATCCATAGAGAGACAAAAAATAATAATATTTGTCCAATATATTCCCTCATCAACTCTGGACCAAATCAATTATACTTGTAGACAAGCTTTTCTGGTTTCCATTAAGGAGATGACTGGACATTTGCTGTAAGATAATACTTGTTGGTTGCAAATTTGTTGATAGGCAAATGAGAACTAACATTTGCAAATAGCTTGGGAATGAAAATTCACTCTACTGGTGATGCTGAAAGCAGGTATCAGAAAGTCCTCTGAAATCTGGATAGCTAATTGTAAATATTTTAGGTAAAACCACCAAGAACTAGTAATAACTGCAAGAATTATAAGCACTAACAACTTCTCTTGAATTATATAGTCCTGAAAAAAAAAGTTGAAAACTCGGAACCATAACTATAGTATGCCTACTCTACTTGTCCAACAGGTATTGATAGATTGTCTTCTCTAATCCATTCATTGGTATGAAATGCTGTAGAAATAGCCATGGGACTTATGTCTACAGAATCCAGGAGGGGTAATGGACAATTGGAACAGAAACAAATAGACAAACTGAGATAAATAACCTGAAGGAGAGCAACATGGCTGTGACCCAGAAAAACAGGAGGTATCTACTTTAGAGAGGTCAGATCAATTTTTCACCAGTATTTGACACTTAAACTAAGACTAAAGGATTAAAAAACTAAGATCATGCCATGAACAGAAGAGTGTTCTGGATAGAGGAAATAATGGGGACATGTCTTATAGGTAGAACCAAGTTTGATATGTTTTAGGAACGGAAGGAAAAGTCAGTATGGCTGGAAGTGGGCAAGAATCAGATCTTGGAGGACTTTTTCAGTTAATTGTCAGTGGTTTGAGCTTTCATTTAAATGAGATGGTAAGACATGAAAGGGTTTAAAGTGGAGATGGTACAATTATATAAGCGTTTTAAAAACATCATTCTGGGGCTGAGGATATGGCTCAGTGGTAGAGTACTTCCCTAGCATATCTGAGGTCCTGGGTTCAATTCTAAGCACAAGGGGGAAAAAAATCACACTGGATGCAAAGGAGAGAATACAATGGAAAAGGTAGAGCATGGTAGGCTGGTCTGTTAAAACAGCAATTCTCTAACATACACTTCACAGAGACATCTTGGTGACTTTGCTAAAATGCAGATTAGGATTTTCTAGGTTTAAAGTAAGATTCTGCATGTCTAACAAGTTCTTTGGTGATACAGATGCTACTAGTCCACAGGCCACACTCCAAACCAAAACAGCATGAGAATATCATTAGAGTTCTGACTCTTATTCTTGTAAGGTAACTGCTTGGGCCACTGTGGAGAATGAGGTAATGGAGGAAATTTGACAGAATTGAGATATATTTCAGATTTAGACCTAACAGATTCTGTATAGCAATATATATATTAAGATCTATGAAACCAAAATTTCTGAAAGTTCAAGGGAATCTTGGAAGTTCATGATTCAACACTGTTACAGACACAGGTAACAGTTAAGGAATTAAAAGTAAGGACAGGAACTTTTCATGGGTAGGTTGGAAAATGAGGACTAGGTCAAGGTGCCTGGTGGGTGGATGTTGCCCAGGATGTTGTCTAGAGATGTTGCCCAGGATTCAGTCTGTTTGTCTAACAGCAAGGACTTACCAGTAGCCTGTCAGTGAGATCAGAAGACCAACTGCAAATATGTAGAGATCTTGAACATCAGAGTCCAAAGATTCCAACTTAGTTCTGCCACATTTTAGTTGGGTGTCTCTGAAAGAAATAAAATCACTAATCTCACATGCTTGTTTCTTCACTCAATAAAATGTGATATAATGAGATCATGCATATGAGAACACTTAGCATGGTGTTTATCATAAAATGTTACAAATAAATATCAAGTTACACTAATTTGTCTTTATGGGGGGCATTTTCTACATCTTCCAATGTCAAAAGAATAAAATCATCTGTTAGATTTAGAAGGGTGTGATTTTACATTCAGGACTGTGTCTCTGTGTGTAATGCATTATTTCTTCACCTGGAAAAGACATTTTCTGACAAGGTAGTTGGAGAACACTGGGGCAATCAAAAAAACATCTTTGAAATCCACAACACCCATACTTTTGCAAATGCTACTAAGATAATTTATAATTAAATATAGCATGTATAAATGGGTTTATATAGGACCTAAATAATTTACCCAGTCCCTTCTCCATATCAGAAAGGAACAGGACTCACAAGTTATGGAAATTCGGGAAGAGTTTGGTGATACCGAGGTGGGTTCCTTCAGGGTTTCACCATGACCATCAAGATTTTTTTTGTTGATGCTTTGATACTAGTTTTCTGTTCTTTGTTATATTCCTTTCTACTAAGAAAGAGGCTTGCTGGCTTCATCTTTTCTGGTTCCATCTAAAGCCATTTCCCCTTTCTGCATTTGCAGAGGGAATGAAAAACAGCTGGTCCACAGACTCCATAACCTACGTCTGGTGTGAAATGAGGCCCACTTCAGTTATGTGTCTGTTTTAATTAACAGCAAATACTTGGATTACAAGCAAAGTTCCAGAAGTTCCCAAAAGCTGTTGGATCTTCATGCAGGAAAAATGTGACCCTTATAAAGTAGCATCATTAATTCATGGTAACGGTAGTCTTCCCAGTGATGCATAGGCAAAAGTTGGCCTTTTGAAATGATAAATTCAAAACAATGAGCTTTTTGTTTTTACTGTATAATCTTAAACATCTTTACGAATTGTCCACGATAGGGAAGAATTTACAGAGTACATCTTGTACAACACTATGAGTCAAATTACTTGTTGAAAACCCTATGCCTGAAATGATCCACCAGGAATCTCCTCCAAAAATGCATCTACCCCAGTCAAGGCAGATTAAATTCTGTCCCCAGCTCCACTAGTCCTCCTTCTCTCTCCTCTCTGCTAGAATATTTCTCAAATCCCAAAAGAAGTTCTCCAAAATTCCCCTTTGTTATTCACTCCAGTAGAAAAAAAAAGTAATAATTTTGGTCATTGTCACACTCTTTTAGTCATTGTGCACATTCTTAGGCAACATTTATGACCACGTCCAAAATGCTACATGCAACTCTAGTCCCCTAGAAGAACTTTTACATATATTTCTAAGCGTATTCCTCAACTTCATAGATTTCCTCAAACTCAGAGCAAATGTGCTGGCATTTTCCACCCATGCAAACGAACACAGTTCTCTTCTGCTCAGAGCCAGATCACATCATCAAGGAATTGAAAATTATGCTATTCAAATTATCCAGACCTTAGAAAACAGTTCTTCCCTCTTGTTCTTCTCATGATAAATAATGCAAAGTATTTGAGTTTCACACATGAGGGCTTTTTCAAGGGACCTGACAGCCCTTATCTCTCACCCATACTTCTGCAATAGCTTCAGGTTCTCCATGTTTCCAGTTTCAACCCACTTAAATCTACCCCACACACTGACTCCAAAGGAGAACTTCCAAGGTGCAAATTTGTTTATGGAATTTGGACAAAAAACAATTAACACCTCAAACCCCCTGATGTTTTTGTCCAACTTCTTCACCAACCTATAAAACCTTTAAGGCAGAGAACAAATCACATTCATCCTATTTACCTACAATCTAACCCCAGACATGGCATTCAATAGACACTATATAAATGCTTGTTGAATGATTAAGTATTGGATTTACAGAATTACAGATTCCCCAAAATGATGAACAAAGAAGAAGTAGAGAAAGCAGAGCAAATGGCAAAGGTGCCTAACTTTAAACTGTCACAGTCTCTTCTTATTACCCAGAGCAGTTGAAGTCTTATCCAAGACAGCTTATATCACAACCTCCTACTGCACCCAGAGATTTTGAGATAACCCTCACATCTGAAGTGATAATCAGGGAAATCATATTGCATGCCAACATAGTATTACTGAAACACAGCAAAGCTATGCTCTTGGTTTTAAGTAGGAAATGGGATGTTTTCTGAGCACAGTTCCACTAAAATGCATTTGAGGTACCTGTCTTCCAACAATGATACCTCAACACCCACATCTGCCTCACTCTTGCACATTCATGTGCACACACACACACACACACACACACACGAGTTTTGGATACTGCAAAGCTAACTCAGATTATGGGGGTAAAGATTCCTGGCCCTTAACTGCCATTCCCCTTCAGCACCCCCCCAACTGCACTATAATCATAGTCATTACTGCCATAATGATAGTAATAATGCTTTGTGCTTCTACAGCACTTCTCAGATGATCTCAAAGCATGACTGCATCCTGACTGTAAAAGTTAAGAACGTTCGTCTCCTCCAGAGATGGTGTTTATAATAAGGGCAGGAGCTCATAGACTCGCCTGACACCCACAAAACAAAATTATGAGAAGGCTTGTACAGATTTGTTTCTTTTATTGAGGTAGGAATAGGTGATTCTATTGACACAGGTCACGACAAGTTTAGAGGGGGGCCATTAAAGAGCAAAGACCTGCTTCTTATCCAACACTCCCTGACCTTGTCAAATACATCTTATACTGGTGAGGAGGAATAGTTTTAATACTTCATGGTTCCAATCTGTAAAGCGACAACAAACTGACCAGCTCTCCCTTCTAGTCTTGGTCTCCATCCTCAAATTATATGTGACTTAATCTCCTCACCCCCTTCATTTGACACCTGCACAGCACCTTCAACATAGCCCAGCTAGTGCTCCAGAACCATCAGGATTATTATCTTCCCATGATTCCAAGGAATCATTTAGGGATCTCTGGAAAAGAGAAAGAACCCCATTCACACTTCATGGGGACAGATTCATCTGTGAGAAGCATCCTAAGTCACAAGAGGCTGAGGTCCTTCTGCTCCAGCCTACAGTAGATATTTCCCTCACCCACCCTTTCAGACTGCATTCAGTCTCTACCAGGGACCTATGAAGTACCAGGAAAAGGCAAATCATTGGGAACAATAATATAGAGAGATGCATTCTCTACCTTCCAGGGGCTCATGTTCCCTGTGAGGCATACAGTTCATGAGAGGGGACAATTGGTCTCCTTGTTTTCACGTAGTGACTGCCAACAAAAATTTTAGTCTCTGTGTGTCAGCAGAAGGATGAATTTAAAATACAGATCAGATTACATTCCTCTACTGTTTAAAACTCATGGAAGGCTTCTAAGCACACTCAGAAGGCTAAGTTCTAACCATGATCCACACAGGGGTCCCTGGTTCTCCAGCTGCCTGCCTCTCCAGTCTCATCTGTCTTCCCTTCTGCTGACAGCACACTGACTTGACTTCCTTTCTGCTTCTCTGAGACCCTACGCTGGATCCCATATTTCTGTAGCTACTACTCCATGGCTCCTTGTGGCACCTCCCATAACATCACATAACTGACTCCCTCGTTGCATTCAGGTCTCTCCTCCACCGCCACCTGCGCAGATAGGTGTTCCATGGCACTTACTCTGAAATGGCCCCCCCAATCTATGACATGTCCCCATGTCCATGAGGGACGCATCCTGGTGACTGAACAGCCGGTCAACAATCATAAAATCTTCGTTATAACACCTAATGTGTAAAGGAGACAGAGGCCTGGCTTTATGGGCAGTGGAGGAGGACTGCAGGCACATCAGAATTACTTATAGTCCACGTCAATGTGTCTGGATTTAACAGGGAAAAAATGCATCCTCTTAGTGTTTACCATCTTCAATACCTGCTCCTTCTATTTCTCTTGAGTAGACTTAAACTTGATGCATTCATAGATTGTAAGAAAGGGTCCCCATGGAAACAACTGCAGGAATGTTTTTGTGGCTTCATGTCTGTCTTGTCAGATAGACATGAAGCCACAAAACTCCTTAGTGGGGAGTTCAAACTACCAAAACAAGTTTGTGCAACCAAAGAGCTCCTGGGTTGAAATCACCAATAGTTTCTATGCCTATCTATAAGCACACACAATTATTCTCTGTGACTAATGTTAATGGGCAAAATGTCAAGGGCACACATATTAAAACCTACCAAAATGAACACACAAATCATCAGATATGCCAAATTGGTGATTTTGAAATTCTGATGGATTCAAGTAAGTCTTGGAACTTAATGTCTCATTCATAATTTCCCTTAGTTGTACCACTCCAACAAAGATCAATTCCCCACTCCAAGCCAATGCCTAATAAGATATGGGTCCCCACTGCCGGCAGGCATCAGAGTGCCCACTTTGTAGCACATGAGAACACAGGCTGATGGCACAGCCTTTATATCTCTTTTCTGATTCAACAATCATTTAACAGTTGGCTCTGTCTCATTGGCTGACTCTAGTAGTAATTCAGCAAATGTGGCTTCTGGTCACACAGAATGAGCCTGATTCTCTCAGATACATTGCATGCCATCCTCTGTCTTTCTAGAAAATAAGATCAAATGCTGGACCAAAATGTTTAGTAAAGGTTGTGATTTTTATTTTCTTTTAAAACTGTATTGTACAATGCTAAGTAGAATATCAAAATTGCCTTTCCAATTCTGGATCTATAAATGATTCTAGAGCTGTTCAGCACAAATACTTCTCTTTCCATCCACCCGTCTGTCCTCTTAAACATGCACTGAACATCCACTCCAGGACAGGTCCTGCTAGAACTGAAAATACAAGTATTGATTAAACATGATCCTTGCCCTGAAATAATGATCTTATCTTAAGCCAGAGTTTTCGTCTTCAACAACAGCAATAGCTTACAGTTCCGAAAACATACAGTACACAGAATTTCACCCTTATCAATTTCTCTTTGGTGACTCTCTACCAAACCGTTCAATAATTCACATATCTGCAATGTGGGGTTTCTGCTCTTTCCTTGACTGCTTATTTACAATCTGCAATTTACAAAGAACTTTCACATGTAGCATTTCAATGAATCCTCACGATCACCTGTGAGATAGATATTATAAATCTCAACCTTACAGAAGACGCAACAGAGTCTCAGGGATGCTACTTACTTAGAATGTCATTTGCTTAGAATCACATGTGATCTTAAGGGGAGAAACAGCCATTTCTGACTCTACCACAGTACACTGAACTTCTAGTTGTCAACTCTAGCATCTCTTTATTGCTTTCTTTCATCTCTTACTCACTTAGCAAATATTTGTTGAGCATCAATTATGTGCAAAATGTTTTGTTACACAGAAGTATTTAATTCTTACCAGCTTTGTCAATATCTTAAGCTGTCACATTGATCAGGGGAAATTGGTCACCTCTGTCATCTCTGGGTCCAGAACTAGCCCCCTCTAAAATTTCTCACCAATAATCATAAAATACTATGCTGGGTCTCTCTTTCCAAGTATATGCCCACCTTAGTTCCACAAAAGGGGTCAAACCTTTTATATAGACCATATCAGTTTTTAAATTATTCTTTTATTTAGCCGTATCCCCTTTCTCCCATATCCCATCTAGAGAAAAGTGAATCAGAGAAGAAAGTACAGGGATGTTTCTTTGGCAGTATTTGAGATACATAGAAGGATGAGAAGCCAGTTGCACTGAAGTCCACAGCAAGTCTGGGTAGAAGGCCTTAAAATGCAGATAACTCCACAAAGCCCAGATTATGCAGATCCTCAACATCCCAGGGAGATAGTTCTGTAATTTCTGCCACTTTGTAACCCAAGCCACCGTCCTCATTACCTTCATCTCACATTTGCTGTTTGTTGAGCTACTTTAAAACCCTAGTTCAGAAAGATGGCCTTTAAGATAGAAAAGATGTAAAATTAAAAGCAGATGCTTCAATGTACCAAGGTCATCTCTGGGTCTGGAAATGGAAACAGGGACAGCAGGTTTTTATATTCTCTTGAACAGATCCCAGGACATTCTTTAAAATGAAACATTTCAAAAAAATATAAATATTTCCATTAGTCAAAGGATACCAAACCAAGATTTGTCAACTCAGAGACTGTGAGAACTTCTCCAACTGGAAATATTTACAAGAAGACTGGAGCAATCATCATTACCAAGAACTCTCGTGAGACATGTGCACCATTCTCTCTCATTTTCCAGAAAGAGGGAGACATATGACGACATGGAAAGGTAAAGAGAACAAGGAAAAAATTACAGGGAACTGAGCTGAATGGAAAAGTGTGGGAAGGGTAAGAAGAAGTGAACAGAGACGATGAAAGGTACAGCAAGAGAATTTTGAAGTGAGATGGACATAAATTTAAATTCTACCTTAAAATTTAGTGGATAGTTCTGAATTTTTAAAATTTAGACTATCAATTGAAGTATCCTGGTAATTATATAAGGTATGAACAGAAAGGTGAAGCTGCCCAAACTAAAAAATGAGAGTCTTCTGGAGTGCCCTGATTCTCATTACCAGATTCTTATCAGAATCACTGTGGGTCTTTTAAAAGCTAAATCACCAACCTTGTCTCCACAAATTTATCTTCAGTAGGCCTAGGGTAGGGCTCAGATACCTATATTTTTATAATAGTTCAGGGGTTATTCTGATGTTCCCAACAAGGTTGACAACTGCTGCTAGATACTACATAAAGTTGGACATAAAGTATCACTAAGGAAACACACACACCATTCTCCATTTGGACAAATACAGCAACTGTCTAAAACAGGTTGAGACCTTCGTTTATAAGATCTTCCACTTTCTGCATTTATTTATTCAAACTTCCTCTGTGGATATAGTTAATTGATAAAACCAAATTGTGCCCTATAAGGGGCCATGGAAACACGATAAACTCTTTTTCTAGAATGTGGTCCAGATTTTAATCAATCTTTCATGAGTCTATATAATATTTATGATTTAATGACCCTGCTGCCAATGTTTGGAACAGCCCACCCCTGAGAATGGGGCGGTGACCACAGCAAGTGATACATGTGATATTCTCAGGAGTGATGAGTGTAACATTATGTAATTTGACATTTTGCTTCAATTTGCTTGGCTTCCTCCATCTGCACAAGCATTGATTGGTATCTGGAGAGTTACTTCACTTGGGTTTGGTCACCAGGGAATTAAAACAATCCAATGAGGCTTTCTTAGTGAATCAAGGCTAAGTGGTTAATAATGTACCAAATCCCAACAGAAGACCCTCATTGTCTACCAAAGCTTCTGGAATGTGTTTTCCGTGCAGAATTGCTTTAAATACCAACCACTTTCACCATTCCAGAAGGAAGATGGTTATAAAAAAAAAAAACACAATTTTTGTTCTTATATCACAGTGTTAACCATTTTTTGAAAAGCTGTGTTTGCAAAACCCAAAAGAGCTTATGATGCATTTGTTTTTTGATATGCAACAGAAAACTTGCTCCAAATTAATTTTCAAGTGAAATGCCAGAAACTTGGGGAAATGTACTTAGTGGGCCAAGAAAACAAAAAGGAGTGGATGGTGATGTGAGTTTTGTTCTCTTTCATCAGGTTTCACTTAGCTAAGGTCAGGCATGCAATTGTAGATAAACAAACAAAGGAACTCACATTTAAACATGGTACATTCTTCACAGGGCTTCTCGGCATAAGAGAGAATGGCCATCCCAGGGCCTCCCTACCTCATGGAAGAACCAGCTGTTCCTCATCGAGGGGGGAGCAAGTTGTGAAGAACACTGGTGACTTATAATGAACGTGAAGAAATTCCATTCCGATGTAATCATAAAGGGAAATGACAGAGACACAAAAGAAATGAAGAAATTAAAGAAAAAATTAAACCCACTAAACCCTTAAAGGCCTGAAGTGACCTTTGATTATAAGAAAAACAGATTGGCCTTAAAAGATTCCTTTTGATTGGAAAGTCACGTCAACTCCAGTTATGAGAAAAGAAGGTCATGTTGGTAAGAAAACAACAAAGAGTCATTTTAAGAGCTTAGCCATATAGACAGGCTTATGAAGAAGGGGCAACTCTAATTCTCTAATTGCCTACCTTCTTTAATACTGGAGGCTTTTATAGTGTTTCCACACTGGGTTCAGCAGATCCTCTGAACAAGCAAGTTTAAGATGCAGTGTCCTGTCTCTTATCCTTTCTTCCTCTCATTTTTTTTTATCATAAAGAGAAAAGAGCCAATGTCTTTTTCACTATGTTCTCAAGACATCTAAATTGAAATATGACCTCCTGAAAGAGATTAATCATTCACTGAAATAGTTCTCAATGGATTTCTGAACGTGAAAGGAAATTGCATCGAACAGTGTGCCTCCCGTGGGCATCATGATTCAGATAAGGAAGCCATCCAAAACATTCACGTGGGCTGTGAATTAAATTTGACTTCAACTGGACAATAGTGTGGGTATAAGGCAAAAGAATGCCTTCAAATGGCAAAAGGGAAAAAAAAATATGTCCAAGGTATTTCTACTTACTTGCTTGCCAGAGTTACCAAAGCATTGGCATCCCAGAGGCAGCAAAGATGTCTGAGATCCTTCAACATTGGTTTTTATATCCCCTTACCTAAGTCACTGTCCCTACATTACTAGTATCACTGAGGGGAGGGGTGAGTTTACATCAGAAATATTTCTATCATTTGAATACTTTGACTTAATGCATTCAATGCTGATTAGAAAACCAAAGTCTTCATAACACCATGCAATGAGCCTTGCTCTTCAGAAGCAGCATAAAACAGCAGAAAGGACATGAATTTAGAGCTAGAGACCCCATTTTAGACCCTGCTCCACCACAGGCGAATGAATCTGGAAATAATAGTACTGGCATTTACTGAGAATTTGCTACTTGCTGGACATTATTCTGAGCACCTGACAAGTATTAAACCATGTGGTCTATGTAACAACTCTACAAATTAAATAATAATATTATTCTAGATGTGGAAACGAAAATACCCAGAGGTCTCAAAGCTGTTAGTGAAGAAGCCAGTATCTGAATCCAGGATGCTGAGGATGCTGGTCCCTCCACATCCTCTCAACTTGTATGCCAGGCAATTCTTCAGCATTATTTCATTTCTGTGGCCAAGTCTCAGTTTTGCTAATTTGTAAGAATAGAAGGAGTGTGGTAAAGATTGAATAATACATATAATGACCTTAATGTTTAAATAATACTATTCTTAGGGGAACTTTTAATTCAGACCAGATTTATCTTTCTACCTTAAACAACTAGAAAACTAAAAAAAATATTAAAATCTGTCAAGCAATAGCATTCAAATATGTAACAATTGGTATTATGGGCAAAGTGATCCTGGAGAAAAGTGAAACAAAGTGAATCTAGTGATGGCCTGACTTACTGTCTGGAGAGCTTCCAGACCACAATGAAATAAAAGGGAACCAGAGGTCTATCTAAATTGAGAAGACAGAATTTGGGGTTCATGAGGCTAAAGTAGCTAGAATTAGTGGGGACAGAACAAAGAAGAGGAGGAAACTGTGTAGGAAAATACCTCCAGAGATCTGAAGACGGGTTGTCCTTGAGTTTGAGGCTTGAGGATAGTTTATTCTAAACACACAGTGAGGAAAGACATTCTAAGACATGGAGAATTAGATTGAATCCTCAGTATGTTATTGTCTTAGAAGTGGGTTAGTCTTAGGATAAAGGCTGCCTTCATTTGAATCTGCTCTTACAAAGATTTAAAAAGCATCCCTCAAAGAACCAGACTGATTCCAAATAGTTGAACTGCAATCCATCACAAAAAGCCAAATGCTGTTTAAAGGATAAAACAAAATTTAGTGCGCAAGCACAGAAAATTCACAATGTAGGTATCCAATCAAAAACTAGTAGGAAAACAAAGAAGTAGGAAACTATGACCTATTACTAAGGGGGGAAATATTACGCAATAGAATAGACCCAGAAATGAAAAAATAATAGAAGTGGTAAATAAGGACATTGAAACAGTCACAATAAATATGCTCGACATGTTCAGGAAGATAGGGAAAAAAGCCATGAGGATGATGAAGACAGAAATGGGATATTAAAAAAATAAAACATACTCCAATCAAACAATATGTGACATCAAAAGGAACTGGATGATACAATTAATTAGACACTATAGAAGAAAACATTAGTGAATTTGAAGACATAGGAATTGAAAATATCCTAAATAAAAGAGAAAAATAAAAAGTAACATATGAATAAAGCTTAAGTGACATATAAAAAAATATTGAGCTAACATACTAGAAAGAAGAGAATAAATATTTGAATAAAATATTGGCCAAAAAAACCCCTTAATGTTATCCACATATTTCTAAATACATTGTGTGTTTATATATCAACACATTCCCAAACAAAATAAACATGAGGAAAATCAATCTAAGTCACACTATAATCAAATTGCTGAAAATCAATAATAAATAGAAAATCTTAAAAACATCTAGTGATAAAAACATTACGTGTAGAAAACTAACAATAGAAATGACATCGCACTTTCTGTGACAAACAATGTAATGAGGAGACAATGAAATGACATCTTACACTCACTTAAATAAAAACACTGTCAACCAATAATTCTATGTTCAGAAAAATAATGTATATCAAAAATGAAAATGAGCCAGGCACAGTGGCACATGCCTATAATCCCAGCAGCTCGGGAGGCTGGGTAGGAGGACTGGAGTTCAAAGCCAGCCTCAGCAATAGCAAGGTGCTAAGAATCTTAGTGAAACCCTAACTCTAAATAAAGTACAAAATAGGGCTGAGGATGTGGCTCAGTATTTGAGTGCCTCTGAGTTCAACCTCCGATCCCTTACCAAAAAAAAAAGAAAAAAAGAAAATGAATTAGATTTTTTCCAGACAAAAAAGAGCTGAAAGATTTTTATCAACAGACGTTCTTCAAACAGAAGGAAAATGTGTCATATGGAAATCTGAGTCTACACAAAAACATAAAGAGCACTAGACTATAAATAAGGGAGTATCAAAAAACTTATTTTCCATTTTAAAAATCTCTTTGAAATATAATTAACTACTAAGAATAAAATAACTAATAATGTCATATGGGCTTCCTAACCTATTTAGAAATAAAATGTATGATAACAGTAACATGAAGGACAATTTCATGGAAATATATTAAGGTGCTTAAATATAGGTGTAGTGCTATTCTATTATTTGAAGAAAACTATGGTGAAGATATACATTGAAGCCATAGAAACAGTCACTTTAAAAAATACATCTAAAATAAGGAATGGAGCTCTAATGCAATCATAAAACACTTAATATAATAAATGCAGGAAAAGAGATAAAAATAGAAAAGATATAAGCTTTTCTACAGTTTCCTGCAGAAAACAAATCAAAAGATGACAGATGTAAATCTATTTGCTTTGTTTATTAAATTAATTATAAATGTCCATTCTACTATCCTTGAGAAATAAAGAAACATTTGATTAACCCCAAATCAGCACTTCCATAATAAATAATATAAGAATTACATGATTATAAAATAAAATTACCTTGAGGCATGCTGTTCACATTGATTTCCCTTTGGAGCAAAGATAACCATGAGGCATTATATTAATAGATCTTCTCTCCAGAAGTTAGGACATACAAGTAGAAATCTTCCCATGCAGTCATAAAGACTGAGGAGAGGAACAAAGTCTTAACAGTATGAAGTTCAGGGAGGATGCAACTGTGGAGAGGGAAGGAGAATACAGTGATGGAAAGCATGAGTTAAAAGCAGGTTTCCAAGCCTCACTATGAGTGATTGGCTCAGTGGATCTAGAAGATACCTAGAAATCTGCATTTTCAGCAAGTACTCATGAGTATTAGGTTGTGTAATCCCCAAACCACCTGAAAGACCTAGGTGGAATAGTTGAGAGAATGGTTTGTCCATAGTCAGACCATCTAGGTCTGAATGTCAATCACTAGTCATAAGCCATTTGACATCAACTTATTGGAAAGTAAATGGTGGTATTTGTATTATTTGAGTTAACTTTATTTAAAGCACTTATCATAGTGCCAAGCACAGTCATATTAATATGTTAGCCACATATTTCTAAATACTTTGCATGTTTATATAGGTGGTATTAATGAATTACTAAGGGCAAATGCACAGAATAGTAATTCAACATATTAGACATTGACACCAAAGATAAACATCACTAAGGCTGATCTTCTTGTTTGTTTTGTTGTTATTTTTTGTTATAGATTTTTGCTTTCATTTTGATTTTTAAAACAATGCCTTAAATATTCCTTTTGAGTTTTACTGCTGTTTGCATCTAGTACATCATGCATCTCCCCTGTGTAATGGGCGGGGAAGGGCATTCACCTAAGTTCATAGTTACATAGTTCACTGGTCAAATACTGAAGAAATGCAGGTAAGACCCATCCCTTAGTGAGTTGCTTATTCACTATTCAAGTCATTTCCGATACGTGCTTTCAAGTTCGTAGCTCTCCTTCAAGCATTTCTAGAGAGAATTCAGCTCACTGAAGAATCATTTACATAGCTCTATAAAAATATCACACTTGCAAAATGACCTCCGACAAGGTTAGTAACATGCTAATCCCTGTAGTGCTTAATGTGACAGGTATTGTTTTAAGCAGTCTACATATGTCAAAGAATGTCATTCCCTCAGCAGTCCCATGAAATGAATACTATCTTTACCCCCAATTTGTAGAGGAGGAACTGGAGGTCTTTAGAGATTCTGTGACTTTCTCCAAATCATACAACTGGAAAGTGGCAGTGCCAGGATTTGAAATGAGCCCCTTTGATCTGAGGCCTTATTCAAGGACTACACTGCATGGCCTTGCACCCCCCAGACGAAGGAAACACAGACTCAGGACCACAGGACTTCGGCGGGCAGCAAAATATCTGAGACCCTTGGATTCCTGGTTTTGTATATTCCGCAGGTTCAAGGCTGCTTCTATTCTGAGGAGTATCACAGGTGAATAAGCACATCCTCACCTTCCTTCACTGCTCAACTATTCAGGAATATAAAGGAATGCTCTCAGTGATTTATAGCGAAATTGGCTGCTCATTGGCAGATGGACAGGTACCTAACACACTCATACACGCCCTTGTAGTACACAAGGGAATTCATTCCACTCACCAAGAGAGATTTGTATAGAAAGGAAAGATGCTTGGACCACTCAGGCGTTTTGTCCCCTTTCCATACCAAGATAGCTTTGCGGTCACGAAGGCCGCTGACAGTATGTCAATTTGGAAAATTCTATCTCTGTTGAAAGCTTGATGAGTACATCTTATTTTTAATGCTAACTAATTCCTGCTTGCAGATAATCCTCTTCAAGTGATGTTTACATAAGATACAGAGAAATGACAGGATAAAAATAGTTACTATGAAATTCTCCACAGGCTATAAACAGTTTTAACTTCTGGCAAAAGGACTTTATTATTTACATACTTACACAAATATAGGTTATACTCTTCTCAGATTATTAATGCTCCTCTGCAAATAACTGACATACAGAGTGTGTAAATATACCAATTGAACCCCTTCCTGTGTCTTAACCAAATTCTAGCAATCCAATATATTTGGTTTTAGGATCATCATTAATATACATCAATAATATTGCAGTCAGAGATCTTTTCTTGCCTTTTTTTTTTCAGACAACTGCAGTCAGATGTGATTTATTTCCCACTATAGAAAATGTCTGACTCCAAAATCTCAGGATCCAAATCCCCCACTGTCCAAATGTCCATAAACTCCAAATAAGATCAACTAAAATGCTATAATCCTACTAGAGAATGAGGTAGCAGATCTGGTAACTGAAGGAAGGAACATACTGGTTTACATTAAAACAGTTATTTCTCTGTCAAATCCTCATGGGAAGAACAGAATCTCCGTTCAACATTTTTAGGCCAAACGAAGCATCATGTTTATAAATAAAACCTTCAGTCCTTTTCCACTCTGAGCAGTAAATTCTTTGTAACCTCTGGCATTTGCAGTATGAACATTTGTCTGATTTAGTTGCAGGACAAAGAAACTCTGTTATGGAAAAAGAAGCAGCATTTCTGTACTCACCCACATTCCCCAAATATTTCTAAAAGGTAGGTGTCCTACAGGGACTATGGTAGGTGGAATCATCAGCCCCCAAATTTCCACATCAGCATCCCTGAAAACTGTGAATATGTTCCCTTATAAGGCAAAGGGGACTTTGCATATGTGATTAAGGTGGCAAGAGGATTCTGGATTATTCAGGTAGGCCCAATCTAATCACCTGGCATTTAAAATAGGAGAAACTTTACTAACCGAGAGCAGTTTGGAGAAGAAGATCTGGCCACAGGAGAGAGGTCTGAGAGGAGCAATATTGTTGGCTTTAAAGACTGAGGAAAGGAATAGGAGCTAAAGGATGTGGGGTGCTCCCTGGGAATGGAAAAAGCTAAGGTACCCTTCAACAGATGAAATGATAAATAAAGTGTGTTATAAAGGTTAAATGCTCTCTCTGCTATGTGGATGCTAACCCAACAGGGGAGGGGGAACAGAATTTTCAGTGGATTAGACAAAGGGGAATTTAGAGAAGGGAGGAGGGACAGGAGTAGGAGAGACAGTGGAATGAATCTAACATGACTTCCCTATGTATACAGATGACTATACCATAGTACAAAACTAGGATCCTAATTAGAATAAGACAAACTTCATGTTTGTACAAATATGTCAAAATATACTCTACTGTCATATATAACTAAAAAGAATTTAAAAAGAAAGTGTATATATACATGGTGGAG
This sequence comes from Urocitellus parryii, assembly GCF_045843805.1. Classification (NCBI taxonomy): domain Eukaryota; kingdom Metazoa; phylum Chordata; class Mammalia; order Rodentia; family Sciuridae; genus Urocitellus; species Urocitellus parryii. The sequence continues at coordinate 23,528,671 of NC_135536.1, read as the reverse complement.
TATTTCTCAGCCATAAAGAAGAATGACTTTATGTCATTTGGATGGATCTGGAGACTTATCATGCTAAGTAAAATAAGCCAGTCCCCCAAAGCCAATGGTCAGATATTTTCACTGATATGTGGAAGATACCCCACAGTAAAAGGAGGGAGGATAGAAAATCAGTAGACTAGACAAAGGGGAATGAAGGAAAGGGAAGGTGAATAAGAAAAAGGAAGACAGCAGAATGAATCTGACATAATTTTCCTATGTAGCTATATGAATACAGCATAGTGAATCCCACCATCATATACATCCACAATAATGGGGTCTCATTAGAATAAGATATATTCCATGATTGTATAATTATATCAAAATTAATTCTACTGTCATCAGTGATGTAAAACTAACATGAGCCAATTTTCTTTATTAAAAAAGGAAAACACTCTTCCCTTTGAGCCTTCAAAAAGGAATGTAGCCCTGCCAACACCTTAATACCAAGACAGTAACATTTGTGTCAAAGGTCTCCATGCAGATGCAGTGACGATGAGATAATAAATTGGTGTCCCATTAAACCATTCAATTTGTGGTGATTTTTTACAGCCATCAACAAGAAATGAACGCAGGATATTTTCCAGTTAATGGGCAACTCAATTCACAAGGTATATCATTCCACCTCTACAACAGGCATATTTTTAGCATTTATTCCTACCAACAAAATGTACCTTCTTCTCGTTTTAGAGCTCCATATACACTCTTGGGGGCATGAGGAGATCATTCATCTTCTCGTGCACAGGAAATAAGTTCAAGGACTATTCTTAGGTGCTGAGACCAAAACCACTGAAGTATAAGCTTCAAGCCTCAACAATTCCTCTAAGATAAGAAGGCCCTAGAATTTCCTAACAAGTAGCAACTTCTGATTCCTGTGAAATCTTAGGTTCACCAACAGGTTAAGGGGGAAAGGAGGGATGGTGTGGGAGGAGAGATAAATGGCAGAGCCTGACTCCCAGGTGATTTCCTTAGAACAATATGGGTTCATACACACCTGGAAGATCCATATCAGGTATTCTTCCCTTAAATAAATATTGACGGTGTAGGCATAATGTTCTGGACATCCTGCTGGGTCATGCAGATGCAGTGAGGAACAGCCCAGACAGTGCTACCATGGCAGAAAAGGGACTTAGAGAATTCCTAGTTTACAGAACAATGAGAACTTGTCTCCAGTCCATGAGCCCCTGATGGGAAGTGACTTACCAACTGTTGAAAATGACCTGACCTTTACTGGAGTGTGGATAGAATTGCTCCTGCCAAAACTCATGTTGAAGTTTGGTTGCCCACCTCTTTCTCATGAGAGCAGATTAGTTCTCATGAGAATAGATTAGTTCTTCTAAGAGCAAATTGTTATACAGTATCCCACCCCCTTTGGTCCCTCCCTCTCTTCCACACTCCCCTGCTCCCCATCTGCTTTCCACCATGAGTTAAAGAAGCATCAAGCCCTCTCCAGAAGCCAGCAAGATGCTGGCGCCATGTTCTTGGACTTCCAGGACCATGAGCCAAAATCAGCCTCTTTTATTTGTAAATTACTCAGACTCAGGTATTCTGTTACAGGAACAGAAAGTGGACTAAGACTGCCCTGCTGGCAACTTAAAATTTTACAGCTAAAGCCATTCCTGACAAACTAGAATAAAATCACAGATATCCTACGACTTTTTCATTTTCTCTTTGTATACAAGCTGAGAAAGGCCTTTCACCTACTTGTTCTCAAATGTTAGTGCATGATTTAGAATCATCTAAAATGTTGGGTTAAAATATAAGTTCCTGGGCTTTTGTTGAGACAGTTTAATTCCATGGGTGTGTCATGAGATCTAGGAGTCAGAATTTTAAACAAATACTCCAGATGAAATCTGCTGAAATGGCTGCACACTACATCTCGCCAACACTCACTTAACTGCCAAAGTCTTCATATAAATAAAACTAAGACTATTATCCCTTTTTTAAAAAGTCCTTTTTAATTTATTCTAAATTTTTTAAATTCTTACTCATGCTAAAAAAAAAAAAAAAAAAAACATGCAAACAATGAATCACTCCACAGTTTCTAATACAAAGGTAACTTACCACTGTTAGTTTTCAAAAATTTTTCTCCATTCTTTTTTCTAAATGAATTAATATTTGAAGTCATACTGTATATAAAAGTCTGCATTTTGCTAATTTCAAGTAAATATGACAAGCAACTTTCTGTATAACTACATTTTTTGGTTACCTGATGCCTACATATTTTCAAATTTTATTATTATTAATAAAGAAAATGTTTCCTATTATTTTTTCATGTTCTTTAAATATGAATATGCAGGAAACCCACTAATTTGTATATATTTGTTTTCACAGATGATCTTTTTTCTTTCTCTTGTTAGTTCAAATGGCTCTTACATTGATTCTCTTTAATTTTCTAGAAAATTTCTAGGAAAATTTTCTAGATATTTTTCTTTAGTTTTCTAGATATACTTATTATATTATTTATAACTCATTGAGATTTTTTTATGTTATTACATCTGTTACAATACTAAGGCCAATATTAAATAATTAGTAATAACTGATGGTGTTGCTTTATTCCAAACTTAAATGACATTATCCCAGTCTTTCACCATTGAATTTATTTCTATTGATTTCAGACTGATAATTTTAATGTGTTAAGAACATTTTTTCCTATCATGCATTACTAACACTTTCATTTTTAAGGTCAAGATGAAGTACTGCATCTTATTAAGTTTTTTTTTTTAATCTCTACTGTGAATATAATATATTTTTCTTCTTGGATTTAAATATTAACATATTTCTTAATGTTGAACTATTTTGTAGCTTTAATATAAAGGCATTTGTTTATTGATTCATTCTTTTAATATAGTTTCAATTACTACAAGTTAATAATTTAAAATTTAATTTTAAAATGTGAATTAATTCTAATTTAAAGTTAGAATTTTCACATTTATACTTAAAAATGAGATGGATTCTCAGTTTTGCCTGTGTATGTATAAACACTTGCTATATTTGGAAGTATTCTTATTAGGTTATTTTACTAATAAAGCAAACTGGGAAGATATTTATATTATTCCTAAATTCTACTCCAGAGTATAGATTTATCTTTTCTTTGGAGACTTAAAAAAAAAAAAACTTGTCTTTATAATTTAAGCCTGACATTTTCAAAAATTTCTTTTTGTTGCCATGCCTGTAAACAATACGTTGACTGGGTAGCAGGTTCCTAAGTCATGTTTTATCCTTCAAAATCTAAAGATTTTGAAAAAATAATTTTAAAAATCTCAATGAATTGTAAATATTAGAATATATCTAGGAAACTAAAGAGAATTATCTAGAAATTATCTAGAAAATTAAAGAGAATCAATGTAAGAGCCATTTAAACTAACAAGAGAAAGAAAAAAGATCACCTATGAAAATAAATATACACGAATTAGTGAGTTTCCTACATACTCATATTTAAAGAACATGAAAATATTGTCAAAGAAAAATAATCAATACATAACTTGTTTCTTCTGCCTGAATGTTAACAAGTACTTTTCTTTTTCCTAAATATTAAAATATGTCTTCAGTCTAGGTACAGCATCTTTTTAAAATATTTGTTTGCATTTGATTTGATAAGTATTTGCAAGCTATAGGACTCTAGTAGTGTGTATCTGAGGAATTTTTTCTTCTCTTTATATTTTATTATTATGTATGTGTACTCTTTTTTTGTGATATCATAGATTGAACTTCCTTGGACTATTTTTTCGTATTTCTTATACTTTCTCTTAAAATGATCATTTAAATTTTTGCATAGCTTTTTTGAAAAATTTTCAAATACAGCTGAAAATATTCATAATAATGAATTTTGCCCATATTTTTCAAATTTATTTTCCATGTTTGTTATGATTGGTGGCTGTTAAAGAAGGATGTGGTCATGCTTCTTCAACTGAAGTGACTGTCCCTGGAAGGCACAGACTTCAGATGCCCCCTCTCTGCTTCGTTCAGTAAGTTATTAAAATCAAGCACAGCTATGAGCATCATAGAAGTAATTCAAGGGATGCTTCTCGGAGATTTCACTGGCACTGAGATTCAGGCTCCACTCCCTGTACATCCTGATTATCCCATAGCTCAACTAATCCAAGCCATGCCATTCTCATAGAGGGGCCAACTATCCTGTGAGTCACCAAAAGCAATGAAAATTCTGTTCAGGAATTTCCCTAACACTTACTAGCTTAATCAGTCTCTCTTCTGTAAAAATAAAATAAAATAAAATTGAGATTTATGAGCCCTAGTTTTCAATTGTGATAAGGAATTTCCCTTCTTCTAAGGATTTTCTTTTTGTCAAGTGGTAAAGTAGAATTAGAATAAGTGGAACAATCAGAATCAGACCATGTCTTCATATAAAACAAAGAAAAAAACATTGTTTTCACAAAAACTACAACATATAGACAAAAAAATGGGGGAATCAAAATAGAGCACTTGAAAGTTAGTAAACAATAGCAAAGGTATAAGACAAGTATTACTAAAGTCAAAACAGGAGGAGAGAGAGAAGACAGAGCATTAAAAAAAATTCTTTAAAGAGGCTAACAATTTTCCAAAAGTAATGATAGATAGAAAGTAACAGATACAATAAGCTCAAAGAATTCCACATGGGATAACAGTTATGAAAAGACATACCAAAGCACATCATGCTCAAACTAATGAAAATATTAAATGAAAAGAAAATCTTACAGGTAGCCATAGAGCAAAGGAATGCACGTACAAAGGGACAAAGAATTACTATAGACATTTGTTAGAAAGTATACAAGCTCAATGGCCATAGAGTTACACCTTTAAAGTACATTAAAAAAAATGTGAACCCATAATTCTATTCTCAGAAAAGCTATGTTTCAATAATGAATGGAAAATAAAGTATTTTTAATGCAAACAACAGCTGAAATAATTGTCAGAAGATGAGCACTCCTCATTTTTAGAGGAAAAATTTTCATCATAAGGAGTATGATACAGTTGGAAATATAGATTTATACACACACATAAGAGCAACAAATGTGGTTATTTTAAAAGGTGTTACATATTAAAGATGCATTTTCTTACTTTTAGTTTCTTTAAAAATTATTAGCCATTTAAAGCAAAAATTATGTTGCAGAATTTAAAACATGTAGAAATAAAACATGAAAATAATGTCACAAATTATGGGAGAGAAAAAAATAAATGTATTTATTGAAAGATTCTTAAACTATAAATGAAATGCAAAAATATTATTACAGTGTAAATATTATAAGGTAAAGTTTACATTTATATGGTTTATATTTTGAATGGTTGAGCAATCTTAGAAAAATTCTAATGATGTATAATTAACAAGTTCATAGTAGAGATGAAATTGAATCAAAATGAGGCAGAAGAAGAAAGAAAGCTAAAGATATGTGGAACAAATGGAAGATAGCTAGAAATATGGCAGATATAAATACAAGTATGTCAACAATTACATTAAATAAAATGGTACAAATACCCTAATTAAAAGGCAATGATCATTGTATTCGATTTTTTTAAAAGAAAGATCCAATTATGTTCTGAGTCTACTTTGCCTAGAAAAATACAAGAAAATAAATAATAAAAAGCTTGGAATATATATATATGCAGATACTAATAAAAGAGTTGGAATGGCTATAAGAACATCATAAAATATATACTTCAACACAAGGAGGATCAAGGCATATGCAGAGAGATTTGATAGTGCTTGAAAATGATAAATGGGACTACATTTAGCAGTAGAGTTTTAAATAAAAAATAACTGAAAAACTTCAAGAAAAAGGTCAATACACAATTGTATTTGGTATTTCTGCTGTCATCTAAATAACTGATGGAACAAGTAGGAAGAAAAAGCAAAGATCTGAAAACACTGTCAATCAACTGATCAAATCAACATTTGTGGCATTTTCCTTTTAACCATAGACGACATTATTTTCTAGTCACATGGAACCATCATTATGATAAACTATATTCTGGACCTTAAAATAAATATTAATAAATTTAAAGGAATTAATATCTTACAAAATATTATTTCTGACCATAATAAAATTGAACTGCATCAGTAATGGAAAAATCTAGAATATTCTTAGTTAAAAATCAAACAACATAAGAGTCTCAAATTCATCCTTTTCCTCCCTAAACTTAAATCTCTTCCTGCGTTTCTGTCCCACAGGACATCCTATCTTCCAGCTCTGCAAGGCATTCAGCTCTTCTGCTCTTTTCATATGTCCTAACCCTACTCCCTAAACACTGTCAATTCCATTGACAAACCATGTGACACTAAGTCTGAAAAGTCTCTGTTCCCGATTCTGCTAGAGTCCCTGTCAAGGCCCTGATCTCCTGCAGTGCTATTCTATCAGCTTTCCAGTGTACTTCCTTTTGATGACTTTTCAGTCCAATGCACCTCTCTTAACGAATATTATCTTCTTAAAACAAGATTTCCAATGAGCTGTGTGCAATAGTCCACATAGATGTACAATCAAGAAAATTCTGTGGTCAAAAATATTTGGGAAACAGCATATTATATTCATCTCTTTGAGCTTTACAATGCACATTGGCATATTACAGGCTATTTATATTACTGAAGTTAAAAAAAAAAAACTTGTTTGACTTTGCTTCATGTAGCTTCATGTTGGCTTTTCCACCTAAAACCTACCAATAGCCTAAGAATAAGTGTTGAATGGAATGCCCTTTGGTGAATACTTTCCTAAATCGTTAACATGACTTCACTTTTCCCTCCTTTAAAAATTTGATGGTTTAAGAATGGCTAAGAAATGACACACAAGCTCTGTGGCCTAAAAGCAAAGGCTTTCATGGTCTGGCTTCAACCTTCCTTTCAAACGGTGTCTTCGTTAGGCTGCTCCTCCCCAGGGCTCCAAACCCTTCATGACTCACTCGTTCTTAACTAGTGTCCATGACAGAAAAATACCTTGTAGTTTCCCTCTTCCTCTTTCCCCTATTGTCATTTGTTGAATTCCACTGGTCTTTCAAAATCCTGCTCCAAGGCAGTATCATCTCTGATGAGACGCCATTCACTTACTCAGAAAACTTTTATTAACTATCTACTGATACTTAATTGAATTTAATTCAGGCTCATTCCAAGAAGTTTCCAGTTGAAAATAATTTATATGTTTGCAGTAACCCAATAGTAAATTTTACCTGTTACATTTTTGCTTACATGTATGCATGTATATATTTATATACACACATATCTGTGTGTGTGTGTGTGTGTGTGTGTGTGTATAGAGAGAGAGAGAGAGAGAGAAATATTTGCTTTCTCTGGAGAACCCTGACTCATACAGTAGATAACAGGTATTTAGTAAATACTTGGTGAATGAATGAATTTATCAATAGTTATATACAGCTATTATATATTCTATAATATAACTCTCTTGTCAGGGTCTATGCTTATCCACGTTTTTGTCTCTTCGATGCCTCACACTACTACTGATTGATTCATTCGGCATATGTTAGTTTCCTTCCTACTATCCGGCAGGCATTGGGTTCATGCTGCATAGGAGCTGTACCTTCCTACTTGTGGCCTTTGTTCTTTTCCTACTAAGCTGTTCCTTTAATTCCTTCAAAATACAGCTTAAATATGGTGCCTTCTATGTGCAATCCAGAAGAATCAGAAAGATGTCAGGTAAAAAAATCCAACAAGAAAAAAAAAAAGTTGGAAATACTTTGTTGAGCATACATTCATCTATTCAGCAAACACTAATTAAACATCTACTATGTACCAAACACTGGGTTGGTTATGTTTGCCCAATAAACATATGAGCTCCCCAAAAGAAAGTTGGCATGATTAAGGGTAACATATTCATTAAAGTACAACTTGTTAGAGAGTCTATATGTTAATAGCATCACATACACAGAAAACACACATATCAGTTGCTGGGGATTACTTTAATCATTTCTGAGATATACTCATCCTTCAGCCAAAAGACCACAGCCCTGGAGCATTTAGTACAGGAAAGCAGCATATTCATATGGAATCCAAAGGTCAAATAAATGTAGGCAGCGAGAAGCGTATAAATTTGAATAGGTGTGCAGCCGTTTGGGCTTAATATAGAAGGAGAATGGCAAAGGGTTTTCTGAGGAACATCATTTTCACATCCCCTCCATATTTTCATTGTCCATCACAGGTGATTAGTCCAGGTTAAGTGTCAGCACCAACAAGCTAGAGCTTAATGGATGAGGTGAAAAGTAGTCTTCTTGGCTCTGGCCTTGTACTGAAATGATTTATGAAGCTCACAGAGATTGACAGATGGAAAAGGTCACTTGTCCAGTCAGCCTGCCATGCCTCATCTTGCTTCCATGACATAAGAAGCTTCCCTTACAGATGCTGTCGGAGAACACATCTGTACACCTTGGATGCTCCAGCAGCTGAAAGGTCATTTGGGACCTGAGTGCCTCTCAGTCATGTGTGGGTGCTCCTGGTCTCCCCTCACTTGCATATCATTGCATTTAAAGCCACAAGCAAGCAAGTTTCCATCTCCTGTGCAGCCTGTCAGCCTCGGTCTGAATCATAAATTATATTTTTCCATTTTACAGTCAGAAAAATCTCCTCTTCTTCAATGATAATAAAATCAGTGGACCAGATTCTGCCCTTCGTTCCTAATGTACGAATCCTGCTGAAGTCAGCAGAACTTAAGGGCATGCAACTTTGGGCAGAGTGTGTTCCAACTTTTTCTTTTTTCTTTTTTCTTTTTTTCCCCTTGCTGGATTTTTATTACCTGACATCTTTCTGATTCCTCTGGATTGCACAATAAAGGAAGGGTGGCCCAGTTTGGGTAAAATAAAAAATGACCCAAACCACTGACCTAAATCCTGCCTTTGAAATTTAAAATTACATTTACTAGGAAGGAAAATAGTTTTTTGAGTGTGGGTGGTTTTCTTTTTCAAAAACCATTTTCAAATGTTGACCTCCTGAATGTTATCATACCAGTTTGGATTGGAAAACAGAAGGGTAGGTAAACATTTTTTTTTAAGAATGGTGGGGGGAGGTCATCCTTTTCTGAATTCATTTTATCTGCAAAGAAAAAAGAAATACCAAGAACTTTTTTTTTTCTAAAAAAAATTTCCTGGTCACATTGCCACATTTGACTCCAAAAGCAAATGGACCACTGTTATGAAATATTGAAGCTTTTTGTCCTCTCTTCCTTCAAAGATGAACTCTGGTGGTGAAGAGGAAGGGATTTTTGCTAGGGTTGAAAGATGGAGTTGAGGAAGTTTCTTCCTCTGCACAAATACAGGGGCTCTACAGACAGTTGCTTCACAGAACAGTCAACCTGGCTTAATGAAACAAATGTTCCAAGACTGTCTCACCTTACACCTCACAGCTCTTCTGATAGCCTGAGATGGCTACTTAATCAAGTCTTTTCAGATGAAAATAATAATTATAGAAGCACTCTGTGAATTATCTAGAATATGAGACTTTAGTAGCTGCAATGCTATCCCCCAATTCTTTATCAACTCCCTACTTTAAATCAGAGCCTTAACCAAATGGAACCCCAAACAGATTTTTTTTTCTTTTTTGGTACTGGAACTTGAATCCATAAATGCTTAACCACTAAGCCACATCCCAGCCTTTTATTTATTTGTTTGTTTGTTTGTTTGATACAGGGTCTAAGTTGCTGAGGCTTTGAACTTGTGATCCTCCTGCCTCAGCCTCCCAAGCTGCTGGGATTACAGGGTGTCACCACCAATGCCCAGCAACAGGTAAATGTTCATAGGAGAAAGGAAAAAAGAGGAAGGAAAGATTTAGTTCAAGGCTCTAGACAAATAGACGGAGTTATTAGTCACGATGTTTGCAGTGTCCTTACCAATCTACACATTGGTTATCCCACACTTACCCCAGTGTTCTGCCATTTCTTTGTAGATACAGCTAGTCCCTGACCTTAACTGATCTCCTTTAAATTGGGACCTTTGTCTCATCTATGTATTACCAGCCCCTGGTACAGAGCCTGATAGCATGGAAGACAATGGTTTAAGTCCTGGGCTTGAGCTCAAATTCTGCCAACTATGTGACTTTGAAAACAACATTGCACCTCCTCTGATGCTTAATCCTAAAATGGGCATCAAAGTTCCTTCCTGCAAATATTCTGAGGGCCAAGTGAGTTATGTTTTTAGGTATTTTTTGCAGTGCTTGGAAGAGAGTATGTACTTACTAAATACTATCATCATTATTGTTACTATTATCAAGCATTCAAAAAATTGAATAAATGACTTGATCAACTAATTAAAAATTAGGAGCAGGCAGAGTGTATAGGTATTTCATCATATGGGGATATTTTAAAGAGTTGAGGTGGGTACTGTCTAAAGTAGACACAAAGCAAAAAACTTCAATCTTTCTACGTTCTCACCACATTTTCAAAAACTTACCACATTTCATGGGATGCTTGAATAGAACTGAAGCCTCAAAACAGCACTAAAGTAGCAATAATTTGGAAAGCAAATCACTGCCATAGAATTACAGGGTTTCACAATGTCAACATCATGTACTGGTCACCTTCTAGCCTCTGTCACTGTTGAAGGAAAACTATGTATGCACTTTTTTTTTTTTTGTAGTTGTAGATAGACAGAATGCCTTTATTTGTTTTTATTTTTATGTGGTGCTAAGGATCGAACCCAGTGCCTCATACATGCTAGACAAGCATTCTGCTACTGAGCCATAGCCCCAGCCCTGAAAGCACTTTCTTAACAGATCCAAGTAAGCATGTGTTCTAGCAAACCTGTGCTTTTTCGATCATGTTGGGATTATGTTACATGGAGCCTTTGATCTTATATGATCAGGGTATATGTGCCACATCATAATGCTAACCATTATTGAGAGCTTATTGTATACTCAGCTCATTTCTAAGCACTTTTACATGAATCAATTTATGTAATCTTTAACTTCATGATGTAAGTGCCTCCTAGGAGGAAATTACCATTATCACCATCATTTTACAGATGAGGAAACTGAACCACATGGAGGTAAAAAACTCAGCTAAGTTTGCAGAGATAATAAAAGCTAAATCAGACATTTGAATCCAGAACAGATAGGTTCTGGAGTTCTTAACCACAATGCTATATGCCCCACAGACATACCAACTCCACCTGCCTGTTAACAGGCATCATCATAACAGTGTTTATGTATTACATTGTACATAAATATATTGTATGCATTCGTATACATTTGGCTATACTTGTGGAGAAAACCTATGTACACAGTATGAGATATGCCGGCAGAAGTTCCATGTCCTTTAGTCAAATTCTTCTTAACTCACAAATATGCCAAAGGCGAACATACCAAACCAAGGATGTGAGGCAAAAAAAAATGATCACATTCTCAAGCAGGCTGTCCCCAAAGGAAATGTGGCCTGTCATGAAGTCTCAATCACAATCCCTATTTCTAGTGAAATGCCTTTAAGGGCCTCTTCAACCCATTTTCCAAATTTTCTGCCAGTAGGTCAGGCCTACTGATAGCAACCGGGCAACCAAGGGGTATAGCCAGAACTTCTTAAGGTTTCCTAGCTAAACTTGCAAACTTTGAGCAAAGAAAGCCTCTCTCCTGACAGACTCCTTTAAAAATTAAATTGAGCATAGCAGTTATCAAAAGGAAGGGCAGCAATTATCAAAGGCAGTAAGCAACATAGAGAATAGAGAAGCCTCCTTTCCGTTTCTGTTCTTGGCCCAGGCCTGTGTACCTGTGTACCTGTTCAATGCTTTCTACACATCAAGTTATAGCCTCCAGGAATTTTAATCATAAACATTTTTATATCTGTGCATTCCCTAGCTAATGTTGTTTCCAACTTTGATTTGTTGACCTTGGATTGATTATTTCTAGATGTTAAGATTCAGCAATATCATCTCTTATCCATTTTCTGACCCCGTGCAATGGCAAGATTGAATGACTTCTGTCTTGCTGAAATTATAAAAACAGCTACAATTGTACACTGTATTGCATCCAAATAAAATGTTAGTTCTGTCCTAGAATAAGTGGATTGGATTACATATTTATTAAAATTTGGAAAACAGGCCAAGGACTTTGGACAACTCCACTTTGTTATACCCAGAATCTTTACCACCTCTCTCCCTAGCTAGAACAGGCATGACCAGTCACAGAGAAGTTGTAAATGCTTTTTTGAGATTCACGGTTGAAAAGATCTTTCATGGTCCTTACAGTATTTTTATTTTGTATTCCACCTTTCATCTCTAGCTTTGTCTCTGCTGACTCATTCATCCTCATTTCCATCCCTAATTCAGATGAGATTATGGCCCTTGAAAGTGAGAGCATCCCTGGCTACAGATAGAAAAGTTATTTGATCAGTTCAATTTTAATTCATGCCTATTGATTATACAGAATATCAGGTTTCCTTGTGGCGTATTTGGACATGCACATAATATAACTGTACCTTTGCCCTCACCTCTCCCCATTCCCTTACTCTGCCTTAATGGTCTCTCTTCTACATTCATGATGACCTTTCATTTTCCCCTGTAGCTTCCACAAATGTAGTCAGATAATCATATTCCAGATAGACATGCAGCACAAAGAGAACACATCTATGATGGGAGATTGCCAATTTAAAACTAATCCTCCTATAAGTTTACCAAATATGCTCAGAACAGAACTTTTAGTGAAACGAATATCACTTAGCTCTGCATTTGTGATTAAGCCTCAACGATCCTCATGTGGTACCCAACAAGGGATGGGTGATCAAGAGGAAGATTTCTAGACTGCTGCCCTTCTTATGGCTAGGTGATCTTGACAGGAATTAGCTGACAAATTTGCATCTTACAAATTAAGCCAGAGATGAAACTGAACAAGGATAGGGTGAGACAGAATGGAGTTCTGGACATCCTAGTAGATCCTTGGGCCTTCACCCTGAGTGAACTGGAAGCTCTTGGAAGCTTTGGTGTGCAGGGTGAAATGATCTGCTTTGCTTTATAAAAGGATCAGCCCAGTTGCTTCTTGATGGAACCGTTTGAAGGGATGGATTAGGGAGTAAACATTTGTGTTCCCAGAATTTATATACTGAAGCCAAACCCATGATGTGACTATATTTGAAGCTAGAACCTGTGAGGTGGGATAACCGATAAATTAAGCTATAAGGGTGAGGTCCTGATCCTACAGGGGATATCCTTAGAAAAAGAGGAAGAGAGATCAAACAAGAGCACTTTCTACCTATCTCTATCTGTATTTGTATCTATTTCAACACGTGCATGGAGGAAAAGCCTGTGAGGAAGACACACAGAAAAGGTGGCCTCTGCAAGCCAGGAAGAGAGCCCTCATCAGAATGTCTCTTACTAACACCTTGATCTGGGATTTTCAGTCTACAAAACTAAAATAATGATAACTTTGGTTGTTTAAGCCACCCCATCCATGATGTCTTGTTAATGGTAGTCCACACTAAGACAGGAATAAGAATAAAAGAACTTTATTTTTATGGCACTTAAGATGATTTATAATTAAAAATATTCACCAATGGGACCATGAGCAGTGGTGCACATCTATAATCCTAGAAACTCAGGAAGCTGAGGTAGGAGGATCACAAGTTCAAGGCCAGCCTCTGCAAGTTGGCAAGCCCTAAACAACTTAGTGAGACCCTGTCTTAAACAGGGTGGACTGCACTGGGGATATAACTCAGTAATAAAGTGCCCCTGAGTTCAATCCCCAGGACCAATAAGTAAATAAATATCTACCAATGTGTATTCATTTAAAATCTTATCTACTCAACTGTAAGCTCAAGAATATGGGCTCTGGATCTTTCATCTGGTGTTGTACCTCTAGGTCTAATATTGCACCTGGCAGGTCATGGACATATAATAGATATTTGCTAAATGAATTTGGATGTACTTGGGGGTTTCCCTAAGACAATTGCTTTTGAATTTAAATAACATCTTGTTTTTTTGTTTCATTGGTTCATTTGTTTGTTTCCCAAGAGACTTCTATGGACTGACTGTGTGATACTTTATATAATCAGCTTTCCCCTTCTGTATTCTTTCATTCCATAACCATCCCAGTTGCTTTCTTGAAGATATTAGCAGACTCTTACGTTTGTATTATTTAATATCATTTCTCAAGGAAAAATAGCACAATAGGCAAAAAAAAAAGAAAAGAAATCGAATTTTTGCCAAAACCAAATGTCTTTAATTTTTTAAAAAATTTTAACTGAACTATTTAGCAATCATCTATTAGAAGTCAGAGTGTAGCTATATTTTAAAACGTAACTTTTATATATGATAGGCTGTAGCTTTAAAATTTGGGATGATTTGATATGCCCTTATATTAATTTCCTAGAGCTACCATAACAAAATACCACACGACAGGCGGGTGGCATTGTCAATAGAAATTTAGTATCTCACAGTTCTGAAGCTAGAAGTCCAAGGCCAAGGTGTCAGCAGGTGGTTTTTCTAGGAAGTCTATGTGAAAGTGTCTGTCCCATGTCTCTCCTATAACTTCTTTCTGGCAGCTTGCTTAGAGTCTTTGGCCTTCCTTGGCTTATAGTAGCTCCTGCTTACTGCCTTCATCTTAAAATCAGGGTCACCCTATGAGTATCTATCTATGCCCTGTTTCCCCCTTTTTTTTTGAGGACACCAATTTTGTTGGATCAGGAATCCACCCTCTTCCAGTAGAACCTCTTAACTAATTATATCTACAACCTATACCTAAAGAAGGTCACATCATGAAGTGCTAGGGTTTAGGACTCCAATATTAGGAGGGACACAACTCAACTTCTAGCAATTCTTAATAAGTAAATAAAAAGATCTTCTCAAATGTCTTTCCCAGCTTTCAGTTCTTAATTACTACTCATCTTTTACAAATACTGAGACTGAACGTTGGAAAAAAAAAAAAGTGAAGCTCTGAGTTCTACAACTTTCCTTTTAAAAAGTACTATGGTATAGCCAAGAAATCACTTTAGAAAGAGTTCTAAAGCCTTGTCCCAGTCTTCTGAATCGGATAATGTCTAATTCAGCTGTTACTGAGGATATCAGTGAGATTCCTCTGACATCAAAGACAGGGTCACTTTTCAACATCACCAAGGTCTTAACCTGTCCCAGAAGAAAGGAAATGTACTACTATTTAGGCAGGACTCTAAAATGACTCCTCTGACCTCCACCTCCCGGGGTTAGTCCTCTGATTGAGTCACTTTGCATAGTCAAAGGCATTTAACAGATGTGATTAAGGTTGACAATCAGCTGACTTTATCACAGGGAGTTTCTGCTGGTGGGCTTGACCTAATCATGTGATCCCTCTCAAAGCTGAGAGCTCTTTCAAACTGGTAGCTGAAAAGAAAAATCAAAGAGATTCAAAGTATAAGAGGGATTCTTACAACAAAGACTGTGCTAGAATTCAGGGGACCACACAGGCAAGGACCTGAGATTGGTCCCTAAGAACAGCCAGCAACTACCTTCTACCAATAGCCTCAGTGGGCTTGGAAGTCGGTTCTTCCTCATGACCTCCAGCTGAACACCCAGACTTCTGAAACTCTAAGCAGAGCACCTAAGCCACCCGAACTTCTGACTACTGCACCATGAGATACCAACAGGTGCTTTAAGCCACTGAACTTGAGGTAAGGTTCTACATAGCACCAGAAAACTAATACCCTGTGACAAGGAATGAAATCGTGAAAGTAGGAAGAAACTGAGAAGGGAGTGGAGAAAGAGACCAGGTCAGAGAAAAAAACTAAAGGAAACTGGAAAGGAAAGATAAACTGGAATGAGACAAGTGATGTGAAGTTTTCTTCAAATAGGTCTACTTGACCCCAGCTAACGCCTGTTTGTTTCTTTGAGAGACCCTCTTTGAACAGAGTAGTGATAGTGAACTTGGGCATCATGCTACAACACCTTGCACAACTAAGCAGATATCACTAGCCCCATTACCAAGGAAAAGACCACCCAATTTAATCAACAGAATGCACCTTTTACATAGGAGAGAAATTAAGATAAAGGGGAAAGAGGAGAAGGAAAGAAAAAAAAGAGAAGATAAAAGGAGGAGGAGGAAGGACAAAAGAGGAAATGAAGAAAGAAATTGCAAAGGGAAAACCCCTTTTTACAGGAATATAAAGGACTGTATTGAAGATTGATGTAATGCAAGGTGTCAGAGACAAGCACAGTAGTATCAAACTTCTGAAGTTCTCCAGAAGCAAAACAGAAACGGCTATTTCCATTCTACTTTTTTCAGCTTTTCTGAGTTTAACTGGCTGTTTAAACAACCTTTAATGCCATCAAAGAAAGCATAAAGCTCCGTGGCCGTGACATTAAAAAAAAAAAAAAATTCTTTTTTGTTTAAGTATTCACCTCATGTAGGTATTTCTGAATCTAATAATTATGAAAACACAAAATCACATTTGTTTGAAAGAGAAAGGTTAGCCAATAGCAATGTTAGACATTTCCAATAAAATTTAGTAATTGAAAATAAGTTTTATTAGGAAAACATCACTTCTGGACTCTCCCTGAGCAAGGCAGAGAAATTACGCTGACATGGTCAAATCCCAAGAAGACCTTTCCCACTTGTGTCCTTGGTAGGTCTCTGGCTATTTTAAGGTATGTGGGGACATTTCACCTCATGTTCAATGCCTGGTGACAGAGACCAACAGCAAAACACATTGAAACAAAAACACACAGACCAACTCAGTGTCAAATTTACAGTAAAAAGCAATCATGACAGAGCCAAAGTGCCTTGGCAATTCAATACCAAGTACGAAAAACTGAACAAACCCTATGGACAGATTTATATGGCTTGTTTTATGGAAGAACTTTTTAAAATGGATGTATTAAACATTAAGAAACATTGAATACACAGTATTAAGTTCAACTATCCAAGCCAGCATCCAAATAATAAAAAAAGAAAGCAGATATTCATTTAGCAATTTCTGTTCTGGGTTCTAAAGAAATACCAACTCTGTTTTTTTTCTCTATGACCAGCAATATTATTTGTAAAGCATTCTCAACACATTGGTTAAATAAAATCTGTTCTTCAGCCAGAGACCAAAGACCTCTAATCAAAGTGTGCTTTTAGTAGCTCCTCTTACTGTGTTCAGGAAATTCGACACGATTATTGCCATTATTTCCTACATAGATGACTGTTGTATAATTGTCTATTCTCTGTTTTGTGGCCTTGGGGAGGACCATTAATGTGATGGTTGATGACTAGCCAAACCCCAAGATTATAAAGTGGCCCAAAGGGTTGTTTATGCCAATCTCCAGGAGGAAAAGTACTACATAATTACAAAATAACACATTTAGACTGGGGGTCGGCAAAATTTTTTCTGTAAAAGGGCCACAGAGTAAATATTTTAGGCTTTGTGGGCCACTGGTCTTTGTCACTACTGCTCAGCTCTGGCTACAGTGTGGAAGCAGCCATGGACAATATATAAATGAGCTAGCATGGCTGATACAATGAAACTTTTCTTATGAACAAAAGTTTGAATTTCTTATAATTTTATTGTGCCATAAAATATTATTCTCTTTTAGATCTCTTTCAACCACTTAAAAAATGTAAAAACCATCCTTAGTTCACATCTACAAAAAAACAGACAGTAGGCTCGAATTACCAAGAGAGTCATGGATGCCCACCATGATTTGACTATATTATG
Source organism: Urocitellus parryii (assembly GCF_045843805.1). NCBI lineage: Eukaryota > Metazoa > Chordata > Mammalia > Rodentia > Sciuridae > Urocitellus > Urocitellus parryii. The sequence goes on along the minus strand of NC_135536.1, from coordinate 23,511,068 downwards.
TTTCCTGAATGTATCTAATACCTGAGATAAGCATAATGAAGTGGACTAAAGTTGTATGCAATGGGTGTAACCCACATTTTTGAATTTCATCAAATATTAATTGAAGTTTACGATTTCCAGTATACTGTAATTTTATTGATTCAGTGCTTTTAGAGCCTCCAATTCATGATGAAAATATAGTGCAGAACATCTGAAAGCTCCCCAAAATTTGACTACTCATCAACTACAATATACTGAAAAATCATGTACTGTCATATTAATCCAAGATTTGTTCTCCATCGGACAAAAATTATTTTTAGGATTATTTGGGTTTATTATTTGGCTGAGAAATTACCTCATAATTACTTAGTATCCAGTCATGGGCCTTAATACAATTACATATGACCTATAGTCAACACCTTCATTGCCCTTGGTCCTCTGATACCAGGTATAATATTAAGTGAATAAATCCAAAGAGTTGAGTTAAGGTTGACTCTAATTGTTGGCCCTGGAAATGGCTCTGGTGAGAGTTAATATGGCTATTATTATTATCCAAACAGTGGGATACATCCGTTCAAGGCAGTATTCACTATTGTGGGAGCAGACACTTTGTGTAAGTTATTCGATACGTATGGCGGCATATTCTTCATATTATTGCAAAAGAAGGCAAATTACTATAGAGTTATCTAACCCTGTTCAATCATTTTTTTTATTGGTTGTTCAAAACATTACATAACTCGTGACATATCATCTTTCATACATTTGATTCAAATGGGTTATGAACTCCCATTTTTACCCCAAATACAAGTTGCAGAATCACATCGGTTACACATCCACATTTTTCCATAATACCATATTAGTGACTGTTGTATTCTGCTACCTTTCCTATCCCCTACTATCCCCCCTCCCCTTCCCTCCCATCTTCCCTCTCTACCCCATCAGCTGTTGTTCAGTTCTCTCCCTTGTTTTTTTCCCCCTTTCCCCTCACCATCTCTTATATGTAATTATGTGTAACAATGAGGGTCTCCTTCCATTTCCATACGGTTTCCCTTCTCTCTCCCTTTCCCTCCCACCACTCGTCTCTGTATAATGTTAGTCTTTTCCTCATGCTCTTCCTCTCTGCTCTGTTCTTAGTTGCTCTCCTTATATCAAAGAAGACATTTAGCATTTGTTTTTTGAGGATTGGCTAGCTTCACTTAGCATAATCTGTTCTAATACCATCCATTTCCCTGCAAATTCCATGATTTTGTCATTTTTTAGTGCTGCGTAATACTCCATTGTGTGTAAATGCCACTTTTTTTATCCAGTCATCTATTGAAGGGCATCTAGGTTGATTCCAGAGTCTAGCTATTGTGAATTGTGCTGCTATGATCATTGATGTGGCAGTATCCCTGTTCAATCTTATCAACTAATTAATCAGCAAGAATTTGCCAACTCTAGAACTTATCTGCCAAAGCTTTACAAAATTCTCTTTATGTCTTCTTTTCCATTAACATACCACTCCCAAGTTATCTCTCACGATTCAGTGGGCTTAGCAATTAATTTTCCCAAATTGTCATTCTTCCCTTACAACATTATTGAATTTACACTTCAGAGATCTAGGTTAGGCTCCAGTTCTAAGAGAACATAATTTCAATGCTTCAAACCATTCTCCAAGTCCTTCCATTCTCCACAGTGACATGTGCCTTCTTAGCTAGAGAGAGCAAGTACCTTCACCTTGTCTTTTTTCTTTATCTCTGACTTATTTATTCTCTCCTGTAATTCATCTTTACTATCATATACTGCCTTCCTCTAGCCTTGTTTCCTTCCCTCCTTTTATCAACCCCAACCCCTGGTTCCTTCCTTCCTTCCTACAAAAATAGCTTGGCTACTAGGCCCTATGCTTAGCACCAGAAACATAAGAACAAATATGACAAGGGTATGAGATAGATGGTAACATTAGATACACAAAGATATAAGAAACCATGGCGCTACCAAACTCTGAGCCGCACCCTCACTGTGCCTGGGATCCCCTGAGGCCTCAATGTCAAGAGGTGATGCTTTATTTTCAATCCCTCAAGGGCCTATTCCTTAGCAACCTTCAACTGCAAATACAGTTACATTTCCCCAAATTACAGCATTCAGAACTTTCATTTTTATGTAAACTATTTTAAACATTAAAAAATAGAATCATATAATATTTCAAGATACATTCTACTGTCATGTATAACTGAAAATAACAAATAAAAAAATAAGGGAATTTTTTAAAATTAAAAAATAGAATTAAAAAAGCCACTCATAATCTAATTGAACAAATGTTATTATCTTATCTTACTCAATTCAGATTTTTAAAAGTAAGAAAACATTTCAAGTGTAGTTAAAAGGATTTTTGTAGCTCTCCTTGGTCTTATCCAAAATCTCCACCAACCCTTCCCACCATCAACAACTATTCTGAAACCTTCCTATTCCATATTTTTAAACTTTTACTACAGAAATGTAGGTCTTGCACTTTTATCAAATGCATGTTTGTTTTTTAGGATGTACATGTTTTTAGAAGAATATATGATCCACTATATGATCCATTCTGAAACATGCTCTTTAAATGTAAGTTTATGTGTCTCCATACTGATGCATATAGTTTCAATTCTTTCATTTTAACTGCTAACACAATTAGTCATATGAATAAAACACAAATTATTTATCTTTCCCTTATTAATGGAAATTCACATTGCTACTAATTTTTCATTACAAACATAATGTTAAGTGGGTATTGTTTGTACATGTTTCTTTGTGGGCACAGGTAAAGATTTCTTTGTTACTTAGCCAGAAATGGGATACCTGAACCTTAGGCTATGTGCTTGCCCATTTCACTAGTTATCGCAGAGAGACCCAAATGTCCCTCCAAAGTAGTTGTTTCATGTGTTCTCTCACCATTAGAGGATGAGGTTTCTCTGGAGCCCTGAAGCAATTGGTGTTGTTGGACCTCTATGTGTTTTACTGTCTGATGGTTTTTAAATGTATCTTATCACTGCTTTCCAAGCTAGTTTCCATCCTCATTTAGCTCTAAAAGCTGTTCTTTTTGTGGATGTCACATAATCACCTTCTTGCCAAATCACAAAGACTTCACTTTACCAATCATTTTGCTTGACCTCAATTGCATTTGGCATGCTGGTTACCAACAAGTCCAGAGCCTCTTTTCCTTTTGCTAACACGCAACAGTATTCTAGGGCAGACAGGCATGGGGCAAGATGTCCCCTTAAGTGTTCAGATTTGAATTTGGTAGATAAGTCAAAAAATGTACTCTCCAAAGAAACAATAACAGAATTGCAAACCTGGAAAGTTAAAAAATAAAAGTAGCATTCATAAGATTAAATATATAAAACTGGGGCTCAGGATGTGACTCAATGGTAGAATAGTTTGCCTAATATGTATGAGGCCCTTGGTTCCATCCCCAGTGTGGTTAATAATAATAATAATAATAATAATAATAATAATAATAATATAATAATAATATCAAAACAAATATTTCCAGGTTATGGGTTGTGGGGTTATATAAAAAAATCATGAAAGCGCATGCATAATAAGCACTACATTTAACTCAATATACAACAATTTGTATTTTAGTTATGTTCAATGTAATGTGTGTAGAATGCATGTCAATTGATAAACTTATAGGTTTTTAAAACATAATATATATTTTATGCTTTAAAGAAATCAACAAAATTTGAATAAACTGTTGTATCAAAAAGGAGACTGTGGCTCTTATGAAAACTGTTCCTGGTGTATCTTCCATTTCTTTTCCCATGAGCTACAGTTTATTCTGACTAAGGAAGCCGACCAAGCTAGAACACAAATTACAAAGTAAGGCAATTTGGATCTGGTCCCAGGGACCTTTAACTGAGTCTAAGTGGGTAGTTGTAGATGGAAAATCATCTTGAAAATTGCTTACTGGAGTGTATACAAATCTGAAATAGCCAGCCCCACCACTCATTGTCCACCACTGATGTCACTGATGACATCAAGCAAATCTTTATTTAACAAGTTCATTCAATAGATATTTACTGAGTGTTTGGCTCAAAGATTCTTTTGACTCATGAGCTAGATCAATGAATAAGAAGACCCCTTCCCTCAAACAGCTTAGAATCCAAAGCTCTGTGAAAGTAATGCCAGGCTCTAATCAGTACCTCCTGTTTTTATGTTTTCTGAAGAATAGAGTATTTTTGTTTGGGGGGAAAAAAACAGGGTAGCTGTCATTGATGGCAGAAACAAAACTCTAAAATGAGAAAAAAAAACTGAAATAAAGTGAAGGGTCACAGGCATCTTAAAAAGGTGGTCAGTGGGCTAAGTCTAAAAGTACCGGTAATGGCATGAACTTTTGAATCACACTTTAGTAATAAAATACAAAAAAAATATTAAAAATTTTAAATCCTTCAAAAAAATCCCATTCTCATCCTACACCAAAATCTATAACTAAGAATCCTCAAGAGTCATGATAATTTTATGTGAAATAACCCTTTTAACTGTAAAAAGTAAAACCCATGCTTTTTGAGGGTAGCTGAGGGCACTCATTAAACCTTGCATTCTGAATGTTTCCACACTTTTTGTTAAAAAAGCACTATGACATTTTTTGTCTGAGTAATTTCTGTAGTCAATCTTCAGACAACCCAGGAGAGGAGACCATATTCAAGTTTGGCAAAAGATCAATCATTCATGTTTATTTTCCTTGATATGACTTGTGATGATTTTCCAAGTGGGAGTATACTCAACCATTAGTTTCAGCTGAATATTTGGCTAAATATTCTCTGGAATAAAAAATGCTCTTTTATCAAGCTTTGATGACAACTACATAGGTAAAATATCTTTGTGGCTCTGTCAACTCTTTCTAAATGAAGAAGCAGAATGGAGAGAAAGGGTACTATAGGAGATAGCTTTGCTACCCTAGAAATAGTGAGTTGGGAATCTGGATTACTGGCAAAAATACGTTCCTGTGCTATTTATCATCAAGCAATGATTCACCAAATGCTGCCAAGTCCTTTAACAGCAGATCTCAGCATCTTTACCCAGGGAGTCAATTATGAGAAAAACTGTGAATGAAACATCAGTATGTTTCTTTGGTTTGTGAAGATACATATGTGGATCAAGAAATGTTTGAGCTCCCTGGTAAGGTGCTTTGATTCTCAGAAAGAAATGTGCTTTGGCTAAGTTTATGAGCTGAAGGACCAAGTGGCCTATATCTGGAACACCAGAGAAAAGACTAACTGTGTCAAACTTGAAAAAATTATAACTGTCAGTGGATCTTGGCTGTTTGACAGATATACTTTAAGCATTGAGCATACTGCATTTGAAATTTCAAGAGAAAATTTCCAACCTCATTTCTCATTATAATAGATTTTTAAGTATTTATAGCCAAAACTCAGATATGGCCACAGTATATTAATGCCAAACACTCTAATTATTGTCTCAACTTGGTGAATATTTCAAGGACAATGTCTTGAAAATGATTTTAAACAGGAAAATAACAGAGTCTCATCTATTCCTACTGTAAGGAAAATATGGATGGTATGTTCTTAATTCTCTGGCAAAAAAAAAAAAATCCCTTTTGGAAACTCACAAGAAATATTTCCTAGCACTCAACTACACAACTAGCTCTGAATATACATTTTAAGATGTATTTTACTCAGTTTCCAAAATTAATTTTTATAAACTCGTAGCAGAGGAAAATATCACCTTAAAGAAAAGGAGACTTTCCTCATTTTTAACATTCATCAACATAAACACGTGACCCCAAATTTCTTCACTCTCAGCAAGTAAGAATATCTGTATAGCAGGGTGCTGTAGTACATGCCTGTAATCCCTGCAACTTGGAAGGCTTAGGTAGGAAGATCACAAGTTCAAGTCCAGCCTCAGCAACTTAGTGAGACCCCTTGTCTCAAAATAAAAAAAAATCTCAGTGGCAGAGTGCTTATTCAACATGCGCATGGTTCTGGATTCAATCCTCAGTGCTAAGAAATAAAAAATTTCAAAAATAACATCTGCATAACAGATTTCTAAATAAACACACTCCTTTGTTCTTTGTTTTTCACATAACCTAACATAGAAAAAGTCTATAACACCCAAACACAATCCATCCTCACATAATCAAATTTCTAAAAATGATGACCCACAAGATTAAAGAAATCTTTTCCCTTTTAAAAATACTACTGGAAATGATGTTTTTATCCTTCACTTTAAAATTGTAGAAAGTTTAGCATCATTGCCACTATCTTTCTGATCTATATCATGTCTTTTGTGGGTTTCTGGTCTTGTTACACTTCCTCATTTGAAGATCTTTCCAAAACTGGAGTTTTAGTCATTTTCTGCTTTATTTTTGACACCCCCAGAAAACTAATGATTTCTCATAATTTAAACAGTAATCTCTGTAAAGAGGATTTCTAGATATGTTCTTGACCTTTAACCAAGTCTCTGTTATTATATATTTCTTTGAAGCCATTCACCTAATATATACTGGGCACATATACCCGTCCCACACAGGCACAGAGGACCCACAAGAGCACAGAGCTGTCCAGACAGGAAGTTTCAGAAGTGCCACCAGTGATCTCTTTAGACATCTGCTTGAAACATTGCATCCAACATGCATTGTTTAAGATTCATCGTTTCTCATTTCCACTAGCACTCTTTATTAATATCTCTGTCAACACTACAATCACTCTCCTGTTTCTCCAATAATGAAACCGTGGAGTTAACTTGAATAATAGAAAGAGATGAGAGTATCTTTTCAGTATCTTCTCCACACCTATGTCATGTCTTGTCTTTTTTCTTTTATTTTTCTAACTGCTCTCTCAGCATTCAGGGTCTTTCCCTTCCAATCCATTGCACATACAGTCGGCACGTTAATTTTAGAATATTGTCTGCATAATGTCTCATCTCATTTCAAAAACAAGTTATTCATCACTATGAAATAAAATCTAAACCAGTCATTCTAGCATTCAAAACAATCCACAAAGGGTAAGGTACTTTCCGACTTCCTGCAACAGCTCTCCAAAACATATTTTCTGCTACAGTCAGACCACTCACTTCACTGTTTCTCAAAACACACTTTAATATTTTCCCTTCTCTGTTCAGCACCTTCTGGGGTGCCTCCTACCACCTTCTCTATCTGCTCAGATTTCACCCGATTCAAGATGTACCTGTCGTTCTACCTCCTCCCTTAACTTTTCCAACTAACATTCAACTCTCTCCAAAAAGTGTGGACTATTTTATCTTAGGACTCACCATATTTAATGATTTAGCTTTAAAAATGAGCTTATCTCATGACTTAGCAGAAAAAGAACAACTCAATTTCCTTAAAGTTGGCAACTTCATTTTTCACGTACATTCTTGTATAGGTCCTAGTGTTGTAATTCTGTTTGTCTAAAGGCTTACGTGACAGAATGGCTTGGGCTTTTACAGATTTAGACGTACCAGTCTGATCACATCTCCTAAGAACTGTACACAAATGAAGCATCAATGTAAGAGATCTAGCTTTTTACAAAGTGAGAACTTGTATCCCCTGAGGCAGTATGTCAATGGGATTTCCTCTGTGACAGGACTCCTATTTGTATTAGATCTCAAATCAAGGAATAACTCGGTGCTTCCAAAGAAACCCTTCATGATGACCCAATCAGAATGGCTTTCATGTCAGTTGTAAAAATTAGACATTATTTCCCATATTTGAGGTGACAGGTAAAATGGCAAGAACAGTATTTTGATTTTATGTTCTTTTTGTGAACTAAATGTGGGCATTTGATTCTATGAACTGAATTAGTACATGGAAAGTCTTGTGAAAGATTAACTCATTTGGATAAATGAGTTTATAAACACCATTTGCTATCTGCACAAAAGAATGATGGCAAGGGTTATAGATTAAGGAGAAAAAAATCAGATGCATTTACTGTGACTAACAGCACTAACACAGGCTGTTCTTGCTCCATTACTGTTTATTTTCTGTTTTTCAACACGCTCTGCATTTTCTCCAAAGAGTCTAACTTAGGGTTGAGCAGAGTATTCCTCGGACATGACCATTCTCAATCTGCAGCACAGCAAGTGCAAAGTGTGGATGGATATTATTCAAGAATTTTGATATGTCAGGAACTGTACCCTTGTGGCTCATAATTGGATGAAGTGCAGCCATTATACTGATTTGCCAAGGCCACACTTCAGTTTTTACTAAGTGCAGTGCCAGAAAAGACAGAGATCCTCATCCAGTGCCTCCCAATGAATATGTTTATAGTTCCTGTTGTTCTGGTAAACAGTCTATGTCTGCAAGTCACAGATAATTCTGTGGTCTGAGTAGCCTCATCTCCCCCATCCCTACCTTTCCAAGGAAAATAGGTGTCCAGTTGATCAATGATGCTTTAGAATGGACTCCTGAGGATTTGTGGGAATATACGGTTGAGATTAGCATAATCTAAATAAAGTGAAACTTAGGTTGGGCCAAAACAAAGATAATTCCTTCAGATATGGGTTTTCATTAGCTTTTCATTAAACAAGAACAAATTATTAGAAGGTCTCTTTTTAACAGTTTTGTTGAGAAGTTATTTGTCTGTTTTTGAGGTCGTGGGGTCTGAACCCAGGTCAAGTGTTCTATCCCCACCCCAAGATATAATTTATATAACATGAATTTATTCGTTACAAGTGTACAATTCAATGATTTTCAGAAAATCTATGTAATTGTGTACTTATCACAATACTGTTTGAAGACTTTCCATTGTGCCCCCAAATCCTCTTGTGACTCATGTTTGCTATTAATACTTAGTCCTACTCTGGCCTCCAGCAACCACTGATTTGCTTTCTGTCTCCATAAATTTGTCTTTTCTGGATGATATATATGAGATATGCAATTACGCATTAGGGTTGTTTCATGAAGTAAAATGCCTTTGAGGTTCAATTCCATTGTAGTATGTATCCGTGGTTCACCTCTTTTTTTTTTATTGCTGAACAATAGTCAATTATATATTTATCCAGTCATCAGTTTACAATCATTTGGGTGATTTCCAGTTTTAGGCTATCACATTAATGTTGATATAAACTTTCATAAGGCTTGTCTTTGTGTGGATATATGTTTTCTACTAAAAGTTATGAGTAATCTTCTCTCCCAGAAGTGATGGGAGGGGAGGGGAGGAGGAGGGGGGGAATGGAAGGACAGCAGAATAAAATAGACATTGTTATTGCTGTGGGTATATATATGTGACTGCATGACCAATGTAATTCTACAACCTGTACATCAGAACAATGAGAAATTATATCCCATCTGATTCAAATGTATGATATGTGAAGATCATTGTACTGTCATGTGTAACTAATTTAAACAAATAAAAAAAGAAAAGTTAAAAAAAGAATAATCTTCTCTCCCCACCCCACCTAAAAAATTAGTTCCTTTTCTTAAGTATCACAATTCTAAACTACTGGAATCGTAGGGGGAAAAAATAAAACACACAGAAAAGAGCAACTCCAGTCAGATTTTTATAAAAATGGAAAGCCTGACCCTATTCATTTCAGTGTGCTTAATTCATTACCTGACTTTTCCTCAATTTTATTTTGGGTCCAGGAACTTGTATATAAAGAAATGGCACAAGGTCAAATCAAAATGCTAGAAAAGGTAGCCCTTACCAAGGGTCATGGCACTGTTTCTTCCCGTATACAATAGTTTAAAGAACACAATAAAAATTTCTCTGGTATTGACTTATTCGATGCCATAGAGTTCTTGAGACATACAGAACAAAAACTCCCCTATTAAGACTCGAGTCTCAGTTTTAAAAATATTTATTCTAAGAAGTACTTGGCTCTCTATTTTTTAATCCCCAAACAGAAAACTTTGGCTATCAACTTATAGATATGGGAGTAATTTTATGTTAGGTAGGCTATTTGCTGTGACCCCCAACAATTCATAGACTGAAGTCATATTCCACAATGTGATAGTGGTAGGAGGTGGAGTCTTTAGAGGATAATTAAGTTTAGATGAGTTCATGAGAATAACTCCTCACTAAGTAGTTAGTGCAAGAGCAACTGCTGTCTTCTACCTGGTGCAGACACAGCAAGATGGCGGCCTCCTGCAAGCCAGGAAGAATATCCCTTCCCAGATGGCACCTAAGAACACTGGCACATTGAGCTCAGACACCCAGCCTCAGAACTGCGAGTAATAAACTTCTGTTACGTAAATCACTACGTAAATCTATGGGTAATTTTTTTACAGCAGCCCAAACTAAGACAATCTTCTCAATCATCTTCACCCCAACTCAGAGAACTACTTTCTTTCTCAAAATAAGGTCAACAAAATTATAAAAAAAGAAAATGGATATTATTTTGTTGTATTTTTATTGTATAAATTATTATCTTGAAACTTTATGAAATTAAAGAAGGTTCAGCAAGGTTTGATACTTTGTAGACAATTTATTTTGTAATAATTATGTCCTTGCAGAATTTTTCACATTAAAAAAATGATTTTAATTTGCCTTAGTGCCAACAGTTTTAATGAGGGCACATATCCCTGAAATTACTATGTAAATCATTGGAAAAATGTGGGTTTTTTACAAAATGTATTCAGAATGATCTGTGAGTGACATAACACTTGGTAAATTAAGGTGGTCAGGCAATCTGTATAAGAACACAAGTGTAGCCCTTCATTGAGGCCTTTGAGAAATGTTTCTTATTTTGTTATCATGCTAAGCATTTATATCACGGTAACTACAACAGTCATTTCGTATATGACAAAATAGAGAAATATATTACAATTTTTTGTAATGACTTTAAAAAAAGCATATAGAATATTACCAATAGGGATATGTCTCTGGGACAAATAATGGAAATACTTTTTGTGAAGTCATGTGGTCAGAAAAAAGGCTACTAGATAACTTTCAGCTGTAACAGGACAGTCCCTTCAAAACCAAACCATTACAATTATAAGAGTAGGTCTTTCTGCATTCAGAGAATATTTATCTAGGGAATAGAAGGGCAAAGATACTGGAGTCTCAGTTCAAATAATAAATCTTGTTTATTAACTTCTTGGTTGTCAGTATAAATAAATGACATTCCCGGTCCTGCTGGTACAGGATCCATGGTGTGTAGGCCAAATTGAATGCACAGTGGCTGTGGGACAGTAGCCACAGGTATCTATGGAAGTATCCTGGAGTTCAGAAGAAAGATCTAACTGGGGATGCCTTTGGAAGGCAGGACAATGTAAACCACGACAAGGACAATTTTCAGACTGAGAATAAAAGTAGAGAAAAATCTCCTAAATGTTCATATAAAGAACATGGAGAGAAAGGGGAGTCTGCAAAGATCAGTGGGCTATCTGAGGAGTCAAAAGAAATGAATGTACAGTGACCAGATGCTCTGCCAAGTGCTCCAGAGAGGTCATGAACAGAAAATCCTGAAAAGCATCCATTTGATTTAATAGTCAAGTAGTCACGAGGTTATTAGTCATCTGAACCAAACCGCAGTGAACTGAAGAGGGGAGAGAACAAAGAGATAAAAACTATTCTTTCAAGATGTTTGACTCTGAGAGAAAGAGAAAGAGATACATCAACAGTGGGAGAAAAAGGGGAAGGAATATGAAGTTAAAGACATCTCTGTAGTTATTGAGGTAACTCGAGAGTCTAAAGGAAGTTTGGGAACCAATGAGAAAGAAGTAAAGGGGGAAAGATGGTAAATGCAGTTAAGAAAGGAAGTCTATCAATGAATGTTAGATATTTGACCAATAAGTTTAAGAACTAGTGGTGCAGTCCAACCTCTGTCCACTTTAGACAGGAGGGTTTCTCACAAGAAGCTCTCTAACAGCCTCCCTATACTGAAAGAGTTTTCTCTTAATTTCCAAAACCCTGGAACCCCAGTTGGTTGTGCTCATTTCTGCTTGTCTACCTTCAACCCCTGCCTCTGCCTTGATATCTGTCTGTGCCATGCTCCAAGGTGGGTTGTGAATAAAATGTAGGTCATCCAATTAAATATGAATTTCCAATAAACAGTAGTTTTGTGTAGTGTAAATATGTCCCTTTCAATGCTTGGAGCATCCTTATGCTTAAGAGTTACTTGTGTTTAATTGATATTTGCATTGAACTGAGTGAGCATCCTGTGTTTTTATTTGCTAAATCTGACACCCCTTTCCCAAGGGTCAGATGGGCTGGTTGGCTTTCTCCTTTGATTCATGGCTACTCTTTTTTTTTTTTTTTTGTATTGGGGATTGAACTCAGAGACACTTGACCACTGACCCACCTCACCAGCCCTATTGTATATTTTATTTAGAGATAGAGTCTCACTGAGTTGCTTAGCACCTCGCTTTTGCTAAGGCTGGCCTCACCCTCCTGAGCCGCTGGGATTACAGGCATGTGCCCCTGCACCTGGCTTATCGCTACTCTTTATGGTTATCTCAGAACCCTGTTACCCAGTCACTCCTATCTGAGGCTCCGATCAAGAAGTGTTCATATGCTCTGATAGTATCGTAGTCCTCAAATATAAACCCTGAATCACATATATGTGTTTGGTAATGGGTTCTAGGGTGACTTTTTTTTTCCCGTAAGACATGCTTTCTTAATCACATGTGATTCAAGTAAATATCAAAATCTCCTAGCATTCTGTCATGAGCAAACTCTCTGGTAGGTAAATAGCAATGGGAAAGAAGATAGGCGACTGCAATTTTTATTTTCCCACAGATAATCCAGGAAGCAGGTAAGAAAGAGGATCATATTTAATCCCTGTGGGTTGGTTGATACATAAGGGTGGGTAGATTAGGCTAGAAAATCTGGGTTTGAATTTTCCTCCTCTTGTCTCAGGGGACGGCCTAAAGTCAGCAATTTCTGGCCCTCAGAGTTGCTGACCCAACATGATGGTTTATAATAAATACAATAACATAGGACTCAGTTAATTTATGCAATCCTGGTCTGATCTATAAACCCAAGTATATATCAAGCACATATGGGAAAGAATGGGAGAAGTACATGGTGTTTAGTCTTTAAAAATATAAAAAACACATTTCGCCCCAAGCATTTTCCCCCCTTCATTTAAAAGTTAAATTGTGTATTTCGGAGACAAATCTAAGCCATGTGTCTTACTTCTCTCTAACAGCAAACTTTTAAAGAGCTCACTGTTATATCAAGGACTTCCAGAATGTCATGTTTTATACTAAATGAGAATACAACATTTCTCCTAAAGACCTAAGAACAGTCACTCTCAAAAATATAAAGATATGGCTCTAAGGCAGATCTCAAAAAATGCAATAATAACCTACTTTCAATTGATTGGTTTATATCCATTCTAAAGATAATTTTCATTTGATCAATGCCGTCAGCAGCTGTAACTTTTATTTAAAACCTATTATGTACAAAGTCCAAGGTTATGTACTTTACAAACATTAGTTCTAAACTCAGATAGGAATATATTACTAACCTATTTAATAGGTAATGACATTAAAAGTCACAAGGGTAAAGCACCTAAAAGGCAAAGATGAGTTCTGCCTAACACAAAAGTCCAGGGTCTTACCATTTTCCCAAACAGTGGTGAGCTCTCTTATAGAGAAAGCTAAATCATCTCTACTTTCTAGGAGTTGATTTTGTCTATGATAAATACAGAAAAAAAGCATACTGGACATGGATTTGGCAAACCCATTTTTAACTCAAAAGAGAACAACACATTAGGATGCTAAATTTTTAGACATAAAAATCTGAGGATCTAATTTATCTTAATCAGAAAATATCCCAATTTTCTTCATGAAGATGATACATAATATATCCAATCTCCAGTGCTCCCAAGTTTTTTTGTTTGTTTGTCGGAGGGATGAGAGTTTTATCTATTTTATGTTTTTTTGTAAGAAAAGAAAAAGAACACTTTTAAATTATACATATTCCAAAGATTCAAGAGGGGAAAATGAATAAAAACACAGGTCCTGGATTCCGACTCTCAATTTCCAAACCCTGTTTTGCTATTGACTTGCCAGTGATTCAATTATGGTCCATTGCCTTAACTGGTCTGTATTCCAGGGTCCTCATCTACAAAATGGACATAATAATACCTATCTGATAGGAATGTTATAATAATTAAATGAGATTATATTTGGAAACGGTTGGCCTAGTTCCTGGGACTTAATAAGCATCCTATAACTGATGGTTGTGGTTGTGACTAAAGGATCAAGTAGCAAACTTTGGCAAACTTTGTGGAGTCATGGAGGCCAAGGAGGCGACATTTTCAAATAATTATACCCCATGAGAGGAAAAGGAGAGACCTAGCTAAGTGCTTGGCAACACTGGAAAGAAAGGGGAAGAAAGGTGACTGTCAGAATTGGCCCAAAGAAAGACACAGACACAAAGGAAGGGGACAAACTTACCATACACAATGAAGACAGGACACTGACATTTTTTTTTTAATGTGACCGGTTTGATTGTCATAAGCAAGAAAAAAAAATATAGAACGTCAAAGAGATTATTTCTTTCAATTAGGAGAGATTAAAAATTAAGAGATTCAGAATTTATGTGGTTTAGCCATAAAAATAAGCATTAGTCTATGTGCCTTTGGCCTAAAATTCACTACATTAGACATTTGATGGCTCACTAAAAGTAGTGAGAATAATGTGGTAACAAGAACCAAACAGTGGAACTTTGAAAACTGTAAAAAAAAAAAATTGTCATTTTTTGTTTGTTTAATAAGAATGGAATCTGGTTTTGAGTAAAACATTTAAATATTTTCTTAGACTAAGAGTCAGCAAACTATAGCTTGTGACCAGATATGGCCCATTATCTGTTTTTTTTATAAGGAAAGTTTTATTTGGAACCCAGTTCATTTTTTTAATATATGGTCCATAACAACTTTTATATCAGAATGGTAGAGGTTGAATAGCTGCAACAGAGACTATGTCTGAAGAATCTCAACATACTTATTATATGATCCTTTATAGCAAAAGCATATCAATCCTTTCTTTGCACCATGAGGTATTTTGTACTTGTCTGCTCAGTTGTGATAATAAAATGCCTTGAACTGGGTATTTCAAACAACAAACATTTATATTCTCTGGATGACAGAAGTCCTAGATCAGGGTGCCAGAATTGTTGATGTCTGGTGAGGCCTCTCTTCCTGAATTGATAGATAGGAGTCACCTTGGCATGGACTCACAATGTAGGAGTGGGAGGGTGGGAGAGAGGGGGATGGTGGGAGAGAGGGAGAGGGGAAGAGAGACAGAGAGGGGAAGAGAGAGAATAGGAACAGGAACTCAAGCTTAAGCATGCTTCTTAGAAGGACACTAATCCTGTCAAATCAGGGCCTCACCCTCATGACCTCATTTAACTTCATTACCTCCTTGTAGGCCCAGTCTCTAAATATAGACACATCGGATCGTAAGAATTTGGAAGAATATAATTTTGGAGGATATAATTCAATCCACAGAATATTTCAAAATTCCAAATTCTGATTTAGCCTGAAATATCCATGGTGTTTCATTCCCAAAGAACCACCCAATGTGCCTTTCTAAACACATCTGGAAAATAGGTTGAAAACAAAGTACGGTGGAAAACTTCCTTGTTGACTATGAATAGGCTATCCAGAAACCTTGCCACAAATGTTACCCATGGCAAAGCCTGGAGGAAAATCAAGATGAAATGACTTCTGGAGGGCAGGACAAATTTCTCCATTGCAAAACTGAAACACACCCATTAATTCATCCCCCAAATGGTAGTTTCCATCATGTGGATGCCCTTTTATCTTACTAAGGAAAACAGCAGTACTTGAGGACAATCTGTGACCAAATGGGGTTAAAAGATTCAAGGAAGCATCAATGGGTCAAAGTCAAGTTGTAGACCTCATCACTCTTGTGCTATTTACAAAAAGGATAAAGCTCTATTTCTCCAAGAACCACAGAGTATTTTAAGAGACACTACCTCATTCATCTTCTGAGTTCCTTTTGAAGTAAAGTGTCCCACATTTTATTTCTAGTTTATAAATGGGAAAACTAGGGCAGAGAGCAGCTCTTGCCTCTCCCCAGGGTGAATCAATCACTAGAAGAACTAAAGGTAGGAGAATTTGAAGTCCTTTGTTCTTTATTCATTCAGTCATGAATCCGTATGTTGAATACCTCTGCATGGACCAACTGCTCACTTGGATAAGGTATTACTCCATAATCATGCGTATTTCCTGCAATATCAACATGGTAGATGACTCCCTCACTCTGGTGCTTTTAATAAGTCTCTTCTCAACTCTAAGTAGTAAAACACGAACAATGGGAAAGAAATTTCAAAACAGAATAAGTTATAGCCAAAGACCCCCAAGCAGTAATGGGTTGAAATGCTAGTACCATACTGCCTCATGACAAAAACAGACTCTAGCACCATCTAGTGAGAGACCAGAGTGACTCAGGGATTATTAAAATAGTTGTCATCCTGGACAAGAGGTTTGAACTATCTTCAGATTAAAGTTTACTCCTAAGCACACAAATATATCTTTATTCAAGTCATTGTAGAAGCACTTCAAGGGTTGATCTTGGGGTCACCTGTTGTCCTTTTTTTCAGTGATACAAAATAAAAAGGACAAAGACTAGCAAGGGATGAGTCACAAATTTAAATCAATTCCACTACCAGCTCTTAGGTTTGACACAAATTACCCAATGTCTCCAAGTCTCTTCGTCAATATAGTGAGGTTAATGCCCGTCTCATCGGTAGTTGTGACGATTACGAAGATAGAAGAAACTTCCTTATACTGTGACTCTCAAAAAATATTGATTTTCTCTTTTTTTCTCAAAAGATTCCCATGATTTTTCCACTTCGTACTCTATGGGTTCACTAGGGCTGCCATCATGAAGTACAACAGACTGGGTGGCAGCAGGCTTGGTTGGTTCAAAGCCCAGTGAAGGAAAGTTCTGTTCCTGGTGAGTTGAATCCATTTGTACTGGGCATGTTCTGCCTGTGTCTCTTGCATCTGTTTTCCCACTGTATGAGCCTGAGTCCACATTTCCTTTCCTTAGAAGGACATCCGTCAGATTGGATAAAGGCCTACCCTAGTGACATCCTTTCAATTTAATTACCTCTTTTGAGACCAATCTCAAAATACAGTTACATTCAAGGTCCTGGGGTTCAGGACTTCAACATATGAAGTTCTTTGGGGAGAGGGGTAGAAACATACAACTTAGACCATAGCAAGTATAATAACGCAGACGATCATGCAGCATGTAAATAGCAGAGGTGGGATAAGCCCAGCCGGAGCCTCCTGTGACATAGACGGGCTGCCTCCTCAGAGAGCCAAGCCGAAAAATAACGATTTATAGATCAAATGGAAGATCTCATTCACTTTGGTTTGGGGCAAACTGTGTCATCTTTTCCCTCCAGGATCATAGGTTTCTGAGATAAAAGGGATTCTACAAGTACAACAATGTATTATTAATTACAGCAAGCCCTCAGGTACCCTGGGCAAATAAGAAGGTAGAATCAAAACATGTGTCCTAACCTCTAAACGGATTGAATCAACAGTTCTTAAGTTATTATGCTACCCAGAGTGCTAGAGCAACTTTGGGAAACTTCATTTTACTATTTAGCTGACTCAGGAAGGGCTTTTGTAACTCCTAGCGAATCTATAGTACAATTCAAAATCTTCAGCTGCTAAAAAATCCGTACTCTCCAGTTTTTATTAAAAAAAAAAAAAGTGCCTGCCAGCATTTTCCAAATGTATTTTGTGAGGTGCACATATGTTAATATAAGTATAGCAAGATTGTCCACCTCATCGCTCTCCTATTAAACAGATTTCCCTTTACAATCTCCCTCAGAGGCAGCCTCTGCAGTTAGGTTTAGAGAGAAGGGAATTGCAGCACTTTTCTGCCTGATGTACCGTGAATTCCACACTCTCCCTTTCAGTCTCTCCACCATGGCTACTCATGTGCCTGGTATCCAGTCTTTCTCTGCCTGGGACAAATAAAAGAATAAGTCATAATGATTAAACATACACAGGAGCTTCAGAATCCCCAACAATAACACTCTCTACTTATTGTTACCAATATTACCTTCATTTATTTTAAGTATCTATGTGAGTTTACTTCTTGAAAAGGGAAGAACCCAGCGCAAGGATAGCAATATCAAACAGACTTTGTTTTGAGGATCCAAATGAAAGAGGCTCTGGTTTGAATCTTCCTACTTGAACTGCACATCAATTTTGAAGCCAGTTTGGTGTAAATTTTCCTCAGTGACTCTTCATCGGTTTAAAATGCCAGGGTTGAGCTGCCATGCACACTCAACACACAGTGTTTTACATGGGTAACTTGCAGGAGCCACATTTACCTCCAGCTCCGACATTCAATCCTGAGTGACAGTTTAACCAATCTCCTTAGTTCTTTCTTCTCTCTTTTTCTTTCATTAGCAGCTGATCACATCCTTTCCTTCAACCGGAAATATTTGCATTGTACAAACATAACTGGTTTTACATTCAGCACACAGATCTTGGTTTCTAATGCCATTTTCCAAAAAGGGAGCTGGGGCTGATTCTAACATGGAATAGAAGATATTCAAGAAAAGCCTAGAGCTTTTTGTAGTGCCAGAAACAAGAAAGTTCTAAAATAAGAAAAAAAAAATAGAGGGCTGGGGTTGTGGCTCAGTGGTAGAGCGATCACCTTGCACTTGCGAGACCTGGGTTCAATCCTCAGCATCACATAAAAATAAATAAGTGAAATAAAAGTATTTTAAAAAATAGACACCATAGATGATGGATACATACATCATGCATATATACATAGATAGATAGGTAGATCCCATAAAATAATTAACAAAGGAGCCAACTGGAAAAAGCTACAATGGCCAAAGCTGTGGCAATTCTAAAACAAAGAAATAATACTGAGCTGGGTTATAACACAAAGTATAAAATAAATACTGAAATAAATAAAAGGTTGAGTAAATACACAAAGCAGAAGAGACAAATTTTTTATGCAGGAAAAAAACACTCCAAATAATGTTGCAGATAATCAGTCTACAGAAGGAAAAGCTTAATCTGCACCCATCCGGCTTTGAATGCAAGGTGGATTTAGTGACTCACTTGCACAGAATAGAATATGAAGGAAAATAAACAGTGAACTCTGTGGAGTAAAGCAATGGTCAAGGTTAACATACCCACTGATAAGTCATCTTGATACCTATTGTACCCCCCTGATAAGAAGTGGACCTTTGTGATACACACCCAAAACTCATAATCCCAACATAAGCATGAGGAAAATGCAAAAAAAAAAATCAAGGTACATTCTTTAAAATCTCTGCACACTTCTCTTGAAAATTCTCAGGATCATGAAAAAAAAAATAAGAAAACTGTCACAGATCAGAGAAAACTAAAGGGATGTGCCAATTAAATGCTAAGTGGACTCTGGGTTAGATCTTGAAACAGAAAAAGGTCATGAGTGACAAACTGGTAAAAATCTGAATGAAGTCTGGGGTTTATCTAATAACTACATACTAATGCTAACTTCTTAGTTCTAGTCCCAGGGTTAAGAGAAATGCCAACGTTATAGGAAATTGAGTGAAGAGCATAGAGAATTTCTCTATACTATTTTTGTAAGTTTTCTATACGTCTAAAATTATTCTAAACAAAAAAGGATGACTTTTGATGATTAAAAAGCAAAAATTATTCATGGTTTTAATATTTTGTGTGCCTAAGACTTTTAGTTTACCACTACAGAATCTCCCTTAACAAAAAGAGTGGTAAAGGGCTGGGGTGGTAGCTCAGTGGTAGAGCACTTGCTTCACACACATGAGGCCCTGGGTTTGGTCCTCAGCACCACATAAAAATAAACAAATAAAAATAAGTTTTAAAAAAAGTGGAAAAAACTAGCAAAGGGGAAATAATAACTCAAATGAAGATAGTGATAACTTTTAAGGAAAAAAGTGAGCTTACTTCTATATATTATACTGAAACATAACTTATAGGCCATAAAATTTAAAAGTTTGGGGTTTGTTGTTTTGGGTATATTCACAAAGATGTACAACCATTACCATCCTCTGATTCCAGCATTCCAGCACATCATTATCACCCTAAAGAGAACCCCTAAACCCATAGCCTCCACAACTACTAATCTATTTGCTATATCTATGGATTTGCATGCCCTGGACATTTCATAAAAATAATATTATACAATTTGGGGCTTTTGTGTTCAACCTATTTCACTTAACAAAATGTTTTCAATATTCTTCCATGATGTAGTATGAGTCAGTACTTTATTCCTTTTATGGCTTAGTAATCTTGTATTGATATAACACATTCTGCATAATCCACTCATCAGTTGCTGCACAATTTGAGCTATTTCCACTCTTTAACAATGATAAACAATGCTGCTAGTATAAATAGTCTTATACAAGTTTTGTGTGAACATATGTTTTCCTTTCTCAAGGATATAAGTGTCTATAGGTATACTCCTATGAGTAGAATTGCTGTGATGTATGGTAATTCTATTTGACCTCTTGAGAAATTAACGAACTGTTTTTTTTTCAAAGAGAGAGAGAGAGAGTCTTTTAATATTTATTTTTTTAGTTTTCGGTGGACACAACATCTTTATTTTATTTTTTTGAACCCAGTGCCTGGTATATGCCAGGCGAGCACATTACCGCTTGAGCCACATCCCCAGCCTAACAAACTGTTTTTCAAAGTGGTTGTACCGTTGGCATTATAATCAGCAATATATTGAGTTCCATTTTTTCCATATTCTTGCTAGTACATATTATCTATCTAGACTATAACAATTTTAGTGAATATAAAGTACTATCTCATTTCCATTTGAATTTTCCTAATGGCTATTGTGTTCTTGGCAATTTCTACATCTTCTTAAGAATGTTGCCTGTTTGAATATTTTGCCTTTTTTAATTGCATTGTCTTTTATTTTAATTGGTACTTATTAATTATATAGAAAAGTGGAACAATATGTAATGACCACCTTTGTCTCTTGAGTAATTTTGGCTTGAAATCTGCTTTTCCTAATATTAGAATGGCAACTCCTGCTTGCTTTCAGGTTCCAATTACATGGAAAATAATTTTCCATCCTTTCTCATTCAGTATGAATATCTTTGCCTATAAGATGTATTTCTTAGAGACAACATTAAATTGAACTTTGTTTATTAATCCAATATGTCAGTCTATGTCTTTTAACTAGAGAATTAAGACCATTTTCCTTCCGTGTTACTATGAAAAGGTATGTTTTGCTTCTTGTCATTAGGTTTTAATGTTTGATTTGTTCCTAATTCTCATTTGCTTATCTACTCTTCAAATGAGTTCTTTCCCATGTTCTCTTAATTATTTCTAGCTCCTCCTTCTGTGTATGGGATTCAGTTAAGAATCTTCTGCAGTGCTCGCTTTATGTTCATGAATTCCTTTAGTTTATATTTACCTTGGAAGGTTTTTACATCATCTTAGATTCTGAAGGATAGCTTTGCTGGATATAGTAATCTAGGTTGACAGTGATTTTCTTTTAGGAGTTGAAATATATCATTCCATGCCTTCCTGGCCTTTAGAGTTTCTGCTGAGAAATTTTTTGTTTTTCTATTGGGTTTGCCTTTATGAGTGACTTTCTTCCTCTCTTTGATGGCTTTTTAAATTCCTTGTTTTGAATATTTGGCATGTAAGTATATGTTAAGGTCCTGCATATGTGGAATTCTAAATGCAAGACCTGCATATCCATCTCATTCTCAAGATTAAGGACATTTTCTATTATTATTTCACTGAATAATTTTCTATTCCATTAGTCTCTATCTCCACACCTTTCTCAAGACCTATGAGTCTTAAATTTGGTCTTTTAATGTAATTCCAGAGTTCTTGTATATTATTTGTAGTTTCTTATTTATTTTCTTGATTACTGTCTGAATATTCTAGTACATCAAGCTTGTCTATGAGCCTTGATATTCTTTCTTCTGCTTTATTTAGTCTATTGATGAGATTCCACTGAATTTTCCATTTGAGCTACTGAATTTTCATTTCCAATATTTCTGTCTCTTTGTCAGAATCTCTATCTCTTTATTGAATTGCTCTTTATTATCCTATTGTCTTCCTCAGTTCAGTTCTTAGTTCTCCTTTAGATTCATTGATCATTTGAACATTCAACTTTTTTGAATTCTATGTCTGGCATTTCCTCCACTTTGATATACATGGATTCCATTACTGGGACGTAATGAACGTATGGAGCTGATTGTTACATTGATTCCTCATGTTTCTGTGCTTCTATATTAAAATTTGTGCACCTCTTGAGATGGATATCTCCTCCGTTGTTGTAGTGAGGATTTTTTAGTGTGCTGCACTAGGTTGCAAGTATTTCACAGCATCATCACAGTACCCATTCAACATGTTCAAAGTCATATGTTAAATCCTCAGCACCACTCCGAGAGTAGAGCTTGATAGCAAACCATATAACAACATATAATAAATATTAATTAAAATTCTTCTCAACTCCAATAAGAAAAAAGTAGAATAATAATAATGCAGAACAGGTTGAAAGGCAATAAAGCATGTGAAATTAATATTAAACTATATAGAACATAAAAATAAAAAGGAAAAGGGAAGATAAAAAGGAAAACATGACAAGATAAAAAAAAACAAAATAGAAAGTATAAAATGAGAAAGAAGAAATCCAATTAATGAATTAAAAAATCTTAAAAATATTCAATAACAAATAATGAATGAAATCAAAACAACACAAGACAATGCCTGAGAAATTAAAAACTCACATTAAAAAATACAAAAAATTATTCCTTGTTGAGGTTTTTAAGATGGACAGACTTCTTCCTGTAACCTTCAGAATCCACCAGGTGTGAGAGTGTAGGAAATGGTCAAGCCTTGGGTGGCCTATGAACGTCTCTGGGTATAGAGGTGGCAATCAAATTAACTGGCTCTGCCTTGCAGTGGGTACTGTATATTTATTGTTTTCCTATGTCTAGATCAGCATCTTGTTTTAAAACATTATAGAATTCAAGGCTCAAGAGACTTTCTATGCATTCCTCACCTGCCCAGTTTGGTACACACCAATATGGCTTTGGTAGCTCCTGAGGGGCCAAGGCACAAGTATGTTCTCTGGAGGCACAGAGGAGATGTCTCTGGTATTTCCATGGTCTCTCCCTGTGGGAGATGGTTTTGTGTTCTCAGGAGAGAAGCATCTTGTGCCAGGGGCTATTAACACAGTCTTCACCCCATCCTTCTCTCATATGGCTTAGGTGGCCCTGAAAGGTCCACAGTAGGCCCAGGCAACAGAGAGCTTCCAGTTAGAGCAGAGTAGACAATGATGGACTGTCCTTACCCTGGCAGTCAGATTCCTCCCAGTGAAGAAGCACTGTGCACGGCAACAGTGGAGCATATCCCTGCTTGACTCCCTCCTGTAGCCAGTCAGCTGCAGATCACTGCAGCCTTTGGCTTATAATGATCTTACTGTATATATTATTAGATGGCTTGCTTCAAAGACATTTCCCCATTATAATATTTGCTATCTCCAGAGAAGATGAAGATGTAGAAATTCATCTTTCTCTAAGTGCAAGTTGAGACATGACCTTCTCAATATGGCTTCTTGCCACTCACAGGTTGAGAAAAGTTGAGCACATTTCACACACCAGCCTGCTATGCAACTTCTGGATCAGCTAAATTCTGTCTGACTTTCTCTTCTACCACTGTTTTCAAAGCAATCTTTTCAAGCATGTTTCTCTTTCTCTCCCTTTGTGTCTCCCCTCCTGCCCATCCTAACTTGGCAGCACAGACGCATGTTAGATCTGATGAATTCTTTCTCACTATCTGATCCAGTAAACAAAATCTCAGAGTCTCTTGAGTCTTGGTCAGTCTAATATTGAACTTCAATGTATTCCCTCAGTCATCCATCTTCTTGCATAGCTGTTCTCCAGTGTTTTTATTGCAAACTACAGAGAAGCTGAAACATGCAGACAGCTTGTACTCTACCATGACGATCCCTCTGTTCTGAGTTTTCTTTTTATCATTGAGTCTTGATAGTTCTTTATATATTCTGGAAAAAGACCTTTATCAGATATGGCGATTTTCAAATATTCACTCTCATTCTGGGATTATCTTTTCACTTTCTCGATCATATACTTTGATGCACAAATGCTTTTAATTTTGATAAAGTCCAATTTTATCTATTTCTCCTTTGATTATTTGGTCTTTTGGCCTCTTATCTAAGAAATTACTGCCTAATGTAAAATAGTGAATGTTTAAATCTGTTTTTTTCTAAGGCTTTTATAGTTGTAGCTCTTACATTTGAATCTTTGATCTATTTTGAGTTAATTTTTGTATATTCCCTGAGGGAGGGGTCCACTGTAACATATTTTTATTTATCTTTATGTGATATCATAAATAATCAATGGACTTAGAATTAAAATTGGACTTAGAATAAAAATTTACAAGAGGTTAAAGTGTTTCATTGTCCTTGAATTTCATTTTCTCCCCAGTAATGTGGGAGTTTGTTTCAATTCTACTTGAGATTTTACAACCACTAAAAATTCAAAATAAATTTAAGGAAAATAATGTCTTTTTTTCTAGAGTTAAATTCTAAGATATTTATGGATAAAAAGATAAATTTAATTGCTAAAAAGAAAAAAATTCAGGTGAGGAAGGATGGGTAGTGACATAGTCAGAAAAAATAGGATTGGACATAGTGTTCAATAGTCCATATTGGTTCATTATACTCTGTTTTTAATTTGTTCTAAACAATTTTAATATATGATGCCCAGGATTGTCAATATCTTGGGTTTCCACGTGAAAAAATATATATTTTTAAAGTCATCTATTGTCATTACTTCATAAAAGAATGGTTTACATCAACCCTGGAGGCACCACAACCCCTGACTTCAAATTATACTGAAGAGCTATAATAACAAAAACTGCATGGTTCTGCCATAAAAGCAGACACATAGACCAGAGGTACAGAATTGAAGACCCAGCAACAAACCCACACAGAGTCATTTGATCCTTGCCAAAGGTGCCAAAACATCCATTGGAGAAAAGACAACTCTTTAACAAATGGTGCTGGGACAACAGTTTATACATATGTAAAATAAAACCAGACCCTTATCTCTTGTCCTTCACAAAAATCAACTCAAAAGACCTTGGAAGTAGACCAGATACTATGCAATTCCTAGAGGAAAATGTATGGCCAAGACTCCAAAATATAGGCATAGGCAACAAATTTCTCAATAAGACTCTTAGGAAATAAGGCCAAGAGTTAATAAATGGAATGGCTTCAAATTTAAAAGCTTCTGCACAGCAAAAGAAACAATTAAGAATGTGAAAGAGAATCTACAGAAGGGGAGAAAATGTTTGCTAGCTACTCTCTGACAAAAGATTAATATCTAGAATACAAAAATAAGTTTAAAAACTTAACACCAAAAAATCAAATAACCCAGTTAATAAATGAGAAAATCAATTAAACACATACTTCTCAAAAGAAATACAAATGGTGAACAAATATATAAAAAATGACCACCACCATTAGCAATTCAGTAAATGCAAATCAAAACTATACTAAGACTTTATCTCACACCAGTCAGAATGGTAGTCATCAAAAATACAAATAATAAATGCTGGAGAGGATGTAGAGAAAAGGAAAACTTTTACCCTGTTAGAGGGATTGTAAATTAGTACAACTACTATAGAAATGAGTATGAAGTTTCCTCAAAAGACTAGGCATGGAATCACCATATGACCCAGCTATCCCACTCCTCATTCATCCTAAAGAATTAAAGCCCTCATACTATAGTGATACACCACATACCCATGTTTATAGCAGCACAATTCACAATAGTCAAACTGTGAAACCAGCCCAGATGTCCATCAACAGATGAATAGATAAAGAAAATGTGCAATACATACACAATGGAGTTTTATTCAGCCATAAAGAAAAATGAAATTATGTCATTTGCAGGACAATGGATGTAACTAGAGATCTTTATGTTAAGTGAAATTAAACAAATTCAGAAGGTCAAGAGTTGTGTGTTTTCTCTCATATATGGAAGCTAGGAAGGAAAAGAAAGGTCAGGAAGGGAGATCTCATGAAAATCCAAGGGAGATCAGTAGAAGGAAGGGACGAGAGTGTGGGAAAAGGGGAAGGAGGGGGGATGTGCTGTTGGAGAGTGATACTGGCCCAGTTATGTTTACCTGTACAAATATGTAAAAACATATCCCATCATTATATGCGAGTATAATGCACCAATAAAAAATTTTGGAAACAGAAATAAAAAGGATGGTTGGCATAAAATAATAGCAGTCATGCCATCTTCTCGTAAAGGAGATTTCTCAATTTGGGGGGAAAATTATCATCAGACAAAATTCATTTCCTTATATCTTTTCCTCATGGTAATAGATCAGCACTGATCCCTAGCCTGATGTTTGGGAAGGCATCAATCAGATTATGAGGAATTAAATCCACATAGGCTTAGGTGTATGAATCACCCTTGATGAGCACAAAGAACAGCAAGAATGGAAGGAACTAGATGTTCTCAGGTGGAATCATGCTGACGCCAACTTTTCTTTGAACAAACCAGCCAGCATTGGCTGTAAGGCTTTATGTAATACTCTGGGTGCGTTCATAATATAGTAAAATTTTCATGAAGCATTCATGACTATAGAGGAAATCAAAATAACTGTGAAGGGAGAGAGAGAAGGGAAACTGTCATATCCTTTCTTGCTTTTTTTAAAATCAAAATAATACCAGAGCTCAGAAACATTGTAGCACATTTTAATTTAATTAAAAATTAATTTTAAAAGTTCTAGTAATATACAAAAGATAAAATCTGGCAATAGCAATCCTTCATTTATGAAATCCCAAGTACCTAGACTGTGTTAAAAACCTCTATAGTGATGATTATAGAAACCTTTTGCGGGGAGGAACAAAATTACAATCACCAAACTAAGGGATATTAAAATTTTGATTTTTTTCTCTTCTTTTCTTTTTAACTTCTAATGATCCCTAGACAAATAGCAACACTGGTCTCCACTGAATCAAAAATTTTGGCCCTTTTTTCCCTCCAAGAAAGCCAAAGGGGTAATGTATAAGTGTAGGTGGATATTTTCTGTTATGTATCATTTTGTGCTCAAGAGTGAAATGAACACTAAACCAGCATATGTTAGTCAACTTTTCATTGCTGTGAAGAAATACCTGAGAAAATCAACTTAAAGAAGAAAGATTTATTCTTGGACCAGTTTTATAGGTTTCAGGGTTTCAGTGTGTGGTTGGCTGGCTCCATTGCTGTGGGCCTGTGGTGAGTAGCCAAAAGGGTGTGGTGGAGCAGAGCTTCTGCCCTCTTGGTGCCAGGAAGCAGAGATAAAACAAGGAAGGAGTCAGGGACAAAACATAAATTATAAATATTTTATATATATTTCAGGGCATACCTACTTCCTCCAGTGAGGCCTCACCTCCTACAGTTTCTGCTGTCTCCCAATAATACCATCGAGAAGTAAATCAGTGGATTAATCTAATGATGAGGTTAGAACCATCACGATCCAATCACTTCCCAAAAGCCCCACCTTAGAATATTGCTGCACTGGAGACTAAGCCTTTAACACATAAGTCTATGGGAGCCACTTCCGATCCAAACCATAACACAGCACACCCTTGAACTAATCTTAAATTTCTTTTTGATTATCAGTTATACATTTTCTGGTTGGTGCTTTGAACTTTAATATCATCTCCTCCAATATCACTTTTTTGGACTATCAAGTCTCAACTCATGAATTTTTAATTTATGAAGTACATTTTTTTGGAACTCAGGACCTCACTCACACATGCTGGGCAAACATTGATCACTGAGCTATACATACATACACTTCAGCATGTTTTTCAATATTATTTTGGGAAAGGGTCTCGCTAAGTTGTCCAGGCTGCCTCAAATTTGCAAGACTCTAATCTCACCCTCCTTTGTAGCTGACATTTCAAGTGTGTGCCACCCCGATCTGCACAAAGGACTTATTTCAAAATTAATGGTTATGCTGTGTAATCCTGCAAAATGGATCAGTAGTACCACATGTATTTTATAGCTAATAATTCTGAATTGCTAAAAATGTAAATGAGCCATGTTATGGCTTAAATATGAGGTGTCCCCCCGCAAAGCTCAGGAGACAATGTGGCAGTGATAGGAGATAAAATGATTGGATCATGAGAGCTATAATCTAATCAGTTCATCCTAGTTTTGAATGGACCAACTAGAAAGTTGGAATTGTAGCTGGAGGAAGTGGGTCACTGTGGTTATGCCATGGAAGGGTCATCGTCCCTGAAGGCCCTTCCCCTCTTTGTCTCTGCTTCCTGGATACCATGAACAGAGCAGCCCTGTTACTCCATACCTTCCTGCCACGATGTTCTGCCTCACGTTGGACCCAGAGCAAGGTTGGCTGACCATGGACTGAACTCCCAAAACTATTCTTCCTTTAAGTTGTTCTTGTCAAGAATTTTGGTTGCAGCAAGGAAAACTTAACACAAGCTGATTTCTTCGACCTTCTTCCTTTTTTCTAACCCCACACATAACTTCTCGCTAGTTCTTCTCACCTGAAGTTTGGAAGACTTTCAATCAATCACTCAACAAATTTTATTGGATACCTACCAAGTGCTATGCATTGTTGGTCCCACAGGGAGATAGCATTCAACAACAACAAAAAACGTCACCTATACTCAAGGAATTTACGTTCAAAAGAACAAAATAGACAATAAACAAATAAGATAAAGGTAAACATCTATTAAATGTGTGAGAAGTGTATGTGCTACATGGGAAATATAAAGATGATAAGGTGGAAAATAACTGGGAAAGAAGTACATCTTTAGAATGGGTGGCCAAAGCCCACTTTGACAAAGTTATTTAAGCCAATATTTGAATGTCAAGAAGGATAAAGTCAATTAAAGACCTGAGGAAGTTAGAGGGACTTGAAAATGCAAAGGGCTTGGTTCTCAAGTGCTCTCAGCATGTTTGAGGAAGAGAAAAGAAGTAAAAATAAATCATTGTAGCTGATGAAAGAGAAATGGGCTGAGGTCAAACTGTTAGGGCCAGATCACAGAGGGCATTAGCCACCATGTTACTGAGTTTGCAATGGAAAGTCATGGAAGATTTTTAAGTCCAGAGATGAGGACTAATCTATCTTTAGGGGACTATAAAGAATTTTACTTCAGTGGCTCATAAACTCAACACTAATTTAGCCTTCCAGTTAGTCCTTCTGTGACCTTAGATCCCATATTTTATCCATGACCTTTTCTTTCACCAAATTCACATCTTGTACCCTTATAACTAGCTTGACTTTTTGTGATACAATCAGACTCTCATATCTTCCAAGCAATGTTTTAAATATAAGATCCTTTTTTTCCCATTGTTCTAACCCTTCCAAGGGCTGGAGTCATGCTAACTACCTCCCCATTATTCTACTGGCTCCCCATTGCTATTGGCAAGATTCTGCCTTGCTGACCATTTTGACAGTGACTGGCAGTTGAATTGCCTTCATGTTCTACAAATACCAAGCTCCCCTGCTTGGCTGAACATCTTTCCTATATGTTTAAATAGTTCCAAAATACCACCCCTCAACCCCTTCCATCTGTCAACCCAAATGGAAAAGTCAAGGGGTTTTGACATTTGACTGAAGTACATTCTCCTGCTACCTAGCCCTCCCAGTATGATTGTAAGATTATTTCCTGAGCTCATAACTTCCCTCTTGAAGGCAGCCCATACCTATAAGCACAGACAGAATCCCAGATGGGGTCACCATTTTAAATTCAAGATTCCCCAGGACATGGCATCACTGATTCACTGGCCTTTTTTAAAGTTCTTAACAATCTGCCCTATAAATTTAGCACTGTATACACAAATGGTTGTTAGAACATTCTACTATTGTGACATAAGAGGAAAGATTATATTTTAATCATTTCATTGGGTTAAATTTAAACATTAAAGCATGCAAAATATAGTAGTATAGTCAACAAATTTTACTTTGTTCAAGAGAGAAATGATTCCTAAGTTTAGGGACCTAAGAACAAATATAAGAGTAATAATTCAGGAGCAGTGGCCTCATGAACCAAAGATGGGTTCTTTGAGGTCAGGGTTGAGGTATTTTGGTAGCAAATGGCACACACACACACACACACAGGTCCATAGATCACATCCTCTCTTATCATCCTAATGTCACTCTGGATAGAATATTAAAAGAATGGGGGATGGGACTGGTTTAACTGTGACTCTAGATTGAGCTAATCAGCCTATTTCATCCTTAATTGTTGTTTTAATAAAAAGGAAGGACTTAGTTGCCTTCTGAGAGATGGTACAATGGGAAAGTTCTCCAAGATCCAAATGTTTGTCAGAAAAAAAAGCATTTGTCTTTCAATTCCTCTCCCATATCCACTCTCCCCTGCTCTTTCACAGTTTTGCTGAAGCAGCAATGAGTGTCCCTTGACCCAGTCAGAGGGAACAAAGGTGGCATTGCCACAGAAAGGCAGACAGAAACGAGTCCGTGACCTGAACCAGAGTTTATCAAATTGTGACCTCTTAAGAACCCCACTTGTGAAGTGGTTCCCAAGTGCTGACCGAACCAATCAGAATTTCTGGGGATGGGTTCAGAAAGGCTCTATTTTGGGTAGCTATGGTTCAGAAATTTAAGCTGGCCGAGTCTAACAATACTAAGGTTTGGGAAGTATTCAAAATAGATACTTTATAAGGTCAGAAGGGAGCCCCAGAGGTGAAGTTATAAAGTGATTAGGCTTAGCAGAGAGAAATAGTTCAGGAACAATCTGATGTTTGAGCTGAGATGAAACAATTAACAGCATGTGTCATATCCTGTCAAGCTTCAGAGCCTGAAGAAGTAGTGTACACGCTACTAGAGAAAAGGCCCTTGACTTACAGCAACAATCCTCAAGGTCAAACTAGCTGGAAAAGTATGGTTCAGGGAGAGCATGAGGGGCAAAGAGGGAAATACTGATAGGAAATAAGACACAGGTCCTTATGATCACAAAGTGAATAGCTAAGGGGTGTGTACTGGCTTTTGTAAAATCATTCATAAAGAAACCCCAAAAGAATCCTGCAAGAATAGCGAGCACAAAGGAAACATCCCACTCTAGGTGAAGTGAAACCAGGTAGACTTTGTAATCAAACTAATTAAACTTACAAACCTCCTACCTGTTTTGAAAACAGAAACTGTAGTGAAGTACATGTATCTGCCACGATGATAATTTCTATCCTATAGACAAGGTGAATGAATATGAGGAGTTTAATTTTTCAGTGTGTATTAATAATTAATCTGTTCATTAGGTTTATTAGATAGGATTAGTCCTTAATTGAAGCAGAGCAACCACAAGGCAAATTATTTAAAAAACTGATGAAACTTTCCTTATTTGACTTTAAAAGACAAAAGTTCGGCAGCTGAGGATTATTTACACATCTAGAATGGGAAAAGAATGGAGGGTTTTGGTCTAAAAGAACTAGAAAGTGTGACTCCTTTCATGCATTAAAGATTGGAATCTTTGAGTACTGGTGTTGGATTTAATTCTCACTATAAAAATATTTTAAAGCAGTTATATAACTTTTTATTGAATTAAGTGCTCTACTTGGCACTTGAAGCACCTTATTACCAGTTGCAACTGTTAAATGCCGCATTGGATAAGAAGACCATAGTGCATGTACGTGGAAGTACATTTGTGCAAATTAACTTTGAAAACTTGTGTTTGACATGGCTTTGTTCTCTTGAGGACATATAGATTTAAAAAATAAACGAAGCTATATTTCAAAAACATCAATACTTGGAATTTTACACTAGGAAACTGAGGAAGAATAAAGCTTTCCAAATATTAAAAACAAGGGATATTAAAGATGATTGCATCTAATATTTTATCTTATCTTTTTGCTCCCATCCCAAATATTAACAAATACTTTTCAAAGCATTATGAAGAATGGCTCAGTTCCTTTTCCATTCTGAGATATACCTTGGCTGATTTATACCCTGAAGTATTAAGGATTTTTTTTTTTTAAATCAAAATCTCTCTTTCAAAAAATGCCTGGCTCTATTGATTTTGCGGAGTGGCTCTTGCTTGGCTGAATTTAATTTAAATGTAGTTCTTTGTTATTGCTTCAAGAGGACGACAGTCATTTCTAACAAGCACAAATTATTCAGAGCATGACCCCAAATGCTGTATTTCAAATAGCAAAAGAAAACAAGCTATCCTCTAACCTACTTCACACTGCAGGAAGAGAAGTTGTGTAAAAAGGGAACTGCAACAGGACAACCTGACCCAGAGAGAGCTGCCCTCACCGGGGCCCTCCCCAGCTTTACTGGGTCTCTGGATGGGCCAGTTGCACAAATACAAGAAGATCAGGCCAGCATCCTGGAAGGGGGGAGGGGACTTGGTATCGCCCTCCTTGGCTAGCTGTTTGCCAAGTTCTAGTTAACCCAGTTACAGTAAAGCCATTGTGGACTTTTTTTAGTGGAGCAAGCCTCCCATCTACATGGCATTCACGATTTTTTTGATGGCCATGGCCACAGCCAGTAACTGCAATTTAGTGGCTTACACATTACCATGAAAGGGGGCGGGCAAAGGCTCAAGAGCAATGGATTTTTACGGCAAGAGGAAATAGACCACATTTTGTGCTGTGGCCAACTCCTTTGCATTTCTGAGGATGAAATGCCCCCTAGATCAAAGTGACAAAGTGGTTAGGATATTCACGGGACAGAAGACAAAAGGAGTTCTTTCACTGCCAAAAAAAACAGCCTTCTGTTAAGTATTTACAAGTTTAATAACAGTACTTACATGAGAAGCAGAATGCAGGAGGGTAACTTGAAAGTGCACACAGTTTAATAGGAACTAGCCATTCTCCTTCATGTGGGCAGGCAGGTGGTGAGGAGGCTTACCCTCGTTCACTTATTCATTTATCACACTTATATTGAGCACCTACTATATGAGGCCTTGTGTTAGGAATTAAAAGGAGCAAAATATGCATAACAAAAGGCTCCATCCTTAAGGAGATTGCAGAAGTGCAGAGCAGATAATAAAGTACATGTCTCTATCAAGGTGTCAGGCCTGCTGTACAGCACTTACAAAGGAGAAGGGCGGAATCTGATTTTGCAATCTTAGCCCAACAACCTCTTCAAGAGGGTAAAAGATTTGAGGTTCAAGAAGAAAGGAGAGGAAGAACTTCTTTGGAGGGATAAGTTCGAATTCTATGCATTTTCCTCTCCACTTCTCCCTACTCCACTAATGGAGAAGTTGGGGGTTACTCCCTCCTTTACTTCCTGCCAAGTGAAAGACATTTCAAGAGAACCGTTTGAGGAGTTTGGCTGGGATCCCTCTAGAGTTGGTGGAGGATACAGGATCTGATGAGAGCCATTCTCAAAAAATCTCCAGGCAAGAAGCTAGCAGAAAGTGCCTGCAGCATCTGATCGAAGGACTGAATTGAGAGAAACTGATTCTACTGACGGAGAGACAAGGTCACAGAAATCTTTCTGAGTACATTTGGTCCCATGCTTAAGACAAACAGCCGACCTACAGCTTTTGAAAAGGTCCTTTACCCTAGAGGACTGCATGGGGAGACAATGGGTTAGAAAAGAATAGAGAACGATTAGAGAAAGGGAAAATAAAGAAGCTGCCTGCCCACTTCCTAGTAAGAGCAGTACACTTCATCTAGTAGTTACACTACATTAAGGTAGAAAGTGCAAATCTCGATTAGACGCAGAAAGATAAAGCATTAGAGGGAAAAAAAAAAAAACTTTTTTTAAGGTCATCTGAGATTTGTTATGTTCTACCCATGTGTGACTAATTAAAGGCAGGGTCTAAAAAGGTTATGTCTATAAACTTAGATGTTCAAAATAAAAGTGAAATTTTAGGTGATCACCCAGTTATGTACCTTTCAGTATTCCAAGTTTTGGGGAACATACACAGTTTTAAAGATTGGGGAACTCATTTATACCTACCTATGTCATCTATGAAGATATAATGAATGAAAAACGTAGGAATGTATTTCGTTCTTCAACATGAACAATCCTCAGTGTGGTGCCTTCTAAGAGTGAACTACACAGGGAAGGAGAGACATTTCTTGCCCTCTTTCCTGGAGGATCTAAGATGAGGGAGGGAGGAGAGAGACCAAGTCAGTTTCTCTGGTCTTTGTCCTCTCTCTTGATGGTGATGATGACACAGACAGCAAAGGACAAATCCTACCTCCATACCCCACGTGACTTCTCTACCCCATTAGAATGGTCCCCTCTCTATCACCTTGTTTCTCTGCTTCTTGACTGTTTTGCCAAACAGGCGATGGCCCCAGGAGTCCTGGAGAATCTGAAGTCATGGTCTGTGGAAGGCTCAGCTAGATAAGGTGTGAGTCGGAGGATGTATAGTCTACAGCCTTTTTTTTCTGAGACCCAAAGAAACAGTCCACTCACGGTAACACACTGGTGAGTGGTAGTGACAGAGGGAAAATCCTGACCTTGGCTTCTGAGGATTACACTACCTGAAATTGAAGAGATGTGGGAAATAGCATAGAGTACCATATAAATGCATGCATGCACACACATTGCTCCCCGACACACACAGAATAGGTCAACCTCACCCTGCCCCAAGTTGCATAGTATCTAGAGTCCACTGTTTCAGGCACTTTGACTTGGAAGTAAATCATACCCTACAAAGGAATTAATTTGGAAACTCCAAAGAAAATGACAGAATCATGTTGCACCACATGTCATAGATCAAACAACTGAATGAATAAATTGGGAATGTCATGAAAGTCCCATTGATTCTCCAGTCACATACACACACACACACACACACACACACACACATCAATCAAGTAAAATCTAAAAAAGATATTCTACAATCTCCATTCGCTGGCAACTCTCATTGTTCAAACATAGAAATCTTATCCAGGCTGGGCGTAGTGGTGCACCCTTGTAACCCCAGTGTCTCCAGAGGCTGAGGCAGGAGTTCAAAACCAGCCACAGCAATTTAGCAAGGCCCTAAGCAATTCAGTGAGACCCTGTCTCTAAATAAAATACAAAATAGGGCTGGAGATGTGGCTCAGTGGTTGAGTACCCCTGAGTTCAAACCCCAGTTACCACCCCCACCCAAAAGAGAAATCTTATCTGGTTTTTGCACCCTACAAACAGCTCCATGAGGCACAGGGCTGGTGAGAGGCTGTCTCTAGAGCTGTGTCAGAACTCTGCACTGTGGGTTTCCCCTTCCTTCGATGGTGCCTCCATCCATATCTTTCTAGGAACCATTCCTAGACAAGAGTCAAGACTGGAAAAGTCTCACTTTGTAGTGTTCCAACCTCACACCAGTGGCGGCAGGTCTTGGGAGAGGGCCCCTGCCGTACGAGAAGACAGCTGAGTAGAACCCACTGCGAAGGGAATCTCT
The DNA here is from genome assembly GCF_045843805.1 of Urocitellus parryii. Lineage (NCBI taxonomy): Eukaryota > Metazoa > Chordata > Mammalia > Rodentia > Sciuridae > Urocitellus > Urocitellus parryii. The sequence continues at coordinate 23,475,796 of NC_135536.1, read as the reverse complement.
CTCACTCATGGGTAGATTCTTAATTTGATCCCAGAGATTAAACCAAATAGTTCAAACAAAACACCTGGTTCTCTCCCTGCCAACTGTTCTTTCAATGGCAAAAAAAGCAATATTTTCCATAACATGAATAATACAAAAATATGTACTAATGAGATTTACGCAATATTGGAAAGAAGGATTATGAATAGGTAATTACACTTTTAGGAGATTTACAGATTTCAACCAGTTAAGCCCTAGGGGATGATTATCTCATTAGTCCTGTGCACTCAAAATAAATATGGAATATGGATGGGTGTGAATGGTGAACACCAATTTTGCCAAAAATTTGCAAAGTACAAGCTGTGCATTCAGAAGTTATGTACCAGATAATACCTAAGTGGATTTCGTGCTTACAAAAGAGCAGCACCTGGCCCAGCATCCTCTCCATATTAGAGCCAATCGTGATGTCTGCCACCTTGCCTGGCTTCCAAACAGCCGACGTTGTCTCTTCCGTCATCCCAAGCTGCCAGTTCTCAGAGTACTTTGTGTTCTCTCCACACCACTGAAACCACTGACCTACCTTTCCCTGGGGCCTCTTCTGTGGTTTGCTTCTCTGGGTCTGGAAATGGATTTCAGCTCATCCCCTCTTTACTCCTGGGGAGGCACACGTGCAAGGGGAGCAAGCCCAGATGGCTCCTGGGAGGTGAAGCCTACTATCCTGGCTTCAGTTAGATTCCTCTTCTAAGATGGTTCTGGAGAAAAGAGAAAGAACCAGGAAGGGCACAGGAGCTCGGCTTGTGAGAAGTGCTCTTTAAACAAGAAGAAAGAGAAAAGAAGTAGCAACGGGTCCAAAGAACCCCTTCATCAACAATGACTAACACTGAATGGGCTTCTTTTATGTGCTGGGAGCTACTCTGAGCATTACCTGTATCGACTCATGGAATTCTCTCAACAACTTCATGAGATAGCTACTACAAGCGGCCCCATTTTTCCAAGTAGATGGTAGCAGGGTAAAGAAATAAAGTCAATTGCTCAGGATTAGAATGTTGGAGCCAGGATTAGCATACAGGCAGTCCTGCTCAATAAACAGAGTAAACCCAGTCAAACACTTAATTAGTTCAATGAGCATTAGCTCTGAGTCAGGCTTGGAGTTATAAATGTTGCTTCATTTAACTCCTAGAACAACCCTATGAAGTCAGGACTATCATGATGTCTCATTACCCATTGTCCTGAAGTTACCACCAAAGTTCAGGAATGTCAAACAAGGAAGCCAGGATCCAAACCCGGGTAAGAATAAAGAAAGACTTCATTTTTCTCTACGCCATTGCCTCTGCAAAGCTATATCCAGTTAATTCCTAGAGAGAGTAGGTGGGAAGCCTGAGACAGGGAGTGTCTTGCCACAGGAGGTGTCGTGGAGGGCCAAACATCTATTCAAGTGAAACAGACTTCTGAAGTCACTTCTATTATTTCCATAGAACTAGGGGCATGTCCTTATATTCACTTACATTTGCTTTCACACGGCTCCTGGGTCCGTTTCCTAAGAGGTTCCTATTTACTCACCCTGTAGTTGCAAGCCACGTTTTCTTTTTCAGTGTTATTTTCTCACAGTATTTGGGTGCCATGTTCAATGATTCTATTCTCCCTGCTGCAGCTGAGGTGTTTGGGATTATGGGATGCCCTGAAAAAACAAGTCTGAATTGTCTTCTTACAAAACAGACACTTCCTTGCTTCGTGTTTTCTGCCTGCAGCGGGAATCATGTTGTTCAGACTTGTAATGAACTGGGTGCTCCTAAGACGGCACTACCGCCACACCCATGCATCACATCGGGAATGTTTTCTTTCTCTTCAGATCTAAATCTGTAGGGTGATGTGAGTGTCGGGCATATTTGGAACTTCATGATCACTCACAGATTAAGAAGTGCTACACAACCCTGGAAGGTCATTAGATTCTAAATCCATTTTCGTAATGGAGTCAGTTTTTCCAAAAGGGAGGACCTCATAACAATAATAATTACCTAATTTTTATTGAGCATTTACTATGTGACACTCTCATATTTTATATGAATTATCTTGTTTAATCCTCACACACAAAAGAAAATTGAAATATATGCCAAGACCCACCACCAGGTCATAGGTAAGGAAGCTGAAACTTGGGGAATTTAAATAATTTGTCTAAGTCACATAGTCGTGAGTGATGGAATGAGTATTTGAGAGCAACAATTGGCTTATAAAGCCTGTCTTCTATCCAACATGGCCTCCCACCATCTCAATAGAATCAATTTACAGCATGGCAGAAAGTTGTGACTTAGTCTACCCGTGCTGCTATAACAAAATGACATAGACTGAGAGGTTTACAAACAATAAGTTGATTTCTCACAGATCTGGGGACTGGGAAGTTGAAGATCAAGATTCAGTGACCATCAAGAGTCTGTGTTCTGATTCACAGACGGTGCCTTCTTGCTGTGCACTCACATGGTACAAGGCATGAACTAGGTCCCTGGGGTCTTTCTTATAATGGCACTAACCCCATTCATAAGGGCTCTGCCCTCAGACTTTAATCACCTCCTGAAGGTCCAGTTTCCCAGCACCATGACCGTTTGGGTGAGGATTTCAACATATGCATGTGCAGTCTATGTCAACCTCCAGATGTGACCCCTAGGAGTCTAAATCCATAGTATATGGCTTGATGCCCTCTTCTGGGGAACCTTCTCTATCTTTGTATGTTTATTTATTTCTTATCATCTTCAAAATTATAGACTAAAGAACTGAAAGCAGAATTTAAAGTATACTTGAAAACATACTGATTTTGTTGCCATTATTATTTGGGGGGAAAATGTTCAATTTTCTTTTATGACATTGAGTTTTATCTTTGGAGATATTTAGCTTCAGAAACATGACAAAGTTTAAACTTTGATGATTTGATTTTTGCATCAAACAGTCTTAATGCATATCTTATGGCAATGACACTCTAAAACCATGGAAGTAAAGGAAAATTGGAAATATTAAATACAAAAGGACAAGAACCAATTAGATGGAAATTGATAAGGAAAAAATTAAGATCATGTAGCTATATCTAAATATGTAGATAACCCAGACTCTACATTGGCTTGAAGTAATCGTATTATGGACATCTTATCCCCAAAATCCCTTAGAACTGAGTTGTCCATTTCCCTCATTTCCACCTGAGAGAAAAATAAGGCTCGAGGTATTGAAGGAACTTGCTTGGGATCCCATAAGTCATTAAAACCAGAAATAGGACCAAATTTTGTCAGCCATTCTCAGGCATGTCACTTATCTGCACCACTTGCATTTTTTGTTTCCTATTTCATTTTGTCCCTGACCCTTTTCCCACACTTCCTTTATCAAAAGAAAATTCTCATTAAAAGAAAAATTGGTACCCTGAGCCATGTGACAAAAAGATCACATTCAATTTCTTCTCTGCTATGAACTCATCATGGAACAAAATGTTTGTCCTGGTCCCCACCCCACCTTGCCACACTGTCCCTCCCAACTGCCTCTCATTGATCTCCTAAGAGGGACCATGACCTCCTGCTGATGGAGGGAACCCAGAGCAGAGGCCACATGCACGGGGACAGCTGCCTTGCTCTGAATTTTACAATTTGGGAGACCTTGTCTCTCGGCCAGTTACTTTTTTAAGCACCTGGAAGCCACAAGCAAGTGATGTAACACGTTCTCTTGATAACAAGCCAGAGACAAGATTAAATATTGGTCTTTCTCATAAACATTTAGCCAGAAGTTAAACATTGCCTTCCTCCTTTACTATGGTGAAATAAAATATTTGTGGCACAAAGTTCCAGTATATTTCATCATCCCGCTCTTCCTCTGCATAGGAGCTCTTCATTCGAACAGATCGATGTTGTTCATCAACTGATGTCAGAGTTCAAGAAACTACTTACAGGCTTCTCTTGCCTTCTTCACAGACGGGAGCAACAGGAGGGACCTCCTCACAGGTGCCAGCAGAAAAGAGTACTTCTTGTACCTTCTGTGGACATCAGAAGTCTTTGCACACAGTCGTGGGCAGTGCCCTCTACATCATGCCTCTACCTGCCACCAGGGATGGCACAGAAAGGGACGCCAGCTGGCACCACACCAGCTGGCCAACTCTCTAAAACAGGTTCAACTAGGGAAATCGTAGTTAATTGCCAACTCCAAACTATCTTGACCCTGCTGTGTCTGATAGAGAAAGGATGAAAGCTGGCCACTAAAAGAAAGTGGCAGGGTACAGTGAGGTGCAAACATTTTGCCAGAGCAGACACATCGTCGTTCCAGGGCTATATATCACTGGACCATGTTACTGATTCGATGCTGCCTGCCTAATATTCACATGTTGAAGTGCTACCCCCCAGTGCCTAGGAAAGTGGCCTTACTTGGATGGGGTTATTGGCAGATATGATTAGTTCAAATGAGGTCATACTGAATAAATGGATCCCCATCAAACATGACCAGTGTTCTTCGGAGAAGTTGCAGGCACACAGGAAAAACACCATGTGAACATGAAAACTGAGATGTGGGTGATGCTTCCACAAGCCAGTGAAGGCCAGAGATTGTGAGGAACCATCAGAAACCAGGAAAGAGGCATGGAAGAGAGTCTCCCTGGCAGACCTCTGAAGGAACCAACCCTGCTCACACCTTGATCTGGGGCTTCTGACCATTAGAACAATGAGACAAGAAAAAAAAAATGTGTGCTATTTAAGTGACCCAGTTTGTGGTATTTTGTTTCAGAAGCCCTAGCGAATCAATACAGGCCATAGTTCTAAAGTTTTGAGAAACAATGGAAAGTTCTAGAAATCTATATATTCCAGTAGCCAGTAACTAGAATAGAAGAATGTGTGTGTGATTCATTATAGCTAATCTTTCTCCTTATTGGGTGTTACATTGTTTATCTCTACCCAACATACACCAATGCAGCTATCAACCATGACAGGTGCAATGGAGAAATTTCCCAGCACTCTGTAAGCAACTATTTTCCCCTTAGAACCGTAGACAGCCAGGGCTGGGCTTACTCTGGGACTATGGGTAAAAGTGCATTACCATGACTTTTCTCCTGTCAAAAGAAAGCACTGAATATTATACTCAAGGACTCAAACCACCTGCCAAAACTAATCATCTTAGAAAAAAACATTAGAAATGAAAGGGGGGGGGAAGAGAAGCAAAGAGGCAAATGGATCATGAAGAGAGTTAAAAGAAATGGGAAACTCAAAAGAAGCTGCTGACATAAAGTTCTCCAATGCAGGATTCAAGAATAAGGGAATGATGACCAAAGACCTTGGTGAGCATGGTCACGGTGAATAGTATGTGGTCAGGCATGAGATTTTGTGCAATTAAAAGGATCTTGCTCCAAATAAAAGCCTACCTTTGTTTGCCGCTCTGCCCTCTTACACTGAAATGTCATGGTTCTGCATGTTCTTTGCTCCATGCAATTGTGAGCACTTTAGCCTGCTGCCAAATGACGTAGCTGGTCACCAAAGGAGCTGAGGAATCCTGCGGAAGAGGGCAAGAAAAATACATGGAATTAATCCTGAGCAGGCAGAAGAGTCGGTCTCTCACAGTCAGGATGTCAAGTCACATTATAATTGTCTAATCACACACAAGCTTATCCCACAGGAGGGAACAGGACCAGGATTTTCAAAGTGCCAGTGTGATCCCAGGCCACAATGAACAGGTCTGTAGCTCATGTGCCACTTGCCTTAGGTGAAATTCAACAAAGATGAACTACTTTGGGGCATTTATTTTTACACTTAGCATGGGTTTATTGATGCTTCTTGTCCATGGTGATGGCCAACTTGGATGATGTACTTTGAGATTTCCTAAACAATCTAGCCATAAATACAACCTAGCCATAATACTTTGAAAGCAATAAATACAGAACTACATAGAAACCCAAAAACTTCTGTTTTCTGAAATAAGTCCTTAGGATAAACCTTTACTGATAGCTAGAGGTTGGATTAATGACCAAATGATATTGTTAGGGTGAAAATCTCTATCAAGGGACACCCATCAGCTTACATTCCAGTACCATAGTGGATGACAATCATCGATTTGGCCTTTACTGTTTCAGTTTGCATGATTCAAAATTTGGTCATGATAGTCGGAGATGTCACGCCACACTTAGGTAAGTAGATGCATCACTATAATGACCGAGTGAATTGGAAAAAAAATGGTTGTAAAAGGGGAAAAATAGAACTTCAGAAATGAATTATCTGTGGATACAAGAAAAGTAGAATATTCTGGGATAGGGATCAGTGGTCTTAAAACCATTCATAGCAATCATAGGTGGGAACTAGTTTAAGAATCAGATTCTCAGACTTCACCTCAGACCTAATCATAAATCCTATTGGGAGAATTTAGCAATCCATAATTTAACCAAACTTTTCAGGAAATCTGGTGCACATTTATGTCTCAAAAGCACAACTGAGATAGGGTATGAAAATTCAAGCATTCGGAAGAGAAAAGCAAACAGAGCAAACCAACTACTCTTGTGCAGGATTATCAAAAGAGAATGTTGGTGTCTTGGGGGACATTTGCAGACTGATCCTAAAGTCTGTAAATAATTAGAGAGTTTAAATAGTCCAAACAACATTGTTAAAGAGATTTAAAAAAATGTTATTAAGATGGACTGACTCTTAAGTGGTTCTTCAACTGAGGGGATGATGGACATGATCCTTATCCTTGTGACATTGCAGATTTTCCACAGGTTCATTACAAATGGTGTTTTCATCCCCAAATTCTTAAGTGACTGAAATCAGCCTTAAGTCCCGGCAGCTGAAGTTTTCGTGGTCTGGCAAGTATTTGGTATGACTCTCTGCACCTGAATTTCAGCATTTTCCTTCTGAATAGTTTACTGAGTAAAGAGAATTTGAAAAGAAATTAATAAAACACATTCTTTGAGGTTGGAAAAATATAATCTTCCCCTGACCATAGACTGGCTAAGTCTGTACCGGCAAATGAAATACAGATAAGAAATACACAATAACTTAAGATGGTGTAGTCTTCCTAATTATTGCATAAATCTAGAGAAACTTCTAAGAGAGGTCAGGGGTCAAAGGGAATATTGGGAATTCAAAATTCAGGAAAGGAAAAATGTACTATAATAAAATCATAAAATTAGTGTGGTTTTTCCAAGCTAAAGTGAAATGCCAGAAAAATTTTTCTACCTTCCTCACCTCCTGAAATGTTGCAAGCAACTCTTAACTCTGGGATATTAACAAGAAGCAAATGGAAGGTTTTTATCTGTGTTTTAAACTCTTTCATTTAGCTTAGACCCAAAAGGCACTCTGTGCCTATAAAGTGACATCCATTTGCTAGTTCAGTTCCCCAAGCTAAGAAAGTAAATGGATGTTTTGGCAAAAAGTCCTAACTCTCCGAGTTGTTACACTAGCCATTTTGAGAAACATTTTGTTTATTCACTGTTTCCTTATAATGGGAGATGGTACCAGATTAAATTTTTAAAAGACTGGAAATATCCTAACAAATTTTCTCTTTTTGATAGGCCTAATTGTTTGCAAATATCATTATGAACCTCATCTTACTCCTACAAATAGAGATTGCAAAAGATCCTTTAAAAGGACAACCAGAGGTGTTAGTTTCAGAGCCATTAAACAATTGAGTTCCAGCTCATAAAAATTATGTCACTGAAAAGTTAACTTGTATCCAGCCAAGCCCAACTCTACAAGTTCAGATTCAAATTCAATTTTTTTTCCTGAGAATTCATTGTTATCGTTTTCTTTCTTTCTCTTTTCTACCCTTTTCTTTCTTTTTTTAAAGGAAGGGCAGCAGTCTATAGTCATACCACTGCCAAAACTTTTGAAGGCACCAGGAATAAAACTACAAAAATAGTAATTTAATATTTTCCACCTGTAGCCATAGCTCTCCTTTAGTACTAGTCTCATGCTGGCAAAACACGAATAATGCTTTTGACACACCTAAAATTAACTTTCCCTACCATCTTCCACTTACCACCAAGAATAGACTATAGACTAAATTGTTCTTTTTTTTTCTTTTTTTAAGAAAATGCAGTTGAATCTGGGATCCCATTCTACTTCTACAGAGCATCAATCCAAGCTTTGGTGCTGAACATTGCTCTGTCCTTCAAAGTTAAGGGAACTTTAACCTTGTTAAAGCAAAGGGGACCAGTTCAGGCTGTTCCAGATCTCAAAACTGTTACTAAGGGGAAGAACTCTTCTAGGGAGCATCAGCCCAGAGGGCAGCTGGAAGAAATTCAGAAGTTAGGCTAATGCTAAGGGACTTAAAAAGCCAACCAGTTATTTGACGTGGTACACAGTCAGCCTTCTTGTTTGTTGCTTCCTAGACCTGGATCCACGCAAGTAGCTCTGCATGCAGTTAAGGTAGCCAAATATCTGGAACAAAGGAAAACTCAGGTGTCCGTGAACCAGGACTATGCCACACACAGACACTCACTGTCAAGCTCAACTTCTAGAGGAGTGTTTCTCCAGCTCATCGGCCTGGTGCCCTTTTGTCTTGCTCCCTTGCTTTCCCTTTCAATTTAAATGGAGGTTGATAGGCATTAGAGCCACCTGGGTTCAGGTTTTGTCAATTGTATAGAACTTTCCATTCTTTGCCTTCTTCTAAATTTTCATCATATAGATGATATATGTCAACCCTCATTACAATGGAAGCCTTCGAAAGCCCTGACATTCCCAAACCTCTCGACAATGATTTCATTTTTTTTTTCAGGCAATACACAATATAGTTGGTCTCCTTTATGATAAAATCTTCTGGACAGCCCTTGGGAGTTAGTTTGAAGGAAGTTGATAACTATGAATGAACACAATCTCAGAAGAAAGGAAGTCTTGTCGATGACATAGCACTCATTTTTCTCAATATCATCTCATAAATTGTTCTTATGATTTACCTGAAGGTAGAACATATAGGGATGTTTTCATGGGAACCTCATTTTCTCCTCCATACCATTAAGTCTGTAAATGACATTTCACAAATTTATATTGAATATCTGCTATGTTTCAGGTTTTCTTCTAGACACTGCCCTTAAGAAAAAGATCGCAGTGTACAATTCTACATATTCTATATCTGGTACAAATTGATTTTCAAAAGGGCTACTTGTACTTTTAGGTAACAAGTCATCCACTTTGTCAATTGTCAATTTGTGTGTCTGGGTAGACATGCCCAACTTAGTCCAATGCCCTTTTAGAAATTATAGATTTCTCCAATTTAAAAAAAATGCTTTATCAGTTTGGGACCCATCAGGAAATCAGGAGACAACTTATTTTATGTAAAAAACTAAACTAAAATAAAACAATAATAACAGTTTATTCAATCAAATAAAGGGAATGTTATAGCTAATTTTCTTAAATTTTCTGGGTAAAGTAGAAATCAACAATCCAAGAACCTAATTATAAACACAATTGGAATGAAATTCAAATGAAATTTTACCTATAAGTATCTTTCTCATTAATGCTTAACCATATTTGCCTATGAGTACTCTGCTACTAATCCTTAACCATTACTAAACATTTTCATAATTGAAATTTGGACATAAATCCAGTACAAAGTTGAATTGATTAAACAAATAAATTCAGATTTTTTAAAAATATTTATTTTTTTGTAGTTGTACACAATAAATTTTATTTATTTATTTATTTATTTATTTATTTATTTTTATGTGGTGCTGAGGATGGAACCCAGGACCTTGCACTGTGAGGCGCTACCGCTGAGCCATAACCCCAGCCCCTCAGATTTTATTTATGAAAATATCCTTATTAAATTCTAGTAGGCCTCAAAGGTCATTGGCTACATTCAGAATGAACTTGAACCCAAGCACTATGAAATCTTAAAAAGTGAGGCTATGAGTTAATAGATCTGGATTTCTAAGCAGGCCAGGTTCATCTTTTCATTGTTCTCCATCGGACATCTTAGGAGACACACTAACCATACCATATTTAAGAATCATTAGACAACTCACCATCCCTGAATCTCCACCCAACTAACAGAGTCTCCTCAGTAAAGATGTCTTCTTTGAGTGCATATACTCCATCTTCATGGTGGCCGGATTGCAATAACCATGACCAATCACTGTCTAGTCTTTTCTAGAAACTGTGATAAGTGCTTGACCTCCATAGTCTTCAATGTGTCTCTGGAAAGAAGATATTCTTTGCTTTTTTTTCTCAGATAAAGAAAGTAATGGTAGAGTTGTCACCCAGCTAGTAAGCCGTGGAGCCAGCATTTAGATCCAAGGCTCTTCTACTTTCTTACCTTGGGGCACTCTTAGAAGCCATCATTACCTTTCAGTGAACCATCGTGAAAATTTTTATTAGGTTACTCTTTAAGACATTTGAAAATTATGAGAGAAATATTTTCAATAGCAGAAAAATATCAAATGATACATCTGAGGAATGGAGCAGTTCTCAGGAGTTATAATAATTGAACTGATTGTGATATACAAGAATGCGAAATTTAAAGGAAATGAATACAATAATAGTCGTAGAGAGCATTAATTGAGGACTTACTATGTACATGTTATAAGTGCTGCACATATCTTAACCCATTTAAACTCTTAAGAATGGAGAAATGTATTCTCAGGTAAACAAAGATGCAGGAAAATAAGAGCACACCAAACAAACTTCACCTAATTCAGGGACTCTCCATTGCATTGACAACTACCTTGAAAAGCTACCTTGTGACTATCTGGACATGTCACATTTTTCTAATCTAGAAGGTACAACCATAAATATAGTACTTTCATAAGGAGTGAAGACAGATCTGAGATTGTCAGTCCTAAAGGTTATACAATTTGGGAGTTCCTCTTTGAGAAAAAGAACACATAATTGTGGGCTGGGGTTGTGGCTCAGTGGTAGAGCACTTGCCTAATGTGTGTGGAGCACTGGGTTTGATCCTCAGAACCACATATAAATAAATAAATAAACAAAGATATTGTGTCCATCTACAACTCAAAATATTTTTTTAAAAACAAGCAAAAATACATAATCGTGATTACAAAATTGGTTAGGAAAACAAACAGTGGTAACTGAATGTTGTTAGGTTATTCATGTTTTCAAATTTTACAAAGACATATATATAATCCTGAGGATGCATGGAAAGAGCTCTTCCCACAGACTTGGAAAGAGTTTAAGCAAGCAAGGGGTCTCAAAGCTTTCCAGTGGCTTCGTGGTCTACCTGCCTCTGACAATGAGCAAGAGTGAAGGGCATACATTTAGCAGGGTATCAGAAATGATGTCACCATCAAAGGTACAAGTGGAGAATATCTTTCAAATTAACCCCAACAGCCTATTTCATTTCAGGGGACTTTATAACTGTTGCATCTCAGGAACAACTAAGACACATGTCACAACTAACCATCCAAGTGGAGATGGAGGCACATGTCATTGGGTTCAAAAGTGAGTCTAAAGGTACTTGCCTGGCAACAAGACCGAGTGGCATATTGTAACACTCTATAAACCCCTCTGGGAAACAGCAACCACTTCTCCCTCCTGAATGTGTCAAAACACATCAGAGCAATAGACAAACAACTCAGACATTTACCAGATTTCCATTCTTGTATATTGACCCCAGGGATCGATCAGGAGGGGTGAGGGTTGGTGAGACAGGGAGCGTCCACTTACACGTAATCCTCCCAGAAGTACAGAGCTCATTTGTGTTATCACACCCTCAGTCCTTTTGTTTCTTAATAATAGACAGACCCATTTTTTTTTCCCTTCCACCTTGTAAAAATCCACTTAGGAGGAGTCTAATGCAGTCAGAGAGCATTTACAAATTCCTTAGTGGGACCACCCATTAATGATACTACCCTAGAAGAGATGAAGAAAAAAATGAAGCATAGATTCAAAAGTCAAAGGGATCAGGTGAGCAGCATCCTGGTGGCTTTCATTAAGAATGATCTAATGAAATTAGCTGGCATGGCTTTCCTTGGAAAAACAATCTTGAAATGAAAGAGAAAGGTCTTATGCTGGTGAAACATACATTTAGATGACAGACACAAATTGACTTCCTTATTTGCACGCTTAGATTTTTCTGAAGGTCGGAGAGATTGAACCCTTCCCTGCTGTTTGTTTGATTTGGTCTGAGTTGAAGCCAAGAGACGTGGTGATGGAAGTTTGGAAAAACAATTAAAAAGAAATGTATGGGGTGGTTTTTCTGGGATCCTAATTAACTGGCCCATTTCTAGGTAACATTAGGGAAGTTGTGGGCAGTGATTATTATCTCTTTAAAGTCATAATTAAAATGTCAAACTGTAAGGTAGAATGTCTTCAAAGCTTCATGTAATTTGATTGTGTTGGCTTATTGGAAAAAATGGCCTTGGAAATACAAATAAACCCGCCACTAAAAAGATCCCAGAAGTCCAGGCTTTATTCCAGCAGCATAATCTGTTGAACCAATAGCATTTTATAATTAACCACTCACCAAGAGGTAGACATCCAAATGTCAAAGCCAGTTTCATAACATGGGTAACACATAATACACCACAGAAGAATGGCTCACCAGAGCGTACTTGGGGTGGAAAAGGGTGTTTGGGGTTAAGTTCACCTAGAGATGCTATCAACAGACCTCAGTGTGCTCATTTGACGAGTTTCCTAAATGGCTGGCACTTTATCCACTGTCTAAATTTGTCTGCTAGAATTTTTGAGGATTCCTGCATCTTATGGCAGACTTCTGTAACTCCCAGCATCGTGGAGTATGGATTCCCTGTCACATCTGTGTGGGGGTGTTAGTGAAGCCATCCTTCACTTAGGAAAGTAAGGCAATTATGACTTTGGGATGCAAGCAGCAAAAAACAAAAAAAGCCCTCCAAAAAAATGACTTAAACGACAAACACATTTGTTGTTGTATAACAAGTACAGCAGTTGATTAATGCGGCATCTCAACAACATCAACAATGACCCACTTTCTTTCCATTTTTCCACACCACCATCCTCAACATGCCAGTTGTCCTCCTCATTATCACACTGTGGTTACATCAGCTCCGGTGTCACCTCCTCAAGGAATGTTGCTCCCATGAACATCTTTTTATCCTTTCCTGAAAGCCCCTCAGCTGAATCGCTGTCACATTGCATTGTCCATAATTATATCCCATACCTGTGCCTGAACTAAACTCTCAAAAACATCTGTGATGACTAGGTTAGCTTCACATGACTCATCCCTAGTGCCGCAGCTAAGAGGGAATCCAATCTCCTTTGATATATATCCATGTCCTACTGATACTGTTAAACAAATAGTAGTATTATTTGCAAGGAAAGAAGTGGAAGAAATCCTGGGTAGGCAACCAAAGGTGTCTACCCAAGAGGCGAAATGTCGACTGTACCATCATCAGTATGGTATATGTGAATTGCTTTCAGATTCTCTCTTCTATCTCCACTCCTGGCAACATATTGGTAAAATATTTAGCCAAGATCTTTGGCTGTGAATAAGAGAAAAAATAATTTCCAACTTGGAATTCATCTATTCATTTACTTGTTAATTCACAAAAATAGATTGAGCCTCTAGAAGGTGTCAGACCCTGAGCTAGAGATGCAATAAGAACAAGAAAGTCATGGTCTCTAAGATCAGAGAGTTTATAATCTAGCGGGGAAACACATTAAGGCAAATAAGCTGTATTACAGTGCTTGGACAGGGAAAGTACAGTACTATAAAGTAACAGAATAGTAACATGTTTTGATAGCAAGTCCTGAGAACTATATAGATGCACCTAGATGACATACCTCACCCAGTCTCATAGAGGAAGAGATTCCTGTTGTGAGAAGTGCAGAACATATGAAGATAAGTTGTAAGTGGAAAGAGTTGACAGAAAACTAAGGGGCTGTTGTTGTGGCTCAGTGGTAGAGCACTTGCCTAGCATGTTTGGGGTACTGGGTTCGATCCTCAGCACCACATAAAAACAAATAAATAAAATAAAGGCATTAAAAATACAATAACATAAAAGAAAAATAAATAAATAAATAAAAGAAAACTAAACTCTGAGAACCTAAAACATTTGCTCTTCTCTAATTTTGACTGAGTCAGCTAACTTCTCAAGGATACTTAGACTGCTAAAATAGGCCTTCTTCAGTTGGGGTACATGGATGTAATTCTGAAGATTAGTATACTCTAAGAATAAAAAACAATTACATTTTACTTTTATTAACCTCTAAATAAAAGTTAACATTCCCTTCAATAATAAAAGCATAGTTTAAAAAAAAAAAAACTACAGGAAGGCTGGGGTTGTGGTTCACTGGTAGAGAGCTTGCCAAGCATATGTGAGGCACTGGGTTCAATTCTCAGCACCACATGGTAAATAAATAAATAAAATAAAGATCCAACAAACTAAAAAAAAAATTAACAAAATTATAGTAATATCACTATTTCTCATGACTTTGTCAAATAGAAATTGTAGCTATTTCATGTTAAATTGCAGTTGGTGTAAGCATCTCAAGAAAGCGTTCATCATTATGGCATTTATAAGACCTACTCTTACATCTTGTTCTGTAGCCATTAATTTAAATAACATGTCCATTTTTAACATTTCATTATATTTCAATACAAATAGTTTCTTTTTATTTTTTTTTATTTCTCTATATTTTATGCATCTAAAAGCAATAGTTACAGAAGAGGTTTATAAATCTCACCAGACTAATAGGGGTACAAGTACATATGAGAGATTTGGAAAAGTATGAGTTTAGCTTTTTTTGTAACTGTGTATTTAAAAATTAAACATAGTTTAGTTTAGTTTTTTGATTTTAAGCAATGGTAGCCCTGTAGCTACAAAAACTTAAATATTCTTTTAGGGCATCCATGGGAACTCGGAGTCTTAGAGTTTGTCCTTTCCAAAGACCTGGAGTTTAATCAGAAAATTCATCCCACACCCAACTCCTTGTAGTCCTCCTCCTCACTGCCATTACCGTCAAGGTCAGCAGTTTCTTAAGTACTTGCTTTAGTAGAGACTTCATCACTCTCATAGTCAGCAATTTGATTAAAGGAGATGTTACTGCATGCCATGAAATACTAGTATTAAATTGCGGCATTGTGTTCAAACCCAAGAACATGACAAACCAATGCCCAAATCTTATTGTGGAATGTCTGTTATCTGAGACCACTTGTGGAACCAATTTCTGTATTAGTCAGTGTCTAAGCAGAAGACAAAAAAAAAGCACATTACTTTTTTGAACACAAGGAATTTAATATTTTTAAAAATTAGTTCAATATAAAGTTGCTACCTAAAAAGTCAGGAATAGAACACTGAGTCAGTGTTGAGTCAACCCTTTTGTGTGAAGGTACCGATGGTAAACATCATTGGCTTTACAATCACATGACCTCAAGTACCAAACTCTTTGGTTCTAGAACAAAAGCAGCCACAGATATCAGACATGTGTTTGCCTGTCATGGCATCGAGGCATCGGGAAGGAACAATTACAGGAGATAGCCTTGCTTCTGGGCGTGGGAAAACACAGGGAGGAGGTGGGACTGTTTTAAAAGCTAGAAATCTAGAGAAAAGACCCTGTGACGCTGAACCACAGACTTCTGAGGAGGGGATGCCAGCTGGTGTTGATGCTTCTGAAGGCAGTGTGATAACTCAGTTCTTGAAAATTGTGGAAAACTGTAAGATGAATCCAGTAGTTGTTATGAAATGGTAGTGCTGCTCCTATGGTGCACATAAAAACAAGCAGGAAACAGGGAGAAGAAGTTCCCTTCTCCCTCTTCAACATGGCTCCCTCCATCTAGCGCCCCCTATTGGCATAGGCTACCAGGGAGCCAGCTGGCCACGAGGAAAGGCTGTTGACCAAGTCACAGCTCCAGCATCACAAAGAGGAGCTTGGAAGAGTGCACTTGGAACTGAGAAAAGGTAGCTTTATAACTGGCACACAAGTGATTCGTAAGCTTCACCAGGTATAAATAAGTTAAGGATGAATCAGCTTCACTTTTTCATGTACTCTGATTAGTGATAAACCCACTAAGTAATCTACAGAAACTGTATACTTCAGTACAGTTTATTGTTTGCTTATGTCCTAAAAGGGTCTTGAAAAAAATTACAGGAATGTCTTCTATCATTAGTTTTGCTTTCTACGGTTTCAATTACTTAGATTCAACCCTGATCCAAAAAATATTAAGGGAAAACTCTAGAAATAAACAATTCATCAGTTTTCAATTGACATTCTGAGTTACATGACAAACTCTTATGCTACCCTTTTGTCTGGCCCAGGATATGAATCACTTTTTTATCCAGCATATCCACATAGTATATGCTACCCACCCTGTGGCAGTTGAGAGACGACATTCACATAAATTTATTACAGAGTATTATTATAGACATCCTATTTTATTTTTACTGTTGTTAGTCTCTTATTGTGCCTAATCTATAAATTAAACTTTATCATAGGCAATGTAGGGAAAAACAGTACTAGCTGAGATTTCAGGCATCCATTAGAATGCATTCCCTGCAGATAAAATGAACTGCTACATTGTCTCCCTTCTTACCAGATGGAAAAGAAGATAAAGAACTATGACTAATCAGTAAGGGCAATGAACTTATTCAGATCACTTTTGACAAAGAAAGGGCCACCAAGACTGAGACAGTTTCTCCTGGTATTATTAGTACTATTTCTGGGCATATCCAGATAGTTCCATCATCTCTTCAAAATCTCCTGGGAAATTAAAAGGAATGCTAAATTCATTTAGCGTTTTGAATAAAATGGCAGTGCTTTTTTAATGGGGTACTTCATTGCTGTGGGTGGCAGAAATGAACTGGAGATGGAAGAAATGATAATTAGTAAGCTCTTTTATTTATGGAACCTGGTTCTTGGTCAAAAGGACCACACATTCTTTGCCCTTGGATCATCTCCACTATTAATAATTACAGGGATTCTGAGGAATAAAAGAAAATACAGCATGCTCCAGGTTAGCATGCCATAGTTGTAGGGTCCATCCAATATTCCAGGTTCCAGTTTCCCTAGGGTGTTTGCACCAAACAACACAGTGGACATATAATATTTGGATTCTTTCTTTCCCATCCCTACCATTCAAAGTCTTTGGAGAAAGATGAAACAACAAAAAAAAAGTTTCAAAATTATATTACCATCCATCCTACTCTTGATCATTTCCCTATATTTTGCCTCCTTATGACATTTTATCTTATTCAATATGGCTCCCTCAGCCAACCAGAATGTACTGTGTGTTAGCTGCTCAGTGTCCAGCACTGCATGGGACCCTGTAGGATTCTCAAAATGTCTTCCATTGTCAAAACGTTTATGATATGGTTAGAAGAGCAAAATGAAAACATGAACCTATTGAAGCCAAAAGAACATTAAACAAGATGATTAATTTCTCAGTACCCTAGTGAAGGGAACAAGATTATGCCATGCTAAAATATGACTGCAGACTACCAGAATATGTGACTCCAAATGTGCCTTTTTGGAATAGGATTATTTTAAGATGATTATTTGAAAAAATTGAAGACACTAGAGAAGCTCTCACAACAGAACAGAAGGGACCCTTTTTCTAAAGAAAACTGACATTTATAAAGGAAATCTCCTTTTGTAAAGATGTTTCCCATTCTGTACCAGGAAGAGAAGGATGACTCTAAATCCCAAAAAGTCCATATCAACAGAGAAGGCTAAAGTTTGCATACAAATTTTATCCTGGTTACCTCACTTTTCCTAAGTTCACCAAACCAACTCCAAGCTCCCCAGGATCCTTCTTCATCTCCGTTAAAGATGATTGGCCTTTAAATCCCAACTCCTCATTGATATTTACTCATTTTCCCTAAGTATCTCAGGTGTATCCATGAGGTATATACATTACTGATAAACTTCTGTTTGTTTTTCTCTTGTTAAGTTTATCTTTTGTTTCAGGGTCCATCCCAACTAAGAATTGAGAAAAGTAGAGAGAAAATTACTTTTTCCTCTTCTCCACTGGCAAAGAGAAAAGAAAACAAAGGAGCATTCATGAGCTGAACTGAGAGGCCCAAGATTTAAAACCAGAAATAGAGTTTAGACTGGACCTTGAGGGATCAGTAGAATCTAAACCAAGAAAAGTTAAGGCCAAAAATACAGCTGAGCAATAGCACAGCGGCAAAGAGAAACTTTTGGACTTAGCCTAGGCCAAGGCCAAAAAAATGTGCTAAAAGAACTGTGCAAAAAAAAAAAAAAAAAAAGGCTCACAGCCGTTAATTTAAGAGTTTTCAAGATTGTTAGTAATGTGTGAACTTGAAGCAGGAACTTGAGATAAATGGAGCCAGACATGCTGAGAATGAGGTTCTAGAAAGACTGATCATTATTAGAAAGAATGGCTTGGCAAGAGGAGTGCAGCCCTTCTAAGAGATGCCCCACAGGACTCTAGTATAGTGGCCCAGGCACAGGTGGACAAAACTCCCCATTAACATGCTGACCATGAGAATAAAGAGAATATTGGAATGGAGGTGACAGTGAAAGCTACACACCAGTAGCTGATTTTACTTGAACAGCATCTTTTTTAGAATCCCAGATCCCTTTCTAGACCATCAATCCTACCCAGCCTTGTGTACAAACTGCCCAGGTCCCAACAAAGACAGCACCCTTCCCCTGGAGGAGGAGAATTCCATTGAGTGTCATATTGCTCCTGCAGATCTATAGCTCTCTGACCTTTGTGGGTTTTTTTTTTCACTGTGTTCCTATATTGTACATATTTTTAGTTTTATATACATCATAATGTTTGATGCCTCAAATTTAAAAAAAATTATATAAAAGAAAAACTTTCCTACTATGGACAGAGTGCTTCTCCCTGACCCTAGCCAATCCTTAGAGATAATAAAGGGCTCAGCTGGCAACATGTCTTTGCTGGGCATCCAAAGCTACATCTTCTATATTTAGTGGATCCACCCCTGGAAAGCAATATTTGTCTACCCTGATCATCCCAGAAATCACGCTGATAGTTTAGAGCCCCCTGAATATTAAAACCTGCCAATCCCAAACTGTTCACTCTGCCCTGCCTTGCCTTGTCTTTCCCTGGGAAAACCAGTGAAGGCCATGGCCTAAGGGATCCACTTGCTCCTGCATTCTGCCTCTGCCTTCTGGCATCTTCCCCAAATGGTCCCCCATAGCATGCCATACTTCTTGTCTTAAGGACTATGAATATAATAAAATTTGTTCCCCCTAAGCCTCTCCTGTCTCCTCTTGTAGCTGCACCTGATTGATCACATCATTAAAAAACAAAACAGTTTGCCCACATAGTATACGTACAGACCTGTCATGTTCTAAAATCTTCTTCTCTTTCCTCCAAAATAAGTAAACGAATGTGCTTCCTACTTTAGGATTTGATTGGAGAAAGAGGGGATATCTGAAACCATATCTGACATCACGCTTTCTCTTCATGTCATGCCTGGAGAAAAGGAGGACAGTAAAACACCATATCTCTGAGAAAAACTTCTCCTTTCCCAAGAACTTAGCCAAGTTAAGGGAACAGGGAGAACAAGTCTGGGCCAGAAGGTCCAGATAAGTATTATCTTGGAGGACAATGGATTTCTCTCTTGTATTTAAGAAAAGTTAATGTTATCTGTAGAAAGATGCTTTCTTGCTGGCGTGCCAAGTTCCTGGGGGTGCTGGTCACACAATGTGTCAAAGCAAGCTAAACTCATGATATCACTGTCTCTGTAACTTAGTAACCAAAGCTATAAAACTCTCCTCCATGTGGTGACTGGTGTGGAACAGAGCCCTGGAGGGAGGGAAGTACTCGTCCACTTGGCTGCCACTGGACAAAATGTCAAGAGGGATGAAGGGGCTATTTTCTGGTGAGAGGAATCATGTGAAACAGAGGTGCACCTGTCTGGCCTGTCACCACTAGACTTTCTGGAGAAGCACCTGTCTAGCCCGTTGCTACTGGATCTTCCCCATAAGCATTTTTCAATAAACCTTATATCTCACACCATCTCTGAGTGTTTGGTTTTTTTTTTGTTTTGTTTTTGTTTTTTGTTTTGATTTTTCAGGAACCTATCCCTGTGGCCTAGCACAATTGGGCTATGGAGAGTACACATCTTAAGGGCCCATCTCATCCAGAACATTTGGTTCTTTGCACAACAGAATACATTCTTACTTTACCTGACTTCTCTAGATACTGCCCATTTAAAATAACTCCACATATTCCATCAGTATTCATTTTTTGATCTTGTTTGTGTTTGATCTTGTTCTTAAGCAGTTTGGCTATATAAGGTTGCACAGTAGATATTTATACTATATCTCTATAAATTTGCTTTATTACATTTTTATCTCACTAATTGGAATCTAATATTTTCAAGCCCAAGAACTTCCCAAGTCCAGTACAGCATTGACATTTTGAAATTCAATAGATATTAGCAAAGGAGCTAATCTTTTACATGTTTCCATTCCTTATTAAGGAACTTGGGGTACCAGTGTAGATGCCTTGACAAGAAACTCTGGAATTTTTAAAAGGCATAGATTTTGCTAAAAAGTGAGTGAAATTTCATTAAAGGTATTATCCCTATAATACATGCTAAGAGATAAATTATATATACACATGAAGTCTCTGACTTTGAAATGTCACATTTAGAAACTGCTCTTACAGAGTTCCTTGGAAAGTAATTCTAAAATCAAGTACAGTCTAGGAGCTAGGGCTGTGGCTCAGTGGTGGAGAGCTTGCCTAGTATGTACATGGCACTGGGTTTGATCCTCAGCACCACATTAAAAAATAAATAAAATAAGGGTATATATATAAATCTACCACAGTACAGTGTGAGGACCATTTATCTCTATTGCTTTTTTTTTAAACAAAATGTCATTTGTTATTTAGTGATCCTTAAATAGCAATTCATCTCATAGTAAACTCTAATAGCACAAAAGCTTAGACTATCTACAGTTAACAAGCATTATCTTTTCCTGTCTCATCCAACACAGATTTTTATGAATTTTCTTTTGGCCCCTTTCATATTATTTCGCATGCTCCTCCCTAACCCTTCTGGAACCAGCTTCGTCCTTATGTCTCCTGCCTCTGCAAAGTGTCTAGACACACCTAACTTCTCAACTTTTTTGTTGTATCTAGTTGCAAAATTTTATTATCACTGCCTGTGATGATTGTTTAGACAAGCTGAAGGTATTCCTTCAGTCTAGGAAGCTAAAAGTTTTACCAAGTATATTTATTCACCAAACCCTAAAATATTTAAACAATATCTGCAAAGGCCAAAGTTCCTCATACTCCTTCCTCTTCCTCAGATACAAAGGGAAAAAAAAAACAGGAATATCTTTGACAATCAGTCTCCATGGGAGTAATGAGTATAAAATAAAATTGAATAAACAGAACATAAAAAGATAGTCTTGTTATCACATGGCATCCTTATGTATATATAGTTATTTATATCACAAAAGCATTTAAAAACACAATTGAAATATCCTAGATTCAATGGAGAATTTTAAGAATAAATAATTTGTTGCAAAGAGATATATATTCATTAAGATATTTTCTCTAAGTATTTTCAGGTGGATTGGGCTGTGCTGGGTCCTATGCAAGATGCGCCCCCCCCCCAAAAAAAAATTAGCTTCTGCCCTCAAGAAGCTGATGATTCCACAGGGAGAGTAAAGAGAATAAAAATTAAATTAAAAAAATCATACTGATAGGTTTTTGACCCAGATAAGCTACTTTTAGGATAGCAACCTACATGATCATGTATATAACTACATGGATTTATAGAATATTTTTAAAATTACTAAACTTAACAAAAAAGAATTTCAAAAGATGTAATAGAATGGCATGCAGTTATGTGGAAAATATTATTTAATATCACTGAGAAGTGTTTGTGGTTTACTGGGCAGGGAATTAGTTCAAAAATTAGTATGATTCTCCTGGGTATTAAAAATATATACAAAAGGCCACCTACATAAAATCCATAATTAACATCATATTTAATGGAGAATATTAAAAATATGACAGGGATGTCTGCTCTTGCCTCTTCTATTCAATATTGGAAGTCTTAGCCAGAGCACTTGGGCAAGAAAATTAAATAAGTGGCATCCAAATTGGAAAAGAATATGTTAAAGTATCTCTATTTGTAGATGACATAGTCATGCACATACAGAATTCCTCTAGGAATTCACTAAGA
Organism: Urocitellus parryii; assembly: GCF_045843805.1. Classification (NCBI taxonomy): domain Eukaryota; kingdom Metazoa; phylum Chordata; class Mammalia; order Rodentia; family Sciuridae; genus Urocitellus; species Urocitellus parryii. The sequence goes on along the minus strand of NC_135536.1, from coordinate 23,453,751 downwards.
AACGACTAGGACTAACAGCAAATTCAGCAAGGTTACAAGATACAACATCAAAATATAAATATTAATACTATTTCTATACAATAGCAAGTTACAAATCAAAAATGAATTTAATAAAATAATTTCATTTAAAATAGCATCAAAAAAGATAAAATGCTTATAAATTTTTAAAAGGAAATATAAAACTTATACTCTAAAAACCAAAAAGCATTATTGAAATTAAAAACTTTAAATCATTAGAAAAGCTTTTCATGTTCATAGCTCAGAATGTTTTATTTTTTTAATTTTTAAATTTTTTCTAATTAGCTATACATGACAGCAGAATGCATTACATTTCATTGCACAAATGGAGCACAATTTTTCATTTCTCTTGTTGTACACAATTCAGAGTTGCACTAATTGTGCCACCATACAGGGTACCTAGGTAGTGATGTTCATTTTATTCCACCATCTTACTTATCCCCGTGCCCCCTCCACTCTCCTCACCCCTTTGCCCAATACAAAATTACTCCATTCTTCCCATGCCCCCTCCCCCCATTATGGATCAGCATCCACTTAACAGAGAGAATATTCGGTCTTTGATTTTTGGAGATTGGATTACTGTACTTAGCATGATATTCTACAACTCCACCCATTTATCTGAAAACCTACATTGGAGAAAAGTTAGCCTATTCAACAAATGGTGCTGGGAAAACTGGAAGTTCCTTATGCAGAAAAATGAAATTAAATCACCAGGCACAAAACTCAATTCAAAGTGGATCAAAGACTTAGGAATTAGACCAGAGTCACCGTGCCTAATAGAAAAAAAGTAGGCCCAAATCTTCATCATTCAGATTAGGTCCTGACTTCCTTAACCAGATTCCTAAAGTGCAAGAAATAAGAATCATAAATCAATAAATAGGATGGATTCAAACTAAAAAGTTTCTTCTCAGCAAAGGAAATGATCAATAACATGATCCCACAGAGTGGGAGAACATCTTTACTATACGCACATCAGATAGAGCACTAATTTCCAGGATATATAAAGAACTCAAAAAACTTAACACCAAAAAAAAAAAAAACCAAATAACCCAATTAATAAATGGACTAAGGAATTGAACAGACACTTCTCATAAGAAGAAATACAATTGATCAAAAAATATATGAAAAAACATTCAACATCTCTAACAATTAGAGCAATGCAAATCAAAACAACTCTAAGATTTCATCTCACTCCAGTCAGAATGGCAATTATCAAGAATATAAGCAACAATAAATGTTGGTGAGGATGTGTAGGAAAATGTACACTTATGCATTGTTGGTGGCACAGCAAATTGGTGCAATCACTCTGGAGAGCAGTATTGAGATTCCTTAGAAAATTTAGAATAGACTCACCATTTGACCCAGCTATCCCATTCCTAGGTCTATATCCAAAGGACTTAAAATCAGCATACTATAGTGACACAGTCTCATCAATGTTTATAGCAGCTCAATTCCCAATAGATAAACTGTGGACCCAACTTAGATGCCCTTCAATGGATGAATGGATAAAGAAACTGTGGTATATATACACAATGGAATATTAATCAGCATTAAAAGAAAATAAATTTATGGCTCAGAATATTTAATTTTGTTACAATGAAAATATTCTCCAAATTGATCTACAAATTTAATTCAATACCTATCAAAATAACAGCTGATTTATTTGTAGAAATGGACAAATTAATCCTATAATTCAAATTGAAAGATAAGGAATGCAGAATAGCTGAAACACTCATGAAAAAGAGACAAAATTAAAGGTTCTATATTCCCCAATTTAAAAATTTACAAAGCTTCAGTAATCAATTCAATGCAATATTGGATTAGGATAATCCTATCAGCAGGTGGAATAGAATTGAAAGTCCTAAAATAAGTCTTTATATTTGTGGCAATGATTTCATACATGTGTACTAAGGGTCAGACCCCTACCTCACACCATATATAAAAATTAACTTAAAAGGAAACAAAGACCTGGGGCTGGGGTTGTGGCTCAGCAGTAGAGTGCTTGCCTAGTGTGTGTAAGGTTCTGGGCTCTATCTTCAGCACCACATAAAAATAAATAAATAAAATAAAGGTATAGTGTCCAAATGCAACTAAAAAAAATATTCAAAAAGAATGAAACAAAGACCTGAATTTAAGAGCCTGAACTATGAAACTCTTAGAGAAAATCACAGGTATAAATCTTCATGACCTTGGATTAGGCAATTACTTAATAATTATGTCACTAGAAGCAAAAGAGCAGCAACATAAAGTAGATAAATTGTATATCTATCATCCTATTTTTGTTTTCTATTTTTCCTTTGTTTTCTTTTTCTTGTCTTCCATTGTTTTAACAGCTTTTAGAAAACAATTTTAATTTATCTGTAGCATTTTTTTCTAGCTTACCTTCTCATTTAGCTTTCTTATTGGTGTGTGTGTGTGTGTGTGTGTGTGTGTGTGTGTGTGTGTGTTTAGTAGTCTGCTTGGTGTGGTCATTTTATCAGTTTAACTGAAGTTCAAAGACATGACCTTGCTTATTATCTCTTTTTTCCTCCCCTGCTTATAATTGCCATAATATTTTCTCTATGTATACTTAGAGTTATGCCAGGCATCACTATGATTTTTGTTTCAACCATCAAAAACAATTTTTAAAACTCTAAGAAACAAAGTAAAGCCTACCTTATTTATCTATAGATTTTCTTTCCATGTTCTTTCTTCTTCCTAATGATCCAAACTCTTCGGTCATTTTCTTTCTGTTTTAAGAATTCTTTAAATTCATTACCTTAGGGTAGTTCAATAGGCAACAAATTCTTAGTTTTCCTTCATCTGAAAAGTCCTTGATTTCTTCCTTCAATCTTGAAGTCGGTTTTCTCAGGATATATGATTTAGAGTTGACAGTTCTTTTCCTTTAGCATTTGGAAAATATCATACCACTGTCTTCTGCCCTTCCTGGTTTCTAATGAGAAATTCGCTGTCATTCAAATTATTTTCCCTATAGGTAAGGTGTCATTGCTTTTCTACTGTTTTCAACATTTGCTCTTTACATTTTGGTTTTCAGAAGTTTAATAATGATGTACCTTGGAATACAAGCATTTCTTTAGGGTTTTTTTTTTTCTTGTTTGAGATTTTCCCAAATTCTTAAATCTGTAAGTTTATGTCTCTTGTCAAAATTGGGAAATTTTCGGTCATTTATTTCCTGGGGACTTTTTCAGATATACTTTTTTTCCCTCTCCTTCCAGGACTTCAATGAAGTAAATGTTAGATCTATCTTTGGCTGAGATTCTTAAGCCCTGGGAAAAAGCAACAGTTCCTTTGTACTTTAAAGGATCATGGGCTTCTTTGCAGTAACCAAAATGATGCTCACATCTCAGAAAATTCTACTCAGCTGCAGTTTCCTTACATGATACTTAAAATAGAGGAGTCTCGACAATAATGCAGAGGAAATCTACCACTACTTTTGGTGGTAAAAGTTGGCTTCAAATTTAATTTGACATAATAAATGAAATGAAGCAATATTAACGTTTGTACGTTAATTTGTAAAATAGATCATGAACCCTTTATGATAGTTTGTTGTTTTTATTTTATCTAATCTGGCAGGGGAACAGGAACTCTTGGTCCCAAAACGATTATACTTCTTCCTTCCTTTTTCCTTTATTCTAACTTATTCATTTAATTCATAGATCACTGTAGCTGTCCATAATAACTGAATGCATAGCTTTAAAAAAAAACTAAAATTAGCCAGCTTTTTTTTCTTTTTACAGAACTGGCATGACAGCTTCAACTGACACTGGAACTTCTTCAATCTGGGCCCCAGTTTTCAAAGGAAATTTATCAAAGGGAACATGGGATTCAAGTGTGATGTTTCCTTCACCTTGCACTGGAATGTCACTTGTGACTTTAATGATAAGAATTCCTCCTTTTATGCTCTTGAATGCCTCTGTGGTCTGGGAAATGCAGACATCACCCAGGCAGCATGGATTATTTTCATAGTTTTACAAAAATAGTAGACATTATTGGTTCTACCTAAGGTTTCTTGTGTGTCATCTTCTTCCTAAGGCTGCATTTTCTATTGCTTCTTATAGGGTCCTCCTGAGACTCCCATCCTCCTCTTCTACTGATGAAATTTTTGAGCTATTTGTTCTTCTCATTTGTCCAATTGTTTTCTTCATTTTTAATTTAGAAATATGTTGAGTGCCAGTAACTACAAATATTCTCTTGATTCTTAGGTCTTTGTGTTAAGACTGTCTGTCTCCTTGAAGCCAGACCCATATAATCTCTCCTTCTACATACTGAAGTCTTGCCTAGGATGTATACATCAGATGTCAACAGTAGGTCTCAAAGTGAGGTCTTTGAGCCAGCGGCATAAGCATCACCTGGGGACTTGTCAGAAATTCAAATTCTGGAGCCCAAGATTCTGAAATTGTTTATTAAAAACCCTTAGTTCTCCAGATAAAAAAAAAGTTCTCCAGATGATTCTGAAATACACTAAAACTGGAGAGTACATGTTCTAATGCAGTGGTTTTCAAAACTCACCTGTCCATTTTGTGTGTATGCATGTGTGTGTGAGTGTGTGTTATGGGCTGAATGGGTGCCTTAAAAAACTATGTTGAAGTTCTGTCCTCCAATGTGATGATATTTGCAAGTGAAGCCTATTTAAGTTTAGTTGAGGTCATGAGAATGAAACCCCATGATGGAATTCGTATCCTTGTATGAGGATAGAGAGAAAACAGAGCTCTCTTTTTCCTTTCTGAGAATTCAGAGGAAACGTAGCTGTTTACGGGCCAGAAAAAGGAGCTATCATCAAGAACAGAATCTGCTGGCACCTTGATCTTGTATTTACCAACCTCTGTAACTTCGAGAAGCAACTTCATGTTGTTTTAAGTCACCCAAATTATAGCATGTTATAGAGCCTGATGAGTTTAACATGGTCTGTGGGAACATACATATACATACCCACACACACATGTGCAAACATGTATACATCATATCAATCCTATCCTCAGAGAACTGGATTTATTTGCACTGCATGAACACTGGCTTCTCCTGAACTCAAGGGAACTCTCCTGAAATCAAGTCTCAGACATCCTAGGTTTTCTAAATCTGAGGAACAGATCGGTGTTCCGAAGTTCACAGATTTTTACTGTCCCTCAGAGCAGTACATCATTACTCAGTTCTCCCCATCTGTCCTTAGCTTTGGAGACAGTGTTGCTAAAGTAAAAAAGGAGCCAGATACACAGATTTCGTTCATATCCCAGTGAGTTTGAACAAGACACTGATATTCTTAGTCTTGGTTTCTCATCCAAAAGAAAAAAAGGAGTGGGGTGGAGGGGTGAATAATACTCATTCCCTAGATAATAAGACTAGGATTCAATTCCAGTCAATCAGGGTGATATATTTAAAATTCCAGCATAATACATAGAGTTAAGTGCATGCCAGTTATCTTTTATAATAAGTAGGCATTCCTCTCAAAGATCATATTCTAAATTTAAAGCCTTCACCGAAATTCATAATGATAACAAAATAAAACAAGGTGTACGTTTATCATTTCTGACATGTGCATATTAAAGCAATAGAACGCAAAGCATTTTTTTCTTTTTTAGAGAATAATCTTCCCTCAATGATACACACACAGAATATTCACTAATATATACTATTAACCTAGACGCCCCAGTTACAAAATATCAGTGAAAACAAGACCTAAAATGATTAGTTTTAATAAAGGGTTTTAATAAAGTATCTGAGACATGTTAGAAAAAAAAAAAACACAATGCTGTGAGATGATCTTGCTCCCTCAGTGAATGAGCACAAGAAACTTTGTCTTGCCAGGAGCAGTGGCAGACAACTGGAATCCCAATAGCTCAGGAGGCCGAGACAGAAGGATCGCAGGTTCAAGGCCAGCTTCCACAATTTTGCAAGATCCTAAGTAACTTAGTGAGACCATGTCTCAAAAAATTTTAAAAAAAAAAGCTGGGGATGTGGCTCAGTAGCAAATTTCCCCTGGGTTAAATCCTCAGTTTAAAAAAAGAAAGAAAGGAAAAGAAAAAAGAAAGAAACTACATCTTATGATTCTGTTTCCTTGAGCTAAGGGAAAACTTGAGTTTTATTCTCTTTCATTTTGTCCTCTCACTTTGCCTCCTCAAAAGAGACCAGAGGCATTAGGCTACATGCCTACTGGAAGTAAGTATAAATTACTCTCTTTTATGAAAGATAATTTGGGGGTTTTTAAATACAATTTTTAAAAATCAACGTTTTGAGATGTAATTTTTATACTATAATGCTCGGTTTTAGTTGAGAAATTTGACAAGTTTAGATAAAAGTACACAGTTATATAAATAACACACATGCATGATACAGAATATTTTTACCATATCTAAAAGTTTTATCTCTCCTTTGCAATTAACCCATTCCTCCAAATTTCTGATCCTAAAACCTTATATCTGTTTTCTACAGTTTCCCTTTTCTAGACGTTCCCATAAGTGGAATCAGTGATTGTCTTCTGCTTCTTGGTTTCTTTTATTTAGTGTCATGTTTTTGAGGACATTTTGTTTGTTTTCAGTTTGGGGTTATGATGGATGAAGTTTCTATGAATGTTATTATGCTCTCTGATGTGTGAACATATTTTTTTTTCATTTCTTTGGACACACAGGAGTGGCATTGCTGGATCATATGGTAGAGATATATTTAACTTTATAAGAAAGAGTCAAACTGTTTGCCAAAGGGACCAACCCATTTGCATTCTCACTGGCAGTGTATGAGTATTGGTAATTCCACGCCTTCACCAACAATCATTATTGTCAGTATTTTCTATTTTAGCAGGTATACTCTTTCTAGTTTCTGGTTGTATTTGAATTTTACATTCCTCTGGTGATGATAATCTTCATGAGGCAGTGTTATCTCCCTTCCTTTAGATATTCTCCAGTACTTTTTACTAGAGTGTAACAGTTTCGAGTATATAGGTCTCGCACATAAATCATAAATTCATCCTTACATACTGTGTTTTTATGCTATTATAAACCACACCTTTAACATCTAAATTACTAATTGCTTATCACTCACATAAAGAACATAATTTATTTATGTGTTGTGACTATATCCTGCAACTTTGATACATTCTTACCAGTCAGCAGTGTTTTAGAATTATTCTTAAGATTTCTACATAAATGGCAATGTGGCCTGAAAATATGGAGAACTTCATGCTCTCCTTTCCCAGGAGCCACCCCAGTGCCCTAGTGCACACTTACGTCCTATAACAGCTATGCATTTAGCAACTCTTTACCATTACAGCTCTTGAAAAGCTAGACCATATTTTATAAGATTCTTTTTAAAAAATTACATCTTTTATACCCCCACATGTGCCAATATACAATAAAAGTGCTATTTTTGACATCATCCTCTCACTGATTTATTTGACACAAGCCTGAGTCCCAGAGTATTGCAGATCATTCACTTCCTACCCATTCCTATTCCTGTGAGCATCCCCTAGCAAATCTTTTTTCATTTTTTAACAGCAGTTCCTTTCCGGAATAAAAATGGAATCCCTTTTTAGTTTTTCCGATCCTGGCAGAACCAACCTTATCACCCATACCTACCTGTTAAACAGAGGCACCTCAGCAGGGTTGTTCTGAGCTTCAGTACCACAGAATTCTCCTTCCAGCTTCCAGGTTTTAAAATACCTAAATTCTTCCCCCAAACCTAAGAGCGGCGTCTGCTTCCTGCCATTGCTACCTCCAAGATACCTCTTTTTTGCTTTTGCTTTTTATTTAAATAATAACTTTAGATATTATTAACAATTCCTAAGTTAAATGATTTTCTTCATAATTGTTGTTTTGGGTGGATCCTGCGTGATAAGGTCAGTGATATTAGGAGTAGACTTATGCCAGGTGACCACAAAACTGTCTTTGAGGATTAATTTGTCCATTTCTTGGGCTCATCTGAATATTGAGCTACCAATCATCAGTGGGAAGCGGATTAATTGCATGCTGGCTTATGATTTATCCAAATTTCCCCAGGATAGGGGATTACAATAACCAAAACACTCCTAAAGAAAAATAATAAAAGATATTAAGGAAAATGATGAGTTATAATTATACAAGAAAATCTTCTAAAGTGCTCTTGGAGATTTTTAAAAACAGCTTTATTAAAGTATAAAGTGCAATAGCTGTATGTATTTCAAGTGTACAATTTGCTAAGGTCTGACACATGTCCACTTGTGGAACCGTTTCCTTCCAAAAGCCCCTTATGCTTCTTTGGAATGCTTCCCCCATCCTGTTTCTAGGCAACCATTAATCTACTTTGTGTCAACTTACATTGATTTTTATTTTTCTAGAATTTAATATAAATTCAATTATGCAGAATGTCCTCTTTTGTCTGGCTTCTTTTAGTGCATATCATTATTTTAAAACTCAATACACATCACAGGTATCTCTCTAGTTCTTTCCTTTGGTTGCTGGTAGTAATCCCAAGTGAGGTTTAAAATGGCAACCTGGTGAAAATAGGAAAAACAAAGACCAGGGAGATGACCTGGAAACCTACACTCCAATAAACCTTCATGCATTTTTTTTTTTATGGTGGTCGTGATTTTACTGTCCCTCCTTAGAAAGACAGGGTTTGAATGAACCAAATTGTTTTTGAAGAACTTGCGGCTTCATACTCTTTCCCTTTTGCAGACTTTATTTAGCTAAACAGAGCATATAACTGCAAAACTGAAGCTTTGAATATAGTTTCCCAGAGGCTGCGTGGGTTTTCCTTTACATCCTTGACATAAACCATACCCCTGTGCACCAGTTAGCTGATATGAGCTTTTGATCACAATTAAGAATTGATGGGTAGGTCAGCCCTTGTTCAAGCTTCTGTAAGAAAATCAGTTCAAAGGCAAGTTGACCAAAGATCTGGAAAGATGACACAAGAAGTAAAACATATAATTCACTCCAGGGTTGTAAAAATGATAGCAAATAATTTACTGGAGTGTTTTTCTACGTACTTAACATTAATATCAGAGTTTTTATATGTGATTTCTCATTTAATCCTTAAATCCCAATGACAATGATGCTCTTATTTATTCTGATTTCATACAGAGGAAACATACTTGGAAACAGTCAAATCAGAGTTATTTAAATGGCAGAACAGAAAAGAGCCTAGGTGCAAATTGACTCTAGAGACAAATAGACTGTGGTGTGAATTTTGACCCTGCTGCTTTGTAGTGCCAGGTTTTCTTGCTGATTAAAAAGATATCCCTAAAATAAAACAAAGGTACCAGCTCCACAAGGTTGTTGTGTGGCTTACATGATACAATGCATGCAAGGGGCTTAGCAGAGTGCCTGGCACAGAGTAAAAAACTAATAGTAGCTATAATAATAATTATTATTATCATCATCATCATGACCAAGCAACAATACTTTCAACCATTTACTCTGAGTCAATTACTGAAAGGTAAAATGTTTCCAAACCTAATAATCAAAGATAAGCCTGCATCATTTCTAAATACTGAATATTTAGGAAGCAAGGGGGATTAATGCTGAAATGCATTCTGATTTTCCACCCAAAGTGTGCATTTATGCTCTATTACTAAGCTTATTTCCTGACAACATATTAAAATAACCACTCATTTTCTTTACAACAAATCCATAGAGAAACACACCTAGTATTTTAATCCAGTAACAAATGTGCTTACCATATGGGCATTATCTGAGAGTTAGCAACTTGACTCCTTGATCTCCTTGATCAACAATCCCTGCTTTACTTTGCTTAGTTTGTTCAACTCTTATTTCTTTTATTTTCCTCAGCACATAATAAGTGATAAATGTTCCCGCTGCAACCTGCTTCACGGCACAGCTGTGAGCTTGCCAAGGCACACACACAAAAAGTCTCACCGGGCAGAGATGAAAAGGAGAGAACAGAGAAAGGCTGCCTATGGCATTCTGGAATTCTTTATGGCTAGGGAAAGCACAAAAGCTGGCTCTTGAGTACACAGGCAACCCATGTAATTCACAGTGTCAGGGCTTCTCTCCTCAACATCTGATCCTATCCAAAGGTTATAGGCTCTTATCTCAGATAAGGTTGGGACCACTAGCTTGTCACATGCACTTGCACGCCACATGACAAAATTAGCCTTGCCAGTTGCATCTGTCTCTCCACTTCCATTCCAGTTCAGGATTAGTGCAATGACCTTTTCTAATTTGATGGCGCAAATTACTGTCTGGAGTCTTATTCTGAATTGTTGCTACCAATCATATGACTGTAAGAAAATACTCCAAGCTGTTAGCACCCGGCAGCTGGGAGAGGAAACCGAGGTAGGAATACTTGTTCTATAAAGTCATCCTTGGCTCTGGGTAGCAGAACAGAACTGGAAACACTGTCTAGCCCTGTGGGAAAATAAAGACAAGAGTTTGGCTGTTGGCACTCATACATAGCCATCGAGTCCTTCTCAAATACCTATTATATGGAAGATGGTTTTATTAATTGTAGCCTCCTCTTGGATACAAGAAAGAGCTGGGAAGGACCTTAGTCTAGACCCACTATCTCTTTATATTATTGCCCTGGTCATCTGCATTTAGGATTCATCACATCACTTGCCTGTCCCTCCTTCAGTAATAGCTCTCTGATACACATAAACACAGATCTGCTATAGCATCCATCAATACTGTGTTGTATGTTTTGTTTAATCATGTTTCATTTCATCATAAGGACTATCTCAACACTGTCTATAGTCTCCTCCCAACTCTTACTTCTTCAGTCAGTGAACTGACCTTTTACTTCACAGAGAAAACCAAGCCTTTCTAATAATACCCTCCCAACAACCTTTCTCAACAAGGGTTGGGTGGTCTTTCAAAAGGATCACACCTCATCTCTGCTGTAGACCCTGTCGTAGTCATGTGTTCCCCCTACCCTAACCCAATGGATGGCCCCATCTCATGATTTCCTGTTCAACTTTGTTCTCTCTGTGGTCTCCTTGCCATCCATATTTAAACATTCTCAAGTAAGTTCATATTTTAAAAACATTCTTTAACTCTTTATTTCCTCAGCCAGCTGCCTCTCAACATTTTAAAATTCACCATCACTCTTTCTATGTTTTTCCTTCTCGCTCTGCTTCCTTGGTTCTTCAGAATGTTGTCTCCACTCCTTTACAAACCCCCTGAAACAAATGTTGCCAAGTCACCAATGACTTCTAGGTTTCCACATTTAGTTGGCTTAACTCTGCTGACCTGTCTTCTCTGTGGTATTAACACACTCCTTCCTATCTGAAATGTTCTCTGTTCTCGGTTTCAGGAAGCTAGGTTCCTGGTTTTCTCCTACCACAGACATGTCCACCTCTTCTCAAGTTCCTTGACTCATCCTGCTCTATGCATAACTTAGCTCTGGGCTCTGTTCTCTGGTCAAATCATAAACTCTTCCTAGATGACCCCAACTGTTCTACACAACTTTGTTTACTAGAAATCTTCCGACCAATCCGAATTGACTTTGCTGCTAGACTTCTTTGAGATCCATAACTACATATCTTTAACTATATATTCACCTTGACCCATATTTTTCAAAGGATCCTTAAATCTGACTTATCCAAACAATCTCATTCTATAACACCACCAAAATGGATATTCTAAATATATTCCATCAAAAACCACTACTACATATCCAGTTGCTCACACAAGAAACTGGAGAACTATTCTTGACAGTCCTCCTCCTTTAACTGCTGTATCCAATCAACTTCCACATTCTTTCTAGTAGAAAGAATCTGCATTTCCCTTCAGTCATATTGTGTAAAAGGAACTTCTGCTCCTCAGAGAGAATTATGTAAGAAGAACACTTCCAGTCTCATTGAATTCCTCCTCTCCTTACCCTTCTCTTTTTTCTCCTCAGGGGAGAAAGAATGAATTACCTTAATGGGGAGTTTGGAAAGAGCCAGATCATTCTGTTTTGCATCTTTTTGCTGGTCATCCTCTAACAATGAGTGCCTTCCAAAACATATAGAAAGGACCTTCACCCCCCAAAAAAGAACAAAATGCTTATATTGTCAACTATAAAACATTGTTGAGGAAAACCTAAAAAAGATCTAAATAGAGAGAAAGATATCTCATTTTCACAAATCAGAAGGTTTAATATTACTAAGATTAATCTCCAGATTCATGGCACGCCCTGTGAAATCCAAGCTGGCACCTCTGTAGAAAATGACAAGCAGACACTAAAATTTATACGGAAATGCAAGTGAGGTAATAATCTTGAGAAAGAGGAACTAGCGTTCACAGTTTTAAATTGAAAGTTGGAAGAGTCACTCTTCCTAATTTCAAAATTTAATAAAGAGCTACAGTAATCAAGACAGTGTGGTACTGGCACAAGGAGAGATGGATAGATAAACTGAATAGAACTAAGAATTCAGAAAGAAATTCTCATATTTATGGTCAATTGATTTTCAACACAGGTGCCAAGACAATTCAATTTGGGGAGGAAAGAGTAGTTCTTCTGACAAATAGTTCTGGGACAACTAGATATACTCATGAAAAAGAATAAGGTTGAATCCCCACCTCACATCACATAAAAACAATTCAAAGTGTATCAGAGACCTAAATGTAAAAAGTTTCAAATATGTAATATGTAGCCTAAAATATGGTTTTTAAAAATATAACACTCTAAAAAGAAGTCATAGGAATAAGCTTCTGTGACTTTTGTTTAGGCACTAATTTACTAACTATTACTCCCAAAATGTAAGAATGAAAGAAAATTTTGATGAATTAGACTTTATCAAAATTAAAAACATCTGTGCTTCAAAAGGTGACCATCAAAAAATGAAACAACAACCCACAGAATGGCAGCATATATTTGCAAATCAAATACATGATAAAGAACATTTATCTAGAACATATAAAAAGGTCCCCTTACAACTCAATACTTAATAAATAAATAAATAAATAACCCAATTTACAAATGGGCTAAGGATCTGAATAGTTCTCCAGATAAAGTACACAAAAATCCAATAAGCACATGAAAACATAGGCGCATGAACACATGGTTAATATTTTAATCAGGGAAACGTGAGGCAACATCACAATGAGATACCACTTTACACCCACCACAAGGGACACAGAGTGAGAAAGAGAGAGAGAGAGAGAGAGAGAGGCGCAATAAAGTGTCTTGGGGTTACAGAGAAACTAGATCTCTTTATAACTGCTGGTGGAATTATAAAATATTATACCCACTTTGGAAAACAATTTGGCAACTCCTCAAAATGTTAAACATAGCATTCCAATATGATCCAGAAATTCCATCCCTAGGTACATGTCCAAGAGAAATGAAAGCTTAGTTCACTCAAAAAACTTGTGCATGAATGCTCAGAACATTATCCATAATAGTCAAAAAGTAGAAACAACTCAACTGATGAGTGAATAAGCAAAATGTGGTACATCTATACAAAGGAATTTTATTCATTAATATAAAGCAATGAAATACTAACACATGGTACAACATGACTGACAACAGCATTAGGCTATATGAAAGAAGTTAGTTACAAAAGACCACACGTTATAGGACTCCATTTATATAAAATGGGCAGAACAGGTAAATCTATAGGAACATAATCATAATCATAGCATATAAGTTCACAGCACTGAAGTTCTCACTTTAAACAGGTGAATTGTGTGGTACATTGTTATCCATCTTCAAACCCAGTAGAGCCACATATCTCTCTGACCTTTCATCCATAGTGCTATTTCTTTCTTAACCCAGCCAAAGAAGGTTTTCCTCTTTTTTAAGAACTCATGTGATGAGACTGGGCACACCTGGGTTATCCAAGATACTATCTCCATTTCAAAACTCATAACCTTGATCCCATATGCAGAGTTCCTTTTAGCATGAAATAGCACATTCACAGATGCCAGGGTTATATTGTGGATATCTTTGAGATTTGAGAGTCCATTATGCCTACTGGAATATATAAATTATAGGTCATCAAATATATTTTTTAAAGAGTGGATGCATTCTGCTTTTCCACCTCTTGAGGGATGCACAAGTGGCTTAGAGCCCAGAATTCCCTTCCAGAGAAAATCCCGAAGTTCATGTCTCTTTCCATGATGCATAGATATATCCTTTCACATTCTAGACTTGGACAGAGGCAACAGGAAAGAACTGGTGTACATTTAACTTCCCCTCAAATAATGAGATCATTCGTGGATATACTCTAATTTATCCCAAACTCAGAGGGCAGGGAAAGAGGAGGATAAAAACTGTCCCCAGAAACTGACAGCACTGCTTCTGTCTTCTAGATGCCTCTCATAAACATCAACTTTACTCCATCTTTACTGTCATTATTTTATAAGCCTCCATCAGGACTCAGTGGGATCAGATGAATGCTTTCATATTTTTTTCTTTTCCTCTAGATGATTCCTCTAGATGCAACCAGAGTGACCTTATTAAGATGCAAGTCATATCATGTCACTCCTCTAATTAAACCTTCACTATGCTTCCTATTATGATCAGCATAATTTTTTTAAATAATTTTTAAATTTGTTTTAATTAGTTATACATGACAATAGAATGCATTTATACACTTTGATATATCATACACAAATGGGGCATAATTTCTCAATTTTCTGATTGTACATGTTGTAGAACCACATTGGTCATGCAGTCATATATGTGCATAGGTATTAATAGTCTGGTTCATTCTATTATCCTTCCCATATTACTCAGCATAAGTTTCAGTGTCCCACACAGTATGCCACATTACCAATTTCCACTTGAACCATTCTTCCTCTTGTTGCATCCAGAGCCTTGTTGTCTTGCTTCTGTGCTAGGTGGTCCCCTTCCTCAATCTGTGCCTGGATGATTCCATCATAACCCACAAATCTCAGATTAAACTTCACTTCTCAGGGCTCCAATCAAAATAATAAACTGAAAATCACACATGTTTTCTTTAGCATCTTTTTCTTTTATGACATTTTAACGGTTTATTTAGTATTAATAATAATTCTTACTATTTTATCACTTCTCAAATGGTACATAAACATACTATTACCTTTGCATGTGAGAAGATTACTCTGGTTCCCACCATCCCAAACAACCTCATTCCTACCACAATGACTGTGTTGTAACAAAAAGACAAATGCACCTTGGGGAAAAAATGGCACCATCCAAAAGACTGCATTCTCTAACATAATTTGGATCAATTGTATGGTGGTAGAAAAAGTGCATAAAAGAGAACACAAATAAACTCTTAAAAATAGCCTTTCATAGGGCTGGGGTTGTGGCTCAGGGGTAGAGCGCATGCCTAGGTCAGGTGAGGCCCTGGGTTCGATCCTCAACACTACATAAATATAAATAAACAACAACAAATAAATAAAGGTTAAATTCTTAAAAACAAATAGCCATTTCATAGAAGCCGATATTTGCTACTCCTGCTATTGTTATGATATAATGATGAACAGCCTGTTTTTTTTCCACATTTTTATTGGTGCATTATAGCTATACATAATGGGGTCTGTTGTTAGGTATTTGTACATGCACACAATATAACAATATAATTTGGTCAGTATCATTCCCTAGCTCTCCCCCCTCTCCCTCCCTTCCACTTCATGGTTCCTTTCCTCTATTCTATGATCTCCCTTTACTTTTCATATGATCATCCCCTAACTTTCTTTTCCTTTTTCCTCTCTAGCTTCTCCATATGACAGAAAACATACAACCCTTAACCTTCTGAATTTGGCTTATTTTGCTTAACAAAATAGTATCAAGTTCCATCCATTTTCCTGCAAATGACATGATTTTATTTTTCTTTATGACTGAATTGTATATCTATATCACATTTTCTTTATCCATTTATCTTTTGATGGACACCTAGGCTGGTTCCATAGTTTGTAAAGGCTATTTTTTTTTATTGTTGGTCGTTCAAAACATTACATAGTTCTTAATACATCGTATTTCACAATTTGATTCAAGTGGGTTATGAACTCCCAATTATACCCCATATACAGATTGCTGTATCACATCAGTTACCCTTCCATTGATTGACAAATTGCCTTTCTAGTGTCTGATGTATTCTGCTGTCTGTCCTATTCTCTACTATCCCCCCTCCCCTCCCCTCCCCTCCCCTCCCCTTTTCTCTCTCTACCCCTTCTACTGTAAATCATTTCTTCCATTTGTATTATCTTGTCTTACCCCTCCTTTCCTCTTATATGTCCTTATGTATAACCCTGAGGATCGCCTTCCATTTCCATGCGATTTCCCTTCTCACTCCCTTTCCCTCCCACCTCTCATCCCTGTTTACTGTAAATATTCTTCTCAAGCTCTTCGTCCCTACCCTGTCCTTGTTTACTCCCCTTATATCAAAGGGGTCATTTGGTATTTGTTTTTTAAAGATTGACTAGCTTCACTTAGCATAATCTGCTCTAATGCCATCCATTTCCCTCCAAATTCTATGATTTTGTCATTTTTTAATGCAGAGTAATACTCCATTGTGTATAAATGCCACATTTTTTTTTATCCATTCATCTATTGAAGGGCATCTAGGCTGATTCCACAATCTTGCTATCGTGAATTGTGCTGCTATGAACATCGATGTAGCAGTGTCCCTGTAGCATGCTCTTATTAGGTCTTTAGGGAATAGACCGAGAAGGGGAATAGCTGGGTCAAATGGTGGTTCCATTCCCAGCTTTCCAAGAAATCTCCATACTGCTTTCCAAATTGGCTGCACCAATTTGCAGTCCCACCAGCAATGAACAAGAGTGCCCTTTTCCCCGCATCCTCTCCAGCACTTATTGTTGTTTGACTTCCTAATGGCTGCCAATCTTACTGGAGTGAGATGGTATCTTAGGGTGGTTTTGATTTGCATTTCTCTGACTACTAGAGATGGTGAGCATTTTTCATGTACTTATTGATTGATTGCATGTCCTCCTCTGAGAAGTGTCTGTTCAGGTCCTTGGCCCATTTATTGATTGGGTTATTTGTAATCTTATTGTCTAATTTTTTGAGTTCTTTGTATATTCTGGTTATTAGGGCTCTATCTGAAGTGTGTGGAGTAAAGATTTGTTCCCAGGATGTAGGCTCCCTGTTTATCTCTCTTATTGTTTCTTTTGCTGAGAAAAAACTTTTTAGTTTGAGTAAGTCCCATTTGTTGATTCTAGTTGTTAACTCTTGCGCTATGGGTGTCCTATTGAGGAATTTGGGGCCCGATCCCACAGTATGTAGATCATAACCAACTTTTTTTTTCTATCAGATGCCTTGTCTCTGATTTAATATCAAGCTCCTTGATCCATTTTGAGTTAACTTTTGTGCATGGCGAGAGATAGGGATTCAGCTTCTTTTTGATGCAAATGGATTTCCAGTTTTCCCAGCACCATTTGTTGAAGATGCTATCCTTCCTCCATTGCATGCTTTTATCCCCTGTAAAGGCTATTTTTAAGACTATTGTGAATTGTGCTGGTACAAACATGGGTATGCATGTATTGTTAGAGTATGCTGACTGCAATTTTTTAGGATAAATACTAAGGAGTGGTTAGCTGGGTCATATCATGGTTCCATGCCTAGTCTTCTGAGGAACCCTATATTGATTTCCATGAGTTTGCACTAGTTTACAACCCCACCAATAGTATAAAAGTGTTCTTTTTTTCTCCACATGCTCTCCAGCATTTATTGTTGTTTGCATTCATGATGACTGTCATTCTGGTGTGAGATAAAATCTTAGTGTAGTTTGAAACAATCCATTTTTAAAAAAAACAACTAGAATCATGGAGTTGAAAGGGGCTTCAAAATATCAGTGATTTTTAAAAGTAATTTATATAAAAGTATATAAAGGGCACCTAGTTTGGCTCTATAGTTTAGCTCTTGTGAACTGAGCTGCTACAAACATTAATGTAGAGGCATCACTGTGGTATGCTGATTTTAAATACTTTTGATATATACAGAGGAGTGGGATAGCAAGGTCAAATGGTGTTCCAATTCCTAGTTTTTAAATAAATTTCCATACTGCTTTCCAGAGTGTTTGCACCAATTTGCAGTCTCACCAGCAATGTATGGGTACACCATTTTTTCCCACATTCAATATTTTGCTAACATTTATTGTTACCTGTATTCTTGATCATTACCTTTCTGACTAAAGTGAGATGAAATCTCAGTGTAGTTTTTAATTTGCATTTTTCTAATTGCTAGAAATGTTACACAATGAAATATTACTCAGCCATTAAGAAAAATGACTTTATGTCATTTGCCAGGAAATCGATGTATCTAGAGACTATCAGGCTAAATGAAATAAGTCGGTCACCAAAAGCCAAAGTTTAAATGTTTTTGCTGATACATGAAAGATAATCCATCAAAAGGTGTGTATTGGGGGCAAAGAATAGAAATTCAGCAGATTAGACAAAGAGGAATGAAAGGGAGGGAGGAAGGATAGGAAAAGACAATAGAATGAATCTGGCATAATTTTCCTATGTATATATATGAAAATACCACAGTGAACCCACCATTGTGTACAGCCACAAAAATGGGGTCCTAATTAGAACAAGAGATAATTCCATGCTTGTATAATTATATCAAAATGGATTCTACTGTCATGTATAACTAAAAAGAACTAATAAAAATAAGTATAAAAAGAAGCAGTGTAGAATGCATCTTTAAATTTGACTCCAGACTAGTATAATAAACTTAATAAATTATTTAACTTCCATCAGCTTCCATTTCTTTATTTGTAAAAAAGAAGTGATAATAACACCAATGGTTGTGAAGAGTAAGAGTAAATTATATTTGTGAACCAACTAGCACAGGTTAATACACCATAATTCCTAGACCTGTAGATTGCATTAAAATTTTATATAAATAATATACATGATATTATACATAAAATACTTGAAGATATTATATAAAATTTAGATTTCTATATTTCAAGAACCTATATATACCTCTCTTGCCCCAGGTTTGAGATCTAAACATCAGAAGTGGCTCCATATCTATATTAGAAAGACCAATGCTGGTTTTTCTCAGACTATAAGGCTTACCATGCGATTATGATACACCAAGGTCTGTGGATGCACATTGCAATTATTTGTTTTTCTTCTCTTTTTCTTTTTGATGTTTTAAAACTTAGTGGGCTATAAATCAAATAATTATTGAACATGTACTGACTTGCAAATTATAACACTATTCTCTACTCATAGGGCCTTTTATCTTAAGCTGTAGGAGTACTTTTACATCTCTTTATTCATTGGAACATCTCATTCTCCTGGATGGGTGTCAGGGATTACATCTACTCCCAGATGGAGAGACCAAGGAGGGAGAAAATCACAATGTCACTGTGTGACACTGACCATGCTATAACAGAATCCTTTAAACCAACAATAACTGAACCAGTGGTAACGAAGATGACTTGAACCCTGAAGAATATTTTGCTTCTAAAACAGCCTTCCCCCACCCCATCTTGGAACAATTTTCTATATCTGTGAAAAAGTGCAACTTATTTTTTTTCTCTCTTTGTTCCTCTTTATTAATTTTAAAAGTCATGTATGGTCATTTAACATAATTTTAACCAGGAAAGTACAAAGGAGGAAAAAAAAATCCAGACCAATTGTTCATTACTTTGGAACAGAAACCCATGATGTCTCTGCAGAGAGCTTTGCTCGGTATCAATCTGGAGCAACACAAATGAGCAGGATTTATCTTCTTTTCTTAAAAATCATAAAAAGAAAGCAGAGCAAAGAATCAGGGAATATGGGCCACTGGACTTCAGGCCAAAGTTTTTCCAAGGTTAAAGGAGGGAAGACAGATTTTTTTTTCCCAGGCCAAGTTTGCAAATTCCCAAGTGTGTCACCAACTATAAAAACGTTCCATGCTAACAAACCATTCAGAGCAAGGATTGTTAGGTTCTCAAGCAAACTTGTAGACTCAACACAGAAGAAGATGTATGCAGGGCAAGTAGGGCTGTGTAATCTTAAATTATAGTGAGTTAAATGGAAGCCTTTGAGAAATGATTATGTTTATCCATAGTATTGGCGGGTCCCTCTGGCCAGCTTACATACTGCTGCCACAATGAGAACGGAGGAATCATGGAACCTTCCATACAGCCTTGCCAATTCTCTTTTTTTAGTAGGAAGCTGATTATTCAGTTTGGAAATTAACCCAGATTCCTTGTTTCTCTTTCTGCCTACTTTCCTCTGCTACTTTCTGATTGTTTTGCTTATAGCAGCTCTGCCAGAGGACAGAAAGGAACGCACTCAGGAAGTGTTGAGTCAATGTTCCGTTGTTTTCTGGTAACACATATAAAAGTTATTTGGAAGACTATATTCTAAGACTACCCCCTCACTCCTGATTATGCAAATTACAGATCTGTGAAAGCCCTGGTGAGATTATCTTGTGTTCGACACCAATACTCCTTTCTTTAAAAGTGGACAAATCAAGGGGTAACCATCTCCTTTTCCTCTCATTACCATGGACAAATTAAAATCCGGATGTGATCAAACTCTCCCAAAGATTTTATGTTTATGTTTAGCTCCACACATTGATCATTAGCTGAGGGAGGAAAAAAAAGTGAATTTAATCTTTAAACTACACCATGTTGAACAACTTGGCTTCCATCGTATAATAAGCCAACAATTGACATAGTTAAGTTTCCTGTCGTATCACTAGATTTTATGGAAAGTATAGTTTGAAAATTTTTGAGAACATTGCTGTCTGACCACCTAGCTACTGTGCAATATTTATTGTTACTGTGGAGATTTTTTTTACCCTTTAGCCCCAGCTTGAGGTCATTTTATGCCCTAAAGCACACCACAGGATGCCCTGAAGCATATCTTGGGAATCAGAAGTGAATCTTTAAATCACCTAATTTCACATCTCAGCAGCTATGGCTTGGTCAATAACAGTGCAGAGTACACACCGAGGCAGAGGTTAAAAACACAAAGACAAAACTCCACACTGAATGGAATAAATAACTTGCCTCAAAGTGAAAGAGCCTACGATTTTGTTGATTTTTGTCTTTTATAATACCCCTCTCAAAAAACATGAATACCTCAATATCCACAAAACAACACTCTCCTCCCACCAAAGTATTTTTAAAATAATTAGGCACTGTCTTTATTGCCTGTGAGTTGTCAAATAGAAGAGTTCTGCCTCTGGAGTCTGCTTCGAGGTAATTTATCACTTCGGATCTTTATTTGTTCAACTTGAAGATTATTGCTTTTCATATTGCCTGTGAGCCCTTGGAAGCTAAAAATGAGATCTGGGTATCAAGATCCAGAGAAGCTATCTATTCAGAATGCTTTAAAAAGGCTCAGGTATACAATCCAACTATGGCCATAAATACATTTTTATTTTCTTCTTAAAATTATAGAAGAATGTATATGGCCATTGGAGAATGCCAAAAATTGCCGTGTGGTCTTCATCAAGTCAATTAGGCCTTGCATTTTTGTTCTGCAAAATGGATTTATAAAAGCCACCTACTTTGTAGGATGATTGTGAGCTATAAAACAGTACTCATGAGTAAACTTCCCAGAATATTGCCTTTCATAGAAGAGACAGTCTTATATATAATATCCACTCTCTTTAAAGCAAGCTTGAAACATTAGCTGAATATCTCCATGTTATGTTATGGGCAGGATGACCCTACTTGGAAACAGAAAATTATTTCTGAACTGTCCCCAAAAAATGTTTTAGTCAGATGGTTTGGGTTTAGGTTTGAGGTCCTGCTGTGTAGCACACATTAGGTGAGGCATTGGATACTTATTTCTCTCTGGATTCCAGTAGTCAGGGACTCACTCTTCATTATTTCCATTATTCATTCCATCTCCAAAGGATTATCTCAAGGAAATAATGAGATAACCTGTCAGTGACAGGTTCAGGAGTAACTAATTCTGTTTAAGAAAGGATAGGGCAAACATAAATCATAGTATGCTTGCTAAAAATTGCCATATAACAGGACAATTTCTCTCCTACTTCTGTACTGGTCCTTAGAGGACATAAATGTTACAGCTGCAACAGTCATTGTACTACCAGGATGAGGATGAAGTAAAACCAACAGATGGCTGAAGGCACTTCTTGGTGACATCACTGAATTGCTGAAGACACAAATTCTGGACTATATTCTACTACTGGACTTCAGATGTGTGAAATAATAAATATCCTTATGAAATTTGGTTTGGGTTGTTTTTTATGTTATTGGATTTAATAAGAACAAGGAAGCAAACCAAAATAAAAGGACTGTATTTTGTCTACAGGGGCCTCCAGTAAAAAAGAGTAGCCTCCAACAGATCCTCTTGCTTCCATTCTTGCCCTGGTAGTCTTACACAAAAATGAGAAGAATATTTCAATTCCTTTGGTTTCTTGGCTAAAAACCATTTGGGGTCCTCTGATGACCCTTAGAATAAAATCTGAAATCATTACCAAAGCTTACAGCATCCTGTATGATCTGACCCCTTCCTGCTACTCCAGCATTATCTCTTCCTAGTCTTACCCTCTCTTGCTATGTGACTGCCACAATGGCCTTCTCTCTCTCTCTATTCCTCAAACAACTATTTCTCAGTTTAACGCCTCCATTCTTTTTGTTCTTTCTGCCTGGAATGCTCTCCTCCCTGTTCTCAGTGTATTCAATTCTCAGTTCAAACTCATCTTCTCAGAGGGACCTTGATCATGTAGATTGATCAAAAAGATTGCTTCCAATTTAGAAAACCATTCTACAGGGTCCTCCAGTAAGAATTGGTACAGTAACCACTCCAAGGAAGAACATCATAAAGAAGCAAACAGTGCAAGCCCCAGTGAAAAACCTCACCTGCTGTAAAAATGGACAACTTCAAGATAAAAACTTCCGTGTTGCATTTTAGTTTAGTCCTTTGCAAAAGTGACCCATGATGAATTTCAATAACGTATTACTGAAATTAATATAAAATGATGAATATCATAGTCATTATTTTGAGTGCCTTTAAATTTTATGGTTAGTTTTAGTTAGATATATCCTAATCCCTAAAATAATCTTCCTTCAACATGAGGTTACAAAAATGGTATCTTGAAGCACCATTTCTTCTTATAGCAATAACACAAACTATCCTAATTTTAACTGTTTTCACATATACTATGGCATTGACCTTGAATTGTACATGTAGGTCTGAGATGAGGCCCATGTGCTCCACTCAGCTACAGGACTGAAGGGCAGCACTGTTAAGAAGGATGCTCTCCTGGACAGACCTTGTTTTGTTTGCTCGGCATCCATTCACCAGACAGCAATTCATCGTTCATGACATGAGGTCCTGGAGGAGCTATAGTGACAAAAACCCTGCTCTTTTAGCTTCATATAAGTTTATTTTTCCATCCTGAGATTTTGAATCTTGATCTGAAATACACAGTCAAAAGGCAGTTGAAGGGGTTATCCAATAGAGGTGCCCTCGAAGGAAATAAAAATTCCATCTTGGGTTTTCCAGCTCTTCTTTGTCTCGGTGAACCACTCCGTCCCTATGCTGAATAGCATCAGCTTCATTTCCTTAAAACTAAAGAAACAATCTTCCAAATGAGGTTATTTGAAGGTCAATATGAAGACTGTGCTGTACTCTCCAGTCATATGCTAAAGGAGAGAAAAGTGATTCAGAACCAGAAGAGAAACCATCAAGCTCAGCCAGTTTTACTAAAGAGAAAACTGAATTCCAGAGAGAAGAGACTGGTTTGAGACCAAACCAATGAATAATCATGGGACATGGATTCAAAACACCTGATATTTAAGTCTAGTGCTTTTTCCAAGTATCATCTCATTAAAAGATGAGTCTTAATTGATCCTCAGTCTCTGCAGGATATTGGTTCCAAGATGCCCAAGAGTATGAAAGTCTGTGGATGCTTAAGTCCCTTTATATCATATAGTGCAGTATTTGCAAATTATCAATACACATCCTATAGCACAATGAAACATAGTCTGTTTCATTCTACTATCTTTCCTATCCCCACATCCCCTCCCCTCTGGTCCCTTCACTTCCCTCTACCTAATCTAAGGTAATGCTATTCTTCTCTAGTGCCCCCCGCCTTATTGTGAATTAGCATCTGCATATTAAAAAAAATTAGCCTTTGGTTTTTCGGGATTGTTTTATTCCACTTAGTATGATATTCTCCAACTCCATTGATTTATTGGCAAATGCCATAATTTCATTAAAGCAGAGTAATATTCCATTGAATATATATAACACATTTTCTTTACCTATTATCTATTGAAGGACACCTAGGTTGGTTCCATGGTTTACCTATTGTGAATTGAGATGCTATAAACTCCAGTATATTTTAAATCATCTCAAGATTACTTATAATATCTGATACAATGTAAATGCTATGTAAATAGTTGCTGTGCTATGTTGTTCAGGGAATGTGACAAGAAAATATTAAGTCTGTATGTTCAGTACAGATACCACCATCACAGCCCTAACTACATAGTACATGATCTGTGGTTGGTTGAATCTACAGATACAGAACCTGTGGATACAGAGGACCAAATGCAAATACTTAACATTAAACATAGACCCTATGTCTTACAATAAATAAAATGTATACCTAACGGTAATCACTTTGTTTTTATGTTTTAATATATTCGCACGGTTTGGAATATATGTTAAAATAATATGCATTGGAAATTTTTTCCCATCTGTCTTACTCCTCTCCATCCCCAGGTTACCACATTTATTCATTTTTTATATGTGCCTTCAGAATTTTATTCTGCAGATACAAACATTTCCTCCTTACTTACACAAAACAGAATATACCCTACATATTTTATGCACCTTGCTTTTTTCTTAACATTTTCTACACCATTATATAAAGGATTATTTGATATTCATATGTACATATTATTTTATTTTATGGATATGCCATATTTATTTACCCATCCTCAACCGATAGACATTTAGGCTATTTTCAATCTTTTACTCTTCAAATAATAACTTTGTAAGTAACATCTTTTGTTGCTAAATAACAACTAAAACACAACTGCTTTTGCACTATCTCTAGCAACTAAGTCTTTGGTCCATTGTTTCAAATAAAATCTTTGTGAGATATGCACTGATTGTACAAGGCCCAGATGGTTGTGGTAGTCAAGGACCATAGTGAATTTCTGAGGGTAAATTTCCAGAAGTGTACTATGAATTTGAAAACATAGGTAGCTATCTTAGTCTCTTTTATGTTGCTATAACAGAATGCCACAGGCTGGGTAATTTATAAAGACAATAATAATTTTTTTGTACAATTCTGGAGGCTTGAGTGTTCAAGATTGAGGGACTTACATCAGGTGAGAGCCTTCTTGTTGCCAAAATACATTGCCTCTTGGATCTTTTCCTGAAACTTGCACACTGTGATTCTGCCTAACATCCCACTATCCAAACAAACCAGATAGCTAATCCCAACATCAGTGAGACTAAGAAATATAGTCAATTTAGTCTAATGGAAACTTTTTGCAAAATTATATGACCAAGAGTTTGAATACACAATTCTAACAAAAGGAGGCAATGAATAATTGTGAACAATAAATAACCAATATGCCATACCTGTCCTCCTGGTTATAATTTTTTATGTTCCTCCTATGCCAACACTTAGCTCCTCCCCAACACATCAACCACAAGATGGAGATATATAGAAAAGACCTGAATCCAGACACAACCTGGAGTCAACCTCAACTCAGGGACCTGCAACCTGAAATAGACACACATGATTAAGCCAATCTAAATCAACAGATCTACAAGTATGAAAATGATTGTTTGCTGTTTTAAGAACTGAGTTTGGGGGGTGGTTTATTATGTAGCATTTATGTTACATTTAGCTAATTTCTAAGATATATTTTTTTCATATTTTTTCTATATTCTTGACAAGATTATCAATTTCTTAATTTCCTTAAATTTTTCCTGTTGCTTAGGTTGATTCAAATCCTCTTTCAGTGAATGTACATTTCATCTCATCTTTAATAATATCTACAGAGGCTATATCACTCATTTTTTACTTTAAACATATTACTCTATGTGTTTTTGAAAAATGTTATTCTCTCTTTGAAAAAAGATGTACCAGAAAAAAGTAATAAGAATGAAAGAAACAATGAAAAATGCATTCCCAATGAGTTTAAATTCTAATAAGGACAAACTAAAAAAAAAATTAAGAAGGGACATGATTGGTCAAATTTCCAAAGTAGTCTACTTAATTAAATTTTAAGCTAAGGTAAGAAGTTAAGGGGAAGATTTATTTTGTTCTTTTTTTGATCCCTATATAGTACCAAGTGTAGGGATTTGTCAAGAGTGTTCAGTCAGTGATTTCTTTCGTTGCTAAATAAGAACTAAGACACAACTGCTTTTGCACTATCTCTAGCAACTAAGTCTTTGATCCATTGTCTCCAATAAAATCTTTGTGACATATGTGCTGATTGTGCAAGGCCCAGATGGTTGTGGTAGTCAAGGACCATAGTGAATCATGTATCTATATTAGCATTTACTGCACTTGACTAAGATACACGAGAGACCAATTTCATTTGGGGAAGCCACTTTATAATTTTGTGATTACAATTGAAACTTTAAATACATGTAGAAATTTTCCAGGCAGAAAAAAATGGGAACAGCTACCTTAGGCACAAAGATATCATGTATAATAGTACACAGGTGTAAAAAAGGTGATGGGTTTAGAGATTAGGAAAGCCTTGGGCATGGATAGAATGTGGGTTGGGTTGGGTGGGAGTTATATGAGGAGAGATGATTCTGCAGCTGAATTGAGAAGAGTCTTGTATGTCCAACTAATGAACTGAGATATTATTCCATGGAGATCAGAAAACAAATGGGAAGTTTTCATCGTGGAAGAATTGAAATAGGATGTTTTACACAGTGGCAGTGACCATCTCTTGATGGTGTAAATATTAGAATAAAGAAAGATAGTTCAATTAACAAAAAGCCCAGTAGGAAACCATTGTAATGGTCCAATATCCAAAATGATATAGGCTCACCTTGGATGGAAAGTGGATTGGGAAGGTGTTTCTCTGGTAGAACTGATGGAAATGTAGAGAGGCAAGGGAGGGGAAGCAAGTGTGCAGTGTTTCAAGGTGGGAGCAGTGAGATGAAAGGCTGGTTTCTAAGGGAAAGAGCTCTGCTCTGGACTTTAGTCCTGTTTCACCCATTTTCCCACAATTATCCTGTAAATTCTTCAGAAGTTTGCACCAGCTGTACAATGGAGAAATAATATCTACTTTATGGAATTGTTCTGAGGTTAAACAAGAGTAAGACAGCCAGGTACGGTGGTGCACGCCTGTAATCCCAGGGGCTCAGGAGACTGAGGCAGAAGGATTGTGAGTTCAAAGCCAGCCTCAGCAACTTAACGAAGCCCTAAGCAACTCAGTCCAACCCTGTCTCTAAATAATATACAAAATAGGGCTGGGATGTGACGTAGTGGTTAAATTCCCCTGAGTTCAATCCCTGGTATCAGAAAAAAAAAAAAAAAGAGTAAGACATACAGTAATATGTCTTGTAGCTGCAGCCTGACCTAACAAAGTTGCTTGATAAGTACTTGTTGAAAGAAGCAAACAGAAAAATAGAATGAATACTAGAGACTGGAGCTCAAATCTAGAGTTGGTTATATAACCCTGAAGACGTTATCACTTAAACTCCTTGACACTTGGTTTCTTCATTAAGTAGGGAAAATTTGATCTGCTTCATTGGGTTGCTGAGATGATTAAACCTGAAGCCCATAGGCAAAGTCTTATGAACACTGGCAAATAGTAGGCACCAAATCAACATTCATTGAATGAAAAAAATAAATCAATTCAACTGAACTCAGTATATCCAGTTTAATGAGGTAGAAAAATATATAACTCACTTTAGTAAATATTACACACACATACACACACACACATACACACACACACAAGATGATGGTATAGCTCTTTTAAATTGAAATGTCAAATGGTAAGCTTGCATTTTTAGAAAGTCAACTTAGAAAAGTTCATTTTTCAGTGTTAAAAATGACATTCATCTTTAATTTATTTATATTGCACAAAACTACATGCTATTTTCAAATCTCCTCATGAGAAAATAAAAAAAAAACAAGTACACAACTAAATCTTCATGCTGTGTAGGTGCCCTGTGTGTCTTTTATCCCAAAGAGACACCTGAAAACAGTACATAGAAAACTTGAGAGCCACAATTTTTAAAGAACTCAAGTTCTGCCAGCATTAATTTATTGTTTGTCTAATTGTTTATCTTTAATGATTTTCTATAAATACTATTCCTGATTAAATAAATGCAATTCACTTGGTATTTCACTGCTGTCATAGATACTGCTAGCTGCTCCTGCATCCTGTATCCCTTCTGTTTTAGGCAGCTTTTTTACTGCTGCCACTAAAAGACCCGACCAGCACAACTATAGAAGAGGAAAAGTTCATTTGAGGGCTCACAGTTTCAGAGGTCTCAATCCATAAACAACAGGCTCCATTCCTCTAGGTCAATGTGAGGCAGGATATCATGGTGGAATTGTGTGGTGAAGGGAAGCAGATCACTTGATGAGGAAGCAGAGTCAGACTCTACTTGTCAAATACACATATATAACCCAAAGCGAAGCCCTCAATGCCCCACCTCCTCCAGCCACACCCCACCTGCCTCCAGTTACCGCTCAATCCCATCAGGAATTAATACACTGATTAGGTTAAGGTTAGAACCCAATCATTTCTCCTCCAAACCTTCTTGCATTGTTTCCCACGTGAGCTTTTGGGGGTCAGCACATGAAACCGTAACACTGTCTCCTTTTTCTGTTAGTAATTGAGCCCACCTGGTTTCACTCTCCAATATTTCCAATATTCTCCCCATCCCATCTTTAGGAACCTGGCCTCCCAGCAAGGCTACGTTCCCCAGGGTTCCTTGAAGCTAAGTATGTTGCTAAGATAATGTTCCTGTCAGTGGAAAAGAAGAGGAATCGACATATGCCATTTCTGACTCCTCTCCATAAAGACACCTGCCTTGTACTTTCTTCTATTCCTTTTTCATGGGCTGTGACAGACACAGTGAGAACTGGCCTCAGCAATGCTGATGAGCGTGACATTCAGGGAATGCCAGGGCAGTGGTTAAGAATGCAACCTGTGTCCTTCAAAGACCTAGAGGAGTAGATTCACTTGACACCTGGACCGGCCAGGCTAATGTGAGAGAGAAATACACTTCTGTGTACGTGAGAAGACAGTTCATGTTTGGGGGCTTCTCTACTAACCTCCTACCCTGTATCCCACAGAATTCAGGGGGTTTGCCTTATTTTTCAATTAAAAAAAAGAAACTTTCAATTGTTGAATTTGTCTCCAGAACCTACAGGACAAACATTTTCAAATGACACAGTCTGATGTGTCAGCCTGGACTTACCAGGTACTCGTCATATTGAGGTTATCATCAAGCGCCTTTCTTTTGTTCCTTATTTGGTAATGGTAGTTTGATTTTTGAGTAGATAATTCTTAATTGTCCACTCAGTTGGGTTGATTATGTTTACATTGTCACTGTAATGAAATAGTAATTTTTCACTTCTTATACTACTTTCCAAGTGAATTGTGGGTGAATAATCTAAAGACCTTTAAAATTGCCTTATATTGGGGCTGGGGATGTGGCTCAAGCGGTAGCACGCTCGCCTGGCATGCGTGCGGCCCGGGTTCCATCCTCAGCACCACATACCAACAAACATGTTGTGTCCACCGAGAACTAAGAAATAAATATTAAAAAATTCTCTCTCTCTCTCTCTCTACTCTCTCTCTAAAAAAAATTGCCTTATATCTATTATTGAACCATGAATTTAATAAAGAAATGAAGGTCTCAAAAGAGAATGTCTAGAAAAAGAAATGGCTTTCCAAGTTTTAACTTTAAAATAATGTCAATTTTGTTACCACAGTCATTCATTTCCATCTAAAGGGTTTTTTTTGACTAATGAGAAATATTGAAAATAGAATTTTATTATATTGTTTTGCCACTCTTAGCAATTGGGGAAAATATGATTCGAGATTCTAGTTCTGAATATCTGCAGTGATAAAGTATATTGCATTAGAACTTTTATCACTAATGTAGCTATGAGACCCTTTAGAAGTTGAAAATAGTCAATAAAATGATTTAAAAGAACCAGAGCACCAGATGATACTGCAAAATAGCATAATAAAGACAATACATGTCAAGTTATCATAAATGGTCACTTATAAAACCTATTTCAGCCACAGGTAGGAGTGCCCTGGATCAGTTGACCTGGAAACAACACACTGATGATATTTCAGTCGCTCTCTATCATTCTCAACTTCAGAGAAGCCAAATCAGTTTCTTCTCCTGGCCTTCCCAGTAACAACTGACAGCTGTTGTAGTGGAAAGAACTCTTGGCTAGGAATCAGGAAACTTCATTACTGGTCCTGGCTTTGCTACCAACTATGTGTGAATTTGGATAGGTCATATAACCTTTGTGTAGAGTGATTATGAAGTTCAGAATAAGACAATCTAGGGGAATTGGGCAGGGGGGGGGAATAAAAGGCTTTATATAAAGATACAATAATGCATATATGTGTATGTAAAAGCTAACATTGTTAATACTATAAAGCAACCTATATATGTGTATACCTATGTATGATGATACACACACATATATAGATGTATATATGAACACACTTTGTGATTTGTGATTTGTGTATGTGTGGGGGGGGGTGAGTGTGTGCAGAAAAACATTACCTAAATCAAAAACTTTCAATATTTAGGATTTATGCTCTAGTTTCTTCTACAATGACTTGAGGTAACAGTTATAGATTAGCATGCAACACAAAGGTGCAATGAAAAGCTCTAACACAAAAGAGTCTGAGCAGACGACATTTAGGAAGTGCTTTTTAGTGAAGCCCTCTGTTCATCACTGACAGCTGGAAGCAAAGCAGAAAATAAGGCTTTTATAGTAATATAAAAACAGGTTACTAATAGTATATTGACCACCTGTGAACTCCCTAGCTTTTATTTTTCCAAATAAAAGCTAGAATCTTGACAATGACCTACATTTATCTACCTGGTTTTCCCATTCCCCTGCCTCCTGTTCCTTGGGTGATAAAGTTTATGGGCCAGCCCCATCAGAGTCTTCAGAAACATCTGGGAGGCATCGAGTTCCCACAGTGGAATACAAGTTCCCTTATGATTGCCCCCTAAAGTCAATGGGACTCTTCCAAGCAACATTCTTAGGAAATTTTTTTCTCAGTGGTCATCATTAATCAGTATAGTAAGGAACAAGATGACAATCAGGAGAACAGCTTATCTCTCCTTACGGTTCCAAACAACCTAAAGTGAGCTAAATTATTTTCTATATACATATAACTAGAAGTCGAATTTCATTGTGGTGGAGAGTAATACATATACCTTTGATTAATTGGCTCAGACAACACAATTCTATTTTGAAATCATCTATCAATTCCCTTGGTCGTTATTCCAAAACAGCCAAAAGTAAGATTCTCCACTCAAACACTGAATACATCAGATTATATTTTATTGGACAAAAGTATTGATAGCCATCTACTTTCTCATTATACAGTTTAATTATATAGTTAAACTATAATTTGCAGAGTAATCACTAGAAAAACATTTGGACTAGCAAAGAATGGCATTTAAGAGGTCTGCCTTCCTATCCCATGTCTCTTTAAAATGATAATGTGAAATAAGTTAGAAGTCTCTGCACAAATGGCTTAGGAACCAAGAGTAAGAGCAGATCGTTAAAAAGCATTTCCAATATTGCACTAATGCTGTGTTTGGTCTCATCATTCCAACAAAGCACTACTCCAGGAGACAATGCATCTCCAGGCATTAGAAAATGCTCACAATTGAGACAAAGGTATCTCAGAAGTTGGAATTTCTTCATTCATAGACTAATATTCTATTTTATGATCTTCATAAGAAAATAGTTCCAAAGAGAATGTATTTAAAGCTTGCTTCCTTAATGCACCCTTCTTCTAAGATAAACCTCTAAAAGCAGTGTCTCATGTAGGATCACAGTGTCTACACCCAAAAGGCTGTGTAGAGTGCTGCCCTGTTTTACAAATGGACGCTTAATTGCCAAGAGTACCAGCCTCTCCCTATGCAGACAGAATAAGACAGCAGTGGACCTGAATTGACAGGCACACATTCCCAGCGTTTCTTAAGTGTGCATTTGTGAGCTCACATGTCAATGGCAGGCTCCTTAAGCAGGTGCAGCATAAACAACTAGAATACATTGGGAACACTAGTCCTTGTGATTAGAATTTGTCTCACAGAGCAGCTGCAAAGAGACAAACTGTATGCAAACAATTGCTATCTAGTTGATCCCCACTCACCTGACCCCTCTTGTCCTCTTGAAGTTGTGAATACCTGCCCAGTAGGCAGAAGTCCGCTTGAACAGAGACAGTGGAGAGAAAGACAGAGACCCAAACCCCTAGTCTTTATATGCCCCTCTCCCTCCCTTCACTCTGATTGGCTTCTGGCTCTCTCATTGTCCCTTGCCTTTGAAGGCTTCTCCACTCAGCAGTTCTCAGTTAAATGTCCACAACTTCCCCAAGCTCCTACGCACATCCTGGGCATGGGTGTCTATTTGTAGTGACCCAAAGGGACAGTCTTAAGTACGTTTCCCAGAGACTAATTTCTCCCTTAAGCTGCTTGTCTTGGTTCCTGTTAAAGAAAAAGGGAAGCTATCTATTCTCTTTACCTGCAGATTCTAAACCATAACATGGTTCTAATTTAGAGAGGTGGTCTACATGACTGATGTATCACTACTAGAAGAAAAATAATCAAGTTCCTTATTTGACCCTTCTCAATTTGTTCTCCAAATCAAGCACCACCAAAAAACTATAAATCCTAGCCTGGCCATTTCTCTTTGTACCTTTCTACTCAGATAAGCAATATTTTTTTCTTTCTTAAGCTGACTTTTTCTCCCTTATTTTTTTTTTTGTTTAGTATAAAGGTTTTTTTTCTGACATAGTTCAAGGTATGAGCTGTTTTTCTGAAAAAAATGAAAAATTATTTTATTCCTGGTTTTCCACACCATATTAAAGCATGAACCTATATGATTGCCAAGGAGAAATAACTATAGTTATTCGGTTTGTCATTTCATCTTCACTTCTTGACTGCACAAATGAATGTAGAGGTCAAATTCTGTCACAATAGGCAAGAGAGTTCCAAGTTTCTTTCTTGGTTTGAAATTTCATTACACCCATTTCTGAGGGAACACAAAAGCAAAAGAGAAGGTTAGAAATTATTCAGCTAGACATACACTATGGCAAAGTTATTTGCTGAAATGCCAGGTAGCCAAGATATCATTTTTTTTTAATTTCTGATCAACAGAATACGATAGCATTATTACTTACACATAATTGAGCTTTACAGTCTTGGTCTACATACAGGAAATGTGAGAATATCTTTTTTTTAATCATTTTTAAGTGACTTTTTTATAACTTTATTTTATTTATTTATTTTTATGGGATGCTGAGGATCAAACCCAGGGCCTTGCATGTGCAAGGCAAGCACTCTACCACTGAGCCATAACCCCAGCCCCTAATTTAACTGATTTTATCTATCAGATGCATATCAGTTTCCCTTAAAGTCTTTATTTTCATGACAGTCAGTAGTGTGATTTAACATTTTCAACAAAAAACTCTTGAAATCTTGAAACAAACTCTTTTCTCCTTCCCAGTTTCTCTGGATGAAGATGTACTGAATGTCCTCTCAGAAATCTCAAATGTAGAAGTTATTTTTGATTCAGAACATTTCCACTGGGTGCCCTTGAGTAGATATGCAGTATTATCACATTACCTTTGGAATGTCTGTTGACTGTGACCCACATTCTCAGCCAGGCAGCAAGATACAAGCACCTTCCTCTTCATCAACTTGTTTTAAAAAAATGACATCTCCCTTAAGTAACTGATCACATTGTAATGTCTCAATCCATTGAGTACACATGATACATTTTGTATGAATTGGATGGATATTTTGTCAATTCAGAAACACCAAGAACTTTATTAATATTGCCTACCCTGCATATTTGAGTTTTGAAGCTCACAATATTGGCCTAGAGAATGAAACTCTGCAGTACTACTTGTACTGATTTTCTTCCCACATTGCATCCTAGTTATACCTTTAGATATGTATTTATATAATCTACAGTTAAAAACGTAAGTTTTAAGTCAAGTCCCACCTAGGTGACTCGTAATTCAGGCTTGGATAAAAGAAAAATATCACTTACAAACAAGCTCTTGGTATTCATTTTCGGTCTCTGTGGATACATATCAGGCTATTATTTTTCAATAATCCTTCTTCACTTGAGCTAAAGTGAAAGGAAACTCATTGTCTCCTTATCTTGACCTCCCCTTTCCAGGTGCCCAAACCAGTCTTCAGAAGTGTGTTTTGCAAAGAAGATTTTGAAAATTTTGCCTGTGCTTTGAAAGGAAGGGAACAGAAGTGGCAAAATACAAAGCTTATGACTTTGGTGATATCACACCAAATAACAGCAGTATTCGATACATTACTTTTAACCTTTACCCTGCAAGTGGGCATTGTTATCTCATGGTCACAAGGAAGGAAGCCTTCCCAGTTGTTATATGACCGACATGGGGTCAGAGACCAGAGAAGTAGCAGAGCCAGGACGCAGAGCAACCTGCTTGCTGTGCCTGCTCACCTCACTGGACACTGTCAGAAAGTGTCTGTGGAAAGTGAGGGCCTCACAATTACCAAGGATCAGTTCCAAGAAATTTGGTATTCTCATTAAAAAAAAAAAAAGTTTGAACCAGAAGAAATATATGAAGAGCCTAAAATTCCTTCTCTGATCTTTCTAAAACCCTAGGAAAATAGAACATGGCCTTGGAAGGCAGAAGCACTGGGCCAAAGGCTGATTCTGCCTCCTATTACACTGGTGTATAAATACTTAGCTTTATAAAAAGAATATAGCAGTATCTACTCCACAGGGCTACTATGAGGATTAAGTGAAATGACTTACAGGAAAGTCTCAAGATGAATGCTCTGTTCATAGCATGAATTCAAAAAGTGGTTCTTTCCTTTCATCCATTGTTATGGTTGATTTAAAAGCTGTAAAGGAAGATGCTTTTCAAGTCTGTAACAACATATTCTTAAATGAGCACTAGACAGCAGCTGTACTATGTGGGTAGAATTATCAATTCTAAATCCCAACTGCTGTACAAATCCTGGTTTTTCGCTTTGCAAGTTGTGTAATCTTGGCCCATTTGTTCAATACTACTGTGTCTCAACTTCCTTGGCTTAATAATGGGACTTACCCTATGAGATTCTGTAAGATTTAAATTCGTTAACATAATAAAGTGCTTGGTATTAAGACTGGCATGTAGTATAAGAGCTCCACAAATTAAATGAACAAATAATAGTTATTAAATGAGCAAATAATACATCTAGGATAGTATTTCTCGATTGGAGACTGTGTCCCCAGGGACATTTGACAATTTCTGGAGTCAATTTTGTTACAACTTGGCAGCAGGATGCTTGTGGCATGGAGATGATAGAGACCTGGGATGCACAAAATACTCTAAAATACACAACACAACCCTTACAAGAAAGAATTCAATATGGTGATGGTGCTGAGGTTGAAAAATGGTGACAGAGAAATATCACCATTAGACGACAAAGATATCAAGAAATTTTCTCCATGGGGCATAAGATGCCACTTACCAAGCCTTGGTGGCAAACCAAATATACCTACAGAAATGGTACTTCTTTTAATACCAAATAAGCTAATTCTGAAAAAAAGCCAAACAAGTTATTGGATATGTGGGATTATAGCAATTTAGATTATTTTAGAGTTATTTTAAGATGCTCTTTTAAAAAAATCTTGGGGTTTGAGCTGTAGCTCTATGGGTTTGATCCTTAGCATCACATAGAAATAAAAAAATAAGATAAAGGCATGGTGTCCATCTACAACTACAAAAAAAGTTATCTTGATTTCCAATTAAAAATCACTTCTAAAATTCACTAAATAAGAATTCTGGGGGGCTGGAGTTGTAGTTCAGCGGTAGAGCACTTACCTCATATGTGTGAAGCACTGGATTCGATTCCTAGCACCACATATAAATAAGCAAATAAATAAAGGTCCATCAACAACTAAATATATATATATATATATATATATTAAATAATAATAATTCTGGGAGTAGATAAGCAAGAATGTAGTAAGGGCTTTTGAGACCATAGGCCCTATAAAAATGAATGCCAGCATATTCATCTGGATTCCTTCTCCCATAGGACCCAGCAAAATAGATGGTTTGCTTTTAAATGGAGCCTGGGGAGGAAATAATGTGGACATGCATTTTCATGTCACTTTATATTTTTATACTTTTTGGATAGTAGAATAAAAGAAAGTTAAAGGCAAGGGGTTCAGCCACACATGGTGGCACATACCTGTCATCCCAGCAGGAGGATCGCCAAGTTTGAGACCAGCCTCAGCAACTTAATGAGGCTCTATGTAACTTAGCAAGACCTTGTCTGAAAAAATAAAAAAAAGGGTTGGGATGTGGCTCAGTGATTAAGCACCCCTGGGTTCAATTCCTGGTACCAAAAAAAGTGGGGTGGGTCAAAGGGTTCAAAATCTCTTCTTTCCTTGCAGTCTGATGTTTCAGGCAGCAAGATCTCTAAATGGGAGGATTCCTTGTCAATCTTTTCTTTGGGCTTCTCCATATCTTCTCCAGCTTGAGTTGAAAATGATATGTTGGCTTCTTGAACCAGAATCTACTAAGCCCCACTCACAAACATCTTGCAAGTTTGAGGAGAAAAACAGGAAGCTCTCCCTAAGAAATAAGGAACACTTTTTGGTCCTGACCTTTATTAGCTGGGACTTAACTGGTGCGTGGGGAACAATTAGGTGACATTGAAGCCCCTTTTCTTTTCCGTTCTTGGCAGAGAGGTATTGCTCAAACACAGAACACTCTTCAGGCAAACAGAAGTTGTGTTAAGAGGCTTGACCCTTTGCATACTTTCAGGTGAGATCCACAGAGAGGCTCAATATTGTTTGCCATTGTCTTAACATTCTCAATGTAGTGGGCTGGATAATTATGTCTGCAAAGACATCTCGTCCTAATCCTTGGAAAGTGTAAATTTTACCTTATTTTGGAAGAGGATCTTTGTAAATATGATTAAGCTAAGGATCTTGATATTGCAGAGATCATCTGGGTGGACCCTCCATGCCATCACAAGTGTCTATAGGGACACAGAAGGAAACCTGACAGAGGAGAAAGCCTTGACCACAGAGACAGAGACTAGAGTGATGTGTCCACAAACAAACAATGCTGGTGAGCGCCAGAATTGGAAGAGGCAAGGCAAGGACTCAATTTTCCTTTAGAGCTGACATCTTCATTTATGTTCCAGAACTGTGGCTTCCAGAACTGTGAGAGAATACATTTGTGTTATTTTATGCTGCCCAGTTTGTGGTCATTTGTTTCAGGAGATACAGAAAAACTGATATGGTGATCATGACTATGGATTTCTCATCACCTACATCACCCTAGTCTCTTAAAGGAAAAAGGAAGGTAGGGAAGGAAGGAGTAAGGGAGAAGAAACAATGAAGAAACAGAAGGCAAGCATGAGATTTAAAAAAGAGGAGATGGAAGAAAGAGGAAGCGGAAAAATGTGGAGGAGAAAGACTCGCCGGATGTACCTATGTTTCAGTTATGTGGCCTATTTTAACGCATTTTTTCACTTTTTATAAGTAACAGTTTTTAAACTGGACATTTTCCATATTGGGGAAATTGCATGCAGTTCTTAAATCCCATTTTTATCTACGTGGTGGACATAAAGTCTGTGCCCAGGTCCTAAGATGGATTTGTCTTTGAAGCACCATGATTCACCCCATGGTTTTAATGTAGCTTACTGAAATTTTTCTCATCAAGGTTACCAGTGACTTCCTTATGATAAAAACCCTCTTAGTCATCAAGCTGTGAAGGCTGACTGTCAACCCCAAACATCCTTCAAGATCATAACCTGCTCATAACCTGCTTCCTCTACGAATCTCCCTTGACCTCTACTGTTTCCATTTTCTGCATTCCTATTACACTCACAGAAAATATGTCTGCTATTTCGGCTCCTCCAAAAAGAGGCCAAGGATGCTGCTAAATATCTTAAAATGCACAAGACATCTCTCTACAACAAAGAATTATGATATTTTTATATCGCCTTTAGTAAACTGCACAGGGCTGGTCTGTAATAGAGTCATTGTGGTGATTGACTGACTCCCCACTATTCTGAGGCCAATAATGCAGATGGTCTCATCTCCTTCATCTTCTCCTTATTTATCATATTGTACAATGATGATTGATATTGAGAATTATGTCCCTGAGGCATGCCAGGTCTTACTCATAAAAAATAGATTGATAAAATTCATTGTCTTACTAGTCGAGAAAATCTACTCATACATTTTAGGAAGATTTTCCACTAGAAGAATTGAGGCCAAAATGTATTTCTCATCTTCCTAATTTAAACCCCAAAATGCAATTAACCACAAACCCTCAAGTCCCAAATATTCAAAGCATCTGAAGATTTACTTTATTACCAGAAGAGTTATAGATATGTCCTATAAATATACCTCAAGGTACCTACTTTCCGTTATTTATTTCCCAATATTTGGCAAGTCAGTATAAAAGTATAAAAATGAGCTTGTTTTTAATTGATTATAGACTATTGGCTTAAAACTGCCCAAAGAGAAGATTGTATTCTCAGACCTGTTTATATTTTTCATATTCCTCATTTATATCCTGTGAAACTAAAATTCAGCTTAGTGAATTATAACACAGCAAGTGAACAAATACATAAAGGCCCAGTGCTAATATTTGTGTACACACTTGGCTGAAGAATCTAGCCAAGGATATAGAAGTACTTGTGAGCATCCTATGATTTCATGCTTAATTTTTTTTTAATTTTAGCTACAAAAAAATCCAGTGGCACATGGTTGGACTCCTATAATGTAAAAACAATGAATATACATCACATCATAAATTAAGAATCCCAAATACAAAAAAGGAAATAAATAGTTGAACTAATTAATACACTTCCAAAATAGAAAACTGGAACTTAAATATAATTAAATATTATAAACCTTAGTGAAATAACCGCTTCTGTTATTCACACACACACACTCAAATAGTGTAGTATTTTGTAATTTATTGCCTTTCCCAACTTGGAAATATTACATTTCAGTTATGTGGCCTGTACTAATGCTTATTTAGCTTTCTATAAGCAACTGCTTTTGAAACTGGACATTTAGCTATCCTTTTAGTGAAGTTGCTTAGAAATGCTTTCACTTTATCTGTCTTTATCTTAGAGTGCTCCAGAAGTTATTCAAAGGAACTATAAAAGGATAAATTCATAGTGATGAGGTGATGAAAGTCATAAAATGCAAATGCACGCCAGTGTGTTATCTATGTGTCTAAACATGGTGCGGTCATGTCCATTACAGGTGCCACAGATTGCTATTTTGATGACAAGGATTAAAAGGTTCACATGCCATGGAGAGCAGCAAAGATTCTAAGCAGGGAAGGTCAAGGACTAGGCTATTATTACCACGTTCCTTTTTCCCACTCTACAAAGTGAATACTATAAGCTTAGCCTGTTTTCCTGTTTGTTAATAATAGCATGCATACTATTCTACTAGTAGTTTCTGAAACTCTTTAACTTCCCCTTACATCCTGAAAAAACTCTACCTTTGAAGGGGAAAATAACTTTTCTTCATCTAGAGCCTATTTCCTAGTATTAATATTAATATCTCCACAGAATATTAGGCCTGGAAGAAAGAATTTGGTGGGAAAATTCCATATTCACTCATGAAACCCACCCCTACCGTCCACTCACACATTTTAATAGAATACTGAAACTTCTGCTTTGAATTGAAAGCCACTTTTACTAGCAGAGGCTTCTTTAGGTAGAGTATATTTTGAATTTGTTAGGACAGAAAACTTACAATGAAAAAAAAAAAGTCACTTGGCAAGCTGGAGTATAAAGACAGGAAATGGAATCAGGGTTCAATTCTTTCACTTTTAACCCATCTGGCTGTTCCCCAGCGCCCTTGGGTTGTAGGAAGGGTAGGGATATCAAAAGCTGGTATATCAAGAAAGCTCTCTGGTGTGGTTGACATTGCAGTTGCGATATCTTTCCTAGCAATGCTATTTAAGTCACCTTCTGAAGAAAAAGAAACCCCTTAGTGCCCAGAATTCTGTAAAAGGACTTTCAAATGATCCTTTGCATGAGTAGTTGAGTGGCAACATACCAGGACTCTGATGCCATAATCTGCATTCACATTTGGGCTCCATACTAAGTACTATGCAATCTTGGCGAAGTTTCTCAATCTCCACATGTCCCAATCTCCTCATGTGAGATAGATTCTAAAATGAAATGACAGTAAAGCCAAGTTCATAGGGCTGTTGTATTAAATGAGTTAAGCTATTCAAAGCTCTTCAGAATAGTGTTGGCACATAGTACACAAATAAAGTACGTGTTATAGTTTGGATAGGAGGTGTCCTCCAAAAGCAGGAATACGCAGAGGTGAAAGGATTCTTATGAGAGTTGTAACCTAATCAGTCCATCCTAGTTTAAATGGACTACCTGGGTGGTAACTCAAGACAGGTGGGGTATGTTTGGAGGAGCTGGGTCACTGGGAGTGTGCCCTAGAAGGGTGCATCTTCCCTGTGGCTCCCTGGGCTGCCGACATTGGAACAGCTTTCTTCCACTGTGCCCTTGGGCCATGATGTTCTGCCTCACCTTGGGCCCAGAGCAATAGACTCCGTTATCTATGGACTGAGACCTCTGAAACTGTGAATCTCAAAGAAACTTTTCCTTCTTTAAGTTGTTCTTATCAGGCATTTTGGTTACAGTGATGCAAAGCTAAGTAAAACAGTCCCTACATCTTCTGAGACACATATGAAGGTTTGAAGACACAATTGTAGCAATACAGAGGTGAACTGGCACTCAGTAAATATATGGTGAATTAATGAAACCTAAAGGAATAAGTATACAAATTCCAGAGTCTCATTAGCTTTGTTATTGATTGTTCTATAATTTCTGTGATTAATAATTATTTAGTAAATGCAGATAGAATCTTGGTTTATGGATAAAGTGGATCAGACTTAGATGGTTAAAAAAAAGAAAGAAAGAAAAAAAGAAACCACATTTATGAAGAACCATCATGTACAGGTTCTAGGCTTGGCCCTTTTCATGCACCATTATATATAAATCTGCTAAAACTCTTTGAAGGTACATACAATTAGGTCCATTACAGAGGTAAGAAAAATGAGGCTCAGAAGTGTTAAGTAAATTATCCCAAATAACACAGCTATTATGTTAATGATGGAGGTTGAAGTCTCATCCTACACTATTTTGATGCAAAATATAATATGTAAGAAGCTGGAGGAAGGCAGATTATGCACACAAAATAATTTTACAAAAAGGTCATTATTGAATAGATCATTGAAAAACAAGGTTTATAATTCAAAGATGGTTTAGTTTCTCTTGGCATTGGCTTTGAAGTACTTGATTCAAACCCCATATTTTTAATCCAGTGTAGAGTGCTGTTGTTGGATACTTCAACAGTAGACTCACCAACTATCATTGATGGAAAGTGCCCAGAAGGTTATTTACTTCAACTTTCTCAGTTAACAGTTGAGAGACATGAAAGGGGAAGTGACAAGCTCACTGTGTCATATAAGCAAACAGTGGCAGAACCAACCAAGACTCTCAGACCCAACACTAGTCCTCTTGTAGCCAGCAAGTTACTGGGATACCATGGTTTTGAATCACCCACCTAGATGACTGGAGAGTCAAGTTTGTTTCAGAGACCCTAATTCCCACTTTAGCATCTAAGCTTAGAAAGAGTAGTCAGTTTTTTCATTGCTGTGATCAAAACACCTGACAAGAACAATTTTTATTTGTTTATTTATTTATTTATTGGTATCAGGGATTGAACTCAGGGACACTCAACCACCAAGCCCTATCCCAACCCTATTTTGTATTTTATTTAGAGACAGGGTCTCACTGAGTTGCTTAGCACTTCACAGTTGCTGAGGCTGGCTTTGAACTCGCGATTCTCCTGCCTCAGCCTCCTGAGCTGCTGGGATTACGTTTGTGTCACCATGCCCGGCTTGACAAGAACAATTTTAGAGGAGAAAAAGTTTGAGCTTCATGGTTTCAGAGGTCTCAGTCGTTAGACTGTCAACCTCATTGCTGTGGGCCAAGGATAGCAGAACATCATGGCATAAGTGTGGTAGAGGAAAGTAGCTCAGGACATGACCACCAGGAAGCAGAGAGAGAAAAAAAAATCCAGGGACAAAAATATATGCCCCAATGACCCACCTACACTAGCCGCACTCTACTTGCTTACAGTATGAATTTGTATCAGAGGATTAATGCACTGATTAGATTAAAGCTCTCATAACCAAATCCTTTCACATCTCAGCTTCCTTGCATTGTCTCACCCATGAGCTTTAGGGAACACCTCATATCTAAGTCATAGCAGAGTAATTCTGAAGAAGAACAAAATAAATATGCATATTCTGTCGTGGCAGAGGCTGGCAGAGTGTATATCTAGGAGCTTCTTTTTTTAAAACCTAATAAAAATTCCGTTGTTGTTGTATCTTATCAAATGAAAATAAAAGAGTTAATATAGTCTTAGTGGGAGAACAGCCTTTAAAAGAAAAGGTGCTGTTCTCCATCCCATTTTTTTAAGGTTAAAAAAGATCCTAAACTTTTTTCCTGTTAGATTGCATTTATTCACAAAATAGTAACTAGCACCAAAACAATCATGAAGCGGAATGTGACTTTCCTTTCACATTTTACTCATTACAATGTTGGGCTTTTGTTGTCCTTGATGGATGGGTGGTCCCCTTTCCTATGTTAAGTATATTAAATGATATCAGGAGAACAGTCACTGGGGCTTGTCAGCCACAAGTGATGTCCTTCTATGGAGGTAGAAGAATTAAATGACTATTATTCCAATGATTATCTTGTCAGCTCGATGCAGTAGAGTATGCACTTTCTTAGTTATAAAATCATCACTAATGTGAAGTCCAAAGACAGCATTTCTTAAAATCAACAGTGTCATCTTTTATCAGACTGACAAGCATCAAGTTTTGTGATGGTACCCACACCAAAAACAACAACAACAACAAAAATAGTCTCATATATAACCCCACCACCAGGGCCTACGTAGCTTTGTTAATGTGAGTTACAAAGATAGGTGAAAAGCACGTTGCCCTCTCCTCAGCAACTGGCTCCTCACAAACACAACTAAACAACTGAAATAAGCCAAACCTTGGGAAGCTCAACTTTATGGCCTAGACTTCAAAATGTGCCAGACATCACTTGGTAGAGAGGGTTGTGGAATACAATAAAATGTGCAAAGATTGGAAGCACTAAAGGTAAAGACAAAGAGGAAAGTACATAATTCGAAGTGATTTTTATAGTGGACACTTGGCTCAAGTAAACAAATAAATTGCTAAATGATAAGAAACTGGCATAATGAGCTATGTTTCTCCAGCCAGATGCTTTGGAATAAAGGAACACTGGTAGAACAAACAGGCAACCAAACCACAATCAGATACAGATTAGCTGGATGCTGGCCAGTCTACAAGGTGCAGCAAAGACTTACTTGCCATATCATATGAGGGATGAAACACAACTTCCTGAAGATGACATTAAATAGTCAATAATATTGGAGCAATGTTAGTTCATTATAATGAATCTCTCCACTCTCCCTAAAAAACCCACACTACAAAACCAATGTGGAATTTAAGGGACCAAAAGTATAGTCTCAAGGACTTTGTTCTATGTTAACTATCCAGTGGGCAGTTCTAGTGAAGATGTGGTAATGCCAGGAATCTGTACAAAAGTCCATAAGTACGATGACCAATGCACACTTAGACCTTCTATTGTACACTTGCACAAACACAAAGGAAGTGCATGCGATGAGAACACAAATGCTTTACTGATCTCCATTATGGGGAAATCAGCACATTTCATGCTTAGTAAATTAGCTAATAATATTGGTGATCTAGGGATATTATGATTGGTGTGGTTTTCATTCCATTCATGGCACTGATGGCAAGATTTAAATAAACCCTCAGGCAGAAGTTCCAAGAACAACAGTGTGATTTGAATTTAAATGGATACAATCAGGCCACTGGTTCTGTTGTATGCTGAAAGACTTTCCAGATTTGGCTCTCAGGATCAGTTAATAAACACCCTTTGCTCACTGTCTTAGGGAAAGATGGTTAAGAGTATAGGTGTGATTAGTTAGAAAATGTGTTTTGAACACTCTCAATATGCCAGCCACTGTACTAGGCAACATGTAATGCCTGTCTTCAAAGAACTTACTATTGAATGAAGCATTTTGTAATTTGGAAATACAGAAATCATACTTATAACATCTATATGTAATGTACCAAATAAACTGCTTTCTGGGTGCATTTGGAAAATTTCTATGTAGCTGTCAAAGATTCTGATTCTGGATACAATACTGACTGAAAAAGTTAAGAAGTGTAATC
This sequence comes from Urocitellus parryii, assembly GCF_045843805.1. Taxonomy (NCBI): domain Eukaryota; kingdom Metazoa; phylum Chordata; class Mammalia; order Rodentia; family Sciuridae; genus Urocitellus; species Urocitellus parryii. Next base: position 23,409,317 of record NC_135536.1, on the reverse strand, counting down.
TATGATAATAAAATAACAAACACTGAATCAAGTTTCTTATTATATACATTTTTCTATATGCTAGACCTCTTCCCAATAGTTATAAAATGCATTGGAAATATTAAATGGTGATGAGTTACTTCAATCTGACTTTCCTAATACCTACCTGGATTGCTCTTCATCTGAGTTCTGGAAAACAAAAATTAGCTCTCATGTTGCTATCAGCAAAAGGTGAGTAATTATTATTTTGGTAAAGGACAATGTTGCTTTTTGTTAAGTCAATCGGACATTTGTGTAAAGGTATGGTGTGGATATCAGTACCAGAGAGAATATGGATTTCTCTGATACCACTTTTATAAGCATCAGTAGTTACCACATTAGAAATCTTGTAGGTCTCAAAATTTCAATTTCAAATTATTCAAACTTACTGTATGACTATTATATTGTATTGTCTGTGCATGCATATAGACAAAAGATTCCTTATACACCCAGGCTTTTAATACACTGGGCTATTGACCCCAGAAGATTTTAACTTATTGTCTATTTTGATGCCTATTCTGTTTTCACTTCACTTGTAATCACTGAAAAGAGCAATAAATACTAAATAGTTAAGGGTATGAACACTTAGCTTGGACATACTAGCATGAACATGCATGGGAAAGTTCTCCTACAGCTGTTCTGTGGTACCATGTCTGTGATTGTATATCCTGCTGAGCAACATAAGAGTCCCAGGAGGCAAAATTAAGAGTAGAGAACATCTGACCTCAATCGTGGGCGTCAGTATAAGAAAAGCATAGCACATGACCCACAACTCAAAGCAGTGATCTTGAGGTAACAGCAGACAGATGGCAGCTGTTCAGTTGGACATCTGGATCCCAGTGACTCCAGAACTAGATAGTTCTCACATGAGATCTGTCTAAGAGAAGCTCGGCCCATCTTCAATTATGGTTTGGAGAATTTTAATCTAATCCTCATCTAGTACCCAACAAATAATAAATGCTTGCGCGCGCGCACACACACACACACACACACACAGATCTTTGTTTTGGGAAAATTTAGATTTTCCCGCTCAAAATGCAGGTTTTCCCCAAAACCCAAAACCAGAAGGATCATCTTGGTGTTGTATCGCCATGTCTGAACTATCCTTCTCCTTTTGTGTTTTCCCTCAAAAATGGATCAAGGACAAAGTAAAGTCTTGGCTTTCTTACTGTATTATTAAAAACATACAACTTTTAGATGCTTATTTTTTAAAAAAGTTAAATTTCATTTCTTTTTCTGAGAAGAGCAATAAACAGTGAAATGTTCAGGGGTAATGAAAGTTTAGCATATTCAAGTCTAGTATCAATTTCAAATTATTCAAACTTACTGTATGACTATTATAATTGGTATCAAAGAATTACAAAGTATATGCATATTCAAATATATATGTTCAGCTAATCAACTGAATCAATGCATCAAATGAAGAAATGTTTAAATTTTAAAAAATTTAGGTTAAGACTGGCAATATACATCAAAGATTGTTTTAGCCAATTAAACAAGATTTAGCACACATTAGGTTTATCATTAAATGAATTAAAATGAGTAGAAATAGTGAATTGAATTAGTGGAAATAAAGGTTTCTTGGGTAAAAGGCCTTTAATGCTAAGGAAATTCACAAATGTATGTATGCAAATGTTGGCATAACTCCCTATTCAAAAATGGAAAGATTTTCCAGAGTAGACAGTTTCAAGTGTAATAAAATGCATTTGTATGTTCATGTAGGCTGTTTTAAAAAGAAATGCTCTACATAACCACTTGGTACAAATTCCAAACCATAAAATAATTGGAGACAAATGTCTTTGAGAAGTTAAATGTAGTTTGAGGGGTTATACTCTTTGCTTAATTTATTTGGTTTTGTTGTTTATGCAAGACTTGTACATTTCAGTACTTTTATTGTTGCAATTGGCTAGAAGGGTAGAAGGTCCTTAGCAGAGATTCTGAATGGGACTTATCACATTGTAGTTACTCAATAAATAAGCATTCGTCCAGATTTTTTTCTCTTATGTATACACAGTGAAGTATTTAAATCAATTGCCAGAAACTGAGAAAAGTTCTTGTAAAGATTTTGTTATTTTAGAATTGGGGAGTTCTGTATAGATTTCAATTAGCCCATTTCTAAGCAATAAGGGCAGAAGGAAGCAACCTAACTTCAAACCAATATTTCAGGTTATCAGTAATATTTAAAAGGTGGTACAACATGTAAGACAAAAACCTAGGACAAATTACATATGGCTATCAATCTTGTAGGGACAAAGAGAGGAAAAGATATAATAAATTCCTGACAGTAGAGACAGTGAGAAATAGTTGTATGAGACTTAACTGTCTAGAAGCCATCAAACCAAAATGTTTCTTAAAATGACAAAGTATTGGAATGTTAACTCTGAATGTTACTAGATGACTGTGAGCCACTGGTATAGAGAGGGAAAAATCAAATGCATGTACAATGAATGATAATACAGAACAATTATACCCAATCAGGTTGCTCCCTGGGAGTGAGAGAAAACAGGATTACAACTTAGCCCTAATAGATACATTTTTAATCAGATACTGCTTCTGCCCTTCAAACTAGAAGGAAGAGCTATACCACAGGTTCTGATTTAATAGGTTGCCCCAATGATAACCCTAATGAATGGACAGAGTCTTGATTAATAAAAATCTGTCAGGAGCAGCAGGTAGAGAAGTGGTCTCTGTAATTCAGCTTCCAAAGAAGCTGCTTTAAGTCCCTCACTGGAGTAAATCTCAGGACTGCCAACTGCATTTGACTGCCTGGGGGAAAATGCAATATTGAAAAAAAAATTTTAAAAGGTACTCTGTACATCACCAGGAAAAGAAGCCATTTTAATCTGCTCTGTTTTGGGGTATATAATAAACTCAGAGAAGTCAACAGTCAAATGGAAGGTAAAGGTTAATGCACAGTTCTTGAACTTAAGCAGGCATCAGAATCACCTGGAGGATCTGTTACCCCACAGATTTCTGGCTCCAAACCCCAGAGCTAGAATCAACTTTCACCAGAAATATGACTTCACAGTGCACAGCAAGTTCGACAGGACTTGCCACAGTGCTATGTCCAGGATCCTGCCTCAGACAAAGGATGGAGAGAGAGGGTCTGGGGATGGCCAGGGAATATGTAGCTCTAACAGGTTCCCAGGTGCTGCCACTGCTGCTGGTTTTGAGACTACATTTTGAGAACCAATGTTTTAAGGGATAGCACACAAAAGGATACATATCTTCCTCACAAAACTATGATTTGCCCTCAGTGGAATCTAATCAGTAGGTTTACATGCAGTTAAAATTTTAAAATGAGCAATGAACACCACTGTTCATCTGGAACAGTCAAACCAACCTCACAAAAGACTTCTCCAATGGAAAAAATGGGAAACTCTTTCCACGGTACACACTGGCTTTATTGGCTGTGGTCTTAGTCAAAGCACAGAATGAACCTTGGCCAGCAGCATGAGGTCTCTCAAGCCTGCAGCTGTTGGGAGGAGGCTACTCTGCCAGTGACTGGGCAGGAAGTGCCTCCTTAGAACTGATGCATCTATTTTACTTAGCCCAAGGAAAAAAAAAAAAGGGCAAAAATCCCTAGATTTCTCCAAATTTCTTTTAACACCCACCTTCCCAAAGCCACTGTGTTAGAAGGTTTGCTACCAGGACTACTTGAGGTTCATTATCATGGGAAGTTTTTAAAATGCTAAGTCATAAATCAAGCCTTGTATCTTCACTCAGAGTGGGATTAATGATAGCATAAATAAAATAAAATCCAAATGACAGACAAGCACAGGGCACCCAGACGAAAAATTATTTGAAAGGAGGTCACTTTACATCCAGATCCAAACTCATGACAAGAACTCTAGAAAGAACTTTAAGGATCAGTGCAACTTTGATCAGAAATATGGCTTTATAGTGCACATCAAGTTCAACAGGGCTTTTCACAGTGCTACCTTTACAGGACCCCTGCCTCAGATAAAGAATGGAATCCTAGTGCAATTTTCTTTTCTTTCCAGTAAACAGTTTAAAATGTGTATTGTTCATATCCTGTGTTCTTATCATTTTACAGAAGTTCTGCCATCTTTCATTCCCTTATCCAGCTAAGTGCTCAGCAACAATAGACAAACAAAATCTAAACTAGCATTACCACTACCCAAGGGATAATACTGAATGAGTTATGCAGGATGATCTGATAATAGCTGGCTGCAAGGGAGAAAAAAAAAGCTTGTAGAGAGAATGATTTTAAAAAAGTAGATTTAAAATCCTATGTGCAACTGTTCACACGTTTTGGGAACTGTTCCTTTGGATATAAGGTAAAGAAGGTAACATAAATACATTGACTGGTATATGAAGATATATAAATACCATATTAAAAATAGCTGGGAGCTGGGAGCATTGACACTCCCCTGTAATCACAGTGACTCCGGAGGCTGTGGAAGGAGGACCACAAGTTCAAAAGCCAGCCTTAGCAACTTAGTGAGGTCCTAAGCAACTTAGCAATAACCTGTTTAAATTAATAAATAAAAGGGCTGGGATGTGGCTCAGTGGTTAAGCATCTCTGGGTTCAATCCCTGGTCCCCCCCCCCAAAAAAAAAAAAGCTGTGTAGTATCATCATACAATGATGAATAATGATCTTGTTTTACTGAGAAGCTTTCCCACCTGGTTAACAGAGCATCCCACATCTTGAGAAAAATAACATTAGTGTTTCACATTTCAACCTCACTAACTCTTTATTGTTTCCATTGTCCTCTTGTCTTGAAGTCATGACAGGACAAAGGAGCATGACTCTAGTTCACAGTCCTAAAAGATGTAAAGCTGCTTCCAAAATTCTTGGAGTAGAAGACTGGCTACTAGGGAAGGAAACTGAGAGATACTGGGCAGGAGGAAATGTTTCCAGCAGAAATACAGTATTTCAAGGACAAAGAGAGCCACACTGTCTTGAAGTTATGTTTTCACATTGCTGGCTAAGTGGCTGGGGCTTTTAAAAGCCATTTGACTCTATGTGGCTTCAAATGACTCACAAGTACACCTGACTCAAGTGAAAAAATTGTAAGAAAAAACAAAAGGAAGCTATAATTTAATGGAAAACCTAATACTATAAAAATTAGAGCCCACCCTTTTAAGCAAGTATAATTTAAAAATATTCATCAGGACTTAAAGGAGACCATCAATTAGGGACTAAAGGACACATAATATTATCCTACTTTCCTGCAGAATATTTTCTTATTTTTAAATTGTAACATTTGAACTGTTGGTAGTTTAGAATCCACTGAAAAAAATCAAAACTGCTTTATGCCAGTATTCTGATAGTTTATTATCAGTGAAATACACAGCTAAGATGGCATGGAGCTCTAAGGATAAACTGTAATTTTTGTTTTTATTTAAATAATGCCAGTCAAAATGCTTTACTGAAAAAATAAAAAATGAGAGGTATCATGACATGGGAGATATAGGGAAAGATGACAGACAGCAGACAGCAGACGTCTAGCATCTGCCAGTTTGAGGAAAACAGAACATCCATTCTAGGAAATGGCAATTGTGCAACTTCAATCTTTTAAAACCCAGTAAGTTCCTTTCGGGTGTACAGGTGATAAATGTTTCATGGCTCTATTTTGACTATAGTAGCATCCATGTTCTTCATGTGCCCACTTCAGATACATAGATTGTACATGATGAAATATGGAATCATCAGACTGTATATTGCTTTCACTATCTTCCCCAAAGAGAACTAACATGTTGCCATGTTTAGAAACCCAGTATATTACTACAGAGAAAGATGGGAAAACTTGTGTTCATAATTTTCAAAGGACTTTGCAAGGAAGTCAGATTCAAGCTGTGCTAAGGAAGGAAAGATATCTCGCCACAGATGTATTCCTAGGGTTTCAGACACAAGAGTAGCCAAAGATATGGGACATAAAAATCGGTGATTTCTGTAAGGAAATGCAGGTGCTTTTTGCCTCAGATATTCTGTCCCTTCAGTGTGGAGTGGACAGTTACTAGACTTCAGAGGGTAACGGTAGAGGTTGCTTTGGTAGGTACTAAGAATGACTTGTGTCAGAATTGGATTTAGGTAGGACGTGGACACATGTAGACAGAACAGAAGGGAAGATGGGGCAGATTAGGTGAGGATGTGAGGGTTGGGCTGGTTTCACCAGAGCTGAGCAGATTGGTTTACTTTGTTACTAATCTACTAATCAAGAGTAAGGGCAACTTCTTTGAAATGTATTTGGGACTTGGAATCCAAAGTTTTGCTTCTCATTGTCTAAGTATTTTTCCTAGCCTTAAATTACATGTGTTATATTTTGTACAGATATGAAACTAAATGAAAGCTTTCATGTTTTAGATTTCTTTTCTCAAATAGGGATAAGTTGATAGGTTCCTATTGCTAAACATTTGAGAATCTAAGTTGAAAGATGTAACTATTTTTATATCATACTTTGGTGCATGAAATGCCTTTATATACAAACTCTCCAAGTTGCTTTCCAGCTTAAGGTTAATGGTTAAGTTTGGATCCAAGAAAACCAGATGCTTTCGTGAGAACTGCTTCCTCATTTGAAGGCCATGAAAATCCCGAATTTTCCTTTTTGTTTGTTTAAAATTGAGAGAAAATACTGGAACAGTTTGGGGAGGGGGCATAAGAATCTTTGAAAAGGAATAACTTACTCAATGATCATTCAAATTCTTGGCTACTGTGTGACATGAAGCTGTGTTTATAATAAGCATAAATCCTGTGCAAAACAATTTGAGATATTTATTTCTTCTTAAAAAAAAGAGCTTGCTAAATAAACATGCCATGTTGCTATATATAAGAATTTGGCCCCATTTAAAATACTGTTATTTTTCATCTAAAAAACTCAATATAGATTAAATAAAGGAACAACAACAATCACTGTGACTCTAAATATATTCTGCATACCACTGAACCCAAGATTCAAAATAAAAAATGCATTTACCATAGTTGTGATGAGAAAAATGAAAGAAAAACAGACTTAATTGTTCTCTTAGGTAAATAGACATGCTTTTTATACATGTAACCTTTAAATCTAAATGCTACATGCACACCATTTTATCAAGCTACAGATTTTTATCTCCTTGTTGGTGGTTCTGGGAAACTGAGTGCATAAAATGTTATATAACCAACTGGTTTTTCAACCTTCAAGTCAGACACTAGTCAAGGAAATAATAATGACCTTAGCCAATGGGAAAAATATCAAGCCAGATTTCTCCCAGCTGTGTTTCTTCCCCTCTGTGGCCTTCAGCAACTTCAGTGGAAGTTTAGTGTGTTTAGGGAGAAAGACGGCCAGAAGAATCAAAATTATTAAACCAAAAAGGTCAATCTTCAAATTAAGTCTTGGACCAGGATCATTGCAGAATAAGGTTTATCCCTTCCAATGCCCCAGTGCTACAAGCAATATGGCTGACCAGCTACAACTCAAATGGGGCCGATATCACACGTAATTGAGGCTACGCTGCCAAAGGGTGAGTAAAGGAAAAACAGTTGCTGGCTTTGAAATGTACAAATCGAGCTCTTAGTGTTTCCTTAGCATTCCTTTTGATTTCCAACTCAAGCTTACGGTAACTGCAAGAGATAGGAAAAATCCTCAGAGGAGACAGGTCCTTGGATTTAATTCCATGTAAACAGGGCCAAGGAATTTTGACAAAATCGTTGCTCACAAAAAGTTGACTTTGCCTTTGAAGTTCTTGTGTGATCCACATTGAAAATCAGACACCTTCATTCATCCAGCTGCAGCACAGGGGCATTCAATAACATGATATAATGGCCTTATTTGCTTTTCAGATTTAAAAGGGTTTTAAAGACAAGAATCTTCTCTATTCTGTTATAAAATCACCAGCTAATATGTTTTCAAGGATTTTCCAAGTAAATAATCTGAGTTCCCTTAAACTTCAGGTCTAACTAAATGGGCCTTTTTTTTTTTCCCCCTTCAGTGACCACAGATGTGCTATAATGGTTCAGATCAATTCTTTTCGCTGCTTTTAACCAAATGGGTGGCATGAAGTTCCCCTACTTAATATATAGAGGGGAAAGCTGTTTAACCTTTATCCTTGAAATTCATACAAAATTTGTTAATTTTGTTCCCTATTTTATTCACTAGGAGTCATTTAGGCCCAAGAAATAGACTATTATGGAGTCACAAAACATCAGTTGAGAAATTGTGATAATTTCTCAATACCCTAAAGATTTCCCTAGACTGATACAGGTTACATAGAATACTAGGACTGTGACCTGATTTTCAAAGAACTACTGGAGTTAAAAACCTCAAAATGTACATTAACAACCCTGTTAAGTTATGAGGTTAGATAAAACAAAATCAAATTTGTTTCATGTTGTCTGATTTTTTTTCAGCTGGCCTAAACACATGTAATTCATAATATCAAGCATGCTTCTGAATGCATACACCTGCTTTGGTATTTCTTCTAGCATGACTAGCATGTATTAGGAACTCAATAAGAGGGTTTTAGAACAATTAAATGATAAATTTATGTTGTAGTCTCAAAGACTATGAAGTTTGTGTTATTTAATTTTTGGATATACAACATCTTCATTTCTATAATAAGAATTGCATTTCTGTTCAGGGAAAGGGAGTGCTAATTTCTGCACTCTCAGTTATGGAAAGTTAGGAAAACATGCTGAGTGGAAATAGAAGCTTTATGAAATGTGAGAAGTCTAGTAAGCAAATATATTTTAACAAACAAAAAAATGTAACACACATTACAAAGGAATTGCTTTATTGTCCTTGCCTCTGTACAGAATCTTTCCACCATGAGCCACTAGGATTCAGTTCCTAGATATTTATCAGTATTTAGCATTTAAATATAAATCTTTCTCCTGGTAGATCAGTTTGTAAAGGGGATAAGTTCTTGTAAACACATCAATGTTGAGAAAAGCGGACGTGAAAAGCAGATAAGACAGTACCAAATTATATGAAAACTCTTGCAGAATGAACCTCATGGGCACAGAAATTTGGTGTTAAGATTCTGATCATAGTAAAAACAAAAGATGGTCCAGGATATGACTGGAGTGATCACAGTGGAATATTTGGCCACAAAAGACAAATAAATAAATTGTGCTATGAACTCTTTACAGTGCTCTAGAATTCAGATATCATTTATAAACTCTACATTGCTATTATATGTAGTAGTAGACCTTTAAGATGATGGATATAGCAATCCTGAGCTTTTATAAAGTGGACTGTCCAATATTATATATGCTTATCTCCATGACATGTTATAACACATGATAATTTATTAGGGAGAAAGCATTGAGAAAAAAATCAATTGTATATAAATGCTCCCTGAATCTAAAGTGCTGGCAACTATTGCCTCAAAAGAAATGTATTTTCCTCTTTTGTAGCCAGTTATTTTTGAAAGGTATCAATTATAAATCCAAATTTTGGTGAGGAAATTGTGACTGACCGCATGTTAAAAAGGAAAATGTGAAGAGAAAAGTATCACTTTTTCTGCTGGTGTAAGTTGCCAGTAAGTAAGCTGCACATTGGGAATTATTTACTGTTATTTGAATTGATTAAAGAAATATCATTCACAAAGACTATCTGTGTTACCATTTTAGTCCATATCTGGTAATACCAAAGAGCCAAAGCCACAGGTCTGTCTGTTAGACGACCTGGGCCAAATGACAGAAGGATAGATCTGTGATTATTTGTAAACCACTCCAAAGAGTTACTAATTACATTTTGCCTTTTTTATTCTCATAGTCCTCCTTCTTGGACTGTGAACTTGTTCCATTCATTGGTAAACTTGCGGCATCTTCCTTCACTGAAGCTGAATCTGGAGCGACGGTCCTTCTGGTAAATGCTGGCAAGGTTAAAGGAAAGAGAAAACCAAACCAGTGTGAATATAAAACCAGGGCTAAAAAGTTGATTTTAGAAGGTACTTAATTAATCATGATATTCAATCTAGTTTTCTGTAATTAAACTTTGTATTCTATAATAGACCTTTAACAAATCAGTTATTATGTTTCAAAAACACATATATGCATGATTTAAAAACTTCAGTTTTTCATTTGTGAGTAACTGAGAGTGGGAGATGTCTGCTCTTTAGAATACAATGACTTTACACACACACACACACACACACACACACACACACACTCTGAATTAAAGAGAGAAATTGTAAGGGTTTCCTATTTCATAGAATCCTCTTTGTTATCTGCTCTGTCTTAGGAGATCTGGAATCTAGGTTTACTGTTTTTCTACTACCTCTTACTGCTCTTTTGAGTTCTGAATGCTTTGATGTGAAATCTTTCTTCCTGATTTCTATTTTCAATGCCTGTTCATTCCTTACTTTCCTGCACTTTAGAAAACTATACACCCATCCACCCAAGTTCTCAAAGGTTGGCTCCTGTCTTCCTTTATTCTGCTTAATCTATCTATCCAATTTAAGAGTAAATTCTGATATTTTGTACTACCTCCCAAATTCACCTAAGTCCTGCTTTATCCCATCTCCATTATTATTATCCCAGCATAGGCCACCGCTTTTCTCTCTCCCTCTTTTAATCCTGCTTCTTTACTCTCCTTTCTCCATACCCCAATCAGAATTTTCTTTTCCAAAAGTAAACAAGGTCATGCCATTTTCCTGCATAACCTCTTCACCCTTGCCTTTTACTGCCTTCCAGTGAACTTGAAAAACCCAAACATCTCACTAGGGCTGCATCCTCTCAGTCTCTCTGGTTGCTCCATCTCTCTAGCAGACCATGTTCCTTCCCTCTCTGGGTCTTTGAACTTTCTACTCCTCATATCAGAATGACTCTTCCCACCCAATATCAACTTAGCTTGTTCTTCTGACATTCAGGTTTTAGCTCAAATGCAGCTTCCTCAGAGAGGCACCCCCTGATCATCCATCAAAAGTAGTGGTCCTGTTCCAGGGACCTTCCATCATTTTACCTTTACAGCACCGACCACCATTTTAAATTATTTGCTTATTAGTTGACTACCTGTTTCGCCATGAGATGAGGTGACCTTGTCTGTCTTGTTCATTATTATCTCCTCCAGAAGCAAACACAGAGCCTTGTGTACAAGGCTCAATATATATTGGTTGATCAAGTGAATATACTTAAGGGATTTTTAAGAGGAGTCTATGGCTAATTTTTTAGTTGCTTCTAGAGGGAACCTAGAGTAAGTACCTGTCAAATCACAATAATCATAATTCAATTATTTGAAAATATCTGGCACTTAACTTGTCAGTGAAAACTATCTGAAACATAGATTTCCTTACCTTATCAGTACCTCCATCTTTTAAAAAATTTGATCTTTTTAGATATACATGACAGTAGAGCTATTTTGATATATACATACATGGCAGTACCTCCATTTTTATTGCCATAAATCATTGGCATTTACCACATAAATGTCAATTTGAGAGCAAATTACTTAAGAATTATATACTCATGGTTAGCCAGGTAGACCTTGAACTATAAAATGAAATGAAAATAGCCATTGGACCTATGCAGTGGATAAATTGTTTTTGTTTTTTTTTCTTGCTGTGGATAAATTGTTTTTTGACCAGAAACTTAAACTCCCACTAATGGTGCCTCAAAATACAAATTGAGAATGCTAACTTTTCTTTTTATAGCAATATAAACTGAGGTAAGGAAGTGAAATTTTTGTTTAAAGCAACTTTCACTGATTTGCTTTTCAAAAAATATCAAGTTAAAATAAAATGTATGATCCACTTGTAACATCAGTAACTCTTAGATCACATTTTTGCCCCATGAAAAAACCACAGATCTTTCTTTTTGGGTTTACTTATTTATTTTAATAAATATTAGTTTTAAAAATATTTTTAAACTTACAGAAAATTTGCAATTTACATTTATTTTAAAATTTGGTTTGGAGACACTAATTCCAAAGAGATTAAACCTCTTAGTCTCAAAGGACTGGAGATTTCTAGAGGTCATCAGATTGCTACAGAGATCTTGTTCAAGTTTAGACTGGTTCCATCCCTGAGAGTAAAGGCCCTGTCCTGGAGTTGTGTTCCCTTAGTTTAAAAGGAGCTATACATGGAGACTAGTGGTCAGTCACTACTTATAAAAAATAAAAATGACAGTTTCAAAAGCTGACATTATGAGCCTCTCTCACTAAGCCCCCACTGTCTACAGGCGAAAGGTAATGGAATTCAAGTCTTCTAAAAGTGTGTCCTGACTCATGGCCATAACTTCTAGCCAGCCAGGATAAATTTGGTAGTGATCATGGCTTTAAATAATGGATTTCTGTGTTCCTATTTCCAATGGTAATATAAACTTACAATTTATACATTTCTTTCCTTCTTCCTGGCAGAAGGAATCTACCTTTTCATGAATTGACCTGAACTACACAAAGCTGACATAAATTACTTCTTAAAACAAACTTTCATTAATGCTGGATCATTTCAGAGACCACAAATTATGCAGTATTTTCCCATTTCCTTTGTTTTTTCCATGGTCAGTGATTCTATGCTTTAGTTTGGTCACAGTTTGACAGGGCACCTATGTCAGCAGAATGAATGCCTCTGAGTCCAGAGCATAGACAAAAGGGCCTGGTACAGCACAATTCTAACCTAAGGAAGGAGGTGCCTGTTCTATGCACCAAGAACATCTGCCTAAGGACTGTCAGTGCCTACTTGCCAGAGGTCTGCATATGTCCAAATGGCTGGTCCAAAGCCAGACTTCTTATTCCATTTTGAATTAACAACAAAATCAGACATTTGCTATTCAGACATAAAACCCAGGTTTTCTTAGTATCATTTATCTTTATAAGACTTGTTTTTAGCCAAAGTGTATATATACACATCTAACAGTACCAAAGGGTTACACAGAAAACAGAAGTCTTTCCCAACCCCTGCTAATCTTACAGTCTCACTCCTCAGAGTCAACCTCAGCCAACTCTTTTAGATTTATTTTCTGCATTTGCTTCATTTTTGTAAAAATAAGTCTTTATTGCTATTTTCTGACTTATCATTTTTAGACATTATCCACACCCACCTACTTCTCCTCATTCCCATCCTCCCAATATAGCTACATCTAAACTTTTAGTCATGTCAATACTGAGTGTTTATATTTTTATGAATATGTAAATAAATACAGCTCACATAAGACTAAGGTATTCTGTGACAATGTTTCTTATTCATTTTCTCCTTATACTTATTAACTGACTCATGTTTTAATTTTATTTTTTATTTCCTCTTTTCTGTGACTTTCTTAATTGTTTCTAATAGCTCAATTAGATTTTTGTGTCTTTTTGTAGTTTATCTTTTTTCTAAGTGCTCAACTCTACCAGATAATTTGTTTATTCCCTAAAGATTTTCTCAAAGGAATCTCTCCTTTTTCCCCTTAATATGGGGGAATTTAAGAACATGAGTGTCCAGATTAAAGGGCCCCGCCAACAAGTATCTAGAAGAAGGAATAAAACAAGACCACACGGAGGCACAGCATTGCAAACTCATTAACGTTGAAGAGAACAGTTCCTACAAGTTCCCAGGAGTGGGAAGGGAGTGAGAGGCTATAGGAGGGCCAGAGAAGATCATTTGGAAAGAATGGGAGTCAAATACATATGGTTTTTCAACACCATCACTGAATTTTGGAAGATAACTGTTCAAAGTCCTCAGAAGGAAAATAATTTTCAACTAGAATTTCATATCCAGCTAGTATTAACCGAGTATAAAGAGAAGAAATCTATTTTCAGAAATATGAAGACTGAAAACATTCACCTCCCCTTCTTTGATGTGCTCCCACAAAAGAAAGGGGTGAAACAAGAAAGAGAAAGGCATGAGATGCAGGAAGCATAGGCGTCAACCTCAGGATGACATTTGTGCAGCAGCTACTTGTCGGAGGAGCCCTTTACCCTGGCCACTCCTAGCCTTCTGCTGTTTCCTTTGTTCTCTCATACTAGACTTCCATTGATCATGGATTGTCCCTCTTGAAATGGCTTTTTAAAAAATTTTCTACTGTCCTATGTTTTTTTTTCTTTTACTTTCTTTGTGGTTTTCTTGATTTTTATTTTCCACATTTCCAAGTTTTTCTTTTTTGTTGTTGTTTTGTTATTTGGTCTTCAGGGCAATCATTTTAAAATTCTGAGACCTCTTTCCTATATGTTCCTTTTTCATAATATAATTGCTTTTATTTTTAATGGATCTAATATTTTCTCTGATCTCTTCAAGGGTACCTCCTTTGTATTATCTTTAGCTATAGATTCCATTTTTCTCTTTGTTGGTTTTGCATTTCTTTCTTATTGTTTTTACTTTTTAGTTATAGACATAATACTTTTATTTATTTACTTTTATGTGATGCTGAGGATTGAACCCAGTTACTCACATGTACTAGACAAGTGCTCTACTACTGAGCTACAACCAACCATAGCCCTTGACATTTCTTTTTAATGTAGGAGGTTTACAGAAGATTAAAGAAAAGTTATAGGACAATCTCTATGATTAAGCTAAATTTGTTTGTGTTACAAAAATAGAAATACTCACGGTGATCCTAATTTCCCAACAGTTACATTATTAAAAACAAAAAATTCAAGGTTCATCAGAAAAGCAAATAAGAATGAATCTGATTTCTAGAAATAATTTAACTAGTTAATAATAATTAATAATAAGGTGGCTGTGACTCAATTTTGAAGAGTATTTTTTAAAATACGGTAAGAGGCTTAGAAGATAAATCCTAAAACAAACTTGTCAACAAAAGAAGTGTGAGACAGAAGACAGAATTAGTCAATAACATAATTAAATGATTCATTAAATGAGTCTTAATTTTTAATTTTTTCAGTCAAATTTTACAGTGCAATAAATATTTTCTCATTCAAATTATGTTCTCCATGATAGTTTTCCCTTTTCTTAGTTTTATTTCTTTTTGAACCAGTAGATTTGTGTTTTTATTAAATTATTTATTTGTTCTAATTTGTTATATATGACAGCAGAATGCAATTCATTCCACATTACACATATAGAGCACTATTTTTCAAGTCTCTGGTTGTACACAAAGTATTTTCACACTATTTGTGTCTTCATACATGTACTTAGATTTATGATGTTGAACTCATTCCACCATCTTTCCTACCCCCATGCCCCCTCCCCTCCCCTCCCTGCCCTTTCTGTCCTATCAAAGTTCCTCCATTCCTCTCATGCTCCCCATTCATTGCCATTATGAGTCTGCATCCTCATATCAAGAAAACATTTGGCCTTTGGTATTTTGGGATTGGCTTGCTTCACTTAGCATTGCATTCTCCAACTCCATCCATTTACCTGCAAATGCCATGATTTTATTCTCCTTTAATGCTGAGTTATGTTTCATTGTGTATATATACCAAAGTTGCCCTATCCATTCATGTACTGAAGGGCATCTAGGTTGGTTCCACAATTTAGCTATTGTGAATTGTGCTGCTATAAACACTGATGTGGCTGTGTCCCTGTACTATGCTGTTTTTAAGTTGTTTGGGTATAAACCGAGGAGTGGGATTACTGGGTCAAATGGTGGTTCTATTCCAAGTTTTCCAAGGAATCTGATACTGCTTTCCAGATTGGCTGCACCAATTTGCAGTACCACCAGCAATGTATCAGTGTGCATTTTTTTCCCACATCCTTGCCAACACTTATGGTTGTTTATATTCTTGATAGCTGTCATTCTGACTAGAGTGAGATTAAATCTTAGCTGTCATTCTGACTGAAGTGAGATTAAATCTTGAGAGTAGTTTTGATTTCCATTTCTCTAATTGCAAGAGATGTTGAACATTTTTTCAAATATCTGTTGATTGATTGTATATCCTCTTCTGAGAAGTATCTGTTCAGTTCCTATAGTCCTTGAAACTCTAGCCAGAACAATTAGACAGATGAAAGAAATTAAAGGGATATAGATAGGAAAAGAAGAACTCAAATTATCACTATTTGCTGATGATATGATTCTATACCTAGAAGACCCAAAAGACTCCATAAGAAATCTTCTAAAACTAATAAATGAATTCAGCAAAGTAGCAGGATATAAAATCAATACCCATAAATCAAAGGCATTTCTGTACATCAGTGACAAATCCTCAGAAAGAGAAACTAAGAAAACCACCCCATTTACAATATCCTTAAAAAAATAAAATAAAATACTTGGGAATCAATGAAAGAGGTGAAAGACCTCTACAATGAACACTACAGAATGTTAAAGAAATAAATTTAAAAAATCCTTAGAAGAAGAAAAGATCTACCTTGTTCTTGGATAGGCAGAATTAATATTGTCAAAATGACCATACTACCAAAAACACTATATGGATTAAATGCAATTCCAGTAAAAATTCCAAAGACATTCCTCATAAAAAGAGAAAAAGCAATCATGAAATTCATCTGGAAAAATAAGAGACCCAGAATAGCCCAAACAATCCTTAGCAAGAAGAGTGAAGTTTGTGACATTAATATTCCAGACCTTAAACTATACTACAGAGCAACAGTAACAAAAGCAGCATGATATTGGCACCAAAATAGACCTATAGACCAATGTTTCAGAATAGAGGACACAGAGAAAAACCCACATAATTACAATTACCTCATATTAGACAAAGGCACCAAAAACATATGTTGGAGAAAAGATAGCCTCTTCAAGAAATGGTGCTAGTAAAACTGTAAATCCACATGTAACAAAATGAAATTAAAACTCTATTTCTCACCATGCACAAAACTCAACTCAAAGTGGATCAAGGACTTAGGAATTAAACCAGAGACCTTGTGCCTAATGGAAGAAAAAGTAGGCCCAGATCTCTATCATGTCGAATTAGGCCCCACTTCCTTAGTAAGACTCCTATAGCACAAGAATTAAAACCAAGAATCAATAAATGGGATGGATTCAAACTAAAAAGCTTCTTCTCAGCAAAAGAAACAGTCAGTGAGGTGAATAGAGAGCCTACAGAATGGAAGCAAATCTTTACTATAAGCACATCAGATAGAGCACGAATCTCTAGGATATATAAAGCACTCAAAAACCTTAACACCAAAAAAACAAATAACCCAATCAATAAATGAGCCAGTAGATTTATAGAGAGACTTATGGCTGCCTGTGAGAAATATCTTAATTTGAAAAATTACCAAAGCTGGCCATAAAATGTTTAGACAGTTGAATATATTTTCTTTCTTTGCCTAAAATTCCACAAATCTTGATGCTTTCTACTTAATGTCTTCTAACCACTTCCATCTAGGTGCCTTTTTAGGGCCTTATCAAAGTCACAATACCAAAATGAAACATCAGGAGAAATATGACCTCCATGTTCCTGTCATGGTGCTGTTTTTATCTACAAGCTCTCAAATGTCATAATTGATGAAATTTTCTGATGTTCAACTGTCATTACTTCTTACTCTCCTCTTCCATGTTTCGTTATATTAAATAGATCTGGGAAGTTTTCCATGGCTTAACATGAGAGATAAAAATTCTTGCCTATCAGATTCTGAGGTGCCATTTCTAACTGGAGATACAATCCATATTGAAAAGTGCTGCCAGATTAGAATAGCAGTGAGTTTATGTGGATACAAAATCACTTGGTAAAATGATTAGAACAGGAAAGAAAAATGCTTAGCTTTTGGAATAAAATAATCATGATATAATGATGACAAAACCATTTATCAGAAACTGATAAATATTTATTTAATGAATCTATGAATATTAATCAGCAAAAATGAGAGTTATCACCTTTGGATTTGACCTATTTCTTGTGACTTATTTTGGTACATTATTTTGTAACTATCTAGCTATTTTAAATGACAGAATTATCAAATTGAACGCACAACATTTCAGGCCCATGGTAAACTAAACAAATACATTATTATGTAAATAAGAATCCATTAAATAATATTGAAATTCCAATAGTTTGGATAATAGTGGACTTAAACGCATGTTCATCTAATGTTACTGAATATTAATTGGTAAAAACTGTGTGCCAAGTACAATGTAGAGTGCTAAACAGTGGTGAACAAAATAGGCACTCTCCTATCTTCAATGAGTTCACTCTTTGGTGGAGGAAACAAACAGTAAACAAAAGTCACTCAAACATCAAGGGGCTTTATAATTATTATTCTGAGGAATATTTTAAAGGAAAATTGTAACACATGGTGGTCTTATAATAGAAATCACCTTCAAAACTAAACTCTAATGCCTCCTTTAAGAACATTTCACATAAGCTGAAAGCTGAAAAACAGGCATAGAAAGAGAAGGAGAGGAGGCATAGAAGGTGGAAGACAGTATTCTGAGCCATGGGACTCATACCTTGCTTAGGCTGCTGAGGACAGTTTATTGGCATTCACTGAGTATTCACAGAGTGAATTCTAGTGGGTAATGGGATTCATACATAGTCTAACTCTTTGTACAAGATCACATATTTCTGATGAGTTATATGCAAAAATCTTCCTTTTGATGATTTGAATTTTATTATAAAAATAACTTCTTTTACTCAATTTATAGTTATTAACAATATCCAAACAAAAAATTTTGCTTAATTAACATTTTATCTTGGGTGATTTGACTTTTCTGAGAAGTGTAAGATCTAAAAAAAAGATTATATAAATATATATATTTTTATATATATTCTCTCTCTATATATTTTTAAAGCAAATTGGGTAATATTATAAAGGTACTTGGGGTGATTATTTGTATGATTCATGATAAAATTTTCTCAAACTTAGCACATGAATATTATGATCATGTACTAGTCCTGAAGTTTAATTTTCTCATGAGTTGCATTTTCTTAAATCCAATTTAAGAACTGGTACAGGACTTTATTACTTACGGCTCAAGTGTGAAAATCGTGGACTAGACAGGAAGCGACTGTAATCCTGCCAAGAAGATGAGTGAACTAATCCATGAGCATGGGAATCTTCAACAAAGCTTCTGTCATCCTAAGAAAGAAAGCAGGACATTTTGGTTCAGTTATTACAAAATGTAAGGACCAAGGCTCAAATGTGCTGAAACTGAGACAGAATCTCAATATGCAAACTATACTACATGTGAATAGTTTAATACAATTATAATCTTTGAAAAAAATAAAATATATATTAAAGAAAATATACTAAAAAAAGAAATCACTCATTGCTATGGCAGCATGACATATTTCTTTCCAGTCTTTTTTTGACGTCTATGAATAGGATTTATAAACACGGTTATAAAATTGTGTTATTTACATTTACTCTATAAACATTTTGGGAGTCATTATATTATCCTAACCTTCAGCTCAGTGATTACTCATATGCTATCTGGTGGATGTAACAAGTTTTGCTCAGCCATTATTTTACTTGGCATTTAGGTGGTTTCCAGTGTCTTACTCCTATAAATAACACTCTGAGAAATATCTTTAAATATATAACCTTTTCCATATTTAGGTCTATTCCTTATGACAAATTCTTAGGTGGAAACACTGAGTCAATAAAAATAATTTGATATTTTTAAATACATTTAGCTGGCCTGCCTTCCATTATGATTAATCTTCTTACACATTCAGCAAAAGTTTAAGACAAACAAAAATGACCACACAAAAGGTCTCTCTTTTCATGTGTTGTACGAATGTGTCCTTCTACCCAAATCTTAGCTGAAAAAGATGATTACAACTTTAAATAAGTTTACTAATTAAGCAGATTAAAGTGGGTGATTTAATATACATTAATAAAGAGTAAAATAATAGCAGTTTTCTCATGAATTTTTTTCTAATTATTTATTATTCTTTTTTCTTTATTTTATTCATTCATTTAATAATAATTTATTGGACACATATTATGTACTGAACAAAGAACAAACAAGACATTGATCAGGAAACCTTAAGGCTGGCAGGAGAGAAAGGTATAACAAACTACACAAAATATATTATTAAAAATTGTGATAATTGCTATAAGAGCAAGAAATAATAGGAATATGCCAATTTAGACTTGAGATCCAAAGAGATCCTTCTGGAAATTGATACTGAAGGCAGTATTTCAATGCTGGGTATGAAATCAGTGAGTCACCTAAGGGGAAGCTTATGGGTAGGGATGGGAAAACTAAAAGGGAGGTAGGGAAGGAGGGAATGATGTCACAGACCATGTGAGTACTGAAGTGAAAAAGAGTTGGTGTGTTTGAAGAACACATGGAAGACCTCATGGATTAGGAATACTGAGCCTCTGCAGAGGAAGGTGATCATAGTAGGTCCAGATGTGGGTAAAGGGACTTTTTTTCTTAAATACAATCAGAAGGCAATCAAGAGTTTTAAAAAGTAGAATAATAGCTTTGAGTTACATTTTCAAAGATTACTTTGGCCAATGTGTGGAGAACATATTGGAGTGGGCAAGTGTTGAGGTGGGAATACCAATTAAAAGGCTGTGACGGGGGATAACTATGAGTCTGGAGAGTGGAAGAGATCAAGAATTTTGCTAATGATTACATAGCAAAAGGTGGCTCTAAAAGATTCCTCAAAACATGGTCCCCACCTAGTAAGGCCTCAGGTAGCTTGATGAATTAGGTGTCATTCTCTGCACCAGCTACCAACTTCTTAATTTTTTGTCACCAAGAAAGGCAAAAAGAAGTTTGTACATATTTGTAAATGGGCAATTTATTTTGAGCAAAAAAGGCATGTATATAGATCTTAGCCTTTTAGCCTTTATGTATTAAGGAATTTAGTTCTACGTAAGATGCAGATCCTGAGGTTTTCAACCACATGATTTTTTTTTTTTTTTAGTGCTAACACATTATGGGGATTTCATTAGAAATAGGTGCTGCTCACTGTAGGATTTCTGGGAAAGAAATTGTGTCTCAAGTATACTCCAACAACCACTTTTAAATACTCCAACAACCAGGGGAAATTAGAGTCAGACAAGCTAGTATTGTGGTAGTTCAGATGTGGATACTAAAGGCCTGGCTGGAGTTGGAAAATGCATAAATAGAAAGGAAGGTGATGGTCTCCACTAATGCTAGAGAACTCCACTAAATCATGGTTTAGTCTGTAAGTACAAAAAAAAAAGTGTAATGATATGGTTTCCTACTAAAAGATGCTTTGATGACTATGGCATGATAAGAGAAAAGAAAGACAAGAGAAAGCAAGATAAAGCAAATACACATTTTGCCCACTGACACTGGAACTGGAAAGATGAGAAAGGGTAGACTGCAAGATTGGGCATTTTCATGGAGAAGCTCCTGTATGATGACCTCAAATGTGTCTACTGGAGGAATAATGAAGATAATTAAATAATATTCATTTTTCCTCAATGGCTTGATTCTAAAATTTAAAACAAAATCAACTAGCATCAAAACACAGGTTATATCTTTTCCATTTTACAAAAATAATATATATTTAATGATAAAACCAGCTTCTAGGAATACAAGGCTAAAATAAGGCACTGACATATTTCATTCCTTAGCCAATTTGGAAAATAAAACAAAACATTTAGAAGAAAAAAATAATCCATCAAATTAGCTTATTAACCCAATTTAAGAGTACAATTTTCCAGTTTTTGTTTATAAATATCTATTTATAAACCATTTGTTGAGTATTTTGTTTCCTGCTCTTTGTCTCTTTCTCTCACTTAACACATGTGCCTTACATGCTATTCCCAGCTCCTCCTACTTTTTGCAAATAACACTATATGGGAAATTTTCAATCGTCATCATCACAGTTACATCATAGTATATTTTATAAATTTACTGTCATAAACTTAAGGTTGATTCCAGCTTTTTTTTTCCTACTGTAAGTAACCATTTGGTAAACATCTTGGTAAAAAAAGCTATGTTCAAATTTTATTTATTTAATATAGATTACTAGAACTGGGATTTCTGAATAATACATTTTAAGGCTGTTTATTCATATTCATTTCATTTTATTTAAATTGTCATACATAAAGTGAATCATAATATTACCTGTTTATACTTTTAACATCATAAGGATTTCTATTAATGTACCTTTTTCATTCCTAAACTTAGCCTTTTGTATATTCTTTCTACTCAGTCTATTTAGTTGTTTTTTGTTTTCTGTTTAATTTTATAAAGTTTTCTCAAGGAAACCAGCTTTGGTTTAATTTATTTTTTCTACTTATTTGCTTTTTATTTCATTGATTTCTGTTTTTATTCCTTCCTTATTGTTACATACTTTGTGTGTTATTTGCTCTTTGTTTTCTAATTTCTTATGATGGAAGTTTAGATTGATGACTTCAGATCGTTCTTCTTTTTTAGTATACATATGTGATGCTACCAATTTTCCTCTGATCACTTTTTAGTTGTTCCCCATAGATTTTCATAAGTTGTGTTTTTATTTTTATATAGTTAAATATTTATATTTCCTTTGCTTTTCTTTCTTCACCTATCCTTGGATAATTTAAAAATAAGCTGTTTAATTTCTAAATATTTGGGAATACCTTAGACATCTTTCAATTTCTGGTTTCATTCACGTGTAGGAAAACAACATATCATTTCAATCTTCTTAAATTTATTGAATTTTTATCACTCAGAATATATCCTGTCTTGGAGAATGTTCAATATGTACTTGAAAAATATGTGCAATTAGCGATTGTGTGTAGAGATACTACTCTATAAATATTAGTTAGGTGTTGTTGTTTGATATAAAATATTAGGTGTTGTTGGTTGTTTAAGACTTCTATATCAGGACTGATTTTTATTCTTATGATTTTGTTAATGATTAAAAGAAGAATATTAAAATTTCCAACTACAATTACAGATTAGTCTATTTTTCTTTTTGGCTCTACCCATTTTTGCTTCAAATATTTTGATACTTTGTTAATAGGTGAATATACACTTAAAGCTGTTATCCTTCCTTTTATGTTTGATTTATTTATCATCCAACTACTCACATTTATTTTTTTTCACACATAGAAAATGAGGAGGTTCAATTTTAATATAGCTTTCAGTACTAACATTTTATATCTTCGAAGAACTGTCAGAATCTCCCATATTACCTTGAAATAGAACCAGAGAAATTAACATTGAAAGAAATATATTTCATAATCTCTTTGCATAATCAGTATTCTAGAATATGAAAAAAATACTTTCATCTCCTCCAATTCTATATTGCTATTTAATCTGTGGAATTTCTATAGAAGTAAATTTTAGAAGGTGATTATATTCTTTTAACTCTTGCCTGTTGTTGAATCAAATTCTTAAATACAAAAAAGAAATATTTATTAAAAAGAAAGAGTCTTTGTAATTTCAATAAACTCAGCTTTTGCTTTTACCAATTCTTATATCCTTAGTACAAGGACCTATTTTTATTGCTATCTTAAGTCTCAACAAGCTAGTTAGCCAGGATTCTCTGAAAAAATTCCATTGGATGAAGAAACTTGCATTTTCTAATATTTTCACTGGGCTTCTTCCACTTCTCTTTCATAACCCACATTGTAATTTCTTAAAATCTGTTCCAACCTGCTATATTTCTTTGCTAAACTGATATCTAATGATTAATATTTATGGATGCCCACCAAATATTTTTCTCTCAGGAATACTATAAGTTCAAAGTTTATAAGATAAATGATACATTTAATTGATGAATTTTAATTTATCCAATCTTTCCCTGGAGAGAAAGAAAAAACACAGGCATTTCTGAATCAGTGGCAGAAATGTTTTCTTGAATTTGTCTCTCATCAAACAATGTACCATCTCTCCATTTATGCTCACTATGAAGTCCCAATATTCCATCAATGCTCAAGCAAGTTTAACCTCTTTCTCAGCAAACTTTATTCCTACTTGAAAGTTCAACCTTGCAGATGGTTGCCTTAAAATCTGCCCTTAGTAACTCGTTCTGCATGCTCGCTAAATTAGATTTTAATCTCCATGAGAGTGAGGCTTTGATTACCTTCATCTTCCCATCTTTCCATCACATATGATCATTTCTTTTTTGTTATGTTTTTCTGTTTATTTGTTCTAATTAGTTATACATGACAATAGAATGCCTACATCAGACATAAATGGAATATAACTTCTCATTCTTCTGGTTGAACATGATATAGAATTACACCAGTTGTGTAACCATATATGCACATAGGGTAATAATGTCTGATTCATTCTACTACCCTTCGTATCCATACCTCTCCCTTTCCCCCTGTCTAGTTCAAATTACGTCTATTCTTCCCTAGATGCCTCCTGCCTCCATAAGCCTTACTGTGAATTAGCATCTGCATATCAGAGAAAACATTAGGGCACTGGGTCTTTGGGATTGGCTTATTTCACTTAGCTTGATATTCTCCAGCTCCATCTATTTACCAGCAAATTCCATAATTTCATTTATCTTTAAGGATGAATAATATTCTATTGTGCATGTATACACCACATTTTTTTTATCCATTCATCTGTTGAAGGGCACCTAGGTTGGTTCCATAGTTTAGCTATTGTGAATTGAGCTGCTATAAACATTTGAGGTACATGTGATAAAGATTTTCTCCCATTCTGTAGGCTCTCTCTTCACATTCTTGGTTGTTTCCTTTCCTGTGAAGAAGCTTTTTAGTTTGATTTCACCACATTTTCTGATTCTTGATTTTACTTCTTGCGCTACAGGAGTGTGGCCATTTTGACATCGTTAATTCTGCCTATCCAAGAGCATGGGAGATCTTTCCGTCTTCTAAGATCTTCTTCAATTTTTTTTTTCCTTAGTGTTCTATAGTTTGCATTGTAGAGGTCTTTTGCCTCTTTGGTTAGATTGATTCCCAAGTATTTTATTTATTTATTTGAGGCTGTTGTGAATGGGGTAGTTTCCCTAACTTTGCTTTCAGTGGATTCATCATTGATGTATAGGGACATATTTAATTTATGAGTGTTCATTTTATATCCTGCTACTTTGCTGAATTCACTTATTAGTTCTAGGAGTTTTCTGTTGGACTTTTTTGGGTTTTCTAAATATGGAATCATGTCATCAACAAATAGTGATAGTTTGAGTTCTTCTGTTCCTATTCTTATCGCTTTAATTTCTTTTTCCTATCTAATTGCTCTGGCTGGAGTTCCAATGATGATGTTAAATAAAAGTGGTGAAAGAGGGCATCCTTGTCTTGTTCCAGTTCTTGAAATGCTTTCAATTTTTTTCCACCTAGAATGATGTTGGCCTTGGGTTAGCCTATATAACTTTTACAAAATTAAGATATGATGTTTTTCTAGTGTTTTGAACATGAAGGATGCTGCATTTTGTCAACTGCTTTTTCTGCTTCTATTGAGATAATCATGTGAGTTTTGTCTTTAAGTCTTGATGTGGTGAATTACATTCATTGATTTCTGTATGTTGACCCAAACTTGCATCCCCGGGATGATCCCCATTTGATGGTAGTGCCTTATCTTTTTAACATGTTTGTATGCAATTTGCCAGAATTTTATTGAGAATTTTTGCATCTATGAACATAGATATTGGTCTGAAGTTTTCTTTCCTTGATGTGTCTTTGTCTGGTTTGGTATCAGGGTGATACTAGCTTCACAGAATGAGTTCGGAAGGGTTCCCTCCTTTTCTATTTCACGAATAATTTAAGGAGTATTGGTGTTAATTCTTCTCTGAAGGTCTGGTAGAACTCGGCTGAGAATCTGTCTGGTTCTGGGCTTTTCATGGTTGGTACGCTTTTGATGGTGTCTTCTATTTCATTGCTTGAAACTGATCTATTCAAATATGTCCTCCTGATTCAGTTTAGGTAGTTCATATGTCTCTAAAAATTTGTTGATGTCTTCAAGACTTTTTATTTTATTGGACTATAAATTTTCAAAATACTTTCTGATTATCTTCTGTATTTCAGTAGTGTCTGTTATGATATTTCCTCTTTTTATAATTTTTTTTTTAGTAATTTGAGTTTTTTCTGTCTCTTCATTATCGGGGCTAAGGGTTTATCAATTTTATGTATTTTTTTTCAAAGAACCAACTCTATATTTTGTCAATTATTTTGAATTGTTTATTTTGTTTAAATTTCATTGATTTCAGCTCTGATTCAATTATTTCCTGTTTCTACTGCTTTTGGTGTTGATTTGTTTTTTTCCCTAGGTCTTTTAGGTCATTTATTTGTTGGCTTTCTATTCTTTTAATAAATGAGCTCAATGCAATGAACTTTCCTCTTAGCATTGCCTTCAAAGTGTCCCAGAGACTTTGATATGTTGTATCACTGTACTCATTTACCTCTAGGTATTTTTTTATTTCATTTCTGATTTCTTCTGCTATCCATTTGTCATTCAATAATGTATATGATCATCTCTTTATGAAAGTACAGAAATTCCAATTTGCAATTGTGGAAGTTGGGACATGGGAGACACTGTCACATCCTGTTTCTTCATGTAAGAAACTAAGGGGGCTGGATCAGATCTCCTTTAAGTCCTCTAACATTTTACATTTTAACAACCTATTCAGTCTGGATAGACACACTGCACAGGCAGCACTTAAAACCATGCTAACCATCTTTACCATAAGAAATCCAACTGATTCAATAATACTATAAACCCAAAGCAATACTCATGCACCAGAATAACATTCATGAGAATACTGTGCTAGATCAGGTCATCTGAAGCTCAGTAGTTTTTCTAATAATACTAATACACTTATCCTTATTAATTGGTATTACATGGTATAAAATTTTATATTTCTAGAAAACCACTAATAAAAAAACTCTTTATTCCATTTTCATGTATTTTCTGTCTACTTCAGATTTGACTTAATGTGACTTTATTTTCAAAAACCAAATCTACTAACAGTAGATAAAAATTTGTTGCCAACAAGAGCACTTAATAGATCGTGCCACTGAATTAAAGACAGAAACATAAGATGTTTTAGAAATGCTGGCCTCATTTGAAACACTGCTTATTCTCTTAAAGTGAGCATTTTAAAGGAAATGATGATTGTTTGAGTGTATATATTATTAAGTACATGCCTATTAAAAGCTAATAAATTTAACTGATATTCCTTATACTTTTAGTACCTAGAATTTTACATTCGATATTAAAAATGGCCTCTCTGAATTTCTTCACAATCTTTGCTTTTCTAATGTCCCTGTTGAGTAATTTATTTAGTGACTTGTTAAGAGAAAAGGGGTTGGTAAAATGGAGCTCTATTAGGTTTAAAACAATATGCTTAACTAAGTTCCATGCTGATCCTAATAATCAGTCTAATCCATTACTATTTTTAGTTTTTATTAAAATAAAAAAAAATCCCCGTTCAGCTGGCAATATTTTGGGTGATTTGTAAAGAACAAGATGAAATCAACTAAACATTATGGCAGCAGGTTAGTCTTGTTCACTTCAAAAGAACAAAAATCCGTTCAGATTTCATGATTTGATTGCTTACAAAGTTTTGGGTGTGCTGGAAAAATAAACAACTATTTTTTTATTTTTGTTAGAATACCAGAAAGGCTGAAGCTAGAAAAATATTATTTTAAAAAATCACCAACTTAACATGTATGATCTCTGTGTATTCTGGAATCAAAGATGCCACACTGTCCAGGAAAACAGCATTTCCTAAGCTTTGGTATTCTAGTTATATTTTCTTTAATAAGCTCACACAAATTTACCTTTTAATCTTTGTATAAGAGAGGCCTAAAGAATATGACAAATTGGTTGGGATTGAGGGAAGCACAGAGATACATTTGCATACTAGTTCACATATAATTTCTTATCGGAGCATGGAGAACGGAGGCTATAAATAAGATAATTGGGGTATTATAAGGTTAATGCTCCATCAAATTCCCCCAAGATTGCCACTATTATTTCCAAGAAATATCTGTAAAATTACATGAATAATACACTACTGATACTTTTTATAGTCATTAAAATAAAAAATGTTTATGCATCATCTACAATCTTGAGTTTCACTAGGAGTTATGTGTAGTATGTTTTCAAAGCCACTGTCGTAGAAGATTTAAGTTAGAAATAGCTGACTTGAGAGAGAAAGTGCTAAAAGCCATTAATTGCTATAAGTAAGGCATAAATACATCACAGAGAGATTTAATGAGGGAGAAATGACTTCCAGGGACAAACATTTACTTATATCGCACATGTGCTTACCTCAAACAAATACAACAAAGGACTTTGCAATCTCTGTCTTCATAAATGCTGCTGAAAGCCATTATCCAGACATCCTCACCCACTTCATCTTACCCTGTGCAGCATCTGCTTTGTTAAAAAGCGGTTGCAAAAATGCCAAAAAACATTCACTGGAGAAAAGGTAGCCTATTTAACAAATGGTGCTGGAAAAACTGGAATCCATATGTAGCGAAATGAAATTAAACCTCTATCTCTCACCCTGCACAAAAATCAACTCAAAGTGAATTAAAGTCTTAGGCACTAGAATAGAGATGCTGCACCTAATAGAAGAAAAAATAAGCCAAAATCTTCACCCTGTTGGCCTAGGATCTGACTTCCTTAACAAGACTCCTAAAACACAAGAAGTAAAATTAAGAATTAATAAATGGAATGGATTCAAATTAAAAACCTTTTTCTCAGCAAAGGAAACAATAAAGGGAGGAGAAAGCCTACAGATTGGGAGAAAATCTTCACCACACACACCTCC
The DNA here is from genome assembly GCF_045843805.1 of Urocitellus parryii. Classification (NCBI taxonomy): domain Eukaryota; kingdom Metazoa; phylum Chordata; class Mammalia; order Rodentia; family Sciuridae; genus Urocitellus; species Urocitellus parryii. Next base: position 23,380,847 of record NC_135536.1, on the reverse strand, counting down.
GATAAGGCATTAATTTCTAGGATATATAAAGAACTCAAAAACTTAACACCAAATTTGTTGATAAGAAAACAACAAATAACCCAATCAATAAATGGGCTCAGGAACTGAACAGATACTTCACAGAAGAAGAAATACAATTTATCAATAAATATATGAAAAAGTGTTCAACATCTCTAGCAATTAGAGAAATGCAAATCTAAACTACTCTAAGATTTTATCTCCTGTCAGAATGGCAATCATCAAGAATACAGGCAACAATAAATGTTGGCGAAAATGTACACTCAACGCATTGCTGGTGGGACTGCAAATTGGTGCAGGCAATATGGAAAGCACTATGGAGATTCCTTGGAAAACTGGGAATAGAATCATATTTTACCCAGCTATCCCATTCTTTGGTTTATACTCAAAGGATTTGAAATCAGCATACTCTAGTGACACAGCCACATCAATATTTATAGCAGCTCAATTCACAAGAGCTAGACTATGGAATCAACCTAGGTGTCCCTCAATAGATGAATGGAAAAAGAAAATGTGGTATATATACTCAATGGAATATTACTCAGCTAAAAAGATGACTAAAATTATGGCATTTGCCAGTAAATAGTTGGAGTTGGAGAATATTATGCTAAGTGAAATAAGACAATCCCACAAAACCAAAGGCCAAGTGTTTTCTCTAATAAGTGGATACTATTTCACAATAAGGTGGGGGGCAATAGGGAAGAATAGTGTTACCTTAGATTAGGTAGAGGGAGTGATGGGAGGGAAATGGAGGGAATGTGGGGACAGAAGAGATAGTAGAATGAAACAGACATTATTACTGTATGTATATATGTGACTGCATGACCAATATGATTCTGCAACATGTACACACAGAAAAATGAGAAATTATATCTCATCTATGTATAATATATCAAAGTACATAAATGGATTCTACTGTCATGTATAATTAAAACAAATTAAAAATTTTTTTTAAAGCAGCTGCATACTAACTCTTCAACTAGAAGTTAAAAACCATGATTTTCCTTATAGGAGGAAGGAAAATAGGAAAAAAAATGCTTTCTGTGATTTTACTAAAAAATTCCAATGCTAATTAAAACCATATATTTAGTACTGGTAAAGGTAACAAATAGAGATTTCTTGGACAAACTCATGCTCCTCTGTGAATTCAGATTAGCAATGCTGTGTTACTGGCTGACTTTGGGACATTTTGTTCTATTTGAAACAGCTGGGACGCAAGGGAGCTTGTATGTCCTACAGAAACTCAATTAGGCCGGATGGAAAAGAGGCCATGAATGCTTCTGTAGTCTACAGAGAGGCAGTGAAAATGTGTTAGATTCAGTTTTGAACTGAATTCTAAATATAAGTTTTTAAATCAGGCTTTGTTCAATTAGCTTGGCCATCTTAATACAACATAATATTATTGTATTTTTATAATATGCCCTTATAATTGAGTTTCTTGTGCACTGCTCAAAATCTCAACAGGTTTCTAGAAATCTGATCATTTGTGTTCTGGTGATCTCATTCTTGGTGAATTAGATCAGCTCCAGCCTTGGGTTGAAAGAGAACTTGACTTGCCCACTTGCCAGTCCTCTCCAATGGTTGTGTGGTCATGCTGGATGTTTCAGTGCTTTTTAAAAAACAGCAACAACATGAAAGAAGCCAGCTGCCAACACAGTTCTGCTATTCCAACAATTATTTGTCTGTCAACAGCAATATGGGCAGACTTCTACAACTGAAATGCTAACAAAGGACCTTTTGCAAATTCAGATGTGAATAAAACACTTCTCTGCACTTTGTCATTATAAATCTCTTTTCAAAAGCCTTGTGAGCATCTTTCTTTTCTCTGAACCATGAAAGAGGTTTATTGGGGTCACCTTTATTACATTTATCCTTTTCTCTTTTGTACTTCTATTTGTGTTTGTGTGAAGGTTTTAAACTGCTAAGGGTTGGCAGTGATTTTTCTTATGCCATTCTCTTGAGTCCCTAGCACAGTGCATTGTGTATTAGTAGAAACCCAATAAATATTCAGAAAATAACAACAAACATGAATATCCTCTGATTGGAACAGGAACTCCAAAAGGGCTCACTGATTTATGCCATGAATGTTTCAGGCATATAGATGGTGCTCAACAAATACATATTGAATGGATGGATACTTTTATGCTTTTCCAAAGGGCTTGGGCAGTATTTGATAAATAAGGAAAAGGAAATATTTCATATAATATATAAAAGAAGATTGCCAATTTCCTTTCTCTAGACCACGTATTGGTAAATTTCTCTACAGATGGTCAGATAAATACTCAGGCTTTGTGGGCCATATAATTTCTGTTGCAACTACTTAATTCTACAATTAAGTAGTATAAAAGCAGTCATAGAAAACATGTGAATAAGTGGGTGGGTTGTATTTTAATAGACCTTTATTTGCAAAAGTAGTTGGTAGGCAAGATTTAACCCCATGGGCAGTTTGCTAACTTCTGGTCTAGAACAATAATGCAAGATTTATCTGCTAGAATTAAGATGATTAAGTAATTATTCTCCATCTTTCAAGATCACGCTTTTTCCATCTTCATATGCCTATACCCCATCTCCACTCCCAATAGTTACTACAGTGTTTTGCAATATCAAAGCTACAGTATGTTTATTGAGTTAAAAACAATTCTTTACTAACTTATTTCCTGAAACCACGTGCAGTTCTCAGCAGAATCTCTCAACTCCAGTTCTTATAATGTGCCTTTTCTTTGAACTCTGTTCTAACAAAATTGTGGGAAAATTTAATAACTTGCTGAAATACTGTCTTATGAAACTGATGTTGTAGTAAATGGGACATCTTTTCTCTTGGTAGAAAGAGTTCCAATTTCTCTTATTTGTAGCATTTTCTTCAGCATGTTGATGATTTACCAGATTACTGATTATCCACAGAGCCAAGAAATGATTTCTCACACTGCACCTAAACACATGCTTCTTTTGAAGCTGATTTCCTTCTCAGTCTCTTTAAGTAATTGATTTCATAACAAAACATATAAGCAAATGACCACTCATGTCTACCACTGGCAAAAATAGGTTCTCATGTTTCCTCTGCAGAGACTACAAAATATGTGATATTCCCAAGAGTTTTGTGTTGGATTACCACACTATTTCAGGGCAGGCATCTGCTATGTTTAGTGATAGTCTATGTACTCATCACTGAGCTAGAAATACGTTTTAAAATGTATAAGTAGTATTAATGTGGCATAACACCATCAAAAACTATGCTTTCTGATTCTAACGTATACTTGTATCATCTTTTGCAAATTTTCAAACTTGCTTCTCATTTTGCCAAGTGTTGGCCTCTCTTACAAACCAGGCCTGATTTTATCTTTAGCTGCAAATGTAATTTTAAACAGAACTACAATGAGATTACTTGCTGAACATGTTAAACATTCATAGCTTTGCCATATGCTATTACGGAAATTGCATTGATTTATAGCAATTTTAGGTGCCACTAGATAACACTGATTCACCTGACACCAAACCTAGTGTATTAGAAAATAATATTTTAATGTTCTATTTGCATTCAGACCTCTGATGAACTCATGGGTTTGTATTGTGTTAATGTATTTTTGGAGAAAACTTTTACATATTAAAATTTGGTCTTACACTTGGTCACTTCTAGAAAACTTTGTGATCTAAATTTGTATTATATTAGCATAGTATTCAAACATGTAGATTACAGAAACCAGGTAGAGTTAGGTCTTAATACTGATTTGACCATTTAATTACTCTGCAGCCTTGCTTTCTTCAACAGCAAAGAGAGAAAAAATAACGTCCCCAACCTGATAGGGTTGCTGGGAGGATAAAATATAATAATGAACACAAGCTATGAAATACCTACAAGAGGTGATTTCATGTAATTTGTTCTAATATATGCTTAATAATTAGTGATTATCCTTACTTCTTGATGCCTAAATGTTGTATTCCCGTTTAAGGAGAAATGCTTGAGCATATGGAACCTGCTGGGAATGATGGATGATGATCTAGGGAACTTAAAAAATTGCCATAAGAGAGAACAAGGTCACTGCTCTAGTTAATAATACTAATAATACTAATCTATGAAACCAAAGATAAAAAGGAACAAAGTCATAAGAAAGTTATAAGAAAGTCATAACAAAGTTCTCTTCATAGTAGAAATATCAATAATGTGGCATAATTGTGTTAATTTTTGTTTAGGATGGAGGAAGCATAGTGCTCATTTTAAGCATGCTAAAGAGAATTTATGGAAATGAGCACTGAATATTCTATCCAATTATATTCAGAGGAGGGAGTAAGTTTCTTAGAAATAATTGTATTTGGCTATAGTAAGTGAATATATACAGCATACTGAATATTCATAACTATTAAAACTTGTAACAATATAAAGAAAGCCATAGAGCTTTTAGTATTTTTTTTTGGGGGGGGTGGTAATTGGCTTGGAGTGCACATTAGAATATACATTGACTCTAAGTCAGTATTCTTGATACAGGGAAATTTTGCCCTCCAGGGGACATTCAGCAATGTCTGGATGCATTAGGGGTTGTCACAACTTGGGATAGGGAATGTTACTGGCATCTAGTGAGGAGACTCTAGGGATGTTGCTAAATATCATATGATGCATATGACAGTATCTACAACAAAGACTTATCTGGCCCAAAATGTCATAATGCTGAAGTTGAGAAACTTGGCTGTAGGCTAAGAAGTTTTCAAGGCCAAATGGGTTTATCCATCTGTCCCAGATGGGTATTAGGCAGGCCTAGGGAATGATATGTTTTTGCCAATATGGCAAATCCTCTCAGTCTGCTATGTGTTGATTCCATGTTTACAAATCATAAGCAGAAATATTAGCATTAAGTTGATGCACCTGGGAGAAGAATGAGTGGAAATGTGAAGATTATTGCTTACAAAAGACTATATATTAGTTGATCTATGGGGGATTTGAGGGCTGAAAGAAGCTGGACTTACACACAGAGGAGGTCAACCATAGTAAGACTTTGACCAACCAAGTGACTAGGGGTTTCCTGCCTCATGATTTCTTCAGCAGCATCAATTCCCATAAAAATAACTTACTGAGTAACAATGTCATAGACTAAAAGATTAGTTCCCAGTCAAAATGTTGTTGGCACAATTTCTGAATTTTTTTTCTTCTCTAGTCCCATTGAATTGAAAATCTATTCCATGCATCAAAGAAAATCTTTTCTTTCAAAAATGTCCTTCCACAAACACTATGAGGACTGTTTAAGAGGTCGTAAGCTTAAACAGGAATAGTGCTTAAAGACTGAGAATATACATAAAGAACATTACTTTGAGGGTTTTCATTCTGTACTTGGTATCTTCTTGTCGTCGCTGAAAAGGATCTCTGTGAATTCTGAATTTAGGGTATCTCCCATCAGTTCTCTCACATAAACTGTGGGAATTCTGAAAAGAAAAAAAAAAACAATAAAAGATCTAAATTGGTCAGTGAAAGAAAAATCAGTGTTTGAAATTAGAATAAGAAAATATCAATATGTAGATAAGAAATAATCACAGGCATTTTGAGAGCACATAAAGGAAAAAGACACCACCAAGAAAAAAAAGAAAGAAAATGGATAGTGTGGACACTACCATACCACACTGTTTATTTACATTCTTTCAGAAACTAGTTAGTATGTCCGTTAGAAATGACTGGCATTCATTAGATGAAAGGAAAAAGCGTTAGTGACAATTAGCTGCCCAAAGATAGTCAGAGTTACCACACCACTTTTGGATGTTATATATCATATTTCAAAATTATACATGGTATCAAAATATTCTCCTTGTTTAAAAGATACTGCCTTTAAAATTGTAGCCCTTTTACTTCACTTCTCCATAAACAACATTATCTTTTAAATATTATATTACACAGATTTTTTAAATTTAAAGATATCTCAGTCTTCATAAGCATCAAAATTCAAGTAACAGGGAAATGAACTAGGACAATAACTTCGGTCTTTGTACTCTCCGTTCACAGTTCATTGAGTTTTAGAAAGTTTCAGGGATTTGAAAAATACAATCCATTTCTAATAATCTAAAGGTTTTATGTATTTTTAACTTAAGGTGATGTCAAGTTGTTCTCATGAGATTGATTTAGTAAATGGACTTAATTTACCCATATAGATGGCTTTAGAGGACAGACAGAATGGGTTTCGGTTAAGAGGCAGCAAGGCAAAAAACGGAATTAGATCTCACTTCTGACTAGTTTATATACTGCAAGCTTCAGTTTCCCCATCTGTAAAATAAGGAAATAATGCCCATACAGGTTGTCTCTGAAGATTAGAAGAAAATGTATCATATTTAGCTGCTGTTTGCCAAACAGTCTGTGCTATTATGCACACTGGCCATATGTGTGCATAATACTCCTTTCCCTTTTAAAGGTGGAGACTTCACTTTCAATGTATCAGAAAGTACAATTCTGAACTTTGAAAAATATTCTCCCTAGAAATTTTACTATAAAGGCATTTTTATGAGTTTGTGTATACATAAGCTAGATGTGTAGATAATTACTAGCCCTTAGCATAAAAATTAATAATAATAAACCTTTCAGTAACAGTGGTGAACACAACTTTTGAATTGTACTTAGGAACATTCAGTTCAATGAAGATCACTGGGGAACCAGTGAACTGTTACTGGAGGTTAAATTCTGTATGTTTTTATTGGTATAAGTCAGGCATCTGTTTCTCAGTGAAAAGTACCACCTGTTTCCAATACTCTCTCTTGCCCGATCCTTTGTTCACTTAGATGACTTCTGTTAGCACAGAAAAAAAGGGAGAAAAGATATGGGTATAACATATTCCCTGCTATGGACTGAATAAAGATAAAAAGAAATTACATGGTCTTAAATAGTGATTTCAGGATTCTTTGACAGTGAATATACAAGCATATCTCAAGAAAGAATCAAAACTTTAATAATATTGATAATATGTAAGCATATTTCAAGAATGAATAAAAAACCTCAATAAAATATACTATAAATAGTTTTATCCTATTTGTAATAGTCTAGATTTTAGGATGTGTCCAGTCAAGCTAGGATTGATCTCAAAAATATTTAGTTACTGAATTCACACACACACACACACACACACAAGCTATTGTAAGGTAATTTTAAGATGGTATAGATTTTGAGAACCACATCATATCGGGCTGGGGATATGGCTCAAGCGGTAGCGCGCTCGCCTGGCAAGCGTGCGGCCCAGGTTCGATCCTCAGCACCACATACCAACAAAGATGTTGTGTCTGCCGAGAACTAAAAAATAAATATTAAAAATTGCCTCTCTCTCTCCCCCTCTCTCTTAAAAAAAAAAAAAAAAGAAAAAAAAAGAAAAAAAAAAAGAACCACATCATATCACTTCTTCCAGTAAATCAATATGGCATGATCTGGATGCTCTTCCTACCCACTGTATTCTCAAGTAATACATTAGGTTTAAACAGAACTAAATATAAGCTATACTTAAAAAGTTATTTTTTAAGGCAAATGTGAAATTAGATGCTGTGTGGTCTCCCAAGGGAAACCCTCCACATTGTTAGCTGTGGCCATTTATTGATGTTCTGTAAATCATATCAACCCTGTCAAATAAATTACAAATCACCAAAAATGTACATTATGTGCATCCTTAAGAGGATACGGGAAGATCTTCTCCAGATAGGTCCTCTTCTGATATAACTAGGTAACAGTGAAACTTGCTTTGCATTTCTCCTCTGTGAGGAACTTAACAAAAATCACAGTGTATAAACCCTCACGTGTCACTAATTGGCTTGATGTGAAATACTAGTAGTTCTATTAGTAAATAGCATGGGATATGGAATCTAAAACTCTATGTGAATTTAAATTCATTTATCACAGGGATAACCTGGGAACTATTATATCTCTGGACAAATAGTGCCCTATAATCTGTAAAAAAGAAGATAATTCATAAATTAAAAAGTTCCCAATTGTCAATGTAATGTGTAACTCTCTTTAATTATCAGGTTTTTCTAAATTCTTGTTTAGCTTTTGGGAGACAAGTGAACTTCCAGTAGGAGGATAAAGTCTCTATTTTCCTATGTTCTGTTAACACATAATTTCATTTTTTTTCAGTCCAGATATTATAAATGCCAGTAAAATGATAAGATAGATTGTCAGAAGTCCCCAACATTTTTTGGTCCTTCTTCCCTTCTACAATTTTCTTTGCACATCAGGAAGATGTCAAGTGTTCTCACTCAGATAAATATACTGAAAAAGACAAGCCAACTCTTTCTCACTCTGAAGTCTTTGAAACCTTCTAGAAGGCTCAGTTTCTCGGGCACAGACTCCAGATGGTCCAAAGCCACTCGGGTACTCTGAAAGCAAAAACATAAAGAAACCAAACATTATAAAAAATTGATTAATACTCTCATAATCTAAACACTAAAAATGAGATGTACCACTGGTATGAGCAGACCAAACTACAGATTTAGAGGGTCAAATAAAACAGATCTAATAATATTGTATTTCCAAGATAAATATATCTTTTTAAATCAAAAGAATTATTTCCTTTCAAAAAGTATATGAGATGCATTTGCAAATCTGACTCAGATATAAAAACTCTTTCTGGATAATTGCTTTCAACTGATAGGCTATTAAACTTTCTATAGAGCATTTCATATTCTTATTAATTTACAAACCTGCTTCAGTGAGCATCAGAAATAAACCACAAGGTAATACTAAGAAATAGATGAATTTGCACTTACTTATCTATAAAGCATATTAGAGATCCTCAAGTATTATCATTATGAAGAAGAAGAGTTCTCAACAATTATTTTGGTTAAGAAGGAAATGGAAAGCAGTTCTCAAAAAGACAGGAGAAATATCTGAAATTGAATATTTTTCAACAGGGACACAAAATCCTGCTGATTATAAATCAGGAACTTATTATACAATCTTTGATTAGCTGGTCCTGTTATGTCCATCAATATAAGCATTAAGAGGGAATGATTTGGAAATAATTTCAAAGCCAATGAGAAATAAGAGGGTAAGTGATGGAATAACCTTGAGACCTAAGATGGTATAACATGTATGTATCTCTGTATTCTTACTCCGTTCAGAACATATTAGACATCAAATGTTAGCTTTTGAATTTAAAACAAATTGTAATTTTTCAATGAAATTAACAATAAGGCCCATGTCTGATCAATGAGAAGAAAGTGAGTGTCCTGCAAGATCAAGGGCATAACTCTGCAGAGTTCTAGAGAAGTCAGCAGCCACCCAAAGTTTCATGTTCTCTGACATCTCCCTGGTGAATGGTTCTAGATGAAGGACTCTGAATGTATCACTTCTGGACTGAGGCAACTAAGAATCTGTGGCTCCCTCTATCATCCCACCTTCTGCCATGAGGACATCAAGATTCTGCATGCTCCAAATGACACAGAGGAAAGCTGAATGTCATACTGGACTCATGGTAATGAGACAACTTCTAGTTTGTTAAGCTGTAGGATGATTTCAGAGTTTTTTACTTACCAAAACATAGTACAACATTATCATAAATAATTTAATCCAGACTAGTATTAAACAAAGTGTAGGCTAATTTGTTGGTAAACTTTTATTAGGTGGATGGGATCTAATTTATGAGTATGTAAGATTGTTTTTCTCAAGGAGTTCAGATTTTTTTCTTTAACCTTCCAATTTGAAATCCCCTATCTCCCTCTAGAGAGATGCTATTCTTTGCCTGCCATCTCCAATCCAGAGGCTCAATTTCTTCTGAGCATATACCACCTGCATCCCACAGGGTTTTGGTACAGGCAGGGATGGAGATAGGAAGTTAAAGGTCTCTTTGTTGGGGTGGGGATGTGGCTCAAGAGGTAGCACGCTCGCTTGGCATGCGTGCAGCCTGGGTTCGATCCTCAGTACCACATACAAACAAAGATGTTGTGTCCGCTGAAAACTAAAAAATAAATATTAAAATTCTCTCTCCCTTTAAAAAAAAAAAAGGGTCTCTTTGTCATAGAAACTTTCAATGTGCCGATTTCCACCTCCTCTTTCTGCAGAAATTGTACCAGTTACTTCAATTCAAAAGCCTTTCTGGAATTCTGCAGAATGATGTTTGCTTTCCATTGTCATCCCCTTTACAGGTACTTGGGTTCTACCTTTTCAGTTCCGAGATACTTTACCACTCTCAGTGTTCTGCAACTTGGAGGTATAGCTACTTTGTCACTTACAAATTTTAAAAAGGCCACAAATACCCTTTGCAATTTTGAATAGAAAATTGTAGGTACTGTTTCTTGAAGTTCAAAAAGTCTTCTTTTTCAAGGTCTATTTATAGGATTTAGTATGTTGTTCCTCCTGCTTAACATTTATATCATTGCTAGTCTTTCTGCTGCATGTACTCACTTAAACTACTATGCATTTTAAATGACTTCATTTAATTTTTTCATGTGTAGGAAAGATTCATCAAAATGACATTTCTTAATATAGTCCGCAACATGCAGATTTAGGAGAGCAGGTAGTTTTAGCTACCATATATTCTACGCTTATTTAAATAACAAAATATTTGAAAGAATTATATTGGCCCTTGAACAATTAAGTACAAAGCAATGCCCTGATGATTTTAAAGCAAAACTTTGTGCATTGACTAAAATCGTCTTCATAAGCACATACTCTAATAGACTTGTAGTAGTAAAACTTTATTTCCTTTTTTCATCTCATAATTTTTCTCATTCAGAAGTGATCCTCTGAACCTGGGTAAAGTACTAAACTTATTTTGTTTTCAAGATAAGCAAATGACTCTTTCCCCACTATAAAACCCAGCATGTTATACAAATGTATTGCTCAAAATTTTCCATTAAAGTGACTGCATCAAATCATTTTGGCTTGCACATGTTCACATTCTGTCTTCCCATTTTATTATATTTTTGGATGTAGATTCAAATGGCTACATTTCTGTGAGTGAACCTTGAAACTCCTTGGTTCCTTCTTTCTTAAGTGATTTTCATACTCCCCTTTCCTATACTCCCCTAATGTCTCCGTTAATTGATCTTTATACTTTTTCATCATTTATTTCAGTTGTGGCTTATTTTATATTCCATTTATATGTTCTAAATATCTTCCTCAATATCAAAAATACTATCTGGTCCCCAGACTTCATTCTAGTCAATCAACTGACAACAAATGTGTATTTTAGGTATCATTGAATGATGACACATTTCCTATTCTTCAGGAACTTTTGAATTACTGGGGGAGGGAGAAAAAAATGCATATGTAAAAGATGTACAAATTATACAAATAAATAAAGTGAACTGCATTTATTCTAAATGAATTTCACACACACACAGGCTGACATTTCTAAGGCATCTATAACAATAAGACATGAAGTAATGAAGATAATGAGTCCAGATCTGGGGCATCTCAGCTCTCACAATGCATTTGATGAGTAAGTGAATTTGGGGAGTATTTTTACTCTCTCTCTCTGTACACAGAAACATAAAATCACCACTTTGGCATAAATACTTAAGAATATGCATACTTCCACTCTTTTTTGTTGTGGTTGTTTACTGTGATATTGGCTGGAGTTCTGTGATTAGAATCTCATCACATTACATGTCACTTTAAGTTCACTTTTTCCCAAAACTAACACTGCTATAGGAACAAGATCCATAGGTACACATTCTAAAATAATGAACGTGTTGGATTTCAAAGACTCCATGAATATCATATTATTTCCTAGGGAAAACATCTCTTGTAGAAAATTTTTAAAGTTGGTTAATTTTTTCTGCCTAATACTTTAAAGAGCATAGACAAGTCCCTTCTGTTACACTTAAGGGAAAAATTTTCAAGTATATTTCAGTAATGGCACCAACCAATGACAGAGTGCTTAATTTCTATTTAATTTTTTCCACATTTTTTATTGATGTATTATAGTTGTTACATAATGATGGGATTTGTTGCTATATATTTGTACATGAACATATGTGACAATATAATTTGGCCAACATCACTCCCCAGAACTTCCCTCCTCTGAATTTAATTAATTCATTTTTCTAGAATAAATTAAATGCCGACCGAAATGGTCTAAAACATGTTTCTGCTCTGAAAACATTAGAAGGTACTCAATGTCATACCAAATGTGAAAACAAAGAAAAATTCACAGTGAAGACTCTGTTTCATAAAGAACCATTGCTTTGTGTGTTTCTGATTTATCTCAGAAGCTTGAAGAGCAACTTCCATGGCATGGAAACACTGGCAAAGCTAAGGATCCATTAACCCTAATCCTGTTTAGCAGCATAAAAAAACAAAAAAACCAAACCACAAAAATGTAATTCGAAATGGAATTATATTTTTAATCTATTTCTTAATCCTCACACCATTATGTGAGGTATATATTACTATCATCACTATTATACAGATGAGGTGATTGAGAACCGGGGTAAATAACTCTTCAGTCACATTGTGGTAAAACTGAGATGCAAATTCAAGCTGTCTGAATGGTGAAGTGGCAAGGTTCTTATTATATAATTAGACAAACCATGACAAATCAAAAAAGGAGTAGATAGAAACTGGAAGCAGTAATACCAAAGACTTTTTAAAAAATATTTTTTTAGTTGTGATGGACCTTTGTTTTATTTATTTGTATGTGGTGCTGAGAATCAAACCCAGTGCATTACACATGCTAGGCAAGCATGAGCTACAACCCCAGACCCAACACTGAAGACTTAATAAAATAAATTCCTGTCCCTTTTTTACTATTTATCAACTGTCAGCAGTAAGACTTTGAAGATAATCCATTGATGGGCTGATTTCTGTAGGGGGCATTTTAAGATGAAACTATTAAGAATTTGATCTCACCAGTGCTTAGGAATATGTGCTCAGGACCCTGTATCCAAACATACACACATACATAAATGAGGTCTGGGTAGTCTTTCTGATGATCACAGGAAGCTAAGTGTAAGAAGAGCTTTATGATACTAACATCTCCTTTTCTTGTTTTCATAAAATATAGCACTAGCACAGCCTGTAAAAAGTTCCTCCACCCAGGCTAATAAAGACAAAGGCAGAGTTAGCATGTTCTAATAAACCCAAGCATTTTGACCTCTTTACTAAAAACCCAGAAGCAAAAGTCTGCCGTTTATTTTTTTTCTAGACTAAAGGCAAGATCAAGTGGTAGAAGCAACAGTGAAATGTAGAAATCCTGTCTGTTTGACTCTGTGGCTTTTGCATCCACAGATGTGTTCATATGCTTCTTGACAAGAGCAAATAAGCTGCCGATTTTACTATTTCAAATTTCAATGCACTTAAAACTCCTATGGAGTTAAGCAGTCTGTATTGGTCTACAACAAAACATTCTCCCTTAAATGTTCCTTTGTTTCAGCTAGAAGGAAATTGAATAATATAGTATGACAATGTAAGGAACTTAAGAGGGAAATTCATTGCTTTGATTCCTGTCTCTTACAGAGAAAATTTAAGGAACAGTTTGAACCAGAAGCATGTTTTAGCATACATACTTCTCTTTGGAAAAATACACATCTGTTTATTTTCAGATTCATAGATCACAAATACCAGTTTCTTATAGTGCTATTGAAATCATATGTGTTTTGAGGTTTAGATGATAAATAAAGGAGATGTCATCTATATTTTTATTTTAAAAATAAGTGTGTATTTTTTGCACAATGCACATGTTAAAACAAACAAGGGTATGACAGTTTACTTGGGCTAAAAAAATGCAATTCTATTTATTGCAAAACCTCCCTGACAAATGGCTGAAAGGTGGTGAAAGGATCTGAAAAAATACATTTCAAGGAAAGGAAGGCTGAGATCATAAAGAGGACAGACTGTATGATTTTCATTTGTGGTGACTTGATCCAGTACCTCTGTATTGGCTTTAAAGGGCCCTGTTTTCATCCAATCTGTTATAAGACACTCACTGGAACCAAACCAAAGAGTATCAGAGAATTGGTCCACAAAGTCCCATGTTGTTCACACGTCCCAGTGAAGAAAGTTGTGTGGGTTTCTTGAACTACCAGAAGAGGTCCCTATGTATAGACTGCCTGCTATAAGAGAGGTTTAAATATCAGTTATCCATACAGAAGTGTGTCTTGGGGTGAAAGGGTACATCAGGCTTATCAGGTAAAAATTCCAGTTAACCTGGCAACATGACACCAGTGTCTATCCTTGGATTAAAAATCTAGAAGAATTTTTTGCCAACAACAAATTATATTTATTTTCATATAACGATATCCCAGCCCAAAGTGATAGCTCTCCTTTAAAGTGTTTTAAAACTTGAGACAAGTAGCACATCTTCCTTGGGAAAGATGGGCTCAGCAGGCTTTTGAGGTACATTTCAACTTTCAGTCACAACAACATTTTTTTTTTTTTTTAAAGAGAGACATTTAAAACATGGAATCTGCCATTCAAAATAATTGTTTTCTTATTTCTAGACATAATCAAATTACGAATTATGCTCAATCTGATATCTTACTATTATCTTAAAAAGATATAGTAATCTCTGCAAATGACTGATTTGGAAGTTTTGTTTTGCTCACACAAGAATAAAGGGAAACTAGGTTACTGTTCTCTGTGTGCTGAGCAAAATACTAGGTGCTCACAAATGTTTTACAAGGGTCTTGAAGTCTATAATTTGTTTAATGGAAGTAATTTTATTCTTTAAAATTGGAACTAAAATGTACTCACAGGAGGAAAAAATTAGAGATCATTTGCAAAAAATCATAACAAAATAAATACAATTTTGTGTGTTCATGATGGGTAAACAGTCCAAAGGGCTTCTTGAACAAGACTGAGGTTAGAGATTCTGGTTAGGTGGCAGATAAAGAAACTATGCTTCTGGATGCACTGGGCTGAGACATGACTTTCCAGTTGTCTGATGAGGAACATTGATGAGGTAACTGGAAATCAGCAACTCCAATCTGTGGATATTCAAGTTCCAGTAATGTTACTTACTTGCATTTTGTGGTTAGGGGAATATCACTTTACATTGTCCTTCTAAGCTTCAATATTTTATTTGCAAAATGGGCATAAATAGTGATAGACTACATCCACAGGGTAACTGATTATTAAGTAAGAGAGTGAATTTCAAAATGCATGGAGAATTTTCAAATACTTTCCAAATAGCAGGTATTTTAAAAACTGCTGAATCTCTGAGGTCTACTCTAGTAACTTTCAAATAGAAAAGAAGAGCTCAGTGACTATCTAAAATTATAGCTAATAAAAACTAGTCAAGAGAGTACAAAACAGAAACAAGATAAACTTCATTAAAACTATATACAATATTTAAAAATGCATTTACCATTCTATAGACATCATCTAAAGCATAAAAGAAGTGCAATGGCATATAAATTTCTTTTGTATATACTGTGCCCTCAGTGGAGAATGTCCCCTCCAGTTTCCTTAACTGCTTAACATTCCCCCCAACAATATGAGCATTTTCAAGCATACAGGAAACCTGAAGGAAATTTAGACATCACCCTATATATCTGCCACATCAGTGCTACTCATAATGTTATATTATATATAACATATTACATATGTTATCATATATTTGTCTGTCTGTCCATCTCTTTGTTCACTCTTCAGTTCAGCTCATATTTTGGGTGGTTTGCATATCACTAATGCTGGTGCATCATTTGTTTTAAATGTAAACTTTACATATTAAAAAAAGCATAGCTCCTGAGGGGACTAGTTAACTTTTGTTATCATTCAATTGCTCCCCTGCCTTCATCGATTCTATTGAAGGAGTTTCTCCATTGCTTCATGAAGCTTACTTTAGTATCACTTGTCAGGGGACTAGTACATTTGTGCAACGTTTGATTAATATTTGTCTCAGTGCTGGGTCAGAAGCATAAGGAAGGTAGGGACTATTTTCCCAGCACTTCACCCTGTGTCTGTTACAGAAGAGATAGTCAATCAATGCTTCTTAAATGAATAAATATTATTCAATGAAGTAAAGGTTGTTATATTTATTCCATTTGCAGATATTTACTACTGAATACCTACTATAGATCAGACATTGTTCTGAGGGTGAATAAAAAAAGACAATAATCTCCTCATGGAGCTTACATTTTATTGGGGAATAAAAAGATTCACAAGAGATTAACATAATGCTCTGAAGAATTTAAAAAGCAGGGGAAAGTGGTGGGGGAGTGCTAGGATGGTTATTTTAGATATAATGGTGGCTCCTGACAGCCTCTTTGATGAGATGGTTTCGAGCAGAATGAAGTATAGAACTGAGCTGTCAGAATCCCTGGGGGAATGCATTTGGGATGAACAAGAAGAGCAACAACAAAACTAAGGGCAAAGGCCCTGAGGAGAGAGCCAGACATGGAACACTGCAGGAATAATGGCCAAGAACCTGGTGTTGTGGCTGGCATGATGGAGCTCAGTGAGGGCACTACACGGTGAGGCACAAGGCCTGGAGCACCATCTTAGAAAACCTTTGAGGCCACCAGCAAGTTTTTGTATTTAATCTGAGTTAGCTGCAAGGTCTTCTAAGGATTTCAAATAGAGGAGTGACACGTTCTCATTTACTCTTACAAGGAACAGTCTAGATATTATTTTAAGTACAGATTGCTAGTCCTCTACCTCAAGTCATGAGAAGAATTTCTAGAGTTTGGAATTTTATTTTTATTTATTTATTTTTTTTTTTGTATAACTATTACATGTTTCTTTCTGTCCTTCCTTTCTAGGGATTGAGCACAGGGCCTTGGACATCCGAGGCAAGTGTTCTACTGCTGAGCTACACCCCAAACTTTGCTTTTGAATTTATGGACTTCAGGAGTACTGAGGAGAGACAAGACAGACATCTCATTCTCAGGCTGGGGAATTATTAAACTGCGGAAATTCTGAGCCTCTTCTCAAGAGGCCACAGGGGTACAGCTCTATGAAACATGGACTGGGATAACAAACTGAATCTCCAGAAGGCCAAGGGCACCATACCAAATACTACTGATTCACTCCAAATATTCTTACAACCCAAGAACATGCCTTCTGACTACAAGCTTCTGAAATGTCCTAAATGTCCACATGATACTCTGGTATTTACTTATGGTAGTCTTCTGTTTAAGGGCAGGCAGCAAGATAAAAGTAAAAAGGAACAGTGATTAGAAACAAGGAGATACAAAGTTACATCTCAGTTTTGACATAAACAGTTGTATGAACTTGGGCAAATTATTTAATGCCTTGGTCTCAGTTTCCAAATTTGGAAAATGGGAAATTAGGATCTGAACATTTCTAATAACCTTTTGACTCTAACCTTAATCCACTGTAGCTTTCACTTCTTCTTATATTACACAGAGGTCAGATTTTTTAAGCTTAAAATGTTGTAAAAAATGTAAAAAAAAGTATTATAAAGAAGAAGGAAAATAAGGAGAAATCTGACTATGGGATTCTTGGAGTTATTTACCCAAGAACACCTGTGGGGTGGAAAAATCTTCACTCTTCTATGGCAGAAGGTAAAACTAATAACTATGTAAGAAAAACAGGAAAAAAAAGACATTTTTGTCTTCTTGGGTGTTTGCCCCATCAAATTACCAACTCCAAATATTTGTCATTTTATATTTTTAGAAAAGATGCTTCCAAAAGTAGGCAAAGGACTTGCTTTTCATTTTTTCCACTTTTTAACTGACTTAGCAACAACAACAAAAAACTGATTTCACAATTTCCCCCTTATCTAAATACTGCCAATTAGCTTCTGGTTCTATTGCCATAAATATTATTCCATACTTTTGCTTCTCTCCTGAAAGGTTTTGTCATGACTTTGAATGCAAGGTCCATGGTCTGGAATGTTCTCTATACACAGCTTAAATTAGCTTCTGATTCTCTGTCTGCAAGATTTGGCTTGGCTGCTACCTCCTCTAACATGGCATTTAAAAGCATGGGTTCCTGAGCTGGTCAGCCTGAGTTTAAATACTGGCTTAGTCACTTACTGGCTATGTGTCCTTAGGGATGTTCCCAATGATCCCTCTGCACCCGGGCTGTTTCCTCATTTATAAATAGATACGATAATAATACCAGTTGTGTAGAGATGTTGTAAGGATCAAATACATTAACACATAAAAAATACTTAGAGCAAATCTTGGCAGTAGCAAGCAGGCAATAAATACTAGTTATTATTACAACAATAATACTAGTTATTATTCTGTGAACTTTTCCCCCAAACTGAATTAGGTGTCCATTTCAGTGGTTCCTGTGCAGAGGTATATTCCCCCATCCTGTGTGAAATAATTTCATAACTGTGTGTTTACTTGTTTCCAATAGACTACAAATTCCTTAAAGGCAGGACTATACATTCCTCTATATTTTTAGTGCTGGGCATATTGCACATGATAAATTTTAGCTATCTCATCACGAAGATAAATAAAGATACATTTAGAACTTAGATATTGGTGAAAAAACACAGCTAAATTATTTTTTAAAATATAGAATTCTAAAACTTGAGACAGAAAATATTTCTAAATAGATTTAAAATCTAAAAGAATAATAATAAAAAAGAGCTGGAATAAAAATGAAGGGACAATATAGTTGAATTAAACAACCTAGATTGAGCTGAAGAGGGAACATGAGAACAAGGTCTTTGGCAGACCTAATGAGGTGGTGCAGGAAGTGCATGATTTGAATTACAACCTGCTTCCTGTGGAGGAGTACAGGTTAGTCATTCTGGACAATTGTGGGGACACCCAGCACAGGCCAGGTACTGAGAAATACTCATCATTTTCCTAAAAACTGAAAAGTTCTTGTCCCCAGGGCCCCAACACATGCAAAAGTAGGAATCACATTTGTCTTGTCCATATTTAACATGGAGCAGAGGGTTCTGATGCAGAACACTGATAAGGAAAGATAATTGTTCTGGCTGAGGTAAGGTCCAGGCTAATTTACTTAAAAGAACTTTGGTGAGGTGAGGGTAATTAATCTCTGTTTTCAAACTAAAGGGTTATTTTCTTTTTAAGAGGTGTTCTGTGTTCTCAAAGAGAATGACAAAACAAATTAATCATTTTCCATTACTCCACACACTGGACTTGGATGTTGAAAGAGCATGTGAACAGTTAATCCCCCTATATGGATGAGTTTCTGGTGACAGGCAGATCAGATCTAAATAGAAATCAGGCAAGGTATTTTATTTTTATCATTGTGACTTTGAGACTTAATTAAGAAAATAAAAGATCAACTCTGCCTATATTTTTTTAAAGTTTGCTTTCATAATTAATCCCTTTTTGAATACTTCTATTCTTTTCACATTTTAGTCATTGGATGAATAAGTTAAGAGACAAATAAAGGGATAGGAAGATAAGAATAAAATTTTTAACAAGAATTTAAGCATATTATATAAAGTGACAATATAATATATATAAAACAATATTTATATAACAGATTTTTGGATTTTGTATAAAGCATTCTCCTGTCATTGCTGTCAAGGCAGACAGAAGCATAGCCTATCAGATATATTTTTAAATGATCAGAAATTCAACTGAACTATCATTAAAGGAATCCTTATTACCAGACCATACTTGGCTCAAAGTACCAATAATTTGTTATTGAAGTGATACATTTTGGCAGGTTTCTCATCTAAATGGCTAATATGAAAGTGAACTATTAGTATGTTTGAGATGCTCTGTTAAGCTAGGTCCCAAAGGCTGAACAGACAGGGTTCTGGAGAGCCAGGTATTGAATTTTCAACCATTCACTAAGAAAGATGGATTATGAAAAACAGCAAGAAGGTGGCTTGCTATTGGATTAGTGGGCATAATACAGCTGACAGTGTTATTTGGTGGGCAACTTCAGCTGACATTTGCTGCAATCAATTGTTTTCCTGGAACTTCAATTTCTAGAAAGTATTTTCCTCCCTTCAAATGAAAGCCATGCATTCATTCAGCTGGACAACAATGAAGCTTTGTGGCCTGGTGGTTGGCATGCAAAGGAGCTTGTCTTGCCAAAACAATTTGAAATATTGAACTTAGGCCCCCTCACCCGCACTGCATTTTAACATATTCAACTAAAATGAACAAGTTCTGCAGCCTTTACTAGACGCATTAAGACTAGAAGTAGCCAAAACCACATGACTCTAAACATTTAAAGTATGCAATGAAAACTCTAGTAAATATGCAATGCTCCGGAAACTACAGAGGATTTCACAGAAACTCATTACACAGACACTGGATAGGACTTCATGGTTCCTTTACTCAACAAGCACTTATTAAGCACCTACTATGTGCATATCAAATCTATACCACCAGTATACCAGATGTAATTCTGCTAAAGCTGACCAGATTTAGTTTAAGGATATTGTTTGGGTTCTTGAATGAAAATGAATTTTTTAGGGAAATAGACATGAATAGATAAATCAACAAATGTGCATATGGTATATTATTTCTCATTAGTTGTTTTTTATTTTAATTAACTTGAGAACTCTCAAGCAGAAGAGTTCTTTAACAAAACATTGCTATAACCAAGATTTTATAGATTGAGTGACAAAAAAATAAATATTTATTTCTCATAGTAAGAAACCTAAGAGCAAGGTTCCAGCAGATTCCATATCTGGTGAGGGCCTACCTTCTGGCTTATAGACAGCCACCTTCTTGCTGTATCCTCACACAAGTGTGGGAAAGAAATCATCTCTCTAGTATCTTTCCCATCTTATGTGGAACTGGAAATCAAACCCATCATTGGGTTATATACCCATGATCTCATCTAAACTTAACGTAACCTTTGTTTTACTCAATAATATTTATTGAATTTGGTGCTACAATTGCTTCTCAGTCATCTAGTAACTATATACATTGCAACAACATTTATAAAAAAACTGCTGATGTAAAAGATCAGATAAGTAATGTTCGATTTGAGAATTATGCTTCCCAGTGAATGTGGGTATGTGAGGAATTCTGGAATTCACCATAAATGAAAGAAGTTGCAACACTAAGATCAAATTAAATGAGAATGGTCTTCCATTTTTTCTTTGAGGACTCATGCTCCCTACCTTGTCTTGAAAAGTGCTAATTAGACCAAATTCAGAGTACTTATCTTGTTTCCTTGGTCCCAGAATACAGCTGGACACCAAAGGTGCAACATACTGTTCTATGTTGTTTCTAAGAAGGTGTAGATAGGTGGGTACCTGAGCTGCACTGCTCAATCATGCAGAGCACTGCTTTGTATGTGTTCTTACTCTACTAAAACTTAAAGAAAACTCAGTGCTTTAAAGGAAGTGTTTGGAGATGTAACTAAGCCATCTGTTGATAAGCAATACTGGATCATATTTACTGTAGTATCACTTGAAGAAGTTAGTTACAATTGGCACATTATGGAAACCACTGAAGATTCATTTGTAACAACAACAAACAAACAAAGCATGGGAATACAGAGTGGCAGTTTGTTCCCAGAAACTGGATCATAATGTTGTTTAATTCTTAGTATGTTAGGAAAGTTAGCCTACGGGCTGAGGTTGTGGCTCGGTGGTGGACAGCTTGCCTAACATGTGTGAGCACCACATATAAATAAATAAATGCCCATCAATGACCAATAAAATATTTTTAAAAAATTAGCCATCATCATTTACTATTCAGGTCCAATGAATGTTCCATTTTTTTCACATTTTAGTCATTCGATGAATAAGTTAGAGGCAAATAAAGGGATGGGAAAATAAGAATAAAATTTTAAACAAGAATTTAGGCATATTACAAAAAGTGACAATATAATATTTTTTTAGGAAGTACTTCTTCATGACCCTGCTGCATGTCTTGATAGCTTTTGTCCAAGGCTGGCTTTTAAAGAATATCTGTAGAGCAAATAGCCTTGGAAGATGGAGATAGTGTCTTTCCCTGAGACAAAAGTTGGTTACACGATTACTTGGAGCCCCCATACAAAGTGAGAATGAGAACACATACAAACCCCCATAAAAGAATGGGGGTTTCATAAACTTCATAGAATTTCACTGTGTGTGTAACACCTAGCTGAGCCACCTCCTATGATTCTTGAGGACTTGGAGTGGAAGGCAACCAATGGGAAGGTTAAGTTCATGCTGGCCGCTGTGCCCTTGTCTTCTACCTTTTGCCAGCAGCCATGAAAATGTGACAGACTAAGTTGCTGGCTTGCAAGTAGAGCAAAGTCTCATTCATGTCCTTCACAGTTTTTGACATACTTTGGGCAACAGGATGATAAAATGGAAATATTATGTAGTAGTAATGATTTATTTCACTCTATCAACAATCCATGTGATTCTTTTCTAATATAGTTAGGAACAAATGAAAAATAATGATACAATAATTTAAAAGAAATGAAATAGAAAAAATTTTCAAGAAAATAAAATGACCAAAATCAAACACATATCTGTAAGACAGAATGAGTTCTACTCTCTTTTAAAAACAAGGAAATTTGCTTTAGGAAGATCTTGAAAATAAATCAATACTTATGAGAAGAAAAAAAAAAAAGATTAGGTCCAAATGGCCTCGGTGACATTCAGAGGACTAAAATACCCTTAAAAACTCTCAACCTTTTATCATCACTCCCAGAATCTTCTTCATTCTTGTAATCACAAGCTTCTTTTCCTTGTAAACCTCAATCACTGCTGTGGGGGCTGATACAAAGTTTGAAAGGACTTCATGAAGCCTGGGTCCCATGCTACTTTGCAGGGCAAAGACCCAAATGAGGAACCAGGATGCACATTCAGTTTTTCACAGGGAGTCACAGGTTGAAAGGAGATGTAAGTAAGAAAATGTGTGTGATGCAACCGGGAATTCACACAAGAACAGTTAAGAGGAGAAATGAGAAAAGAAGGATGAGGGAAGCAGTTTATGTAATCTCAGTCAACATGCCGAAACAAATCAACTGAATAGACAATTTGCTCATTATACTGATTCATTTATTTACTTTCCTGTTTTGTTTTTCAACAGTTCATACAGTTTCCAAAGAGACTGCTTTTGGAAATTGGCTTATTTGTTAAAATCAGAGAACTGCTCCTTCAGTGAATTCATGACTGGGCAAAATGGCCCTTGAAATTAGGTCTGACAAATTTAAATTTTAATAAGAGGCTAAAGTTAAGCTCTCAAGAACCTGAAAAATTAAGGAAAGTGATGTTTGAGAAGGAATTTTATAATTATTGTTTGATAGCCTAAGAGGAAAAATGATGAGGAGAGAAGATGTGATGGTATCAGTAGAGAGGATATGAAATTTAGTCAGTGGAAATGAAGACTGAGTCCAATACCAATGCAGAGTAGAGACAGCTCCATGGATTAACTCTACTGAGCATTCTTAAAGGACAACCAGAAGGTTGTCTGAATCGGTGACCATGGCTATGTATTACAGGCATTGCAGGTGCTTTAAAAAATACTGGTACCAACCTGAGACTGGGGATATGCAGAACTAAAATTCTTGAGATTATTATAGAACTCTAAATCTAAATTCTCAGAGCCTAAATCTGAAACCACTGAATCCTGGATGTAAATTTCAGACCGCCAAGACAACTAACGAATGTGGCAAAACTAGGAGTAGAAATGTTCTCATTAAAAAGTCAAACTTCCTGGTCTGTACTGCTCTTGTGGTTGGTGAAAGTCATAGATACATATGGGAGGGATACCGATAGTTAGACAAGGGCTTTCCCATCCATTATCTCTGATCTTTCCAGCCTGGGAGACAGAAAGGACAAATATTTGGTCTGTTTCATAGATAATGGAAATGAGATTCAGAGAGGTTAATGAGGTGCCTGCCCATTGAAAGAGCCAGAATTCCCAACCAGGAATTGCCATCCACCAAATTCTAATCCTTTCCTAAGCCAGTAGGAGATTACCTGGCCTTTGCCTTACCCTCTCACAGTTATCCTACACTTTTGGAACAAATGCACTCTTCTTCAAGGAAAAAACTTAAATAAGAAGCTTTGAGGTATTACACAGCGAAACAAGACCTGAGTTGGAAATTGATAGGGATAAGGATGAAAATAGGAAGTTCTCTGAAGAGAAAACATACAGGAGTTCATCAGAGAATCTAAGTGTTCTAGGTCAGTGAGTCTACCTCTGTTGAACCCACTTCAGACCACAGGCTTGATGTCTAATGACCATGAAACAGACACATTACTGAGGTGTTCCATTAGCCTTTGCAGGGGATACAGGCAGAGGTGAGACACTGGTTGAGGAAAACACTGAAAAGACTCTGCAGAAAAGCACTTACGTTAGACCAACTATGCGAAATAACTGAGAAGAGAACCTAAAGAGATTAATGAGGGAATGGCTATTTTGATGATTTGGCCTTTTACTGTTTGATGTTCAAATATAATGCAGTTGGGGGCAATGATAGGTTGAAATCATTCACTAATGTTAAATAATTAACATGAAACCATCTGGGTATTTATATTAATAGTGCTAACAGTGACAATTTATACTCTCTCCAGCCTTTCATCTGAGATCAAAGTTTATTAAAAGCCCTAAACAAACTTTATAAACACTTATGTAAGTGGCATTAGAGCCATTATGCAGATACTTAAAATAAAAAAGATCAACTGTGGTATTTAATACAACTAAGCAAGCTCAAGACAGAACTAGTAGTGCAACCAAGGGGCATGCCAATTTTTTTCTTCATCATTCAAAAGGAAGAAAACTAGATCAAAGTTGCTTTATGAAGCCCCATTTAACAATACAAGTTTACAGCATATTCTACATATGGTCCCAGAATGTCAGTTCTCTAATTCTGAGACAATTTTCTACCCTGCTCAAGGTAAATATGGGATCCAGTGGCTAATTTTCTTCCTCTTCACTTTGCATCATTTACTAGATACTTGTGAAGTGCTCCTTACTCATGTCTTTATTTACCCTCACTAGTCACAAGCAGAGGGTGTGGGATGGAAAGAACACTTTGTCACTGATCAAGACACTTGAATTCGAGCTCTAGTTATGACACACTTACAAATTCATAAGCTTTTTTGGGCTCCAGATTTCTCATGTATAGGGTGAGAGGTTTTGGCAAGGATCTCGAAGACTCTGTCCAGTTCTAACATTAACTAAAATGTGCAATCCATGGCCCCAGGGATCTAGTCAGCTGTACACTGTAGGGCAGTGTTGAGACATGACAGAGGCTCAGCGAGTATCTGTTACACAATATTATATGATTAAATCAGGGTATATTGCTTGATACTGACGACAAGCTGGGTGGAATTTTTGGGAAGATTACACCTTCAGTTCCTCCTAGATTAAACTAGAGTATATGAGGGAGAAGACATTTTATAATATTGCCTCAATAAGTTCAATCATTAAAAAATAAGAAATACAAAGTGGAGCATGCATGAATAACTTGCCTAAGGTCGTGTACCTGACTATAATAGAGATGTGATCAAAATCTAGATTTTTTTTTAAGGTTAATCAGACACGATTTTCAACCATATCACTCTCCATCATTTGAAAGTAGGGAAATATTATTTATCAGCCGAAATATGTAGTTAAAATAGATGCACAAAATGAAAATTCCTCAAATCAGTTTTTCATTTAAAGATTACTTCAATAATCTTCAATAATACACATACATATACTTCTCCCACTGACCACATATTAAAAGTGCACTACCAGTATTTTGTTTCATAGTTAAGTTAGTATATTAAAACATCCCAATGTACTATTACTCTGAGAGTTCACCTAGATATGCTCTTTAAAAGAGTTGAAGGAATTTCTTACATGTATTATATTTCAGAAAGTAACTTTCATTGTGTTTTACATTCATATTATCTCTACAATATAAAGCAAGAGCTTTCTGGCTGGATAACATACTATGTTATTGAAAATACATTATCAAGCAAGGCAGTTAGACAGGCAATACGACTACTTATCAACATCAACTATGAGGCTGCCAGTCTGAGCTCGAAACACTGAATTATCCAATACTACTAAATTCATCTGCTGGAGAAGTTGCCTTCATCATGTAATTTCTCAATGATACATTCCCCATGTCACCACTTTCATGAGACACTTGCCAGGGCTATAAGAAACCGTTTTTGCAGGCTGAATGAAGTCTTACAATTTTAAGCTGGCCATCACCTCTTGCCACAAGGTTGCAAATCTGCATTAAACAGCCCACTCCTTTTAGCAGGATTTTCTTCATTTGACCATAAGCAGTCATGCTTTAGAGGCTTAACCCTTTGAAGATGACCCCATTATTGGAAAAGATACATATTTTAATACTGACTCACAGAGTACAGACTCTCTATTTTGGTCAAAGATGAAGAAAGGAGAATGTCTAGATTGTTTCACCCAAGATCCCTCATGAGAGATTCATGAGGATATTTCCGTTTGCCCTCGATGCGAATATACAGAAGGTAGACCAACATTAGAGCAGTGGGAAACTTGGCAGAACGGGCTAGGACAGGGTTTGTGCAAAACCTTTTTCCGGTTTCAGTTTGAATGGGTTCCCAGGAAGTGTCAAGTCCGAACAAATCCAAAATTTTACAATGTGGCTCGGCCAAAACTGCTGAGATTCACCTGATTCTGGGTCAAAACTGTACAGAGCACACTGAGTTTTATTTGGTGCAAAGCCAATTGGATTGAACCTTTCAGGCAACTTCAATGAGAAGCTCATAGCCTTGGCAAAACCAAAAATGAATCTAGCCTGATCTTTGGTTTTGAAACAGCAAGTTCAGGCTTTGTAAGGAGATAAAGGCAAGTTTTACTTAGCTTCAAGATTCTTACAAATACTTAGGAGAAGCATTGCAAATAATTAACAGTTATTTGGCCAGATTTACATACTCGAGTCAGTGTTTCCTGGGCAAAACAGGGGCACTTGGGTAAGAACATTAACTCATTTGGGTCCATACATTTCTAAGTGTCCAAGAATACAATTCAGTGAGTTAGCAAAGAACGATGGCTCTTCCTCAACAACTTCAGTGCAGAGCTGTTTGCACACGCAATGGATGAAGCACAATTAGTGCCAGATCCACAGTGCGAAGGCAAGAAAATTAAAAGACAAAACCCCAACAGCAATTATCTAAAAAAAGATGGATGACATAAGTGTGCAGAGTGTTGCTTTGCAATTTTCACAAACACAAGCAAACTCATGTAATCCTGGATACAAGAGTGAAGATCTATGAGTGTGTATAGACAAATCTATTACTACTAATGTTAGTCAAATGACTCATTTAGAGATATGCTGACTACAGTTAAAAAAGAAAACATATTTCCAGTGGATTGCAATATTTCTAAACAATATAGGTGATGTGTATATTTTCTGCATATAGCCTTAGGTTAGAAATTATCCTATAAATTATGTTAGTTCCATGAGTAAACTTTGAAAATAAGAGATTAGATTGCTTTACATATATAAGAACCTGATTAAGTGCTAACTCATCGTAACTACACAATTTCATGTATGATTTCCATTGATGGTAAAAGAGATAATCTATCATGTCCTTTTCTCTTTTAATTTATTTCCAATCTATTTTCCCTTACAGATTTTTGCCCTAATATAAAATTTACTTATGATGTTTTATTGGCTACTCTAGCACATACTTTATCTTTCTCTATAACAAATGTCTAAATACATATGAAGAGATAAAAATTAATTTTAAAAACTTTCTACGATCACAATGCTATAAGTGGGTGTTATAAATTTTTTGGACTGAACTATCACTGCAATTAATATTAGGTATGCTATGAATTTTGAGAAAAATTATTAGATGTGAAATGTAAAAAAACCTCAAAGCTTATAAAAGTATGTTTCTTAATGGGGTGAATATAGCTTCCCCTTTTCCTGCACTCAATTAGCTAGCTCATGCATCTATGTATGGGTAAATGCTAATTTTTATTTGAATGAGGCAAGGTTCCATTTCATTTCTATTCTTATCTTCTGTTCCCATAGATTTAATCACTAAGAAACCTTGTTCACATGAAAAAGTACATGAAAATGAAAGCAGTTTCTTTTAATAATATTACTCAATATCTTGAACGTCTTCCTACTTTTATGGCTGACATTACATAGTGATCTGTCATCAAAAATCAATCTTAATGATCTATCAACTTGGTTAAATCCTCTTTTGACTTTATTGAAAACAAAGATTTAAAAACCACTTTACTTACTAAAGGCCTATAGTGTAGTTATGAAAAAAATATTTGCTTTCTGTTCTTGGAAGTAATACCAAAAAGGATTTACCTACCAGGACTTATGAAATGACCATAACTCTTCTTTCATTAAGGCAATTTGTTTAACTCAACACATGCAGAAAATATTGAAAAGCAAGAAGGGGCCAATGATAGATAAGATGGCCTCTTCAAGCAGAGCCATTGTAGAGGAAAGTGCACATAAAAGCTGAGGACATAAAAACCAACTTTCAGTCAACGAAATGTATCTCATAGAAAGGGACCAGGGGAGGGGGGAGCAGGCAGGAAAAGAGAAATACTGGGAAATGATATTGGCCAAATTATATTTTTACATTGCAAACATGTAACAAATACACAACAACTCATCTTACAACTACGAATAACTATAATGCACCAATTAAAAATATGGAAAAAATACTTCTCTTTAAATGACTTGTGCCTCAATAGTCCTGGGAAGATCTCCACATACTTTCAGGGCATGCTACGCCCATTCAAAGATCATGCTTACCTTACTTGCTGTCTTTGAATATTATGGCTGGGGACAGTCTATTTTGTAGTAATATTTTTTAAAAATTCTGTTAACATGTTTGAATTTCCTTTAATTTGGTTTCTGGTGGAATATATTACATATATAGGAATACATAAAGCATACTGAAAATGACACTTCTTTGTGGTTTTAATCAGCATTTCCCTGATGCCTAACAAAGATGAATATCTTCTCACATTTCTTCTGCAGCTGAAATGTTTATGTGCTTTACCTTTTTTTTTTTCTTTTAAAATTGAGGTTATTTAGCTTTTTCTGATTGCTTTCAACAAAACAGGATTTGGATACATATTGGAAGTCTACTATCTCTGCTACAAATGAATTCTAAGTGTGGCTTTTCTCTCCCTCTTTTTTTATGCTGCATTTGGCTTAATTTACATACGTTCTTAATTTTAATGTAGTTACATCAGTCATTTCATGTATATGATCTATATTTTCAATCTTTTTGACTTTTTTTTTGTTCCTCTAAATCCTCCTAAGTTACACTATAGTGAAAATTTTCAACTATTTTTTTGTTCTAAACATTTCATAGTATTGCCATTCCTCTTTAGCTGTCCATGCGATTTTGCATCTCATTTGAGTCAGGGATTCAAGTAAATTTATTACACTGTCTACTGAAAAGTCTATCCTTAGTACCCTGATATGTGACATCAGTTGTGTCAGATGTTTAGTTTCCATACAGATGTATTTCTGTTTCTGAATTCTCTATTTAGATACATTGACCTTTAAATAGACTGGTGCTGATTCTACACTATTATGTATTTTCAAAGAATTTCATTTGATAAGTTTTGATATATATTACAAAAAAGAAGAGAAACTCCAGAACTCCCCCTACCTTCTTCTTCAGAAATTTCTGGGCTATTCTAGCATTCCAGAGCATTTTCTCTATGAAGGATTTGTATGGTGGGGGGTAGATTATTTTCCTATGTACTTTGTATTTTTTGTTACATTTGTATTAGTATACCTTTGATTACATTTTCTCAGTGATCATTGTTGGAGTTAGAAGTAAAATTGCTTTTCACATATCGGTTTCTATCAAAGAAACTTGCTAAAGTCTGTATTTTCATAACTTAACTATCCATTTATTGGGCTTTTAGCATAAATAATAATAGCATTTTAAAATAATGATAATTTTGCTGCCCCAGCTAGGATCACAATGTGTAATAGGTTGTGCAATGGTGTAACCTTTGTTTGTTCTTGGTCTTAAAGGGGATCTTTCAAAATTTCAATGCTAAGGTTATAGTTTTGCCATAGTTTGTTTCCTTTATCAGATTTTGGAAGTTTCCTTTTATATTTAGTTTGCTGAAACATTGTTGATGATAATGATAAATAACACTCATTCACCTGTTGAGATGACATTATCAAATTTTACATCTCCTTAATCTGTCAGTATGTTGAATTTCATTCACTAATTTTCTAATATTAAACCAACATGAATTCTGGGAATGAACTCAATTTGTTCACGATGAACTTTTTATATATATAAATACTAAATAAAAAACAATAATATAGTCTGTCTTTCTAATATTTTGTGTATAATATTCTTGCATACATGTTAATGACTGAGAAGAGAATAATTTCCTTTATTTATACCTTCCATGACTACGTTTTGCAATGAAGTTCATGCCAACTCATAATGTGAGTTGGGCAAGCTTCTTTTTTTTTTAGTCTCTGAACAATTTTTTTTAGCTCTGAAATTACCTGCTCCTCAAAAACTTGGTAAAACTAATTCATAAAATTATTTAGGTTTGGTGGCTCTTTTTGAAGAAAATTCTGAATGATTAAAAATTGTTGATTAAACATTATTTTTAAAAAATTTACTCATGGCACAATTCATGCTGCTTCTTAGTCCTGGAAAACTGATGGCTTTGTAAGAATTTGGTTATTTCTACTAATTTTCCAATTTGTAAAATTACTCACAATACTCTCCTATGTGGTTCAACTCTCTAGTATGAGTTATATCTTCTTTTTCATTTCTAATGGATAATGATCTTTCTTTTTTTTTTTTTTTGACAGCTGGCTGATTGAATCAAGTTTGTTGCTCAATCAGGTTTACTTTGTTAGCTCTTTGGCATGTTTGTTACCTATTACATTAATTTCTAGTCTTTTCTCTATTTTTTTCCTTTCTTTTGCTTTCTTTAGGTTTATTATCCTCTTAAATTTTTATCCCCTCTCTTCTAATATAAGTATTGAGATACACACACACATTTTTATCATTTGGTTCTACATATTTTATAATTTCCAGTATAATTTATTAATTTCTTGAATTGCGGGTTGTTTAGATGTACACTTTGAAATTTCAAAATGCTGAGGTTTCATTTGGTTATTATCATTATATTTTTGGTAGTTGGACACTATATATTTATTTCACCCAACTATCCCTATGTGGTGCTGAGGATCAAACCCAGGGTCCTGCACATGCAAGGTGAGCGCTCTACTGCTGAGCCACAATCCCAGGGCCTCATTTGGTTATCTTTTTGAATCTTAGAGCTGGATATGAGTATGTCACAAAATCATGGCCCAGGGATAAGAACAGAAGTCCATATGTAACATCTGGCTTCCACTAAGGGGAAATTGCATGTGCTCTGTTTCTTTCTTTTCTTTAGTTAATATTGCAAATATAAACGCCAGAGGTGGCAGGCATTGACTCATGAGGAGGAAACAAATATTGAGAACAAAAACGGCCTGGTTCTCTGATATGATAGTGACATTGTATGTGATACTTGCCATGGATCATTTATGTTTGGGTTGATCATGAGAGAAATCATTTATATCTTACTTACCCCCTATTATTTTTGAGTTTCTCTATTTTGGGGTTACTATCATGCCTAACTTAACACACACAAAAAAAATAGAAAATAAATTCCCATCTTAATGGAAATGAAAATAAAGTGAGATTTGAGAGGAGATAAGAAAAACTGTATTTATAACTTCAACTTCAATTGCTTGCATCCACTTTCACTTCATACTAGAGTGTCTGTGTTTCCTTTTCTCTCTGGACCTCCCATTTACAAGTTCCTTCCACTAAATAATGACATCTCCTGGGCCCTTTCTTTCTGGCACCAGAGTGCCTCTACCCCTAATTTTCCAAGCACATGTCTAAAGTAGGATTTCCTCCAAGCCGCTCTTTCCCGATGCGCACTTGTGGAGTCTCGCACCCCTCGGCTCGGTCCTGCATACTGCTATTACATTTATGTCTCTTTGCAGCACATTTGTCATACCACAGCCCCTGAACTAAAACCATCAATGGCTCTCTACTGGCTCAGTGGCTGTGCTACCACATTTCACCCCCCAATGTTGCAATGCAGATGACAGAGAATGTAAAGTGACCACAGCCCTCTTTCCGAAAGGTAGCCAGAATCCTTCCCAGCAGTGTTTCAGGAGCCAGTTCTGAACAAAAGAAACCAATCCTCCAGAGAAATCTATTTCCTTTCCATAAAATAAAGTCTAAACTCCTTGGTTTGTATTTCAAAACTCCAGAATACCACTTATTGCTCTCACAAACTGTCCTATGAATCCATAAGAGGGGGAAATTGGTAAGGCTTTGAAATAACACGGAAACTTACCGGATATCTTCAATAGAAAATTCATTTTTGGGTAGTACATCCTTCTGGGTTTTCTGATTCTATGAGATCTCTGTACCTGGCTTTCAGTTATTTATAACTCTGACATGTAGATAACTGATGGAAATGCAAATGATTTTTGTTCATAGACAATAAATCTTGTTTGGTGATTTTCAATTGATTTCCCTTTTCCACCATCAAAGAAAAAAAACCTTACTTCTATTTACATTCAGTTCAGCACTTCAGTGTCTATATAAGTGTAGTCTTTTGAATGTCCCTTAAAGTCAGTTGTAAAATTCTATTCATTACATTTCTCAGTAACTTAAATATATATACTTATCAGTTCATTTTATAATTATACAAGAATAATTATTTTACCTGTTTTAAAAATATTATTCTAACAAGCCCTTTGGTTCATTACTGCCTTTAAACTTTGCATACATTCCCAACTTTGCACACATTCCCTCTCTGGTTCTTTCTACCTGACACCAATCTGTTTCTTTGTATTTCAGGGATAAACCTAAACTCATCATATCCCCACACTAAAGAACCTATGAATTTCATTATGAACTTGGATCACAATGCCTCAAATTCCTTTCTATTTTTTTACAATAGCTCCTACAACATGTATTATCTGTTTCATTCGTTAGCTTTATATAGAGCATTTCTATCTCATATGACTAACTTATTTTTAAGTAAGTGACTTCTCTTGTGTTTCTGAGTGAAAATTCCACGAAGGCACAGATCACAAGTCTATTTTTTCTCCTCCTGGTGTCAACACACAATTTTATATACTGCCCAGTAAATATCCACTGCCCAGTCCCATCCACTGTCCATGAGTTGAGACTCTCAATCAGGATTTTCCCCCAGGTAATTATCTTAGCCTTACCAGGGGGATCTACCTGCTATATATTGGCTGCAGGTAGTTCCTTCCTAGAAAAGTTCATATTAGACTCTCGTAAAAGTGATTAGAGTTCCTGTGAAACTCCAAATAGTGTATAATACTAACCAAAAGACAGATGATAAAGAATAAATTGATGTACTTCTGGGGAATTTTTTTCCCCCACTCTGATGGGACTGATGCTATTTACACCCATGTTGTTAAGTATGCTGAGTTCAACATTTCTTCATTCTACAAATGTTTATTGAATGTCCACTTATCTCAGGTTTTTTTTTTTGACAGAGCTTGAGGATTTATTTGCAAATAAGAAGTAATTTCTAATCCAAATAGCTTAGCTGCTACTGAAGGAGAAAAATGGACACAATTGTGATCTATGCAAAGAGATAACTGGTGGCAAGTCAGATTGAGTTTCTCATTATGATGAAAAGAACATCCTATTTGCAGTTATTATAGCTATCAGAACCTTTACAATCAATCTATTGTAAACACTCCTAGGGAATGAAGAAATTTCAAGCTTTGACTGACTTGTATCACCATCATGTAGACTCTAGATGAAACACGGTGTGTGGCCTTAGTACATACCAAATGTGGACTGCCAATGCTTCACTGTGGTTTATGCACTGAGTTGTAAGAGAACAATAAATGGTCTTGAGATCACTTTCAGCATAGTTGATTTTATAAACTATAAAATATCTTTACCATTTGAATTGCCTACCAAGTGAATTAAATTCTGCTTCTCATAATGCCATATGAAGCCAAAGGACTTCATAATATTTGAGCATTAACATTATTACTGAGCATTCTAATTTTATGGTTTTACTTAGGATAATTATTTCAAATTAAAACTATCTTGAGAAAATGACTACTGTAAAAAACCTAGTTCATTTAATCAATTTTATTTTTCTCATGATGACTTTAAATTTTTACCTTTGCTCCTAAGGGAACTCTTAGAATAAGGCATTAAAGATTCTATGCATAATATTTGGTTAGTGAAGAGATTAGATAACTAAAAAAAGACTGACAAATATAAATAAAAATTATATGCTTTTTGTTGTTGATATAATTTTTAGTTTCAGATATCACACTGGTTAAATAACAAGCAGTGACCAATGACATAATAATAGTAACCTAACATTTCTTTGGTCCTAAATATTTTCACATATATTTTCTCTTTTAATTCTCACATGATAAAATAATTTTAAGCCATTTTTACAGAGAAAAATATAATTTTCTGAATGTATACAAAAGGATTTTTTGTACCCTCAATTCAGGTCCTCAAACTCAAAATTTTTGATTTTTTTTCATGGTTTTCCAAAAGAACATTTAAGTCACAAGCTAAATTCTGTTGGCAAGCCATCCTAAGAGTAAGTAAAATATATGTGAAGGAACACCAGCCATTTTATTCACCTACAAAGTCATCATATTGAAACTGAGAAGGTGAGTGTACTTTCCAAATGGCCCAGATAAATCTAAGGGAGAAGTTATTTACTTACTAGTCTAGAAAGTATCAATCAAACTCACTTGCTTACACGTTTTACTAAAATGTTCCCTATTAGCATCTTTTCATTCCTCATATTTACATAATAAATATTTATTAGCCTTATTGTTTAAAGAATTTTTTACTTTAAACATTTTTTACTCATTAAAAATATGTAAAAAACCTCTACTACTACTCCCAAGACAATCAATATTTTATGTACTTTCTTAAAAAGAGTTTAATGCACAAATATGCATATTCAGTACTTGCATCACGCTTTTTTACATGTCCTCCTGGCTTTCTCCCACATTACAGCATGGTTATCTTTACATTTTGGAAAATATTACTTTTCACAGCTATATAATATTTCACAAGGTAGATCCATCATTTATTTTTACTGTTCTTCTAATACACATGGTTATTCTTGTAAAAATGCTTACAGAAAGTAAAACTGTCATACATTATAAAACATGAAAACCAGAAAGCAATCAAATCACAACCTATAATTCTTTCTAACAAATCACTGCTATGAACTTAGTTTACTCTCTTTAGTTCTTATTTTAAAATATGCCTGTAGGTTGTTATTATTAAAGTACATATGATTCTGTATTTTGAATTAGTTTTCACTTAATATCACATTTCACCTATTATAACAACTATGGTATATTGAATAGAAATTCCATACTTTATTACTTCACTGATAAACAATAAATGGATTTCTCTTTTTTTAAGTTAAAAATAACTCTCTAAACCAGGCACAGTGGTGGATGCTTATAATCCCAGCGGCTTGGGAGGCTGAGACAAGAGAATTGAGAGTTCAAAGACAGCCTCAGCCACAGTGAGGCGCCAAACAACTCAGTGAGACCCTGTCTCTAAATAAAGTACAAAATAGGGCTGGGGATGTGGCTCAGTGTTCTAGTGCCCCTGAATTCAATCCCCAGTACCAAAACAATAATAACGATGATGGTGACAATAACAATAATAATTTTCCAATAAATAGTGCAAGCATGCAGTCTTTACACCTATGCACTAAAAAAATAATTTCCAATACTAGATTCTTATATACAAGACTATTCAGAAAAAGAATGATCGGGTGAAAATAATGAAAAAAAAATGTTTAAAACCTGAACTTCAAAGTATAAATAGCATCCTGATCTGTTTCTCATCAACCAATCTTTGTAGTGATTGTGAAATACAAAAGCAAACACACAAGATATTGATTACATTTAAACCTATTACATTTTCGATAAATTAGTACTTCTTGGCATATCAGTCCTGAGTGAGCAGTGAGCACTTAAATGTGCCCACATTTTTGTTTCCATTTAAAAACATCTATTTTTACATACCTTTTAGATACAGTTTAGCTCATTTTCCCTTTGAATCTTAGATGTAGTTTTAGAAATGTTTTCAGGAACTGCTTCCTTTGGTTTTCTTTGAAATCCACATTGGGGGACAGCAGTAATTCTGATACAAGAAGAAAGAAAATGCCCCCAACTTACCGTTTCTAATGTATTAACACGCTCCTGCAAATAAAGCATAACATATAATTATAAACCCAAAGCTATTAAAAATCATTACAAGTTGACTTAGTTTGAAGGTTTTCTATTTACCCTCCATTAGCAATAATTTTAAAAATATAAAAAAATAACTGTCCAACTTAGAAGGAATAGATACAACAGTCACAGAAGAATCACCATGACTTTTCTCATTTCATCTCGTGTGAGGACTACAGAGTTTAATTTAATAGTAAATATCATAAATCTATCTGCAGTTACTGAAATGAACAGCTCTTAACACTTTTGCATTGTTAAAAATACCTACACAAAGATAGGTTTATATTAGTATATTGGAATATATGAATCACAACTATGTAATAGCAGGAATATAGAAAAAGGAAGTTGGCATATATACCGACTTCCATTAGGTAGGGAAAAATGATTTCACAGAAATGGAAAACTAAAAGAATAACTTTATCAATTAAATTTAATAAGAAAATCATTATTGAAAACAAAGGAGAAAAATAGATGAGGAAGATATTCACATTTGGCCAATCCTGAATCTTTTATTATCTACACCATCTTAGAAGGTTTATGAAAATACTGGTTTTTAAAGGGGCCACTGACCACACTAAGAAAGCAAAAAGTGTTGTATTATCATGTCTTTCCAGAGCTGAAAATGATAAACAGGAAGTATTTATCAAATTAAAAAAATTCTGAATTTGAGAAAAAGCAGTTTGAAAATTCAAGAAAATGGAAGTTATCTTTTCTAGGAGGATTAAGGCCATAGGTCTTTCTTTTCCTTTTTGGGGGGACTGGAGGTTGAACCCAGGAGCGCTTAACCTTGGAGCCACATTTCCAGCCCTTTTAAAGTTTTTATTTAGAGTCAGGTCTGATGAGTTGCTTAAGGCCTCACTAAGTTGATGAGGCTGCCTCTGAACTCACGATCCTCCTGCCTCAGTCTCCAGTGCCACAGGGATTCTAATGACTGCTACCATGCTTAGTCCATTTGTCTTTCTTTTTTGTCTGACATAAGTGATGAGCAATTTGAAGAAATCTGTGGAATCTGGATTTGTTGTTGAATCAAATTAATTAATCATTAATCCTAAGAAGTAAAAGGGAGAATATGGTAGAGAGAATAACAGCTCAGGCCTCTTGAGAACTTGCAGAGACCCACATGGACTCAAGGCTTAGGAGCACAATGAACTAGTCCTGCACCTGCCTTCTCTCAGCCTCACCAAGTATGGAGGGCTCCTGCCTCAGGCCTTCAGCAACCAACTGCAAAACTGAATGGAACATTTCTATCTGGTAAACAACTGGCTGTATGGGCATATGTTAAACGCTTATATTATGCAAAATCAGCCCAAAGCAGACTTCTTTTATGCAATAGTATCTGTTCAATTGCATTTTGTTGGCATACTTGGGAAGATTCCATCCTTGCCTCATAACTTTCATAAAATAACTACTACTTCACTAGTAACTTGTGTACGATTCATATTGACTGCTTTATAACAAATATGATGCCTCTAGTGGACTTTGATCAGCTTTCAGGCTTCTTATTCACAGCACATCTGGGACAAAACCATTCTGCAATGCTTTATCATCCTTTGCAGAATGAATAGAACCTCATTAGATATTTTATAGAGATGGAAACAGCCTTTGGGCAGAATATGAACCATCTTGGAGGACTCAAAATATTTACTGGCCCTTTTTGGGTCTTAAGTTTTCTCCATAGTATGGGTTTGTGGGTTGATGCTATTTAGGATTAGCACATTTTAAAAGCACACATAGATCTCATATGAAATAGGTGACTTCACATCATGTCAAAAGAGAACTGAATTAAACAGTATAATTCTCATCTTAGTATTTGCCAAAGATAAACAGGTATCATTATAATTTATATCAACTGTTTTCATTCACTTAAGTATTTGTTATATGACTTTAAAAGAAATATGTACTTATAAAGACCCTGGATCCAAATGGTCAAAACAACACCATTTTATTAAAATATAAAAGTCAATAAACAGTATATTTTGGTTGCAATATACTTTTGCCTGTTTATTCATTATCTGTTTTCTTCCAAAGTGGTCCCAAGATAGTGGTCAATAAAAAAACTAAAATGTTAAACAAAATGAGGAAATTGGGAACACAGAAAATTTAGTTCATTAACCTAAATTTCAATAATTCAATTTGTTAATCAGCAACAGCTAATAAGCTATCAGCCATTGCTGACAATTAGTAGCTTTTGTCTAAATTGAAGAGTTTTAAAGTCTTAACTATAGGCTAAAGTAAAAAGAAACTATGCCTAATCTTTTTAAACTTATAGTGTGATTTAAAATTTTAAGAAATCGTTTTGAAAAAAAGTAAATAGCTTAGCTGGCATCTTTTTTTGGCAAATAAGATTAGTTATTATGAATCTACACTGTTCTTTAATTTTAAGAAAGCTAAAGTTTGAGAGAGATCTACAAAGACAATGAATGATTTTAATTTTGACTCTAAACGATTGTACAAGTAGGTACTGCATAATCACTGAGCTAAATGTAGAGTGCTAATAGCTATTCTTATCAATAGGTGAATACTATACGTTCTGATGAAAATAATGCTGCTAGGCATCATATTTTAATTTATTCTGGGCTTGACAGGTCAAGTAGGGAGAATTAAATTTTGGGAGAAGATAATAGCATTTGTACTATTAAAAAGTATTTTTAACTTTTTATGATTAGGTTAGTAACATGCCTTGAACTATAAATGTTCATTTGCTACTTGGTCACAACAGGATGTGCTTTAGAACTTAGGAATGAACCAAGGCAATTCACTGGCATCACTGGAGATGAGCTAATATGAGTAGGTAAAGTTAAGAAATGAGCATGAAAGGGATCATTGATAATTGAATACATGGTCATTAAAAGTTTTACTGATTTAGCTAAACCAATCAATTAGGCATACTGATTCAGGCATCACATCTAAGAGATGAATTAGAAGCTTATAAGTCTGAACAATCAGAATTCTTCTGTCTCTGGTAAGTAGAGTTGAATAGGTCTAGTGACTTAACTTTATCACAATAATGCAGCAATTCCAGGAATGCTTTCAACATATTATTAGCATATGAAAAAGCACAACAGTGGTATAAAAATATAACAAGAATCTCTATCTTTTCCAAGTTAGGAGCTCTAAGAGTATTCAACAAGTTTGGAAACTTCTCTGGGAATGAAGGGTTGTGATGGACTTAAAAAATTTTTAAGAACAAAACCCACAATGAGGATTTCCTCCCATACTGTCCTGAAAGCACAAAGCCTGTCTGTGGAGGAAAAAAATGTATTCAGAACCATCCAAAGACCACCACATGGTGCTCTTTCTGTCATCGTCAACTCTGCTGAGTCAATACTCACACCTTTACCTGCGGCTTCCTACATAAAATATGTAGAATGCAATGCAAACAGTAGGTACATTTTTCCTTCTAGGCATTTCCTCATAGCAATCCATTACATTTAGCATTTTGTCATTTTTTTAATAATTAAAAATAAGGAGAAATAATTTCCCAAACTCCAAGATAGTAAAAAGAAAGGACAGGATAAGGCTTTTATTGACCATCACCAAAAGAATAAGCATTCCATATAGTGATTTAAAATAAATTTAAAAGATAAAAATCGCAATCTCAATGTAGCAATATCAAAAAAGCTTTAAAATTGAGCATAAGTTGATTGAGATTATGCCAAATGCATCAATGATCTCTACAACAAATTACACACTCCCAATTAAAAGTCAAAAAAGTTACTCTAGGCTTAGGAAAGCTTTAAGAAGGAAGGTTTTAGAACAGCTTATACTGATTTTCCAACCATCCAATGTTCAATTTAGCCATAGAAAGAGCTGTAGTCAATTTTTGCTAACTCAGTTTACTAGCTGCTTATGTGCTTTTTTCAAATAATCTAGTTCAGTGTCCAAAATGAAACAGAAATATTGAAGGAGGGAACAAGTCGTCAAGATTTAGTCTAAAAAGTCATCAATTAAACTCCCAACATTTTGATTTAGCCAGTTTGAAGGGATGTGTCATGTCTTCACCTATACAGAGCATCCAATAATACTCCTTATTACCTGCTTTTCATTCTGGGTGTGGCTAATCCTTGAGAACCAAAAACAGAAACAAAGTGTCTTATCCACGTTTCCAATACATTCTCTCAGGTATTCCTATATTCCAATATATTCTCTCAGGTATTGCCACAAGGAGAAGTGAGGGCAGTTTTTCTGCTATGTTCTTGGGTTGGCATTTTGCTTTGTGTTGGGTTTATTATGAGACCACTGCTGACCATCATACCACAGTTTGACACTGTTCAGGAAATGCTCAGGGCAATGTTCTTAACTAAAGGAGAGTACCATTTTGTATCTACTTTTAAGGGAAATTCAGAAGTGGGATACATGCATGGGTTTGTGGGGTGAAAGTGCAAGATAAGGAAAAAGGTATGGAAATACGTTCTGTTGGTTGGTCCTGTCAGATTTCAGTGGAAAATACAGCCTGAAAGGAGAGGAAAGGGTTTTGCTTGAAGTCTTTGTAAACAAAGCAATGAAAATTTTTTTCTTTTGAAATGAGGAATCATTTCAAGATTCCTCCTTCTATAGCACAACGTGACATGGTATGTAGGTGTGTGACTGCAGAATGTGACTCCCAACAAAATGAAGGAAAAATGACACAGAATTACTTTTCTCCTGTGACTACCCAATTCCACAGTGAAACTGTTTGTAGCAGGTAACAAAGGCATTTGTTCAGTGAGTGACATCTGGGCAGGAGAACAACTAAAACTTATTTGCAGATAAAATAAAGACTCTGATGGTGGTTAGGGGCAATGCAAATGACAGCCAATGTAATTTCTGAGATTGACTATTCCCCAAAAGACATGTGTGAACAGAGTTGAGTAGTAGGGGAAGAACTCCAGCAACTAGAAACCAATTGTTTTTTTTTTTTTCAAGGATTTACATTGTAAAAAATAAAGTATATGTCTCCAGTTGTGAGGTTAGTCATATATCAGTGAAATATGTTCTGAGTTCCAATGCAAATCATATTGCAATGGTGATTATGGCATAATTTATGAGCAGACTTCTGTCATGCAGAACTTGTGACAAACTATAGAGCATGTTTTCATTTTAAGGTATACAAAGGGATGTGTATCTTCCTGTCACCAAACAAAGCTGGTCTAATCAGACTCCCTCAAGCTAACATCTTCCTTGTTCCTCTAAAATTAAATTTAACTTCAGATTACCTGCCCTCCTGAGCTTCCTGGTGAAGAATATCACCAAATACTCTTTTGGCCCAAGTTCCTGTTCCCTG
The DNA here is from genome assembly GCF_045843805.1 of Urocitellus parryii. NCBI lineage: Eukaryota > Metazoa > Chordata > Mammalia > Rodentia > Sciuridae > Urocitellus > Urocitellus parryii. The sequence goes on along the minus strand of NC_135536.1, from coordinate 23,339,508 downwards.
AATGCTGAATTACAAAACTGGTCATTGAGTCATTAAATGGTACAAGTAAACAGGCCACCTTGGGAAATTATTGCTTACCTTTGAACATTTCCAACAAGCCACATCTTAACTTACAGGCAGAGACATTTAATAAATATTTTTCACTCCCATATTCTTCCTGTGTTATTCAATACACAGTTACCTACAGTGTTCTACACCAGAAGAGCTACTGATAAGGATAATCAAGTCCTAAGCAGCAAGTTTTAAAGTAGTTGACTTGGCTGATCCCAGTTAGGTTGCTTTTTGCTTCTACATTCAGTTTGACTTACATTAAAACTATATGATTCATTTCCACTTCCAAGTACATGCCCAGTTGAGAATGGAAAGGATTGAAAATTAACTTCAGATTACCTGCCCTCAGATCATCAATGGAACCCCCCCCCCGTTTTTTTTTTCTTCCCTATCTAAGAATACTGAGGGAAAACCAACTCCATATCTCCCTGTTTAGATGTTCTTCGAGGATACACACCTGAAGTCTGGCTTATCCTGTAAGTCCTAAAATAAAGTCGATATGTTTTGACTATTCAGTTCCAAAATCCTAAATATTTCTACCTATGAAATACTTAACTGCTTTTTCTTCAAATTGAGCTTCACTCTGATTTTTCACTGTGGTCTGACTACCGTCTTCCCAAGGTAGAAGTTTAAACAGTAGCTTCGGCTGTTTAAGAGAGATGTGAGTTATGAAAGAGTTGGAAAGCTTTATCATCCTAAAGTAACTGGAAGCACTCAAAATAGTAATAACTATAAAAATAAAACTAATAAAACTATAACCATTTCAAACTAAATTTTAAATCTCGCATTTAGAGAAAATGATGTAGTAATTTTAAAATGGTTCCCCAAATAATTCCTTACCCAACTTAAAAATCAGTCTTAGAGAAATCATTATTTGAAATTTAGAACATCTTATTCTTTAGGATTATAAATAAAGAGTGGTGATTTAGTTCAAAGTGTCCTAAATTGTCTTGCTTTTACAAAATCATCCTGGAAGAACTAATCCTAAATTCCAGTCTAGGCAATGAAGGATTAAATGAGATGGCAGCTTGTTAAGAGTTGTACCTGGCCAGTTTAAGCCATTAATGAAAACTACTTAACCCTCACCACTCTACCTGCAGACAATGGAACACTGGGTGTAGTGTCAGTGTAGGAGTTCAAGAGGGTCTGATTACTTAGAATTATACTTTCCTTCCACCTGCCAAATTATTCTAAATTCTACCAAAAGAAATTTATTCTTTGTAGAAGAACTCAGAAATTTATTCTTGGACTCTCTCATGCCAGTTCCTCTTTTAAAAGGCAAACGTTTTAAAAATAGATTACCATTAAACTAGTTTAGGAGTTAGCAAAGTGAGCCAAATCCGGCCAGCCACCTGTTTTTATAGGACCATGAGCTAAAACGATCTTTATATTTTCATTTGGTTTAAAAAAAAATCAAGGTAAGAATAGTATTTCATGATGTGAAAATTATATGAAATCCAAATTTCAGTGTCCATAAGTAAAGCTTTATTGGAACACAGCCTGGACATTTGCTTAAGTATTGTCTGTGGCTGTTTTCATGCTCTAATACAGAGGTAAGTTGCTGAAAGAGAACATAGGAAAGTAAAACTGAACTAGTATAGCATCTGCCCTTTATAGGCAGTATGTTAGCTCCTATTCCAAGGTGTTGGTATCTTATAAGAATTCCTTTTCTCCTTACTCAGAGAGGTCACATTGTGGGAAATGCTGTAGGTTTCTGGAAAGAGAGGATGAAATGAAACACAACTAACCAGGACCAAAAAAGGGATCAGGAACCACACAAATTTCACCCAACTTTAAAACAAACCTCAAGTTGCATGTGCATAAAAACATATGCCCCAAAAATAACCATTCTGCAGACCATTTAAGTTGTCCTCTTTTTGTCCTTTATTCCCTTTATCAATCTTATTCCTTTTCTTCTGATGTCTTTCCCTACTTCCTTCTTTGCTTCCTTTCTTTCTCTAACCCTCCCTCCCTTCCAATCACTTATGCACTTAATTCATCTGTTCATTCACATTTATTGAAGGAGGCACTGAGTAACATATTGGGTTCACAAGGAAGATAAAGATCTTATTGTTTTTATGGAGCTTACATTTCAAAGGAGTTGACAAAGAAATATATAAAGCAGATACACAGTGAATGACTATGGGTGAGGGTGGAGGTTTACTCTCAACAGATTGAGTTTAAGGTTAAGTCCCCATGAAGAGCAACATTAGAGTTGAAATCTCAAGGACAGAAATGAGCAAGCCATTGAAAGAGCTAGGGAAAAATATCACAGAGAGAGGAGTAGCAATGCAAAAGTCCCAACTCAGGGATTTAAAGGACAGAAGGGACACTAGTGTATGCATTGTGGGTATTGATGAAAACATCTCTAAGTTACCAGCATCATAATATCAACACTATTTATTTAAAGAGTAAGAGTCAAAAATTTTATTGGTTATTTTAAACATTCCTATTTTTAATACTCACAAAATCCCAATAGAAGGATATTATTCATTTCATTCATCTAAACTCAGAGAAACAGACTCAAAAATATTAATGCTGAAGTTGACATCATGATTAAATAAATGGGCAGTTTGGACTGTAATCCAGTTCCAGATCCCTTCAATAGTTCTAAAAAAAAAAAAATGGAGCTAATGGAAATACCATATGCTGACAGAGCAGTTTTATGGGCAAACAGACAATAAATGCTTTTTTATTACCATCAAGGTTATTTTGTGTTTTTGCATGGTTCAGGTTCAGTGATGCACTAGAAAACTGTTCTAGGATAGCTTTCTTAAAATTATATATGCAAGAATAGCATTCTAGAACCTTGTTTATAATAGGTATGCAAAACACAATAAAAATTAATGTTTTAATAAAAAGTTGTTTGTATATCCTTTTATATTTATTTCACTACATAAAAATGGATTATATATGTGTGTGCATGTGTGTGTGTGTGTGTGTGTGTGTGTGTGTATCGCCAGAGATATGGAAAATGCAGGACATCTCCACAAGGAGAGACAGCCAAAGGGGATTATATTTTTGCCACATGCGGAAAACAGACTGAATTTGGAATCCTCTCCTCTCAATTGGGAAAAAACCTCACCCTGCTGAAAATAAAAGCTAAAGAGCTTCAACCTTCCACCCTGATGGCACCAAGGAAGCTGGGAGGTAGATGGCTGATGCCTCCTGCCCAGGCTCCTCTAGCAAAGGCCAACTAAAGCTACATAGCTACATTTCCTGTCTTTTGTCCCATTTTTCCCCCCTTTCAGGCCAACTAAACCTACATATGTATGTCACCTAACTTTAGTTTCTAAAAATTATAACTGCTTGTGTGGGAAAGCAGAGAAGCAATCTACTTGCTTCTCCCAATTTGATCAACATGCGTAAAGTTCCTTTTCCCTTTTTTTACTTTTTGTCTATCTCTTATGTAGGTGGAAGGTGGATCCTGCAGGCTGGGATTCAGGCAGGGTCCCTGGACTAGGCTACTGGGAACATTCCTTTCATAAGGGTGTTGTGACTCTTCCTTACCTCAGACCAGCTGAGTCACATGTAGTCAATACCACTGGGAAATAGCAGAAGAAAGATAAAGAAAAGCAAAAAAAATCTATACTTAATTAGCTCTCATATTGTGCAGCAAGATGACAACTGCATTGTGCTGGCCCTCCAATTCTTTTGGATAAGGACTACAGAGATTTATATTGGCCAATAAGCCTATATATGTTCTCTTTCTTCCAACTCATTTGCAGGAACTTCAACCATAATCAGAAAACCATAAATGCATGGTCTCTTGTAAGTAACATTTTCTATTTCACTTTATATGAGCAAATGCAGAAATATTAGCAGATATTACATGTTATTTACCAGCATGCTAATAAAAATTCACACATAAAAGTAAACACTAAAATTCTAACAAATAAAATCTAGAATAGTACATATTACAAGGAACTCTGAAAAAAGGGCCCTTTAGTGTTCATTTTTAAAAAACCAAATTAATGACCAATTATGATAAAGAGACTAAGATATAAACGGAAATGTTTTTAAGTCATTTCTTCAACTCATTTTAGTTTTATCACTTTTTACACAATTTAAAATTTATGAAAACCTTCTAATGTTGCCTTTAATTTTTGCCAGAATATTTTGAACTTGGTTTAAAACTGAAATTGAAGAAGCCTGAGGAGGGCTTTAATAACAACTCTCTTCAGTCTGTTTGTTTAAAACATGATGAATAAGCAAAAAGAAAAGGTGCAGAATGGAAAAAGAAAAATGATCCCTTCTCCTTCCTAGCAGTGTTCGAGGTTACTGGATTGTTCATAGTCTTGCACAAGAAATTAAAACCTTCCTCACATGCTAGTAGCCAAGTATATATCTGACACGGTCCTAGTTGTCATATATGTGAACTTGGAGTCTAATGGTTTATAGTAGTTTTAAGTTAAAGGCAGAAAGAAGCTTCACTAATATTAACTCCCTGTTATCTCCTGACTCATTTAATGTACTCTATAAATTGCATAGTTTCTTAAGTCTTTTATTTCAAAGGGGTAGATTGTCACTGTTTTACTACACTAAATTCTTAATATATCTGACAATGATTCATTCAGATTAAAAAAAAAATTGAAAGAAAAAGCTAAGAACCTAAACAAATCATGGGCTGGGGAATGGTGCAGAAATTCTGATCATCATAGCTCTTGAGTTATATTAGTACAGTGGTGTGGAAAACTTGGAATACAAGTGCTAGCCCCACCACTGTCAGGCCAAAAAAGCCTTAGCACTGTGCATGGCTCAAAGAATCGCTCTGTGGTGATTAATATCAATCACTAGTAGTTCATAGGCAATTTTTTTTTTCCTTTTCTTTGGATGCACAGATCATCACCTTTTGGGGTTGATTTCCCACAATCTCGACAGGAGGTAACAAGTGCTTAATAAGTATTTGTTAGTAGATTTAAACATAATATTGGCAAGTTTTTAAGATTCCAGACTGAGGAAATCCTCTGCAGCATTTCTTTATATTCTGGAAAATCACCCAGAAATTGAGAGGTGGGGGAAGTCCAAGAAGTAAGAAATATAATTTATTTCCATTACTACTTAGAAACTCAGAAATTTGTTTTTTAAGTCAGTGGAAATTTGTTTCCACCAGAAAAGTATTATTGCTGAGTGTTTGTTTCCAAATTTGCTCCACAGTACAGTCATTACATAGAAGAATATTGCATTTCACAATTGTCACTGTTATCAGGAGATGGAAGAGAAAATGGATTAACATGGTTATTTGCACAAAACTTAAGGTTTATCTAGGGACACTGTATCAGAAGCACAAGCAGTAATATATTATGGAGAATGGTCTCAAGTGTTCACTTAAAGTCCACAACTCAAATGAATTTGCCCCCAAATTGTAAGATAACTGCTAACTCTTGGGTACTTGCAGAAACCCTAGACAAGCTCAACACGATGGAACACCATAATGTACCAAGATGGCGTTTTGTTTTTCACAAGAAAACATAAACAGCTATTTATATCATGGAGCCTAGAGCTGGGACTTTGGACAATGGCATCAAGGGACGTTTGTCCAAAGGCTGACTTCCGTGATGTCAGCTGCCAAGGAGATGGTGCATGAAGATGCATAAAATAATCTCCTCCTTGAGAGAACAATTTATAAAATCTCTAAAACACATCCAATTCCAACACATTTTCAATTCCAAATTTTTCAGTAAATTTTCTGCATAGAGTAAAATTTGGGCTTTTAAAGGCTTTGTCTTTGGCATTTTAAAAAAGTTTCCAAATGGTGTCTGTATTTTAAGAGGCTTTTTTAGAAGCTTGATTCAAGAAGACTGCTGAGTCCTGATGACTTGTGCTTTTCATCCCCCTTGGGTAAACAGAGCAAGGCAAGTTTTTATATTTCTTTAATTCTCAAAAGAAAACAGTCTAGTCAATCAACTTCCCTATATTCAAACACAAGAATACTTCTTTCAGGGTATTCTATCTTCAAGTTTTATTCTGTCATAAATTTGGAATTAAAATTAAGTTACAAATTTCAGATAAAACAAGGTGATAAAATTTAATGATCACTAAAATTTCAAGTGGAATCCATTTTACTGAGCTTGGTTCCCTCTTCTCCTGAGGCCTCTTGATATAGTAAATTGAACTGTGCAAATCTAATTGGCTGAGACCCTGCTTGATCTCAAGACAGACTGCTAATGTTTTATCTCTGTTGAGATCTCATATCAAATCTAAGGTTGGATAAGCCTCTTCACCTTTTGAGAAAACAGAGATTTTAATGAGCCATTAAGTCACCTTGCCCTGAAAGTAACAAAGGGCTGCTCACACCTCCATCCCCCATAATCATCCATATTTAGTTTTGCTTATGTCATTGCTAGGAACATTTTTAAAAATCATACTTTAGAGCAATATATATATTTGCCTAAATTCTAAGGAATGCATTATATTGGTTTGTAGAAGTATAGAAGTTCCACTATAATTGAGTCATCCTAGGGATAAGCAAGATATTGCATTGCTTTCTAGCTTAATAAAATTTTAAACAGTTAATCCCAATTTATCAATTTATTCAAACTGACACCTGTAAAAGTATGCTTTAGTATCTCCCAAGGAAATGAAGATTTCTGGGGAAATAAATTACTCTAGTTCTTCTGGAGATCCAGTGTGAGAAAAGGACATTCCCTTTCACCCTCACTTCCTCTTCTAAAGTAATTCAGAAGGGGCTCTGAGCTGCCCCACACCTGCATTTCCACCCTCAATGTCTATTCCCAATCTACAGTGTGGCTTAAAAGTACAGGTTACTAGCATTCTACTGTCTTGCGGAAATGACTGACAGCAAAACCAAGGAAATTATCCACTTGGCCTGTCACTAGCCCAGTTTTCTTTAGTAAGAGGAAGAGCCATCTACTGGGTACAATAAGATGTTAATGTACTATCTTGTCAGCATCTGCCAGGCCAATTTACTTTCGCATGTCAATCCTACTCTCTTATGGTTTTTCTTGCCCACTTTGTCTACAAGGATGTGCCTGCCACCTCTACATTGGCATTCTCTATTACAATACCCTTAGATTAATATTTACTAGGTTTTCTCTCAAAAAAAGCCTCAAGGAATTTAATTTCTATTTTTTTTTTTTTTTTACTTTAAAACACTGTGCTGCCATAGGCAACTTGATAAGTAACTGAAATAAAGTAATGGCTGGATAAGATTATCTTCTCCTTTCCATTCATCTTAAGTGCTTCGCCCAAGTACTACTGAGGTAACAACATCAAAATCTAACATCTCCCTGCAACACTAAAGTAGTTCTAAAATAAATACTAATAGCCAAACTTTTAGGACAGTCTTAAAAGGCTAACTAATAGAGAAATTAAATGTAATTACGGGTTGTCTGAAAAACAGCATGTCACTAATGTCATTTAATATCCCTCAGGGAACAGCTTCTGGGATGTTTCAGAAGGAAAATCTTTTCCTCGTTAAAATAGCATAAACCCATTTAAAAAGTTAATCAAATGATTCAACTCATTTCTAACAAAACTTCTAATGACAAAGGATGTGTCCAGAAATACTTTTGACAACATTTAGGCTATAGGTCCTCCAACTAAAGTGATTGCTTTCTCTCCCTAAGACAATGAGACTGATATTCATAAGGTGCTCAATAGTCAATCTTGTTATTGCCACACTGTGCGTTTTTCACTTCCTCGTTATATTATGTAGCTATACAAAGACATAATACTTCCTTCAGCATAGTCTGCCATAAATAGAAATTGAAGATTCATGGTTGCCCATGGAGCGGGTAGGAAAAGAGAGGGAGCGGTGGAGCAGAGGGAGGAAGGGAAGAAGGCAGGGAGGCGCTTCATGCAGGCCAGGACTGGGTCTGGCTTCTTTACTTCTGTCCCTGACATGCAGCATGGTGTCTGGAACACAGAACATGTAAATAAATAGTATTTATTGCACAGTGGTTGGAAACAAAATATACCGAGGACCTGCCAGGCACCAAGGGTTCCATGCTTCTTATCATAATTCTCTTGATAATCCTAAGAAGTCAGTGTTACTATTGTTCCCAATTTATAGATAAAGCTGCCTCAAAATAACCTAAAATAACCTAATAAGAGAGGGAAATCACGTTATAAAATCTAATTTTAGCTCATTTCAAATAAAATGAAAAGAGACAGCCATAAATTAACAAAGAAAAGGAATGTGGGAGTTTTCAAGATATTCTGTATGGTCACTTCCACAGTTAACCCTTTGGAACTTTCCTCAATGAAGTAGAATACTAATTTTTTAAGTACGCTTTGTATTTGGTGGTTCACAAAGCAACATGAGGAAAAAAAAACAAGTTACTGAAAGTGAACCACATAGATTGATATTTTAAAGAAAGAAAACAAAACCCAGCAGTAACATCTACTGCTACCAGCCATAACAAGCAAGGTGTCAAGTCACTGAATACATTTCAATAAATTGAGGAAAAATGGATTACCTTTTGTGTCTATTTTAAATGTTTCCACTGATCTCAAGAGGATTAAAGAAGGGATTTGTTTGTTTCAGTGTACCTCAAATCCATATGCAAATAGAACTCTGATACTGCACTACACATTTATAGTCAAAGACAATACTTTGTTTTTAAGAAGAGCAACACACAATGTAACTGCAAATGAATGTCACAAAAAATGAGCCAGACAACTGTTAAGCTCCAATGAAGAATTCTGGTAATTACAAGCTGTATTGTAACAATCACTGTCAAATATATTTGCCTCCACTATTCCTGATTCCTTGCAAGATTGAACATATTCTCTTCCTTGTGCCTGCTCCCTCCTCCCACCATCTTGTCCTTTTTCACTGCCTTTATCACTCATGCCAAATGACTCATTGATCTTTAATTCAATGCTACACTTAAAGAGGGAGAAAGCAGAGCACAGCAGGAGGAAGAAAGGAAACAGAACAAAAAAGAGAAAGAGTGTGTGTGTGAGTGTGTATATACACACATACACACATAAACGACATTACCTGGGTCTTGTCCCTCAAAACATTTTAAATTGAAAAAAAAAAATGAACTCTAGGACATGGGGGATGGGTACTGTTTTTCAATTGATCAACCTTAAGGAGACTCAGGGATAAGTATAACTAAAGAGGAGACCAGCAGGGTGGCATTCACTTGTTCAATCCACAGAAACTTACTGAGTAACCCATGGCAGCTATCGCGCTACACAGTGGACATTTTAGAAAAGGAAAGACATGAGGGTTGCTTCACAGGTATGACAGGAAATATATTTATTGAATGATAAAGTTTTGGTTTGAAACCAAAATCCATAGCAAACTGTCTCCAAAAATGTAAAAATATTCTTCAGTTTACTGAATATTTTCCCCTTGCAATACTCTTTTGCTAAGCTTTATGATCTGTGTTCTCTTGTTATTTTCTTTATGTCTTTAGCTCCTGGGTGGGTTCTTGTCCTTGGTCTGATATGTGAAGTGCTATTTTCTAGAGTTGGGCTCCAGGCTTTCCCTTTTTCTTGGCCTACACACTTCCTCTGAGAGTTTTCATTGCTCCTATGACTGGTATCATTCATATGCTATGGACATCAGGTTTGAGGACATCATATTCTGCATGTTCTCTAAACCCCTTGAGTGCCTGACTCAGATGAACCCCAAGAGAATTTCAAAATACCAAAATTAATCAGCTTACCCTCTCATTGACCAGCACACCATCCAAGAAATTGTTCAGTTAAGAAACCTGAGACTCATTTTAATTTCTTCCTTTTTACTTCCCACATTCTCAAAAGTTCCATTGCTTCTTCTGTCCTAAAATATATGAAGAACCCACCACTCTTCTTCACACTGCCTGCTGCCACCCAGTCCAGGGTACCATAGTGTCTTGCTGAGATTCTCACAAGTATCTGCTGAGTTGGTCTCCCTGGTTTCATTCTTAACTTTCTCCAATTATTTTCAACTTTATAGTCATTTACCTATTCAGAATGCAAATTTGATCATATTGTTCTCATGTTTCAAACCCTTCACAGACTTTGTATATACTAAAGTTCAAGCTCCTTTATAATGTCCTTCAGACTTCTGTTCACCTTATATTACCTTTCAAGTCTCTCCTCATTCAGATGCCACATTTCACCAGACTGAACTTCTTTCAGCTCCTTAAAAATGTAGGTATGCTCTCTTATCAGAGTGCTTCCCAGATCCTTCCCAGTGCCTCAAATTTTTCTTACCTTCACCCCAAACTTTCCCAGATAACTCTTAGTTATTGTTTAAACACTGGCTTCCATGGATCGCCACCCATCATGGCTCAACCCATCTACCTTCTATTACACTTAACTGCCCAACCAACAACGATTATTCCTCTGGTAACTTAGACATTCCCTCTTAATATTATTTTTCAAATGTTTTATTATAAACCTCATTTAAGACTCTTCTCTGCTAATTCTGGTATAAAGGACCAGAAACAATCCAGTATAGAGAGCTTGGCTTTGGAGTGCTAGCACCTAGTTCCATGAATGATATTAGTGTTCAATCAATATCCACTCTGAGTACATAGAGAACCTTTTATTTATAGAAAACACCCCTGACCCTTAAGGAGAATAACATTAAATGTAGAATATGTGTTATACATAATTATAAGATGATAATGAGTAAATAAAATTGACTCTAATTTGGATAACATGAAGATTTGCTAACATTGTAAATTGGAATTAAATATTTAGCTCTCCTTCTGGGATAATCTGATCTACACTAAATACTTCTGGAAGGCAGTTTTATGATTTATATTACAGATGAGAACATAAAGCACAGCAAAGTTAATTGAGTTACCCAAGGTTACCCAGTGAAACAGAAGCTGAGCCAGAACTCAAAACTCAAAAGCTGTTGACCTCCAATCCTTAGTGTTAACAATTTTGGGGAAATTATTTTGTCCTTCCCTCCCAAAGTACTATTGTATTATTGTAGGACATACTTTAATAGCCTTCTCCAAACTGTCACCTATGATATTTTTCATTTGAATATAGAAATTCAGGGATTTTCAGTGGATTTTCCTCTAGCCTTTTACATTAAAGCCTTTCTGTGATGTGCCTCTGAACTCATTGCTCTGAGAGGTGTCAGCTCCCTGTATTCTTAATGGCACATTAGTATCAGACATTAGTCATCACTAAACAGGGCCAACATTTAACTCTTCTGCTGTAGGAGACCATATTGCACATTTGACATCTATAAATGTCCAAAGTTAGTTGGCTGTGCATTCCATTGCACTGGGTGAACATTTTGGTAGAAAATGCTGCCAACAGTTAATAAACATTTGAGAAGCAACATAGGCTATTATATTTAATGGTATTACTGATTCCAACAATTATATTCTCAGAGAAATAAACTCAAAATTATTTCAAAAGGCTAGATATGTACTCAGTAAATATGTTTATATGTGGTACCGTGAGTCCAATGGCAGTCACAATATATAGCCAAATGCCAAAAGACCTTATTACTGTCTCACTAGACATGTTTAATGAACACAGAGCTTTGCTTTTTATAACAAGCATTGCTGATATTAATACCACAGAGACTGGCAATGTGAGCATACACTTGATTTTTGTTGTTGTTATCGTTTGTATGTTTGTTTGTTTGTTTGTTTGTTAGCCACACAGTGGACCAACTAGTGTTCTTATTTTTTATATCTGAATATAGTTTAAGATATTAAAGGACTTTAATCTGTACAAATTTGTAACTAATACATGCCACTTTTATTGTACACATAGAACTCCAATACCTTAGCATTTTCAGATGGATAAACCATCAAACAGAAGAATCTGCAATCACAAAATATTTCCCATGCTCTTTGAGCTTTACTTGACCCATTCTTTTTTTCCCACAGAAGCAAACATCTTCACCCCAATGCACTTGAGCCTGCTCATTATATCACTCTCCCCAGTCTGGCCTTATAGCTCCAGGCCCATGAAGAACTCTAAATGTCCAAAGTATTTACTGTTCTTAATCTCCAACGTGACATTAAGTGAATTGGTTCTGTCATGTGTATATAACTGATTGTGTTTCCTCTAATAAAGACAGACAGCTGAGTTACCCATTTGTAAGTTAGCCCAATGTAATGGGAAGAGAGAACTTCTGTCGGATGCTAACTTAACTCAATAGCTTGTATCATAGAAATATCAACTAAAATTCTAGCAGAAACTTTCAAACACAATTTTCAAAAAATCACACCAATATTTTAGGAATTTGGTCCAATGCTTAAACAACTCAAAAGTAACTTAAAATTTCCTTAAAAAAAAGAAAGTGCAAAAATCCATGGTAAATTGAGAGGCTATATAAGGTAAATATTAAGCTTCAGATATGTGTTAACATTTCTGGTTGGTCACTGATAGTCAATATAAAGAGAGTCAGGATACTTTTGACTTACACTTGAAAATGTCAATTCCATGAATTCATCCTCCTTCATCAGCGTTATTTTTGGAGAAATTACTGAAAGGATGTTACATTCATTTCCTAATGCTGAAGTTCTCACTATACCATACCCAGAAATAGTTTCCTTTGCAGAGCAGCCCAGAGGCTGAGCTGGCTTTCTGCTTTAGCTTACAAGTTTTCTCTCAAAGACTCTTAAAGGGAACTTTTTTGATATTGTATTTGTCACCCATTTCCTATAGCAGTCTGAATGCGACTATGAAGGATAACAGAGCAAAAAATAAATGTTTTTATCCCAAGGATACTTGCCCTGTTTGAGAATTTTCTTTACCTGCAGAGATTCCATTTCTTCATCTTTTCTTTGGGTCTCTTCTAGCAGATCTACAATAAGAAAGTAAAATACCCATGAAAATGCAATGTCAAACTGGGTTGCTTCTTATTATTGAATGTAATTCAGTTGATAGCTTGCATAATCTGCTGGGAAGAGAATTTGATATTGAAGTGTGAGAAGCAATATACAGAAATGCCCTCTGATGCCAACTGATGAGATGCTGCAGAGCTCTAGACTCTGCCAAACCTAAGCTAGCTGAGAAGACTTGGGAGGTTCCAACTTTATGAGATACTACAGGATGATATCAAATCAATTACAAATCAAAAATTCACACCAATATTTTAGGAATTTGGTCCAATGCCTATACAACTCAAAAGTAACTTAAAATTTCCTTTAAAAAAGTCTTTTTTTTTTCATTAAGTAGAAACAAACCATTTGCTCTTAAAATAAGTTTTTAAGCCAAGTTCTACCCTGAGTCAATTTTTATAAGCAAATTAAAACTACCTGGAATAATGGGGTGTTATTAATGGAAGTAGAGCACCACCTCAACTGTAAAATTATATTAATTATCATTTCACACCAAGAGGGTGGGATGCATTGAAGCTATATCTGACCAAGAGTTTGGCACCATCTCAGAGAAATTAGTGGCTGGAAAAGAAGGTAGTCAATTGAAGAGAGACCTGTATTAATGCACGCATACAGCCATGGTGTCTCAGTGCCCTACATTAATTTATGAACTGCTCTGAAGGAAAATACATTTGGCAAGCAGAATTTTCTGCCTGCAGCTATACCACCCTGTGCTATGATCTTATTAGATCTCACAAATCTAAAGAGGGCTGGGTTGAGTCAGACCTTGGATGAAAACTAGCAAGAGATACCTACAGCAGTGCACATTAGTATTAGCATTTGCCTTACTCTGTGATTGATATAGTTTACCAAGAGACAGCAGAGCATAAAAGAAAAATATAATGTATGGAAGTTCAATATATATTCCAAAAAGGCAAATGAAAATGTTTTTAGCAAGTGCTACACGAGACGCAGAAGGAAGTGGTAATACAGTGGGTGGCAAAGTCACTTGGATGTATGTCATAAGTGGATAGGCAATACACTGAAACTTCAGGACCTGGCAGATGGTATAATTGATGGTGATGGCCTTTTGAGATTGCATGGCTAAGAAGGCTACAGAGGAGAGGCAAGCAATCCCAACAACACACAATGTGCCTCAGTTAAGGAAGAGAAGTAATTTTTATTCTGTATTCCATAGAAGAACTGACTGGCTCCCCCAAATTCCCACATTCCAGTTATGTCAACAATGACAGAAGGATGACAATGTTTAAGGGGCATTTTGGGGAATTAGTTGGCATATTAGGTTTTTTAGTTTGAGGTGTCAAAGCAAATCTGGAGTGCAGGACACTGAATAAGAGTCCTCGCTCATTCCTCTTCCTGCGACTTATTTGCACTGAGATGCTGCACCTGCTTCCATCAGGGTGTCATGGACATCTGCTTCTCTACTTCTTGCATCTGGGCTGCCCTCCTGACTTGATTTGGGGAACAGAATACAGCAGAAGCAACTCCGTGCCAATTGTGTTGAGGCTTTGAGAGGCCTTGCACATTCTCACTTTTCCAAGAGAAACCATGTTGTTACCATATGAGGAAGCCCTGGACAACCTGCTAGTTGACAAGAAAAGTCTGATCCAGGACTCTCCCCACTGAACACTACCCTGAAGGTGGCCCCAGGCGGTATCCAGCTCCCGTCCGGGCAGAACTGCCCAAATGACCTGAAGGTAACGTAACCACAGATGACTCAGATGGAAGCCCAGCTGAGGCCAGACAAACTCCCCAGCCAAGTTCAGAGCCACTTTGAACTGACAGAATCATGAGCTTAATAAAATTTGGGAATAGTCTGGATCAAGAACTTGATAAGTGACAGCAACCAGCTGCTAATTAACAACAAACATTTAGTATTTATTAAAAAATTATAGGAATAACTAACAAATACATGAGAAAAGTGGATTCACATTCTGAAGAGTGTAACAACTAGAGCAAGTCAGGATGGGTGGAGATGTAGGTATCATAAACACATGGTCATTTTATTCTAAATATCTCCAATATTCATGTCCCTACATGCTCTCACTTGTACCACTCTATTTAATTATACCCTTGTTCCTACTGTTACTTATTTAAAAAACACACACACACACACACACACACACACACACGTCTCTGACTTGCTTTGGGAGTTCTCTAGTGGCAACAACCAGGGTTTCTTGTGTCTCCCTAACTACTGCCTCCCTACTTTGATACTTAACTTAGATCCCAGCTTGTCTTCACCTACGTCAACTGCTCACTTGTTAGGTGCACTGTTCAACTACATCCATTTGGGATGATGAATACTGCTATTAACCTGTACTGATGAAATATGGCCATGGGCATAACTGAGAAAAACTAGCCCATGGCAAAGAGATGCAAGCCAAGGGACAGCAGGTGAGATCTTTGGATAGCTGAAAGGAAATAATGCTGTGACAACTGAGCATGATCAGTGCCCCTTGTTATAATGAGCAATCTTTTGTTCTCATGTTTGTAAGAACAAAGAAAAAGATCAGCATGGAAAATGCTGAAGGACTGCTCTGCTCCCTGGCTCACCACTGGCATGTTCCTGTTTTCCTTCATTAGTTTTTGGTTTGCTGTTTAAGACAAACAGCAATTCAACTGCCATGCAAATTGTTGTGGCTAAATATGCTTCCATCAACATTAGTCAATGAAAGATTTTTGGTGAAAAGGGAAGTAGCCCTGTGTATTTTGGACTGGCTCCAATATTTTAAATGAGCTGATAGTGATTATGACATATGGGGGGAGGTCCTATATTACAAAGCAGAACATCATAGATGAGAATTGAGACTCTAGTTGTTTTGTTTTGCTCCACTCTGCATTTCTGTGGCACACTTAGGGTAATATATCCTGACCATATTTTTGGCTAAGACAATTTTATACCCTTTTGTTTATTTATTTGTATTTAAAAGGTGAGTCAAGTCTGGGTATATCTAAATAACGCATTCATCTAGTAATTTGACCCTTCAGAGGAATGCTGAAGATCAAGTTTAGAAATGACTATTTTTTTCCTTTAACATTTACTGTAAAGTATCTTATCCATAGTACAATCAGGCTGGCCAATAACGGGCAGAAAGTTATAGAAAGTGGGGCCTGAGATACAGCAAAATTTAGGAGCACAGCACTGGACAGAGTACCACTGGCAGCAGAACATGTTGAATTAATGATTGTGGTTTAGAGAAAAGCATTTAGCTTCTGGCTCTTGTACCTTACCCAGTAATTCAGTGCTCCTGTTCAATGTTATGCTGTGTCCTGACATTTACTAAAAATAACATATAATGTAAATTCTCGAAAGAGCTCAATATTTATTTCTCTAAATTGTGCATTCCTCTTTGTGGAGAGCAGTCATGGTATAATGAAATCAAACAAATAAAATAGCACACTAAAATCCATAAGAGGCCATAAACAATGGACTAGCCTCCCATAGTTACACCCCAGTTGCTCAAGACATTGGCTACATGACCAAGACAATGGTCAGTTTTTCTTTTTCTTCCTGGGCTACCCAGTTACTGGGATCATTGACATTTTAGGGATAGAAGGGAACACTGAAGTAATGTAATTCAGGTTTTTATTTTTTTTAAAGTAGCATTCCATTTTGTAAGTGAAACACAAATCATCCAGTAATATTATAAATAAAATAACTTAAAAAGCTGAAAGGGAGCTGTTGGCGTTAGAGCAGAAGTGGAGAATCTGAGGCCTGCTTGCCAAGATTCCCTGTATCCCAAACCTTTGGTATCACAGTAGACTAGAAAGCTCCAAATTATATTGATTACAAAAAAACACTGATCTAACTGAGCATGGTGGCACATGCCTGTAATTCCAGTGGTTTAGGAGGCTGAAGCAAGAGGGCCACGAGTGGCTCAGTGGTTAAGCACCCCTGGATTCAATCCCCAGCACCAAAACAACAAACCCCCACTGATATAATTCAAACTCTTCACATATTATGGATGAGGATTAAATTTTAAGAGATCTAATGCCTTTGTTAATGTCACACAGCTAGTTAACAGACATGCATGAATCTGAACATAGGACTTTTGCTCTAAACTAGAATCCAGTACTTTCTTTTGCAAAACCATGACTGCCCCCTTTGCCTTTCAAAATTTGTATTAAAATGACATAGTATTCAAAGATTTACCATAAATACTAATACATTTTTTATTAAATTAGTTATTTATTCTAATTTGTTGTACTCGATGGTAGAATGCAATTCATTTCAGATTACATATATAGAGCACAATTTTTCAAGTCACTGATTGTACACAAAGTATTTTCACACCATTTGTGTCTTCAGACATGTACTTAGGGTAATGATGTCTAACTCATTCCACCATCATTCCTATCTCCTTGCCCCCTCCCTTCCCTTCCCTCCCCTTTGCCCTATTATTCAAAGTTTTACCATAAATACTAATACATTTTCTAATTCTTCCCCAAGCTGAAAGAAAACTTCCTTAAACTACTTATGTGACACTGGCAGGCCTGTGAGAAGGCCTACAGTTACTAACTGTCCACATTAAAATTCTTCAACTCAGAGATAGCATCAAAAGATGTGACTCTGATGGAAAGCAAGACCCAGACACTTGAGAAGGGAGCTGCATTAGCAAGGCATGTTCATCATAGTGCATGCAGAATAACTCACATAATAAAGCAATAATCAAAAATCTCTTTCAATGAGTAACAGTTGAAAAGTTTCTCAGCTTAACATAACACTGTCCAGTAAATGGCTTTCCTGTATCATTATGCTAGTGAAGGGAAACAGAATAAAAGGATAATGAGTCTCTACATTAGCTCAAATATCTCAAATACAATCAAATATGTTTGGCCTTAAATTAATACAGTCAGCCCATTGCATTGTAGATTCCATTTCCATGGATTCAACCAATCGCGGAATGAAAATATTCTTTAAAAAAAATTCTGTCTGTACTGATCGCTTCAGACCTTTCCACTTGTTATTGCTCCTCAACAACACAGCATAACAACTATTTATATAGCTTTAACACTGTATTGGGCACTAAGTCATCTAGGAATGATTTGAAGCACATGAGTAGGTAATATGGAAATACTATACTACTTTATATAAGGGACTTGAGCATCCTCAGATTTTGGAGTCTGTGTGAACCAATTCCCAGTGGCTACTACAGGATATTATACATGAACAATACTTAAAACAGTGTCAGCTTCATAGTAAGATTTACATATATGTTAGCTCTTATTATTATTTTTAAAGTCACCCTTAATTATGTCTTATAAAATCAGGAAAATGTGTGAAAAATAATGAGATGCAATTTAAGACAAATAAAAAAAGACCTCCTGGTACACTGCCTTTAGACTCCATCTATAATAGGGAGCTGCATTCCTTAAAACTCTGCCACATCTACTGCCACCCACTGGTACAGATCTGGATATACCACAATGAGTTAAGAGTTTTCTCATGAGGCCTTACCACAGAAAACACACAGGTTAAAATGAAGAACAACATTCAGAAAGTATGGCTACCCCTTGTGGTTTGTCTCAGACGCTGAAACAACATACTGGTCTACAGATGGAGCTGTACTAGTCCAACAAATGAAAGGTTTATAGTCCACTGTCTGTCTCGGGTTATGTGGTAAAACACCCAAATACAGGTACTTGTATTTTTATTTGATGTTAATTCACTTTGGGTGAAAATTTCCATCTTAGAGATTTAAAACCCCTTGCCCATAGCTACAGTATAAAAAAAACAGCACAAAAATCTACACCCTTCTACCTCATTCCTAGCTCTAGTTATTAAGAAATATCAAGCTATAGAATGAAAGTTCTGACCCAGTCGACTATTAATCTTTTGTTACTTCTATTAACAACAAAAAGAGAAAGTAAGAATATGTTCATTACAAGGCACTGTCATAACTTGGTGAGTGAGCTTTCTTGGTGAAAAAGACTATATGTGACAAACAGCAAAATAGGCAAGAGAAGTTTATGGTCTACTGTAAATACTACTTTAAGAATAAGTTTTATGTGCTCAGATCCAGGCATAAAATTCTGTTTCTTTCTATATGCACTATCATCTCTGAATTGTACTCTCCCAGTGGAAAGTTTGGCTTGTATGTAAAGCCCTTAGGTTAGAAGATGGTTTATCCTGGACCCTGGTTTTGACTGTAGACTTATAGAGCACAGCTGTGTATACATATTTGGGCTTATAGAAGTCCTGTGTATCTGACTTGTTCTTTGATTATCTCTTGGTTACAGAAGGTACAAATAATTTTGCTAAACCAAATCTGGTCTTCTTAGATCTCTGATGTTCCTGAGTCTACTGAAGTTGTATTTTTAGATGAAAGTTTTTCAAACTTCTTCAATTCTTATGACCTAAGGGTAAAACAAACCTCAGAAATGGAATTATGATATGATGTTCAGTGCATCTGGTTACAGAGTCTAGCTCAATGTCAAATACCAGGTATATCTCCTTTGGCAATTCACATATAAAGAGCATGTAACTATGTGTTTTATACTTGCTATACTATATTGTAAATAATATCTGGCCTGAAGTAGAGGCAACTCCTTCAAGACCTTCATAAGTACCAGGATTTCCTTCTCAATTTGTCCTAGCATTGATATATTGGCACATTCGCTTAGGTTACTAAATGATTAGAGATGCTTATAGTGTATTTATGATTTATACATAAAAACAAAACAATTGATAGTAAAGGAGATACAGGAAAATTTTTAAAAATTTGTAAGTTTAAATATTCAGTTTTAAAATATGATTGATTCAAAACCTTATATTACTAAATTAAATCCAAGATCAGGAATATTGCATTCAACTGTCTCTTCATTCCTATCCCCAGTCTGGGGCATTTTAGAGATCAGGTATCACAGCTCAGCATTGTTAGAGTGTTTATATTTATAAAATCCTTATCATAAGATCATATAAAGATCTTAACATAAAATATCTTTTCACCCACTGGACTTTCAAAACCAGGATGGAAATTTTTCTGAACTTGAGAAACATTATTGACATTTACTTCTGGCTGAGCAAATCACTGACAACCTCTTTGTCTCAAACACAAGCCTTGAAACATATAAACATTCTATGAAGACTAAAATAGGTAAAGAAGCAAGCGGAAGTTAGTGTTGCTAACTAGAGGACTTTCAAACATTGAAACTATCCTATATTATCCCACAGGACCAGTGCAATCAAAAGGCATTTTGAGGAAGACCCACGATGGCCCCTGCAGGTCTGCAAATGGAGGAAAGAGACACCAGGCAAGGAATGATGACAGTTTCCAGAAATTGGAAAAGGTGAAAAGCCAGATTCTGCCCCAAAGCCTCCAGACAGGAATTAAGTGCTGCTGACACCTTGGTTTATAATCTGCTGAGACCCACATGTACTTTTGCCTCCCAGAGAACAAATCTGAGTTGTTTTAAGCCACTAAATTTGTGATAATTTATTATAGCAGCAATGGGAAACTATATATATATATATATATATATATATATATATATATATATATATATATATGGTATAAAATATACCTTAGAAGCTTAAGTGATATTCTACTAAAAACAAATCTAAGGGCACATGCTACCTACCACAATCACAGAGGTTATAATCAAAATGTACTCCACATAGTGTATGGCATTCCACAGAGGATGTACATAATTCAATGAAAGCCTTGTGACAAAACCTTTCATAAAAAGTAGGATCCATGAAAACTAGGCCTTTAATGGTAAAATTTCAGGTAACATCCTGTCAGAATTTGTGACTCCAAGATTGTTAGTTCTCCTATAGAAAGAGTCATGCACACCTATTTTACTTCCTTAAAAAGTTCTTGGTAAATTCCTTCAAATTATCCCTACTGCTACACCTACTCTGGAGTATAATTATATAGACAAAGCTATAAAGTTTAGTCATCCCTGTAAAAACTATGTGCTGAGGTTAACATTTAAGGAATGGCTTGATGTGCAGTACTCCAAGGCTAGGAATTGTGGCTCTGTTCACAACTATATACTCAATACCTGCTCCAGTGCCTGGCCCAAAATATGCCCCATGTGTGTATTTTTTTCTTTTTTAACTAGTGAAGCTATTTTCAAGAAAGTGATTAATAACTGCATATGATATGCTACATAATATTTACCAGACTATAGGTGCCCATAAATTTGCTGACCTTATAACTGAATTTATTATTTTTTTTAGATTAAGTTTACAAATCCATGCAACTTACCTTTTTTTAATTCCCCTTCACACAATGTGAAATGAGAATTCAGAAATCTTCTCTACATACAAAGAGCAAGTCAATAACAACATCAGGTAAGTAGCTGACACAAGAATGACAAGCTGCAACATAAAGTCTACATAGTTCTTAAGCAAGGAAAAGAATGTGCACAGAAACAGGTTTCATCCTGGAATGGGAATCATGTGTTGCCATAGCTAAAAATTTCTGAATTTTAACAAAATTTTCCTCATCTTGGGTGAAAAAACTGTAAATTTTGGAATATCCCAGATTTTGGTATATCCCAAACAGAATAAAATGAAGAAAATTCACTTTGAGATATTTCATAGTCAACAATCTGAGAACCAAAGAAAAAACCTGTTTTCTTTTTTAAAAAAAAAAATTAATTCTTATTTTTGCAGTACTTGGGATTGAACCCAGTACTGAAGACTGAACTTGTGGCTGGCAAAAGAACAAAATTTGAAAGCAGCAAGAGAGAAAGAATACCTTAACTATAGTAGGAAAACCATAATAGTGTAATTCTCAATAGAAAATACAAAGTCCATAAGGAAAGGTCATATTACTTTAAGGATATAAAAAAAGTTGAAAACAGAATCCTATATCCAATGAAAATATCCTTTAAGAAAATTGAGGATAATATGCTGCCAGGAGACCAACTCTAAAAGAATGAAGAAAGTTCTCTAAATAGAAAGAAACAGTAAAGAAATATGAGGAGATGATAAATGAAGAAAGAGGGCAAGCAAAAAATATGGTAACAATAGTAGAATTCTCATTACAGATTGAACATTCCTTGTTAGAAATTCTTGGACCAGAAGTTCTTTGGCTTTCAGAGTTTTTCAGGTTTTGGATTATCTGCCTAGATTTTACTAGTTGTACATCTCTAATCTAAAAAGCTACAATCTAAAATGATCCCATCTGAAATTATCTGTGTGCCATGTTGTGTTCAAAATATTTTAGATTCTGGAACACTTTGGATTTTTGAGTTAGGGATGTTTTAAGCATGTTGAGTTTTTCACATTATGTTGGATGAGTGAAGCTAAAATTATAGTAATATCTGATGTGGATCTAGATGTATCTATAGGAAATAGTTAAGACAACAATAATAAAGAAAGGTAAAAAAAGCTTTCTATATTTCAAACTGGTAAAATGAAAATATCACTAGATTATGATAAGTTTTATAAACACACACACACACTCTCTCTCAAACACAAGGTAATGTCTAGAGCAACAACTAAAACCTTTAGAAAGACACATACCCCAAATTCAATAAATTAAAATTCAGGTCTAAAAAAATATTCAAATAAACCATAGGAAGGCAGAAAAAAAACCAGAAAACAAAAGTGACAAACTTAAAACTCTAACAATTCATTAATAGATTATATGAAAATTATCTAAATATGCCAATTTAAGAAACTGGCAAATTGGATGAATGCAGAGAACTCAACAGTATGCTGTCTATATGAAACTTGCTTTGAATATGATATAGACATTTTATAATGAAAGGAGAAAAAAAGGAAAACAAGAGATCTCATGTAAGCATTAAAGAAAAGCAAGAATAACAATATTAATATCAGATAAATTTATTTAATAGCAAAGAAAATGACTACAAACAGAATGAGGTAGTATATAATAATGAAAAGATTAATCTACCAAGAAAATGCAGCACCCTAAATGTCAATAAGAAAAATCAAAGCTGAAAAATATGTGAAGAAAAAAGCTTGATATAACAGAAGGGAGAAATTGACCAATTTAGAATTAGAGTTGAGACTTCAACATTCCCTTCTCAACAACTGACAGGACAACTCTACAGAAAAACTATCTAGGGAATATACAATAATAAATCAAGGATATATCAAATCATAACTATAACAAAAATATGTAAATACTTGGAAACTAAATGACACACTTCTAAATAATCCATGAGTCTTAAGTGAGATTTTAAAAATAAACTGAATAAAAACATATCAAAATGTGTTGAACAAAGGCAACAGGCAAAAATTCATAGAACAAAATGCATCCATTAGAAAAGAAAGTCTAAAATGAATACTCTATGTTTATATCACAAGAACTTTAGATATGAGTAAAATCAACCCAAGAAAGGAGAAATAATAAAGGTGAGAACAGAAATCAACAAAACTTGGAACAGGAAAATAACAAGTGAAACAACCAGCTTGTTCCTTACATAGCTCAGTCTTTAGCATGACTGAGAATAAGAATCAGGGGTAGGGAGTGGAGAAGAAATGAGACAATTTATCAAAATAAAGAATGGAACAGAGAGTATAATGACAGATAATACTGACCTGATTGAGTGAAAGCTACAGACAACTCTACAAAAGTGTTTTACATTTCAGAGGCTAGTTTTTGTTGTTATTCTTGTTTGTTTGTTTTAATTTTTGCACAGATTTTACTGATTGAGAAACCCTAATCTAAAAATCTGAAATGTTCTAAAATCTGAATCCTTTAGAGTGTAACATAGGCATTCAAAATATTTTGGATTCCAGAGCATTTTTTTATTTCAGATCTTTAGATTAGGGATGCTCAATTTATACAAATTTGACAATTTAGATAAAATGAACTACTTTGACAAATACACAGTACCATAAGTGAGACAATTAAAAAATGTGAATAGCTGTAACTATTAAGAACATTTAATTTGCAATGCAAAAACTCCCAGAAAAATCTTTGCATGCCTGTAATCCCAATGGCTAGGGAGGCTGAGGAAGGAAGTTCAAAAGCCAGCCAGACCCTGTCTCTAAACAAAACACAAAAAGGGCTGGGGATGTGGCTCAATGATCGAGCACCCCTGAGTTCCATACCTGATACCCCCTAAACGCTCCCAGCAAAAAAAAAAAAAAAAAAATGAGCAGCAAGTAGCACATAATCTCTTCCAGAAAATGGGAGAAAAAGAAATACTTCTCTTAATTTTACTTATATTATATTACTCTGATACCAAAATAGCAATTCCCTACCTCCATACCCAAGAAAAAGAAAAGCTCAGTTCGTTCTCTCTCTCTCTCTGTCTCTCTCTCTCTCTCTCTCTCTCTCTGTCTCTCTCTCTCTCTCTCTCTCTCCTGAATACAGAAGCAAAAATTCTTAAGAAAATATTATCAAATAGTTTAACAATTTATAAAAAGAACTATATATCATAACTATGTTGTTCTAGGGATGCAAGGCTGGTTCAGTATTTTTAAAAAAATCAATCAGTGTAATGCATCATCTCAATCGGCTAAAGATTGTATCATGATTATATTAATGCATTAATATTTGACAAAATCCATCACACATTCATAATAAAATAAAAACACTCAGAAAAAAAAGAAAAGAATTTCTTCAACTTGATAAAGAGATCTACAAAACAAAAAGGAAACAACAACAAAAATAACTACAACTAACATACTAAATGGTGAAGGACTGAATATTTTCTCTTAAGATCAGAAATAACACAAGAATGTCCATTCTCAAATTTGTTAAGGCACTAGACAGTCTATTCATATAATAAAAAGGAAATCAAAGGAATATGGATTGGAATTAAAGAAATAAAAGTATCCTATTTGCAAATGGCATGGTTGCCTTTATATAAAATTCTAAAAGTTCTAAAAAGCAAAACAATAACCCTAAACCTCAAACATATAAGTGAGTTTAGCAAGGTCATGGTATATGAGATAAACAAAAAAAACTGATTTATTCTATATAATAGGAAAGAACATGTGGACACCAGAATTAAAAATTACAAGTTACTCAAAAAATAAACTTAAATTTGACAAAACATGTAAAACACGTATTTGCTGAAAACTGCACACACTGATGAAAGAAATCAAAGAAGACCAAATCAAATGGTGAGACACTGTATTCATGAATTAGAAGACTCACATAATATATGTCAATTCTCTCCAAATTGATATACAAGTTCCATATAATTTCCATCAAAATTACAGCAAGATTTTTTTTGTAGCTAAAGCTAAGATTATCCTAAGATTTATATGAAAAAAATAACTAGAATAGTTAAAACTTTTTAAAATAATAAACTGGGAGAAATCAATCTATTTTCTTTTTATATAGCTATAGTAATCTAGATTGTATGGGTTTGATGAAGGGATATACATATATCAATGGAACAGAGTTGAAAATTTAAATTATAGAAAGGGAGAACAGATTAGTGGTGTCAGGGGTTAAGGGTGGAGTGAGGCTGAGAAAGAAGCTATATACAAGGCACCATGAGAGTCTTTGTGTTCATGGAAATGTTTCATATCATGATCAATATCAGTACTCTGGTTGTAATATGATAAAATAGTTTTGTAAGTTATTTCTATTGGGGAAAATGGCTAAAGAGATCATTATGTATTATGGGATATTATTTTTTATAGTTTCATATGAATCTAAAATTGTCTTCAGAAAAAAATTTAATTTTAAAATTCAGAAGGCTTTTAGGCAAAATAATAATAAATACTCTGAGTAATCTGCCTTTCTTTCTTAGTTCATTTCAACTAACCTAGTCTAGACAGGTATAATATTTCTTCTTGAGTCCTGCAGTTACTGATATTCCTAAAGCAAAGTATACAGTTTGAAACTCTAGTGCCAAAGGAAAGGCAGGCAGGCAGGCAGGCAGGCAGGCAGGCAGGCATGGAGGAAGGAAGGGAAGGAGGGAAGGAGGGAGGGTGGGAATGAATTTGGATGTTTTGTGTAAGTCCAGATGTTGGAACTACTAAATAGTTTAAATAATTTATTTTAAATATATTCAAAGAAAACTAAAGGAAACCACATTTAAAGACCTGAAACAATGAGAATGATGTCTTACAAAATAAAAATTTCAATAAAGAGATATAAAAAAGAATCAAATAGAAATACTAGATTGAAAAGTACAATAAAATGAAATAGTTCACTAGAGGGGCTCAACAGCAGATGTGAACAGGCTGAAGAAAAAGCAATAAACTTGAAAAGAGAAATCAACAGAGGTTACTGAGTCAGTGGAACAGAAAGAAAATAGATTGAAGAAAACAGAGGCTTTGAGAACAGTGAGAGATCTTAAACCACACCACTATGAACATAATGGGACTGCCATAAGGAGAAAAGAAAGAGAATGGGAAAGAAAAATATTTGAAGAATGGCTGAAAATTTCCCCAATTTGGTTAAAACGTTAATTTCCCGAACCAAAAAGCACAACAAACATAAATAGAATAAATTTTTCAAGATACACACCTACATATATCATGTAGAATTTGCAAGAGCCAAATAAAAAGAAGAAATCTTCAAAGCAGTTAAGAGAGCAGTGATTTATTCCACAGAAACTATGCTCAATGAAATAGCCAATTTCTCATCAGAAACCATGGACACAAGAAGACAGTGAGATGGCAGACAGAAAGCTTTACAAAAAATGTCAATGAAAATTCTATATCTGCAAACTTGTCTTTCAAAAAGCAGAGAGAAGCTTAAGACATTTCTAAATTCCTTCAGGCTGAAATGAAAGTACAGAAGACAGAAACTCAAATTCACATACAAGATAAAATGTACCCATAAAGGTACTACACAGATAAATATGAAGAATCAGTGTAAATGTGTTTTTGTTAGTAACTCCTTTTTTCTCCTACCAGATTTAAAATAAACTGCATAAAATAGGTCTGTGATGATAGGCAAGCACTGATTGAACATATAATTTCAGTGATTTACTTCATAATGTTTCAGCAATGATGGATCACATGTACAATGGCTGTCCACAAGATAACATGCCCAGTGGCATTGTTTAGAACAGACCACAATATAAGCTATAAAACATGTCTAGATACATTTAAAAGGACTAAAGTCATGCAAAATAGCTCTCTAATCATAATAGAATAATTTTAAAAATCAATAAGAAGAAAATTTTGGAAACACTCAGAAAACAAAAACACAACATACCAAAACCTATGGTATACAGTTTATTAAGGAGGTCTAGGAAGTTCATTTTCCAAAGGGTTTTTACACTAAATGAGAGGAAGCAATTGTGCCATTTCTAAGTGAGATCTTTCATGTGTCCTGGCTCTGGAGCATGGCTCAGAAAATGAGAGAGTGGCCTTTTTGACCAGCAACATTGCTACAAGAGCTGAAAGATGGAAACAATTCAACTGTACATCAAATGATGAAGGAGTAGACAAAATGTGGTAAAATATTGTATCATTTCATTATATGAAATGGTCAGAAAAGGCAAATCCATAGAAACAGAAAGTAGTTTAGTAGAGGACAGAGGGAATAGAAGTGAAATCTAATAGCTACGGGGTTGATAAAAACGTTCTCGAATTAAATAGCAAGAACGGTTGTGTGATGTATGAAAATGTATGAACAGATACAACAGATGTATGAAAATGCATACTTTGAAAAGTTGAATTTTATTTTAGGTGAATCATAATTTTTTTAGAAACATGGGGACTATTATCCCTTTTATGAATGGAATACAAACACAAGTTGGTATCAAAGCCACTTTGATACACACTCATCCATCTACTCCTCTTTCCTACACTCTAAAATGGGGACAAAAATAACATTATAGGATTATTATTGTGAGATAGTGTACACAGGTTTCTCAATTAATAGGAATTATTATTTTGTCACCCAGCATGAAGATATTATTATGACAATTATGCATAAAAAATATGTGTCAAAGATTAGACAGCCTGCTTGGCTGGAGAGAAAAATATCCAGTAGACTCCTTTATCATTTTATAAAGACCATCAATATTCTCTCAGACATTGTATTCTGTTCTCAAACTGATATCTACAATAATTTTGCCCCTTCCACCTCATATCTTAACTAGGAATTAAGTCCTTCTTGATTATTTGAATATGTGATGATCAATATTGTGGAATGCTGTGAAACAATACAGTTTTTGTTAAATTCCAAATGGTTGCTATGAGTAAAAACAAAAAAGTTATTATATTAACACTTTCAGAAAAGCCATGATGTCTTCTCAGCCTATATATCCATTCTACTTATAATTATCACACCCTAATTATTAGAATACTATCCTGCCTATGTCCTTATCCCTGGTCTCATGGCACTCCATTCTTTTACCACAACTACCTAGTTACGAATTTGAAACAGAACTTCATGATACTCTATTTTAAGACATTGTGGGGCTGTGAACTACTCATAATATTGAATTCCAAGTCAAGTGTTCTTAGGAATAGCCTAAATTTCATGGAAAAAAGTTCTTGAATTCAGCTTTGTTTTCTTCATATGGATATGAGGGTAGAACAGATTAGTCAAATATGGGTAGTATCCCTGTGCTAAGATAAAGTCCAGAATTCTTAGTACATGGTTTATAAAGGATCTGTCTCCAAAATTTTACTTCCAAAAATATTATCTTCTGCCATCACTGTGATATGTCCTTGTATAATGTCCTTCCTGGCCTTTGTTACCCAGGAAAAAATATGTAACTATTGTTCAAATCCTAGCTCAAACAAATATCATTAACTAGTATTCACAAATCATTCTGTTAGTCAGCTTTCTATCACTGTAACAAAATACTTCAGAAAATCCACTTAAAAAGAGAAAAGGTTTATTTTGGCTTATGGTTTCAGAAATTTCAATCTACATAGGCTGCATTTTTTTTCAGGCCTATGATGAGGCAGTATAGTATAGTAGGGAGTCCATGATGAAAAGCTGCTCATCTCATGGCCAATGGGAAGGAAAGAGTGAGAAGATGGGCTGGGATTCGAATATTCCCTTTAAGGGCACACCCCCAAAGACCTAGTTTCCCTCCAGGAGCTCACCTCCTGAAGGTTCCACCACCTCCCAACAGTGCCACAGGTTGGCAATCCAGCCTTCAACACAAGGGCCTTGAGAGGACATTTAAGACCCAAAACATAATACAACCCAAATCCTTCTCAAATCCCTGGAAAAATTGCTCTTTTGTGTCTTCAGATTGCTTTGTTCACACTTTTATTATTTGTTCTATTAGTATTTGTTCTATTATATCTCATTGCTATGCATTTGGATTTGTCACTAGATTCAAACTCTTTTCCAAACTATTTAGTAAGTACCATGTTTAGGAACTTTAATTCAGAGTAGTATATACTTCAGAAGTATTTGCTTAGTATTTTGTTGTTGTTGTTTTAAACTAGGGATTGAACACAGGGCCTTGAACATGCTAAGCAAGCACTCTGTCAATGAGTTACATCCTTGACTCCTTGAATTTAAAAAAAAAACATTTTAGTTATACATGAACATAATACCTTTATTTATTTTGTGTAGTGCTAAGGATTGAACCCAGTGCCTCACACATGGTAGGCAAGCGCTCTACCACTGAGCCCCAGCCCCAGCCCCAACTCCTTGAATTTTTAAAAATAATAAAAATAAGATTTCTTAGAAATGTTTACAGAGTTAATGGAGAAGAGAATGAAGGGGAAATATTTATTCCTGCTTTAATGAATGCCAGTCTTTACATCTTTACCATAATAATGGAAAGCTGGGAGGTCATCAGCTTGCTACCTTGGATATCAGACTTGACATCTGTACCCTGAGATAAGAACATTGGAAGGGAAAACCAGGTGACACAAAATAGCATTTCAAAATAATTATTTTGAAGTTAACATGTGATTTACTTTATTGATTTTATATTACTCTTTCTATATTTTCTTCCTTCTAATCGTCCTGAAATGATTGCAACTTGCTATTCCAAAAGCAGTTATCTTCCAGCAAAAGTCAGAATGATTGAACCAGATCTGAAACTGGGACAACTTCAGAACATGGACATTAACAACAAAATACATGGTGGTTATTCAGACTAATCATTAATGCTCAAGTTCAAGGACAAGTTTCTACCAAGCCCATTCAAAGAATAGAAGACAGAAAGCCTGGGTTCTAGTTCTTCCTCTGCTATTAATTAAGTAGATTTACAAAAAAGAAAACTTAAATCTTTTTTGGCTACAATGACCATATTAATAAAATATATCATTTACTAGATTATTGCAACAATTCCTCTAATACTGAAACTTTAAGCACTGCACTCTGATAAGCTGCTGCATGGTATCTAAACATAATATTAAGTGGCTCAATTTTCAGGAATAATAATTATTAAGAATTAATGTGGATGACTTCACATAATTATTACAATAACTATTGAGAATTAATGTGGACAGTCAATCCCTCAAAACTTCTTGGAAATGTACACACACACACACACACAAAATTCTTTCCTTAAAGTAATTATTCTCATTGTTAGGGCTGTTTATAGATAAGAACACGTGACAAATCATTCTCATTCACCTCTAATATCTATCTGTTTTGTTTTACACCGAGGGTAAATACATCTAGATAATTACAAATCTTCCTCTTTTTGTTTCTCAAATCCTCACAATTATAGCAATTCTTTTATAGCTCCTTATCTGGATCCTTTTAAATTCCAATAAACAAATTAAATCACTTTCATCTGGAAGTAGAAAACAAGCACAAAGTAGATTTCTTTGCACAGGGATCACATAATATGAATATTTTCATTTGTCAGATCTGTGTCTTTTCATGTCAGTGTCAGGGCAATAACAAAATATCTTCCAAGGATAGCCACCCCAAACGAGACTTCAGACAAACTGCCAAAGGGCAATTAAGTATATGGAACCCAGTTCACAGAGAGGAAGGTTTGAGATTTCAGTGGTTTTAATCCTTTACTAATAATGAGAATTTAAAGTGTGTTCTCATTTGAATAGAAGAGATTGAAAAAATACTCCACTGGAAATAGGAAAAATAAAAGTAAACGAAAACAGTCTCCAATATAAGATTACAGAATAAAAAGAAAAACATTTAATGGATGTTTTCTTTGGTGTTATGTTCAGATGGCAAACGGTTTTCATGGATAATCTCACAGGTCATTGCTTTCTTTAATTAGCAACTTTTATAAACACAAAAAGAGTCTCAAGTAAATTTTAATACTGATTACACCTGCCTAGACCATTAACAAATTGTCATATTAACACATCACCCACATTTAAAGGTAACCTTCCTTTAAAGGTTACTCATTCCATTTTCATAGATTTTAATTAATTTTTCCTTTCCTACTAGGGTTGATTATTAAACAGCCACAGAGTTTTTTTGTTTTAATTGTTGTTTTGCTCATGGATCTATAGCACTTTGATGGAAGAGGAGACCCAGAAAGCACAGAAATGTAGAACCCAAATTAGATGGTGGTGATGACCTGTAGATAACAGTGAAAAGCAGCCAGCTCTGTGAACTCCACCAGCTCCCCAACTGAACCAATTTCATGTTGCCGCAATGCTTCTGTAAGTCTCTTTAAAATTCCCCCTTCCGTCAGCAGCTTCTCTTATTTGCATTAACTTGGAATAGCACATATAATCATAAGTGACAGGCTAGAGGGAGTTTAGGGTTATAAAACAGGGAGAGGCAAGGAAAATGCTCATTGTTGAGATTCCCTCAAGTAGAAAATGTTATCTTTGTTTGGGAAACAGAACGTACTGTACTTGCAGTCTAATCCCTAAGGTTGAGGCAGTTCTACAAGTTTATAATGGACTGCAAAGCCTCTGTTCTCCAAAATGACCTCTTTTTTCCCCAGCATTTTCACATATAAATAACTGTGAAGCTTCTGCACACCACACTATATCACATGTAGGTAAATATGCAAATCTGCTCAAATACCACCCTATAATAACTTGCTTTCTCTCTCTCTCTCTCTCTCTCTCTCTCTCTCTCAAAAAAAAAAGAACTTTTCTGATCTAAAAAAATATAAAACAGCATATGTACTCTTCCCTTCTATCAATGACTGAAGTGATGTAATAAATATGACCAGTTATAAGATAACCAAAATTACAAAACTGAAGGAAGGAGAAAAAAGGGTGAAAAACAAAAGTGAATACAAAATCAATAAGATGAATTCAAAATAAAACAGAATGAACTTCACGAGAAATACCTCTTTTTGATGTGGTTTATAAGATTACCTCTAATCTTTCAAGAGAAAAGTGTCAATCCCTATGCACCAAGCTCAATTGTCTACTTCAGGTGTGTTATAATGAATACAAAGTCCGGCAAGTTGTTTCACCAAAGTCTATATGGACCAAAATACTGTTAATCTTCCAAGGAACCATTTTATAACTTAACTGTCTTAGGCATAGTTTCAAAAAAGCTTTTGGGAATTAAGAGCACCTAGATCCATTTTGCAGGTGCAGGCAAGTTTGGTTGAGAAGGTAATACTCTCCCATAAGCTTAGCTTTTCCTGATTAGTCAGGAAGAAAAGGCATTCCTAGAGCATAAAAAATCTTTTTAATAAGGTGAGTACCAACACTATTACTTTTTATAGATGACCTAATAGCTTTCCTCTCTTCTTGTAGGGTAGATCTCACCTTCATGCCCCACCCTCACATACCCACCATCCCTGTAGTGGTACCCTCTCTGCACTCATCCATTCCAACCTTCCTCCTACAGGTTTTCTTGCTTCCAGAAACCTCCCACCAGTACCACCCTGCCAAGCCTGATTCTGCCTAAAACATACTTTCCATACGATGTTTCACATCACTGAGGTCTCTACTCAAATGTCACAATGTCAGATAGAATTTCCATGATCTAAAACATTACATACATCTGTCCCTTCCAATTTACCCAAATTTGATTTTCTTCACAGTGCTTTCTGACTCAGGGAACATTATCTAGATGTTTAATTGTGCTGTCTTTTGCCTTCCACTAGAACATAAGCCCCATCATATCATGAATTTAGAAAGGGTGTGGGGTAGGAAGGATAGTAGAATGAATCGGACATAATTACTCTATGTGTATATGTGATTACATAACTGGTGTGATTCTATATCATGTACAACCAGAAGAATGAGAAGTAATGTTCCAATTATATATGATGTGTCAAAATACACTCTATTGTATTGTATAACTAGTTAGAATAAAAATACATGTGGATTATATAACTCTAATTCTGTTCATCCCATTAACATAAAATTGAACTCTATGTGACACAAACTACATCTCATTTCATTCCTGAATTCTCCTCCAACATCAACCTTACTTTTCTTAAAATACCTTAGGCATTTCTCAATGCTTTCATATTCCTAACAGGATCAAACAGCACATTATGAATTGGACTCAGTTTAATTTTCCAGTCTCACCTTTCACCAATCCTTTCCATATTCTGAATTATACAAACATTTAACTACTTATAGTTCTTAAAGGTATTATATTCCTTGAACAGCTTCATCCCAGACTTGTTTCTTCTCCCTGGAGAAACCTACCTGCCTTGTTTACCCTGTTGCTACCGTCTGAAGGCATGTGTCCTTCCAAAATTCAGACATTAAATTTAAACCCCAATGTGATAGTATTAACAAGTAAACTTTCAGAGGTGAGTACTCAAGGTGAAATACCCTTGAATTAGATTAGCAATATTATGAAACGGCTGGAGGTAAGTAGCTTAGTCATTTTTGCCTTCCTGTCTCTTCTGTCATGTGGGGACACAGTGACAGCCTCCACTACTCCCAGAGAAAGCAGCATTCAATACACCACTATAGACACAGACATCAGGCACTCACCAGAAAGAGAACCTGAGAGGGACTTTATCCCAGTCTCTATAACTAAAGTGATAAATTTATATTGTTTACAAATTACCCAGTCTAACATATTTTGTTATAACAGCATGAATTGGAAAAACTCTTTTCTGGTTTCCTGGACTCCAGCAAAGCTTTCACACGTGGATTAGAGATCCTTAGTATTGTTCCCGCAATCAGTATTCTGGGTCCTGCTTTTACACAGCACTTTCACACTGTTTTTAAAAAATTATTAATATTTCATTATTACATGATTCCCCTCCTCCCATTTTTGAGAGCTCTTGGGAATTTCAAGGATTCTTTTGTACTTATTCAACATAATGCCTGGCAACCAGTAAATACTTAATGAATACTGCATACATGAATGTATATGATACATTTATATTAAAAATTAAATTATACTCTCAAGATATGAGAGATTTCTGAACCATGATTTGTAATTATTGAAGACATACTATGATACTGCAAAGACTAGAGTTTTAAATTTCTACAGTACAGCTTTCATTTTCAATAAATTACATAATCAAATATTTGTCATATGTAATTTTAAATATGAGACTGAGATATTTTAAACTCAGTAAAGCATTTGGATAAGTAAATATTATGTAATTGGGAAGGGCTAAGCATGACTCATTTTTTTTTTCAAAAGTAACTTTGGTTAATATTTTAAGATTTGCCTATAAACTGAGCCTCTAACTATAACTTACTTTGAACCTATTAAAACCAACACATTAACTCATATATCTTGAACTTTATAGCATAAAAAAGAGAAATTTTGTATTATTAAGGTGTGAATTTAGAGATTCCATTATGATGATCCTTCTTCCCCATCAGTTGGGTGAGCATTTGGGTGTCCATTTTCCCACATGGTGATGGATTTGCACTTTGCTTCATCAGGTCTCCCGTGGGCCAAGAACACATTTTAGACATAATTATGGGAACAGTCTGTGGCAGTGGAAAACCAAAGTTAACTGAACCACATGGAAATAAAACCCATGTCATTGGTGTCATTACCAGTACACTCAAACCAACATAGTTAACCTCAATGTAAATAGCAGGCAAAAATAGCAAAATACTCCATCTTTTGGAGAAATCAGTCCCTTTGGAAAAAATGCAATAAGAGGGAAACACCTGGACTCATATTTTCTGAACCAAAAGAGAACACAAGTATTGGTTTCTTTTTTTTTTCTTTTCTCTCCCCTTCCCCCTGCTGTGCTTTTTTAAATTTACATACATGTAAAGATCATTAAAAAAATTTAAACAGATGGGGGAGAAAAGTGTACAACAGAAAGTAAGCTTTATTTATCAACGCTCAAATACAGATGTTCCATTTCCATTACACTCAAAAGTAAGTCTCTATTATCACTTTCTAAATTTTATTTCCAGTTCTGTGTACATGTAAATGCAGATACTATGTGTACATGTACATCCTCTCATTTTTCAAAAAATGGAAACATGTTATGTACTTTTTTTTTTAAATGACAAATTCCATTTGGAATATTTTCTGTTGATAACAATGCAACATGGATCACCATACCTTATTCCCCCTAAACCGAGAAAAATGGCTAGTTGGCTTAAAACCAGTCAGAGACCTACCAATCTTTCTCCTACTTATTTGAAGTAGAACTTTATTGGAAACCAAACTCTATATGTATTTGAGCATTTACCTGGAAATGCTACTGTTTTTAGAATCTGCTTGCCCACTCACTGATTTAACAATGCTTTATGTTTTAATAACAGGTGAGATCATGTAGCAACATATCACAACTGGGTGAAAGAAGGCTAGTTTCCTATGAAGACTGTCTATGGGGTGCTCCCATCAATCCCAAATCTTTAGTATTTATAGATAATGTAAGGATAAAACATCTGGTTTACCAATTAAGTAAAAAAGTATAAATGCAATATTGTTGCATGTATGGAGAAACATATTTTCACTCATTCCAAATGAGACCATAAATCAGTATAACCACATGGAAGAAAACTATGCAAACTCAAACAAAATTATCAACCTATATACCCTTTGACTTATCAATTCTATTTTCTTGAATTTATTCCACAGCCATACTTTTACTTGTGTAAAATATTTTTGCATGTTGTTAGTCCCTGCAGTGTAACAGCAAAAACTGAGAGAATCTTAAATTCATATCAGTTGGAAAACTTGTTAAATAAATTATGGTATATTCAAACAATGAAGTTTCTACACAGTTGTTAAGAAGAATAAGCAAGTTCATTATACACTAAAACAAGAAAATTTCTAAGAAAAGGTAAGTAAAAACAAGTTGTTGAACAGTATGTTGTATGCCACCAGCTGGGAAAAAATCAATAGAAAAAGAATATGAATTCTTATTTGCTTATATATGCATAAGTGATTCCTGGAAGCATGCATAAGAAAATAGGGTATGCAACTATGTGCAAGAAAATAGGGTTGAATAAGATTTTTCAACAATTTTGAACAATGAAATGAATGGTAAAACAAAGCATTTATTGAGAACCTATTATATTCCAAGAACCCTAAGACAGTTTTCCTATTATTATTTTCACTTATTATTTAATTCAGTTCCATTAAACACTCAAGAACTAAAAAGGAAATAGTTTAAGAAACTTACATAGATATGATATATTGAGGGGGGAAAAGCAAAGTAGATACTAGCATCAAGAAACAACAAAAGGTAATAAAGTAATTGTTCTGATCTATGGTAAATTTTAGTTTCAAATAAGAAAATTATACATGCATTATGGATTATGGGCAGCAATAAGCAGTGAAATCTAGCTAAAAATACCAGAACGAAATATACGGATAATTCAATTTAAAGAAAAGTGTCATAGCATCTGAGATTATGGTTCTTTAAACATAACAACTTAATAAAATTACAGCTCATTTCAAGTATTTCTCAAAATTAAGTTATAAAGAAATATTAAATGCTGTAAATAAAAGAGCAACCAGTAAATACTGTTCTTAAAAGCTTAGATATAAAAGTACCTGCTAATAGCATAGTAATGCTATCATAGTACAGCATAATAATGGCTATGATCTAGATGTTTTATGTAGTACAAGCCATAAAAGCATAATTTGCCTTTCAAGTATTCTGAAATGATAAGCATTTTTTGTCAAAGGTTCTTGATAGATCTGAATTCTTTTATTGTCTCTGATGAAATTATGTTAAAATTATTTCAGGTATCTCAAAATGATCCAGTAAAAGGGGTGAAAGGGTAAAAGAAAATAATATATACATACATACAATAAAAGAATGAAAAGAATTTTAAATTATGAGATTAGAATACCATGGAGAAATAAAAGGATCATATTAATTTGATCAGTGTACTTCTTATGTATGGAGTCCTGGTGAATACCACATTAGGCCTTACTAGATCAGTACTTTAAAGCTTTATTCATTTGAAAGCGCTATGAAATTCCAAGTGAGCATTAACTTGAAAGTGTCATGAATTTCAACTGAATATTTGATTTTCAATTCAAAACCACCAAAAGACAGGCCACAGACGTAAATGAGTGGTAGCGCACTGGCCTAGTGTGCACAAGGTCCTGGGTTCAATCCTCAGCATTGTGAAAAAACATCAATAACAACAAAAATACCAATGGATAATCATACCCTAAAAGCACATTTAATACTATATTATTTAAAACTTTATCACTCAGTAATACTATATCTATACTGTATTTCTACGTTTTACTTAATACCACTAATTACTTAATGATATTATATTTTGGTAAATAAAAGTAACTGATGCATCAAATCCCTACTAATCGAAACTAATCTGAAGAGGAGAAATAGATACAATAAAATTTAAACATCTTAACAATATCAATGAAAATTAAACTAACACATTCTGGGTTACAACTAAACATGCTGAGTTCAGTTCAATCCTTCGGAAAAGCTCCAATAGAGTCAATCATATTTTGAAAGCAATTTTTGAAATCCTTAAAAATGACAGTAAACAATAACATTGTTCTTAAAGGCTTAAAAATAAAAGTACTTGCCAGGTAATAATGGCTGTGATCTCAAAACTATATGTAAGAAAAACTATGTACAGTGACTGCAGTATACTCAAACTATTCTGAAAAATAGAAACCATCTTTTAAAACTGTTTTTTTTCTGGATTATTCATAAGACCCTTTATAAGAGACAATCTCTCTCTGTTGTGTGTGCTACTATTTCTAAATATCAACTGTTCCTAGCTTCGTTATATTTTAATTAAGGAACATTCTTAATTAAGATAGCAAGTTACTAACAGGCAGGACTAAGTGGAACACTGGGCAGAAGATAGCAAAAAAGCCTTTCGGGAAACAAGAACTCTTCATGGTTATGGACTGACTGAATTGAGATATAAGAAATACAAATATTCCCTACTTATCATCATAATAAGAAAGTGCTGAGAAAGCCACTTAATGATTTATATATAAAGACAATCTCATTTAATAATAGGTGATTATAGAAAACATTTTATTCATAATTATTTCACATAATAAAGATATCTCTTTCATATTTAAGATTAGATTTTTAAAGAATACAGAAAAAGTCACAAAGAGATGTAAGAATAAGCAAGATATAAATATAAATATGAATAAAATGAGAAAAATAAATAAATAAATAAATAAAATATACAAATAAAATGAGAAAAAAAATTGAAGAGGGCAATGACTTCCGCATGAAAAAATGACTTAGACATAATATAGTTCATTCTGTTTAATAGAGTTATATCATCATCATCATTATGTAATCCATATTGCTGAAGCCAATGGATATTTTTCTATTTCCATCTTGGCTGGAATCTCTGCAGCACTTGACACTGCTGAACATGTTCCAGTACCATAGGCTCACCTTTTATTTTCCTTATGGGACACTTCTCTCTGGAGGTTCCTCCTATCCTTTTTTTCACTCCTTTGCACTATCCTTTGAGAATTCCCCTTTCCATGTGCTATGATTCAGATGTGAGGTGCCACCCAAAAGCTCCTGTTAATGCAGGAATATTCAGAGATGAAATGACTGCATTACGGAATGACTAAGTGATAACTGTAGGCAAGTGGGATTTGACTGGAGGAGATGGGTCACTGAGAGGTGTCCTGGAAGGGTGCATCTTCCCTGTGGCCTCTTGTCCCCTTCTCTCTCTTTCTCTGCTTCTTGATCCTGCCATGAGTTGAGCAGCTGTCCTCTGCTGGACCCTTCAGCTGTGATGACTGCCTCATCATGGGTGCAGAGCAATGGAGTCAGCTATGTACAGACAGACCTCGGAAACCATGAGCCCCAAATAAACTTCTCTGACTCTATATTGTTCTTGTTGGGTATTTTAGTCACAGCAATAAAAAAGCAGATTAAAACACCATAGTAAAACCTTAAATAGTACTACTTACTGGGTTTGTTCCTTAACCTCTGCAGATTAACATCCAAAGTCTGTATAGATCTGGTTACAGAATATAACTTTCCTACTTTCCGCTCCCATACCCTACTGCTAGCCATAGAGAAGTCTGTTCCATCTAGGTAGACTGCTTCATGGAAACTTGTTATCATCATGCTGCTTCTTCCCTTCTGAGAGTCTTTTTTGGACTGGATAGCTTCTACCTAACCTTAAATCCCTATTATACAATGACTCTTCTCTGCAATTCCACAGAAATCTGCTCATTCTACTTTGAAATCTTCTGATCCTACTTTGAAACCATTAATTTACATGTCTAATTTCCTACTAGACTATAAACTGGAGGTCAGACACACACACACACCTTTTTTTTTTTAACTAAGAAAGGTACAAATGCATAGCTCAGTGAATTATCATCAAGTAGACAACTGTGTAACTATACCTCCAAAATCATATTTGATTTTGTATCCTTAGTAATTAATAACTAAGCTCTTATTATGTGATAAATAATAACAAATGGCTTTATTAGATTTCTCTTAACATACTCAATTTATTACTCAAGCATTAATATTACAAGAAATAAGCCCTGTGCTATAAGGTAAAAAGCAGATTTTAGATATCAGAATCAGTTATCATTTATAATAGGGAAAATCTGTAGTCATACTAATTAGTAAACAGCCTAGAACTAAAATATGCAATTCAACAAATAAAACATTAAATAAGAATCTTGCCAAGAAACAAAAAATATAAAGAGCTTGGTGTTAAACTCAGGGTAAGATCAGAGTGTACCACATATTACTTTTGTCATCATATAATCTTCTCAGTTTAGTTACATGAGACCATCACAGAATCTTTCTTAGAGTAGAGTAAACCTTGGAGATAGGCAATCTACCAGCAGCTGAACAACTCAGCTGCTTAGCACTGAACATGTCAGAAGGATTGATGAACATGGAAAAGCTATACGCCTACGCCCCATGGGGAGGAGAAGTGGGATACTGTAAGCCAGGCAGGCAGGGGAAACACTACAGGGACAAGGAGAGCACAATGTCAAGAATGAACTGCTAATAAGTGACAGCAGCAGCCAGGCCCACTGATATACAGGACTGAGAGATAGATTGTCGCAATTTATGAAAGAACAACCTACAGCCTGGAGGACCAACCAGCAGGAGCTTAAGCACAGAAGGCTCCATAGAGCCACAGCTGCACTGCAAACCAATTGGCCTGACTACATATGTATCCCTTATAAAGGGCTAAAGGTCTCCTATGGCCCATTCAATTTCATTCTTGCTGACTTGAGAACTGCATTCCTAACAGATTCAAATAATTATTTAACAAAACTGAAAAATTTGCATTCAATTTCAGTATTACATTTTTACTTTCCTGATAGTTCTGTGAAAAGTAAAGATGCTTAATAGGAATTATCATAGTGACAATGACAACAAAATAGCTAAAAATTATGAGTGCTTAGTGCTCCAGTCACTATGCTAAAGGTGTTGATGCATTTTCTCATTTAATCTTCATCCAATCATGTTGACACTATTATTTACAGGAGAAGAGACAGGGGGATTTTTTTCCCCCTACACAAGTGGGAATTAGCAAAGCTAAACATCCAGTTCTGAACTTGAGCTTTTCTCTGTTATGCTAAATTATGTAAGTTCAAATGATGTTCTCCGGTGATATATGGGACTTTTAAAATCAAGTGTTTGCCATTTCATAGTGAAAGATGCTCATAGGATTTTTCAAAAGCAAGCAGAAGGAAATAGAAGGAAGGTTATATAAGGTGTCTAGATTTACTTCAGTTCTCCCAACATCAGCTATTCAAATCACTAGAAATCTCAAACTACAACATGTAGCCTCACTGAGATAAAAGTAACAAACTTAGAATGAATTATTAAGACCTGTCTGTAGTATTAAAAACTAAATTATTATGGCTGAATTCATCTATGAGAGTCACAAGGACATTTGGAAACCATGTATTTTAAAAAATAAAGGAAAAACAACTGAACACGGGGAGAAGAGATGACATAATGAATGGAGCTACTGGCCAGCCAGTCATAGAGCTCACTATGGAGGAAGGATTCTATTATATTGACCCAGTGGAAATTACTCTGTTTCCTAAATAAACAAACAAATAAAACTTCCAATATTTGGGCTGGCAATTTTACAAGCAATAAACTATATAATAATCACACAAGAAAAAACTTGGGGCTAAGTAATCCATCCAGTTACCACACAAGATGCTTGGAAATTAAGCAGATCTGGGTTGAAATTATACTCTGAGTCAATAGGGTCAAGCGCTTAACCTGTGTTGTGAGCATTACACAGAAAAACATCCATAGTTCCACCATTCCAAATGAGGCATGTTTGTTCAGAATGTTTTCTTCCATAAAAGGAAATGTATAGTGGATTCAGTTAAAGCATTAGCTCTGTAGCAGGCTGCATAGGTTGAGATCGCCTTCAACTAATAGCCATGAGATTGGAGAAATAACCTCTGAGCTTTAGTTTTCTCATCTATAAAATATGGATGGACTGTTCCTAAGTATTTAATTAGATAAAGCATAAGTATTTGGTTTACATCCTTGGACATGAAAAGCATTTTTAAAAATATTTTTTGAGTTGCAGATGGACACAATATCTTTATTTATTTATTTTTATGTGGTGCTCAGAATGGAACTCAGTGCCTCACATGTGCAAGGCAGGTGAGGTGCCCTACCACTGAGCCCTAGCCCCAGCAGACATTTATGCCCAGGAAAAGACTCCTTGAGCTAAGAAAGCTCTGTAAGTAAGTGGTTCTTCACCTTGTTTTCCTTCACCATTGTCCAGAGCCTGGTATTGAGACTTAGGAACTCACATTTGTGGGGGTGGGGTGGGGGTGGTATGGCAAGAATGAATTCCTTTCATAGGAATAGATTTGTTTTAACCAGGGATATGTATGTATGTGTGTATGAATTTGAACCAGACAATGAGCTAGCCAAAAAAGATACAGTGTTGAAGGAGGTAGACCTTATTCCTTACTTAAAATCTATAGTCCAGCTGGGACGGGATGGCTATACATAGTTGGAACTTTTTTGCCAACCTAGGTTTGGGACTATGGGTGTAACAGGCAGAATAACTTATGTTTGAGATTTCATTGTAAGAATGCCTATCTGTACCGTCCAAGAATCCTAAGTATTAAATATTCCTATTTATTTTTTTATTCAATATAATACATCATGTTAATAACTTTGCTTTGCTTTTTGCTGTATTATTTTTATGAAGATTTAAATAATCTGTGATGACCAGACAATTAAGTTAGATATTACAACAAAGAATTTACCATAAAATAAAATAGAGAAGTACACAGCATATTCAACATCTTATTTTCAAAGTTAGAACAATTCACAATGTGCATTCACCATTCAAGATATTATCAATATACAACAAGAACAAATTAGTTGAGTGTGGGATTTTAATATCCATTAAATAACAGGAAATAAGGCTAGGACCCATCCCAAAATTTGGAGCAGACGTTCCTGTGTGAAGCTGAAACTCTCTTTAAAGTCATATTTCCCAAATATTAAGATTCATAGGAATCATTGGGAAGGCTTGTTAAAACCCAGTTTGCTAAATTCAAGTTCTAATCCAGCAGGTCTGAAATCTGCATCACTGATGGACTCCCAATGCTGATGCTGCTGATCCACAAACCAGACATTAGAATAGTAAAGTCTGTACAGCATTGAAAGGGGCACTAAAAATTATCTTTCCTGATCCAAGGAGATGGAAGTTTGTCGTTGACCAGGCTTCTTATACTGTGTACTGGTTTAGAGTAGTACCATTGGTACTGGTTAGAGTACACAGTACTGTCTACTGCCTGCATAGCACATGAGTGCCATGATTAAAGAATTAACAATGAAAAATTGTCCTAGGTTGATGATTTGTCTGTAGCTATGGAAAAGTGAACACAATATTGTCCTGTAGGGAAACTTTCAAAATCCAGATTATGTGAAATTTCCACTTGGATAAATCACAGCCAATAATTAAAAGATATAAAAGGAAATGATAATGAGAGTCTAGAAAAATATACAGGAAGTTTGGTACCACTCGAAATGAAGACAATTGAAATGAAAAGCCTATTAAAAGCTTTAAATCATTTAAAGATACATACACACATGAATATAGAAAACATGAATTTTTGAAGTGAAAAAAGTCATTGCTAACAAAATTTTCAATATATAGGCTTTACTTTAGAAACAGGTTTAGGAAAAAATAGTACAAAGGAAGAAATTACACAGAATGCAGGACAGAGGACAAAAAGGTAATAGATACTAAAGAGCAGTGAATACATGTTAAGAAATTTCAACATGTGGCTAATAGGATTTTTGGTAGTTGACTAATGAGACAATAGAGCAAAGCAATTTTAGAAGATATGATGGCTGAAAATCTTGTAGAATTGGAATCCCTGGAACAAAGAATCATAGAGACAACCAAGCAGAATAAAATAAAGCTATTCCAAATTCATGAAATGCTAAAATTGCAGAATGTCATGGACAAAAAGATCTCAAGGGGGATGACAAAGACAAGACAATCTGTAAAGAAATTATAATTTGGCTGAAAGAAGATAACAGCAGAAACAACAGAGATCATAAGATAATATCTTTCATATGTTGAGAGAACATAACTATCAGCCTAGAATTTTATACCCACATAAATAACCACTTAAAAATGAAGACATTTCCAACTAAAGGGGAAAAAAACACCCTCATTATTCATTAAAAGAACTACTAAATGATGGTTTTCAACAAAAGGGAAACCGATCCTAAGGTCTTTAATACTTAAAGGTAGCACTGAGTCACTACAAAAAGTCAGGTATATGCAATTTTAAAGAGTACCTACTAAAGTAACACAAATAGGAGGTAAGGCTTCCAAGCATATAGAGATGAAAACAGTTTAAAAAAAAAAAGGTAAAAAAAAATCCAAGCAAGTTATGGACACATACACAAACAGTAAAAGTATACACATTAAGAATGATACATGTCAATGTTAGGATAGTGGTCATCTATAAAGACTGAGGTAGGGGAAAGGGATGTGGTTAGGATTCTAACCACATATATGTTATAGCCAAATGTGAAAATAAGGCAAAATGTTACTCTCTGCTAAAACTGGAGTGTGCACATGTGAATTTTAATAATTTTGATTTCAGTAAATTACTATGTTAGAAATACTTTGTAATGAATCTTTAAGTTAAGAAGTCAAATAAGTTTAGCTAAGGCAAGGTAACTTGAACAGCTTTTTTGGAAATTAAACCACTTACCATTAATTTATCTTCCAAAAGTAGCAAAGGGTGGTGTGAATTAAGCAGGCAGCAGGCCCAATGAAAACCAAGTCACAAGATGTCCAATACATAATCTCTTTTCTCTTGAATTCCTTTAAATTTGGTTTGTTGGAGATTCTGATTGTATAAAATCTTAAGATGAAAACTACTTATACCGACATAATAAATTCTCACTCGAATGATCAGTGGGCAGAAGTGGAAGTTTGGTACCACTTGAAATGAAGACAATTGAAATAAAAGCCTATAAGATGTGATTTAAACCAAATTCTATAGATCAAATGAACCTTGTAAAGTTATTTAAAGGGCTATACTAACACACTAATCAGATTAAAACATACAAAAAAGAAAGTTAGACAAAAGGGATGAGGGCTGAAGTCTAAATTAGTTTTTGAAATTCATTAGCTTTCTTATTTCTCAAATGTCAAGCTTCAAATCTGCTGTGATATACTTTTTGCTTTGGCTTCAAAGGATATCTAACTTCAGCATTTTTCACTGATAATTCAAATCTTGTGCTGTTTATAAGGGGTTTGTTTCTTTTTCCACTAAATATCACATGAAAATCA
Organism: Urocitellus parryii; assembly: GCF_045843805.1. Classification (NCBI taxonomy): domain Eukaryota; kingdom Metazoa; phylum Chordata; class Mammalia; order Rodentia; family Sciuridae; genus Urocitellus; species Urocitellus parryii. Next base: position 23,294,682 of record NC_135536.1, on the reverse strand, counting down.
TGTTTATTTTTTTCAATGACTCATACCTTACAGTATGTTGTTTATTAATTCCAAAACAATTCCTGTTAGTGACTGTTATGATATCCCCATGAAAGCTAAAATTAGCCCTTTTGGCTTTGGGTTCATTAATGGGCAGGTATGTGTATGCTGTGACCTTTCCCCTTTCCATCTGCTCATTTCTTATTAGACTATGGCGGAAGAGCAGAAGTCAGAGAAATGGAATTGCTTGCCGAAGTTTAAAATTGAAGCAGACAGGTACAGTGGAATACAAGAAAAGCAGGAGCATGCAGATGATTTTAGGGAGCTAAAATGGCATTATTTATGCAGATAAAAAAATACATGCATTAGAGTGTTTTTTGTTTTTCTTTTATTTTTACATTTAGACAAAGATGGCATCTTCAAGAGTTTCATTTTTCGTTAAATTGGACCTCCAAGCTTTCCTATCTCCTTCCAATCTCATTCAGTTAAAGTTTAAATCAATGTCTGTTTTAGGCTTTATCAGCTCTGGTCAGAAATATACAATATTAGAAATTATATTCAAATTTTCTAGGATAAAACCAAAACATATTTGCTAATACCATGAAGCAGGAAAATAGGAACTGAAACAACACATGACAGAGGAGGCACTCACACAAACATCTGGTGAATTTAATGATACAGCAAAGCAGAGGTCAACAAACTTTTTCTATAAATGACCAGACAATAAATATTTTAGGTGTTGCATGCCATATGTTCCTTTTCAAATATTCAACTCCATCATTATAGTGGGAAAGTAGCCTTAGACAATATATAAACAAACAAGGAAAGCTGTATTTCTGTAATATTTCATTTATGGACACTGAAATTTGAACTTTTTAATAGTTTTAATCCATGCCACAAAATACCATACTCCTTCTTATTTATTATTAAAAATAAATTTAAAGTTTTTATATAACTAATCTTACAAAGCCAAACAAAAAGGAATAAAAAGCCAGAATCAGCCTGTGACTATAGTCTGTGGACCCATGAAATAGGAATTTAGTGATCTCCTAAGCCACCTGAATCTTCTCTCAAAATTATCTGTGAAATATATAGGATTAAATTTTATAGCAGAATAAGAAGTATGGACAACAATCAAAAGCATGAGCAACCATTTATCCATTTAAAGGGTATATTCTATTTTATTTGCACTTCTCTTTTTGAATAGCTTCATATGAGACTAATACCATCCACGAAATTCCATATACCTACAGGCTGAAAACAACCCACATTTTGAAGATTATAGAGGCACTTGGTTTGCATTTTATAACAATTTACACAGGATGATGTATCTAAGGCAAGAATTCTGGATCTGAAATCTGCACACCTATACTCAGAATCAGTGTTAGTCTTTTTTTTGGGGGGGGGGGCGGGGATCTTGAATTCTTTATTTTTAAAGTTATAAACAAATATTTGTGTGTATGTACATTTTTCTATAGAATTGGCCCAACTATCATCAAATTTTCAAAGTTTCAGTGGTTCAAAAAACCAGTGACCTAGTAGTTTGGAACTGTTTATCTAATAGGTCTATTACTATTTCCCTGAATCTTTAGTTCCTGAAAGCAATATCATGTTTTAAAACGTATAAAAGCTTTATATTCCAATTACGATGACATACGTTTTAAAAAAACATCCTTTTCTTTGAGAAGTGATTTTTAAGGTGTTAGTTCTCTCATTCACAACTTCAAGTGAATCTATATTACTCAAAAAATCACAAAATACTACAAAAATACACAAACATTACAAAACAACTAGAAGCTAAGTATATAAGGCTCACCAATTTTCTTTCCTAACACAAATTTTATATATGTATCTGTTGAACAATTACTGCAAACTTTCAATTAAGTTTCATGTCTCCAATATTAATATTGAAAATACCCACCTACAAAAAATAATTTTAAAAATTATCAGAAAAGAATGTGTTTTCTCTTAATGTCACATACCTAGTGGCCAGTACAATCAGAAAAAAAAAACAAACAAACAATGTCTTTTAACCAAAGATATTTTACTGTACCTTTCCCCAACATCCATACAGGCATGGGGGATTTGAGGGAAGGGGGAAATGTTATAAACATCTCTTATAGGCAAAAGAGATGCCTCAACATCTAAGTATCTAAACAGGCAAATCATTTATTTACAATAAAACCCTCAGTGTTTTTCTGAAAGCTTAATGACTTTTATATTCCAGATAAATCTGACCAGGCATTGGCTAAACTGAAGTATATTTAAATAAACATTTCACACTCTGGTACATCAAGATTCTGAGGAACTGGTAACAGCAACCTGTTTTCTATAAGAAGCACCATCTCAGAATAAGGAAGGGAAGAGAAAAAATTTGGATAGAGCCTGGTAGTCTAGAATCAATAACAAAAGAACAAAGAGTGCTCTATTCTCAGCAATTCTGAGGACGATTATTTTGATAGTGTGTAATTAAGAACGATGGTCCCAAGTTATTAAATGAACATTCAGCATACTCTGCTTAAGAATATAAGTGAAATGAGAAATTATAAGGATCTTATTGAAAGACTCTCAAGTGTGATTTTCATACTCAGGAAGTGAGCATCAACAACCCCAAACAATCACCAATGTACAGAAGCTCATCACAATGTTGGCAGGACACTGTAAGGACCACTACAATTGTTTCAATAACATTTCACAGGTAAATTTATAATGAATACTGATATAACTGCAATAAATTATATATGCATTTAGATTACATTAAGAGAAATAGTTAGAAATTATCTAGTACAAAATTAAAATAGGAGAAACAAAAATGTTCAGGATATAATTAGAAAGGCCATTAAAAAAAAAAAGCTCTAATAAAGTCAAAAACAGTGTTTGCTCACTCAGATTTTTGGTGTTACACATAATAGAACTAAAGCTACAACCCCATCAGGCTATAAAATGAAAGTCTCATTCCAGAGATTGCGTTCGATTTCCCTTAAGAGTTTTGCAAGCCACGTAATACATTTACCTCGCATAGGTTATGTGAGTTTCAACCAGTTCAAAATCTCCTCAGCATAGCTCTATTGAAGGCAGTTTAGTTCTCAGGAGTAAGAGTGCAAGTGAAAAAGCTTTAGACTGCAGGATAGAAAATGTAGAGAGCTTTACACTGTTACAGATGGTGGTTTGACAAATCAAACCAATCCCTAAAGGGAATCTTCCTTTTGAATAGTAAGTACATGATTTCAGACATGTGCTTGAGATTTTATTTAGAAATCTAGATGAAAGCATCTGTCATCCTAAATAGTGAATGTTGGCAATATAGACTTTTCTTTTCCAAACTTGGAAGAATCACATCTATCTGTTTATTGGTATCTTTGTATTTTTAACACAATGCATATTTTATTTAGCTTGACTGCTATTAGGGCAGGCCCCAAATGACTGTAGTTAGGCTCTCTTGCAGAGATTTCTAGCAGGTTGTGTAATGTCTTTAGTCTGTAGCCAGGGCTAGGAATCGGCTATGTTATGGTTAGTCAAGGCCAGAAACGCTCTGATTCAGTGTATATACTCAAGGTCATAAACATTAACTTGCGAACATGCACCCCGTTATGTAATCTGTCATCAGTGTGTCTTCTTTGTTTGTCCTGCAAATAAAAAGGGCCTATGGAAAGACTTAGGGGATAATGGGGAGAAAATGGGGGCAAAATAAGGACAAAATAGTGGTGAAATGGGGAGCGGGGAGTGGAACAGGCTGAGGGTTAAGGCTAAAGCTGAACCTAGAGGCTGTGACCACCTTTGAATAAAGCATGTCTACTATCCCATCTGTGTCTTCCATCTTCTTCCACGTGCACAATCCTGAATCTTTTCCCTGGGCAGAGCCCCTGTACAGCAATTGCTAAATCTTAAATATGGTATAGCCTATTCAAATCATGAAAAGCATTTACTCAGAAAACTTGGAATGGAATCACCATTTGACCCAGTTATCCCACTCCTCGGTCTATTCCCAAAGGACTTAAAATCAGCATACTATGGCCTGGGATGTGGCTCAGCGGTAGAGTACTCGTCTAGTATGGGCAGGGCCCGGGTTCCATCCTCAGCACCACATAAAAATAAAGGCATTGTGTTGTGTCGATCTACACCTGAAAAATATTTTTTAAAAAAGTAGCTGAGGATTTAAAAAAAAAAAATCAGCATACTATAGTGACATAGCCACACCAATGTTTATAGCAATTGAATTCACAATAGCTAAACTGTGGAATCAACCTAGATGCCCATCAATAGATGAATGGATAAAGAAAATGCTGTATATATAAACAATGGAATATTACTCAGCATTAAAAGAGAATAAAATTATGGCATTTGCAGGTAATGAATGGAGTTGGAGAATATTATGTTAAGCGAAGTAAGCTAATCCCAAAAAATCAAAGGCCAAATGTTTTCTCTGATTAGTGGATGCTAATCTATGATGGGGGTGGGAGCATGGGAAGAATGGAGAAACTCTGAATTGGGCAAAAGAAGAAGGGGAAGAGAGATGGACTTCATTACCCTAGGAACATATATAATTGCAGGAATGGTGTGTCTCTACACTGTGTACAACCAGAGAATTGTAATGGTGTGATCCGTTTGTGTACGATAAATTGAAATGTATTCTACTGATATGTACAAATAAGTAGAACAAATAAAAATAATAAAAATAAAAAAAGTTACATGCAGTAAAAGAGAAAAACAATGTTCTTCATATTTAAACCAGTTTCAAAATATGAACTGGTATGGCTTTAACAAATTCAATTCCCAACAGAAAATATAACTATAATGGACATATATCTTCCTTTATTTCCCTAAAGAATGTGCCCAGAGTTTGCTCTGGTAATCACCCTTCTCTCACTCTCACCTCAGTGTTCTAGTAGGGCTAACCAACCCCACTATCTGGACAATGAGACAACCATTGCATTTAGGCAACAAGGAGCAAGTTTACAGGTAGCACACGTGATCGGGTAAATGAAACCTGTTAAGCATCAGGCTCAGAACATTAATTGGAGCTATTAGGTAATAAGCATTTGCTCACTAAGATGGTAGAGTATGAGCACAGCTAAGAATGAAGTTCGCCTAAAGGGAAGCTTTAAACATAAAAAAGTTAATTAATGGAAGGGGAAAGATTTTTGGATACCACAAATAATTTTACTTTTGTCACAGAAGGAATATATTTGCTTAAGTTCCTAAGTCAATAAATACTGCCTCTGTTCCTGCTTTATTTGCTTACATCAGGTTTTTAACCAGGTTTAATGTCACTCCAGCAGAGATTTCAGAATAATACAACAGCTTCTAGAATTCACTACTTTCTTTCCAAATGACTGACATTTTACTGTTTAAAAACAATCAAAAGAATTTTAAAGTCTGAATTCTAATTCTGTTTCAGCAAATTGAGTGATATCTGATCAAATCTTTTCAGGATGGTGTCTTTACCTGTAAAATACTTCTAAAATATGTGTCTTGCAGGACTATAAAGATTAAATTCACAGTGTGTTAAATGTCTAATAGTGGATACTTGGTAAGCTGCATTTCTTTCTTCTTTGTAGAAAAACAGACAGATTTTTTAATGTGCTTTATTATATATTTTTACATTTCATGGGTGGAATGACAAATAGGTTTCTCTGAAAAAAAATTCTCAAATTCAAAAAACAAAGGTAATCCTTAATGCACTAATAAAACATTTGTTAAAGGCAGAGAGACCTATATTAAGAAACAGAAAAACAACATTTTAGAAATAGGCAATTTATTAATAAAGGATCTGATTAAAAATTCTTTTCTACAAGAAGAAATATTTTAAATGTATACTGACATGAGGTACAGTGTAGGTAGGTCTATGATTTGTACATAAGTTTTCTGTGTTTTTTGTTTCTTGATTTTTAACAAGCTTAAGGTTAGTTTACTCAATCTGAGTTTCTGTAACTTTGGAGTCACATATTTCTGGGATATTCTATTTCTAGAAGCAACATAAGAATCAGGTACACTGGTAACAAAACATTTTTGTGTTATTTTCTTGTAGGCGAATCTATTTAAGTAGACTTAAATATGTTTTAACCATGTGATTTTGCTATTCATTGACCTATGATTAATTAAACTAACTTGTAAATTCTCAAAAACATGTCAGCTAGCATAAAAATTTAGGATATTAAATATTTCTTTTTATTCTGAAACCCAACAAAGATCACATTTTCAAGAAATTTTTGTCTATTCATTTTGCTCTAATAGTGAGCAATGCCACCAGTTGCATTAGTGGTTTAAAAGCTAGTAAAAATTAACTATTACTAGTAAATATTTATATATTTTTATAAACTAAGGTGGACACATTTTTATTACATCATCCTAAATAATGAGTGAAAATTTGAAAACATAAATTCATAACAATTCATTGCAAACTATATAATTTGTGATTTTAGAGAAATGAGAATTCTTTAAGTAACTAGAATTGAATACCTTTTACCAATATTAAATAGTATGGTGATGTGATATAATATTTGATACTTAAAATTTCTATAGACTTTAGAGTTTACACTTAGATGTAAAATAAATCTATTAGTAAAGTACTTTTAGGATTGCCAGTAAAATGGTTTATACTATGAAAGATTCTTTATGCACTAAAGAAATGTACTCGAATCTGCCTTTGTAAGAAATTAGCCATATGAACAAAACCACAATTTAGAGTAGAATTTGACTTATTATAGTAATATGCACATTCTTTCTGAATTATATAGAAAAAAAACTTTAGCTCTCTGAGCCAGTAAACAAATACTGCTATGAAATTTTACATAATTTGTAAATTTGTAATTTGTAAATTCATGGCAGTATCTGTACAAGTCTCTATTGTGTAAGGACTGTACAATAAAATGAAAATTCCTTATCCAGCCTACATAAAGAAAGAAAAAGCATCAACTTTGTAGTAATTTAGAATCAGAAAAAGGCAATCACTGCTTAATCTGATATAATGTAAACAGAAGGTAATAATATTATTATAAGCATTGTCCAAAATTGCCTGTTTTATTTGGGCTAATATGTTTCATTTTGGGGCAAATGAAAAAGAAAAATAGCAATTTCAGCCTTTGGAAGGGTAATATTTTACCTTTATACCAAGAAACTTAAAAATACACTCCTTTTTTGAGCCAGTAATTCTTCTTAAAGAAATATAATTGAAAACATACAGAATTATGTATGAGGAAATGTGGTCATTCATATTATTTATAACAATTCCATTTTCTAAAGTATCTAATGATCTAAAATAGAAGATAGTGATCACCACTTTAAGCCTGTGAGAAACACTGAGGATTCTTGAGCACAAAAAGATACATATTATAATTCTAAAACACACACACACAATATAAAACTGCACTGTCATCTTAATAAGAAAACTATTAATGAATCAAAAAAATTTCAAAATGAATAGGAACAGCTTTTAGGATGAGGGAAGGAAGAGAATGCTAAGTTGTCAGAGAAGTTAAAGTCAGGATATTTGCTATTAAAATTTAAATGACTGGTCTAAATAACTTAGAGAGGTAGTAAATAAAGTTTAAAAATTAAAGACTACAAAGAGTTTTGGATACTATCAACAATACTGACTCCATTCATAGTCCAAGATAACACCTCTGCTATCAGTTTCTATATATGATTCAGTGAAGCTTTAGAAGGCTAATCTTGGATTTGAAGTTGTCAGTGTAATTGACAAAGTTTGCAGCATTTCTATCTTGTAGTGCTCCAAAAATGTACAAAGTGCAACGCTCATTTATTCAAGTCCATAAATATTCCCACCAATTCAATCCCATAAACAAACCCACTATTTGTCAGATTGATCTGTCAGATATGTTAAGACAGACAGAATACAGGTACTGTGTCCCAGGGATTTTGCCTCAGAAAGTAGAATCCATACAACTATTTCCTATAACTACAGTATGACCTGCATAAGGACAGGGCTTTCTGCCTATTTGCTCAGTGATATACAACCAAAATGCCTTGAACAACTGCATAATTACTGAAAAATAAGTAAAATTTGAATCAAGGTTTTTCTGGCTATAAAGTCCAAGTTAATTTTCTCAGCCAATGTATTTCAGCAGTTTTTTTTTTTTTTTTTTTGGGGGGGGAGGCGGGGTGAGGGGTAAGTGCTAGGGATTGAATCCAGGGTCTTAATCATACAAGGCAAGCATTCTACCAACTGAGCTATATCCCCAGCCCCTACTCAGCAATCCTATACCCTAAGTTCTTATATCTCTGATTAAATGGCTTCTTCTGTAATATATAAAATTATACAGCTGAAAAACAATAGAAAGAAAGATACATAATAATGAACACAAAATAAAACAATGACAGCAAGAGATACTATGACCATTATGCAACATTTATAGTTTCCTATATATTTACATTGTCCCTAAATAGTAGCTGCAATTTTCATTTAATATTAAATGAATAAGATTATATTATATTATACTATACTATTGTGTACTATATTGTTCTGTGACTTGGTAGTCACATTTAATAATAATTTAACATTAGTAAGGCTCTATTTTGGTGAGCCATATGTACATACATATTACACACTCATTTTAATATATTTCTTAGTATTCTTGAATATACCACAGTTTTTCTATTCCTTTGAAGATGGAGTAGGAGGCATACAGGCTTTTCTGAATATTTTTTAATTTTTTTTTGCAATTACAGATGGTGAACATGTGTTCACATTATCTCCTAGTTCAAGTGTGCAAGAGTTTGATTGTATGCTCAAGGGGAACTGCTAATTCATGTGGCAAGTATACATTCAACTTTATAAAAATGATGCCAAGTTATTTTCCAGTGCTCTTCTATCTGTTTATAATTGCCCCAAGAATGAGTGAAAGGTCTCTTGCTTCAGTTCTCACATTTGTTATAATATATTTAAAATCAAAACTAAAAAAATCTGCTAATCTAAAAAGGAATAACATAATCCTGACTAAAAATATTTTATAACTTTCCTCCATAGGAATGATACACATTGGCACAAGAGGTTTGCTGTGTCAATAGCAATACTTCTCACTATAAAAGTTTCATTGTAAAATTTCATATCATCATCGATGTACAAATTAAACATATTACTCTCCTGCCTAAAACATTAAAGTTGTCACAGTGGTCTTATAATTAAGGCAATGCTCCTCCAATGGCTCACAAGCTCTCTTGATTTTGCTACTAGATTTTGCTTGCTTTTACAGCCTTTTCTGTCATATCCAGCCTTCTATACACTAATGCCATACTAAAAACTTCTTCCATTCTTCCAATGAAATCTCAAACATAAGTTATTCTGACTGTTACACCCATAGTCCCAAACCTAGATTGGCAAAAAAGTTCCAACCATATATAGCCATCCCATCCCAGCTGGACTATAGATTTTAAGTTGGGAATAAGGTCTACCTCCTTCAACACTGTATCTTTTTTGCCTAGCTCATTGTCTGGTTCAAATTCATTCATTCATACATACATACATACATACATACATACATACATATCCCTGGTTAAAACAAATCTATTCCCATGAAAGGAATTCATTCTTTCCATACCACCCCCACCCCCACAAATTTGAGTTCCTAAGTCTCAATACCAGGCTCTGGACAATGGTGAAGGAAAACAAGGTGAAGAACCACTTACTTACAGAGCTTTCTTAGCTCAAGGAGTCTTTCCTGGGCATAAATGTCTAAGAATCTGAGCCACATAGGTCATCCCTATTGAAATATCAATAAATTGAACAGCAATTAAGCTGTCTACGAAGGGAAAAGAGATGAGACTAAAAATCTGGATCACTTGTCGTCCCACATAGCGTGTTACTGAGTTCAGATTGTGGCCTTTTAGAAATGGGAACCACTACAAGATTTAAGTTTAAGCAAGTCATGATTCATTAATGTTTCAGATTACTTCTTAGGTTGCTTTATGGAGAAAATATGTATTGAGAAATTTTACATTGACTACATTTTCAGTGATGAGAATCTTAATTATTTTCCTCCTGGGGACACTTTTGGATTTTGATGCCAGATTTCTGAAGGATATTTCTAGATAGGAAGCTTTAAAGCAATGAAAATTTTCTTCAAGGATATACATGACTATTTAAAAATTTTTGGAAGGGGCTATCATATCAACATAGATATCCTATGAACACAAATAGGAAATAAGAAAATCTAATATTTTAATTGTGTAACTTTTCAATGTTTTATGTTTCACAATTGGTGAGTTTTAAGCTGGTAGATATTTTCCCAGATTGCAAAAATGAGAAAATAAAACTAAAGTTGTTACTTCCTTTTATAATAACAATCATTTCTTCTCAAAATCTAGCCAACCTCATACTCTTAATTCCGCACCCCCTTCTCTATTTTCTCCTATGAAGTTGTTATTACTGTCTTTTGCCATCTCTACAAAGACCACACTGGTCCACTTCCTGATGCTTCGATTATAGTAAAAGCCCACTAACAGTTTCCTTACCTGTATTTTCTCTTTACTCTAGTATGTTCCCAACACAGACGTGATAATTTCCCCACCATAAATCCTAACACATCTCCTCTTAGATTAGAACCACAGTGACTTCCCACTGCCTGCTTTAGCAGTCTTCACTTGCCTTAATACCTGTGGCAAGCCATTAATAAATGACCCTGCTTCAAAGCTACAATGCTTCCAAATGCATCATTTAGTACGGTTAAAACTATTTTCTCTCTTCATAGATGTTAGTTCCCTCTGATGAGTCCTTTTATTTGGCTCTTTCTAGCTACTTATTGCCTACTCTTCAGTGGCCTTATCTAGCTTCATCTCATTCATCTCTGATCACTTCAATCTGTCAATGAAAATTCATTACAATGTTCTCCTTGGAGCCAATTTTCAATTATAGATGAGCCACTTGCTAATTGAATTTCCCTTTGATTTTGACCTAGAGTAGACCTGACACTGAATCTAATGCAGAGTACATTAGTGGAAGACTTGACACCATCACTACCTCTGTGCTGCCCCCTTTCCCAGAATTCCAACTTTGCTAGGGAAAAATAAAATAACAAAACAATACTAAGCCTCTTCATTGTCATATCAGAAGACAAATAGGACTCTCTTACTGTGCCTATTATCACATACAAAGAGACCAAAATTTAAAATATTGCAAAAACAGAAGATTTCTGATCACACTCAGAGGATACAATAGTGCATAATAATAAAGATTAGTATGTTTTAATAAATTAATCAATCTATCCATTGAATGAGTATATATTATGTATTAGACAATATTTTCCCTGGGGTTGAAGTTGGTTATTAAGGGGCTCCCACACTTCTCCATTTTTTACCCACAACTTTTCCACACAGCAGCCTGATTTATCCTTTCAAAACACAAACCTGACCGTGCATTTGTAGCCTGCAATGAAGACTGACAGAATAAAAATAAAACCCTTAACAGGGTCTATCTTACCTGGGGAAGGCAAAATTATGTCTCCCCAAAGACGTTCACAACTAAAGCCTAATACCATGATATATCATCTTACATGAAGGTAAAAATTAAAGTTGTATATGGAGTTAAAGCTTTAAGTCAGTCTACCTTAGATTATCCTAAAGAGATTATCCTGAATTACTCAGGTTGACTCAATGGAATCAGAAGGGTCCGTAAAAGTAGAAGAAGGAAAGAGAAGAGCCAGAGAAAGGAGAGCTGAGGACAGAAGCAAGGTCATTGGTGATGCTTTATAAGGAGAATTCAAGCCCTCTCATTTTCTCAACTTTCACCTCATTTACAAATTCTTTGTAGCTAAAGGTTAGGTTTGCTATTTTGCCTACCACCTTGTCCACTGTAAACACTCGATAAATATCTTCTAAAGGTATGAAGATAATCAATATTTTCTAAATGTGAAGAAATTATTCCTAAGAGGAAATTTTGTACCTTTATTAGATCAGTGTATGTATTATTTAATACATTTATCTTTTTATAGTGAGTGAAATGCAATACCCTAAAAATATTAGGTCTTCACACTGGATCCTGTGAATGGTACTCTGTATAACATATCTGCAGACATGATTAAGTTAAAGATACTGAAATGGGTGATTATCTGGGTTATCCCTCTGGATCTTGTCACCATAAAAGTTGATGTAATGGAAAGGATGAGAGAGATGAGACTCACATAGAAGAGAAAAGACAATGGAACATCAGAGGCAGAGACTGGAGGAGTATGGCCACAAGTTTAAGGAATGCCAGCAGCCATTTGGAGTTGGAACAGGTAAGGAACAGTTCTTAAATTTTAGTCTTTGTTCTACAACAACAGAGTTGTATTCAGATGCTCTAATATGTCAGGCCCTATTCGTACCTTGATTTTGGTTCAATAAAACTGATTTCAGACTTCAGGCCTCTAAAGGTATGAATAAATTTCTGCCAATGCATTTTTGGTAGTTTGTTATAGAAGTCACAGGAACTAATATACTCTCCCCTTTGAACTTTGATCATATTCTCTTCCTACTTAGAGAGACATTCTTCATTCTCTTCATATTTCAGTAAATGCTCACTAATAGCTAAATCTTTGGTTCCTTCAAGTGTCCTTTCTTCCAAAAGAGAGTCTCTGAATATTTCAGGTCATATAAATCTTTCCCCTCTGTATGTAGAGACAATGAATTCTCTAGAATTTTGCAATCTGGAATTTGTAAATACACTAGTATATTTTTCCAATTATCCCATAGAAGCAAGTTCATGTTTATTTATTTATTTTTCCTAGTGTCCCTCAGACTACGCTAAAAGTCAGATTTATGGGCACAAAGGGTCTGGGATGTTCTCCCAGATGTCCATGATTACCATTCTCTTCCCTCGGATGTTTGCTCCATTGTCATCTTTTAGAGAGGCCTTCACTGACCACCCAATTTAGAAGTAACACCTGCTCCCTATCTCTCAATTTCCTTTCTTTATATTATGTTCCTCAATAACGATTTTTATACCATGTGATATTTTTTGTGTGTATATTGTGTCTTCCTCGTCTACAATGAGATGGTAAGAGAGAGTAAGGTTAGTGATTAGTCAAAATTCAATATATATTTATTGAGTCAAGGACTTAATTTCTGGAATTGCATAATGTTCATCTTTTTATTAGCTTTCTGAGACTAAGTAGTGTGAACAAAGGTGATTAAAAATGGTAGCTCCTGGGCTGGGGCTGAAGGTCAGTGGTAGAGTGCTTACCTAGCATGTGTGAGGCACTAGGTTTGATTCTCAGCACCACATAAAAATAAATAAAGGTCCACCAACAACTAATAAAATACATTTTTTAAAAAAATGGTAGCTCCTAACATTTGAAATACAGTCTCTGAACTCAACCAATGCCCAGAATTTCAATTCCAGTAGAAGCTTTATTATGTTTTAGACTCAGTGGCTCATTGCAACACCACTTAGAGGTTAAATAAAAACAGAATACAGTCTTTCTTTTCTCTTCATTCTATTACAAGGAAGCTCTGAGAGTTGAGGTTTTAAAAGAAAGAATCCCAAACAAAAAACAGGAATGCAGTTCCTTAACTCTGTAATGAATGTCTGGTTATGTTCCAGGCAAAATATTAAACGATAACAAATTAATGATAGAGTAAACTAAGTTAGAAAATGTATTTACTAAAGAACTAAATCTACATTAAAATTATGCTCTCATGTTTTCACAAATGAGAATAGAACTCACTTTACCTTCAGTAAGTTAAAATGTTTGCTTATGAATTTACTGTACAAAAAATAATTCAAACAATCTTCATTCTGGCAGATACACTAAAGATATGGTTCAGAAGCTACGTTCAGACTAAACAATTCTATGCAAAGGCTAACAAACATATGGGGTGAGTTACCAGAAGAGAATTACTGAAGCAAGAAACACCAATATGCTCCAGAGAGAGCAAGAAGGGTATTTATATACAATCCAAATGAAGACTGTGGGAGAAGAATGAAGTGCAAGTTTAAGACAACTGAATTCTCCTCAGCAATATGCCACAAGAAAATTCATTGTCTATCTTCTAATTAAAAGACAATAGAGTATTCTATGCCCCTCTTAGATATATGTTTTATTGAAATTCATAGCTCATAAATTGAAATCTGTTGACCACCCAAAACTTCTTGTTCTAATACAATCTGTCTAAAATTAACATATAAGTAGGAATCATATTTTTAGTTTGTATGTCTTAGAAACATATAACCCTTCTTTCCATAAAGACTAGTCTTTATCTTGTGGGGTAAAAGGGAGAAATTCAAGAGAGAATGCAAACTTCCCCACTCCTTTGAGGAGTAGAACTGTAATCTTAAATGAAGCAGCAGTTTGTTTTGACCAAAAACAAACAAACAAAAAGGTAATAAGAATTGACTAGCAATGATTAAATGCTGTTAAGAATGAACAATTAAGTTTACCTCAGTCTCTCCAAAGACAATAGCAAATAACACATAATCAAATTCTTTCTTATAGAAAGTGACTTTTCCATGGACTGAGACCAAAGCAAGCACTCACTGCATGAAATTTATAAGAAATGAAATAACAAAGCATTGTTTTGAACTACCACCCTTCAGAATATGTAAACAGCCTTGTTATTTTGCTTTGAAGAAATATTTCAATAGTGGATTTTTTTTCTTTTTCAAATGTGATAGACATTTCTATGATTATTATACTGGCTGGAGCATAGTACAAATAAGTCTAATCAGGTGTTCGGGATGCACATCCATCTTTCTTTTCTACTATATAAAACATGTTGTTAATGATAGGTGGAGCCAAACCAGAGATGAAGGATAATTTTTTAAAATCCATCATTATTATATATAACAAAATTCATGACCTATTAGTAACTGTTAAGACTACTATATTCACATACGGTGAATAGTACATTTGCATTATTTTCACTATCTCATTTTCTATTACTTTCTCACGTTACTGTAAATGACTTCCCATCTCTCTTTAGAACCACTACCAAGTCTCTGCCAACTATTGAGCACAATAGGTATTCTAAATGACCTACTTCAGTTTGCCAATCTGTTATACAGGATACTATAGACCATTTCCTCAATTTTTCTTTCTATATTTTTTTCTCAGTAACATTCCCTTTCCTCTCTCTGCTTTAGTCATTTTTTCACTGCTGTGACTAAAGACCCAACCAGAGCAACTTTAGAGGAGGAAAAGTTTATCTGGGGGCTCAAAGATTCAGAGGTCACAATCCATAGACATCAGGCTCCATTAGTCAGGGCTTGAGATGAGGCTGAACATCATGACAGAAGAGTGTGGCAGAAGAAAGCAGCTCACACGAGGATCAGAGAGCAGAGAGAGAGGTCTCCACTTGCCAGAAACAAATATATACTCCAAAGCCATGACCCAATTCCTGCCTCCTCCAGCCACAACCAACCACCTCAGCTACCACTGTTAATCCATGTCAGGAGATTAATCCGTGATTGGGTTAAGACTCTCCCAACCCAATTATTTCTCCCTTCCTGCATTGTCTCACAGATGAGCTTTTGGGGGATACCTCACATCCAAACCATAACACACTCTGAATCCTCAATTCTCTGTATGTTTCGCTGGCTGGGCTTTATTTTTACCATCCTCTTAAATGATGATGCTCCACATCCTACCATTTCTTCTTTTCTCACTCTAGACTAAGCCTCTGAACAATGCTAAATATGAACATGACTTGGACGAGTAGGCATATGCAACAACTCCTAATTCGGTCCTCCCCAAATAAATCATTCTCTTTCTGAGCTTAAATTCAGAATTCCAATAGCTTATTAGAAAAATTGACCTAGATATCTTAAGGATCAAAAACATAATTCTGAATTCAAGTTTAGTTTTAGTCTTTCTTTTCTTTTCTTTTTTTTTTACTGTACTCTATCCAGAAACCTGGACGTCATTGTGGAACTCTCTTCTCCCTACATCCTTGACCACATCTCATCTTTAAGAATATCCACATCTGTCTTTGGCATTTACCCTCTACAGCATAACTGCTCTCATTTTAGATTAAATTCTCATTTTTCTCTCTTGCAACTATCCATTCATATCTCTTCTTCTAACAAAATCATTATAGGACCCCTCTAAACATAAAAAATGCTGTGGCTCTCTGATGTCCACAGACTAATGTTTTATTCCTTAGCATGGGCCATGAGTGCTTATTCTACTTCTTCTCTATCTGTCTTCTCCCTTTTATCAAGTACCAATTTCCCCACTACCTTATGGTTCAGTCAAAATTGATTGACGTTGTTGTCATTAATCCTCCCAACTTTTGATTATGTCCTCTGTCAAGGGTATAGAGCATTTTTTTCTTGAGTCTGATACAGTATCTGGTATAAAGAATGAACAGAATGAATGCTTGTTGAATTAAAACCTGTGTTTCAAAGTATTTAATATTGTGGAAGGATTACTTTCTGGGACCCAGAGGGAGTACACTATAAGGTCAGAACACGATTTTTTTTTTCTCCCTGCTCATCATATTTATCCCAATACTGGAAGAAAATGCCACTGTAAATAATTAAAACAGTATGTCAGAACAGCTCAGCAATACAACTCAATTCAAATTAGTAGTATGCAGTTGGAATGGGGAAATATAAAGGGCTGCTCCTACTTAGAACTTAAGCGACAAACAGCTGAGATTCTATCAGCCCAGGGATATTTAAGCAACAGGTAAAGAAAAGACTGAAGAGAAACAGTTTGCTTAAAAGAAGAGACTCATTGAAAGACTTCATTTAGGAAGAGAGGGAGTCAAGTTTCGTCTAGTAATAAAGCTTCAGCATTATGGAATGAGTCATTCTTAAAACATGGGATATGTAACTAGGATTTATTACCAGTGCAGACACAAGGAGATATCAGTGACTTAAGAAGAATGGAAAAGACAAAAACTTGAAATAAACATGAAAGAAATGTTTCATTAAGATCATTAAATTCTTTTAAAATCATGAGGTGTGCTTTTAAAATCATAAAGCAAAAGGCACTGTTTTAGAATCCACTTTAATTAGATAAACTCAAAGGAATGCTACATGGTTCCAAAAGCTTCTAGTGCATCAGCAATGGTTCCACAGGGAAGTTCAGGGTCCAATGGGAGATGGCAGCAGTGCCCCATCAGGAATAGAAGCTGCTGGCAAGATCCAGCAGAGTCAGATAGGACAGCTGGCAGGCCTCAGCAAATATGGAGTACAACTCAGCTTCAGCACCAGCTTGGAAATGGCAGTGATATATGGAATCCTTGGCAACATACACTAAAGCAGCCCTGGTATCCAACACAGCCTGGTAGGAGTAGGAGCAGGTGGCAGAAATAAACAATCTCAGCAGAGAGTAACAGTGTCTGGCTACACAAGGTGTGACAGTTTTGGCACCTTGCAGCTCATGTCTACCTGAAACCTCAGAACACAATCTTAGAAGATGGAAGTTAGGTTAAGAAACTCAAGATGAAATCATCCTAGCTTTAGATGGGTTCTAAATCCAGCAACAGAACATCTTTATATGAAAAAGAAGAAAGAGATTTGAATGAGGAGACAAACCCACAAAAGAGAAGGCCAAACAAAAATGGGGGCAGAGACGCTCCTGGTGCAAGCCAAGGAATGATAAAGATTGCCAGCCACTGCCCAAAACAGAGAGAGCAAAGGATTCTTTCCTGCTACCTTCTGAAGGATCATAACCCTGCCAATACCTTGGCTGCTGATTCAAGTCTCCAGAATTGTGAGAGAATGAATTTCTGTTGTTTTAAATCACTCAGTTTCAATACCTGTTATTGCAGGCCTAGAACATTAATACAACACATGTTATTAATTAGGCAGGGGCATAATGCATATTGGAGATAAACACTTGGGACACCCTAAACTATTTGTAGTGACAGGAAAAACAAGTTTTGCTGAAATTGGTAGAACTTGAAAAGCAAGTAAAAATAAGAACTAGTGAAACAGAGGTGTCAAACTATCTAAAGAAATAATCTAGTGTTTTTTTTCCCTCTGTATTTTTCTGAAATTTCTTATTTTGACTGTTTCAAAAATAAGATACTATTGATTTTTGTCGGAAAGCACATTGGTACAAAATGATGAGATGATAAGGTTCAAACATCAAAGAAATGATTAGTAATGACTATTATTAATATTATTCTGTCAGTATTCAATTCAATGCAATAATACAATATTAATGTAAAAACCCCTTCCGTTAAGGTATTAGGTACTCAGTATTTCCATAAGATTATACACATTTATTTCACTCAATAAAAATGGAAAAACAATAGCAGTTTGGGGGAGAGACCACAAATGGTGATAAGTGAAACATATAAAAACTTCATTTATGTGTCCTGACCCAGATTATTGAAACACATCCCTGATTCCTTACCAATAAATGAAAGGACAGTTAGATTCCCTTTTATTCTAACAGGTTACAATTCCAGGAAACTAGCTAAATATAAATGTAATACTATTTTATGCGTTGTATGAGGAATTACCCAGAGCTATACTCTGGGTACATTTCTAAATGGTTTTGCTTCTAAAACAATTTTAATCTGAAAACATCATAACAATTCTTCTATCCAATGTTTATATTTATGGAAATATAAAATATAAAGTACTGTACCTTGTATAAAAACATAGTTAATGCCATCAAAGAGTTTAAAATAGGAGAAATGAAAGAAGAACTGAGCAGCATGCATCAAGTCTAAATGAGTGGCAAAAGTGAATATGATAATAGCATGATTGGGAGAGGTGTTAATACTTGACAGGTTAAGAAAATATTACACAGGGTGTAGCATCTGAATTGGACATTTATAACAGAAAGGAATTAAAATAAACAAAGGATACTGACAATAGCACATGCTGATGAGTACGTGGAGCAACAGAAACCATGTTTCTCTGTTGGTGGGAATGTAAAATAATATACCTACTTTGAAGACAGCTTAGCCATTCTTATAAAAATAAATATTCTTACCATACAATTCAGCAATTTCACTTTTTGATATTCACCCAGGTAAAGTGAAAACTTACATCAACGTAAAAATTTGCACATAGAGGAGCTTTGTCATAACTGCCAAGTAACCAAGATATCCTTTCGTAGGTAAGTGGATAAACTGTGAAACATGTAGATGATGGAATACTATTCAATGGTTTTAAAAAGAAATGAGCTACCAAGCCATGAAACACATGGAGAAAACTTAAATGTCTGTTACTAAGTCAAAGAAACCAATCTGGGAAAGCTACACACTTACTGATTTTTAACTACATGACCTTCTGAAAAAGACAAAATTATGAAGACTATAAAAAATTTGGTGGCTGTCAGGGTTTGGAGAGGAGGGAAAGATGAACAGGCAGAGCGCACTGGAGTTTTAGGGCAGTAAAATTATCCCGTAGTATAATACAGTGGTGAATCCATGCCATTACACACTTGTCAAAACTCACAAAAGGTACAACACCCCAAAGTGAATCCTAATGTAAACTAAATGGATATTGACATGATGTGCCATTTAAGTTTCATGGATAACAAATGTACCACTGTGGTGGCAGACACTGATAGTGAAAGGGCTGTGAGTGTGCAGGAGCAGGGGTATATGGGTACTCTATTTTCCTCTCAATTTTGTTGTAGTCCATTTTTCATAAAAGAAAAAATTGATGAAAGGACTTAAGAAAAAGTATTCCAGCAAAAAACAGACATAAACAAAGATATGAGATTAGGAAAGCACAGTGACCACTGAAGTCAGGTGATGTTTCCAGTTGGTAAAAACACACAGATTTTCTGAATCTACAACATAATCTCTAGTAAATAGTATTACAGGTGTTTTCCCTGTGTGGGTGGATGGGTGGTTTTTTATGTTTTGTTTTGTTTTTTGTAGATGTAGATGGACAGAATGCCCTTTATTTTATTTGTTTTATGTTTTTATGTGGTGCTGAGGATTGGACCCAATGCCTCATGCATGCTAGGCAAGCGATCTGCCACTGAGCTACAGCCCCAGCATTGTATGGATGTTTTAGACAGCTTCTTTTGTCACTGTGACCAAAAGACCTGATAAGAACAATAAAGAGGAAGAAAAGTTTACTTTGGCTCATGGATTCAGAAATTCAGTCCATAACTGGTTGACTCTATAGCTCTGGGTTCAAAGTGAGGCAGAATATCGTGGTGGACAGGCAGGGCAGAGGAAAAAATGCTCAGGACATGACAACCAGGAAACAGAGAAAGGACTCTGCTCACTAGGTTCAGAATATAAACCTAAAAGGCACACCCCCATTGACTACTTCCTCCATCTACAGCTTATCTACCTGTAACTGCCATCCAGTTAATCCACATGGGTGGTTTAATCCACTGATTATGTTAAGGCTCTCATAACCTAATCGTTTCACCTCTGAACATTCTTGCATGTGTCACACATAAGTTTTTGGGGGACACCTCATATTGAAATCAGAACAAATTCATGAACAGAGGGAACACACACAAATGTTGCCATACTACAAATATAATGTAACTTTATAAATGTGAAATCTATG
The DNA here is from genome assembly GCF_045843805.1 of Urocitellus parryii. Lineage (NCBI taxonomy): Eukaryota > Metazoa > Chordata > Mammalia > Rodentia > Sciuridae > Urocitellus > Urocitellus parryii. The sequence continues at coordinate 23,274,269 of NC_135536.1, read as the reverse complement.
CTTATCATTAAATATTCCTCAATGTCATAATTGCAAATGGATAAATAATATTCCATGAATGTATTCCAAAATATTACTGGGTACCTACTATGTCCAGAAAAATTCAGATGTATCATGATTTATTCAATACACTCATTATTTGACCAATTATGTGGACTTCACTTATTATAAAACTGAGACTAATACCTATGTATATAAGTCATTCCCACTTTCTTTTCCTGAGTGCAATTTCTTTAAAGTGGAATGCTGGGCCTAAGAGCACCTTCATTTAAGCAGTATGTGTATGTGGGGGGTAGGGGAGAGGGTGGTGTTTATGTGTAAACCTCATTCTAGAAACAGTATACAGAATGTTTAAGAATGCTAATGTCACTACAAGTTACCAACACAACGTATCATCAACTTTAAAAGAGCTCTGTCAAAATTTGCTTGCAATCTGCTTGCCTCCTTCTGTATCTTTTTACTCCAGTTTTCTGTCTTGTTTTCTCAGTCTGTTTTCTCTGCAAGACTTTCTAATCCTATTCTCCAAACCTGCTCCTTTGGGCCTTGCATTCTGTTGAATATAGCACATCAAATCATCTAAATTTTGTTTCTCTGAAGCACTTCATTATCAAAGATGTTTTGTTTTCCTCTAAATCTTCAGGTAATATTTTCTTTTCCTTGAACTACAAAAAAAAGCTCTATATTGATTTTTTTCTCATCTACTGATCCTTAAATAAGCCAATAGCTATCAAGACTCAATCAGTCCCCTTTTGAGATCTATCACACTGGTGTCCAACAGGGGACATTTGACAGTGTCTGCAGACATTTCTGACTGTCATGCCTTGGGGAAGAGTATTATTAGCATCTAATTAATAGAGACCAGGGGGATGCATAAATGCCTATGATGCTTATTAGTGCTGCCTCCTCAAAGAATCACAAAGAACAAAATATCAACAGTGCTAAGGCTGAGAAGCCTTGTGATAAAGGACTAATTGTATTACCTGTTTCAGACAATTCACACTTTTCAGTCATTAAAAAATCAGTTCTTCTGAGGGAGATACAATTCCTAATCCCATTGCTTGGTTCTCAGATTCTCTAAACATGCAGAGTATATGAAAATTTCCCTATTTCCAACTTCAGTAAATCCAGGATTCTTCCAGACTTTACAATCGAAAATAAAAGGTCAAAAATATGTACCTTATCAACTCTTACATCCTGATGAATTATTTTTCTAGAAGCCAATTACATCTAAATAAATACAAATCTGGCTAACTAAAAAATCTAGCAACTTTATGAAATGAGAGCTGGCTGGTTTAATAGATATTTTAGAACTTAGGCCTCTGTGTCAGGAGAGGGTGGGATACATGGAAAAGTATCTGTATCTTCTGTAACATCTCATGAAGGAAATGAATCCTGACTCAATTTCCCTCAATTCAGTTCCAACTGCCTGATGGAATTTAGATTCCGGAATCAATTTAACCTGTTGGTCCCAATTTTCAGTACACTATTATTATCAGCTTTCATCTCAATTAACTTTATAGATATTTTGATGGAATAATGGAAGAAACTTCATAAGAAACTTCAATTAATCTATAATTACAAATTAAAGCCTAAATTATAATTTTTTAGTTCCCAACAATAATATATACACTAAATGAATATTACCATTTCTCCTTTGCTATACTGTACTCTTTCTTCTTTTTTTTTTCTTAGATCACAAATTTATTATGGAAAACACTGCAGTGCTGTTGTGAATTAACACCATCTTACAGGAGGGGAAAAACAGTTCTTTTCAAAACAACTCATCAGGTTCTGACAATAACAAAGAACAACATGGGGCTGAGATTTGAGAATAAACTGAGTACAGACAAATCATACAATTAAATTAAATGGTTTCCCTGAAAATAAACAAAGCGATTTCAAAACTCACAAGTAGAGGGAAGATCTTGGTACTTAATTTTAAAAATGTTCACTAAACTCCAATGATTGCCGCTATCCTTATCTACATTCATGCTGAGTAAAGGTATAGCTAAATGGAAGTTAAATTGTACTCACGAGGTGTTAATGTTTACATCTGATTATCTGCAGTTTCTTAGAGAAAGCAAAAGTAACTACAAATAACGTTATGCCAGAAATTGGTTCTTCACCAACAAAGTCAATTCGGCATGCAAGAACTGAATTGGCTTATTCTAAAGCGGTCACAGCTGCTGATGCCAAGAGGCTTTGTATTTTTATATGGCACATTATTTGATTCACGTGAAAACAAATTTTTTAAATGTTAACTATATTCTGACACTTTGGAGTTACTGTTGCTCTTCCCATTTCTATTAGGTCACTATATGGTTCATGGCAATATACTTTTAATGCAACCTTTTCCTAAAAAAAAAAAAATGCAAAATAGGCATATAAAAATAAAAGTATGCTAATAAAATTGGTAATAATTTCACTTAATCAAAAAGTTCTATAGGAAAAAAGTCAACACATTTGTAAATTTTTAAATCAGGGAATGACATCAGAGTGATAGAAGGTGACTTATTCATGCAAAATAACATTTATGAAACATTCATTTAAATATGAAATTATGTTAAATATTAATGGTATAAAAAAGAAAAAAATTGGTTACATACTACTTGTCATGAAATTTTCTTGGGAGAAAACAAACACCTAAATTGAGCAAATAGAGAATAATATTAAAGTACAAGTAAAACATAAGCAGGATTATGGCAAAGTACACACAGTATCAAGGCTTAAAATGTCTAAGAAAGAATTTGAAAGGATTTTGGACAAATGGAGTTGGTGCAAATCTAACTGATGTAAGTAAGTGTAAAAGAGTGACCAAAGGTCCATAAGCATCAACAATTAGCAGTAGGAAAGCTTAAGATTTATATGAAATTTTAGGAAAAGAGGCCTGGCAAACAGGAAAGATCCTGCAGCTTTTTCCTGAATGTGTACAGGGGTCACAAGAAAAAATGGGGTAAGTCGCAGAAGTAGATGGGCTCCAAAGGCAAACACAAAGGACTGGGCTTCAAACTGTTGTCCTCAATTTCCTTCCCTTGTCTTTCTGTGACTGCATGAACTTGTTAGTTCACAAGAGGTGGCAACTGCTGCATTTGTCGCCCACAGTCTCACTTATTCTACCTGAAACTAATCTCTCCAGCAGATGTTAAAAACTATCTCTCTAATTTCCTGTGTATGACAAAATACCATATCTAGAGAGCATGAAATAATTAAATTAACTAAAACATGAAATCCAGAAGATGACAATATAACCAGGGAAATTGCCTGGTGAAATAAACAAATAATAGGAGAATGTGATAAGACTTGGGGAAGAAGGAGAACTAGCAGATCATGATCTCTGCAACCATATAAAGACCCAGTGCTTCCCAGGCTTATTCTCCAGGTCATTTACTCTAGAATTACTTGTGGGACTTGTAGCTAATTCTGGGACCCCAAATGGAATAATACAATCAGAATTTCTTGGGGATAAAGAACTCAAATATTTACATATATTAACTTTTGGGAACCAATGGAATAGACAGTGAATCTGGACCTGCTAATTGAAAAGCAATTTTCTAAATTCTATCTGAAAAGTTTTTCAAATTATGGGATGACCCATTAGTGGATCTTTACATCAATTTAGTGTGCTCAGTAAGTTTCTTCATCACACAGAACAACAAGAAAACTGCATTAAAAAAATCACATCCTGGCATAAGCGAATCATTATTTCATGAAAATTATTGTTTCAGTCATAAATATGTGGCACTGCATATCTGTTTGTCCACTGTGACACATATGTACTTGATGGTGACATATAATGCACTTCTCAAAGAGGATCATGGTCAAAAGAAGGTAAAAGCCACTTCTTTATGGAATAATAAGGAAGACAATAGCAGCATTGAAGAACTTAGTTCTTGACCTCCAGAGGAAGAGATTTGTGATTGGTGAATCCCTGCTGTATGCTACATGGGCATGACATGACAAATCAGAAATTGTGCTAGTTTCCACTAGAAAATATAAAATATGTGACCTGATGGTTTATCAAATCCATCGGCTAGTATTTGTTATTTCTAACTTCTGTAGTCATAAAAAGTATATAGTCAGGATAAATGGAATGTATTTCTAGTGACTCTAAAGCCCAAGATCCCTAGAGGGTTGAAGGGCTGGGGAGATGGAGTTTTCATTTCTTTTAGTTGAAGGTCATGCCTTTTAAATAGAAAGGGGAATATGGGAAGTTAGAAACTAGCTAGGTAGATGATATACGACAAAAAGAATTTAGTTTTCTGAACCAAGGATATAAAGTCAACACAGTCCTCTGGCAAGTAAAGAATTTATCCCATCGTTACTAGGAAGGAAAATTTGATGATGTTTTTACCAGGATACCAAAGAAGATTTTGACCCAAAATGTGGGTAAAAATCAGGTACTATTTGAATTACTATTCAAGGTGAGCTAAATATTTGAAAGGAGAAAGGAACCCAGGGAAAGACTAGGGATTCCACAAACAGCCATGGGCATGTACATATCATTATGAAAAACATGAGTGATAGTCATTGTGAACTTTAAAGCTGAACACCAGGGAATGAATCCAATGTTAAGTTTCACCACTGAGGCTCATATGTTCAACAGGTCCTCACACAGTCTATCATTAAGAAATGAGTTTCACCTTCAAGAAAGTTCTATTTTAGGAAAAAAGAAACTTACATTATATTAAGGAAACATGATTGATATCAAAAGAGATTCGAGTTGTAAGAATTTAGAGGAAGAAGAAAGGATTGAACAGAAATATTAGTGAGAGATTTGAGCAAAAGGTAGTTTTGAAATAAGTTTTGTAAGAACAGTCAACACCTATTATCCCAGTAGCTCAGAAGACTGAGGCAGGAGGATCAAGAGTTCAAAGCCAGCCTCAGCAAAAGCAAGGTGCTAACCAACTCAGTGAGACTCTGTCTCTAAAAAAAATACAAAATAGGGCTGGGGGTATATGGCTCATTAGTTGAGTGCTACTGAGTTCAATCCCCACTATCACACCCCACCATGCCCCCCCCAAAAATAGTCAGACTCAAAATATGCCTGATGTGAGATAATGGAATGGTATAAATTGGAAATCCTATACAAGAGGGTAGGTGGGAATAGCCATAACTCTCAACATATTTACATGCTTATTTGTATATTTCATATTTGTGTTTATTTAAAATGTATAAATATATGAAGTAAAATTAGGGATTATAGTGAACAGCTTTCTTTGTGACTAAAGGGAAGACATATAAAATAATATTCCTGGAAAAGATAATATTTCCTGCCTTATTAAACATGATATAAAGATGCTTTCTCCATAGGATAAAGCCAAAATAGGGAGTGAGATATAGTAATGAAGGAAGAAGACAAATACTAATATAAAGTCTCATCTTGTCCATGACCATGTCTTGTTTATGCATTTTCTGTATACAACCAATTCATTTATTGCTTTTTTTAATATTTATTTTTTAGTTGAAGTTGGACACAATACCTTTAGTTTATTTACTTATTTTTATGTGGTGCTGAGGATTGAATCCAGGGCCTCACACATGCTAGGCAAGTGCTCTACTGCTGAGCCACAATCCCAGCCCCAATTCATTTATTTCTTGAGCACTGTACAGTAAATATATAAATATTTGCTGAGTGAATGAGTGAAAGAATGAGAAAAATGAATACATGAAAGTTGACAAAAGTAGAACAATTCATATATTCTAGACTACCTGAACTGGAACGCACAGGACATGATCTGGTACCAGCATTGTTTCAGTTACTATGACACAAATTCCTGATAAGAACAACTTAAGAGGAGGGAAGGGTTTTGGGGGGCTCACAGTTTTAGAGATCTCAATCCATAAAGGCCAATTCATATGTTTGCCTGAAGTGAGAAGGGCCCAAGAAGCAAGGATGTTCAGCTCATGGTAGTCAAAAGGCAGAGAAAAAGAAGAGGAAAGTGGCCCCAGGGAAGATGAGCCCTTCCTAAGGCATGCCTCCAGTGATGGACCTACCTCCATCCATGCCTCACCTGCCTACAGTTAACCACCCATTCAGTCCATTCAAACTAGGATGTGCTGATTAGGTTACAGTTCTCACAATCCAATCATTTCATCTCAAAATATTCCTGCATTAACACAGGAGCATTTGGGAGACATCTTCTACCTAAACCATAACAAGCATGAAGTTTAATTGGACTAAAATAATGACAACATACAGAAGAACACAATGTTCAACCACAGGACTGGGGAGAGGCTAATGTTGAAAGCATTAGGTTGGCTCTGTTTGGGTGTCTTGGATCTAGGCTTCACAGCTTTGCCTTTGTCAATTCAGTAATGGGAAGGGAATCACTGAGGATTTCTGGGAAAGAAGAAACATGATCTTAAAAAAAAAAAAAGGTCTAGAAAAGTAATTTGGTGGTAGGTAATATGCTGGATTTTTTTAATACTCTGGGCTATGCTAAGAGATGTGGATATCATCATGGCAGCTGAAATTACAAGATACACTGGGAGAAATGCAAAAGAGAGCTTTGAAGAGAAAAATTCCTGAAAGTGCACCTGTATTTCTATTTTCTTTGTCTAATTAACTTTTTAATGTGGCTTGAAATGGTCTCTCAAATATTAACAGTGACATAAATTGCGAAAGATCATGTCCTTCCTTTTAACCTCCATCTTTACTTTTCTTGAGGCATTTTATGTAAGTACCTTCTCTTTCATTTTCACACTCTTTCTCCTGGTTCCATCCTTCTCCCAGATCAATCTTTTCCCCTCGTTTGTAGCTTCTTTCCCCTCACACTTCCTTAACCCCCACAAGTTGCATACTTTTCAATGTCCTAGTCTTGATTCTTTTCTCTGATTTTTTGCTGCAATCTATTCCATTTAAATACCATGATCTAAATCTCCATAAATTGCAAACTAGTCTCTAAAGGCAGCAACTAGACTTTCAAACTTTAATTTCACAGATATGCTGCTATTCTAATTGTTCTGAGAATGCAGTTGGCAAAAATTCTTATTCAATTTACTCCAAGACCATTTATTTTCTCTGAATGTCACAAGTCTTAGTGACGCAATCTAAATGTCCCATTTTCTCATACCTTCTTAAGTTAGTTGGCAATTCCTGCAGATTCTTTGTTTACATTGTTCACATTCAATTTTTTAACCTATTGTTACTGTTTGGGCTCCTATTTAAGGTCTTGTTGTTTCATATTTCCTATCTAGATCTGTAGGCCAAAGCTAGTCAGTGGGCTGGGTATATAAAAAATTATACTTCCAAAGTCAAGCATTAAATGTAACAACTTCTATATTTCTATAACTATCTATTCATATCTATCTATCATCTATCTATCTATCTATCTATCTATCTATCTATCTATCTATCTCCTTCTTTCCCTCCCTATATTCTTCAGGTTACCACTAGAGTGATCATACTAAAGTACAAATCTGCTGATTTTGTACTCCTTGCATATTCTTCAATTATAGCTTTACAAGAAGGTGCAAGATCCTTAGTCACATGAAAGGTTGTTCAAAATCTGGCTGTTTTTCCTACTTTGAGCCTGGCCACTCCCCATATCCCCTTCTCTGTGAGTATGTGGATTCCTTTATAATTCTATTATCTTCCTCGATGACCTCTTTGTCTACCTGGTATTCTCTTTTGGAATTTTGATGAGTCCATGTCCCAGGTCTGGCCATTCAGAGAATCACCACCTACAGGCCAGAGTGATCAGCTCCTAGGAAGACAGCTGATTGAAGCTGGGCTAAGGAGCAGTCTCTGGGGAACATTTATTATAATTTGCAGGAAAGAGGTACCTTCCCACCAGGGTTGTTTGGCTGATTCATAGATGGGTCAAGTTGGTGGATATCTTCACCAATTGGGAATGATCTACTTCAGAAACAGAGGTGAAAAATGGAAAAGAAATGAAGGCAGATTCCCAGCAAAAAGACCTACACTGAGCTTTGGAGTTGTGTGAGCCACAAGAAGTCTATATCTTTGTTTAAGCCAGTTTCATTCTCTTTGTGTTACACTGAGTGTGTCCTACTAAGACCTAGGTATCCTTCTTCTGTATTGCATAGTGTCATTTCTCTACTCCAAGACTCATATATTTGGCTACAGAGTTAGGTAAAAACTGGAGCCTCTTGAAAACCAGAGGAGAAATGGTACATCTTTGACAAATCTTAAAGTTCATTTTCTATAATAAGGTTCTCTGTTGAGATTTTATGGGGAAAAAAAAATCAATAGAAAGTAAAGAATCCTCAAGTATTTCTTGATAAACCCAAGTTTATAAAAGAAAACTCATTCAGGCCAACAGCTCCCTGCCTTTAACTTCTTCCTGTGGCTTGAGTTACAGGCTGCACTTGGGGAAGATTTCATGGAAAGCAAGGGCATGCCACCAGGATAGTACAATTAAAGCCCAGGGTGAATACAAACAGAATCGAAAATATGGGATTCCTTTCACTTTCCTCCAGCTTCAAAAGTTCTTTCCTTTCTTAACCATGGAATTATTCAGAAATTAAACATAGAAAGTTCTAAGTTGCCTCTGGTGAATATTAAATTTAGCTCGATTCTACCTAAATCTAATGGGAAATTTGTGAATAAGCATTCTTAAAACAAAATTAAAAGAAAACCAAATCCAAATTTAACATTTCAAAACTAAGAAAGAGACCATAATTAATATTTATAATGTGTTATGAAATTCCCCTCCTCTGGTCATCACCTAATATCGAGGATCCCATTTCTTTTTACTGGCCCTAGGTCCAACTAAGCTCATTCATACAGATCTTTCCTATTCTGAGCTATCCTGACCTAACCCTAAAGTGGGGTAAAGAAAACTGAACCAGATATACTAACAGAACACTCAAGTCAGGTTGGACTGGAACCTCATATGGAAGTCCATTCATTTTCTAAGAATAAACTGAAATGAATTTGCTTTTCTGAATAGTTGCATCTCATTTTTCTTAAAACCCTTTTGGTTTTATATTTGGTAGCCACTGATAATGGAGATTAAGATCTCTCAGAGAAATGACATAAAGAAGTAGCTCAACTAAGTGTGCAATTAAAATTCCTATTAATATCAGCACACAAATGCCAGAAAAAAAAAAAAAAGCTTATAGAAGGAAGGGAGAAGACAATGGAAGCTTTAAACCCTTTTCAGTAAGGTAGCCCAGGGTCCCTTATAAGCAAGAATAAGAAATCTTTTCTAACCAAAGACAATGAGTCCATATGTATTAATGTCAAGTAGGACAACAAAAATACCTCTAAAAACTCATTTTGTAGACAAGCAATTTAGAGTTAACCAAGTCTGAGTTGAAAATTCCATTGAACAGTCTGCTCCTGTTGCTGTTTACACTTAAGTTTTTAAAAGCTATCACCAAAACAGAGTACTTTAGATTGATAATTTAGATCTTCCAAGAACATGGAAAAAAATTAAAAGTTAATTGGTTTTTAATTCACCTAGTACAAATTTTAAAAAGGTAATTTGTCATTTTTGATCTGACATTGCTTATGGGCATGGCAGCTATAGAAGAATTATGGTAAAGAATATGGAAAATGATAGAAAGGGGAAATTGGTTTTGAGTCTTCTTAGGTTCTGCATCAACATTCTTTTGTTGTTGTTGTTTGCAAGCTTTATTGCCCTATTCATATTTATGCTTGTCAGCAAATTTCCCTTGGCTACATTCAAAAGGCAGCTGTTCATCCACACTCCCCAAAGAATAAATATATCAAAGCCAATTCTTGGCCCAGGGACATGATCTGATTTCTAGAAAAGTTGCCAGCTTCCGCCTTTGAAGAAGCTCACAGTATGTCACTTTGGCCCAGGCAGCTTACATATTTATTTATTTTAAATTAACTATTCCTATATTTCAGCTACAATACTACAAAATTAGGATAATCACTGCTGCATTTTCAAGTCTCAAAGTAATAATTAATGCAATTATTTAAACATCTCTACAGACATGAAGTGTCTATTATATCTTAAGAATGATGTCAGTCCGTCCTTAGAAGCTTATAACAGGTACATAACTGTAGCATCTGAAATGGAGAGTATAAGAAATAAAATATAGGTAGAAAGAGACAAGGAAGGAAGAGGAGACTATACTTTCAGAAGTGATCTGAAATACTTGTGTTAAAGTTCCTCACATCTTTTCTCCAATAGCCAGTTCTCTCTCCCAGGCTTATCACTTCTAAATTTCTGAGAAATTGCAAATCTTCACTTAAAATCTTATTGGAAATTCACTCACAAAAATTGCCCTTATATATTTAGAATAGGTAAAGCAAAGGTATTTTAAGAAATCTTTAACAAAGGATGCATTCCAAACATTATCTATTGATCAGATAATGTAGACAAAATCAAACTAAGGCTCCTGAGAACAGACCGTCATACCATCTCGTGATAACCAGTCTGATGTCATTCCCATGAACCTTCTCATCACTCCACAGGTTTCCTTTAAAAGAAAAGCCCTTGACGCCTAAAGTGAATCTTACTATGAAGATAGCCTGCATTCTCTCCCTTGAATATGCATTCCTTGCTTTCCTGAATAATCATTTGCTTTTGCCTCCAATCAACACATCTTGATACTTTTTCTGTGGTGTTAAGAACCCCATTGTCTGGAGTTGAGGTCCCCCCTCTGGTACTTCCTCAGATACCTTCCAATCTGAGATTCTCTTGTGAGCACAAGAACTTCAATCAGGCACTAGGAACTGGCAGAATCTGGCTCTTGTGGCACCTCAAGAACTATTTTTATCTGAAAAACCATGAGCAAAATCATATTGTCTGTAAAACTTTTTAATCATATTAGATGAGGATTCAGCTCCCAGGGTAATAGTTTAAGTTACATAATAGGGGATAGGGGATATGGAGCAATCAGGCTGCACAACAAAACTTTGTGTCTGTTAACTGACCCACAGGAACAGAAAGTATAATGAACATGACGTGGGAATATCAGAGGAAAGGAATTTAGAGACACATTTAGAGAGACAATGGAAAAGAGTATTGTGACAAGTATTAAAATGACTTCAAAGGACAAAGTCATTGAAAACCAAGGACACAACTTTCTTTTTTCTTTTTTTTTCTTTTTTCAGATATTTGAACTGAAACTAACCTTTCCTAATTAAAGCAAAATCATAAAGTACAAATAGGCCTTAGTTAAGTTCAGCTGGAGAAGACATGCTAAGCAGAAAAGTGGCAAGATTTTGTAAAAATTTTCCTCAACAGCAATAAAGTATTAGGAAAAATACACAGACTTTAAAATAACCCTCTCTGCATCAAAATAACTTATCTTAATATGCATTAGAATTTATTCTCATTACCTTTCCCTATGGAGTGAAAGCATAGGATTTGACAAAAATTCACCAAAAATATTTGCTAAACTGAAAAGGACGTGTGCATTGGGATGCGAGCAGACTATTGTGGCATAACTGCCATCATGTATGGTTTTCTTTCCTTTAAATGATCCTACTAGAATCTGCAATTTTTGAGTGTACTAGATTGAGGACTCTTTAACTTCAAAAATTTGAAATTATCATACCAAGAAAAATGAGAAGCACTTGTTGAACTGAATTAGGGTATTACTATTGAAAAATATCAATGACATATTCTCTGTAACCAATAGAATACGCCAGTACCAATCTATTACACTGGAAACTAATGAATTGGGTAGTATTTCAATAGAAGCATTTGCTTTTTAAAAACTCCTATAAAGGTATACTAAATTACGATGGCACACATTTTCCATGCCAGACGTGTAATTACATGACAAATCAGCAGTACTTATAATTTATAAATTATTATGATGCAATCTGACTGCCCATACCCCTCATCAGGGGGTTTGAGAGGTCTTTTACTGAAGCATAGCCTTAAACTTTCCCAGAAATTAGGGCCTTTTACTGCACTGTTCCCAGAACCAAAAGGTTAGTATTGATGATTGTTTTACCAGAGGTCACAGATTTGAGGTATGTGGCAAATGCTTATAAATGGATAGGTAGACCTTTTATGCACACTAAAAATAGCACAGATTATCAAGATTATAACATCACATCCCCTTAAAATTTTATTTTTCCCCTCTTTCCTTCTTGACCCATCTACTCTGAGTCTCTTCAAGACAGAAGAGAATCTGATTTTGAGATATAAAAAGGCTGCAATAACTGGATGGGTCTCACACAATATTTCAGATACTTCACCTATGTCTTGTCATTGTAAAATTTAAAGTCTTCAATTTGTATATATTGTCAGAATAGGCATGTCAACTCATGTTAAAATGTTCTCTGCCGATTGTATCAATGACAACAGATATATACATGCAAGAACTGATACCTATATAATAACTTTTAATCTTTATTAAGTATATATCATTTTCTATATGACATTCACTTGCCAATCATAGAGAATATAAAATAAATTTTATCAGATCTTGTGACTACAGTGAAAAATCTTTTGATATGTATTGCAATATGTATACACCCAGACACACACACATATACATACATACAGCTTTGTACATGTTGATGGGAATGTTAGTGAATATAGCCATCATGGAAAACAGATTGGATATTCTAAAAAAAAAATAAAAATAGAACTACCGCATGATCCAGCAATACCAACAGTGAGTATAAAAAAAAAAATCAAATGGGCATAGCAAAGAGACATCTACACCCCAAAGTTTATTGAAACACTATTCACCATAGCGAAGAAATGGAAACAACCTAAGTGTTCATCAGTTGATGAATGAATAAAGAAAATGAGCACATATGCACAATGGAGTATTACTCAGCCACAAAAAGAACGAAATTCTGTCATCTGTAGCAACATGGATAGAACTAGAAATCATTATAGCACATGAAATAAATGAAGGACAAAAAGAAAAGCATTGCATTGTCTCACAGCTATGAAAAAAACAAATTGATGGCATAGACATTAAGAGTAGAATGTTGTCCTCAATAGATGAATGGATAAATAAAATGTGGTTTACATACTCAATGGAATATTACTCAGTTTGAAATAACAGTAAAATTATGGCAGCTTCCAGTAAATGGCTGGAATTGGAGAATATCATGCTAAGTGAAATAAGCCAATCCCACAAAACCAAAGGCCCAATGTTTTCTCTAATGTGTGGATGTTAATTCACAGTAAGGCAGGGGGCACTAGGGAAGAATAGCATTACCTTAGATTAGGTAGAGAGAAAGGATGTGGGGGGGGAGGGAATGTGGGGATAGGAAATTTAGAAGAATGAAACAGACATTATTACTGTGTGTGTGTGTATATATGTGTGTGTGTGTGTGTGTGTATATATATATAATTACATAACCAATATGATTCTGCAACATGTACACTCAGAAAAATGAGAAATTATGTTCCATCTGTGTATGTAACTAATTAAACCAGATTAAAAAAATAGATTAAAAAAAAGAATAGAACAGTGGTTACCAGAGGCTGGAAAGAATAGCAGGGAGAATGAATGGGGAAAGGGTGATTGATGGATACAGTTAACTAGGAGTAAAAACATTCTGTTGTGCTATCATTGCACAGTAGGGTAACTACAGGTAACAATTATATACCATATACTTCAAAAAAGTAGAAGAAAGGGTTTTAATAAAAACTCCTTTAGAAAGAAAATGATAACCATTTCAGGAAATGGTCCTGTTTAACCTGACTTAAACATCACACAATGTATATCTGTATCAAAACCTCACATGATACATGATTAAAAAGTTTTATATTTTTATGTATCTCTTAATAAACCTAATTTAAAAGAAAAAAGTCAAAACAACATTAAACACAGACACATGATGAACAGCAATTTAAAAGAATTGCTAGATTATTGTCATGTAGACTAGACTGCATCAATAGCAGATTAAACTTTTTGAAAATCTTCAGAGACTATGCTAAGTATAGTAAATCTTCACAATAGTTTTAAGGAATTTATAATAATAACAATTATTATGATTATCAACAGCAGCACCACATTTTATGCATTAAGAGAAATGGGGGATCAGAATTGTTCTATAATAAACCAATAGGATGAGTACAACTGAGTCAACTTAGCCATTTCTTACAGCTATTGCATCTCCTACCACTTTCTCCTTATACATATACCATGAAACATAGAGGCATTTATCTAAATTATCAATTTTACCACAAAAAAATCTATTCAAAAGCTTTAGCTGCTTCTGCTTTGCTAAAAATCAATCAATCAATAAAATTCATCTTTTTACCTACTGATTTAGTCATGTCTTTCAACAGACACTTTGATACATGTGCCAAAGGAAAACCAGGACAGTGCTAAAAACCAAGTTAGGTTCAATGGAGATCTGATCACTGAACAAAAAGTTCATATGCATGAAATCGGGTAGTAATTCAGTGGATTAGGAATATGGGGTTACCAAAAGAAACCAGGAAGTTTTGTAGCATATTAAAAAAGTAGAATATTAAATGAAAAGTGCTCCCTTACCAGAAAAAGCAACATCATCAATCTTTCTTCCTCTTCTGTTCCATTTTCAACAGTAGTATGGCATTATTTCCTCCTATTCAAACTGAAGAGAGTCCACTGACTTATTGTGCTATTACTATCACTACTGGATCACCCCTAAATCTTTGAGCCATCATTCATACACTGTATCTTTCAGCAACTACAGGGGAAGCAAGAAGTTATTCTACTTAATTTGAGGTCATCAATTTTTTTAACCTGAAGATGTGGTTCTGATTATAACAAGGCCTAAACTGAAGTGTACTTCTTAAAAGAACAACTTAATTAGTGCAAATTATTTTCAAGGAGAGTGTTTAATAAATGAGAGATCCAAGTGTTGCAAGACATACATTGTGTTAACTAGCTTTTCTTTGTTGTGACCAAAAGACCAGACAAGAACACCTTATTTGGGCTCATGGTTTCAGAGGTTTAGTCCTTGGTTGGCCAACTCTATAGCTCTAGGCCCAAAGTGAGGCAAAACATCATGGAGGAAAGCATGATGGAACAAAGCTCCTCAGTTCACGACAGTCAAGAAATAGAGAGCAAGGTACCTGGGGAAAAAATATAAACTCCAAAGGCACACCCCCAGTGACCTACTTCCTCCAGCTACACCCTATCTTCTACAATTCCCATCCTGTTAATCCATTCAAGTAGACTAACCCACCGATCAGATTACAGCTTATGGGATCTAATTATTTCACATATGAGCTGAAATATGGGGGACACCTCATATCCACACCCTAACACATGTGACCTAGATACAATATAAGTACAATGCAAATATAGTTTGGGAATGCCCCTTAGAAAGACACTATAAAATTATAATTTTCATCTTTTCTTTAAAACAGGTTTTTACAGGGTAGTTGGACTTCAAGTAACTATATGTATTAAACAATATTTAAGTGTTTTTTCTCAAGAATTTTTTATGCTTTATAATTCAAATTTTTCACTAATGCTGCCTCTCAACTTCAATTAATGAGATTTAAAAAATGATCAGAATAATCAACAAAATATGAATGCAAAGTAGTGTTGGGCGGGTGGATAAAATTGCTTAATGGACCAAAGAACATCAATTGCTTAATTATACAGAATACATTGAGCTGAAACAATATCATTCAGTTTCTATCAAATCTTCCATCAGCACCGATAGAGAAGCTTTCTGGCTGCTTAGACAAATGCTCTTTTCAGATATGGCAGGACTACACAATTTTAGATATGAGCAACTTGATCTCAGCTGAATACGTAAAAAATAAAGCATTTCAAATAATCCTAATATCAGAGGACATTAACTGGAACATTCAATAACTAATACATAGAAAATGAGTATATCCCTCAATTGTGGATACTGAATTATTTAAGAAAGTTAGTTAAATAGTTGACTTACCTATGCCACAGTGGTAAATCTGAACATTTCTGTTTTAAAAATTTGAAACATACTTTCAAATATTAAATTTAAAAGGCTAAAATTAAATATATAACTAATAAAAAATATTTCAGATTTGAGAGAAACCATCTTATTCCTTATTAATTGATGGATAACTATAAAGTTTTAAAATATCAATTATCTTTGAAGAATTATTACTGATTGTGACCTTTAGTCCTTGCAAGAGTTAAGTGAACTATCAAGGCTAATCTTTGCATTGCCCACTCAACACTATAAAGCCACGGATCCAGGCTTCCACTTGACAGTTTATAATTGAAACAGAGGTCTGCAACACTACAGAAAAAAAGAAAAATGGTGGGAAAGGGTAGAATATGTAACTGTATGGTATAACCTGGAACATACCCATTATTTTTGTATACACAAGTATCAAATGACAAATGATGGAATAATATGAGTTTTAAAAAAAAAAGAAAGGAAAAACAAAATTTTAGATATGTCCTGGGCTAAAAAATAATCTCGTGTAGGTCTTGGGACCACAATAATATTTATACTCCCACCATCCAATAAACTTCCTATAACAATAGAGATATTCTTGATCTATGCTATTCACAGAAGATCTAGCTACACATGACTACTGAGCACCTGAAACATGACAAAAACAACTGAGGCACTAAAGTTTTATTCTCTTTAATCGACACAGGTGGCTGGTTGCCTCTGTACTAGCAGTACAGTCCCATATTTTAGTTCTCTCTTCACTATCCTTGACCATGACAGTGTGGAATGCATGAAATACAAAACAGAGGAATTAAATCATGATATTAGGTTTTGTGGCAACAACAAACTGCTTCAATGTATGGGTGACTGAAGATTACTTTTTATATGCTCCATGCAATCTTCACTACAAGCCCCAGGCTGAGCGGGCTTCCTCTCTCTAGGATATGATGAGTCTCATGACAGAAGAGCAGGTAAGAGAACCTCTGGGCTACAATCTGTTTTTAAAAGTTTCCATTCAGATGTAATTAATGACACACACTTCCACTTAACATTTTGTGGGTAAAAACTAGCATTCAGTAAATATCAGTAGGATGGAGCCCAATGTCACATGACCAAACTATGTCAATGGGGCCAGGCAATAATACGTCTCAAGGAGCAGCAACAATAGTTCTAAAATAATACAATCGACCACAAAAATAAGTTTTACTGTAGTCAGTGAATATACACAGGTTGTAAGACACTTTGCTTTACACTGCTTACAAGATAGGACATAAAATGTCCTATTTCTGATAATCTGGTTCTTTCCTGTCACTTTCCAATAATAACGACAACAGCAGTCATAACAGCAACAGCAGAAACAAAGCAGCAATAGCACCAGGACTTAAAGAGCAAGTGATGATTAAGTAGAATTAAGATTTTAGTAGTGCCAGTATGGGGCCCTTCCCCCATGCCAGGCACTGCCATAGTTGTTTTTGTGCTTTCCAATCTTGATTGCTCTGATTCTCATAGGGACTCCATGTGGTCTGTAACATTTCCTTTAACCCCCAAACAATGGAGGGAGTGAGACTCAGGACTACAGGCAGAGAGTTAAGAAATTACAAAACTCACTTATATTTACCAACAGCTCGAATAGCTGACCTCTAATTTTGTTCTTGTTTCAAAATGCAGCATTCTCATCCCCATCAAGTTGACCTGTATTAACTGAAGTATTAATAAGATAGTAGAATGAAACAGACATTATTACTGTATGTATATATGTGACTACATGAACAATATGATTCTGCAACATGACACTCAGAAAAATGAGAAATTATATCCCATCTATGTATATATCAAAGAGCACAAATCTATTCTACTGTCATGTATAACAAATTAAAACAAAAAAAATTAAAAACTATTTAGAGGCAGCTGCAAAGCTGAGTTTAACTGGGGACCCCCTACACTAAACTCCCAAATGCCCACTTCTCACTGCTATTCACCTTAGAATATGGGCTAAGATCAAACATGCACCATGATCTATGTACTACCTATCAACTAGAAATAGATATCTCTAGTCTAGATGCCCTGAAAAGATGGTAAGGAAAGGGCCCCAAGACATTCTGGCAGCAGGCACCAACAGGGAAAGACCAAAGTTCAAGTCAAAATTGACCCTTTACACAGCGTGAAAATAACAGAACTAATAGATTCTAAGTTAATAACAGCATCAGGGAATTCACCAAAGTAAGTAATGAAACAGTGAGCAAGCTGAGAAAGAGCTATCAGAGGAATATAACCAGCAAGCAGATGCTGAGGCTAAAGAGGTTACAAAGCAAAGAGACAAAATGAGGGCAATGAAAATAACAACACTGCATTACTTATTAACCAGGTCAGACCCTGGGCTAAACAAGTGCTTATAACAACTCTAGCAGGTAGGTATTATTATTTATCTTCAGTAATTATTTATCTTCAGGTAAGGAAACTGAGGATATGGGAGAATTAATTAATTACCTTAGTCATCAAGTGGAAGAGATGCCATTCAAATCTGGCTCTAATTGACTTCAGGGACAAGTTCATAACTTCTAAAGTCAGGTCAGGAAGGAAAGAAGGAAGGTAATGTCAGGACAGGAAGGAAGGAAGGAAACAATAGGGGTAAGGAACTGCTGAAAATCCCAATTATATGTCTTACCAGCTGATGTGATGCTAAGAACTCTTTCCTATGGTGAACTTCCCTCTCCCAGGATGCTGGAACTGATTCTGGAAATACATGATTCTGCATTCTCCATTTCCCCCATGAGCATATGTGATGGTGATCTGATTGCAGTGTGTCTGTAGTGTATCTCATTAATGCAATGTAAAGTTAATTCTCCAAGGCTTAAAATAGTTTAATAAATAGAAGGAGAAAAATCAATAAGAATCTATAATCTTAATGTGGATTTGCTCTAAAAGCAACTCCACAAAAAACCAAATCAAAGATTTTAGATCATTTTAGAATCATATGCTGCTTCAGTAGAATTTCCTGGTTTTTTTTTTTTGGGGGGGGGGTGTTGTTATGTAATACTGAAGATCTAACCCAGGGGTGCTTTACTACTCAGCTACATCCCCAGTCCTTTTTATTTTGAGAGTAATAAGTTGGTGAGGATTTCGCTAGTTACTAAGGCTGTCCTCAAATGTGTGATCTTCTGTCTCAACCTACAGGGTTGCTGGGATTACAGGTAAGAACCACCATACCTGATTTACTACTGCTCCTTACAAAAACTTGAGCTGAATTCTTCTAGTTTTATTTATGAAAAATTCCATGTAGAAACACAGAAACTTTGAATTTCTGAAAAAGAATGCTCATTATAAGAATTATTGAGATCTTAAGTCTTAAAAGAACTTTAGTCCTTGCTCTAAGTGTCACACAGAATGCACTTCACATTATGTCCTGCTTTTCATAGCTAAAAATCAGGTGGGTGTGTGATACAAGACTTAAATCTGACTGTATTTTAACACAAATAAGCAAATATTTTCTGATAGCTCCAACAGTCTAAACTACCAATACTAGACTCCCTAAGGCTAAAGAAAAAGAAGATTCAATTAATTGGTGATGGCCAGAAGACATGGAAGTTAATTAACTTGGAAGAAAAGCCATAATCCAGAAATTGAAAGAGAAAAGAGGGGGCTCTAGAATTAATTGTTCTCTTGGCTTCAGCTTTCACCCCTGTATTTTGGGAAGCTGTAGCTTGTGATAGGGGCATAATCAAACTCTTTATATCATACAGACAATTTTTAACCTATGTCATGAACAGCAAAAGTAAAAGTTTCAAACTGCATATAAATAAAAGGGGAAATTTTGTAGATTATGCACAAAGAAAATGATAGAATATAAGCAATTCTTTTCTTCCAAAGGGCCGGGCTGGGTGCAGTAGCACATGCCTATAATCCCAGTGGCTCAAGAGGCTGAGGTCCTAAGCAATTTAGCAAGATTCTGTCTCAAAATAAAAAATAAAACAGACTGGGGAATGTGGCTCAGTAGTTAAATGATCCTGTGTTCAATTCCTGGTACTTAAAAAAAAAGAAAGCCAGATTCACTGTCTATATAATTGTGCTTTATTCCCTAATCTCTCTCAAGGAGAAATTAAGAGAAACAAGCACATAAGAGAAAGAAACTTTTCTTAAATTAAAAAAAAAAAAATTATGTGTGAAAATTGAATCAAAATTGCTGATTATGAAAATACAGCTTTCTCTGCTAAAGCCACAAAATGAGTCAAGACACATAAAATTACAATTATAAAATAAAATTCTTTTAAAAATAAGACATTCAAAGTACATGTAGGAAGACACAAATTGGCGTGACTATATTTTATATACAACCAGAGATATGAAAAATTGTGCTGTATATGTGTAATATGCATTCCACTGTCATATATAAGTTTAAAAAAAATTAATAAAAAAAGACATACCTAAACCAGCACAGGAAAATGTAGTGCAATGAAGCATGTGCAATTTTAGAAGTGGAGAAAGAAGAAGAAGCAAACACTATCCAAAAAAAAAAAAAAAAATGACAAGAGAAAATTACCTTTGAGGGATGAGCAATTTCAGGCCTTTTCAACAGCAGAGTAAAACAATTATTAAAAAATCAGAAGAGGACAACCATCAGGGTAGTTAATTTTACAACTCTATTATGCTGATTGAATCAAGTTTGCTTATAATGAGCAGCACTGGGGTAATATCTGCCTCTAGGATAAACTCCAAGTAATCCTTTTAAACAAAACAATAGTATGGCTAGATTAAATGTCCAAGTTCTGCTGAAACTGGAGGAAGAAATACAGGTTAAGGAAGTGCCTGATTCCAGTCTCTGGATGAGCCCAAGTAAAGCCTGAAGTTGCCCTCTGTGAACTGGAGTTCTTCTATTTTTTTAATTAAATTATTTATTTATTCTTATTTGTTATATATGATGAAAGAATGCAATTCATTTCGTATTATGCATATAGAGCACAAATTTTCAAGTCACAAAGTATTTTCACACCATTCCTGTCTTCAAGCATGTTCTTAGGGTAATGATATCTAACTCATTCTACTGCCTGTCCTACCCCCATGCACCCTCCTTTTCCCTCCCTCCCCTTTGCCCAATCTAAAATTCTTCCATTCCTCCCATGCTCCCCACCCCCACTGCCATTATGAGTCAGCATCCTCATATCAAAGAAAACATTTGGCGTTTGGTTTTGGGGATTGGCCTACTTCACCTTAGCATTATATTCTTCAATTCCTATCTCAGAGACAGACTTCAGGACAGAGTATCAAGATCTGAAATTCCCCCCAAAAATGAGAAAAGACTTGATTCCCAGGAAATCAGAACACTCTGTTTTTTGGTCACCTGGCCTATCCCTCACCAATCAGAACCACTACTCCCTGAGAAGTCCAAAAGAGTCTCAAACATACCTTAAACAGAAGTCTACTCAGGATGCTGAAGCAGGAGGATTGAGAGTTCAAAGCCAGCTTCAGCAACCTAGGAATGCCCTAAGCAACTTAGCAAGACCCTGTCTCAAAATAAAAAATAAAAAGGGCTGGGGATGTGGCTCAGTGCCTCTAGATTCTATCTCCAATATGAAACAAACAAAAAACCAGAAAACTGACAATAATGAAACAATTCAAGATAAAAACACCACAATACATATATTACTATCCTTATGAAGCATAAGTTCAAATGGGGAATAGAGAGACAAAGAAACAAAACAAAAACAAAATACTCAAATAAACATATAAATACAATAAGCCCTAAGTCCCAAGAGAAAACTAGGGCAGAATAAGAGGGATAGGAAGCAATTAGTGATTAAGAACAAAATTAATCTCACAAAAGATAAAAGAAAAGAAATAATACAAAGAATAGTAGGCAATAAAAAACTTCCAGAGTAGAATGGTACATTCAGCTATTGAGTATCCTTCTTTGCTCCCAAAACACACCTACGGTAAGTAATACATCAAAACAGGAAACCAGAAAGACATTACCAGAATCCAAAATAAGGCAAACATCTCTCTGAACATGAAATGTCACCAACCAGCTATAGGGCCTCCTGCTTGGTTCCAGACCATGAAGCAGGGAGAGAGGGGAGCATAGCTCTACAGGAAAGGGGAACCTAAAGTGCACATTCAAAATAGGAAAGTAGGTCCAGGGTCTCTGCTTATTGCCTGGGAACACAGTGCTGGGGCAGCTACTTACACTAGAAAGGAGGCTAACCCTGACTGGGACAATGAGGCTGACTGCCTCTTAAGGATATCAACACATCTCAAAAATGGAAACAATGGCTGAGGAGCTCAACATTTGAATACAAATCCATCCACTAAATTCCCAAAGAAAAGAAACCCAGAATAAAATATAAAATATAATTTGGGAATGTGGGATAGGAGAAACTCTACTACTGTTAGTGGGAAATCTAAAGGAACAGAGGAAGAAAACAGCAAAATGTAAGTAATCAAAATGAGTTTTCAACGGAATTCTAAAACACTTGAAAAAAATTAAGACCAAAAAGTTGAACAACAAAATCAATAAACAGAAATGAATTACATTCAGATTGAATCAATATCATAGGGGACGAAGGCAAAGTGTTTAAAATAACACTATCATACTCAAAGAAATAACATACTTATGATGATGATAGCAATGGTAATGATTATGGTGTCACAAATGATTGAAACTTACAGATTACTTACCTAATAATTGAAAACCTGCTGTATGTTAATCATTGTTTTAAGCATTTTACATGAAGTACATATATATTCCTTGCATAATCCATACAATAATTTATGAGGCAGATATTTATATTATTCTGATTCTGTTAATAAGGAAATCAAGGCAAAATCAAGTCAAATAAGTTTATACTAACACAGCTGTAGCAAACCCAGGCAGGCCGGCCTCCAGAGTATATAATATATACTATAGTATTTATATTAACTAGATCATACTGTCTCTCTGAAGGAAGGAAGAAAGGGTAACAAAATCTATTTAGAAATAATGAACTATGAAGCACAATGGGGAAAAAATAAAACTAGAATTTAATATATAAAGGGAAATATTAGAAATGAAAAAATACTTACACAATAAAATTAAATACATGTGATAAAGTTTGGATTAGGCAAAGCAAATTAGAAAAGCAGAAAATGACAAGCACTGGGAATTCATTTAGAATGTGGCACAGATAGATGAAAAGACTTAAAAACAACATGAAAGAGGAATTATGTCACATGAAGGACAGATGGAGAGGTTCCAATAATTGATTATTAGGAGTTCCAGAAGAAGAGAATAAAGGGAACATTATATGCAATGTAGGATAAAAATAACAGCTGGGAATCTTAAGAACTAAAGACAGACATGCGTTTTTCAAATCCCAAGCTTTCCTGAAACATAGGATGGATTAAAAAGGAAATAAACATATAAGCTTATCAAAGTTTATCTAACACATGAGGTTATCAAAAATATCACAAAATATTACCCAAAAAATGACATTCTTGTACTAATAGATACAGAGATAATATATAGAAAAGAAGTGGAAACGACAACTAGACAGCAGAGTTCTCTTTAGTAACAGTGACTCCTAAGAGATAAAGGTTTTAAAAGAACTAAAAGACAAATAAAGCTAGAACCCAGTCTTCAACTGAGACTGTATCATGGACTCATACTATAGACTGTGCCTTTTTATGGAAGAATGACACTGCTGCCCATCCATTGATAAAAGACATATGACTCACTGTGGCCAATAAAGTAAGAAGGGAAATGACATGTACCCCTACTGAGAAGAGCTTTCCATAACAGTTTGGATCTGGGTCTAGGTATTTGATCTTTGCTACAAAAAGATGTGTTCCAAACCAGAACTGCTCTAGTCTGATTCCCACAACAAGCAGACACATGCAGCTGACTAAAGTCAATATGTGATATGGGCAGCAAATATGTGTTGGTAGTGAAAAGTTGTAACAAGAGGATAAAATAAAGACATTTCTAGATATACACCTCTTTTCCACTGCTGCAACCAAAAGACCTGACATGAATAATTTCAGAGGAAAAGTTTATTT
The DNA here is from genome assembly GCF_045843805.1 of Urocitellus parryii. Classification (NCBI taxonomy): domain Eukaryota; kingdom Metazoa; phylum Chordata; class Mammalia; order Rodentia; family Sciuridae; genus Urocitellus; species Urocitellus parryii. The sequence goes on along the minus strand of NC_135536.1, from coordinate 23,250,430 downwards.
GGGGGTCATAGTTTCAGCTGTCTCAATCCATAGGTGGGTGACTCCACCCATCTGGGCCCAAAGTAAACAAGAACAACATGGTAGAAGGGTACAGGAGAGAAAAGCAGCTCAAGATATGGCCACCAAGAAGCAGAGAGAAAGCTCTCCTCTCCACAGACAATATATAAACCTCAAAGTCATGCCCACAATGACCAACCTTCTATAGGCACACCCTACTGCCTACAGTTACAATCCTGTTAATCCCTCTCAGCAAATCAATGCACTGATTAGGTTAAGGCTTTCCATTAACTGATCATTTCACCTTGCATTGTCTCACAGATGAATTTTTAGAGAACGTCTCCTATCTAAACCATACCATACATATATTAAGAGACTTTACTAATCACAAACACTTGCTGAAAAAAAATGAAAAGGATTAATAAACTATTTGAAATCAAAGAGAAAAACAAGGCATGGTGTAGGATATAAGAAATAAAAGTAAATTAAAATTTAAAAAATCTCATTGTTTATGATTCTCTTTCAAATATAAAAGAAGAATAAATTGTATACCATTAAAAACATCAAAGATGGGATTGGGGAAATTCAAGTCAAAAAAATAAAGGAAAAAAAGTGATGAGTAACAAAAACTACACAAGAGGGATGGCAGAAATAAGTCCAAATATATTATTAGACCCAATAAATACAAATGAAATACATTTACTTATTAAAGACCCATGATTTACAAACCAATAAAAAAACCGTCTGCTATGTATAAAAATCCCATCTAATGACAATATGAAATTGATGAGAAAAATATAGCACAAAACTATAAACCACAAAAAAGTCATGTGGCATTATTAATATCAAAGAAAATGAAATTTTAACATTAGCACACATAAAAAGAGTGAGAAACTGCATATTTTTAAATACAAGCCACAAATAATGAACTTCTATGTTCTATGTACTTAGCAACAAAGACTCAAAATATGAACATAAAAATTTTAATATAGCTATTCACAATCTTATTAGGGAATTTAAAACATATTGTATCAGAAACAGTGTGAACAGTCAAAAATATGCATAGAATTAATACAGTGTACATAAATATGAAGAAAATGCAGGAGGTACATAGGCTTATTTCAAACCTGTCTTTTCCTAAAAAAATCACAACTCTGGCTTGACAAACATCTTGGATATGATTATACTTACAGAAATTTTTCATGTTTATCCAAGATTTATTTTGTGAAAAATTGAGGAAATCAACTTAACTTAAATCTAGTATGGATTGTGTTCCAATTCACTGTAATACAATTTTATAAATTAAAAAACTTTATTAGTATTCATAGATTATTTAGTACAAAGAACAATCAAATACTGGAAAAAATAAGGATACTCATTACCTTTTACTCCCAATAGCTTTACTGAATAATTATTGATAATTTAAAATTTTAATATATGAAGGGTATACAACCTGGTATTCTAGCTTAAGTATACCTTGGGCAATGAATTTTGCTATCAAACTAATTAACATATCCATCATCTCACACTTACTGCATGTGTGTGCTGAGAACACTTAAAGACCTACCTATTCTATGTAAGTTTCAGGATACAATATCATATTGATAACTATATACCCCATGCTATACATTAGATCTCCAGAACATATACATTCTATAACAGAAGCTTGGTACCCCTTGACCAGCAGCTCTCCATTTACCCAAATCTTCAGCCTTGGCAAACCATCATTCTACTCTTATTCTCTAAACTTGACTTTTTGTAGGCCACTTATAAGTGATATCATGAAATTTTTGTGTGTATGCACCTGGTTTATTTCACTTAGCATAGTATCCTTCAAGTTTGTCTGTGTTGTCACAAACAGCAGTATTTTCTCTTTTTTTAAAGGCTGAATGAATAATCTTCCATTGTATATGATATGAAAGTTTCTTGAATCAAAGTGAAGAGATTTATTCCAACCTTTTATTATAACAGTAAATAAATAAACCTAAGATATTATGAAAGAATGCCTGATAGTAACTGTCCAAATGAGCACAAAAACAAACAAACAAACAAAACCCTGCCAAAACAGCAGATTTGCATAAAGGCCACCACAACCACCACAAGAAATACCTCTACAAGCACATCTTCCCAAACACTTAATGTTCAAACTCAAATTGATTCCATTCTTGTTATTTATCACTAGGGCCAAGAATTATTATTTCAAAATACCTGGTATAATTTTCAACTTTTGTCATTAAAAATGTTCCCTTACCTTGACCTCTTCAAATATACCTATGCTTAACTATGGGAAAACTATTCACTTTATAGTATATTGTTATTCCTCAAAAACATCTTTGTTCTTGGAGAATCTTTTTTTTTTTAATTTAGACCCACAATAAGTACCTTAATTTCTTAAAGTGGTTACATGCAAATGGACATTTAAGTTGTTTCCATATCTTGATTATTGTAAATAATGCTAAAATGAACATGAGTGCTGCTCCCTCTTCAACACACTGATTTAATTTACTTTGGATATATACCTGGAATTGGGACTGACAGAGCATATATAGTAGATCAGGATTTTAATTTTTTGAGGAGGACCCTCATACTATTTTCCATAATGGCTGTACCAGTTATATTCCCCACAACAGTATACAAGGATTCCCTTTTTGTTGCATTATCAACATTTGTTATTTCTTGGCTTTTTGATAATAATAATCCTAATGTGTATGATGTGATTTCTCACTATGTTTTCAATTTACATTTTCCTGATGTTAGGCGCATTTTCATATATGTGCTAGGCATTTCCAGATCTTCTCTGGGTAAATTTCCATTGTTGTCCTTTTCCCATTTTTAAAACAGATTGTTTAGCAATTAAGCCATATAAATTATTTTCATGTTTTGTTTTGTTATTGATGGTAGTACTGGGAATTGAAAGCAGGGGTGCTCTAATTCTATCTATACCCTAGTCCTTTATATTTTCTTTTCTTTTCTTTCTTTTTTTTTTAATTTTTTTTGAGACAGGGTTCTTTCTCACTAAACTGCTAGGAGTTTCACTAAATTGCTAAGAATAACCTCAAACTTGTGATCCTACTGCTTCAGCCTCCAGAATCACTGAGAATTTAAAATTTTAATATATGTAGGGTACATAATCTGGTATAAAAATGCACCACAGCACTTGGCTGATATTTTGAATATTAATCCCTTATCAGATTAAAAAGTTCACCAAAATTTTCTCCTATTCCACGTATTTCCTTTTATTTTGTTCATTATATCCTTTTTTGCACAGAAGGTTATTAATTTTAGCCTCACTTATTTATTTTTGCTCTTGTTGCCCATACTTTTGGTTTAATATCCAAAAAACTTGTTACTAAGACCACTGTGAAGAAACATTATTTATATTTTATTACAAATGTTTTATAGTTTAAGGTCCTACATTTAAGTGTTTAATCTACTTAATCTAGTTTATTTTTGTTTGCTTATAAGGGCCCAATATTTTTTTTACATGTGGATATCCAGGGTTTTTTGTAAATATTTATTTTTTAGTTGTAGTTAGACACAATAGCTTTAGTTTATTTGTTTATATGTGGTGCTGAGGATGGAATCCAGGACCTCACACATGCTAGGCGAATACTTTACCTCTGAGCCACAACCCCAGCCCCTGATATCCAGTTTTTCTAGCATCATTGATTCAAAGGTCCTTTCCCCATTGTATATTCATTTCACCTTTATTGAAGATTAGTTGATTGCATATGCCTAGTGTGTTTCTGGGTTCTATGTTTTATTCCATTAATCTATGAGTCTCTTTATGCCAGTACCATATGGTTTTTATTATAATGCTTTTGTAATCTAGTTTAACACAAGAAAAGGTGATGCCTGCACCCATGCTCTATCCCATGTTCATGAGTTGGAAGAATTAACATTGCTAAAATTTAATTTTTTCCTAGTTCCACACTATTTCATAGTACTCAAAACAATCTACATATTCAATACAACCCCTACCAATGTTCTAAGGGAACATTTCACTGAAATACAAAAACCAATCCTCAAAATTTCATGGAAACACAACACATTGTGAATAGCCAAAACTACTTACAAAGAAAAAAGCTGGAGGCATCATTGTGCCTTAAATATAATGAAAACAAACTATCACAATTTATTATCTATAAGTTCCTGAAGTTGTAAACAATTTAGAGAGTAAAAACAACTCATCTTCAAAATTGCAACTGGAAATTTAAAAGTAGATGAACAAGTATACCTTAGATCTCTGTTACAATCTCAGGGATTCAAGAATATTTAAAAGAATTATCAAGTAAAAATAAATATATACCCAGTGAATGAGGTTGATGCTATTATATTTAAATAAAGTCCCCTTCCAGCAAAACTGGAAACTATATTCTGTTGTTCTGCACTACAATACTTTCATTGTATTTTGGGGACTTCGTTTCTTGAAAAAAAAAATACCTTGATGATTTCCTTCAATAAAGGAATGTGTCAGGCATGGTGGTACATGCCTGTAATTCCAACAATTTGGGAGGAAGATGCAGGATGATCACAAGTTAGAGGCCAGCCTCAACACTAGCAAGACCCTCAGCAACTTACTTAGACCCTATCTCAAAATAAAAAAGTAAAAAGAACCAGGCATGGTGATGTACAGTGGTAATCCCAGCAGCTCTGGAGGCTGAGGCAGGAGGATCACAAGTTCAAATCCAGCCTCAGCAATTTAGGGAGAACCTAAGCAACTTAGCAAACCCCTGTCTCAAAATAAGAAAAAAGTAAAAATGGCTGTGGATATGTCTAAATGGATAAGCATTCCTGGGGTTCGATCCCCAGTACCACAAAATTTAATAAATAAATAAATAAATAAAAATTAAAAGGACTGAGGGTATAACTCAGTGGTAGAATATTCCTGGGTTTAATCCCAATATTACAGAAGGAAGGAGGGAGGGGGAGGGAGGGAGGAAGGAAGGAGGGGAAGGAAGGAATGAAGGAAGGAACAAATGAAGGAGGGAGGGAAGGATGTAGGGAGGAAGAAAGGAAAGGGGAGAGAATGGGAGAAAAAAGGAATGTAACTCTTGCCAAAACCTCTGGAGGCTCCTCCTGCTTTATTGATTCCTGCTACTCAAATTCTAATAATAAGATGTAGCATAACTGGGCTGGGGTGTGGCTCAGTGGTAGAGCACTTGCCTAACTTGTGAGGCACTGGATTGGATCCTCAGCACCACACACACACACACACACACACACACACACACACACACAGGAATGAATAAATAAAATATAGTTATTTTTGTAAAAAGCAGAAGTACCTTAAGATAGAAAATTTGAGAGTAATTGATTATTGCACATTATTACCCAATTTCACTGTAAGGTTAACAAAAGCCCATGGATTAAATGCTTCAGCATATCTACCCTATCTAAGACTGAACTTAGATCCTAGACAAGTATTGCTAAAACCCAAAGTAGTGATACTTCATTTATTAGGCACTGATGCACATTCTCACCAACTTTTAATTCATTTTTATAAAGATCTACCACCATTTAAAAATAATATAACATTAATTATTAAAAAATTCTTATCAAGCTAGGCAAGGTGGAACACCTGTAATCCGGAGACATTGGAGGCTGAGGCAGGAGGACTGAGAGTTCAAAGCCAGCTTAGCAAGCCCCTGAGCAACTCAGTGAGACCCTGTCTCTAAATAAAATATTTTTAAAAGGGGGGTGGTGCTGGGTATGTTACTCAGTGGGTAAGCACCCCTAGGTTCAATCCCTGGTACACACACAAAAAAAATCTTATCTAAGTGGAAGAGATTCTATACATTTTAATCTATATGGAACTTTGATTCAATAATATTTACCTTAAACTGTAATAAAAGAATTTAGTTGCTTTCTCCTTCTTTTAATTTCTATTAAACCAAAGAATCCTTACTTAAGCCAACAAGTCATCAGAGAATGACTACCATCATGTGCCTAGGGCATTGAACATAATCAGATCAAACACAGACCCACAAAGCACAGAGATCTGTCATAAACAATGACTTCTGGCATTACTCCAAATGATAAGTTATCAATACAACATATTAAAGTTAGAAGGCTGAATATCTCCAAAAGGGAAATAAATGCAAGTATCTATAAATGGTGGTCTATTAAACTGATTCTTTTTTAATTAAATGGAGCAAATGAAAAATACCACTCATTTCTCTATAGTTAAATCTCCTTGAATGGTAGTTAAGGTATTAATGGTTTCCAAAAATTCTCAACAAATGCTGAGTACTCTGACAGACTAACTCATGGTTCATCTTTAAAGAAAGTATCACAAGACAGACATCTTGCAAAGAATAGCAAACCTAACATCATTTTAGTCAGTCTTTAACCTTGCACAAGGACACAACTACTGCCTCTATGATTAAAATAGGACCCATAGACTTTTCTACTGTTTGTAAGTAATTAAAAGTAAAAGTCCTTTCTCTGCCCAAGACAAGCATTGGGGAATAAACAAAACTAAGCAGGCAACCTACTAATGAAAGACCAAAAAAGGGGTTGGATATGTGAACAATTCAAACTGAAATTCACCACCCTTTGCCAGCTTGGTAAATTGGATGCTTTATTTTAATGAGCCATGGAGAAGGACTGATTGATTACAGGGGATGTTGCTTTATGGTTTACTGTTCACAAATCACTGATCTCCTTATTGTACTGTCTATATATAGTAATCTGTTTTCTCCTTCTTGATTTTTTGGGAAAAGAGAAGAGGGGACAGGTGGGGACAATTTTATATCTTCAAAATTATCGTCACATATCAAAACTGACAGGCTTTTGAAGTTTAAAAGCACCTTTCACAATTCCAATTTGGTAAAAGCAAAAGCACAGATTTACAGCAAAGAGATGACACATACAAATTCTGACCTTGAGGCCTAGTACCCTTCTATTATAAATTACATATTTTAAGTTAATTTCTCTGGAAATATCAATAGGACCTATAAGCTACTTAACAGATGTAATATAAACAACACTATAAGATTTGTTACAAATAAACTCAAACAAGGAAGAAACTTTTAAGAATAATCTTCACAAGAAGCATAGAAGTCCTCTCTTATTCCTCTCTGAAGTTAATTTTACATTACCATTAACAAATTGTGAAATATCTATTAACAAAAGAAACTATGTACTGAAAGTGAACGATAAAATTCTCTTAAAACAAACAATATAACTGAATTGCTATGACGATACTTAGTATATGCAATTACATGTTGAAATTTAGTTTCTAAAAAAGGCAGGCAGAAAGATGACCAACAAATAAATCCCACAGTCAAGTTCTTTAAGGTAAAATATTCAGTTATAATGTACGTGTACTTGGAGGAGGAGAATCTATAACAATATTGAACTAAATATATCTTTAATTTCCCATGCTTTTAACAGTTTCCTAGGTCCCTTGTTTTTCATTGTCAAGCGATAGACAGTGCCCATTCATGTCCACTAAGGACACATCTGTAGTATTGTTTATGGTTCAATTTCTTCTAAATTTTCTTTTACCTCTAAACGAATTGGTTAGGTTCATTTCACAAGAATACCCTATGCTTTATAATTCAATAATGCTGATTTTCTAATTCAAAAGTTATACAGTATTGGGAGAAATATTTTATTAATACGAAACTAAGCAATGATGGAAAGGTAATATATTTCAACATAATCACTACCTTGAAGATTATGAAATTAAATGAATATAATGAAAACTACTTATGGAAATTTAATTTCTTCTTCCTGAAAATAATTCATTTTCAAACTCAAGTTTTAAAACTTAGATTGCTGAGTTTTTGAGGTTACAAAAAGGTGAGTGATGGTTAGAATACTTACAAATGAGAAGTAAACATAAATGTACAGCAAGACATATATAACAGAACTTCTCAAACTTGAGTTCTTCCCCTGAAATCTATTTTAGAACAATAATTAACAGTAACAGAGAAGTTTATAGTCTTCGAAAAAAATTTAAAAACTAACAATTCTAGTAGAAGATTTACATAATTATGAGTCAATTTAAAATAACTCTTCTGAGATCATAAAGAACCCTTTGTCATATTTCTTTGTACAATTAAAGGAAACAAGAACATTCATTAAAAGAAAGAAATTAACATTTCTTGCCTTACTAAAACTATTGTTTCAAAAATAAGCTGATAAACATTTTAAAAATGTATTAAAGCAAAGAAATATCATGCTTGAAACGTAAAGTTCTTGCCACCTATAATCCTGGCCTAACTTTTGTTTTCCTGAAGGAGATATCTATGCCTTCATCTTCCTTTCTTTATCTGTTTCTATTTTTTAAGCATGAGAATGTTAGAAAAGATAAGCTTCTTAAAAAAATATCAGAAAATAAGTAACAAATTCAAGAATTTTGAAGTCTTCATTTCAAAAACAGTAAGTAAAGTATTTTGAATCACTGGTCAATTATAAGAAATGAAGTTTCTGATTGGTAAATTGTGAATCTATATAGAAAATAAAATAAAATAAATAAAAACGAACAGTAAAGTCTAATTGCTTTTCTTTCTCTGGAGAGAAAATTTTTTAGAGTTCCTTGAGTACTCATTTTATTTTTTTCCACCTAGAAAAATGCACATATTTGGGGCACTGACAACTGCGATCAGAATAGTTGGATTTTCATGCAGAATTTGACAAATCAATCATGTGATCTCTGAACTTAATGGGATAACAATATCTACAGCAAAGTACAACTGAAAAGATTGGTGTGTAGAAAAAAGTCAATGAAGAATTTTAATATAATAATGATTAATTATTCATTGCCTTTTTCATTCTTATTGTACAGATTTTAAAAATCAGATCACAGTAAAGATTTTCTATATCTGCTCACTAAAAATCATCCTAAAGAGACAATGCCCAAAGTTTGTAATATATTCTGTGATTTCCACCAAATGTATTGCAAGCTTCTGAAAATATTCAAAGTCAAATGTGAGACATATATTAAAACAGGTAAGAAAAAAGTTTAAGGAATCAATTTTCTTCTCCTTATAAGGAAAAATGCTTTGTTGAGGTTTTAGAAAACCCCTATGTGGTTTTAGGTGAAGAAGAACTATGCTTTGAAAAATGTGTACATGATATATTATAACAGGTATGTATGCACCAGAAAAAAAAAGAAATATTTCAGCTTATCTTGCTTTATTTCCACAACATATATTGCCACGAACTACCTCTCTCTCTCTCTCTCTCTCTCTCTCTCTCTCTCTCTCTCTCTATCTATCTATCTCCCCCCTCCTTCTCCCTTTCCCTCTCTCTCTCTCTCTCTCTCTCTCACACACACACACACATACACACAAATAAGATAAAACAATCACAAATGGTTTAAACTCCAGAGACCATGTTTCATATTTTCCTCCATAAAGTGTCCCAAACATCTTGCTCATTGCATAATTGCAATTTACTACTATAATTTTCTGTTACCCTGTATGGATGGATACTACTCTCCACAGAATATTACTTACATCCTATTTCACGTGTAGGCCTATATAGTAAGGATCAAGTGGAAATCCCCTTGCTCTAAATTAATAAACTATTAACTATAGCATTTTGCTTTCATCTAACAATCACTACCAATCATTTTAGCCTTTCCTTCTCCTATATTTAAACTTTCAAATTTAAATCATTCATTCATTCTTTTTCATTTGTTAAAAATTCCAAACATGTACAAAAGTAGAGATTATCATATAATGCCATTCTATTCTATTTTGATAGACATTTGAATACTTTTCTATTTTCCTATAATAAATAATTATGCAAACATTCTTGCACATTTCATGAGTCACAAATTAGAAACAGGTTCTCTTGGGTAATGCATAAGAGTTAACAGCTTTACAGTTATTGTGTGTGAACATTAAACTTTATTATATAATATATTTTACTCAAAGGAAGTTCTACAAATTTTGACTACCTAAACAATTCACAAAACTCTGATGATTCATCCTCTTGTATACTGTAAATCATCATCTGCAATCTTGTGTTCATGAAGTGCTGCTCACAACTGCCATTAATGGAAACATCTAAAGTATCCATCAACTAATATATGGATAAAGAAACTGTAGTGCAGAGGTAAAATGGAACATTATTCAGTCATAAAAAGTAAATCCTGCCACTTGCAATAACATGGATGGAACTGAAGATTGTTACATGAAATAAGTCAGGCACAGACAAGTACTAGATCTTGCTCATATGTGGAATATAAACAAATTGCTCCCAGAGAACTTGAGAACAGAATGGTGATTACTAAAGTCTGAGAGAGTTAAATGACTGATCAGTGGGTATTTAGTTATAGTAAAAGATAAGAATAAGAAGTTCTGGTGAGCTATTGAACATTAGGGTGACAAGAAAATTATCTGCTAATGCATGTACTCTCAAAACAACATTTATTCTTTAATATGTACCTTGCCTCATTTTAAAAAATATTTTTGGATGAGTAGAAGTACAGCCAGCCCATTGTATCTACAAGTCCCACAACTACAAATTCAACTAACGAGACATTGAATAAAAATTGCATATGTACTGAACATGTATAAATAGTTTTTCCCTTGTCAATATTCACGAAACAAAATAGTATAAAACTATTTATATACCATTTATATTATATTAGGTATTATGGGTATAAATGCTATTTAGAGATGATGATTTACACTATACAAGAGGATGTGCATGCTATATGCACAAATTGTACTATGTCATTTTATATAAGGGATTGAGCTTATGGATATCTCTGACAGGGAGGTTGGGGCAGGGTAGTCCTGGGACCAATACTCATGGATAATAAGAAATAAGCATATTTATTTTTAAGATATTTTGAACTGTTGATAAATAAGGTAGCCTTATATACTTTGTCCATATGTATGACCATTTTTAATATACATTTCTCCGTGGCTGGGATTGCTATTGAAGAGTTTATCTCTGAACCAATACTATACTATTCTTGATTTCAATATAAACCTGATATTTATTGATATAAGACCTCATATTGGTTTCAGAATTTTTCAAGGCTACAGCTTTTCATTTATACATCCCTAAATATTTTAAAATCAGCTTGTCAAATTCTATGAAAAGCATGGGTAAGTCACCTAGAAATTAGAATCACTGAATCTGAAGACTAATTTGAAAAGAAATGAACTTTTTATGATATTAAGGATTCCTACTCAACATTTATTTATCTATTATTTAAAGTATTTAAAACATTTTAAAAAGTTTTATAATATATGTATATCTTACACATCTTTTGGTAAAAACACTCCAAAGTACTTTATCTTTTTTTTTTTTTTTTTTTTTGCTAAGTAGGGGGAATCTTTTAAAAATCTAAGACTAATTTGTATTGAAATGAAATTAATTAAAAAATTTTCCTTCTACATGTACTGATTAGGTTGTAGGATTTTTATCATTAAATCTATTAATATAGTAAATGACATGGATGTTCTACCATTCAACAATTTTTGTAGTTTGGGGAGAAAGCTAACTGACCATTATACATTATCTTGTTACACAATATTACATATTTACATTACAGTTGTGAATAAAATAAATCTAAAATGCTTTTTTCTTGTGCTCATTTTCTGACCTTTTTATCAAAATTATAATGGTCTTACATTTGAGAACTTCAGAGACAATTTAGAAAGGCACTGCCTACCCAGGAAAGATTTAAATACATGATGTAGCTCTATTGTTATATTAAATATAATGGACTTTTCTTAAGGTAGAGTGTGTTTCCATCTGCTTCCTTTTTGCCTTATTCTGTTCCTTATCTACAGATAAATTAACCTTCAAAGGAAATAGAAGGTCAAGCACAGTGGGGCACACCTGTAATCCCAGCAGCTATGGAAGCTTAGACAGGAGAATCACAAATTCAAAGCCAGACTCAGCAAAGGGGAGGCACTAAACAACTCAGTGAGACCCTGTCTCTAAGTAAAATACAAAATAAGGATGGGAATATGGTTCATTAGTTGAGTTCCCCTGAGTTCAAACCCTTGTACAAGAAAAAAGGAAAAAAAAATAGAAAACAATTTAAACACTGAGGTAATTTTAATCCAAATATAGTTTGGATGTAACTGGAAAAAAAAAACAGTAAAGGGGGAAGAAAAAATGATGTTACTTAGGTTAAAAAAAAAATCAATTCAGAGAACTTGCTTTACTCATAGAGAAGTAGAAAAACCCTTTCCATATTTTTAAATTTTTAAATTTAAATTTTCCTTTAGGAAAACATTCCAATTCAGATAATGACCTAGAGTTGGTAGAATGTGTAATTTACTCTAGGGTGTTTGAGTTTGATAAAAAGATAAAGTGAAAGATTTAGATATATAATAAAAACAACAATATTATTTACCTTACAACATGTTAAAGTCACAAAACCTTCTTAATATTTGAAGCATTTGATTGGCATTCAAACAACAAATAATTTAGAACTATTAGGGAAAAAAATAGTTTCAATACCCCAAAATATATTTAAGACACCATTTGAAGGTTTTAGAATTATAGAGTCTCAAACATAGAAAGCTAAGATAAACTAATCTATATTTTTCAGATTTTCTTGGCTTATGAAAAAGCTGTCAACAGCTACCTGCCCTCTATTTTCAACATGGACAGTTGCTCTCTACAAGATATATGTGCTCAAGGGGAAATTACACAGCAGTGGAAGTCATGAGGAACTGCCCATCAGTTAAGCATGGATTCCCACAGGTGACCTGAAAGCCCCATTTCAATTAAAATGAAATGGAAGTGCATGTTTACTCCAGATTTTCTATCACTTTTTTCTTGACTGCAATCATTGGGGATCATCTGTAATCTTGCTGTGCAAGAAAATAAACTCAAATACTACCTTGTACAAAAGCTCATCTATCAAACATATCAAAATACTTTTACATTACCTAATCCAAAATATTTAAGGCACTCCATTCCTTAAAGGGGGAGGAGAAGAACTATAAATCTGAGATAAAAAGCTAGAAGTTGTAAAGGTAATAATGAACTCTGCTCAAAAATAAGATTTTACTTATGGTTGAAAGTAAATATCTGACCACTAAATGCCTAATGTTACCCAATAATACATCTTATTCTTTAAAAAAGTAAAACACATATTAGATTTTCCAGGGTCTAGATATAACATATAAAGTCTAGAATTAATAATGTTATTTTTATCTCTCCATGGAAAGCTTTTAAACATTTATTACATCCTCTCTTTCTTATATTCAATTTACCTATTTCTGGCTTGACTTTTAATAGTGATTATCCATGTCTACATCTGTCTCAGTTCTTTTAGAAAATACATTCTTGCTAGTGTTTAAATTTAACACGATCAGTTAATATTTAGTCTTTAGCAAAGTACATGCTTTTCTAAACTCTATTAGGTAACAAGTAGTATTAAACACTATATTACTTTTACTTAAAACAACAATAAAAATGTTTCTGGATGATAGAAAGTTCATAAAGCCTCAATTTCTACTAATCCTTATTCTTATTACTCTGGTCCACATTCCATTCTGATTTTAAGGATTTATCCCTGCTACCTTCTCTTCACCCTAGAAACAACTTAACCAATAAGTATAAAGCATAAATTCAGTTATTCACTAGCCTACTCTATATTCATGTAATAAACAACAATAAAAAAGAATCTCTATTCTTTACTTCATAAATTATATTACCTTTGGCAAGAAGTCTTTTGTAATATTTAATCCTATGTAACTAACGTTAGCTCACTAAAAAAGACTTTCATGTTTGCTCTCCAGTTGTGATATCAGATTATGGTACCACATAAGAAGCTCATGAAAGCCCCCACATTCTCATTCCTTTTTAGCTGATAAAAGCATGCAGGGGGTCATTTGAGTAATGGAAACATTCCTCAAAGGAAATGGAAATAATCAGAGAATTAATTACCAATCTGACTCTCTACCTTTGCAGGAAATAGTGAGAGGACCGTCCTTGCTTGATTTTGAATAACTGAATCAGAAAACAATGGTAAAATTATTAGAATTCTTTAAAATGTGTTACTTTGCATAATTTCATCTATATACTTCCTTTCTATCCTACAAAGTTTATATCAAATACATTTAAGGGCAGAATTTAGATCACTTAAAAAGAAAAAAAAATAATTACAAGATGAAGGAATCCGACATAGAGTATTTCTAAGCAAATGGACTTATTCTAAAACATTTATCAAGACTTCTTCAGCCTATGCCTTTTGTCATAGGCTGGCATCCTGGATTAAAAAAAACAAGACCCAATAATATGCTGTCTCCAAGAGGCTCACTTCATAAGCAAAGATATCCACAAAGTGAAAGTGAAAGGATGGGAAAAACCATATTATTTACATGGATCTTGTAAACAAGCAGGGATTACTATTCTCACATCAGATAAAGTGGACTTCAAGCCAAAGTTAATCAAAAGAGACAAGGCCATTTCATAATACTTAAGGGAATTACACATCAACAAAATATAACACTTGTAAATATTTATGCCCCAAACAATGGAATATGGATGTATAAAAAACAAACCCATCTCAATTTTAAGAATCAAATAGACCACAACACAATAACACTGGATGATTTTAAATGCATCTCATTCATCACTAGTTAGGTCTTTCAAACAAACACTTAAAGCTACAGAACTAAAAAATACAACAAATAATTTAGACTTGACACACATAGAATACTCCATCCATCAATGACAGAATACTCTTTCTTCTCAGCAGAACATGGAACATTTTCTAAAATAGACCACATTTTTGGCAAAGTAGCAACTCTTAGCAAATATGAAAAAAACAGAGATAATACTTTATATTTGACAGGTCATAATGCAATGAAATTAGAAATCAGTGATAAGATAAAAAAAATAAAAATTACGCTAACACCAGCAAACTAAATAATTCACTACTGAAGGGACAGCAGAAGAAATCAGGGGTGAAAAAAAATACACATAGAGGTAAATGAGAATAGTGATACAACATATCAAAATCTCTGGGAAATGTTGAAGGTGGTACTAAGAAGAAAAGTTCAGAGCAATGAGTTCATACATTAAAAGAACAGAAAGATACGAAATACACAATCTAACTTCACATCTCAAGGCCCTAGAAAAGGAAGAACAAATCAACACCAAAATCAAAAGAAGACAGGAAATAATAAAAATCAGAGACAAAGCCAATGAAATTGAGATTAAAAAACAATTTAAAAAATCAAGGAAACAAAAGGCTGGTTCTTTGAAAGAATAAACCACATTGATAAAGCATTAGCCAAACAAACAAAAAGAAACAGGGAAAAAACTCAAGGTATTAAAAATCCACAATAAAAAAGGAAGTTCACCACAGACACTACTCTAATACACAGCATTATCACAAACTATTTTGAAAATTTATACTCCACTAAGCTAGAAAACCTTGAAGATATCAACAAGTTCCTAGAGACATATGACTTACTGAAATTGAATAAGAAGGATATAGAAAATTTAAATAGATCAATTTCAATCTATGAAATTGAAAATGCCATTAAAAACCTAGCAGCAAAGAAATGCCCAGGATCAGATAGATTCTCAACAGAATTCTACTAGACCTTCAGAGAAGAACAAATGCCAATCCTCTTTAAATTATTGCATGAAATAGAGAAGGAGGGAACCCTTCCAAACACATCCTATGAAGCTAGTATCACCCTGATACCAAAAATGAGAAAAACACATAAAGGAAAGAGAACTTCAGACTAATACCCTGAATGAACATAGATGCAAAAATTCTTACTAAAGTACTGGCAAATCTCATACAAAAACACATTAAAAAGATAGTGCACCATGATCAAGTGGGGTTCACACAGGGATGAAAGGGTGGTTTGAAAATGGAAAACCAATAAATGTAATTCAACCCATCAATTGACTTAAAAGAATGTCATGATTATCTCAATAGAAGCATAAAAACACCTGACAAAATACAGCATCTATTAACATTTAAAATACTAAAAAAACTAGAGATACAATGAACATACCTCAACATTGTAAAAGCTTAAATGACAAACCCAAGGCCAACATCAGTCTAAATGGAGAAAAACTTAAAACATTCTCTGTAAAATCAGTAACAAGAAAGGGATGCCCACTTTCTATTCAACAAAGTTCTTGAAACTCTAGCCAGAGAAATTAGGCAAAAGAAATTGAAGTGATACAAATAGGAAAACAAGAATCTCTGTTTACTGATGATATGATCTTGTATGTCAAAGAACCAAAACACTACTTCAGAAAACCTCCAGAACTCAAAAATAAATTTGAGAAAGTAACAGAATACAAAATTTACACCTATTAGTCAACTGTGTTCCTATACTCCAATGATGAATAAGCTGAAAGAGAAATTAGGAAAACTAATCAATTCACAACAGCCCCCCCCCCCAAAAAAAAAACTTAACAATCCATCTAACAAAAGAAGTAACAGAGCTCTACAATGAAAAAGAACACTAAAGAAAGAAATTGAAGAAGACCTTACAAGATAAAAAGGCCTTCTATGTTCTTAGGCAGAATTTTTGTCATCAAAGTGGCCATAGCACCAAAAGTGCTATACATATTCAATGCAATTCCCATAAAAATTCCAATGATATTCTTCATTGGAATAGAAAAAACAATCATGAAATTCACTTGGAAAAATAAAGGTCCCAGATTAGCTAAGCAATCCTTAGAAAGAAAAGTAAAGCAGGAGGCATCACAACACCTTAAATTATACTAAAGAGTTATAGTAACAAAAACAGCATGGTACTAGCACCAAAACAGGCACAAAGACCAATGGAAAAGAATAGAAGACACAGAGACAAACCCATATAAATACAGTTATCTCATACCAGATAAAGAGGGTAAAAACATACATTGGAGAAAAACTGGAAATCCATAAGTAATAAAGTGAACTTTAACCCCTATCTCTCACCCTGCACAAAACTCAACTCAAAGTCAATAAAAGAGTTTCTAATTAGACCATGAACACTGCACCTACTAAAAGAAAGTGTAGGCCCAACACTCCAACGTGTCGGCTCAGGAAATGATTTCCTTAACAAGACTCCTTAAGTACAAGAAGTAAAATCAAGAATCAATAAATGGATGGCATCAAACTAAAAAGCATCTTCAAGCAAAGGAAATAATTAAAAGCATGAGGAGAAAGCCTACAGAATGGGAGAAAATCTTTGCTACCTGCTCTTCAGATAGGGCATTAATTTCTGGGATATACAAAAAAAACTCAAAACACTCAACACCAAAAGAAAAAAGAAGTAACCCAATTGATAAAAGTGCAAAGGCACTAAACAGACACTTCTAAAAAGAAAAAAATATGAAGTCAACAAATGTATGAAAAAATGTTTAAAATATCTAGCGATTAGAAAAATGCAAATTAAAACTACAGAGATTTTATCTCACTCCAGTCAGAAGAGCAATTATCAAGAATATAAGTAACAATAAATTTGATGAGGATGTGAGGAAAAGAGTACACTCATACATTGCTGGTGGGACTGCAAATTGTTGCAACCGCTCTCGAAACTAGCATGGAGATTCTTAAAAACTAGAAATGGAATCACCACTTGACCCAGTTATCAAACTCCTCTGTACATATCCAAAGGATTTAAAATCACCATACTACCATGATGCAGCCACTTCAATGTTTAAAGCAGCACCATTCACATTAGCTAAGCTATGGAGCCATTTACTTTTACACTGTTTGCTGATGCTATAACACAATACCAGATAAACGATATCAATATAAATTTATTTGGTTAAGGGTTCTGGGGCCTACAAAGTCTAAGACTAAGGGGCTATATATCTGATTATGGCCTTCTTGCTGTATCAAAATATGGCAGAAGGAATCAAATGGCGAGAAAGTACACAGGGGAAAGGGATTTCAACTTTTATTACAAACACACTCATATAATAATGGCATTAATCTATTAATGAAGGCAGAGTATTCTTGACCTAATCATCTCTTGAAGGTCCTACCTCTCTATACCAACACAGTGACATTTAAATTTCAACATGAATTTTGGAAAGGACATTCAAATGATAGCAGCTATGTTTTATTGCAGAAGCAACAGTATTGATATTTAAGATTTGTACACACAAATAAATGACTTTATTCCTGAATGAGACATAAAATATTCTTTCAAATTTTAATTGAATTTAATTTTTCCTATATGTAACTCTCCTCCCTGTGCTAGTATTGAACCCAGTGGTTTTACCATAAGCTCCATCCCTGATCCTTTTTATTTTTTATTTTGAGATAAAATTTCAATAAGGTGAGAACCCTGGCCTCAAAGTTGTGATTCCCTGTTTCAGTCTCCTGAGTAAATGAAGTGTATTTCTGATCATTATGAATAAGCTGACATCCAAAGATTATATGAAAAACTGTTCAATACCATTAGCCATCAGGGAAATGCAAATCAAAACTACACTGAAATTTCATCTCACTCCAGTTAGAATGGCAATCATCAAAAATAAAAAATAACAATAAATGCTGGCAAGGATGTGTGAAAAAGAGTACTCTCACTGCTGGTGGAAATGTAAATTATTACAGCCACTGTGGAAATCAGTATGGAGGATTCTCAAAAGACTAGGAATAAAACTATCATATGACTTAGATAGACTACTCCTTGGTATTAATCCAAACAAATTAAAGTCAGCACACCATAGAAAGGCTTGCATATACATATTCACAGCAGCACAGCTCCCAACAGATAGGTTATGGAACCAGCCCAGGCATCAGCAACAGATCAATGTGTAAAGAATAAAGAATTTATGTCATTTGCAGGAAATGGGTAGAAATGGAGAGCATCATGTAAGTAAAATAAAGCAGCCTCAGAAAAAAAGGCAAAGGGCATATGATCTCTCTCAGATGTGAAAGCTACAGAGGCAAAAGGGAAAAAATTATCTAATGAAAATAGAGGTAAGAACAGAAGAAGGGGATCAGAGGGAGATCAGATGGGATGAAAGGACAAATACCATGGAATTAAAATGGCCAAATTATGTTATATGCATGTACAAATACACTATAATGAAATAAACTCTTCTTTATAATCATTATGTACCAAAAAAATCTAAAAATATTAATGAAAAAATAAACAAATCGGCATTATTCTTTCAGCTTAAAAAATAAGTCACCAAATATTTTGAAGATGTTTTTGAGACAAAAATTGGGGTCTACATTTCTTAAAAGAGAACAGGAAAGTGTCCAATATTAAATTTTAAAATCTAAAATTAAAATATCACAAAGAGTCAGTTCTATACCTTTATGGGTTAGATATAGAATGTCCCCCAATGGCTCATGTGCTGAATGCTTGCTCCTCAAAGGAATGATGATCAGTGGTGGAATTCTTGGGAAGTGATTGTTTTCATGAGGGCTCTGACTTCCCCATTTTATTAATTCATTGAAGGATTCATAATCTGAACAGACTACTGGGAGGTAGTAGATGCTACAGGAGGTGGAACCCAGTAAAAGGGAGTGGGTCTTTGGGTACGTGCCATTAGTGACTATACCTTGTCCATAGCACTACTCAGTTCTTCTCCATCTCTTTTCTTCCCTATTGCCACATGAAGTGAATAGCTTTCCTCTGCCATGATGTCCATCTCACCTCAGGCCAAAAACAATGGAATCAGTCAGCCATAAACTACAATCTCTGAAACTGGACCAAAATAAGTCTTTCTTCTATTAAGTTGTTCATGTCAGGAGTTTTGGTCACACCAAAAGAAAGCTGACTAACACTTAAATATATTTTGTAATATATTTAAGTGAAGCAATGAAGTCAATTTGAAATTTATAATATAACTACTCACTCAAAAATCATGTTGTCAATAAACTATATCACGATGTATAAATGAACTAATGATTTGGTTGAAATATTGTGTTTGCCTTGCCAAAACAAATACACATCTAAAAAAACTTAAAAGAGAAATACTGCTAAAATTACCATACTATAGTGATACAGGCACATCAATGTTTATAACACCACAATTCCCAATGACCAACTTAGGGAACCAGCCAGGTAGCAATCAACAGAAGAATGGATTAAAAGAATGTGGTATAAACACACATAATGGAATGTTACTGAGCCATAAAGAAGGATGAAATTATGACATGGAATAGGAGAACAACAGGCTAAGTGAAATAAGCCATACTCAGAAAGTCAAGGGTCAAATGCTTTCTCCCATATGTTAGAAATCAGAGCAAAGTAATGGATAAAAAAATGTGGCATTTATACACCATGGAGTATTACGCAGCACTAAAAAATGACAAAATTATGGAATTTGCAGGGAAATGGATGGCACTAGAGCAGATTATGCTAAGTGAAGCTAGCCAATCCCTAAAAACAAATGTCAAATGTCTTCTTTGATATAATGAGAGAAACTAAGAACAGAGCAGGGAGGAAGAGCAGGAGGAAAAGATTAACATTAAACAGAGACATAAGGTGGGAGGGAAAGGGAGAGAAAAGGGATATTGCATGGAAATGGAAGGAGACCCTCACTGTTATACAAAATTACATATAAGAGGTTGTGAGGAGAATGGGAAAATAAACAAGGAGAGAAATGAATTACAGTAGATGGGGTAGAGAGAGAAGATGGGAGGGGAGGGGAGGGGGGATAGTAGGGGATAGGAAAGGTAGCAGAATACAACAGTCACTAATATGGCATTATGTAAAAATGTAGATGTGTAACCGATGTGATTCTGCAATCTGTATTTGCAGTAAAAATGGGAGTTCATAACCCACTTGAATCTAATGTATGAAATATGATATGTCAAGAGCTTTGTAATGTGGTGAACAACCAATTTAAAAAAAAAGAAGTTGTGATATGGTAGCAGGGTGGATCTCACTAAAATGGATAGAAGATCAGTGCCGCAGAGGAAGGAGACTGAGGTAGAGTATGGAGGGAATGGAAAAGGGAAGAACTGAGAATGAATTTCACAAAATTACATGTACAAATATACCCCAGCAAATTCCCTTTTATGTATATCTATGAAGCACCAAAACAATAATAAATAGATGAACAGAGAGAAGAGGAAGGGGAATATGAAAAGGGCGGAGGGGAGGAAAAGAAGAAACACTGGGGACTTAAATGTAGCAACTTAAATTCCACGCATGTATATTATGTCAAAATGAGCCCCGATATTATGTATAACTATAATGTAGTTATGAAAGCATTTTAAAAAGGAAAGAGCAAATGTTACAGTCAGATATATACAAGACAGTACCATTTCAATTCTAAGGCATCATCAATCGGAATGAGCATTACTGGCTTAATATCTTTTTAAAAAGCAATGTTATATTAATTGTAGCTTTAAAATAATTCTTTATTATCCCCAAGTGGAGTATTCATAAAATAAATAACTATATTTTATATCAAAATTTAGAAATACTACAATGAAGTAAGAAATCATTTTCCATTTATCTTAGATGTTAGTGCTTCAAAAGAAAGGTTTAAAATAATGAAGAGGAGGGATACGACAGGGATTTCTCTTTCTCACAAGTGCTTTCCCAAAAATTACTTCAAACTTTATTGTTTTATTAAATAAGGAGATTCCTCTTGCATGATCTATACATGTACCATAAATGAAGATTGTTGCTTAACCTACTAAGCTAATCATGTCATTAACAGTTTATGAATAGGAAGAAAACAACAGGAAAGCAGGAGAGAGGTTTCTGGTGGCAAAACCTGGAACTGAAAGGGAGGAAGAGAATGTGTTGCAGGAATTCTGTTTCTGCCTATGAGTGGCAGGTTGCTACAGTGGAAAACCGTGGAATGAAAGAGGAGGATGTTTAAAAATATGATCGCCTATGAAACACTGGATCAGAAATTTTCCACTGGTTGAGAGAGAGGTTGGGATTCAGGCAATATTTCAGAGAATAGGTGATACATATGTTGGGATTTCAGAGATAATTAGTTCAACATCCACTGAAGGCAGAATTGTAAGCAATGAAAAAACATTCCCAAACGGTCAAGGTATGAAATTATAGAGTGTGTTTAAATGATGTCAAGTAGTTTGTTAATGCTGGAAGGCACGATGCTGGGAAAATCAGTACTAGTAGATTTTGAAGGGTCCAGAGAAGACCTTAACATCCATATAGGTATCCCTTTTGCATAAGATTTCAATATGCCTCAAACACTGTGACATCATAGATACTGGACAATGGAAAGACTGGAAACAGGGGAGGTGTCATGTAATATGGAAACTCTGGCATAGTTTAGTAGTAACAGAAAGAAAAGAGAAAGTTGCATAGGATCTATGAAGTTTCATGATTTTCAAGCTATAAAAAAAAAAGATAAATCAGTACCACTTAGTGATTTCTTAGTTATTGGGATAAAAAGGCTATCAGGAGGAGACTAGAAGGACCTAGATGCTTCTAGATCTTCTAGGCTGATTGAGTAAACAGAAAAAAACATAAGTAATACTTCAAGAAAATAATAGCTTAAGACTCAAACACAATACATTTGAGCTCCTTGTAGGACATCTGTTATGGTCTGGAAGAGAGTTTCCCTCCAAAAGTTCGTTTTTGAGACAAAGCAAGGTTTAAAGGAGAAATGATTGGGTTATGAGAGTCTAAACCCAGTCAGTGAATCAGTCACCTGTGAGATTAACTGAGTGGTAAATGAAGGCGGGTAGGGTGTGACTGGAGAAGGTAGGGCATTGGGGGCTGCCTTTGGGGTATATATCTGGCAAGTGAAATCTCTCTCTCTGAGCTTCCTGATCCTGTGAGCTGCTCCTCTCTGCCACACTCTTTCACCATGGTGTTCTGCCTCACCTTGAGCCCAGAGGAATGGACTTGGCTGTCTATGGAGTGAGACCTCTGAAACCATGAGTCCTCAAATCTTTCCTCTACTACAGTTGTTCTGGTTGGTTCTTTTAATCATAGCAACAAAAAAGCTTACTAAAACAACATCCAAACAAACATACATTTTAAAGAGAGTAAATAGCCAAATCTGAATCCTGAAGTGTTCAGTAGATGTTATGAGCATATGGATGGTATTTAAACCATTAGAGTGAATTAAGTTTCCAGTAAGCAAATGAGGTAAGAAAAGAGAGCCTAAAATCAATATTTGGAAAGACCAAACCTTAAGGAACCAATAGAGTAAAGCAATCTGACAAAGAAGCATAAAAGATATTTAGCAGTAAAATTAATAAGCAAAGAAAAGTGATATCAAGAGAGTTCCATGAAAAGAGAACAGCCATCAGTATCAAGTGTTAAAGAGATACAATAATAATGGGGTAAAAATCTCCCTTGTATTTGAGAATTAGACAATCATTACTGATCTTAGAGTGATTCGTAAAAAAATACAATAAGAAATCAGATTTCAGTAGGTTAAAAAAAAGAATAGTAGCGGTTAAAAAAAACTAGCAGATCGTTTTTCAGAGAAATTTACTTTAAATTTACTTTAAAAAAAAGAAAAAATCAGTACCTAGATGGGGTATAAAACATAGAATGGATTGGTTAATTGTGCTGGCTATTTGTTTGGATAGGGCAGACTTTAACATATTGACACACTGAAGGAACCAGAAGTGTTACAGAAGATGAGTATGAAGACACACATAAGAGAGAGGATAATTGGAGAAACAAGTTTCCAGCAAATAGGAGGTAATGCTTGGAGCAAAGACCAGTCTTCATGTGTAACCTCATCTTGAGCTGTGCACATCTGGATTCATCCTAAATCTTACTTCCTGTTATTAGTAGCTTAAATTATACCAATGGGTAAAAGGCTAGAACTTGAACTATAACTAATAAAAAAGCTTCTAAACATTAGACATAAGAAACTTGGTATATCAATCTGACCTCTCTGAGATAAAGTGCTTCCTTCATTTATTTTTGCTTTACTATAAAGCATATCTTATTGACCAGTCAGAAGTGTAATGATTGTTCTCCTTACACAATAAAAAAGAACTTAGAGGTAATAAAAGAGTAGGTAATGGATTTTCTATTTTCATGCCATAATCCCAAAATGTATCCAACAGTCATTCAATTGAATAGTTCAAACGCATCTTTTGAAATATTTGAGAGATCTTTAATGAAATCTTACGTTGCCTACTTTTCACTCTCTAAACTTATTATTACTAAATACACATTTGAGAAATCTTATTAAACTAACTTGCTTCATTAAAAAAAAGAACACATAGCCAATTTCTTTATTGTCTGTGCATTTTGTTTTTAATAACTTGGGCTAACTTGGAAAATGAATAGAAAACAGGCAAACAATTTAAAATAGAAATATAGAGAAAGTTCAACAACAACATATCTTAAAGTGTGATGACATGTTAAATCAGATTTTCTTTATCTTTGCTTTTATTTTATTTAACCAGAAGTTTAGTGAAGATTATAAGACTTACTGAACAAAGGTTTGATAAAAGTTGAAAATCAAACACTTCAACATTGTAGGAACTATCATTACCCTTTGAAAATGAATGTGTATATGTGTGTGCATGTGTGCGAATACATATGTAAATACTTATGTAAACTAGCTCACTAGAAATTGAGGTCTAAATAATTAGGAATTTTACTTTGACACTTTTAAGTTTGGCTATGAACACATAAAATATTCAACAGCCCACAGTCAAGGACAATGATTCTCCAACTTTGAAATTGTGATTATTAAACATTTCAGAATATGTTTCATAAAATACTTTTTTTCTATTTTAAAAATACTTTATTTCAGGTTGTATATTCTTTTGTGGAACACCATATTTTCAATGAACTTCTAATTTTGAACATTTTGTATGCTCTTAGTTAAGGTTACAGAGATCCACACTTAAGAAACACTGATCTAAATATTCAAATACTATGAGGTATAACACTTAAATAATATCAAGAAATATATTGTTTGTTCTCAAATAGGGAAGATACCTACCATGTGCCAAGTGGTATGAAAAGTATATGAAATTATTTAAATCAATAATGAATGTGATCACCTTATGAAGTCAGCACATGTTCATTTTAGAGACGTTAGAATCCAAAAGCTCAAAGAGGTTAACTTACCCTATAGCATAGAGCAGAGATAAATATCAGTCCCTATTATGGAACTCAAAAGTCTATGAAAAATGACAGAACAAACAAACTAATTAATCACTACTTATCCAGCACATCTCAAATATAAAGAGAATCATTTGAATGCATCCTAGTTGTTTTTTAATGCATATCTGTTTTGGTGGATATGAGAAATATATAATAAAGTTGAATTCTCAGATTAGTAGTGATAGATCTTTATATTACCCAAACCCCATCATTTAAAAAGTAAATATATTAAAGCATCGATGACATTTAAGAATGCTATAATTCTTCATGTTCTCTTTTGTAGAAATGAACTTTTTATTAAAACAATAAACTGAAAACAAAATGTCATTTCGCTCTCATTCTCGATTATTTAAGTGGTAATAAAACTAAATATCTTAAAATCAATGCCTAAATTACACTTCAAGAAGACAATAGTTGCCATTTAAAAAGTTCTAAATGTTGGGTGTGAAGTCTTTGAGAAGAGAATGAGAAGAAGAGAAATAATGCTAGTGCTTCATTTGTGAACTTGAAATTAAAAAAAAAATAATAATGAAATCAAAATAATAGATCACTCTCACTTGTCAGACACACCATATAAGTTCAGTACATTGGAACTAATGGATAAATGTCAGCTTCAGAACCAAATGGAATCCATGGTAAAGAACCTCATCACCTGACAGTCATGCTGACAAATTGTCCTAAGGGTCCCCAAGCCTCACCTCCAAATTCTCCCATCTCTATGCAAATAAAAATGATCATCTCCCATCACCATCCATGAACTACTGAACACAGCCATTAAGAAGTCATTTTTCAAAGACAGGGTTTAAATTTCACAAAGAAACAATTCTTTAATGTCTTATGCCACTGTTTAAAGCTGTTGGTGATGGGAGTTTATTTTTAGTCTCATATAGGACAAAATTTATTTTAGTCTCATATGGACAAAGGTAAGTGAATATATGAATTTTACTTCTTAAAGCATTTCAACACTTTAAATTATGTCCACAATTTTTTTCTGCAAACTTTTGAGTCATCTACTAGGGAACAATATATAGAAACAGGAATTTTAAAGAGAAACAGTAGTAGTAGTAGTAGTAGTAGTAGTACTAATAATAATAATAATAACTCTATTTCCACAATTATTGATATTCTAACTTCATTTAGTATATGCCACCATTTAATCTAGGTTTTCATTAATCAAAAATTCTTAGAGTCATCCAGCAGCTTAGGTGAGCATGCTAAATCACTGAGAGTATATGCATATCGTCAGATTAACCTTCTTGGTTAAAAATGTGTAAAAAAAACTACAAATTTCCAAATTGCTATCTTAAGTTAGCAATTCACTTGGAGAATAATCTTCTTCATCAAGACTAACTTCTTCGATTTTCTCCCAGGAAATGCTAAGATCTAATTCTAATTAAGGCCCAGAAGAATGCCAAGAAGGGTGCTAACTTATACCTACAGGGTCTCTTCCTAACCATGGAAGTGGCTAGATCCCCAAGGAAAGAGCTAGCAGTGTCTACTATGGGGAGGGATGCCTGCTTCTAAAAACAAGAAGTGAGGAGTCGAAGTGAGGAAGGAGGCAAGAGGAACTCAGTACACGAATCTTCACACAGATTCTTCCAATTCTCAGGTGTCCACAGCTTTATTAATCAATGTCTTCATGTCAGCAAAAGGGTACATGTCAGTAGCACAAAAATCAACTTCTCTGAATTTGATTTTTGGAACCCCTGCCAAAGTAATGTTGCAGGAAGAATGTATTTCATGTGTCACCCCAACTCTTGGATGAAGCCCACCTCCTTATTTGCTTACTCATGATGCAGGACTTTTGGGATAAGTAACAAGAAAGATAGGCATCACAATGAGTAATTATCCAAAAAAGAAGACTAAAACATAAATAGAAACACGGGAATGGTGAAAATGGATAAACAGAAAAATTTTATGCACATACCAAAATTATAAACCACAAAACACAATCACTGGAACATCATATGCTAGCTTCATCTATCCTTCATTGACTTGACTTAAAAGTCATGATATTTCAAACACTATCAATATGATACTTAAATGTTTTTAAATGCTCTTTTGTTTTGTTTTTTTTTTTTTACATTTTATCTCTCAGAGTATGCTGTTTTAATCATTTCAAGCATATATCAGAGTAGAGGTTACAATCAGTAACCAAGGGTTTTGGTTTGGATTGGTAAGGTAGGATTTTATGATATGAGAATTTAAAGACAAACAATGTAATACACAGTTTCTGGCATGCAAAATAGTATTTGTGCAGCAAAACAGGTTATCAACTTGAGAAAAATACTGTTTTTCATACCTCATTTTAACAAATCAAGGAACATACTTTCTTAGCTGACTCTAATGTAGTTATAATATAAGGAACGATTATAGCTACACCCTAAAAAATGTCTAAACAACTATAATGTAAGGAATACACAAACAGGTAAGAAATATGACATATAAGAGAGTCTGCTCCTTCATTTCTCAAAAACAAAATGGGGAAAAAAAAGTGCAGAGAAAATAGAACAAGACTATCCTGCAGGGGGAATGATTTTTCACTTCTCTGTGTGCTCAGCCTTACAGAAGCAGCTCATTCCAGTAGCAAGGATAAAACCCGAGGGCAGGGCAAGGTTTTAGCTGCTTATCCCTTGTTCTAAACTAGGCCTCTCAGGCAACCCTGGATGGAAAGGCCATATCACCTTGGCAGATAGGAGAATGGCCAATCTTCTGATTGCCTTTGGGTTCAGGATAGTTTAATGGAGAAGCAGAGGTAGTTAAAAGTCTGGCTGGAACACCTACCTGAAGGGTTGCCATAAGTCTGTAGGAAGTTTCCTAGAGTGGATTGCTCTGTGGAATCAAACTGGTACATATCCAGGTCTCAGAGGAGTTAAGGATGGGTTTGGGACAGGAGGAGGGATCAAGTTGGCCAGGAATTCAGGGAAAGCACTACCCAGACAAAGATAGCAGGTGCCACATTACACCAACTGCAGGCTCCAGTCATGAAAATCCATCAGCAAGGCAGGGGACAAGCAAATGGATTAAAAACAAAAACAAAAAAACTTCATTAAGTGGAAGAAAACCCAGGGGACCCAGGTCTTCTCTTCTGATGCTTTTGTCATTCTCTCCCTAAATGTCAAGGAGGCTATCTGAGAGATTAAGCTCTCTGGGACCAAGATAAACTGAAAAGAAATGTTTGAAAATTTTAAACTAGGTCTGATATATGCCTTACATTTTTCCTGTTAATTTCCTTCCCTGCTCCATCAGTCTTTCCATCTGAGACTTGGAAATTCCACTGTTTCAAATCTTTAGACCAAAAACTTTGCCATTAGTCTTGAGTCCTTCCTTCCTCCTGAACCCCACAATCATACTGCTCCTTGCTCAATCTGCTCCTGCTACACTGGCTCTCTTTTTGTTCCTCAAACATGCAGGACATGCTGCTATCTCATTTCCTTTGCACTGGTACCTCTCTCTGGCTGAGATGTTGTTTTCCCAATATAATTATCAGTTGTTCTCTTTCATTCCTTGTTCCAGTGGCACTTATTGGACAAAGTCTACTCTGATCTTATGAAAAATCACACTTTGCCTTCATTAGCACTCCTCAGGCCCCTAATGCCCTTGGTTCTGCTTTTTTCTACATGACAATCATTGTCTTCCTATATACTCCATAATTTACTTGTTGGCTTGTTAATTGTCTGTATCCTGCCAATAGAATGTAAGCAACTCAGCTGCAGGAATTTTTGTACATTTTATTCACTTTAATATTTCTAGTTCCAAAAACAAAGCCTAGAATTATAGGAGGCATGAAACAATAATTAATCAATGGTTCAACATTCAAGAGGAAAATCAGGTAAGTTACAGACCAAACTAAGAAAATCATATTTTCCCTAAGTATCCATTTGCCCTTGACATATGCTCAAATATGACTTATTGCACATGTCACTGACTATATCCTTATTGTTATCCTTCCTCATTGACCAGTTCAGTCTCAGCAATATGTGATATTTAATGAGAGTGAAGCCAAAAACCATGAAGTATGTATAGAAGTAGGAATTAATGTTAATTGACAAGTAGCTACTGTTCAATCACTCTGTATATGGTAGCTCATTTTTTAATACTACAGTGTTATCATGTAAATAATATTATCAACACCACTGAAAAATTGATGGAACTGAGGCAACACATGGTTGGGAGTGTTTTGGAAGATCATAAGTAGAAGAATCAGGACTCAAACACAGGCAGTGTGACCTCAAAGACCTTACTCTGAACTTCGCCCTAAGACATGTGCATTTCTAATAGTTGCTTCAACCTTGCAGCAAATACAGCTTATTTTGTGCATTTCACTGTATTAAGAGCTTTTCTTAAAAATGAAACAAAAGAATTTCTAAAAAAGGAACGGTAACACAAATACATAAAGCAAAATTTTAAATAAAATACCTAGTGATTAACAGTGTTTGTTTTAATCACAAAAATGACTACTTCTCAAGATTATTTATTTTAACTATTCTTAAGGTAACTTTGGAGAGAATTTCTTTAACACACAATTAAATTTAGAATGACAGTATCTCTGGGGAATAATTTTAATATGTAGCCTTAGATCATTAGAAGACCCTATTAAATGTAATGTAAGTTTGAAGGATGAAGAAGACCATACACATTCGAACCAAGAAGTTAGGATTTGGGTCAAAGTAAGAATCACTAAATTTTCTTAGGGGGGAAGAAAGAAATATACCCTAAATGAAACTTCAGATTTAATTATTTAAAAACAATTATTTATGAGTAGAAAATAAGTGAAATCTCAGAGATAAATGTGTATGTTTCCATATTATACACATGTACACACACACATAAAATAAAAACATTATATGTATGAAGATTATATACACATCAGAATTCCAAGGTTCTGATTCAGGTTTACACTTTTTTTTTCCACCATATCCAAAGAACTATTCAGAATGGGGATCTTCAGGACTATTCTTTACAAAGTATGTTAGGTCCACATTTTATGTTTTAAAATGCAGAGGTATGTTAACTATAATTTACTATAAAATTAAAACAGTAGTGATATTGAATCATGCCAAAAATTTACCTAAACTGATTCTGTCTTTTCTTCTCTCAATTCTTTCCTTCCCTTCTTCTTAGTTGTCTTTTTCTTACACCTTCCATTTAAAAAATAAATAAAAATTTGGTATGGAAATTTTCAAACTTACTCATAAGGAGAGGGACAGATCAGTATAATGAATTGATGTATTCATTGCCTAACCTTATCAATGCACAATCATTTCCAGCCACACCCAAAACCACTTAACACCCACTCCAATTATTCTGAAGCAAATATCAGACCATATCATATCATTTATAAATATGTCAGTATGCATTTCTAAAATTATTATCTTGCAAACATTACTGCAATAACTTTATCACACCTAAAAAATAAATATCTACTTAATAGCATACCATTGTATATTTGTTATATTTTCCATATTTTTCTTTAAATTTGTTTGGATTGGGATCATGCAATGTGATTTATAAACTGCATTGACTGATAGGTCTCTTTAATCCCTTTCAATCTATACATGCTCCCTGGAGCTCTTTTTATTCCATGTATAATTTTTTTGTAGTTCAAGAAAACATCTTTTCATTTCTATGTATATATAAAATTGTTCAGGAAATCTAGAGTCTTGATTAATATAGACTTACTGTACGTATATATGTGAGAGAAAGTGAACAAGACTATAGTTGAAGAAATATGGCCACAAATATTTAACCCCTGAGCCACTGACCCCCACACACCATATGGGAGGGGATTATGTAGATAAGCTTGTGACTAGTTTAAAACTAATAAAATACAAGGAAAGTGATGCTGTGTGACTTCCAAGCCTGTGTTTTAAAAGGCAATATGGATTTTACCCTGTTCCCAAGGACACTTGTGGGGTCAACTGATTATCGTATTCACTTTCTTACTTCTTGGTCAGACAATTGTTTTTAATTGTATTCTAGACATTTAGTCTATTACATTAAGAGACACTACTCCGCATCTGCAGAGAGAGGCAACTCTCACCCACCACCGTGTTGGGGTTCCTTATTCAGCAAAGTGTGACTCCACAGTGCAACATCAAGGTACATAAAGGCTTGAGGCTGCAACAGCCACGAAACTGGGATATCACCACTTCTATCAGGAAACAACAATAAAGACCTGGTAAGATGTCACCAAGGTCCCTGTGGCCAGGCTACACCAAAGGTATGTCTACTAGGGGTGCTAACAGTTATCCTGTTGCCGAGGCAACAGGGAGTCTTGCATGGAGTTGCCTATCTCTTGTGTCTCCTACTAACAGCCAACTTCTTATGATTACCCTTTCACTGGTCATATAAACTAATACCTCCATATTCTCACATCCTACCTCATAAACACCTCAGCCAACCCCCTAGGTTCCATTCTACCATTAGAAACTGTAAACCATTATGCTATTGGCAATATTGTAGAAGATAATCAAACTCATCATTTCTGAATAAAGTGACAAAATTATAAATGTAAAAATAGAAGCTAACTAATATATGGCTGCACATTGGGTACAATGAGTGCTGTAATACTGATTTCCTCTTAAAGGTGAGATATTGGTAACTTCTAGGGACACTATAAGACAATAGAACAGAAGCTGTAATACCTTGGATCTACACTAAAAGAGAGGAAGACACATAGACATCATTTAAAAAAAAAAAAAGGAGGAAAGTACCACAAACAAACCAAGATACTACAAAAATATAATCCATAGATAGTGCAGTAGGTGAAATGTCAGAGAAAGAGTTCAGAATATACATAACTAAAATGATCTAGGAATTACAGAATGACCTAAGTGAGCAGATACAGACAAAAATTGATCATTCCAACCAAGAGATAAGAGAACAAATACACTCGACCATCAATCACACCAAAGAAATAAGAGAGCAAATACAGGTTGCAAGAAATCACTTCAAGAAAGAGATAGAGATTCTGAAAAAAAGAAAAAACATAAATCCTTGAAATGAAAGAAAAAAAAAGCCAAATAAAAAGCTCAATAGAAAGCAACACCAACAGACTAGATCCCTTGGAAGACAAGACTTCAGAAAATGAAGACAAAATACAGAATCTTGAAAATAAAGTTGACCTCATAATGAACATAAGAAACCATGAACAGAATATCCAAGAATTATGAGACACCATCAAAAGAACAAATTTAAGATTTATTAGTATAGAGGAAGGTTCAGAGATTCAAACCAAAGGAATGCACAATTTCTTCAATGAAATAATATGAGAAAATTCCCCAAGCATGAAGAATGAATTGGGAAATCAAATACAAGAAACATATAGGACACCAAATGTACAAAATTAGAACAAATCTACACCATGATACATTATAATGAAAATGCATAGCACATAGAATTTTAAAGGCCACAAGAGAGAAAAATAAGGTTACATATAAGGGGAGACCATTTTTGGATCTAAGCAGATTTTTCAACTCAGACCCTCAAAGTCAGGAGATCCTGGAACAACATATACCAAGCTCTAAAAGATAATGAATGCCAAACAAGATTATAATATCCAGCAAAATTAAGATTCAGATTTGATGATGAAATTAAAACTTTCCATGATAAATAAAAGCTAAAAGAATTCACAGCAAGAAAATCTGCACTACAGAACATCCTTGGCAAAATATTCCATGAGGGAAAAATGAAAAAAAACAAAGAAAATATGCAAAGGGAAGAACTAGAATAAAGGAAAAGCCAACCAAACAAGAAACCAAGTCAAGTTAAATACTAAAATTAAACAAAAATTACCAGAAATACAAACCATGTCTCAATAATAACCCTGAATATTAATGCCCTAAACTCAACAATCAAAAGACACATGCTGGTATAATGGATTTTTTTTAAAAAAAAAGAGCCAATAATATGCTGCCTTCAAGAGACTCTTCTCATAGGAAAAGACATACCCAGACTGAAGGTGAAAGGTTGGGATAAAATATACCATTCACATGGTCTGTGAAAATAAGCCGGGGTTTCCATCCTCGTATCAAATATAGTATACCTCAAGCCAAAGATACTCAAAAAGGATGAAAATGGACATTACAAACTGTTTAAGGGAAACACACATCAATAAGACATAACAGTTATAAATATACATGCCCCAAACAATGGAGCATCTACGTAAATCAATCAAAACTTTTCTCAAATTCAAGAGTCAAATAGACCACAACACAATAATTTGTGGTGCCTTTAACACATACCTTTAACACACTTCACAACTGAATAGATCTTCCAAACAAAAGCTAAACAAAGAAACTATAGATCTCAATAATACAATCAATAACTTACACTTAACTGACATATATAGTATATTATCCATCAACGAGATAATACACTTTCTTCTCAGAATCAAATGGATCCCTCTCTAAAATAGACCATATATTATGCCACAAAGCAACTCATAGTAAATACAAAAAAGTAGAGATAATACCCTGCATTCTACCAGACTACAATGGAATGAAATTAGAAATCAATGATAAAATTTTTTTTAAAAAAGCCACTACAACACCTGGAGACTAAATAACATGCTGTTGAATGCACAATGGGTTGCAAAAGATATTAAGGAGGAGATTTAAAAATTCTTAGAGGTAAATGGGAACACTGATACAACATATCAAAATCTCTGGGACACTATGAAGGCAGTTCTAAGAGAAGAGTTCATTGCATGGAGTTCATTCCTTCAAAGAAGAACAAGTCAACAAATAAATGACCTAAAATTATATCTCAAACCCAAGAAAAAGAAAAACAAATCAACCCCCAAAGCAGTGGAAGACAGGAAATAATTAAAATCAAAGCTGAAATCAATGAAATTGAAACAAAAGAAACAATTGAAAAAATTGACCAAAAAATGGTTCTTTGAAAAAAATAAATAAAATTGATAAACCATTAGCCATGCTAATGAAGAGAAGGAGAGAGAAAACTCAAATTACTAACATCCCTGATGAAAAAGGAAATATCATGACTGACACTACAGAAATACAGAAGATAATGATAAATTATTTTGAAAATCTGTACTCCAATAAAATAGAAAATATCAAAGGTGTTGACAAATATCTAGAGACATATGATATGCCCAAACTAAATCAGGATGATATACACAATATAAACAGATCGATTTTAAGCAAGTAAATAGAAGATGCCATCAGAAGCCTACCAACCCTACCAACCAAAAAAAGCCCAGGACCGGATGGATACACAGCTGAGTTCTACAAGATCTTTAAACAAGAATTAACACCAATATTCCCCAAACTATTTCATAAAATAGAAAAGGAGGAAACACTTCCAAACACACTCTATGAGGCCAATACCACCCTGATTCCAAAACCAGACAAAGACACATCAAAGAAAGAAAACTTCAGACCAATATCTCTAATGAATATAGATGCAAAAATTCTCAATAAAATTCTGTCAAATTGAATACAAAAACATATCAAAAAGGTAGTGTACCACAATCAAGTAGGGTTCATCCCAAGGATGCAAGACTGGTTCAACATACGGAAATCAATAAATATAATTCATCACATCAATAGACTCAAAGATAAAAATCATATGATCATCTTAATAGATGCAGAGAAAGCATTTGACAAAATATAGCACTGCTTCATGTTCAAAACACTAGAAATAGAGATATCAGGAACATATCTCTCTACAATGTAAAAGCTATCTATGCTAAACCTTAGGCCAGCATCATTGTAAATGAAGAAAAACTTAAATCATTCCCTCTAAAAACTGGAACAAGACAGGGATGCCCTCTTTCACCACTTCTACTTAACATAGTTCTTGAAACTCCAGCCAGAGCAATTAGACAACAAAAGAAATTAAAGGGAGATGGATAGGAAAAAAAGAACTCAAATTATCACTATCTGCCAATGATATGATTCTATATACCTAGACGACCCAAAAAAACTCCATTTGAAACCTCCTAGAACTAATAAATGAATTCAGCAAAGTAGCAGGATATAAAATCAACACCCATAAATTAAAGGAATTTCTGTATATCAGTAACAATCCTCAGAAAGAGAAACTAGGAAAACCACCCTATTTATAATATCCTTAAAAAAATAAAATACAATACTTGGGAATCAACTTAACAAAAGAGGTGAAACACCTCTACAATGAATACCACAGAATGCTAAAGAAATTAAAGAAGACCTTAGAAGATGGAAAGATCTACCTTGTTCTTGGATAAGCAGAATTAATATTGTAAAAATGACCATAGTACCAAAAGCACTATACAGATTCAATGCAATTCCAATCAAAATCCCAATGAAATTCCTCATAGAAAAAGAAAAGGCAATCACGAAATTCATCTGGATAAATAAGAGACCCATAATAGCTAAAACAATACTTAGCAAAAAGTGTGAAGCTAGTGGCATCCAGACCTTAAACTATACTATAGAGCAATAGTAACAAAAACAGCATGGTATTGGCACCAAAATAGACCAATAGTACAGAATAGAGGAAAAAGAGAAAAGAAAAAAAAAACACATAATTACAGTTATCTCATTAGATGAAGGAACCAAAAACATATATTGGAGAAAAGATAGCCTCTTCAACAAATGGTGCTGGGAAAACTAGAATTCCACATGTAACAAAATGAAATTAAATCTCTGTCACCATGCACAAAACTCAACTCAAAGTGGATCAAGGACCTATTAGTTAAACCAGAGATCTTGCACCTAATGAAGAAAAAGTAGGCCCAAATCTCCATCATGTCAGATTAGGCCCCAACTTTTTTAAGAAGACTTCTATAGCACAAGAATTAAATCCAAGAATCAATAAATGGGATGGATTCAAACTAAAAAGCTTCTTCTCAGCAAAAGAAACAATCAGTGAGGTGAATAGAGAGCCTACAGAATAGGGACAAATCTTTGTCACAAGCATGTC
Organism: Urocitellus parryii; assembly: GCF_045843805.1. Lineage (NCBI taxonomy): Eukaryota > Metazoa > Chordata > Mammalia > Rodentia > Sciuridae > Urocitellus > Urocitellus parryii. The sequence continues at coordinate 23,214,500 of NC_135536.1, read as the reverse complement.
AAATATCGCAATAATCTCTAGTATATATAAAGCACTCAAAAACCTAAACACACCCCCCAAAAACCCCCCTAAATAACCCAATTGATAAATAGGCCAAGGAAATGAACAGACACTTCTCAGAAGAGGATATACAGTCAACAAATATATGAAAAAAATATTCAACATCTCTAGCAATTAGAGAAATGCAAATCAAAACTACATTAAGATTTCATCTCACTCCAGTCAGAATAGCAGTTAACAAGAATATAAACAGTTTTGGTGAGGACATGGGGGAAAAGGCACACTCATACATTGCTAGTGGGACTGCAAATTGGTGCAACCAATCTGGAAAGCAGTATCAGATTCCTTGGAATGGAACCACCATTTCACTCAGCTATCTCACTCCTCAGTTTATACCCAAAGAACTTAAGAATAGCATACTACAGGGACACAGCCACATCATTGTTTTTAGCAGCACTATTCACAATAGCTAAATTGTGGAACCAACCCAGATGCCTTTCAGTAGATGAATGGATATATGTATATATACACAAAAGAATATTATTCAGCATTAAAAGACAAAAAAAAATCATGGCATTTGCAGGTAAATGGATAGAGTTGGAGAATATAATGGTAAGTGAAGTAAGCCAATCCCAAAACTCCAAAGGTCAAATATTTTCTTTGATATGATGATCATAATGGAGATGGAGGAGGAGCATAGGTGAAATGGAGAAACTTTAGATAGGGCAAATGGGAGGGAGGGAAAGGGAGGGGGCATGGAGGTAGGAAATATGGTGGAATAAGTTAGACATCATAAATCTAAGTACATATATGAAGATGCGAATGATGTGAAAATACTTTGTATACAACCAGTGACTTGAAAAATTGTTCTCTATATGTGTAATATGAAATGAATTTCATTCTGCCATCATATATAACAAATTAGGATAAACAAATAATTTAATTTTAAAAAAGAGACTCTGGCTTCTACTTAAACATTTTGTTTATGCAGATAGGCACCCTGTTGAAATTTCACATGTGTATCCTGGCCTACTTTATTAAGCTTTGATTCAAATAGCAGTCTAATTTTTGGAGATTTTCTAGTGTTTTTTTTGGTCAAGTTGGTTTACCTGATTGCATTCCCACTGGCCCCTGCTAGAGTTCTCAGAGAAAAATAAGACTAGTTGTTTTATAGTATCCTTGATTTTTTTTTTCTTTTTTTGGTACAGGAGATTGAATGAGGTGCTTAACCAATGAGCCACATCCACAGCACTTTTTAATATTTTATTTAGAAACAATGTCTCTCTGAATTGCTTGGGGCCTTGCTAAGTTGCTGAGGGTGGCTTTGAACTTGTGAGCCTCCTGCTTCAGCCTCCTGAGCCACTGGGATTACAGGTGTGTACCACCATGCCCCACTGCATTCTTAATTTGTCAAATAACAATATTTTTCCCATGATTGAAATCAGCCAATTTTCTCAGTAGTTCTGATTTCTTCTAATGGCAAATGTTATGTAAATACCACAATCTGGGTAGTATGGATGCTCATTGTTAATGGACTGATTTCTGTTCTAAAACTGTTGCACTTAATACTAACAAATCTTTGTTTTAAAACATAAAAGATAAACTAAGATCATATAGATCCAACTCAAATTCAGTGTTATTAGATTTTTACTTAAATTTGCAATCTATTTGTAAGTCATACTATAAATCTCAGTTTTAGCAGCTTAATTCACAATATCTAAACTATGGAAATAATGTAGGTGTCCTTTAATAAATGAATGGATGAAGAAAATGTGATAAATATATATATATATTTCAATAGAATATTACTCAGTTTTAAAGAAGAATGGAATCATGGCATTTGCCAGTAAATGGATGAACTTGGAGAATATCATGCTAGCTGAAATAAGCCAATCCCCAAATCACTAGTACCTGTATTATTAATCATTGGGTTTATTTCTTAAGATACACATAAGAGTCTCAAAATATCACCAGTATATCAAAGCCAAATAGGATTTTTTTAAGTCATTAAAGTTTTTGCAATACTTTCTGTCATTAAATCATAATCCGCTAAAAATATATAGTCATCCAAGTACTGTGTTTTTAAAAAAGATATTAGACAAGTTCCTTTCAGGTGGTTATGCCATTCGTTGGGTACACAGGTTTGAAATTTATTCTGTTTAACCTTGTGTTTCAACAGCACATAATAATATCACATGGATTAAGTCAAACCAATAAAACCACAGTCCCTCCATTTTGGCTAAAATAATTTATAAATGTTCTAAAACATCACATAGTACCTCATTAATATGTACAATTTTAAGTGTTTATTAGCTAAAACTAAATGTAACTAAAAACAAATTCAACAAATAGCTATTTATTATGCTACCATCTCATTTCTTAGGTAAATGACAGCACATGCATAAATGCCTTTTTCTTATAGTATACCCTAGAAGTTAATCACCTTTGATTATAGAGATACTTGCATTCCTTTACTTTATAGCACATCACTTCATATTCTGGATGTATCATTCTTTTGTCAAGTCCCCTAATGATATTATGTTTTATTTCTAGTATTTCACAGTTTAAAATATTGTTGTAATAAGCACTCATATTTATTGGGATTTTTGTATTGTTTCCCATGACTCTTTGACATAGATTCCTAAAGGGAGAATTGAGGATTCAAATAGAAAATGCTTAAGAAAATTAACTAGATCCAAAATCACCTTCAAAGAAGCTGTATCATTTTGTATTCCCACAAGCAATGTATGAAAATGTCTGTCTTATACTTTTTCTCTTGTGGCTTTTGACAATTCTTAGTAAGACTAGGTACACCTAGGTATTATTATTTCAATCAGTAAGTGAATGGAGATTTCCATTTCATTACCTGGATTGTTTTTCTGAATGGTTCAGTTTCTTATTATCAACAGTATTGATAATTTACAAATGAAATTGGAAATGAGTACACTATCTTGTTACTATCTTGTACTGCAGAGCAATATAGCAAATATAAACACTAGAGAAAAATAAAGAACAAGATAATATCAAAAAAGGAATGCTACTGTTAAAACAAAATTTTTAAAATAGCCATCAGGGCAATAATTAACAATTTATTTTTGAGCACTGAGCCTGTCTAGTCAGAAACTGATAATCTATCCCTATTTGCAAAAGACAGCAACTTGCTAAGGCCAGTTATAGACAATGTTAGAAGGATGAAATCATGCCTTCAGTTGGTGAAATCATCATTCCCATTACCAAAGTTTTTAATCCAGAAGATGAACAGTTTTTGTGGTGTTCATATATGCCTTGATAAATTGTTTTACTAGACAATAGATTTAATTGACTTTGTTTTTTCGTGGGAGAGTCCACAATTGCAGTTTGAGATGAGTTTATTATAGTGAATAGAGAAGAGAAGCTAAGAAATTCTGATTAAACACTCAGAAAAGAAACAAAATATATTTATCCCCATCTATTTTCATATCAATAGGATTTGTTCCAATCTCTACACCACCTATCAAAACAATAATAAAAATATACAGTGGGAAAAAAACCAGCAAATTGTTGATATCCTAAAATATAACCTTTCTATGAGTTGTTTCAGAGTATTATAAATACTAAGAAATACATTTATTTTATTTAAATAAATACTATATCACAAAATATAAAATGAAGTAAGTCACTTATAATTTAATATTATTCTTAATAAAAAAAACTTTAAGTTAACCCATTGTGGTTGAATTCATATATCAACCTGTCCAAATGGTCTACAACTAGTCAGTAATTTTATAGCATACACATTCTATTGACTTTAATTGGATATTTTCTTGAACAGAATAAAAGAAAATCAAAAGCTATTTAGAATAATAAGAACGGACAATGTGCAAACTCCAACAAAACATTTACCCAGAACAATTTCAATACCATAATATGATTTTGGAAATAAACCATCTGATATCTAAATCATCCAATAGTTTCTTTTAAAGTAACACAAAAAATATAGGCTGAAATCATTAACTTGCATACTCTGGAGCATTAAAGTAAATCTTGATAACTCACCAAATATAATGAATATCCATCACTTTAGAGAAATAAAACATGGCAGCTAAAAATAAAATAGCTCTTTTGGCATGAGAAGCAAACCAATTTTGTTTATTTTCTGCTCTAAAGAAATGTTTCATATTATTTCTATAGATTGGGTTAAATGGCAAACTGAGGCAATATAAAATGAATAATCTACTTTGGAGACCTTTCCTGTAACTACTCTAAATTAGTTATTTATTACTTGCCCTTTTCCTTCCTAATGAAGAAAAAGGAATGTCCCCTTAGAGTGTGGTCTGAAGACTGACAAATGAGACTATGCTGTGTGTGTATGTGTGTGTGTCACACAAATGCCTTATGACACTTGTTCATTTAACTATTTACATGTCAATTCACTTTAATTATAATATTCTATAGTAAGTAAACTTTATTTGTTCCTTCTAATCTAATTTCAATGATTATATAGAGCCATCCTAGAGAATTAGTACCCAATAGCGTAATTCAGCAATCCTCTTGAGAAATAAATTTTTAATATGAATTTTTAATTAATATGTCAGAAAAGCTTAAAAATGTGAACACCAATATTAGATCTTTCTTCCTCACAGTAGAGTTTAAGATGGATAATCCCAACAAAAAGAAGCATACACATTTTCTAAACAATTCGTTATTGGAGCTTCTTTATCATTTCAATTTCTGCATTGCCAAATCCCTCCATTATATCCCAGGAGGCTGAGTCTAACATTTTCAGGGACAGAAGCCACCTTCTCTTTCACTCCAATTTCATCCATCTCTGGCACTGAATTTGGGAATCACTGCGCACAGTCAACTCCTATTGTTCCCTAAATAGCTCTTAGACCTAGAGGTGCTCACTCTTTGAGAGGAAGACCTAGGGAAGTGGCTTGAACTCTTCCTTCACACAGGCTCCGAGGAAACTCTGGAGTCCTGAGTACTCACAGCATGATTTAGAAAAGGGAGAGCATGTGGCTATGAGTTGACAGGCAAGCATCCATGGCTTCATGAAATCCTTATCTTATGGGAGGATGCTCTTAAAAACAAGGCCCAAAATAGGCACTTCATATGCTTCACTGAGAGGCAGCTCTACATCACAGTAATCATGGGGACCTTCATTGTTGCTCTACTAAAAGACTTCCTAAAGTTCTGCCTGTCAAACTATCTTAGTCAGAAACATTGGCTATTCCACTGTTCGTATCCTGAAATGAAAATAGCCAACTTGGTGGTCATGATCTAAACTCAGTCCAGATACATTTTTCCTAATTATTCTTCTCCCACTTCTCATCTGATGAAATTAACTTCAATTCCTCAGGAAACCACTGTCCACTTTTGCCTCCCTGAATTTCTTCCTATTTCCTGGGCTAACATGGCCTTTTCAGATCTCTATGACTTTATGTAGGCTGATTCTTAGACCTATTTCTTCATCTAGAAAACTCCTATTTATCCTTCAAAATTCAACTGAAAGATTCTCTCTCAGTTCATTGACACATACAGTCATATTAAGAGCCTCTGGTATTAATATATATAGCATTTTATGAATATCTATAATAATACATACGAATGGACATTAAAGTGAGTATCTACACTGCTAGACTATATTCTAGGGCAGTGACACAGTCTTATCAGTTTTGAATCTGCCATGTTGTGCATGGAGGTTTATTGTGTATGTATTTAAAACATAAAATGTTTTTAAATAGAATAACTTCTGTTTAACATCACTTACAAGTATTGGATAAAAGAGGCTAAAAACAACAATCTTGATTTTATTTTTAATTTTATGCAAATTGTATTTATCATCCTACAACCAACATATTTGCAAATAAAAATCAACAGTCAGCTGCAGCTGCATAGAAAAATCTCAGTTATTAGAAACTATGTAAAAGCAACTGGAGCCTAGCCATTCAATGCTGCAATTTCCTATTTTATTTTCCAGCATCTAGTGTTTATCTCTTTCGCTCTGCTGAGTAGTAAAAGGTTGAGAATCCAATTTTCTGAATATTATTTATGCACATGGAATCCAATTTTAATATTCTGAAAAAATAAAGCTAGTTGCAAGAATATATTCAATATTTATTCTTTTTCAATATAGAAGAGGTGAGAAAATTATCAAAACGTAAATATCAGATACCTAATTGTATAATATGCTTCTGCCTTTGTGTTCTTTTAGATGTGTATATACAATTGGAATTTAAAATTTTGCTCATTAGTCCATAAAGATAGAATCACTAATTCAAGGAGTAATACATACACACACACAAGGCTATATCTCTCTTTGGAATATAAGCACTATTGTTGAGATGGGAAAAGTAATAAAAAGTAATAGAAGATGCCTCTATGTAAATGGAGCACCAAGGTGATCACAGATGAATGTATACATAAGCACAAACATGATTGTTTGTTCAACTAAAGGAAAGAAGAAATTACAGATACAGCAGGGTTTCTCAATGCTTAGAATCCATTTGTATCAGACAATAAGTGATCTAGAAAAAAAGTCAAGCTGTCCAAAATGCAAACCTTAAACATCCCCTATATTTCCCATGTTAACTATAGCTACCATCATTTCAAAGCATCCTTGAATCCAATAGCCAAGAACTACCCTCTTCAAGCTTTATACTCTCCACCAGGGAAAAGCTGAGAATAAATAGTCAAACCACATCCAACTAACCACAGTCAAGACTTAAACCCTGAAAAATAACAATATTTTCCAATCACTCAAATATCTTATCAAAAGATCAATTCTCATTTTAAATTAATTGAAGTTGATGTTAACATGATACTTAGAAAGGTAAAAATTACATAGGATGTTTTTATTTTAAAAAACAAACACAATAAAATCTGAAAAACATAAAAATGTGCTTAAAATGAATCTTCATTCAGATCATAAAAAGTCTTCTCTAAATGTACTTAATCCTCTGAAAATTGACCACAACCATGAATTGAAAACATTTAAAATCATGACCTCCCACAAACCATTCCTATGGTAAAATGAAATTTCTTGAGCTCCTACTATTTGCCGGGCACTCTCCTATGAGGCCATGGGCGAAAGCATGTACAATAAAAATTTTTAAATGTGAAAGTTTCAAACACTGATATATGTAATGAAAATAGATGAAGATGTGATAGCATGGCCGGTTATTGTGGCACATGCCTGTAATCGCAGCGGTTCTGGAGGCTGAAGTAGGAGGACCCAGAACTCAAAGTCAGCCTAAGCAATTTAGGGATACCCTGTCTCTCAATAAAAATATAAAAAGGGCTGGGGATGTGGCTTGGTGGTTGAGTGGCCCTGAGTTTAATCTCCCCAGTACAAAAAAAAAAAAAAAAAAAAAAGAAAAGATGTGATAGCAAGGTAGGAGTTACTGAATAAGGCTTCTGTGAGAAGGTGACACCAGGTAGGGCCAAGGATGATTGAAAAAAGGGAAAACTCCAGGGGAAAAGCTTTCTAAACAGAAGGGACAATGACAAAAAGATCAATTGAAAAAAAATGAGCCTGGTTGAGTGGGAGTTAGAAAAAAAGAAGGACAAAGGAGCCAGAGTTAAGTTCTTAGAGACTGCTGTCTTCAAGGGTGCCTGGATCTACCCTACATAGTAACCATTTACAAATGGAAACATGCGACCTTGAGAAAATTACTTAACCTCTCTGTTCTTAAGTACTGGTAATAGCGTCATTCCTCCTAGAGTAGTGAGGATTAAATAAATTAATAGTTTAGTACTCAGAACAGTGCGTGGCACAGTATACTGTAAAATAAGTGTTAACCTCTATCTTCAGCATAAACATTAATTACAGCACCCTCCCCTTATCCATAGAAGATACAGTCCAGAACTTTCCTTGCATGCCTGAAATAGCAGATAGTATAAAGCCCTATACTTGGGTCTATTGTTTCAAACATACATATGATAAAGCTTAATTTATAAATGAGGTACAGAAAAAGATTAACACTAATAATAAAATAATAAAATAAAACAATTACAATATACTGTAATCAGTTATTTAAATCATGAAAATGGTTTATTTCTGAAATGTTCCATTTAAAGTCCTATAGACTGTACTCAACTATAGGCAACTGAAACTACAGTAAACAAACCCTCAGAAAAGAGGCTATGACTATATATCATATATCATGATCAATTTTATAAAGTCACTCAGGCTGGATATGAAATAAACAACTGCATGAGAACAAGGGTGTATGGAGACATGGAGATCATCTAGGTGGCTACTGTAATAATGACAAGGCAAAAAAAGATGATTTTGAGCCAAGATTATAGAATGGGACAAATTTTGAATATACTTTTAAAGTAGAGCATGTCAAATTATTTAATGAAGAGAATATGCAGAAAGAAGAAAACAGGAATTAAAACAGACCCCCATTTTTAACAGCTTAATTAAGATAAATTCAGGCATCATTTTTGTGTTAATTAAGAAAAAATTCATACATTAGGCCAGGTGTGGTGGCACATACCTATCATTCCAGGAGTTTGGGGGCTAAGGCAGGAGGATAGCAAGGTCAAAGCCAGCCTAGCAAAAGAAAGGCACTAAGCAACTCAGTGAGACCCTGTCTCTAAATAAAAAATACAAAATAGGGCTGGGGATATGGCTCCGTGACTGAGTGCCCCTGAGTTCAATCACTGGTACAAAAAAAAAAAAAAAAAAAAAACTCACACATCATACAATTCATCCATTTGAAGTACACAGCCCAGTGGCTTTTAGCATATTTAGAGTTGTACAACCATGACCACAATCAATTTTAGAACATTTTCCTTATTTCAAAAGAAGTCCTGACCACCAATCCCTACCCCCCACATGCTGAACATTTGCATACAGCTGCTTATTTCATCTATTAGCCAGAGTAATTTTTTAAAATTGATGATAGAGAGTGTATAACCATCACTATGTAAAAATTTGTCTATTCATGACATTTTGTAAAATTATAATCATCAATAATGTGATCCTCTGTGATTGACTTCTTTCACTTAGCATAATGTTTTCAAGATTCATCACATTGTATAATTTATTACAACTACATTTCTCATTGCTAAATAATTTCCCATTGTATGAGCATATCACTCATTAATTCATTCTTTAGTTGATGGCCATTAGGGTTGTTGCTCTTTGGGGCTTATTGTGAACATCTGCCTAATATGAACATGTATACAAAGGGTTTTGTTTTTATTGTGTTTCATTATAACAAAAGGAGTAATTAAACCCAGGGATGTCCCACCACTAAACTACATTCTCAGTCCTTTTTTATTCTTTTGAGATAGGTTCTAGCCAAATTATTAAAGCTAGTCTTAAACTTGCAATCCTCCTGCATCAGCCTCCTGAGTAGCTGGGATAACAGGAATGCCCCACTGTACCCAGCTACACACACATTCTAGTATGAACATATGTCTTCACTTCTCTTGGGCATATATCTAGGAATGGAATTGCTGGGTTATATGTTTCACTGTTACTATTTTTGCAAAGTAGCTACACCATTTTATATTCCTGCCAACACTGTTTGAAAGTTCCAATTTCACTATATTTTCTCCAACAGTTCTTATTATCTTTTTTATAATTCTTCAAGTACATATGAAATGGTATTTGTGGCTTTGATTTGCATTTCCCTGATGATTCATTAGTGTGCTCCTTTTCATGTGCTCATTAGACATATTATATTTACTTTGCAAAATTGTCTATTCAGACCTTTACACATTTTTAATTGAATTGTTTGTAATTTCTTCATTGAGTTACAAGAGCAAAGCAAAATACCTGAAGCAATGACAAGATTAACTGAGAACAACATGATAGTTAAATCTGGTAGATCATAATGGCTCACAAAATTTGTAAGCTTTTAAGGGCAGAGACTACATCACTTACTTCGAATGAAACATGTGCTTGCATAGTCACCAGCAGAACTGGAAGTCAATATTTTATATTAAGGAACACAGGAAAAGAGCTCTTGAAACAAAAAAGGAAGTGCCATTATCTTCAGTTCAGATAGAAAGTTATGGCATTTAAAAAACTCATTCCCTATACTGATTAACAAATCAATTTAACTTCATGGATCAGTTCAACTCAGTTGTACTAGATACCTAGGATAACAGTGTTTGGGGAGGGATACTTAAGTTGTGACCTAGGAAGAAGAAAGCATCAGAAGGGGCAGTATAGTGTCCTATGTGGTAGGGCACCATCCCAAAGAGGTTTATATAGGTTGAAAATCTGAAAGCAATTAGAATTTTTTAAGACAAAATGCTTAATTAAAAAAAGGTATTAGAGGTCTTTAGAATACATATTAAATATCAAAAAAATGATCAAAAAAACTCAAGAAGTGTGCTTCTATGTAAACATCTACTTGGCGTTGACAACAGAATCAGAATACTAGGTCAAATGGAGCACTGATTTAAGTTAATATGTCACTGTATACACATCTTCTCAGCTTCCATCACCAACTCAATCTTCATCTTCATGTAACTTAATAAAGTCAAAATGGAAAACCCATTACTTTTCCATGTGATTGAAGGTATAAATCAGACTGGACTGTTATCACTAAGTTTTATACAATTCAGTAGTATTTTGGTATTTTCACAGAGTCCTACGACCATTAGCACAATCAATTTTGGAATATTTTTATTACTCCAGAAAGGTCATACCACCCATTCCCCCAGGTCATGTACTTCTTTATTAGGACTATATTAGTAATTGGTAATGAATGGAAGTTGATACAAATTCTTAAGGTCAATTCATTAACTCTCACATAGGAATGATTCACATAGGTTAAAGCTTATATTACTTTCTTTTTAACAAAAGTATGATTGCATAATATTTGCTTTGAAATACTACTAAAAAAATGCTGACCAAAGAAAATTTTGTGTTTTCAACAACAGTAAAGCTATACAACATGTGCTTCTAAATATTGCTAAAAGAAAATGCTGATTCAAAAAACATTTAAAAAACTAACTTCAATAATGAACCCAAAAGTTACATGACACAAAAATGCAATAATTTTAGTAATAAAAATATAACCATTTATTTATATGCATATATATATGACATATGAATATTTCACCTCTATTGGTATTCAAAAATTGAAGGAATAATTCTGAACACACATTTCATAGTAGCAGAAAAAGTGGAACCACCATTTCCATATTTAACAAACTTAGCTTCAGATGATCTTGCAGGGACGCTAAGACATATTTTTTAACTTAGCACAGGAAAACAAAGCTGTATCCTGACAGCCCTGCTCTCTGTTTATGGATATGACTGGGAGCATTATCTACAGGATTCTGCTTTTAAGGGAGGGAGAACCAAGCTTAACCAATTGAAGCCAAAAAAGGAAGAAATAAAATTGCCATATCTGATCAAAAAGATAGGGGCACAAACAAGGGTAAATAGGAACAAGGGTTTGACACCTGTAAGCCCATTATTTGCACAACTTTGTTTGCTCCTGAATGTTGGTTTATTCCTCTTCAGAGTTTTCTTATCTTGATACAGAATAAGGTCTCTGACAGAAAAGGTTTATAACTTTCTTATGCTGTAATCAAAGCATAAAAGAAAAGTTCCTCTCTTCTGAGTTTGAACTTTTCAAGCAAAGTGGGATTTAGAATGGCCCAGACTAGATCACATCACTTGAAACAATCCCTGTGGTGAAGGGGATTGAGGCACCAGGCCAGATTGCGCAAAGATACATAGCTATCCTTGTGGGTTAGGGGAACAGGGGACATGAACTGGAAAGTCACCCCAATTAGAATTTATTACACTTTTGCAACACTAGCAGAAGAAATAAAGAAGCGAGAAATTTTAATTAAAAATAAGGCTCGAGTAAAGTGTGTCTAGAACTTATATGCTGGAGTTGAGACAGAAAATGTATGAAGCCATAAGATGAGCAGAATTGCTAGGGAAGAGTATTGCAAACCATGGTAAAGACCCCTTAGATTTTCTTTTCAGTGAAGGGTTGAGGCAGAGTAGATAGATGTGATAATTTATTTTCCAAAATGTTTATTATATCACTGCATGGCAAGTACAAGGAGTGAGCCACAGTTTAATAAGAAGAAGGATTCACTTCTTGGCCCTGCACTACTGGCCAAGCCACATTCTACAAAGGATTGTCTTCTTTATTATCCATAGATGAAATGGCTTATTACTTAACCAGTATGAGTTTCAATTTCCTTATTAATAAGAAAAAAACAGCAGCCTCAAATGGAAGATTATCTGTATAGTATCTAATGTAATGTTTGGTATATGGTACCAGTACTAAGAAATTAGAAAGCTCTTCTCATTTGTTTCCTGTGTAGCTAATAAAATCCCTTCCAAATCCATGAATTTTGAAAAATAAAAAAGTAAAGCCAAACAATTTAGTCTAAAACAATGACAACTAAATAGTTAAACAGCATTGACAACATAGGCTGCATAGAAAATAACCTCCATCTGATCAAAATATTGAACAACCTCTATAATGTTAAACCAAAGACCAGTGCACTCTAAAGAATAAATTCTGAATGTAATAACCATGCAAACTATCTATTATAGTGTATATAACAAAGAGACAATAAATGTCTTTGAAATGTATTCCTTTCAATTTGCTCAAGTTACATTTATCTATCACTCAGGTTCATAAATAATTGTACTGTTTATCTACCATTTCAAAAAAAGATGTATAGGAAATTGGAAAATTCCAAGAATTTTTACATATTTTTAATTTCATATTTGATATGCAGTCTATAATTTATAAGATACCTCAATAATTTCATAGATTTTTTTCATAAATAGAATTAATATTAAAATTTATGAGCTTCAGTTTATTCATCTTCTTTCTCACAAAGATTTCTCCACAATCCTGGCACTCCTATTATAGACAATTCTCTAATGAAAAGAATGATAGATGAAACAACAGCCAATACAGAAGGTCTTCTAGGATTATGCTGTCCAGTAAGTTATCCAAGTGTCACATATGGATATTCAGTATATAAACTATGGCTTACTGAAACTGAGATATGCTCTGAGGGTAACATACATACTGGATATTGAAGGTTTAAAAAGTTAAAGGAATTTAAAATATCTTAATAATTTTCATAGTGATTATTCACTGAAGTGATAACATTTAGGATATAATAAATTACATGAATTTGTTACTAAAATTAATTTCACACTTTCTTTTGACACTAATGTGGCTATAAGGAATTTAAAAGTGCATATGTAGCTCATATTTGTATCTCATACTGTATTTCTTTTGGACAGCACTGTTCTATAAAATCAATGGTGAATAAGTAGATGAATTAAGGAATAAGTGGGTGGATAAAGAAATGATGTTCAAAATTTGGTAATTCTGGTTAAATTATTGCAGCATATTCCTTAATAATTGAGGGAAATGTTCAGTTTAAGTAATTAAATATTTAACTTTCATGTGATGAATAAATATGTATTAAACTGAATGCTTCTAGGTCATACACTGTTATAGGTCAGAGAATGCTAATATATTTAAGACAAGGTCAGTGCTCCTGTGTCATCTACAGTTTTATGAAATGCATAAACAAGAACACAGGTACAATTAAATGTTTTTGGTGTAAGAGAAAGGCACCTAGTAGTGGGGCATTTTTCATATTTCAGGGCATAGACAGTGCACTGAATGCAGGATTGCCACAGTAGACCAAAATAGATTTAGTAATTATTTTCTGATGTTGACTCCCAAACACTGTGATAATAACAGAGACTTGTCAAATATTCTGAGACCCCATTCTAAGAATGCAATCAACATTAAATCATATACAAACATCTGTTCTTATTACTAAAAGATCCATAATCACAGATATTACATATATTTATTCATATATACATAGTATATAGTGTCACTAATAATATATTTTGACATTCTCAATGTAAGAGTAAGTTAAAGTGCTTAATAGTTACAGAATAGAATGTTCATATATAAACAAATAACTAACCTAATTTTTTTCCAATGGGTTGGGGGTATATGTAACTCAGTGGTAAAAAAAACTTGTCTATCACATACACACATATACACAGAATTTCCTTATAAGTACTTTTGTTACTGAAACAGATTACTAATCTTGCCATTCTTATCTGATTCACAAACTGAAAAACAGCAAAGAGAGGGAAGAAGAAGAAAAGAACCTCTATCATTGGCAAGTGAGAGGTTATACTTTTTTCTTTTAACCTTTACAAAAGATGTTGCCAATCTAGAATTTTAGGGTGAGCAAAAGATAGTCACTACTCAATACAAAATAACAATCCTTAGAGAAGAAAGCCTAAAGAAGTCAAACTACTATAAATAGAAAGTAGGGCATTCACTATAGAACAACTCTAATGCATGTATGAAATCCACAAAAATGTGATACACTCACTGTCAAACCTGCACATCTCTCCTGCCCAAATCAAAGAAAGATCCTTTGAAGAAATTCTAGAATGTTATTCAGGCTTAAGGCAACAGAAATGTTTTAATCCATGCTTAAATCTAGCATGGCAAAGCTATTTGCCTGAAAAATAAGGGTGTAGTACCCTTTTCAAAATGTCTTACTACGTAACTTAATTGCCTCTATAAGAAGGGGGGAAAAAACTTTGAACCATAAATTATGGAGGGAAATCTAGCATAATGGTGAAATAGTGTCCAAAAACTGATACCCTTTTTGCATTAAAATATTCAGGGCTAATTATGATTTTAGCACTTGTTTTTATCCCTGCTTTGTTCATTGGCCAAACTTAAATACTTCTCATCTCCTTCAATGAAAAGTGGCGCTATTATGTTCCTGGAAGCATAGGCAGGGTTCCTCAAAGCCTAATTTTAAGGTCTTAATTGGCTGAGGCAATGGGAGACCATACAAAGCCCACTTCACAGAAAAGGGCAAGACTGCCAGGTCACTTGAGAACAGATGAAGAGCTAACTGGAAGCTATTGCTGAAATCTTACATAGTGTTCTGGGAAGTTTTACCAAAGAGTAACTTACACAGAGGGGAACACAATCATCCATCATCATAATACAGAACCCAGAGGGGTTGAAATTAGCTTGTAAAAACAGAACACTTAAAACGGAGGAACAGTGATCTTCACTTACTAACGGAATATCTCAACAAGTCAGGCAAGTTTTATGAGAAGGGGTACTGGAACTGGTTCTGTGAGGTGCTATTGATTTCAAATACTTGGTTATATCTCCTCTTTTCAGTATCAGTGACAGTGTGTTCATAATTCAAGACAGATGCTACTCCTAACACATTTGTTCATTCATTATGACTAGACACACAATCTACAATTACATGTGCAAATATGAAGAATAATTCATCTATCCATTAATTTTTCCACCCAGCATTTGTGGTAATAAAAGACATTTAAGACTTTGAATAAAATTATCCAGACCCTCAAGCAGTCTAAAGCTTATTAATATAATAATTCATAAATACACACATTATACTAAAGCCCAGTTCAGAATAATTCTAACTAAAATAATTGCTTTATCATCAACTATAACTACTGATGACAGATTCCCAAAAGAAACAGAAACAGAGATCAACTTTTATTTGTAAAATTTAAGACTATAGAAATAGAAAAATATCTGAAATTAACTTAAAATTGTTAAAATTACTGTTTGTTTTATTTTTTAATGTATTTATGCTAAAATAAAGACACATACTTAAAAATCAAATGACAGTTTACAAACATGGGTATTCACTAAGGATTTTCAGTTACCATCAAGTGCTCAAAGAACAATGAGACACTTCTGAAATTTTAATTAAAATGTTTATAAATTGACTTTACTGTTAACAAAAAAATGCAATGAGAGGTTCCATATTTTATTGTTGTTGTAGTAGGTGGTTTTCCTGGAGAGCACCCCCTGCAATTCATCCTTTATTTGTACCTTTGTTCATTTACTCATCATTTCACTCAACAATTCTTTATTGACCACCTAAAATGTCAGTTCCAGAGAAGAACAAGAAAAACCAATGTGCCAGTTCTCAAAAAATTCCACCTCCACCTGCCTCTATTTACACATCAAATGTGTTCTGTTGGGTTTTGTCTTTATAGGACATGGGAATTCAATTTTTAGTTTAGGTTTATTCTATCTCATTCTTATCTTCTCCAGACGTTTTATTGCAGAAAATGTATCCCTCCTTTATCATATTATCTATTCAATAATATACATCCTCTGTGTTTCAAGTTATTCCCAACAGGAATGAACCACAATTGATGAAAACTGAATATGTAGTCAGGAAAATTTTCTTATTTCTTATGCTGGAATTTGGTACAAGAGAAAAGTTTCCATTGATCAGAGAACTCTGTAATTCACAAAATTAAAATATAAGGGGAAAATCTTTTGTAGAAAATATGCAGCATTAAAAAATAACTAGAAATACTAAATGGTATTAAATCCAGTTCATTAACTCACATGGAATAATCAAATATTGAAATTCTTTTTAAAAATTTCAAATGGTGCAAATGGGATCTGGAAAATCCTTTATCTCCCCCAAATAACTCATCCCTAGTAAGTGCTTACCCATTCACTTATCCAATTTCTTCATCTGGAATTGGGGTGGGAGGCACTGTATGAGATACTATCCATAAAAAAATAAAGAAGAACCCCTACAACCAGCATACATCTCAGCTTTTCATTTCTAATCCACAAATCTCTCCAAAAGAGGTATTTTCTTCCATCCTTTGTCCTTCCTAAACCATGACTGCCACAAGTCTGGTCCAAGGCAATAGGAGTTTCTACCATTTCATTACTAGGAAAACTTCCAATTAACAGAAAGTACAAAGAAAAGCTTATCTCTATGAGTGCCTATAACCTATGGCTCATATTCCCTTAGGGAATTTACAGCTTTGGAAGCACCAAATCTACATTATAAACAACTCTTTGGAGCCAACTAGAGCTTTTCCATCAACAACTCTAGCCTTTCACAAAGCATACAACCCCTATCTATATAACCCATTTTAAGCTTTATAAGTAAATTTTCATGAAAATCTTTTTTATATCTGAATTAAAGAAGTTCAACTTCCCTAAACACAAAGAGTACATCTCTTTCACATATAGAATTCAATGGAACATCAGGTACTCAAAAGACTAATAGGTAGTCATTGAAAATAAGTCATATTTGGCTTGCCTACAGCTTCCCTCAGTAAGATGATTTCTTTCATCAGCAAGAACTGAATTTCAGGAGAAAAAATGTAAACCATACAGGCAAATCTGCTAGATATTCATAGATCTCATTGAAAACTTCTACCTAGGTATTAATATGAATAAATGGGTATTTCAAGAAAAAATAGTAAAAAAAGAAAATGAACAGATTTAATGACTAAGATTAAATAACTTTTCTTCTTTTGTCTTTGGACTAAGTTGCTGGAAGGTAAACAAAATATTTGAAAACTAAACATTTTAAAGGAGGGTCATTCAAATGTGCTTATGGAGAAAAACTGACCTGAAGAAAGATTGCATAAAAATTACAAATAAAAAAAATTAGAAATTGGATGGAACTAGAGCTGTGGAAAAGTAATCCGATGCTTAGTCACCAGAACACAGTCACGGAGCATAGAGATTGAAAGACCATTACAATGCCACTGTGAAGGAGTTCAGATTGGTTGACACAGGGACATGCACCCAGGGCCAACAACATCTATGACTTTTGTAATACTGACCTTATACCAAGGTCTACACAAAAGTGAGGTTAAAATTCAACCTGGACTAGGGGGAAATCATAAAGAAGCAGCAGGGCATATTAGTTTAAGATGGAATAAAGGCCAATTTACAGTACAGAAAAAAAAGAAGAAAAGAAAGAAAGAAAGAAAAAAATCAATAGTTAAACCCAAGAGATTTGTGATCAGAAGCCTCAGGAGAAGCACAGGTTTCTGTCCCAGTTCACTCCAGACATCAGAAGCAGCTACAAAGAGGAAAAAAGAGCAACTCCAAAAGCAACCATTTGCCAGAAAACATATTTAAATGTTTGCTCCACAGATTTCAAAAAGAGGAAAAATGGGACATTTCTGCAGGAACTATGCAAATGGTAATAGTGTTGCATTCACACCTGCGAACCAGGGAAATATTCCAAACTCTTATTTATATTTATGAATTCATTCCTAATATATTTACTAAAATTGTTTTATTCTCTTTTAATAGTTGCTTACAATATTTCTGTCTAGAAATATTAAGAAATATTAATATTAAGAAAAAAGGACAATTTTTATACTTACATAGAAAAGTAGTGCAAACCTGTATGTAGATATAAAAATTACAGACCATAAATACAAGGCCAGAGTTGCTCTTCTAACTGGAATGTAACCTAATTACATTTTTCCTATTTTAACAGGTCTTTGTTGTTATTGTTGATGCATCCCGGGACCCACTCTGAGTCAAAAGATCCACAGGCCAGTATTGAGCCACGTGATTTAAAGGCATCCCTGGGGACACAAACCATACATCATCTCCTCCTGTCTTTTCACTAGGTACAGCAGTTTCTGCCTCTAGTTCCAAGACAGAATATTTTATTTTTATTGTTTTGAAGAAAGACACCTTTTATTCCTGCTATATAGCTTATTTTTTAAGAATAAATTTTAAATGGAAAATATTTTCTTGATAGGCAAAATGGTGTACATCTGTACTCCCAGATATCCATGAAGTTGAGGATCACAAAGTCAAGGGTTAATTTAATGAGATCCTGTCTCAATATAAAACAAAAAATGGGCTGGGGTGTAGCTCTGTGGTAGAGCACTTAACCTAGCATGCATGAAACCTTGGGTTCAATACTCAATACAACAACCCCACCACCGTTAAAAATAATATTTTTTAAATGATTTCTGGAAAACAGATATTTCAGTGAAATTGTGTTTGGGTCTCCTTTCCTCCCTTAGCATACACTATAATGAAAAACATATTTAGTGAAATATGGTATGAAATGCTACGTTAAAGGAGGATCTCAAAAGATATATCAGCCACTTTATCTTCATTGTGTTGTCCTGGAAAAGGTTTTAACCTCAGCATAAACAAAGATTCAAATATTAAAGAAATATATACCTCTTTGGAGGGTACACATTAAATACCCAGAGTCACAGAATGGGTGAAAAGCAGTAACACTGCCTGAATTAAAGAAGAGTTCACAATTTCAATTTATAAAAAATAAGAGAATTAACATAGTTATAACAAAATCTCTCTAAAGACAATGCTATTAGAGAGAACATGAAGGACTTTACTCTGGAAAAAATAAACAAGAGGAAGATATTGCCAAGTACCCTACTTTCAAAGATATAGTGAAAACTGCTAAGCTATTAAAGGACATTATTAGAATGATTTGGTAGGATAATTGGAGTTTGGGGCCAATAGCTCATATTTGTTCCTATGTCTTAAAGAAGCAAAAATAAGAGTGAATCAATAATTATGTATGTTTTCTTTTTTATTGACAGATCAAAGTATCTACTGTAGAGAGTATGATAAGAAAATGAAACTTTTACTAAAAACAATGAATGGAAGAAAGGTAAGCGACTAAATCTATACTACCTATTTATCTGTCTAGTTACCTGCACACTCTACCAAACATCCATTAAATATCTCTACTTCCTGTGAATACAAATTAAAGAGCAAACAAGAATCTGTAAGAAAAGAAATTAAAAGCCAATGGAAAAACAGTTTGAACTTAATTTTTTAGCAGTGGAAAAATGTCTTAAGGTGTGGGAGTTGAGTCAAGAAATCAAACTTGTGTTTAATGAAGATGCATCTCACAGAACTGATTAGAACAGCAAGTGTGTGTGTGTGTGTGTGTGTGTGTGTGTGTGTGTGTGTGTGGTTTCTCAAAAAAAAACTGTTATGAGGAGGTCAATTGTGGGTGTGTTGCAAGTAATTTATTATAAGAAATACAAAACCAAAGTTTGTGAATGATTTACTTCTTTGTGGTAATTTGAGCATATTAAAGGTAAATTCTGTAATGCTTTATTAAAGAGCAGAGAAATGGTGGAGAAAGAGAAAGATGGAGTGCAGGGAACAGTGTGCCCTTGAAAACACCCACTGGAGTGTGCCTGCCTAGGAAAGTCATCTGTCTTGGGCTACAGCAAGCATGTGAATATAGACCAACCCAAAGAAGGCAGGAACCAGAGATTAGGAGATCTTGCAAATAAGCTTCTGTAATACTTGCAGGTATAAGGAACAAAGTGAGACAGAGGTAGTACACTGGTTAATTTATATGGCAACTAGAACCATTATTTTGAGTGTGTCTGCAAGGGTGTTTCTAAGTGAGATTACTATTTGAATCAGCACACTGAGTAAAGCAGACTGCCACCCCCAACATAGGTGGATATCATTTAGTCATTAAAGGGCTGAGTAGACAAAAGCTGAGTAAGCAACCATTTGCACTCTGCCTGACTTGTCTCTGAGCAAGCACATCAATCTTCCACCCTACAACTCATATTCAAACTAGATCTTACATCACCCATCCTGGTCCTCAGGTCTTTCGACTTTAACTGGATCTCTTGGATCTTCAGATTGCCAAGTACAAGCTCGAGACCTGCCTTCATCACTATGTGAGTTCATTTCACCTACACAGGTACATATACATACAAACACACCCTTATCCCTTTGGATCTGTTTCTGAAGAATCCAAATTAATACAAAAAGTCTAAATAAAAAGAAAAGATTGGATAAGTGAGAAACAACCAAGGAAAACTTTGTAAAGCTGTTAATTGTAATGGACATGAAAATGAAAGAAGGCAACCTTTCTTTCATATCATAAATAAAAACACATGTTTTTAATGTTCTTTGGAAAACTTTCAAAATAATCAATTAAGAAAAGTTCCCTTGAAGTTTCATAGCTATCAAGCAATACAAGTTTTATACACAATGTTACCCTCCTCTATTTTACAATATTTCCATTTTAAATTTCATGACATGCACATGTTTATTTTCAGCAACCACATCTGGTATCTGAAGCATTCTGTATCTCAAATTAAGCCCCAAGTCCCAAAAAAAGGAATAATTCAACTTCAAATACTCAAGAATTCAATCATTAATTGATGTTTTTAAACATCATGTTCTCAAATTATTAATTAAAACAATCTTTCATTATTTCTAATGAAGGACCTCACTAAATTTCACAAGCTGGTGACAATGTAAAAATAAGGTTAAATTTTCCATTACATAGAATCTAAACAACCAACATATCTACAAATCATTCTTTAAATACTTCTGCATGTTGAAATATTTCATTCCATAATTGACATAACTGACATAATTTTAGGAATAAGTAATAAATGAATGAGTGTGTAGCTAGACAAACCAATAAATCATATACCAACAAAATGATAAGACCTCATTTCTCCCCTACATATTAAGAAAGATGCCTACAAATCCCTTAATTTTTTTTGTCCCACAAATGAATTCTAAGAAATCATCCTCTGCTCAGCCATCAACCACCAAGTGGCACAGAGAAATTAGTGGAAAAAATTTTCTCAGAGCACTGTGAACACAAAAACCAAAGAAATAAAAAGCTTTAAAAAGTTGAGATCACCTTTGATATATGACATAAACCAGGTAAATGTGAACTTTTGGAAATAAGAGTGCTGTTTATGAATCAAAACCTGACCACAGAGCAATTTTAAAATACTGGGGGAAAAAATTGAGTCATACCTCAATTATACATTAAAGTAACTCATCCTCAAGCCATGTATAAGGCCAGAAAAATGAGTGTATAACATACCAGATTCATCAATAAGCAGGCTCCATCATGCCTTGGATACCCACCTTAAGTATATTTTAGAAGGGTAGCCAAGTATTTAAAGGTAGCCAAGTATTCTACATACTTGGATTAAACCCCAAAGACCTTTACTTACACAGGTCCCTCAAAAGCCTTGCATAGAAATCCAGTGGCTATCTCACCTTCAATCCTTTTCTTCAAATGCTCATCTTTCTTTGGGCATACACAGGCATAGGGATGGATATTATGTACCTTTCCTCCTCTGCCTAGTTCAAGGCTACTTGTACTCTCACCCTGCTTTTGGGCTAATAGAAAGCAGGGATCACTTAGGCCCCATCACAGATGCTGAGAACCTAACAGGCAAAACAAGGAAATCACTACACAAATCACTGTGATAGATTAGTCTGCAAAAACACAGCAGTGTATTCACAGTGCTAAAAGGGCCTTAGAAAAAAAAATCCATAACTCTTTTGCCCTCAGTTTTTCCAAGATTCACTTCTCTATCTTCATGTTTGCTCCCATTCACTCCTATCTTCTGAGATCCTGCTAAACCGATTAAACTTTTTTCGACCTGTACAATGTTACTTTTCATGGCTCCTTCTACTCAACGTTTATGATCATGCTTCAATTTTTCTACAATCATACATATAGAAAGTATAGTGTTTTAAAAGGTATATTCATCTTACTCTAGGGAACTATTTTAGACAACTACATCATTTTAATATTCCTTGTTTATCTGGTTTCTAGGTATTGTGAATTTTTTTTCATATTATACTAGAGGTTACTCAAATCATGATACAAAAGTGGTTAGAATTATACTAACAATATTATAGTGTCACTAAATAAATCAGGGAGCTCTTAGAGAATATTGTTATGAAATGAAAAAATGTAAATCATTTGAATAATGCTACTGTAAAATATAATACCTGAGAATAAGAAGAAAGGCAAATAATGTTAACAAATCCCAGAGTACTATAAATAAAATGTAAACCACTCCAATAAAGCTACATCAACTTCTGCCAAATATTTGCTAATTTGTCTTTTGTTTTTGAAGAGTTTAATAAGTAGCCCAATAAATTTCAAGAAAGGAAGAAATAAAATTTGGGTCAGTAGCCAAATATCATCTATATCTTTCTAAATGTAAATTTGGGGAAGCACTTATGCTTCATTTTTAAAATATGTTGTTTTTTCTTTCACTAAATCTTACTACTGTGCCTCCTCTATTGATGCTATTTCATTTGTTTACTCATTCATTCTCTTATTCAACAAATATTTGACATACCAACTGTGAACCAGGTTCTTTCAATACACCAGAGATATAACATTGAAATATTTAAAAATCACTATCTTCTTAGAATCATTCCAGTGGATACATATTACTAAACACATTTCTTAAGTGCAAATCTGTTGAAAATTCATTGAGGCAAGAAATAAGATGTTTCAGGGCAAAGGAAACCCTCTAGATGCTTGCCAAAACCATAGCCACCATTGCTAAGGTAAAACTACAATGAATTGAAAAAAAGAAAAATGTAGGGAGATGATACATTTTTCATCTACTGTCTACTTGTAGGCTAGAACACAGGTGCTAACCAAAACCAAATTGAGGAAGCAGTCCTTTGCTGCAAAGGTATTACTTTTTAAAGTTGTTAGAATATTATTTCCCTTCTTCCACAACCTATTAGTAGTTTTCCCTTTAAAGCTATTGGGAAAAGGTAATTCCCTAACAGAAAAGCCCTGACAATGGCTAGTTTTATCTTTATAAGTACATTCCCAATAAAAGATATATGACAGCAAGGGACAGATTCAGGAAGGCTTGCTACCATGCATGCTGCTGGAAATTACTGTCTTGTACACATCGGTCTTATAGAATCAGGAAAGTAGAAAGTTGGTGAAGACCCAACATAATCTAACAAAGCTAAATGACGTCAAATTTCATCTTTAAGGTAAAGGAATTTCAAAGGCCATGTCAATTAGAATTACTTCAGGAAGAAAAATTATGTATACTGAAGAGTCATAGCCAAATGCAGAGTGCCTAAAAAAACAAGACCAGTCCCTTAAGAATTCATAATATCTGTTTAAAGAAAAATAAGTTAAGAAAACTGTCTTCTATATTTGTCAATAATTATTAGCATTTTATAGGGAAAAAATATGAATGTGATTTTACTGTATCGATGACTTAACCTTTGAGAAAATGAATTCTGTCAACTGCCAAGTTTTAGTTTCCAGCAAACTTCACAGTTTCAGAGAATTCTATCACACCTAAATCCTCTGAGCTGCAGTTTACTTTTCTTTAATGCTTATCTTTGTTGTGACTCATAACAATAAAAATTTCTCAGTCAATAATTTTTAAACTTCTATGACTACTGGTGACATTAACCCCTTAATATATTTCCACACCTTTTCAAATGTACCAGCCCAAATCTACAGGTCCAGGATAACCCAGGAAGGCTGAGACAACTCAGATCTACAAATCTGATAGCACTAATTGAGAGAAACTCCTCATCCCTGGGCCCTGTCACTTAAGACACATTAAATAATACTAAAGTATCAGTTCTGAGAATGGCATTAATTCTAGTACACAGGAAGTTTCTCTGTCTTTTTTCACTTATAAGTAAGTTAACCTTGTTCTGCCTACTAATACATAAGTTTCTAAGATGATGAAAAGAATCAAATACAAATTTCCACAACAAAGAACTCCGGATACTTCAGAAATAGCTAAACTTAGTCATCAGTTCTGTTGTCCTTTACCTCTTCTATGTGTGTTGTACTGAACAAATATGTTAAGTAAGCAGGAAAATCATTATGCAGATAAATTCTGCAGAGAATCTCTTTTTGTCTTCCTTATCCTATGGAAATACTACTTCATTTTCAAATGACATATCTTAGTAAAAACATTCCTGAATAGACCTCAAAAGAAGTAATCAGTAATATTCTTTTTACCAAGAATATGTTGCTTATATTTCTAATACTATATCTCTCATATAACATTTCATAATTGTCTCCTAGAACAGGATTTCCTTAGTAGCATATTAAAATCCTCATTATTTCTGAATTCATCAGTCAGCCACTTACACATAAGACAAGAGATTAATTTATCACCTGTTACAAAACTTTGGCCCTTAACCAAACTTCTTTTTCATTTATGATTAGAAGACACTGATATAAAATTTGATCCCTCTATCTCTCAGATCCAATCAGCCCACACTTTCTGACTTTCCCATTTCTCTCAATGTCAAAGCCAATGACACCTTCAAGACTTAAATCCTCTCTCTCCCTTATCACCACTGTCTAATCTTAAGCTAAATTCTATACAATATCTTTTATATTTGTTCTCTGTTTTCTAATTCTACTACAAATGTCCTTCCTCAACACCTCTTTTACAGAGATTATAATAATAGCCTCCTACATGGACACATCCCCACAGATCAGTATGAAGATAGAATCTAATAATAGTTTCACATAAAGCAACAACAACAAAAACAAAAAGGAAATTCACAGTAATACAGATCTTTTAAACAACATTCTCTCGGGTGTTGTTGGAAACAAAAAAGTCAAAGGGATATGGAAATCACCAGGAATACAGATGACTATGAAAAAATCATGCATGTGATATTTAGAGAACATTTCACAATAAATGAAGAATATAACTTATTTTTCAAGGGCACACAGAAAATTCACTAAAAAGACCAAAATAAAAGTTGTACAAATAACTCTCAATAAATTTCAATTATTCTATCAATGGAGAGTACATTCTAGGAAAACACAAGTATTAAGTCAATAATTCTAAAAATCTACAAAATCATCTACATATATATAGTATCTGGAAATCAAGCTGTATATTTCAAAAATCAAACAAATAAAGAAACTCAGGTCAAAGAACAAATTACTAGGAAACATTTTCTAATGTAAACTAAATGATAATGAAAATATAACATAGCAAAATTCGTGGATTACACCTAAAGTACTGGTAAAACCAACATATAACTTAAGAAGCAAGAGGAAGAAACAAATGATATATAAAAAAGAGAATAAAATGAAAAGCAGAAATCAAGGCTGGACGCAGTGGTGCATGCCTTTAATCCCAGCTGTTCTGGAGGCTGAGGTAGGAGGATCACAAGTTCAAAGCCAACCTCAGCAATTTAACTAGGTGCTTAGCCCATCAGTGAGACTATGTCTATAAATAAAATACAAAAAAGTTATGGGGCTGCAAAGAACTTAAAAACAGCATACTACAGGGACACAGCCACATTGATATTTATAGTAGCACTATTCACAATAGCTAAACTGTAGAACCAACCTAGATGCCCTTCAGTAGATGAATGCATAGGGAGACTTTGGTATATATACACAATGGAATATTACTCAGCAATAAAAGAGAATAAAATCATGGCATCTGCAGGTAAATTGATGGAGTTAAAGAAGAAAATGCTAAGTGAAGTTAGCCAATACCAAAAAAACAAATGCTGAATGTTTTCTCTGATATAAGGAGACTAATTCATAGTGGGGTAGGGAGGGGAAGCATGGGAGGAATAAATGAATTCTTGATAAGGCAGAGTGGTAGGAGGGGAATGGAGAGGGCAGGGGGTTAGCAATGATGGTGGAATGTGATGGACCTCATTCTCCAAAGTACATCTATGAAGACATGAATTGGTGTGAATATATTTCATACACAACCAGAGATATTAAAAATTCTGCTGTATATGTATAATATGAATTGTAATGAATTCCACTGGCATTTATTTGAAAAAATCAATTAAAAAAAGAAGAAATAAATAAAAAGGTCTCGGCTGTGGCTCAGTGGTTAAGTGGCCCTGAGTTCAAGCCACAGTACCAAAAATAAATAAATAAATAAATAAATAAATAAATGGTAATAAAATGTTAAAAAATAAACAATAGAAAAAAACTCAAAGTTATTTTGTTGAAAATACTAAAAAAAAATCAATTAAATCCTTAACAAGTCTGATAAAGTAGAAAAGAGGGGGAAATATCAAAATCAGGAATATAGTAAGAATAATCAAACAGATCTAACAAAAAAAAAGGATTAAAAAGGGACATTGTAAAAATTTATGCCAATAAAGTCAACAATTTAGATGAAATCAACAAGTCTCTTTAAAGGTACATATTAATAAAATGATCAAGAAGAAACAGAATTTCTGAATATCCTTAAATCTATAAAAAGCTTTCCTAAAACAAAAACTATAGGCCTAAATGGTTTTATTAATTTAAAAGAACAATACAATCTTTCTGGCATGCTCTTCAAAAATAAAAAACACAAATCAAAATTTATTTTATAAGGCCATATCATTACACTGATATTTAAATCAGATAACGATATTAGAAGGAATGAAAGGATAAATATTCCTCATGAACAGATAAAAAGATTATTCATAAACTAATAAACCAAACCTAGACAGTATAAGACAAAATATATGTGATAAAATTGAGTTAATCCCAAGAATAGACCATTTGTTTACTAATAACAGGCAATCTCAATTAGTTGATTGAGGCAGGGAGAAAAATAAAACTGTTTTTATTTGCAGGTGATGTGTCTATGTACTAGGAAAACACAAGGTACTACAGAATCATCAAAAATAACACCACCAACAAAAAACACTAGAGAACAAACAAAAGAAGAAAGCAAAGTTCCAAACTATAGTATTAATATTAAAAATTATATTTCAAAATACTAGAAATAAAATCTGGAATTTGAGAATTTTAAATACCCTTTTTGTATCATCTGAAATCACAAAAAAATATATAAATGAATCTAAAAAAAAATTTCAAGCCTGTAATGTTTAAAACAATAAAAAAGTTAAAGACCACCTAAATAAATAGATATTCCATATTCATGGATTAGATGATTCAATATTAAGATATCTTTCTCCTCCAATTAATTTATATATTCAACATAATCATATCAAAACACCAGTGGATCTTTTTAAAACCTGAAAAATTAATTCTAAGATGTGTAATGAATTAAAATGTTCTAAGAATACAAAGCAATGAAAAACTATCATTAAATCAAAAAGTAGAAATAAAAGCAATCATACTGATATAATAAACTTTATAGATCTACCTTCTAAAACATTCACAATTTGACATTGATATCTAAGTATACAATTGGTTCTTCTGTATTTCTCCCCACCGACAATTTCATGTATTTATAATATATATTATAGTTATCCTTATGCAAAGAAATTATTTGCAGGATGATAATATTAATAATACCAACTGAAAATAAAACTGAGTTCTAATCTACTGTTAAATACGGAGTAACCCATAATGTGTGACCACATAGCTTTTATCTATAATTTTGATAATTAGATGTTAATGTACTGTAATTTTTAAAAAAGGAGCATTTACTACTGGCACAATTTGTTTCTATCATTCAACTGCCTAGAGCAACAGTTCTCAAAATGCAGCTTAGAATCTGTACAACATCCCTCAACAACACTAGTAAGACACGATTTTCCTTTTAACACTCAATTTCTCATAATATGAAAAAATGTAAAGAACAGTTTTTCCAGAGGTCACAGAATATGTTAGTATAAAAACAGATATAACACAGAGGAAAAATGAGAATCTAACTTGTTTTCATGTATGCCACCAACTAAAGAGATTTGCAAAAGTGCTAAACAAGGTGACTCTTCTAGTTATCATCCTGAAAACTAATTTTATTAATTTTTTATATTAATGCAGAATGACTCTGTAGTTATTACTTCAAACAAAAACATTTTTAAAATTCTTACTTTCAGTTTTTAATTCGGTACACATTGACGTGTGTGCGTGTGTGTGTGCGTGTGTGCATGTGTGATTACTTTTATGTTTAAAAGGCTCTTTAACTCCTCAAAATTCTAACACTGTATATGTTGGTCCTGAAATCAAAAACTAATCACTGCAGTATAATAAAAAGCAATTTTTCTAAGTGGCACATGCAAGACAGTGACCCTAATTTTTAAAAGGAAAAATGAAACATTTATTTCAAAAGGATTATCATATGTTAAAGTTTAGATTTTCTTATTGAGACACTATATTAAGCCTCTTACACACAGTAACTAAGCTAAGGCAGAAGAATTGCAAGTTCAAGGCCAGCCCTGAAAACTTAGTAAAACGCTGACTCAAAATAAAAATAAAAATGAAAATAAAAAAGTGCTGGAAGGTATAGCTCAGTGTTAGAGCACATCTGTATTAGTCCTCAGTATCACACAAACAGAAAAAAAAGCTTCTTCAGAGTTCACAATAAACAATGGTTTAGGTTCAACAAAACAAGATACACTCAGGATTTCTACATATAACTGATTTTTTTTTTTCTTCTCAAAAGTAATGATCCAAGTCTCTGGGCCAACTTTTAAAATTAGATATTGCCTACATATCAAATCCTGCCACTATTCTCCCAAATTCTCCTTCTTACACTTATATTCTCACAAATTTGATTACAATCTTCTAATATGTTATATGTTTGCCTATTTATTATATTTATTTCCTACAGTAAGCTACTTAGCTTAGGGAAAGTTTTTTTCCCCTTCATTCACTAATGTATTCTCAGCCACTAGGATGCCTTAATACAATACAAGAACAAAATAAATATTTGTTTAATGAACTAATGGAAACAAATGCAAATGTCCTCACTTTATCTGGGTAGAAGAATGTCTTCCCAAATTAATACGTGAAAGCATCGAGTAGATACAAATGCAATGCACAGAGGAAGGACACTGGTGGCTGCAGGAAAATTCTCAGGGCTCAAAAGAGTTTCCTCTTTTAGTCTCAGAAATGAAGAGATAGGAAAGGTGATGGGTTTGGAAACAGTCCAAGCTAGGGGTAGTACAAGTACCATTTTCCCAATTGTAGGATTCCATGAATATAAAGAAAAAATAAGAACAAAAGCAGTTGACACACCTCTCTTCTCCAGATTTATTTCTTCCAGAAGTTGCTCCTGCCTTTCTATCTGTTCGAAGAGACATTGGAGCTCAGATTCCTTGTTTTCAGTCAGATCTCGGAGTTGTTGTCTACAGAGAATCAGCTGTTGTCGCAGATTTTTCTCTCTGGATTCTTTCTCTCTCAGCTCCTCACAGAGCCACTGAAGTTTAGTCTAAAAAAAATAACATTTACATCTAATATTTCAGAAAACAAAACAAAACTCTTCAAAACAGTGCATTTCAAAATATGAGGGAAAAATAAAGTAACATCTGATAATCTGAACAGAGACAATAAACAAAATTTAAGCAAAATTTGTATATAACCATGTTTTATTTAGCATGAATGTTGGTAGTAGTTAAAAGTTGATTAGAAACTTTTCAGAAAATCTAAGATAAAAAAAAAAATCCCAGAATAGAACCACTTTATTTCATAGATTTTTTTAAAGACAAAATTCCTACTTATTATATCTAAAATGCCTATCTCCATACATTCAATGAATTCAGGTAAAAGAGATTAACTATAGGATTCAGGGGAAAAAAATCAACATGTTCCTTCAATTAAGACGCCAGAGCCAGGCACAGTGTTGCACACCTGTAATTCCAGCAGCTCTGGAGGCTGAGACAGGAAGATCTCAAGTTCAAAGCCAACCTCAGCAAAAAGTGAGGTAGTAAGCAATAAGACCCTGTCTCTAAATAAAATATACAATAGGCCTGGGGATGTGGCTTAGTGATCCAGTGCCCTGATTTCAATCCCCAGTACCTCATTCCCCAAAAAAAATAGGCCAGGAAAGTTAAGACAAATGTTTCCCATGGACTCTATCTTCAAATATATTTAATATTTAAAGTGTGAATGTGGGGGAAATACTTCTATACAGGAGACAGTCATATCTCAGGACCTTTCCTGAGTAAGGCTACCCTTCATTTTCCATTTCATTTTAAACAATCTAAATGGTTCTCATCACAGTAAGATGTATATACAGAGTGTCACCACAAACAGATATATACTGAGTGAAGCAGACTATGAGAAGCAACATCAGGCTAAGTTATATGATTGTTTACCTAAATAACACTTCCTCAAAGATAGGGAATAGGGGAGGAAAGGAAAAGGGAGGGGAGGGAAAGGGAGGGGGAATAAGTAAATCTCTATTTTCAGACAGGATGCCCATACATAAAACTCAAATGACTTTATTTTAAAAACCTATTAGAATAAAAGAGTTCAGCATGTTGCAGTATATAAATTCATTATTTTAAAAATATTATTTCTATAGATTTGCAATGAGAGGTCAAAACATAAAATTCAAAAACAGAAGCATATTTATAATAACACCAAAGGAATAAAACACAAGCTAGGTATGGTGGTGCAAGCTTGTAATCCCAGTGGTTCAAGAAGTTGAGGCAGGAGGATTGCAAGTTCAAGGCCAGTTTCAGCAACTTTGTGAAAACCTGTCTCGAAATTTAAAAATATTAAAAGGACTGGGGATGCAGCTAAGTGCCCCTGGGTTCAATGCCCAGTATGTAGGGGGAAAAAAAGAATTAAAAGCCAATAAACTTTTGAAAAGAGCAAAACCTATATGAAGAAAAATTTTAAAACACTGCACTGTCATGGGCTGGGAATATAGTTCAGTGGTAAAGCACCTGCCTAGCTAGCACAAAGCCCTTGGTTCAATCCCTAGCACCACAAGAAAATAAAGCAAAAAACAGTGATACAAAACAATGTTGAGAAGAATTAATCCAAGATACCTGAATAAAGGAGCTGAAACAAAAAGCTTTCAAAAGAAAACAGGCATAGGTCTTTGTAAGCTTGGCTTGACAAACTGTTTCTTAGAAATAAAATCAAAAGCATCAAAAGAAAAAAGTTGATAAATTGAACATCATAAAAATAAAAAATCTTGTGCTTCAAAGATTTACATTCACTAAAAGAAAAGACACATTACTAAATGAGAGAAAATATTTTTAAGCCATATATCTGTTAAGGGACTTATATCTAGAATATGTAAAAAGTCAGTATAGAATTTTTAAAACAGGCATAAAATCTTAATAGACATTTCTCCAAAGAAGGTATACAAGTAGACAATATGGACATAAAAAAAAAAGCTCAACTTGGTTAGCCATTGGGAAATGCAAATGAAAACCACCATGAAATTCCACTTCATATATAGCAAGCTAAAAATTAATACCAAAGACAACTATTAGTGTGGATGAATAGAAACTGGAACTCATATTGCTGGCAGGAATGTACGGGTATAAAGACCCTTTGGAAAACAATCTGAAAGTTCCACAAAGGGCTAAACAAAGAATTACCATACAACCTAGCAATTCTATTCCTAGGTATATGAAAACGTATGTCCTGTAGAAACTCATACAAGTATATTCATAGCAACATAGACACAACAGTGTAAAAAAATGGAAACAACCCAATATTCACCAAATGATAAATGGATAAATAAAATTAGATATATGCAAATAATGGAATATTATTTGGCAACAAAAGAAAGGGTACTGTTATATGCCATCACACGAATGAGCCTTGAGAATATTCTACTAAATAAAAGAAGTCAACCACAAAAGACTGTAAATCATAAAATATCACAAATGTAAAATTCCAGAATAGACAAATTTATAGAGTAGGAAGATCCGTAGTTGGCTAGGACTGGAAATGTAGTTGAGCACCGATTGGCAAGCAAAGGGATAGTGATTTTCTTTTGGGGTGATAAAAGTTTCCTAAAATTCATTGTGCTGATGGCTATATAACTGTCATTACACTAAAAACCATTGAATAATACTAGAAAAGAATGAGAGAATTTAGGATATTTGAATTTTACCTCAGTTTAGCTGTTACTTAATCACCATAACAGGTAGGGTAAAAAGATAAAGAGGTTAGGGAAATGAAGCTAAAATGAAACTTCCCTGAAGAACAGAGATCTGGATATTAGTACCTGCTATGCAGTTTGTCGACCTCTGTCTCATTCAAATGTCACTCGATAAATACAGAAGTCACAAACTTCGAATGGGCTGTGAAATCTAATTAAGATTAAGATATTTAATAAATATTTTGTTCCTCAATATTCCCTTTGAAATACTCATGGAAATAGGAAGAAGTTAAGTTTCCATAAGACAGAAAACATGGGCAATTCCCTGCCTGATAAAAGCAGGGATTTTCTACTGTACCTTTTTCTGAAACATGAGGAAAAAGGAGTTGAGTTGAATGTGTGGTGAAATATCATCATCCTCCTTTGGCAAATGAGACTGTAGTTCAGAAAGTATGCTCCTTAAAGTGTACTCTACACAGAGCAGAGAAAATGTGGGAGGCTGGAAATCAAGAAATTACTATAATTCTATAATACTTCAAGCCAATGAAAGTGTAAGGAATGAACCAAAGTATGTGAGTTAGTAAGCTAAGCAATCCATCCCTGTGTCCAAAAAAATAAAAAATAAGAAATAAAAAAATACATATATGAGAAACATCAAGGCAAAAAGATTTGTTTTGGCTCATGGTTTCATAGGTTTCAGTCCTTGGTTGGCCAGGGCCATGGCTTTGGGCCTAAGACAAGGCAGAAGATCAAGGCAGAAGGGTGTGGCAGAAGAAAGTTGCTCAGTTCATGGCAGCTAGGAAGCAGAAAGAGAGAACAAGAGACAGACAGACACACAGACAACAGATACAGGGACTGGAGGAATGGGAGAAGAAGCCAGAAACAAGATATATATATAGGGCATGTCCACAGTGACTTACCCCCTCCACCTAGGCCCCACAGTCTACATGTGTGCCACTTCCCAATAATGCCATCAAATATGTATCACTTATCACTTATGGATAAATCCATTGATGAGGTCAAAATCCTCATGATTCAATCATGTGCCACATCTGAAAATTGTGTACTATGGATCAAGCCTTTAAAACCTGAGCCTTTGGGGTACACTGTAGATCCAAATCCTAACTATGTATCTGAAATTTGAAGATGCCCACAAGTTATGGAAAAGGTAGAAGAAAATCAGTGTTGATGGTCAAATTTCTAGCTTATAAAGCTGTAAAACAGGAAACCTAGAAGAAACAAATATTTAAGAGTGAAAGAAGTTAATGCTAGCTTGGAAAATGTTGGAGTTGATGAGCCTATGAAACACAGAAGCACAGATAGATAGATGAATATATGGATCTGAAGCATAAAAGACCTGAAGAAAAAATACAGACTAAAGAATCATCAAGCCATTCACGGAGAATCAGCAGAATAAATAAGAGAAACCAATGAGAGTGACTACAGAAATACTTGAGAGTTTAGAAAATATGAACAGAAGCCTGAAAGTAACAGAAAAAGGGCTGCAACGGTGAAAAGAAAACTCAAGTCTGGGGTGATGGAACAGAAATTTAAAAAAAAAAAATACAACAAAATGGATATACTCAATATCAAATAGTGTCAGAAAGAAAGGACCAAGTATATTTTACAATAAAAAACACATGTCTTATCAAAATTAACTGCAGCTCCCTCTATCTAACCAAAAAAAGACTAAAATATGAACATCATACTGTTGATAGTGATTATTTCTAAGGAGAGAGGAGTAGAAAGAGAGATAATGTAAACATTCAGAATTTATTCTGCTTACTTCTATACTGTCAAAAACCTTTAAGATGTGAATGAATTCAATGAATTATATGATACAAATTATTCTCTACAATTTAACTAGTATTTTCAGATATAGATCATTCGGAAAATGATTCTGAATGTTATTGTCACTTATTTATTGATATTAACTAGAAAAAAATAAGAGGAAACTTACACTCTTCCTACCTTCTTCTACCATTAAACCACAATCTGAATCTACAGACCATGATGTTTGTTCACCTCACCAAATCTTGCCATCTCATCGAGAAAATAATCCAAAGAGCCCCAGTGAGTATCATATTATTAATACAATGCAGGGGGGAAAAGAAATATTATATCTAGTATCTGGAAAAGACATATTGACAGCCAAGACTTTTTGCAGAATTTCGCACCATAAATAAATACACATATTTATACTTGCAAAGAATTTAAATCTTCAATACTTTCTTCAGGAATGTTGTAACATTATCAGATGAAACTCCAAAGGGACTGGCATGTATAGATGGATGCACCACAGCTAGTACAAACTTCAGCACATAGCCGTGATCCCATACTTGCAACTCAATGAAAACTGAGATGCTGTTAAGTTCTCATAAAGAGAAAGAGCACCTTCTGTTTGAGGAACAAAAACAGAAAGTGATGTTTTGAAAATAAAAAGTCCAATTACTTTTTTAGAATGAGTATCTTAACAAAGCTGAATAAATACTCAGATGTAACACATTTAGAATATGATCACTATTAATCTGAACTACAAAAATACAGCTACAAAGAAAGGCTAAAAGAATGCACATATGCAGACCCCAGTATCTCTACATTCTTCAGGCACTGACCTAAATAATGGCTTTCAGGTGGCATTTTGAAAGCTACAGATTCGGATTCTGTTCAACCAATTTTGAGACTTTTAAATTACTTCACCAAGTAGTTTCATGGATCAAGATATTAACCATTGTGCTTCAGAAATTGGGGAAGCTGGACAAAAGGCAAATCTATAATCCTCATATTCACATTTCAAAATTGAAATGCCTGTAGAATAAGGTACATTTTTCAAAAAGATTAAATCACTGGCAATGGAAATCCACTATACATGAGTTCTGGAAGCACTGGACTGAGATCAGGTATTACTTAATGTTATAAAGAATGATTACATGTCAGAATATTAAAATGATTTATTAGCAAGATGGTGGTAATTATTACCATTTGATAGAGAATAAAATAACTTTGGTAAACTGAATATATTTACATAGGATAAAGGCATTTAAAAGTCATAAGCCCAAAAGAATACACTTTTTTAAAAAGTATCAAATAGAATACAAACTGATAAAGGGTATGTTTGCCACAGCCTACAGAAGAGACCTTGTAAGAAAGGTAAACAGAAGTCAGTTTTTTCATCCTCCTATCAATAGGAAGACCACCTGCTCTGAAAACAAGTCATGTTTAGGTAATAACTTAGTATTTAATTGGATTGGTTTGCATCAGCTATGGTAAAAGTAAATAGCTCCAAGTGCCAGGTGAGACGCACAAAACCAAGAAAGGAGAAAGTACTGCTTTTCTAGACATATGCCACTCATTCAGACTATTTTTAAACTATTTTATCTTTCTGAAGTACATGTGGATTCAAGTATCATATCCATTTCTATGAAATCTGCTCTATAAAACACAACAAATGAAAGAAACATTTCCCCCTTCAACACTGGGAATCAATAAAAAGTGTAGGGAACCATGCCGAATTATACTGTAGATATACTTTACTAATATGATCAGGTACAAGATTCTTCTCAGCTCCATTTTCTATCACATGAGAATGAAACCATAGTTTTATCAGATCATCTGATACCTCAAAATAAAAACAATTTCATATCATAATTATGTAATTGCCTGCTATTTTAAATGTTCACTCACTACCAATTCAATTTCTTATAATTGATGTAGTAAAAACAAAATGAATCCCTGGGGATCCAGTGCTTCAATCCTTTGCCTTAATCTGTTTTTGCTCAGGGATTTAATTGCAAATGCAAAAAACAAGTTCACATTTTCCATTCCTCGGCACTATTCCACCTGCTCCATCCCAATCTCTAACCTTTATTAACAACCTCGGGTGGTTACTATTGCTAAGAGTTGGTAAGAGTGAAACAACATATTTCTTTCTTTCTAACAATAATCAATTTGGTTCCCCTAAAAACAAAATAAAACAATAAGCAACAACAATGAAAAACTACCCCTGAAACAAAGTATTAAACGGGTCTGATAGGTGTATCCTCCAAAAATTCATATGGGAAATTTGGGTTTCACTGAAAACCCAAAGTGTGACTGTATATAGAAATAGTATCTTTATGAAGGTCATAAAGGTCAGATCAGGGTCAGGCCCTAATCTGACAGTTCTGGTGTCTTTATAGGAAGAGGAAAATATACCATAATTCTTTCTCTTAAAGAGCACACAGAACAAAAGTCAAGTGACATCATAGAGAAAAGCTGGCCCTTTACAAGCCAGGAAGACAGCTCACCAAAAGCCAAACCTGCACCTTGATCTGGGATTTTCAGCCTTCAGATTTGTGAGAAAATAAATGTCTGTTGTTAAAGCCATCAAGCCTGGAGTGTTTTGTTATCACAGCCGAGGCAGGCTAATAAAATATGGCCTTTAATTTATACCTATGAAGTCATTACTTCATTATCAAACAGAATAAAAATAGGTTATAGTTACATTCTTGTTACAAATTGAATATATATGTAGAATATATTAATCCAAAACGAAATATCAATTTACAGAAATTTAATCAACCAATAATCAATTATGAGAATCGGTATTTATTAGATAAATATCTTCATTAAGAATCTTGGAGAAGCAGCTTGGAACACAGTACAGGAATAACTTTAACAATTCCAAATAATAATTAGCTGACAAGGCTATTAATCAAAGAGCAAAAACCATTCTATTAATGGCTCACAGGAGCATTTTACAGATTATATAATAGGCTCATTTATTTAACTATATCAACAAGCACTGCTAAATAAACCAAAACAGAGAATTTCAAAATAAAGCAATTTTTTTTTACCTTCATTGTTGACAGCTTACAACCAAGTGGGAATGTTTGTAAGTATCTAGTAAAACTATCCCAATGATGTTTTAATCTGTGAGAATTCTCTACTAAAATTCAGCATAATAATACAGTCACTATAGAATGACACAGAACTAAAAACCAAGGAAAACAGAAAACTCATATAAAAAGATTACAACTTAGAGAGTTAGCAAAAATATTAGGACCCATAATTTTGCTGTGTTAACAACTATGCATCCTTCATCAAAACTATAAAAATAATTTGGGGGGAAAAATGCTTACATAAGAACCAGAAAAAGTGAGAATGGTAATTATTAAGAATGTTCTAGGTCACCAAAACAAAACTAACCCATCAAATTCATGCCAACCTAAAAATATAATTATAATCTAAGTAAATACTCTCCCTACATTTTAATTAGTTATGAATAAGAAAAATAGCAAATATGTAATATGTAATATTTAAATAGTTCCATTTAAATATTACATATTTAAAATATAAAATTTGCTCAAATTGAACATATTCCATGTATACATCTAAAGCATATTTTCAACAAATGAATCAAGATACCAAGTACAATATTTTCTTTTCTGTATGACTACAAAAATGATTATGCAGATCCCTCAACACAATTAAACACACTGGGTCTAATATTTCTCACACAATGACTGTTTAAAAATGCCCGTGTTATAAAATGACAATATTAACAAATGTAAAGTTTATATTCAAGTCTAATTTACACATCTAGGAGAGAGAAGCAATGGCAGAGAGTTCAGAAACTCAAGCTCAAAACCCTTCTCAGTAACTAATTAGTTTTATGTCCTTAAGTAAAACTCAACACTGCCTAAGCCTCAGTTTTCCTATCTACAAACTGAGGTCAAACAATATGATATCAAAAGCTGTCATAGTTTTATGGGAAGGAAATGAAAATGATTATCGATGCCCTGAACATGTTATACTACAAAGTGTGAACCCTAGGGAAAATAGCAGAGGATAATATAGAAAACTCCCCAAACAAGTTGTGTGTTTCTTGTCCACATAATCTTCAAGTTTACAACTCTGATCAAATAAAAGCAATCTCCAGAAGCAGAACATTTGTTGAAGTCAAATTTTTTATTTATAATATTAAGTTATAATATTTAATCTGAGGAAGCAACTTGAGTGGAAAAATGAATGGATAGACAGATACAGATAGATACTTAAAAAAAAAAACATTTATTGAGCCATTAGCCTGGCATTGCAGTTATAGGCTAAAAAGGTAAGGAATAGGAAAGACAGATAACTTCCCTGGTAAAACTTACAGACTAAGGAAAAAAGAGTAAATGAGGACTCAATACAATGGGATGAAGACCAAGAAGGAAGAATATAGCTTTCTATAGCCAAAGAAGTATATTAAATTCACCTGTTTGCATCTTAAGGAAGTAATTAATATTGGTGTCCTAGAATTAAATGTGAAAATGAGAGCACTGAGGATCCTACCTGTGCAGAAGACATCAGCTTTTCTTTATTAAATATCACTAAATGGTAATTTAAGATGTGGGATAAACTGTGATTCTTTTTAGGTACCATGTGGTTCCATCCTGAGAGAGTGCCTGTTAGCTCTAGATTTGGGAAGCTGTCCCCATTGTCTCACCTGAGTGTCTTTAAGCTATTTCCCATTTATTTCTACAATTTGAATCTAAATTCTGATCTGCACCTGTGTCCTTACTTCTCTTTTGACTTTCCAGTGCAAATTGAACTTTCTGGATACAAATTCTTGCCTCAGAATCTCATTCAATACCTTTGTTAGTTTGCCTCCCTAGGACTGTGCGTCCCCATTTATTTGAATACCAACCTTGCCTAGAGTGTTCTAGTTTGGCTTAAAAATCCAGCACCCTCTGACATAACATTAATCATCACTGGCAAGTTATCACCAAAATTTTACTCTCATCTTTGCTTGTTTTTAAATTTCTTTTAAAAATCCTTAATAAAGAGTGTCACCCTATCTCACCCAGTCTATGGGAAAAGCCTCTTAACTTGTCTACCTGCCTCAAATCTTACCACCTCTAATCTGCCTTTCACATTACTATCAGGGTAATCCTTCAAAAATATAAACATGAGCATGTCACTCACTTTTTCAAAGCTCCTTTGTGATTCTTCACAACATACAGATCTAAATCCAAGCTCCTAAAAATGACAGACAATACACTTGTCTACAAACATAATCCGTCTCTCTGCCTGTGGCCTATTCCCCTTCTTCTCTGTCTCACCCTTTGATATTCTATTCTTGCCAAAGCACTTTGGGTTTCTTTGCATTTATCATGCTATTCTTCCATGCCATTCCTAAAATGATTTTCTCTGTACCATACTTCAAGATTCATCAGCATTATCAGCCTCTGCGGTAGCATCAGCATAATTGTAAAACAGTTCTTAAAATCTAGTAAAATTGTCTGCATATGTGTCTGCCTTTCCTAAATAAAGTTGGTTCCCAGGAAGCAGGACCATGTCTTACTCCTTTTTATGCCCATCTCTTGTCACGAAGTCTCTAAGACATTGTAGTTATTTGTTATTAATTAATCTAAATCAAATTTGACCTCTACATGCCTTGTTAGAATTTATGACAAAAACATATCCCTAATCTACAGGAACTCCTTGCCTGGCATTTTTTAACAACCATCTCTACCTTCTTCCTTCCTGTAATGTCTTATCCTGACCTTTCATTGGTTATTTTATCTCTGAACCTGGTCCAATTCTCAGGTGGACTTCACGTTTATGTGATGTCACCACTGCCAACAAAGCAACAGTGATAAAATCCCCACCCAATACTCCAGTTCTTCTAGAATTAACACTAACAGAAGAAATTCATTTAGTTGATTTATGAAAACAATTACCAAATGCCCTCTCAGAGGTCCTTCCAATACTGCAAGATGTCAGCATGGACTAGCTGAATAGCAATTCTACTTTCCATATAGTTTTTGTCCTCTGATTTGAGATCTTATCTTCAATACTTATAGAGCTGTCTAGTCATAGTTCATGGGAATTACAGTATTGTAGCCCATCAATAACCTAAGCCATCTTTCTAGTAAATAGATTCAATTCCTCCTTAGTCAGTTGGTCAGGATGGTATTTTTTATCACAGCCTTTTACAGTGTAGAAAGAACAGTTGTCTCATGCAGTATTAAAACTGGTCTGATCAGAAGTTCAATCCCATTAAATGATAAGGGAAAACTGCTTGCTAGCTCCCAAATTAAAGAGCTATGATTAAGAGTCATCTCTGGCTCTCATAATTTAACTGAACCACAGCAGTGAAAGCTTTCTGTTCAGAAATGATAAAGATTTTAACTTGAAAGAAAATTCCAAGTACATTGCTCTTGTTGTCAGAATTGCAGAGTTGGGAAAAAGAAGAGAAATGTTATATTAATGCACAACAGAAGTTTCTGGCCAAAAAATACTGAGATAGCAAAACATATATATTCTAAATTTGCTATGCAGGTGACAAAAATACAAATTTGCATTTATTTCTATCAAAAATGGTTAGGGAAGCAGAGCATTAGTGTTTGTAAAGAAAAATTTATGAGGTAAGATAAATTCTAGTATTCAATTATAATACTGTTATTTTCTTAACAAAAATGTTCTTTGTTTCTTTCTTCTGTTTGAAGAGACTTGTCTAATGCAGAGCTGGCCTTCAAAGGTGACTTCTATCTTTGCATGGCCTCCCACCTATTCCTCACTCAACAACCTCAGTGCATTATCTGTGATTACTCAAATACTCTTTATCTTCTTGCCACTGTTCTACCATAACTAGCCAACTGCAGAACTTCTACATATATTTGGTTGGACCAATTTTAAAACATTGCTCTTTTCTAATACAGCTTCTAAGGATATGCTTACAACATCATATTCCACGGCCATCTCAATACAAATGTCAGAGATACTTCCTTGTCCTATGTTCCTTTTTCAGTGGTGACATGTCTATAACAATACAGCACACTAAAATATTTTAAAATGTGTTTACATCTGAGTTTTCCCTATTATACTATATGAGAGCAAAGTGCATGGCTTGCTAGTCCTTATATCCACAGTGTGACACAAAGTATTATACAATTAATGAATCTTGTGAATGAACAAAGACTTTAGATAGCAGTATGTATAGTGGTTAAGACATTAATTGTGACTCAGATATGTCAGGTAATTTGGTTTTTCTTTCTTTACATGGCAATGCACAAGTCACTTTTCTTCTATGAGACCTCATTTATTTTTAAAATAAGGATAATAGACAAAACTTAAAGGTTCTTTTTTATAATAAAATCCTAAATCGGAGTTTAATTGTTGAAGTTTGTAGTATAGGTGGCTTTCTTATAGAATTTAAATGAAATATTTTTTTATATTAG
Source organism: Urocitellus parryii (assembly GCF_045843805.1). Taxonomy (NCBI): domain Eukaryota; kingdom Metazoa; phylum Chordata; class Mammalia; order Rodentia; family Sciuridae; genus Urocitellus; species Urocitellus parryii. The sequence goes on along the minus strand of NC_135536.1, from coordinate 23,172,884 downwards.
TATCTTAAAACTAAGGGAAACTAGACTAAAAAGGAGTGAAAGTGCATAAGAGTTGGCACTTCAAGTAGGTACTAAAAACTTAATGGTCTTAATATCCCATAAATCCTAATAAATGAACTTGCAAGTTGATCTGAAATATTAAGGTCGCTGATACTTATCCCACAATGTAGTAGAACCTTTTCTATAAAATTTGAAAATTGTCCCATTTGTTTTTGCTTACCTTCCATTAAACTCAAATCATAATGCCATAGACTCATGAGGAAGGGAAGTCATCTTCAGAATATCAAGTTCACACCTCTCCATTTTGTGAATTACTCAGCAAGGTGAGAAGATTTGCTTGAGCCATATTGAGCTGCCAGACTGTTTGTGCTTACCCCAAAAAACCAAATTATATTTTGGCTAATTTCTAAATGTTAAAATAAGAAACATAAAATTTTCTTAATGTATTGCACTGACATCTTTCCTAGAATGAATCATGACAAACTGCCAGTTATATGACAATAATATGAATAAGCCAAATAGGATGCCATACAGTTCATAAATATTATGATAAACTTAGGATAAGCATGAATAATTACCTTGCTTTCTGCTAACCAGCGATGTGGGTCATAGAGAATATCAGGACCAGAGGATAAAACCTACAAAAAAGAGGAAAGAGTATTAGAAATGGATTTTCTCAGACATGAACTTGCATAAATGAAATTCTTCACCATAATATCCAAAAGTATAGTCACTAAAGTTAAGAATTTAAAAAAACAAAAGTTAGTAAAAAGAACTCAAGTAATTCCAAACCACCATTTATTAAATACCTTTAAATTAAATATAGAAACATGAAAAAAAAACAACTATCAAGTGCTATCACTGTTAGGATCTCTGAAAGCTGATTCCATGTAATCTTTCATGGACAGCGGACTTGATGAGAGCCAATTTATTTCACTTTTGTTTGTATCTTTTTCCTCAGTCTTGTTCCCCAAAATGCATTTTGAAGAGGTTTATATGTAATTACGTGGAAATTCAATTCTTTGTCACATTTACCCTTTTTCAATACTCTGATGGCCATTTTGTCTCATCAGTCCTTTGAAAAAGCTGACAAAACCTCAAAACTCATTGACATGACCTCATGCAAATATTGTTTTATTGCACTTAGTAAATACTAAGGTGACAATATTAGTATTAATGTCAGCTATTATTATATAGTATCTTTTTTGGTAATATGTTCACATATTTCATGATTGTAGCAAAACTCTATAATTCATTAATTAATAGTTGCCCTGTTTTTCTTCATATCAACTCATTTATAAAATCCCTTGCCATTTGGTTTTATCTTACTAATAAAGTAAAGCAATGCTCAAAGGTTGTCAATAACTCTGTAATTGCAAACACAATTTTTTTCAGATTCCTCCTTTCTTTGAACCATGTGATATTATCTCTTCCTAGATATTTTGTTTGAATATATCCTAATCTCTATGTAAAGAGATGTCTATGCTTATTCTTGTATACTTTCATACCACCTAGTGTGTGTGCACATTAATTTCCTGTATCACAATATCATACATTAATTCATTTTCACACAGGAAAAACACATACACATAAAGTGACTACCTCATGTCATATGCAAAAGTGCTGTATTTTTATAATCAGCCTCTCTCTTATCCATCTTTCTATCTAAATCTCGCCCTACTCTTAGGCCCTCTCCGCCTTTTCTGTACAATTCTTGCCAATCACCCTACTTCTCACTGTTTTCTTTCCCTTTAACTATCTAGTCTACTGATGAATATTTGTAAACATCTATTTGTGATGGATTATAAGAGGAAAGAGTATTAGAAATAGATTTTTCTCTAAAAGTATGATTATGATATACTTTTTCACTCAACTATGTCATATATCTCAATTAAACCTTCATTAACCTAAAGTGCTCAAAATTGAAATAAACAATAATCTGATATAAAGAATATTCGTAACATTTATATTGTGTAACATGCTTCACAGATTTACATATCATTTCATGTTTAAAAGAACAGCATTGACCACTTGCAAGTGGTGGCTTAATTTTCCTATGCTGCAAATATATGTAAAGCAGACAAACTATCAGATAAGGCCAAGGTTAAGATCAAGCAAAATAAGAGTTAGCACAGTGTCCAGCACACAGAACACATTCAATACCCCACTGTTTTTATATATCAAGATATCATCATTCATAAACAAACATCAAGGTCTGTCATGGCAAGAGCACTACAACACACCTTTCACTACAAAATGATAAAGAATAGACATGTGCATATGTGAATATATTACCAAAAAAGATACTATATAACAATAGCTGACATTAATACTAATATTGTCACCTTAGTATTTACTAAGTGCAAAATATTTCATATTATGGTATATAACTTTATATGTCATCTTACATTAACTTCATAATAAGCCAACTTACAATTGGAGATATAAATTCTTAGAGAGTATATAGCGATTACATAACATATTCAAATTCATACATTAGAAATTTATGACGTACTACTGTCAATTGGAACCTACATCTATCTTAATCCAAAACCCATCCTCTTCATACTCTACAATAGAATTGATATTCAGATCAAGTGTTATCGGAAGAGACATACATAAAGACATGAAGTATAGCTAAATCTACTTAGTTGAGCTCTGGAATTATCAAAGATTGACCTATGAGAATGAGATATCTTTAATTCAGATAGTCTTCTAAATGTTTTATAATCTTAGTGATTTAATCATATGTCCTAAAGTTTTCAAATGTTATATGCATCTATTAAGCAGAATAAATAATATGGTGACTTTATATACACACCTCTAAAAATTAGAATATCAACATTCTCCAGAACATTTTTCAAGCTCATTTTTCTGTAGTCAGCTGGTACATAAGTAGCTGAATTTCATTAGTAATATTTTTTTAAAAATCAAGAAAATGACAGAGAATTGAAATTATTCCTTTTGTGAAAATTTCCACATGATTCTTCTGCCTTTCTCCCGCAGAACTATGAACTACCAAATAACCAATTTTATCTCTAACAAAACCTTTGGTGATTTCCTAGAGGTGAGAGAAAATGCTAAGTCCTTAGACCAGAACCAAATTTGACATAAGCGCTCCCCTTCAAGGAATTCAAAACATCCATAATCACTTGAATATTTACTTTTTTCACTACAACTACAAAGTGAGCTGCAATACTCCTCTTAAAACATAGAAAAAGTAAACCAAATACAGATAGCACAGTGGATATGTTTTTAGGATCCAGAGTTAGTCCTCTAATGTTAGAAGTCCTAGATTAGCATTTGACTAGATGGATGGACAGGGCAAGTTATTTAACCCCTCCAGGTTCAGTTTTCTCTCCTTTACAGTGGATTGGATTCGACTACCTAAGGGATAGGGTAGTTTTAGGGGTTAAGAGAAATACTGTATATACCATACTTTCCATTGAACCAGTAATACAGAACTCAATGGATGGTAGCAAATAATATACTAATAACAAATCAGCCCATGTGTTTTAGTCAGCTTTTTGGCTGCTGTGACTAAAAGGACCCAACCAGAACAACTGTAGAGGACAAGTTTATTTAAGGACTCATGGATTTGGAGGTCTCAGTCAGAAGGCTGGCTCCATTCCTTGGGTCTCAAGGTGAGGCTGAACAACATGGCAGAAGAGTGTGGCAGAGGGAAGCAGCTTACATCATAATCAGAAAGCAGAGAGAAACTCTACTCTCCAGATACAAAATGTATATACCCCAAAGCCACACCCCCAATTCCTATATCCAACCACACCCTACCACTTCAGTTACCACTCAGTTAATCCCTATCAGGGGATTAACTCACTAACTGGGTTAAGGCTCTCACAACCCAATAATTCTCCCCTGAACCTTCTTGCATTGTTTCACACGTGAATTTTTCAGGGACACTTCATATCTAAACCATAACACCATGATAATGAAAAATTTTAAACTCAGATTTCTAAACTCCAAGGATACTCTCCTGAGTCAGAACTGATGTCTCTCTCATAAAACAGAAAGACATAGGTAATTCAATGAATAACACCACACTTTTTGTCACTATGACAGTGCAATAGCAATAGGTATAGTTTATTCTATAGGTGTAATTATATTGTAAATTATAGGTATAATTTATTCTTTAAAAATGTAAGAAGCTATTTTGTTTTCTTAAAACTTTCCAGAACAAAAATGTGACTACTATGTAACCATATATTACAATCCAATTATAATTAGATATTAGGAAACTAACTGAAAATTTAAGTCACAATGAGAACTCATAATTACCTTCAATTTCTCCATCGAGTCCCTGGAAAAAGTTTTACAAGCTGCATCAATTTCCTTTCCTATCACACCAAGAATGGATTCCTGTTCAGTCTCCAGACAAAGAAGTTGATCCTTGAGATGCAGTCGGGCTTCTTCCATCCTCCTTAAGTGTTCTTCTTCATTGCTTATATGTTTTTCCTATGAAAAGACATGAAATAGAAGTTTAAGTAGAGGAAAAAATACTTGTACTATTTATACATTCAAATTGCAGAACTGGATTACAAAATAGATCTGACTCTATCAGTCCTTCTACTTAACTAAAATAAAACACTCCACCTACTTCTTAATTAAAATAAAGTTATAGAATTCAGAAGTGAGGCAGATTAAAAACGGGTGAGCAGATATTTGACAAACAATATTATAATAATTATGTAATGAAAAACAGTGAAAAAAATCCTTTACCATTCAATAGCACATTTCTATTAATGGATCAGAGAGTAAAAGCTAAAGCCACAAACTGAGTTTGCCCTAAACATTAGTAAAACACCAGAAATGATGAAGAGCCTAATATAACGCTATTAGTTTCTTCATTTGAGAGGGGAAAAAAAAAAAAACAAGTGCTATTACTTTTATTTCACCTACTTCTTAAAAAGCCAAATGCACTTATACCACCGAAATGTCACTGAGTCATGAAAATTTGATAAAAGCAAGATAGGGATATATTCTAAGAAAGTAAACATACTTAATCAAAAGAGTTTTCTCAGGATTCCTTTAAGAAATTAAAGTTTGGGGCCTACTGTAGGCAAATCCATTCTCAATCACTATAATTATGCAATATCATTCAAGGTGAGCATCCTTAATCCGTAACAACAAAAATCTAAAATGCCTAAAAACACAAAACTTTTGGAGCATTAATACTGCACTCAGAAACATTCAAACTTTGGAGCATTTTGGATTTTGGATTAGAGAAGTTCAAATAGTAAAGTCTATGAAAATATTCCAAAATATGAAACACTTTTAGCCCCCAAGCATTTTGGATAAGGATAGTCAACCTGTGCTAGAGAAATCCAAAGTGGTATTATACAGATAGGCTTATCACAAAATAATAGGGATATATATATATATATATATATATATATACACACACACACACACACACACACACACACACACACATATATAGACATACCAAAGGTGGATATATATGTGTGTGTATACGTACATACACACACACACACACACACACACACACACATATATATATATAGACACACCAAAGTCATGATGGATGGTTATTATGTCCTCAATCATTACATAATGCTGTTATGTAATGATTTTTAACTATCCTATTAAATATAAAAAGACCAAGATTAATGGGCAACAAACCCAGCTTGAATCTGAAAGAACAATGAGATTCAACTCATAGAAAAGTAATCATGAAAAAATGAATGAGGTTTTACCATAAGAAATGCAAATGCTATGTCCTTTCACTTCGATTGACATTAAAATATGAACCAAACCTCCTCTACCCAAAGGGAAAGACCCTTGGACAACCTGCCTTATATATCTCACTTATCATTAATATTACTATTGTTTATCTGCCTCATCTTCCTTCTTTGCACTGTCTCAAACTTTGACTACCTACAGTTTTTCAATTATGCCTACATATGTCTCCTCTGACCACAAATGACTTGTACAGTCTACATGAAGCTATACTACTCTTTTAGGTATTCTGAATAGAGTCATCTTTAAGCATCAGAGAGACATTAAGCTCACAAGAGACTAATGTACAAACTAAAACACCATTCAATTATCCACCTTAACTGCCATGTGGATCAGAATGCTCGTGTCAGCACAGTAAGTGATTGACCTCCCTGTGGAATGAACAAGATGGAAGGCACATTATAGTCAATGTTGCTTAATGAAGTGGAAATCAGAACAAAGAGGGAATCTGTTTTATAAAATAATACGTAAATGGCACCATGCTAATGGCAATCTAGCATGTCATCTACACCTCAGGAATGTTCAGACCACAATCACAGGAATGTTCCATTCTTCTGGAAAGTGTTGGGATGAATATTGCTGAAGTGTATCTCCCAAACCTTCTCCTTGTTCCACATTCAATGTCTGTACAAACTTTCACTCCAGATTGATACATCATTTCTTTAGATCTATCACTATTTTTACCAACTCTTACACTCCCCATTTTGAAAAATTAACATCCTGACTTTGAATAATGTTTGACAAATTTTTAATATCTCCATTAGAAAGCAACCTTTGACCAAGTCTATAGATGAGGATGTTAATCTTCCTATTATTCCTAGGTACCCACCAATTGTATTTTCTGTGCTTCAAAGTTAATTCTTCAAGACCCAGTCTCCTTTCCTTTCTGCTCTTCCAAAGCAAATCACCCAACAGCATGATATTTATATCATAGCATTTAAGACATCAATTCTTAATATAATCATGCATCTCTCCCTCAATAAATGCTAATTTCAGAAGATCCAAAACATGTTTGTAATAATATTTAAATTCCCTCACTTTGCTGAACAAACGATTTAAATATTTAAGACTATAAAGATGATTTTACTAATTGCTATGCATATCTATTCTCTCCAAGGCTCTGAGGTATGCTAAGAAGTTTCCCCTACACATAAATAGGCCCAGGATGGCTGTTATGGCATCACTGGTGTGATGTTAATGAAGACAATGCTCTATCAAAGGTTACTGATATATTAGAAGACTGTCCATAATATAAATCCAAACAATTCACAATGATATTCTAAAGGACTTTTTCCTCACTTCACTCACAGCCATCTCTTTTATCCACTATACTTTTTCTGTGATCTCCATTACTTGTCTCTTATTAATAAAAATATAAAATTATTTCCATCTTTTGATAATCTTAAATTTTTTTATATTCTCAGCTCTAAAAGTTTTACCTCTTTGGCAAAGACAGACAATGACATTGCTCACTTCACTGTTCTTTGTGAAACAGTTAGCATGCTATGATCCTTTTGAAGTAAAACTCAAAATGAGAATCATGGACTCACATGAAACACAGAGATCGGATTCAAGTACCTGTTCCTTCAGAAACTCCTTCTTTGGTATTTCTTATAGGTGCAATCCAAACGGTACTTGAAGATCTCAAGTTTCACATAAAAAGAGTACCTGACAAAGCTGTAGAAGTTCCCCGTGAATATAAATGCTATACTTAAGAATTAAAGTAAACACATGAATTATTCACCCCACTAAACCTTCTAACCTTCCAGGTAAAAATTTCTGTTCTGGGCTTAAGATAGAGCTCAGTAGTAGAATGCTTACCCAGCATGAGTGAGCCCCCAGCATTCAATCTCTAGCACCACAAAAATAAACAAAAAAAAAAAAATCCTAGTTCTTTCCACAATATTTTATTTGACTAGGTTTCTGCCACTATACTATACTGGTCCCCATTCCTTGCATGTGCTCTGAGACCCTAAATTTAAGATTTAAATAAGTTCTTCATTCTATTTAAGCAGCACTATGGATTGGAAGTGGTTTGTCCATCAAGGGTTCAAGAGTTACAGGCTTGGCCCCCAGTGTGGTAATGTGAGAGATGGTAGGAACTTTGAGAGGCAGATCAAGTGGTAGGAGGTCACTGGGGTATTGCGAACAGAAGAAATTAATATTGTTGTCATGTGACTCTGGTTAGTTCTCATAAGATGGTTGTAACAGAAGATCAAAGATAGCCCCTCCCCAAGATCTAGCTTCCTGTCTTGCCATATGATTGCTCACTCCCACACATTTACATCATGATGCAATCTGCCATGATGTAATGCAGCCAAGGAAATGGCCAATCTTGGATACTTAGCCTCAAAAAATATGAGCTAAATAGCACAGGTATTTTGTTACAGTAATGGAAAAAAGACTAATAGGCCAACTATAGTGGGATTTAATTTATTCCTTCCACAAATATTTATGGAAAGCATACTAAAGACAGAGTAAACCAGTTAACAAATATCTCCTGCCCCAAGAGAGCCAATGAATGTCTCCATAAAATTATATTACTTTGCATAAGATGGCGTGAACATACTTTATATACAGAGATATGAAAAATTGTGCTCTATATGTGTAATAAGGATTCTAATGCAGTCCATGGTTGTTGTGTATTTAAAAAAATTAAAAATTAAAAAAAAAAGAAATTATATCACTTTTGTTCCATCCCATTCTTCTGGCTTGGGAATATCTATCTGAACCCTATTTATGGCACCCATTGAAATAGTTCTTTCTATCCATGTTTCAAAAACAACTGTACCAACAAAGCAAGCAGAGCGAATTCTGGGGTAGTGGTTTGGCAAGAAATTGTTAAATTAATCCAATCACACTTTCAGATTTGTGAACACTTTCTTAATAAGGGCAGATGATAATATTTGGACATCATTAAGGTATTCTCTAGTCTTCTGTTGAATTCACGAAGGGCAATATCTCATGACCCTATGACAAGATAAACATATTTTTAGAGAATCAAAGGGAAAATACAATAGTTTAGAGAATGTTGAGAAATGTGGAAGACATAGTCCAACTTCAGTGTTTCAGGATGAATTCACACAGGTACCTGAGATATGGAATACATGGAGTTTCTTTGAGAGTAGAAAGGAAAATACATAAATCTTACTATAATAGTTTAGGAGATCCAAGAAGAAGATATCCTTGATAATGGCTGAGTTTGAGAAAAACCTTGGAAAACATCCCAACCCTTATTTTATACATAAGGAAATCAAAGCCTTACTTGACTAAAATCAAAGAGCCTACACAACCATAACCTAAGCTCTCTGACACCCTGACTAGAGTTCTCTATTAAAATGCAAGAAAGGCTGAGTCCTTAAAATTTGAATTTAGAAAGATAATATGAGAAACTCAGAAAGGTTATCTTTATTAGCAGGTCACGAGACTGGTGAAATCTTAAAGTAGAAAGAAAAACTCAAAAAACAAATTCTGAATAAGCCTCCATTATATATGAAAATATATGACATATTGGCCTACTCAGAATATACTGCCAAAAAGCACACTGGACATGAACAATATTCCAAACTTCTAGGAGGTATCTAGCTACACTGGAGATTTACCTATGTACCAGTAAAGTTTGCTCTGGGCCAATCAGTTAAGAAGTATACTATTCATACACTAAGCAAGATATACTTCTATTCTCAGGACAGCTAAGGTTTTATGAACCTGCCATTTTAGGACAGTAAAGGATTATATTGTCGGCATTTTTGTCTAAAGGATATAAAAAATAAGACTGCTTACAATTTCATAATACACACACACACACACACACACACACACACACACTACAGACTGACTTGATCAAATGACCGGTAATTCAAAATTTAAGAAACATTACTCTTATTATAGATTTATGGTTTAACACTCTTTAAAACTCAAAACACTCACTTCTCAAAGACTCTAAGATTAAAAGGATACATAATCTTAAAGGAAATGTAACAACTTCCATAAACTAGAGTGTGTCCAAAATAACATCTCCTTAGTAAAAGCTTATGAGAATTCCTTCAATGTCTTAAGAGTTCCAGAAATGCTACTTTATTTCCAGTAAACTTATTACATGAAGTAAAAAAAAGTTTTTCACATACCTTAACAGAAACATTGTATTCAATAAAACACTCATACATTAGTTTACAAAAATAAATACTTTTATTTTACTAAAAAGTAACTTCAGTAAGCAATATGTTGCTATTTCACCCAAAGACTCTCTTCAATACATCAACAGGAGATGGAGAAGAAATAGAATAAGAGGTAGGAAAATAACATTAAAGGCAAAAAGTAAAATTAATGAAATTTAACTCAAAGTTATTGGAAATAAAACCTGCACATATAACCTAAACATTTTGAGGAAGAATATATCCATAGCCCAGGCTAACTGTTATACCTGAGCTTAAATCCAGAACACTCGCAAGCATTACAAGTCAAATTATAAAACTATCCTGAACAAAAATTGAATCTGTCTGGAAGCCATTTATCTGACCTCTAAAAAAGGCTCACATTATTTACACCAACAGTTGGCTCAGCTACAAGAAAGTTAAGATACAATACAAAATACCAGTCAGCACAGAAACTCTAACACACTCAAAGAGAAGGAAGCTACTACTGCTATTATAGGTATTTTGGAAAGAATTTAGTCTGGAAATTTACCCTACTGCAACTGCAATTGTCTTGCAACTCTGATTGATTCGAAAACATCAACAAAAACAATAATAACTCTAAACTCAAGAGTTCGGGTTTGAAAAACATCTCCACGAATCAACCTGAGAATTGTTCCCTGAGAGACCAACAGTATCAAAAAATACAAAGGACAAGGAAAGATCATTATTGAATGAATTGTTCGCTCATTATAAAAGTCCAATAACATGTACCTCATCATCACTAACACAGATATCATCATAGCAGATATCTTGAGCTCTTAGACAACAATACTAAGTGACCCTTCTCCGTGCTTCCATGATATTTCATATAAGTTTATGCAATGTCTGCCTTCTTACCAGACTGTGAGATCAGAGCAGCAATCTTAACACTTCTTCATTTCAATATTGTAGCATCTAATAACATCTCACATAGAAGTCACTCAAAAAACTTTCTGGAACATAAATACCCTTTAATGTTCATTCCATGCAGTCACAAGCCTAATCTATGTGACAAGAATAATAGAATCCAACTATACTTTGGGGGAGTGGGGGAGAGAATCTCTAAACTTACATAACTTCTTTTGTTTCTGCAAGTTTTACTTTGCTTTTTGTCACTAATTAATTAATAAACTCATTGAGTATGGTCATCTTGTCAGTAGCAAGCTGCTGTAATCATTGAGGAAAGACAATATCACAATTTTAAAGATAGAGCCAAGTAGATCTACCAGTGAATTAAGTGTGGATCCATGTATGAAAAAGAGCTAGTTCTTTATAAATATCTAACAAGCAAAAGAACATCATAATTCTACTAGAAGATTAATGGTTTCCAAAATAAAATGTTTCTATTTTACGTGTTAGATATACTCTGTTCCTTTTCTATGTTAGACATGAAAACTTCACACTGTTTCTTTAAAAAGACAGGAATAAGTTATGATTAATAGTGTATAAGAGTAAGACTGACAGGCCAGGCATCATGGGGCACACCAATACTCTCAATAACTCAGAAGGCTGAGGCAGGAGAGTCGACAACTTAACAAGACCCTATGTCAAACTAAAAGAAATAAAATAAAAAGGACTAAGGGGTGTAGTTCAATGATAAAGCTGATCCAGATTCAGTACATAGTACCCAGAAGAAAAAAGAGAGAAAGAGAGAGAGACAGAGAAAGAAAGAAAGAATTAGCAAAATAATACAGCTAACAGAAAAAGCAATGGCACATGAAAAACTGGTCATATGATTTGGTATTTTAAAACCCGGGTGTGAGAGTTTTTCAATCCATAACCTGGTCTTTTGCAGGCTTACAAAAATAATTCATAAAACATAAGAAAAAAATAGAAATTCAAATTTAAACTTTTGACCCCATTTAAGGAAATTATTCTTCCCTCAGGCTTTTTAGTATCCTTTTCAAGGAAAGTATTGAGTAATACAAAGATGATTAGTAGCATAATTAAAAGGTGTTAGGATATGTATTGGATACAATGCTAGAAATTAATATTCAAAGTTGGAAACAAAAATACCTTCTAAAGGGTATTTTGTGCGTTCATTGTTACGATCATTTTATATTATGACATATTGCTTGTAAGTCAAATGCCTAGAAACAAAAAACATCAGTTACTTAAAATTAGTTACTTTTGATATATTTCTAATTCTGAAACAAAACATGGACAAAGAAACAAACAACTAGGGTTTCAAATTATGCATTTGGGACAAGCATTGTTGAATTTTCAAAAGATAAAAATTATCATTCCTCTCAAGAGAAATGTTTATAAGTTTATAGTGTCTTTAAAAACCATTGGGCTTTCTTTCTCTGCTTTTCCCCTCTTACAGTATACTTACGCATGCATTGTTCTTATGAAATAATATTTAAAGTTTAAAAGTGAATCTCTAAATAATATAGCTCATGTGTACCATGAGCACAAACACATACTAAGGTTTTTTTGTCAAAAATCTATAGAATATTTCTTGATCTACATTACATGGCAAAATGAATTAGGTCAATAAGCAATTCAAGTGGCAATTAAAAAAAAAAAAAAAACTCAATTAACCAAAGCCATCCAGGACTGCTTAACTTCAAGAAAAGCACTAAAACAGATGCAATATAGTAATTATATGGCCTACTCTGCTTGATTTTCCAGACCACAACTGATCCTAGTTGCATTACTTAGCCTAATACCTACACTATAGGAATCATATCCAACTAAAGAAATAAATAAAATTAAATAGAACAGGCTTTTAGTGAAAAGTGCTCAATATGTTCACTCTCCTCCCCAGGAATTTGTCATTAACAACCATTCAGTGAGTGAAGAAATAAATGGCAGGCCTCTCAATCAAACCCAAGTCAAGTGCCAATATGACTGACAAACTTTAACTTTCCTCCTGGAATTCATTTAAAATTTAAAATCAACCCCTTCAATTGTAAATGGTTAATACAGAATCCATTACCAATAAAAATGTTTGAAAATGGCTCCACCATTTTCTAATTTCTGTGTTCTAATTCAGAAAGTAAAGACTACATACTACATGTACTTCTTGTATACAACTTTATTTCATGTTCCTAATTCTGCCACAGCTGCATGCATAAATGCCACATCTGAATTCCCATTGTACATTCATTTCACTTTTGCATCCTCAGTTTTTTCCTTAACATCTGACATGGTATTTCATACATAGAAAGCACTCTGATGTTTCAACCAATTCCTTGTAAAAGTCAAGGACCACTCTGGACTTAAGGACTACAAGTTATTCACTTAAAAACACTTTAACAATGACAACTGCAAAACTTATCATTTTACCTTTGACCATTTTGTTATTTTTAATGCTATTTTAACTATAGGACTCTGTAATATAATTACATATACATTCTACTTTTTACTTTGAGTTTCTTATTTAAATTTATTTTCAAATTTAACATATGGTGGCTACAGCTTCATTCTACTCAGAATTTAAATTTTTTAAAAAGCTTAAAACACCAAATACTTAAAAATACTTAAAACACCAAAGAAAAAGTAGTCTCCTAAAATGTAAGCATCAAAATAAAATGCTAGAACTGAACAGCTCATTTCCTTTTATTTTTTCATTCTTCTAGAAAAAAATAAAATCAAATTAATTCTCCCTGCTACCATCAAATAGCTCTTAGTCAAAATCTGAAAATGTGATATTACAAAGTAGTGAATACAAAACAAACATTTGACAATCATATATTTTTCCCATGTCTTCAAAAAAGAGCATTATCAAACAGATGGTCATATTAAAATCAAAATACAACTTTTTTTCATTGACAGATAACATTGCATTCTTTTACTGTGATGAGAAGATTTAACAACCTTTATATATTGCCAAAACAGAATTCTATTATACTCATTCATTTTTCCCCTCACAGATATGTTTATGTGGAAATTTCAGATTTTAATTAGATATATCTAAGAAAATCATTGTTGATTCCCATTCCAAAAATGTCAGACTGAAAAGTAATAGTATATGGTAATTTATTGAATAATTCTAAATTTAAATTCAATGCTAAGAGTTCAAAATAAGAGACATGTGTCATAAAAGGGAAAAATACATGAAAATTGTACTCCTATATCCAGTTTCTACCATATTTCTACTCAGTTTTGGGCTAATCACTACATACTCTCAATAGCAGTATCCATCATCTGAAAACATGGGCATCATTATTAAACTCATGAATTATAATTACCATGTTTCAGCATTCCACATTTTGTATAAGAAAATTAGTTCCAGTGTTTTTATCCAAAATAGCCCTACCTTTAATATAAGTTCCCAGTTCTCATTTTACAAGTGATTTAACAGCATTTCGTGGTAAGAACTAAACTATATCTCCATCAATGCTATCTATTCAACACTTTACTGCTAACAAAAAATGTCTCACAATTTGTGCTCTTTAATTATCTCTAAACTGCTTCATCAAAGATCTTCTTACCTTCTTAAAAGATGAATTAAAAAAAAGTCCTCCCTCAAAAGATGAAAAGATTTCACATGTTCTTAAATAAGCAGAATTAATATAGTCAAAATGCCTCACTACAAAAGCAATATACATCTGGGTGACATGGCACATGCTTATAATCCCAACTACTTGGGAGGCCGAGGCAAGAGAATCATAAGTTTGAGACCAGCCTCAGAAACTTAGTGAGGTCCTAAGCAACTTAGTGAGACTTTGTCTCAAAAAATAAAAAAGGGCTGGGGTATGTGGCTCAGTAGTATAGTGGTACTGGGTTCAATCCCCAATACCAAAAAGGAAAAAGGAAGAAGAAGAAGAAAAAAAAAAAAAGGCACTATACATTTAATGCAATCCTCATCAAAATACCAATAACATTCTTCCTGGAGTTGTGGGGGCGGGAAGAGGGATGTCCAATCTTAATACTCATTTGAAAGAATGAGAGGTTCAGAATAGCCAAAGCAATTCTAAACAACAAAAGGGATACGGGAGGCATCATAATACCCAATCTCAAATTATACTCAGACCCACACAGTAGCAAAACCAACATATTGGCATCAAAATAAACATGAAGACCAAAGGAATATAACAAAAGACATAAAGACAAACCCAAATTTTTATAGCCATCTGATAATTGACAAAGGTGATGTAAATATACCTTGGAGAAAAGGCGGCAATTTTAGTAAATGGTGCAGGGAAAACGGGATATCCACATGTAGAAGAATAAATTGAGATCTCTTTCACTCTGCACAAAAGTTAAATCAAAATGCATCAAAGTCTTAGAAATTAGAAACCTTGCAACTGACACAGACTCAACACTCCATCTGATAGGTGCAGGCACCAACTTCCTCAAAAAGACCCCTAAAGCTTAAGAAAAAAAACAAGAATCAATAAGTAGACTGCCATCAAATTAAAAAGCTTTTGAACAGCAAAGGAAATGATTAAGAGTAAAGAGAGAGCCTATGGAATGGGAGAAAATCTTTGTCAGCTACACCTGTGACCCGGTATTAATACCCAGTATATATTTATATGAAGAACTTAAAAACTCAATGTCAAAAAAAAAGCTCAATCAATAAATGTGCAAAAGAACTAAACAGAAACTTCTCAAATGAAAAGACAAAATAGCCAAGAAATAAATGCAAAGCTACACTAAGATTTCATCTCATTCCAATTAGAATGGCAATTACAAAGAACATGAATAATAATAGATGCTAGCTATAATGTGGGGGAAAAGGTACCCTCTTACATTGTTGATAGGACTGCAAATTAGTACAACCACTCTGGAAAGCAGTGTGGGGATTCCTAAAAACACTAGGAATGAAACCACCATTTGATCCAGCCATCCCACTCCTAAATATTTATCCAAAAGAACTAAAATAAGCATACTAAACTAATACAGTCACATTTATATTTATAGCAGAACAATTCACAACGTCCAAATTATGGAATCAACCCAGATGCCATGTTAATAGATGAATGGATTAAGAAAATGTGGTATATATACACAAGAATGGAGTTTTACACAGCCATAACGAAGAATGAAATAATGGCATTTGCCAATAAATAGATGGAAATGGAGAAAATTGTACTAAGTAAAATAAAAAGACTCAAAAAATCAAGAGTGAAATGTTTTCTCTCATATGTAGATGCTAGAACAAAATAAGGGAAAGAAAGTGGTTGGGGAGAGAAGAGGATATCAAAAGATATAGGGAAGATCAATGAAGAAGAGGAGAACAAGATTTTTATAACAAAATGTGATTTTGTTATCACATTATATAACAATATATAAAAATATATGTTATATAACAATATAATGTGATAACAAAATCACATTATATCATATATAAAGGAAACTTTACCTTTATATAAATTTAGATGAAAAGAAGTTGAGGATAGAGAATAGGGAAAGAAAAAAAAAGAAGGGGGGAGGGGACAGTGGGGATTAAAATTAATTAAATTCCTTGCATATATGACTTTGTCAAAATGAACTTCATTCTTGTATAAAAATGATGCTCTAATAAAAAAAATAAGGTGCTCTAAAGACAACTAAGTATAGCTATTGAAATAAGCAAGTATTAAGTTAGAAAGTAGAGCATCTCAAATAATTTACAAAGTCTTTATACTGGTGGATATGATTCCTACCAAGTCTGATACAATGAGAAAGAACAGAATTGGTAACCCTGAGTTCTACTTCCAGTTCTATGAAAGGAAAGCTATAGTTCTGGAACAACTCTTTGGGCCAAAATGTCATCTATAAAATAAGACAGTGGAAGTTGATAATGTTCAAGGTGATATTACACTTTATAATCACACTGATGAAAAATGCTGACGGCAATATCATCTTTGTTTCAATAGTGCAGGGCCACCATATGAACTCTGACATAATCTTGTTAAAGCTAACATACAGATTCTTTTTTAAATTTTATTTATTTATTTATTTATTTATTCTTATTAGGTATGTATGACAGCAGAATGCATTTTTGATTCATTGTACACAACTGCAGCAAAAATTTTCATTTCTCTGGTTGTACATGATGTAGCATCACAGCATCACACCATATATGCAGTCATACATGTACCTAGGGTAATGATGTCCATCTCATTCCACCATCTTTCCTGTCCCCATCTCCTTACCCCTCCTTTCCCTCCCCTTTGCCCAAAGTTCCTCAATTTTTCCCATGCCACCCCCTTTATGGATCAACATCCAGTAATCAGAGAAAACATTCAGCCTTTGGTTGTGTAGGATTGGCTTACTTTGTTTAGCATGACATTCTCTAACTGTTGAGAGCCACAGCCCAAGGGGCCCCAGCAAACTTCCAGCTGCCAGCAAACTTCTAGCTGCCAACTGATTGGCTCCTCTGCAGTGATGCTCATTGGGCTGTTTCCCCGCCCTTTCAGACCATGGAGCTGCTCATTGGGGGACTTTTTTTTGGCTCCGCCCACACGACCCAGCCAATCGGCCTCAAGAGCAGGAGGAGTGGGGGAAGTGGAGAGGCTTATGGGAAGCCTGTGGTGGCAGTTGGGCTCTGAGGGTTTTTCCGGAGGAGCTGTGTGGTGTGGTGTGTGTGTTCTAAAAATAAAGTTTGTTTCTTTTGACAAGTGGCTCCTGAATTGTGCCCAGCCAGACTGCGGCATCTAACTCCATCCATTTACCTGCATATACCATAATTTTATTGTTTTAATGCTGAGTAATATTCCATTGTGTATATATACCACAGTTTCTTAACCATTCATCTATTAAAGGGCATCTAGATTGATTCCACAGTTTAGCTATTGTGAATTGAGCTGCTATAAACATTGATATGGCTGCGTTACTATAGTATTCTGCTAATTTTAAGTTCTTTGGGTATAGACTAAGGAGTAGGATAGCTGGGTCAAATGGTGGTTCCACTCAAGTTTTCTAAGGAATTTCAACACTGTTTTCCAGATTGGTTGCACCAATGTGCAGTCCCACCAATGTACAGTCCCTCACATCCTTGCCAATACTTTTTGTTGTTGAATAATCTTGATAACTGCCATTCTGACTGGTGTGAGATAAAATCTTAGAGCTTAGTTTTGATTTGCATTTCTCTAATTACTAGAGATGTTGAACATTTTTTCATATATTTGTTGATCAACTGTATATTTTCTTCTGAGAAGTGTTTATTCAGCTCCTTAGCTCACTTATTGATTGCATTTTTTTTTTTGGTGTTAAGTTTTTTGAGTTCTTTATATTTCCTGGAGATGAATGCTCTATATTTGACGTCCATGTGGAAAAAAATCTGCTCCCAAAATGTAGGCTCTCTCTTTTGCTGAGAATCTTTTTAGTTTTGAATCCATTCCATTTATTCTTTTTTTTTTTGAACTTATTTATTTATTCTAATTTTTTATATATAAGCATAATGCCTTTCAATTTATAGTACACATATAGAGCACAATTTTTCATGTCTCTGGTTGTACACAAAGTATTTTCACACCATTCGTGTCTTCATACATGTACTTAGAGTAATGATGTCTAACTCATTATACCATCTTTCCTACCGGATACCCTCTCCCTTCCTCTCCCTCCCCTTTGCCCTATCTAAAGTTCCCACATTCTTCCCATGCTCCCATCCCCATCCCCATTATAGATCAGCATATTCATATGGAGAAAACATTTGACATTTGTTTTTTGGGAATTGGCTTACTTAGCATAATATTCTCCAACTCCATCCATTTACCTGCAAATGCCATGATTTTATTCTCTTTCAATGCTGAGTAATAGTCCATTGCATATATATATATATATATATATATATATATATATATATATATCACAATTTCTTTATTCATTCATCTATTGAAGGGCATCTAGGTTGGTTCCACAATTTAGCTATTGTAAAATGTGCTGCTGTAAACATTGATGTGGCTATGTCACCATTGTATGCTGTTTTTTAAGTCCTTGGGGTATAAACCGAGGTGTGGGATATCTGGGTAAAATAGTGGTTCCATTCCAACTTTTCCAAGGAATCTCCATACTGCTTTCCATATTGGTTGCACAAATTTAGCATACAGATTCTTGTGGAGCAGAAAAAACTGAAAGTACTAAAGAATCTTCCAACACTGTGGAGGCTAACTAAAAGGTATAGTATCCATATGAAAGCATTTCCTAAGACAGAGAAAAGTTCCACATATGGATGTGATAATGGGCGAATTACAGGAGAAAAGTAAAATGAGCATGGCAGGAACCACTGGCTTCCTCCAAGTTTCAATAAATATTGGCAAGAAGCACTTTCTCATATTTCTGGTAAGATTATATAATAACATATTCTTTATACCTAGAATTTCTCATTTTCTTATATAGTTAAAAATGAATGCAACTATAGTAACAAAAACAGCATGGTACTGGTACCAAAACAGGCGGGTGGACCAATGGTACAGAATAGAGGACACAGTAACCAATCCACAAAACTACAACTATCTTATTTTTGATAAAGGGGCTAAAAGCATGCAATGGAGGAAGGATAGCATCTTCAACAAATGGTGCTGGGAAAACTGGAAATCCATTTGCACCAAAATGAATCTGAATCCCTATCTCTCGCCGTGCACAAAAGTTAACTCAAAATGGATCAAGGAGCTTGATATTAAATCAGAGACATGGCATCTGATAGAAGAAAAAGTTGGTTATGATCTACACGCTGTGGGATCGGGCTCCAAATTCCTCAATAGGACACCCATAGCGCTAGAGTTAACAAATAGAATCAACAAATGGGACTTACTCAAACTAAAAAGTTTTTTCTCAGCAAAAGAAACAATAAGAGAGATAAACAGGGAGCCTACATCCTGGGAACAAATCTTTACTCCAGATAGAGCCCTAATAACCAGAATATACAAAGAACTCAAAAAATTAGACAATAAGATAACAAATAACCCAATCAATAAATGGGCCAAGGACCTGAACAGACACTTCTCAGAGGAGGACATACAATCAATCAATAAGTACATGAAAAAATGCTCACCATCGCTAGCAGTCAGAGAAATGCAAATCAAAACTACCCTAAGATACCATCTCACTCCAGTAAGAATGGCAGCCATTAGGAAGTCAAACAACAATAAGTGCTGGAGAGGATGTGGGGAAAAGGGCACTCTTGTTCATTGCTGGTGGGACTGCAAATTGGTGCAGCCAATTTGGAAAGCAGTATGGAGATTTCTCGGAAAGCTGGGAATGGAACCACCATTTGACCCAGCTATTCCCCTTCTCGGTCTATTCCCTAAAGCCCTAACAAGAGCATGCTACAGGGACACTGCTACATCGATGTTCATAGCAGCTCAATTCACGATAGCAAGACTGTGGAACCAGCCTAGATGCCCTTCAATAGATGAATGGATAAAAAAAATGTGGCATTTATATACTATGGAGTATTATTCTGCATTAAAAAATGACAAAATCATAGAATTTGGAGGGAAATGGATGGCATTAGAGCAGATTATGCTAAGTGAAGCTAGTCAATCTTTAAAAAACAAATACCAAATGACTCCTTTGATATAAGGGGAGTAAACAAGGACAGGGTAGGGACGAAGAGCTTGAGAAGAAGATTTACATTAAACAGGGATGAGAGGTGGGAGGGAAAGGGAGTGAGAAGGGAAATTGCATGGAAATGGAAGGCGATCCTCAGGGATATACAAAATGTCATATAAGAGGAAAGGAGGGGTAAGACAAGATAATACAAATGGAAGAAATGATTTACAGTAGAAGGGGTAGAGAGAGAAAAGGGGAGGGGAGGGGAGGGGAGGGGAGGGGAGGGGGGATAGTAGAGAATAGGACAGACATCAGAATACATCAGACACTAGAAAGGCAATATGTCAATCAATAGAAGGGAAACTGATGTGATACAGCAATTTGTATACGGGGTAAAAGGGGGAGTTCATAATCCACGTGAATCAAACCGTGTAATATGATGTATTAAGAACTATGTAATGTTATGAACGACCAATAAAAAAAAAAAATGAATGCAACTAGTAAAATTATTATTTCACTAACACTGGAAAAAAAATATTTTCATTATGTTTGTGTTGGACTTAGGAAAACAATAAGAATGTTTTTGTCATTTTCTTTTCAAATTTTTTCTCATTGTTTATAAATATACCTGAACAAAATATTTAAAATATTTTTGAGAATATGGCCACAATCCTAAGAACAAAAGACCAAAAGAATACATAGAGTATAAACTGAATCTTCTATAATACATTCTTTTCTTAATTTTAGGCACTAGCTCCAACGTACTATGCAAATGTTCAAAATTAAAATTTCCTTCTTTTAATATGTCTGCAAATTACTTGTGATTTCGACAATAGCCAGTATCATTATTAAATACCTATTTGAATATAAAATTTCTCCAAACTTAGATCAGACACAGATCTGTGTAGATCAGACATTATTATGAAACTTTCACTGTGTAAACTGATGCTGTCTTACTAAGCAAAAATGATTTAATTATCTAACTCTTGTTGATACATATTCCACTAAAATCAAAAAAGATATGTTTCTAATAAAATAAACAGTATTATGAGTTTCTAGGTAAATGTCAGAAGAATCAAAAGATTAATATCAATAGGATCTTTCTGGAACAAAAGAGAAAATATTTTCCTACGAAATTTAAACAAAGGAAATAATTAATTTTAATGATACTATAGTTTCATTTGTCTAACAGTTCAGGAGTGATTCTTCCCTGGTAAGAAGCTCTTAATAAAGTCTTAAATGCATATATAAAAGTTCTGCAAAATACTTGTTCTCTTTGTCATGTAAAATTGGAAAATAACATTTGACAAAGCAAAATCAAATGTTAAAAAAAATTCATTGTATTACCACAGATTACCATTGAATATACGAGGAAAATATGCCAAAGTTAGTTATTCTGTCCAAATATACTAATGGCAATCTTCTACCACTGATTGATGCTGGCACTGGTGCTAACACTTTATATGAACTTTCATGTAGTTTTAACACTTCTAAGTTTATCAAAGTAATAATAAGACTAGAAACAGCCTAAAACAAAGCATACAGTTAAAATAACATGAATTTTTTAGAAACATTGTGCATGTCTAGTAACTCATGTATTTATATTGAAAATGGACAAGCAAGAATATCATTTTATGAGGAAAACAAAGTTTCCTTTTGATTACAGTAGAGCCACATTGTTAATCCCCTTTGACCCATTTTTCAAGTTTACTACATTGCTTAAACAGAGATCTTTGGTCTATTAGTTCATTGGGCTTTCCTTCACTGAAAACTTAATTTGCCTTATTTTATTTTCCCTAGTCTGGGCCCCTTACCCAGCACGTGCACATGTGATTGTATTTGTATATGTTTGTGTGCATACACATTTACCTGAATCTCTTCAATTTAACTATAAATTATTTGCTATGTCTCAGGTTCTATGCCTTATCTTAGAGATGGAAAAAAATACAAGGATGTGATTTCTCTCCTCCATTTGCAAGCATTACTATAAAACTGCCCACCTGTTTGGTTTCTTTACCACACGCCTTCAAAAATCACTTGTTGATAGAACTGCCAGTTATTTTCACATGGGTGCTTCCTTTGTGGAACATCTGTCTCAAATGATTCAATACAGTCTGGTTCTAAACCTCTCATCTGCACAGTTCTATGGTTTTATAATTAGGTAGACCACAGGCATATTATTGCCATTATGATTATTTTCACATTATTGTGTAGATCACAGGCAGTTGATTGCTGGGTTGAATCATTAATCGGTAAATACTTGAAAACACAATAATAGCAGCTACCAATAACTGATATATTAGATACCAGAAAATGGGCCAAGTACTTTGCTTACATTTTCACATTTAATCTTAAAATAAAGGAATTATTATAATGTTAAAGGTTGATAAAAACTGAGGCATTAATGTTTAGGCAACTTAACTAAAGCCACACTAGAAAAGGATGCAAATTCACCATTTTGCTATAATAACTAATGCTATGCTACCTCTCAAAGAAAAAGGCTCTGTCTGTAGATGACACAATCCATTAAAATTTTGATTCACACCTATTCATACTAAGATATGGGCAAAAACAGTTAAATCAATCAAAAGCATGATCATTTAAAACCAAAATAAATATTGAAGAAAAATAAGGTGTACAATCCGCCCTCCATATCCTCCAAATCCAGGATTCAACTGACCATATATTGAAAAAAAAAAAATGTGTACCAAAAATTTACAGACTTTACCTTGGTCATTACTCCCTAACTAATACCATATAACAACTACTTACATAGCATTTACATTGTATTTCAGTAATGTGGAGATGACATAATATACAGGAAGATATATATAAATTAAATACAAATATTATATGACCTTTTTATAAGAGACTTGAGCAATTGCAGATTTGGCTATCCTTGGGAGACACTGGAACCAATCCCCTACAGGACAGAGAAACAACTTATGTGTATGTGTGTGTGTAATATATATTGGTGTTTGTGTGTTTGTGTCTTTAAGATTACATAACATTTTAGTATACAGTGGTCATTTTTCCTCTATGTTACTATGCATTCTCAGGACTTGACCACAGGTTGAACATCTCTAATCCAAAATTCTAAAACCCAAAATGCTCCAAATTAAGATATTTTTTTAGTGATGACAGGATATCACATGTGAAAAATTCCACATCTGACCTCATATGACAGATCATCATCAAAACACTGGCATACTAAAAATATTGTATAAAATTATCTTTGGGATATGTGTTTAGACTTGGTCCTATTTCTAAAATATCTCATTATATATACATAAATATTCCAAAAGCTAAAAAACTCCAAAATCTTAAACATCTCTGATCCTAAACATTTTTAAAAAGAGATATTCATCCTGTATATAGTTTTAACAACTAAAAGGATCAACTACAGACCAGTTTTCTTATCTATATTCCATTCTGAGGATATATGCCTGTCTCATAATGGATGCCTAAGTGAATGCTGCATTTATCTGGATGTGTGATAATGCATATATACATATATATATATATATATATATATATATATATATGAAACATCTCAAACATAATCATTGAAGAAACATTTAAGCAGAGCAAGGTAAACTTTACATTCACATTTTAATGTGTAAAGTGTAAACTTTAAACATTCTTAAATGTAGATAAGGAAATATAAACTGTTTAAACACAATCTTCTGGCTAATATTTTAATTATAGAAAGTTGGAAAAATTACCATCATCTCCACAGCAACTATGTGCTGGTCACAGATACATTAAATATGTATGAACATTAGATTCAATTGTCTAGAACTGCCATATAAGAGTTGAGCACATTCTAGATTTGAGCGATGGAAATGTGGAGATTGGTTCCAGCTGTGTGCAGAAGCAGGTGGATCCCCATCTCCACTCAGCAGAGGAGTAGGCATTACCCAGTGGGAGTGGGCTGCCTTCTTGTTCCTCTGTAATACTACCCCTTACCTTTTTTATTATTATTATTATTTTTTTAAAGAAAGAGTGAGAGAGGGGAGAGAGAGAGAGAGAGAGAGAATTTTTAATATTTATTTTTTAGTTCTCGGCGGACACAACATCTTTGTTGGTATGTGGTGCTGAGGATCGAACCGGGCCGCACGCAAGCCAGGCGAGTGAGCTACCCCTTGAGCCACATCCCCAGCCCCCCTTACCTTTTTTGGATGGAATGTTCTATGGAACAGCCCCTCCTCAATAAATAGGATGGTTTCAGATGTGCTCCCGGTCTTTATTTTGCCTTTCTTGCTTCCCTTGGAGGAGCTGAGGCCTAGGAGCTGTGGCAGAACCCCCCAAAAAAGGTAGTTTCTCTGTCTCTGTGTGATTATTTTGTGCCAACTCAATTCACCTGGAGTGACCCTGATTGATTTAGTTGTGTGTTGCGGCATTCAATCAAAGCAAAACATGAAATAAGAACTAAATTTCAGCTATTGTCCACCTTATAAGTTGAAAGTTAGGAGCCTCATTAAACCATGAATTCCAATCTAACTTATTCTTGGTTTTAACAATCACTGGGATTAATATACACATACTAATATATGCACAAATATATACACTAGGTAAACATCACAAACTAAAAAAGAAGAAAGGAGAGCAAAGGATTAAGAAAGTTTCTTCCTAAAAAGTTAATGAACACTTTTATGATGGCCCACCCAGTGGCAGTTCTTTCTTTGTGGATTTATGCAACCCTCAGCTAGTACAGTATTCATTCAGCTCATGTCTATACCACCTTTTTCCATTATCTGTACTTTAACAATCTTTTTAACATTTGACTTCTGTCACACTCCACTGAAAATTCTTTTTGGAAGTTGATGAAAGAAACAGAAAGCAAATTTAAATATTTTGTCTTCTCTTCATTGTTGATTTCTTGTCAGAAGTCAGCCTCAAAAGTAGTGACTTCTAAAAATCCTGAGTATTCTACCCAACATGCCATAAATGGTAGTTACTTGAAATAAATTTACATATCTACTGAGAAGAAAGACATGCGGGGATGTACCAAAGGTTACAATCCCCTTAACTTTCCCTCTCCACAACTATAAGAATCAGAATATTATCAATTTTAAAAATTACTATGAGAATTAGCTCATAAAAAGCATTTAACCACAGATACTTTATTTTGAACCTTAGTTTTCTCATGGATCAAAGAACCCTAACACCTACAGATTGAATGTTTTGTGTCTCCCCCAAATCCATATGTTGAACCATGTCTCCAATGTGATGGTATTTTGAGGTGGGGCTTTTGAGGGGTAATTAGGTCATGAAGGTGGTTAATGATATGTAAATTTATTTCAAGTACTACCATGTTGGGTAGAATACTCTGAATTTTTAGAATTAAAAGTAGAAGTCACTACTTTTTGAGGTCATCTTCTGACAAGAAATCAACACAGAAGACAAAATATTTAAATTTGCTTTCTGTTTCTTTCATTAACCCTCATGAGGATTAATGCCCTTATAAAAGAGAACTGAGAAAGCTCCCTTGCTACTTCTGCAATATAGAACACTGTATGAAGGCACCAACTAGAAATCAGACATGCACCTTGAATTGAATCTACCAGTGCCTTGATCTTGGACTTCCCAGCCTCCCAAACTATGAGATACAAATATCTGTTATTTTCAAGTAAACTGTCTACAGAATTTTGTTAAAGCACCTGACATGTAGAAAGTCCTCAATAATTTACCAGACCTATCTTTTTTTTGCTAGTTCTTTTTTTTAATATATTTACATATGACAGCAGAATGCATTATAATTCATATTAAACATATAGAGCACAATTCATCTTATATCTAAACTGCTATTTTAAGATACATGATTATTTTTAAATCAAATGTATTAGAAGGTGACTGGTTGAAAGAATAAAACTCCCAGCATTCAAATAAACTTGTCATTTTTTTTTCTGGCACTAATACAACTTCCTATGAAAAACTACAATTACATTTTTTAATATAGTATACACAAATTATGAAATTAATATGTCTTTTGCATTAGAATTTATTTATATTTTTACCTTTTCTTCTAGTTGGTCCTTCAAACACTGGTATTTTAGCTTCAGTTTTTTGTTCTCATTTTCATTCTGGGTTAATTCCTCTGTAAGTTTCTCACACTGTGATTTCAACTTCTCTAGCTGACAACGATGGACTTTAGCCATGTTCTTATCTTCTAAGTTTTCTGCCTAAGACAAAAAGAAGGAGAAAAGAAAGTCCACTGGCTGTGACCAAATTGTTTCAAATAAATAACACAATTTTCAGTGGGAAAATAAAACTTTAGCTCTCTCAAAGTACTCATACAAAGAAATTAAAATAAACACATACGAAATGTTCTTTGCATTTATTCAATGACCCATCGCCAGATAGCAGGTATTTACCAAATGACAAGTACTGTACTAAGTACTAAAGATAACAGATATGAACAGAGAAAAAGACAGAGGCAATCATCCACTGACAACAATAAATGATAACAGTAGGGGCTGGGGGACATGGCAATCACAAGGAAGTAACTCCAATGCTGAGGAGTAGGAGTTATTAGAGAACTGTCCCAGAAGGGAAATACTATGCTACTTCAGAGTGATTAGTTTTCTCAGCTGTAAAAGAAGCTTAGCATTCCTGTTCTTTCTAACTCAAGGATTTTAGGAGATAACTGTGTCCTTCCTATACAATAAAATTATTCATATAAATCTTGGGTGCCTAGAAAGATCATAATAGCCAAGAAACTAAAAGTTAATACTGCAAGACTTTATTTCAGCACCAACAGAGTAGTAAAATGTCTGCCTAAGACAAAAAGAAGAAGAAATGAAAGTCCACTGGCTATGACCAAATTGTTTGAAAAAAGTAAAATAATAAAATCCTGGAGTTAGAGCAGGAATGCTAAGCTTCTTTTACAGCTGAGGAAACTAATCAGTCTGAAATAGCAAAAATTGATATTATTAAAATATCAATCTGTATTTGGATGTAATCAAAATTGTTTTAAAAAATAAACATTAGGAATAATTGGGGCTGGGATGTGGCTCAAGCAGTAGCGCGCTCGCCTGGCATGCTCGGGGGGCTGGCTTCGATGCTCAGCACCACATAAAAATAAAAAGATGTTGTGTCCACCGAAAACTAAAAAATAAATATTAAAAAAAAAATTCTCTCTCTCAAAAAAAAAAAGACATTAGGAATAATCTATTCTGTACATGGAATTCAAGAGTGGTCCAGTATATAAACCTAAAGAATCTTAAGAAAACAATGAAAACAGCAGGTGTCAGAAACTTCTCTAAGGCATTTTGTGTACAGTTTGTCTTTATGTCACCCTCACAAAAACTAATCATGGAGACAAAATTATTGCCTTGTTGACTCCTGGTTTGAGGCTGAAGCAGAAAAAAAGTTAGTAAGTTACCCAAAGTAAATAGTGAGGAAATGTAGAGCCAGGATTTGAACCAGGAATTCTTTCTAATGTTTGTGTTTCAACTACTCCATCACTCTGCCACTCAAAAGGAACAATATCGTAAGTTTTTTAAAAGCCATCTGGGTGCAACTTTCAATGCTAACTGGCCATACCTACAGTTACTAAGAATCTATAAGCAACTGCATATAATATGTTTAGAATATGTGTGTTAATGCCTAAAATGTACCTGCTTCTTTTGCTTGTATAAGTTTATTATGTGTGTTCAATTAGGTGTATAGGAACATAATAATTGAAACAACTTCCTAAAAGGAAGAAGTTTTGTGAGTTTTAGACAGAATCTATATTTCACAAAATTCACCTAAGACCTGATGCCACTTTGAATTAACTAGGGAATTGATTTTTTTTTTTTTTGAGCAAGCCTATAATCACAGCCCAAAAATAAATTTACAAAATAAAGTCTCTCATCAGGAAAATTGTTCAATTACAATTTTAAGTTTCAGTAGAATGCTTTTATTTTTTTCTTATGTCCTATAAAAAGCATAGGTAAACAAGGTTTCTCCCAAAGGTTGGTGATGTGCTATAGCCAGCTCAGATTCTCAGAAGACAAATGTGTTCCTCCTCCACTAACTTATCCCATGTTCAGAGATGTCTCCTTTGAAATCAACCTAGATGGGGATATTTATACCTCTGAGCTGGGCAAATTCTACCAACCAGCGATTTTTGCCCCCTGAAGTACATGCTTCTCCATACTTATTAGCACATCAATTCCTAATTAAACTAAAAACTTATTGTATTTTTCATTACTTTTAATTTTAGGATTTACAACACAATGATGTGTTCACAACAATCCAGTGATATGCAAGAATTTTACTATTCCTGATTTGTTGGTAAGACATAAAAAGGTGAAGTAACTTGATTAAGAACATATGGCCTAGAGATAAAAGTATAGAACTTCAATCCTGCATCTTTTGGTTCCAATAAAAAGCTGTATAAAATAACTTTGTTGAAATTACAACAAGATGATAGTCCAATATCCTGAAAATGTTCATAACAATTAGAACATGTCAGTAAAACACTTTAAATTTAAATATAAAAATAGGCATGAGAAAGGAGATTCTACATGAAGGGGGAAAGTACAACTAATTTGTACAGAGAAAAATATGAATAATGTATCAGAGCTTATTATACTGATAAAATAATAAATTATGTGATGCTGAAGGACACAAAATGTAACATTTATAGAACTACTTGTCTAAAATTCTACTGTTCATAATTTAGTATACTAAATCTGTGAATATCTTTGCTGTCAACATTTTCTTACTTATCATACATAAGTAAAAGTGTAGTATTATATTAAAAAAAAAAAAAGCTTAAGGTGGAGACTAGTCCTTAGGGTAACTTTTTTGATACTACTGGGCCCTCACAATCTCTGGTCCTACATTAGGGAACAGCACAACACCCCATTCAGACCTCAGTCTTTCAAATTAAAACAACAAAAAATGTTTACAGGTTCTAGAGGATCAGAAAACATGTAAATTATAAGTTCTTAACACTGAAGAAATTTCTTAAAAGCTTTAGTTGTTGTATTTTAAATGAATTCAAAGCATTTCTTAAAGGACAAGAAAATCAGTTTTCTCCATATTACATGGGGAAATTCAAACTAGGTAGATCCCAGAACACATTGGGAACAAATCCTCTGATTTTCAGTTTTTCAAATATTTAAACCCAACACCCACTGAGTATCTTGCTATATATGTGCTAGATGCTATAAGACAGGAACGTGGGTAAAAAGACCTGAACACCAGCAAACCAAAATATAAGGCAGCCTCCATGTGCTACACTGGAGAAACCAACGAAGAGCTATGAAATAAAGAGAACTGAGCAATTTATCCCAGCCTCTGCTGAGATTTATTCCAACTTTAGTGCATCTATAAAAGAAGTATAAAACTAATTGGGCCTTAAAGATTTAGGCAAAATTTTTTCCCCTGCAGATCAGTGGAAAGGCCAATCCAAATAGAGAAAAAGCAATGAAATGAATGTATATATATATATATATATATATATATATATATATATATATATATATACTGTTATATATTTTTATGCAGAGATTGGGGAATATAAAAATGCCATTAATGTGCACAAGTAAGGTGGGGCCACAGGAAGGAAGGCTGCACTAAGGTAGAGACTTTGTTCCAGAGACAGTAAATAGTCAACATGGTTTTTGAGTAAGAAGTGATACATTTAAATACATATTTGAGAAAATACAATTAGGAGGTATCTGAGGGCTGCAAGGGAGAAGTTGGGAGTGAAAAGAGGAACTAGGTGAAAGTAGAGAAGCAACTTGGAGGTATGTCTAGGTAATCTGAATTAAACAGCCCATATCCTTTTTCCACTATGACACATGACATATTCAGATCCTGTCAGGTGTCTGGCTGTACCACCAATACTTCATCTCCCACTCAAGAAAGCATAACTGAATGTGAGAATTATGTTCTTATAGAAATAATCCTGAACTTGCTCTAATTTGATAAATTACTACCTCCTGGTTAGTAACATATAGGTTATTATACAACCTAAATAACAGTAAGTCTATAAGCAACTACTACTCTGAAAATGGGCACTCCAGTATAACTAACTGAATAAACAACCTATCATCATAGATTTGCATCCCTTATTCCTTTGCCAAGGATACTTTTCCTTAAGTTTCAACCATGTAGCAGTACTTTCACGCCCCAGCCTAGTCTCAAGCAGTTGATCCGTCTTCACAGCAGTTTTTGTCTTCACTGCTCATAAATTCCTCCCATCACTGCCCTATTCTACTTCAGAGACAAGAAAGAGAATTTCAGTCTCTTCAACTCCCAAGACCACCTCTATTAAGTGTCCCAATCTTACTGGCTTCCTTCATCTTTTCCTTCAGATAAAAAGATGCCGGGTCTCTATTGAGTGCTGTTCACTCTGTGTTTTAGCCAGTTCCCTCACATCTACCGTGGACTTTTTCTGTCAACCTCTGCTAAATGGAATGTCAACATTTTTACTTCTTTTAGTTTGTCTCTTACATTTAATATCCAAATGCCATAATTTCAACTGCCACAACACATTACTGGTTCCAAAATATTTCACTCTAATCTCAATTTCTCCCTCAACTCCTGACTCATTCATTATTTACCAAACTGCTGTACCAGGATGTTCATGGTTATTCTTAAAGTCCCTCCCATCTAACTCAATATGCTAAAAACTAGATTTGCCACCCTTCTCTCCAAATCTGTTCTTTCTATATTTTCTATGTTGGCAAACAGCATCATTACCTACCTAGTCACCAGAGTCATTAATTAGTCATCCTTGAATCTAAACCTTTCCAGGAATAAAAATAATTAAGAACTCAGGCATTTGACCACATAGGTTTAAGTCCTATCTATACCAAATTCCAGCAGTAAGTCTTTAGGCAAGTTACTTAAAATTCTCAAATCACAATTTCCTCCTCAGGGAGAAAATAATACCACACAATGTATGGGGATGATGTCAATATTACATGAATAATAGCAGTCTCTGATATAGTTTGTTGCAAAAATGTTTACTAGTAGTTTATTATAGTCCCAGTCAACCAATTAACATATAATATAGTTTATTTTCTTTTAGATCAGTTCCTTTTCATATCCCATATTCTACTTTTGTTTATACCTTTGTCAACTCTGAAGGATAAATATTATACCATACCATATTTAATCAATATTAAAACATTTTTCACATTTTAATTATCTCTGGTTTGGATTGTTTTATAGTTGATAGTATGTCTTAGCTTCATAGGCAGAAGGCAGTATTTTTCTTAGTAGATTAAGCAATGATGCATCTTAAAATTGATGCTTCTTAGAAACAGTGAACTATAATAAGGATCTCCTCCCTACTCTTCCAGTCTCTGTTCTGATCTACCTAACCCAATGACCCTAAATCCACTATTGTCATAAGGCTACACAGGACAGGGAAAGAATCCATTAAATAGGTATAGCATTCTACAAATGTCAGCTACTTCAATATAATTTCATCTTGCAGTTTAAATATTTTTAAAGTAGTAAACTTTAAAGACAAAAACTTTTTTAAAAAATATAACTAACCTCTAAATATTTATCTATTCATTTATCTATTTAACAGTATTTACAAGGTTCCAGAACTATTTGAGGCATTGGAGTTATAGCTATAAATACAACAGACTCAAATCCCAGTCCTCATGGAGTTTTCATTCTAATAAAGGGAGAATAAGAAAAATAAATATGTAGTATGTAACCTGTATTATGTAATAATAAGTACTATAGAGAAAAAAATAGATTAGGGAACTTGGATAGATTTATCACATTCCTGACAATCATGATATCAAATGATTGCCCTGAACAGTGATAACAAATGCCATAGCACCTTAGAAACAGTCCTCTAAATAAATGCAAGGTCTCAATTAGGAATTTATCTCGGCAACTTTGATTTGGAACAGAAAGGGTAAATCTCAAAAGTCTTTGTTTTACACAGCCCATAAGCTGATCCACTTTAGTTACCATACTAATAAGAACCGTGGTTACAGCATCTATGG
Source organism: Urocitellus parryii (assembly GCF_045843805.1). NCBI lineage: Eukaryota > Metazoa > Chordata > Mammalia > Rodentia > Sciuridae > Urocitellus > Urocitellus parryii. The sequence goes on along the minus strand of NC_135536.1, from coordinate 23,140,525 downwards.
CCTTGACAAGTCTTTGCCTTTTATATTTTAGGAGGTAATAAATGTTGAATGAGGGCACGTTTCAGGTCTACCACTTACTGCCACCTCTACTTTTCCTGAAATCCCAAAATAGCTAACTGTTCTTTTAGAAGGGTTTCAATACTCTAAAATAAGTACTCCCAGTTGGCTGCTATAGGTCATTTCAACCTGGCCAAACAGGCATGAATAAACCTCTTTATTGTTGGTTTTATCTTCCCTTCAGTGCTTGGGAATACAGAATGATCTCTAAAAGTTTATGCTTTATTAACTTCATGAGTCACCACAATAAATTCCTTCAGTATTACCAAGATAATTCAGAAAGGTACCTTTAATGTCCTAATATGATTCTCTGCTTCACTCTTTTCCTTCTTAAAGTGCTTCATCAGCTCCTGGATGTTTTGCTCATGTTTCGTTTTCACACTCTGCAGTGATGATGTGAGATCTGCCAGCTCCCTTTGGTGAACGTCTCGTTCTAGCTTTAACTGTGTAATGATGGTAGCTGTTTCATCATCCCTGGATTTTGATTGGGCTGTGAGGTCAGCAAGATCCTTAAGCACTGCTTTTTTGGCTTTCTCTTCCTCAGCCAATTTATTAGCCAGATCTGCTCGAATGGCACTCAAATTCTTGATGGACTCCTGCATCTCAAGAAGTCTATCTTTGTCCTGGGCCTGGCTCTTCTTTAGCTCTGCAATTTCTTCCTCCAGGTGAGCCTTCTCAATTTTTATCTGACTATGACTCTTATTCTGCTTTTTCAATTCACCTTCTAGTCTATGAATGCTGTCCAGGGAATTCTTGACTTCCATCTCAAGCTCAGCTTGATGAGACTTAACATCATTTAGTTTCTTCTCCTTAGAGCGAAGCTCTTCCTCTTGAAGGGCTCGCTTGGTTAAGACCTCATTCAACTCCTTTCTAAGATTCTCTACCTGTTGTAATGCTGCATAAAGCTGACTTTTCAATTCATCTTTTTCTTTTAGAATCTGATGGGTTAAGAATGTAAAACAAAACAAGTTACTATAAAATTCACCATAGACTGTCAGGTAAAAAAGTTTATAAGAATAAGAAAAATTCATTTTAAAAAGTCATTTTTAATGAAAATTATTTTTAGGCTAGAAAAGGGGAGGATATATAATTATCCTGAAACAGTCGCATACTGAAACATGTTATTTCAGATTTTCATTATCAAAATATATTAATCCATGATCACAAATACTTAAGTGTAAGATAAATTGAGCAAAGAAATGGGGAAAGAACAAACTCCTATTATGATTTATTAGAGATGAAAATAATATTTCCTAACATAACAATAAAGTGCTCAAAAATGACACACCTTTGAAAAGAGATATATTTGACACAGAGATAGAATATAGGGAAGTATACAAATAAAATTTAAGAAAGTTTACGATGTAATAAGCCCCAATTAATAAATCAGTGTCAATACTGACAAGAAATACACCAATATACAACTGGGAGTCACAAAAGGATGAAATGAGATTAATGAGATTAATTTATGATTCAAGTATGTAGGGATGATTCTCAAGAGAAAGGTTGCTAACTTAGTTGTTTATTTATCCCCTGCCAGCTTCACCAGTTAGGGATTACATGAAGGAATAGAGGCTAAGAATTAATCATCATGGTCTCTAATTCTCACTACCCAATCAATGCAAATGAAAAAGCAGGTCACCAATGAAGCCAAGAGTGTTGTCTCTACTATACTGGCTCCAAAGACCATCTCTCCAAGTCTGTCCTTGCTTACTGATGCTCACCAAACCTTTTCCTTTTTTTAAGTTTTATTTTTGGCTGACAAATATTGCACGTATTTAAGAAGGGCAATGTGATGTTTTGACATGTGAATCCACTATGTCTTGAACCAGAAAATAAAGTTAATACTCATTATAAAATCAAAAATAGTAAATTAAAATGCAAATATGTGAAAGGCACTTCTATAATACACTTCGATACAAAACAATTAATCATAAAACATAATGAGTCAATCATTCAAAAAAAAAGTAGTTTCCTTAAGTACATATTCAATTTAAACAGGGAGAAAGAAAGAACACAAAACTAACATGAGAAATAAAAAAGTGATTAAGTAGTTAGTTCTGAGCAGAAAAAAACTGAACTTAATACTCAAGTCTAGCTATTAATAGTCTATAGATTTGAAGAAAAAAAAGTCATTTATCCTCCCTCATAGAATCAATAGTTACTTTGTGCTATGATGTAGCACAAAGGCACTCCCCAGATGCCAATGCCCTGCTCCTTGGACTTCCCAGTCTCCAGAACTCTGAGCTAAATAAACTTCTATTGTGTATAAATTACCCAGTCCGTGATACTCTGTTACAACAGCAGAAAATAGACAAAGACAGAAAAATTGAGACCAAAAGGTAAGGCTGCTACTGTAATACACACATGAAAAATTTGGAAGTAGTTTTGAAACTGACTAATGAATAAAGGCTGAAAAATTGGAGAAGCAGGATAGAAAAAGCCTAGATTACTCTGTTTCTATGCCCTAGGGCCTTATGCAAGGCAGAAAGAGAAGTGATGAACTAGGATACTTGGCAAAAGAAATATCTAAGCTGCAAAACATTGAGGCAGGGAAGCCATGAGACAGGAATACCCTTGAGACTCTCAGAAATGATGAGCTACCAGCATGCAAAGCCACAGAGGCAAGGCTGCCAGAAGCTTCAGGGGTCCAAACCTCCCAAAGTGTCTAAGAGGCAGCACACAGAGTGAATAATTATTCTCCAGCTTTAAAACTTACCAAGTTTTTCTCTGTTGAGTTTTGGACTTACTTGGGACCAGTTACCCTTCTTCTCTTACCTATTTCTCCTTTTTGGAACAGGACTTTCTATCCATGCCTATACTACCACTGTATTTCAAATAGACAAATTTGTTTTCATTTCATAGGCTCATAGCTGGAAGAAATTTGTCTAAGGATGAATTGTGTCTTGAATCTTACCCATACCATATCTGATATACATAAGACTCTGTACTTTGGACTTTTTAGTTGACACCAGAACAAATTAAGAGATGAAAGCCTTTTGGATTGGAATTAATCTATTTTACATGTGAGAAGCACATGGGTTTGTGCTATGTGAAGAAATGCTATGATTTTACTATCTCTTCCAAAACGCATAAAAATTTTAATTGTCATCTTAAGAGTTAGTATCTTTAAGAGATGATTAAATCAGGGTTCTGGTGTCATAATTGATTAATATTACTATCACAGGAGTGGGTTAGGTATCTCAATACTAGATTTCTTATAAATGTGGGTTCAGTCAGAATCTCTGTCTCATGTTTGCTTACCCTTCCACCTTGTTAGGACACTGAACAAAGGTCACCACATGCCAGTGCCATGTTCTTAGATTTGCCAGCCTTCACAACCATAAGTCAAATAAACTATACTATTTATCAGTTACCTATTCTGTGACAATCTATTATAGTAGAAAAAAAAAAAAGACAAGGTTCATGTGATTAGTTTAGGGCCATCTAGGTAATGTCCTTATCTTCAACTGAACTGTGCCATATATAATCATGAGAGTAGCATCAATTCACAGATCCCAAGAAATACACTGAGATATCTTTGGGGGCAGGAAGGTCATTCTACTTACCCCACCAAAGAAAATGAAAACTGACTTTAAAAATAACAGGAGAAAGACTCCTTAGGTGCAAGAATTAAAATCAAGAATCAATAAATCGAATGGACTCAAACTAAAAAAGTTTCTTTTCAGCAACAGAAACAATCTGTGAGGTGAATAGAGAGCCTACATCTTGGGAGCAAATCTTTGCCCCTCACACAGATACAGCACTAATCTCTATGGTACATAAAGAATTCAAAAAGTTAAACACCAAAAAAACCACCAAATGATCCAATCAATAAATGGGCCAAGGACCTGAACAGACACTTCTCAGACGATGATATACAATCAATCAACAAATATATGAAAAAATGTCCATCATCGCTAGCAATTAGAGAAATGCAAATCAAAACTACTCTAAGATTTCAACTCACTCCAGTCAAAATGGCAGCTACTATGCATACAAACAATAATAAGTGTTGGCAAGGATGTGGGGGAGAAGGTACACTCATACACTGCTGGTGCAGCTACAAACTGGTGTAGCCAAAATGGAAAGCAGTATGGAGATTTCTTGGAAAATTGGGTCTATACCCAAAGGACTTAAAAACAGCATACTACAGGGACACAGCCACATCAATGTTTATAGCAGCACAATTCACAATAGCTAAACTGTGGAACCAACCTGGATGCCCTTCAGTAGGTGAATGGATGAAAAAATGTGGCATATATACACAATGGAATATTTACTCACCGAGAAAACATTTACTCAGAGAATAAAATCATGGCATTTCAGGTAAATGGATGGAGTTAGAAAAGATAATGCTAAGTGAAGTTATCCAATCCCAAAAAAACAAATGCCCAATGTTTTCTCTGATATAAGGAGGCTGATTCATAGTGGAATAAGGAGAGGGAGCATGGGAGGAATAGATGAACTCTAGATGGGGAAGAGGGGTTGGAGGGGAAGGGAGGGGGTATGGGATTAGAAATGATGGTGGAATGTGATGATCACTATTATCCAAAGTACATTATGAAAACATGAATTTGTGTGAATATACTCCGTATACAACCAGAGATATGAAAAATTGTGCTCTATATGTGCAATAAGAATTATAATGTATTCTGCTGTCATATATTTAAAAATTAAAAAATAAACATACACTAATAAAATAATACTATTATCTTTTAAAAAAAAGAATAACAGGAGAGGAGCCTAAAAGTGAGAGGAGGTGGCTTAAATATAGTGATTAGCATTTGGAATAGAATATAACCCGCTAATCATGAGTAAAGAAACTTCCAGGCAGTTCTACAGATTAAAATTGTTTTTTCATGATGAAGTTCTATCAGGTAAAACATATTTGATTACAAAATATTATGGTCTCCTGAAGTTAGTTTACACAGAAAGTATAATTTTCTCACATAGTAGGAAGCCCTGAAATAGGACGATTCCTAAAAAGTTCTTTGAAACTCAGACTCTGCTAACTCTATACTTCTCTAGGTTTTACCCTCTTCCCAGTGTTCAAGTATCATATCAATTCATGACAAAGATGACAGCCTTAGGCTGGAGAGCTACTACAGGTAAAGTGTGAAAATCCTTTGACTTGATGTTAATTACTAGGCTAAAGGCCACAGCCCAAGATATTGTTCAGATGCTGAGTATGAAAATGTCAACATCTCTACCACCACCTCAGTATCCTGGACACTTCCAGGACCCTTAGTTGAAAAACCCCTTTATCTTGAGGCAGTTCAAAACAATGGACTTGAGTGCCCTTTGGCTGGCCAGGAATGCAAGGAAAAGTCTTTTTTGTTGTTGTTTTTTTGTTTTGGGGGGTTTTTTTGTTTGTTCGTTCGTTTGTTTGTTTGTTTTGTCTTTTCCCTGCTAAATTTCCTATCTCCACTTGGACTAAGGTTAGGTAGATCACTTAGCTTTCCCAACCCTCAAAGGCTCTGAATCAGCAGTTAAAGTCAACTTGAATTATAGAATGCACACTTTAGATTACTCAATCCAAAACAATCTTGCTGTTTTTAGACAGACAAGTTTCAACCTAAATTTGTCTTTTTCTTGCAAGACCTTTCTGAAGGCTGAAAACATGAACATAACATCCTTCAACATCCTAAAGTTTTCCCACCAGTCACTTAATGCCATATTCTGATTCACATCATCAATGTCCCAAAAAGTATGATTCCAATGGCTCACTGAACTGTTCTCAACAGTGTAGCAAGGTTTATCCACTTGCCCTTTAAAACAAAAACAGCTTCCCACCACCCTAAATTTACACTTAGTCAATGCTACAATTCAGGCTCTTTTATTGATGGTTCCTCATTTCTGAAATTCAAATTTTAAAATTTTAATGCTGCTTGAATTTCTTTTGGTGAAAATAAAAGGAGACTCCAATTCAAACTGGCTTAAACAACAATGAGATGTATTACTCCAAAAAGAACTGGAAGCAGTAGGTCAAAGTCCTAGCTCTACCCCCCTGTAGCTCTCTCATTAATACCCTTCTCATCTGAGGCTTCATCCTCAGGATGGCAGCAGGATAGCTTCAGCCATTCCAGACCTAAAGGACACAGTATAGAGAAAGAAGAAACCCCCTCTTCTTGTGTAAACTTTATAGGCTTTTAAGTAAGTGCTTACCATGAATTCCCAAACAGACTTTTGGCCCCATTCCTCAATGATCAGGTCAGAAATGTGTGCCCACTGATTGACTTATATTAATTACTGAATGAAATGTAATGGGAAATGAAGAAGGTAATGATCCAGTGCCAGAGATGGCACCCAAGGCTTTCACATACACTATTCTAGGTAAGCATTCTACCACTGAGCTACATCCCCAGCCAAGTGCTATTTCAAGACAAATTTTGTTGGTACTCAGATTGAAGATAAGTAAAATGTATGAGGTAGAAGAAAGAAATTGAAGATGCTAGTGAAAAAAAAGCAGCTTCTAATTAAGCCAAATTTGACAGAAGAACTGAATGCAGGAACTGGCTGGTCAACTAGAAGAATGTGGAAAGACCAAAACCAGGTATTAATGATTAAAAAAGAAAAGAGAAATAAAAGAACTGAAAGGTCAGAGACTGAGATTTTGAAATTGAAGGTTTGAACATAGAACAATTACAGATGAATACAAGTCTAAAGTGCAGAAATTGGTTGCAAAAGTAGAGTGAATTGAAGGTCACTGTAAAATGGGAAATTCAGTAGTAAAGAATAAGGATACAGAGTTCAATGAACTGCTGAGTTGAACTTTGAATCACTAAGGATGACAGCAAGAATTACATGTACTGAAACAAGCTGAGAGGAAGCCAGGTGTTAAACTTCTTGAAAATTTTGGAGATGTAATGGGGAAGAAAAATACCAGTAAGGAATGTGGGAAAAGGATGTTCTAATCAGATTGTTATGGTTTCGATGTGAGGAGTCCTCAAAAAAGCTCATGTGTGAGACAATCCAAGATGGGTTAGAGAAAGGACTAGGTTATAAGAACCTTAACCCAAGCAGGGAAGTAATCACTTGAAGGGATTAATTGAGTAGTGACTAAAGGTAAGGAGGGGGAGGGGTGGCTGGAGGAGGTGGGGATTTGGAGGCATAGCTTTGGGGTATATATTTGTATCTGGCAAGTGGAGATCTCTGCTTTCCGATCATCAGGTAAGCTGCTATTCCCTCTGTTGCACTCTTCTGCCAAGAAGTTCAGCCTCACCTCAAGCCCCAAGGAAGGAAGCCTGTTGTCAATGGACTGAGACCTCTGAAACTGTGAGCCTCCAAATAAACTTTTCCACCTTTACAATTGTGCTGGTGGGGACTTATAGTCATAGTGGCAAAAAAAAAAAAAAAAAAAAAAAAAGCTTATTAAAACAGACAAATCCAACTTCCAAAGAGGGGCAAAAAGAAAGATTACAGACAGAAGGCCTGAAAATGGTTGTGTAAAGCCAGAAGAATGATACTATCTAAATCCATAGCAATTACTAGATGAAGGGCCAACTCCTGGAAGGCCAGACCACAAAATACAGAAAGATGTCTTAACTTTACTAAAAGGTAAATAGGAAGTTTTTTTATTATTTTTTTCTGCACATGAAAAAATACAGAAAATCAGCATTCTGGCCTTTCTTGAATTGCATATGACAGGATGGCATACAAACTAAAAAAGAACTATACTTCAGCATTGATTCCTATTAAACTATTTTTAAAATTCAGATTTTTACATGACAGCCTATATAAGATATAACTTTTTTCTCAGCAGGAGAGAAATACAAAAAAATGCTAATTTAAGATTCCTAAAGTCTAATACTATCAAGCAAAATACCTAGTCAAACCAATTAATTTTGCAGATGTAGCAGAAAAAAAGAAAAAAAAAACATAAAGGGAGAAAACCTAGGAAATCATTCATACCTGTGTTCAAAAAAAAGAATATAAAAGAACTTAGAGATATTCAGAAAAGCACACACTAGGGTTAGAGTTAAAGTGTAAATTTTTTCATTATCATTTTCAATGCATATATAAAAACCAATTATTTCAAACAGCACTTTTTTTAAAAAAGGAGAAAAATATCAAAATTGAAAACAATTAGATTATTTATATCTACACAATTTTGGGTCTCCCAATATATGCTCATCTGCATCTTCCTATGTACACTGTGATTCCATGATGTAAAAATATCCCTACCACTATCCTTAAAAAAAAGAATACAACTTGATCTTTCTGGTTTATTATAAAATGACATGCTATTCATTTGATATTACATATCTTCCAATAATCAAGTAGATTTGTAATATCTTAACAAGTTTCCAGAAATGTATAAAGCAAGGAGAGTAAAAAAACTCAGAAGAATTTGAAGAAAATAAAAGAATTTGGCTTTTTAATATTATTTTTAAGTGAGAAAGCTTAAAGTAGAAAATAAATTATGCTACAAAATGAGAAATGGATATAGGCACAGAATCATTTTGCAAATATAAAGATTGTACCATTTGACCATATAAAGTGGGTCAACAAGGCTACTTGTAACTAATTTATTCTTTAAATCACAGATGTTATGTTATAAACTAGTATCATTTTTATTTTAATATACACTTCTAAATACACCATGGAGTCATCTTTTGAAAGTAATTGGCCAAAAAAATAGTGGATAGTGGATCCTATTACTTACATCTATGGTAATGTTGTGAGTTTATTAAGAATTAAATATTTCTAGCTGGGTATGTTAGCACACACTTGTTGATCCAAGCTATTCAAGTTGCTGAGGCAGGAGAATAGCATTCAAGGCCAACCTGGATAACTTAGTGAGACCCTGTCTCAAAAGTAGAAATAAAAAGAATCAGAGTGTAGCTCGGTGGTAGAACTTGCCTCCACACATGAAGTCCTGGGTTCAACTCCCAGGACCGTTAAAAAATATTAAATATTCCAGAGAAGTAATAGTCAATTAGATATTTTTTTAAAAATACTTTTTTCCAAAATTATTTAACACATATTACTACATCATAGATTTACTGGACACTTGAATCCACAGTGAAGCATTTCTTACCCTTTCTTCTTTAATTAACCATTGCTCTAACTGCAACATGCTGCATTAATTTTTAAGGCTTTTAAAGGACAAATTACAATGCCTGCTGTGATAATTGTGATACTATCCTAACTATGGCAATCACTTTAAAACTACTTCTTTGCTTATTATTAGCAATGCTAAGTAAGAAAACTAATTATATCAGGATTGTTTAACATTTTTAATATTCTAAAAACTCAATCTAGAAAACTCTCAGCACCTTCCCATGAATTGGGACACTGTCTGATGACATGGGTCCTTCTCAATTTCCTCTAATTAAGTAAAATCCCCAGATGATTCTCAATCAAATCTCCTCAATCACTCATCTCTCTAGCTACTTCCCTTATAATGGAACTTACTGAACCAGTTGCAAGACCAGTATAACAACTGAAAAATCAAAGTTGAGCAATTTCCTGGGATCAAACTAGTTTGGATTCAAGTCTGAGCTTAAGATCTGCTTTATCTCAGGGCAACCAGTCACTCGGTTTGTGTCAGATGGGTTAAAATGAAAAGCTCTCCACAGTGAATGCAGAGTGATGGCTCCCTCCATCTTCTATATGATCTGAAGTAAGCATCTATCAATCTTAAGTGCTGTTAATTGATTTTATAAATAAAATTGTCCAATTGTTTTTCTTATTAAAAAAAGTCAACTTATCCAAATAATTATTTTTCTGGAATATTCTGAGTTCTTGACAAGTGACAAATGACAAATGATAAACCAAGACTAAACATGTACAAAAATCAATCATGACTTTCCTGCTTATTATCTTATAAGCATCTGAATTTAATTCAACCCAAGATTTAGTTGAGAATCAACATAGTAATATCAAATCCATTCAAAGCAATTGATTATACAAGAGAAAAGATGATGTGAAATGCAGGCACAGATAAGTAAAATGCTTTTTTGTTACTAAGAAAAGGATATAAACACAGAATGTTGAAGAGACTTGTGATGTGGTAACACTACTCAGTGAGACTGTCAATGTCACTGATTTAACTAAGCCTATAATTGCCGCTGCCAAGAAGTAGCCCCATAGTAACTACTGCATATTTAAAATGCCTCTTTCTAGTCAAATCTCAAGCTGAAATATTCAAATAAATGAGATTTTTAAAACACATGGACTGAGGGAAAAGTCATATGAAAAATTAAGGAATATTTGAAGATTTTCTTCCATTTGAATATTAGAATACTAAAGAATAATTCATATTAGGGAAATTAAAGCTAAACAGAGGTAGAGGGTGGATCTACTTTAATGGCTAACTCTGTAAATCCCTGAATGTTTAACTATTAAAGAGGATTTTAAGAAAATAAACTGAAGAACTTTTGGCTTTGAAACACACAAAACATAAAAACTCTTCTCTCAAGGACATATTGATAACAGTGTATGCACAACACAGCACTCAAGTGTCAGCTCAAAAGATAGATGAACAACTGGTTAGTTACAGCAGAAATCATTCCTGAAGAATTGGCTTTTATACCTGATTATTCCTGTCTGTCAGCTGATCAAGAGTTTCAGATTGTTTTTCCAATGCCCGCTCTAATTTCTTATGCTTAAGCTTCCATTGCCTAATGGTTTCTTGAGCTTTCAATTTGAGGTATTCCTTCCTCTTCTCTGCCTCCTCTCTCAGGGCCTCTGATTGCTGCAAGTCACTGAGGTACTGCTCCGCCTGCTTGGTGGCTTCCTCTGCATGTTGAGTCAGCTCTGAGATCTGGAAGTTGGCCTGTTTACGGTCAGCCTCACATACTTCAAAGTGGTTCTGGATTTCCTTGAGTTGATCCAACATCTGTAGTTGTTGTTTTTCCCTGTTCTCCAACTCATGTGTTAAATTCTAGGAATAAAGCATATGAAATATTAAAAGTAAATTCTTGTCAAAACTCGATGTGTAACACAAAATGCAATGACAATCTCTAATGTCACTGAAATGGAAATCATTAGTATTGAATTTTGTTAGCAATCAATTTAGAAAATATGAATCCTTTTCTCTGTATTTTATGATCCATTAACTGGAAATAATTTTTATCAAAATATTATCTCTTTTGTAGACTATTTTCCAAAAAGGTAAAATATATATATTTTTCAATTGTCACTAAAATAGAAGCCACTGTTGAGAAAAACAATATGTGTTATTTCAGTAAAAACCTAGTATATTGTTCAAATGAAGAAAATGTCAGTGATTTAAAATGCTGTCAGATTATTAGAAGGTTATTAGAAGCAATCATGTAACATTTCACTTTCTGGCAGCACATAAAATTTTACTATAATAAAGTAAAACTCAGTAACGATAAAATGAGCATTGATGACAGAAGTATCTATAATAGATGCCACTAGAGTTAAAAATTCATTTGAAAGATTCCCAATAAAGTGTTTATAGATAGATTATTTCTAGTTAAACTGACATAAGTTGAAATACTTACCCCAGGCTAACATGAAGTACAGTATAGATTTTTAAACAATTTAAATTTATTTGAGATATTTCTCTAATCAAGAAACAAATCTTAAAATCTAGCCTTCTTAAAACAAGGGTGGTCATTAATATATTTAGAAATTCTATTAAATCATCATAAGTAAAACATTTTAATGTGAGAATAAGTAAATAAGTAAATGTTTATTTTAAGTTCAAAAAATGAGAGGCTATTGCTTTTATAGAAGTAAAAGAATGTTATGATCATTAACATTAAACCACTGTTCTAAAGCATTATAAGAAAATGACAAATTCAAAGTCAAATATTTACAATGTGTCACAGGAGCTATCCTTCCTGATCCTGAGTTTCCAAATACCTAGAACAACAAAACTAACCTAAAAAGGTCATGTATTCAAATAAAAATGGAATCCAAAGGCTAACACGAAGCTGTAGTATAATAAGTATCACCTACACTGTACTAAGGCACTAAAAATGAACAAACTAGGAAATTTACAAAATTATTCTGGCTCAACTGCAGAATATTACCCATGATCAGTGGCTCAAATAAAGTTAAATATAAATTCCCTATCATTAAAGTCATGGTTTGACATTATGGCAAAATGTTAGACAGAATAATGCCTCGAAAACAAAGCTCATTTCTGATCAACTAGTTTGCATTTGCTCAGTTAGCTAAACACAGACTGGAAGAGATGAGTCACTCCTTTGTCCACCCAAACAAAACAGTAAACTGAGAAGCATGCACTTGTTTGTGTGGAAAATTCTAAAATGAGATCAGAAAATCCTAGTAATAGTGGTTTACCTTTTGCCCTTTTTCTAAAAGTTTTACCAATATTCTTGAAATCAACTTAATTAACAAATGGCAATCAAGTGATTCCATATCAAAAGATAGGTGGAACTATTATTTTTTTTTTAAACAAGTACTTGGAAGGAGGATCATTATACCCAATATCAGACTAATTGGCTAAGATGATGCTGTGGGTTGAATAAACAGTAAATTTCATCTTCATTGTACTAAGAATCTGACAAATAAACAGACTTGAAACGTTTCATTTACAAAGTTCTTTTGGTCCAACAGCAGAATCTTTAGGTTTCAATCCATTAGCCCTGATCACTGGCTCAGACACATGATTTATAGAAAAATGGATTAGAAGTGGTTTTAATATCAAAGAAGCTAACAATAAACTGGGGAGGTACTTAACACCAACAGCTAAATTACAACAGTAAATAGTACTAGTTACTAAAATATGATAGAGAGTTACCTGAAGAGGTCTGTATTCCATAGGGTGATGGGAAAGGGTCTCTCTTAGAAAGTGATGTACAAGCTGGGATCTAAATGACAAATAGGGACTAGCAATAATAATACAAGTACTACTGAAATTTTCTGAGCACCTGAGTTGTTTGAGAAATTGAACAAATACTTTATCTAAATTATCTCATTCAATCTCAGCACAAAACTAAAGTAAGGCGCACCACTATCATCCCCATTTTAGTAAGCAACAGATGCTTGGTGCAGTTAAGAACTTGCCCAGGATCATATAACTAAAACAAGGGCAGGCAGCTTAGGACCTCGACAGTTAGACTCCTGAGTCCATGTTTTCAACTTCCAGCTTCTCGGATGACTCTAACTCTATGCCTCTTCAGCTACCCATTCCCATGGTCCTGTGGATTATGTTTTATCAGAACTGCTGCCTGTAAGACAAAAGGTCTTTCCCTCAGCCTCCAATCTAACTTTATCTATGGATCTAACCAGTTTTTTCACTCTCTCCCAGTCACTACCCCAGGAGATGGCCACACCCTAGAAAATTCCTTTAAACTTTGGGTTCTCTAATTCAGACTCCCTATTCTTTCACTTTTTAGCCACTCTCTAGCTCAAATCTCAAACTCCTTTGCTAAACTGTTCTTTCATCACATTTGAACAAAAAAACCACTAACTCTGAGTGAATTGAAAAGACTTCATAATTCCTACCTCAGGTTACTTTTAAGGAAAATCATACCAAACATTCAGCTCATGTGACCCCACACCAAGAGCCACTTCATCAGAGCCCATGATTAATACATATTTTAATGTGAGAATGAACATTGATGAGCATGTGAAATTCCTCCATGACCTTATATCCATTTCACACAACTGTCATTCCAAAATGTCTCACCTCATTTTCCCACCATTCTTTCCCTCACTTTCAGTATGAACCGTAACTCCTCCTTTTGAGGTAAAATTGAGGGCAGTTAATGCAGGAGACACCAAAAATGCTCTAACTGTACCATTCTGAGACTTATCAACAGCCCTCTGTCCTCCTCTCCAGCATCTGAGGGAAAGAGCTCTTCCTCCTTAGGCAAATTAACCTGTCTTTGCTCTTTCCTTCCACATCCATCAAAAACTTCACTAATTCAATCACATTTTCTTTCCCATGTCCTGAATCTCTCTTCTTTTTTTTTTTTTTAATCTTTATTTTTATTTATTTATTTTCATGTGGTGCTGAGGATCGAACCCAGGGTCTCATGCATGAGAGGCAAGTGCTCTACCACTGAGCCACAACCCCAGCCCACTTCTTCTACTGCATTATTCTACTCTACACTGTCCATCTTAAAAAACAACGGTAATGTTATGTTCATCTAGAAAAATAACAGAAATTTTAAAATTAAAATAATTTAATTCAATTTTACATTATCTTCTAACTAGCCCCCTGTACTCTTCATCATTTTAAGCCAAGATCCTGGAAAGAGTAGTCCACATTTGATGCCCATAAAATCATATTTCCAAATCATTGCGTATTCTGCATCTGTTTTCCACCTACCATACAATTAAAACAGCTCTCATTAAGATTCCTAAAGATCATGTACAGATAAAGACAATGGACTCTAAAATTCTTTCCTTGCCTAGTTTCCTTAAAGCATGTGACACTTAATTTCAGCTTGATCACTCTTGAGTTCTCTCTTCCATCTTGACTTATATCATCACTTCTCAGAAGTTCTCCATTTTCTTCTCATTCTTTCATTATCTCCTTTTCTAGTTTTTTTTAGGTTTTTAGGTTTTTTTCTAGGTTTCTAGTTTTTTTCTACCATTTAGCTTTCAAATAAGATTAACTCTGCCTGTTCCAGGATTAACCATCATTCCTTCTACATAATATCATTCGTATATTAATATCCTTAATTCCGAAGTCAGAACGCTTAACTCCAGACTTTTAAGTATCTAATTGTTTAATGACTTTCTACTTATAGAAGTCCCACAAGCATCTTAAATTTGGCATGTTGAAAGTGAACTTCTCTGATGTCAAACTCCAAACAAAAGGACAGTCCTACCAAAATGTTGGGAAAGTTTCTGTCTCATGAGGGAAAGGTAGAAATGGGGTGGAATTATGTATTTAAATAGTGAGAATAACCACACCCACAGAAAGAAATGAATAAGAGAAGATGTCTAAAAATGATAAACAGATAAGATTACAGTTAGATTGTCTCAAATTTATAATGGACTCAGTTACAAAATTCTTTGGATTCCTTTAGCAATTCCTTTGAACCTTAAGGCAAAATAAATTCAATATTATTTATTTTTCTCTCTTTAAAGAGCAACACTAATAGACTCAGGATTAATACATACAAGCCCAAATCTTAAACATAAAAACACTTTTATTCTTCTACTTAAAAACTGCAGACTTTTTAGGCTGTTATGGCTCAGTGGTAGAGTGCTTGCCTAGCATGCAGTACCACATAAAAAACCTAAATAAACATATAAAGGTTAAAAAAAAAAGGCAGACTTTTTCACATCAGCATCAATATACAATGATTCACCTGTAAGTAAGTGTAAATGTATAGAAGAAGGTATAGATCATATTGTAAACAAATATGGTTATCCCCACTTAATGGAACGCAAGTTTGAATTTCAACAGGAAAAAAAATCTTGTCAGTCTGTATTATGCTCCAGGTAAAATCTATCATAGAATTCCTCCTTTATTCTTTTGCTAAAAATTCTACTCAGCCATTGTTTTGGCATTTTCTTTAATCCCTCCTCATCAAATAACCAACAAGAAAAGTCTAATTGTAATAAACATTTTTTCTCCATCAAAGAATTACATTAATATTTACTACCAAGTCTAATATTTACTTCTCACTATATAAGCACTGTCAAAGCAAGAAAATGAAAAAAAATCAAAAAACAGAGACAAGAATTCCTTCCCATACACTGTCAAAAGATTTATAAAATCTCCCAATAAATCTAAAATATTTCTCTTTCTTCAAATGGGGAAAAACATTGATGTGTAGTTGTGTTGAGAATCTCAGGTTTGATGATAAAACGATTCATGGGTCTTAACATGTTATTGGACTTGGGCTAAAATTTATTAATGTGAAAAGAAAACAAAGCAAAAAAGCAGAGGGAAAGGGAACATGGGGTGAAGTCCAGTAAAACCCAGGGGCAAATTTCCAAGAGTCCTCTCCGAATGGAGTTACACAGGACCTGCTCAATTCCTTTAGCAATGAGTTCTGACAACATGTTGTATATCAGGGCAGATCACTGGCAGGCAGCTCAATACCCAAGGTTTAATTAGGGGCTTGTCAATTAGGCACCCTCTGCCTAAAACATGCCAAAATTTCAGGTTCCCAGATGGAAAGCAGGTAAGCAACATAACTACATTATTTGTACAGTTTAAGCACTGTGAGCTACCTTTATTATCATTTAGGGAAAGTTCATATCACTGTACAGAAATGTTTATCATTCAAGTTCTCAAATGCCAGAAAAGTCTTATCTTGCATTCAGGCCTATCTAAGGAGAGTAGTCTTGCACTACTCCATAATTCTTTCCTACCCAGTACTAAAGTGATGAAATAGAATGAAAATTAAAAGGCCTAAAAAAGCTCTTAATTAAAAACAATAGCAAATAATACCTGAGAAACAATGTATTTAGAACTTTCTCCCTTTAAAATTGCTTGGTTTTGATTGCCATTGGCTCCTTTTCTAACTTCTAAAAATAGTAATATTCACAATCTAAGAAAACTACACAGCAGAATCATATAAATACAGCATTAAAATGAACATAGAAAAATGAACTGATATTCCCTTAAAAAATGGTGTAGAAAGGGTCCACCATAAAATCTAATTTTAACTGATCATACAGCTAAGATAATAATTATACATACATTGATTACAGTAGGATATCTACGAACTTGAAATTACAGAATTGGAAAAATTGGATAGTCAACTTACACAAAGACTGACCATTTTAAAACATGGAACCAAAGTTGAAAATCTTGCCCAAATAAACCAGAGTTAACTAAGTAATATATAAATACTCATTTGTATCTACAGTACATAACTTTGTGTGGAAATCTATAAGGGTAAATGAGAAGAGACTTCAGTGACTCAAAAGTAATCCTTCTAGAAGGTAGAGGCAAATCATGGAAAAGCACAAGTCACACAGACTTGAGTTCAAATACCAGCATGGCCATCCTCTGACCTTACAAGAATTGATTACCATCCAAGAGCCAAAACAATTTCATTTATAAAATTGACTCAATATCAGAGAAATGGTAATCTACATGAGATCATTTAGATAAAGCATCCAAAAAAGTACTTGGTACATTTTATGAAGATAGTGTATATTTGACTACAGGAAATGTTAGAAAAAGAGAGATAATCAATGTTCACATTTTAGAGATAAGGAAATTGAGGAACAGAGTGATCAATCCAAGATTAAATAGGAAATTTTTGGAAGAAAAAAGATTAGCCACAGAGCCCTAACAGACAAACTTATATAAATTTCACTTTACTGTATATTTAAATATGAGCCAAACTGTTTAATAACTATATAACTGGTCATTTTCTTTCCAGTGAAAGGAGGAAATCCTGAATAGGAAATTACAGAATCTTTAATGCACTGATGTTTCTGGGACTTTTTTGAAACTAAGAAAGAAAAATCACAGGATAAGGTTGACATAGATTTAAATAAAACCAAGCATAGACTATTTATTACTTTCTGTGTTCAAGATGATAAGGAAACCAGAGTTTGAGATTAAACTAGATTCTTTTCTTCTGCTGGCAGGTGGAGTGTGTGAAAGTTGCAGGCCACTGCAGGAGAGAAAGCCCATTTTAATGTTAGTAGATCTGCCACTGTCACCTCCAAGGGTTGCAGCCTGCAGCTGGCATGCTATATTTCGCTCCACTAAGATTGAGGGGCAAGTTACATCCCTCAATAGAGGACTACTCCCTCAATATAACACCAGACCCCAGCAGTTTCACCGCCAATTTCTTCTTTCCAGACCAAAGAATGAAATTCACAAGAAATGGAAGGAAAGAGTGAAAAAAGTCAAATTTATTCAACTGAGAACAGAGACAGAATTCTCAGAGGGCAAGAAGGGACCCAATAGTAGAAGATTGCCATCTTGGTGGGCTAGTTTAGGAGTTTATACCAATAGTCAACACTATTGGTTCAAATTTATGTAAACTAGTTTTTAGAAAAGTATCAACCCTATTGGTGCAAATTTATGCTAACTGGGTCTTAAAAAGTATTAATGATATTGATTAGTCCTGCAATCTACATTTGGGTCTGCTTTTCTTCCATTTTCAGGCCACGGGAGACTGACAGGTCAGTGCACCTTGGGTCTCCACCTTTCAGGCCCCCACCCACATGGCAGGTTCTGGGCATCCCTGTGCTCAGTGGAGGTGCTCCAGCCCATCCAGGCTACTCCTCTGCCACTCCTGGACAAGGGCTTTGTTTCAATAGGTTAGGCACTGAGAAAAGAACTGCATGAGAAACAATGATTGCTCAGGAGGGAAGGGACATCAATATTTATTAGCTAGTACAAGCAGGAGTTAAGCTAGTAAATTCAGAAGAAACTATTTAGTAAGACCTCACAAAGGAAAAAAGATCAAATAAGGGGAGAAGAGGTAAAGTAAAATGTAAAGAAGAGAAAAAATGTGGTCACTGATGGAAAGAAAATGAGCATTCAAGAACAAAAAAAATCATGGGCAAGAGTCACAGAGTGGGCTACTAGTGACTGTTTATGAGGAGTAAGAGTTCAATAGGGCTAAAAAGAGATTGGAAATTAAGGTCAAAAATTGAGTTGAGGAGATGCTGAAATCCACTTTAAGCTTTCAAAGGTTTTTCAACATGATCAGATATGTGTACCTGAGTATGATTAATCACCAAAGGCATTATGCTAACACTAGGATATTAAAATATTATGGCAACATTAAAAATAATTGAAGATCATCATTTTAAAGCAGCTATAGACTTTTAGAGTCAATTCATTTCTTGTCTGAATTCAATATCAGCAATCAAATTCAACGGAGCTGGCTTATATAAAAATAAACATTGGCATTTGAGACTTAAGAGGAAAAAACCCACACACACTTGTCAGTTTTTCTGAGGAAAATACAGTATGCTTCCATTCAATCCAATAAACATTTACTTCATTCAGCAATATCCAAGCTGCTCAGATATAAAGAGGAATACGATGGGATAGTTCTACATTTCGTTGCTCTAGAGAACCACACAGCAGAATAGGGAAGACAGATATATAACAGTTATTTTTAATAAATATGATTCATATGAGCAATTCTTTCTTCTCCATTTCAATTCTTGCCTTTCTTTCCAATTTATACTGCTGAGCCTACACAGACATTGTTCTCTTCAAGGCCTTCACCTGATTAACCTGGTGTTTTATAACAATGAAGCTTTCTTCAACAGAAGAGTCCTGAGCTAACAGTAGGTGGTGGCTAAGGGAACAAAAGAAGATATTTAACAGTTGCTAATGAAAGTATTTAAGATAAAGAGAGGGGGGTGGGAAATAGGGAGAAAAATTAGTTGTTATCCCAGTCACTCCCAGAAGTGGAAGTTTCCCAGCATCACTAGGCCAAGGTTTTTCTTGGTATTGGGGGAAATGGTATTGGTGGAGGAACAGGGCTTCAGAGGAGAATGAGGAAGAGGGAAAACATTAACAAGTAATTCTGATCAAAAAGACACTTCTCCCAAGTGTTCACAAATAAAGCCTATATTAAGGATTCAAACTAATCTGACTCTACTATGTTTATGAAAAAAAAAAAGGATCCTAATGTTATAGGGAAGTCAGATGGAAATACAATCCTTTATAAAGTTGTTATTTACTAATGAAAAGGTTGTGAAGAGAAAAAGCCATGTGTTAAATTTGTTCAATTTTCCCAGTTATTCATAAGATTCAAGAAAGTCCCTTATAAATTCCAGGGAGAGAAATTAACTATAAATTATTATTTTAATGTTTATGATAGTTAGTCTATCAATTATGGATACATCAAACACTTTATACAATAGCTATGGTTTTATATTTACACATATACATGTACACTTTTTAACATACAAAATAAAAATGTATAACAAAATTATGTAGATATTAAATTATATTCATTTTATCGAACATAAAATATAATTGTTAAATATAATTATTAGAGTTAAATAAAAGGCTTTATATTTTTGTGACATTCATTTTAAGAATAAATATTTTGGTTACAAATGCTTGTGAGAACACAATTATTAATGACAAGATTCCTCAGACAAATACATCAACCAAAATAGAATAAGCTATTTCAAAAATACAGCTTCTAGATACCCTATCCAATAAAAAGTACCAACAGTTCAAATACACCAAAATGATAGATTAAAACAAAAATGATATTTCAAGGAGAGACATATAAAGACTGGTTCTTTACAAAGGCAAAAGCAGAAACACTAAAGCTAAAGAGCATAGGGATAATCTAGCAACAATGGGATGAAAATACCTTAGAGAGTACAGAGATGGCTACTTGTGAATAGGTAAAAAATATTAAAATTTTATTTGTATTTTGTATTTATTCAAATTAAAACTCTTCCACGGTGGAGGAGATTTAAAGAGTTTCCATGTAACCAGTTAATTGCATTTACAGGTAATTTAGTTTTATCTAAACTAAAATGGACAGGAAGCTATAAAAAAATTACTGTAAAGAAACTACAGAAGGCTACTATTGTATGCACATGCATTTATAAATATGGTATTAGAATTACTATTAATTCAGCCAACATTCTTGCTAATTTTGGTTTCTGGCTCTGGTCCAGCAATTCCTAGAGACATTATTCTGTTTTGTAGTGAATCTCCTGCTCTATGACAGTCAAGAGGACCTTGCAGCAGCAGCTTCCCAATCCCTCATAGAAGCTGGGCATTGCCAGGTCTGCCAATAATATTAGAAACACTTACCGCATAGAATACCTAGAGCAGTTCTTCCCACACTAAACATTATTAGTTTGATATTAAAAGCTTTTCTTTTATTGAATAAACAAAAGAATTACCAGATTTAATAGGATTTCACCTGAAATTCTCAGATTCTCAATTAAGACATGCTCCATTCACCTCTGTTGGGAAATCAGCTTGACATATTCTTCCATGTCTTGATGAACTCATTCATTTCAGTATAATTTAGGTGTTTCATGAACTGATACTGAGAGGACAACTAATCAATTTGCTAGAGTCAAGAGAACTAAGGCAAGTCTCTTTGAATAAAAGAGCTCAAATCAATCAAAGCAAGTCTAGCAGACATGAAATATATCTACATGAAGCTAAATTAGGTCATCACTCACTGAACCCATAGTATATAAAACTTTCTATTCAAATACAAATGGACTGAAAATAGAATATATACTTAAAATCTATGGGTCATTTAAAAAAACTCAAGCAAAACAAATACTCATGATCTTTTAAAATTAATTGTCTTTTAAATGAGTTAGGGAGCAAACAAAAAAATCACTGGATAGATAAATAAATAAATAAATAAATAAATAAATAAATAAATGAAATTATGGGCCATTGTAGTAACCATATCACAAATATTTTTCTTTTAAAAATGTAATTTTTTATTTTCAATCATATTAATTTCAAGCACATAAACTTGTCATCATTTTCTTTTTACCAAATGAAGCAGAAACACACAAAGGGCATTAACCCCAAATATTAGGTCCCTAAGTCCTACTAATGAAAAATAATTATTTCTCCATGAATCCTATGAGAACATATTTGTTTCATGTAACTACTTGTACTTTTTAATAAAACATGATACTAAGCTTAAAGAAAGTACAGAAAAATAATGTTCAATTAATTAAATGCATTCATCTCTTTGTAAAAAAGTAAAATATTAACTTCTATTTCATTAGCCATAATGTTCACAACATGGACACCTTTAAATACATATTTGTTCAGATTATTTAACCTTGAAACATAAAGAGAGTGCATAATTAACATCTAGGCCCCAGCAACACATGGGGGAAATCTGACCCTGACACATGTTCTCAAAGTACATTTGTATTATCTTAATTTTTCACACACTCTATTAAATTGATAATTTTAACTCTGTAACTAAAATGCTTTTGGAAAAGAAAATGAGTATTCAGAGAATAAAACTATTCTGCTTTAAGCAAATTTGTATTTTAGACTGTTTATGATTGAAGTGGAACAAACTGATTATACATTTGCCATGAAATGCCAGAGGCCAAAGCAAGAATCAATGAAAGACAAGTACCTGAGTTTTGGCAATACTGATTCAGTAATAGAGATGACCATGATAAATTACATAGTCCATCTAAAAACATTATATTACTCCTACTTTGATGAAAAATATTGAGAAGGACAAACTAAATGAATGTAACCTAACCTGTAATATTACTGCATTAAATCATTATAGAGCACCATGGCTTATCTGAAAAAGATCAAACACATTATCATACATGATATAATAACATTGTGTATTTGGAAGAAATCAAGAAATTTCTATTTTTGAAATGGGGAGGAAACAGAAACTGAGGAAGGCTAAATGAGATAAAAGAGCTCTTCTTTGTGTTTTTAAAATACATATCATTTCAAACAAAATTAGCAATTACTGTTTTGACTCCAGTAGAACCTAAAAAAAGAATGGCTCTTGGAAATCCTAAATAAAGTTAATCAACATTGTCCCCATACTGTATTCACCCAATATTCAAGCAATCAAAAGTTCGCCCAATATTCAAACAAAGTAAAATCGGTGTACTTTCTATACCAGTGAGAAGTCTAGACATGACTCCTAATTTCATATCATCCCAAAACACTGCCAACTGTTAAGTACTACCTATGTTTGAACTGAGTAAAATTAAACATTTAAACACAATTATTTGATTTCACTTCGGAGTTCAAAGGTACATACAGCTAAACTACATCACTAGACAAAATTGGGTTGTACATCATTGCTGAAACTGCTATTTCACACTAATAATCTAGAGCTTGAAATAAAGATATACAGTTAATTTACGAGTCTGATATCCTTTCATTTGATAAAACACAAATTTGATAATTTGCATCTCCATTATATCTGTAAGTAGAGTTACATTCTTGTTCCTAATGTTGACTGTGAATATTCATTTTGGTTTTTAAAACATTTTAGTTAAAAATCAATTCCATTTGCCAGTACATAAACTTTGTTTCCAACAAAAGACAACATACTGGTGGGGAACAATATAACTGAACATGACTCGTTTTTATTTTTTTAAATCGAGCTCTAACAGTTTGTTAGGTAAACAAGCCTGAATAGTTTGTTTTAATTGGTATCTTAGCTGAAATGTATACCTCACTTGGTTCTGCTAATAACTTATGAGCAAACAATGTTGTAATTTTTAAATGTCAATTAAGAATAAATTCCTTATTTATTACTTTCCCAGATACCTTTTCTTTCTTTTCATTATTGCAATGGACTAAAAGCCCTAGTATGCTGATGAATAAGAAGGGAATTGTTTTCTCACAGTCAACATTGCACTGTTAAGTATGGTGTTAATATAAGCTTTTAGTAGTAGTACTCTTCAATATCAGGAAATTTACTTCTCATTCTTTTTACTGTATGCTTCCCTAATTAATGGATACTGACTTGCCACAAAGCTTTCTCAGTACTTGTTGAGATAATACAATTCTTCTACTATATTAACTTACTAACATTGGGCCAAGCAATCCTGGAATAAAGTAAACACACATACACACACACACATACACACACACACATACACACACACACACACACACAGATATATATGTGACTATATACCATGAATATTTGAGATATACTATGAATATTTTCTCCTACAGTTTATCATTTTGTTTTGTTTTCCATTTTACCAATGATACCTTGCAAAGAGCAGAAATTTTTAACTTTGTTGAATTGTAATTTATAACTATTTTGATTTAGGATTCATTTTTTTGTCCTAGCTAAGAAATCTTTGCTTATCCTAATGTGAATTTTTTGTTTTCATTTATAATTAAATATTAAAACTTGTTTGATTTTCTCTCTTGTATGAGCTTGATAGTTATATATCCATTATACTTCTTTGTGGGATTATTATGTGCATCCCAGACTTATTAACATGGAAACTTTTACAACTTCCTATACCTTAAAACCAAGGAATCTAAAACACACTAACTCAAAATACACCTTCCTAAATGATGCAGTATTACTAATCTAATTTTAATTCTATACATAATTTAAATAGAGCAAAACATTATCATTAGAAATGAATATCAATATTCAGATATCAATATGTTTCCTAAATTTTTACTCCATATATTGAACTTCCCTGCTTCATTTTCATACTCTTTGACAAAAATTCCTTTAATATTTTCTTTAATGCAGTCCTACTGAAATGAATTCATCAGGTTTTGTAGTCTAGAAATATCTTTATTTCACCTTGACTTTTTAAAAATATTTTCTCCAGGTATGGATCTAGGTTCGAAATTATTTTTCTTTGAGCATTTTGAAGATACCTAATTCTTCCATGTTCCATTTTATCTCTTATGTAAGTTTGTTTTGTTTTTCAAAGTATAGCTGCATTTGAGATTTTTCACTTCTCTGTATAATAAAATAACCATTTAATTATCTGAAAATTGTCCTATGGACACAGAATAAACAGAGAAATATTTATTAAAGAAATTCTATTAAATCTTGGTGAGAATAATGAGAGTCTATGGCATGTGAGCCACAACAACCTATTTCCCATCCTTCCCCTTTACAGCTCCACTTATTTCATTCTAGGCATATATAACCAAGAAGACATAGATTTTACCTCAGCTCCTCTCTAGGGGATACAAATCCACCCCCAAAAGGGCACAGTCCCAGATCTGTGATTCGAGGCTCTATTCCAGGTAGACACTACAAAAGGACTGGAATTTCCTTTCCCCAACCAGCCCCCCATTTGTAAGGCAGAAGACATGGCAGGCAAAGAATCATAGACAAAAAAGTCCTTGCCTTAAGTCACTCATACAGTGAGAATGTTCTACAACAGAAGGGACAAGTGGAGATGATCAGGGGCTACCATCCCTACCCAGCACCCCACCCACTTGCAGAACAAGGCCATCACCCTGGAGAGAAACAGGCTGCAATTCCAACCAGTAGCACCAGTACAAAGTACAACTGTTCTGCTGAGAAGGAGACTACAAGAACAGAAAGATCAATAGCTCAGGTCTCAAGATAAAGCTCAGTGGTAGAGCACTTGCCTTCTATGTGCAAGGGCATGGGTTTAATCCCCATGCTTCAAAAAAGAAAAAAAGAAAAATATTTCTGCCTAAGGAACTGACTGTAGTTGAAAGAGAATATTAAAAAAAATACAACTACAGACACTGTCAAAAACAATTGAGATCTTGAGGGTAAGCATTTATGAGGCTAATAATTTCATAATACTAGTAACAGAAAGTGAAATGTCATATCAGCTAGATATTCAATCAGCAAAATCAAGGGAAAGAGCTTTCTTGGATGCTGAGAATGCCCTCATAGATCGGAAAAAACCTACAATTGCATAGAGGCACAAATAAAAGTAAGACTGCATAGCAATATATGCCCCAGGTATTATCAAAAGCAAAAAAAAAAAAAAAAAAAAAAGGAATGAGGTAACAATTAATGAAGGTCAAAAGTTGGGTGAGATATCACAGTCAGAACAGCCATAAGCTGAATGGGTACTTCAGGGAACTGGTCAGTCAAAAAGATTCCAGCTACAGCCTTGTCATCCTAACTAGGCACAGAGACTGAGAGAAATGACATCACAGGTTGCATACTGCAGAGGAAACACATTTAAATGAACTACTTTATCGAATTCACTAAATAAATAAATAATTTGAAAGGTGGAGAGTGAATTAATCAGTATTAAAAGATTACCTAAAATGCAAAATTTCAACAAAAACTACAAGACATTCAAAGAAATAATAAAGTGTGACATCTAAAAGAAAAAGACAATGAAGATAGTCTTTGAGGAGGCACAGATGTTGAACTTAACATCCAAGTATTCAAAGTAGTTACTACAATTATGTTCAAAGAACTCAAGAAACACATTTTTGAAAAATAAAAGTAATGATGATGTCTCATCAAATAAAATATAGCAGGGGGAAAATACTATTTTTAATAGAAAGGCACAAATTGGGGAGTATAGGAAATAAAATGGAAAATTCATGTGAAGCCTCAATAGTGAATTTAAGTTGGCAGAAGAATCCACAAACTTGAAGAAGGTTCAATGGAGATTATGCCGTCTAAAGAGGAAGAAAAAAGAATAAATAAAAATTAACATAGCCTCAAAGAAGTATGGGATAACAACATCCCAAGGAAAGAGAAGAGCAGAAAAATATTAGAAAAAGTAACAGCTTAAAATAATTTGCAAATTTGAAGTAAACCATTAGTCTATATATTCAAGAGGTTCAATGAACAAGCTAGATAAATAAAAAGATATCCACATCCAAACATGTCATAGTCAAAATGTTGAAAGACAACAAGAAAATATTGAAAGCAGCAAGAGAACATATTCACTCTACATATTTTCCACCATGCCAAAGCATTTTGGTTTTTTTAGCAATCAATACTTCCACACTAAATGTGAGTTCAATGATTAGTGCAAGAATTGTGTTGAGTTCTGTAACCCACTCTAAAGATAAAGATAACTAGAGCAAAGGCACAAAAGGCCCTTAATTAAAAATTATTGAATGAGTAAATAAATTGTTTTCCTCACCACCAATTACATGATAGAAAAAAAAACAGAACATAAAACATGAAACCAAACCATATTATTATATAACTCAAGCATACACACAGATATAGGTCTTACAAAATTATTTAGAGTAACATAAAAAGAAATATGTCTACTCTTGTTTAACCCTACCTACCTATTAAATTCTTAATTTAAATCATTATATATTCTCTGGTTGTAGGATTTCTACCTAACTCTTTTTATAATTTCTTGTTTTCTATTAGAATTAAATACCATATGATCTAATTTCTTGATATATTAATAACCATTATTTTTAAATTGAGATGTTAATTCTTTTAAAATAATAATGCTAATATCTGAGGAGTCTATATGCCTATTCTATTTCCTGATTTTCCTTGTGTTCTTTGGTAGTATGGTTTTGTTTCCTGAGGTGTTGTTAAGTCTTGATTGAATTCTAGGCACTGTATCACAAACTGTGGAAATAATACAAGGTTCTGGATGATGATATCTTCCTCCCCCAAAAGATTTACTTATGTTTTGATGAGCAGTTAGAACAGGGACAGATAGTATCAAAGCAGGTTCAAAGCTATGCTACAAAGCTAGTCTCTGTGCTAAATGTATTTTCAGTTCACACAGAGTCCTTCAGTTTAGTCCTCTGGGTAGCCCAGCTTAAAACTTTATAATGTTTACTAGGGTTCTTCCTCTTCTGTGACTCTATAAGAAAGTCATAAGCTCTCTACACTTTATGAATCAGAACATATTTCACAGGAAAAGAACTGCCAAAAGCCAGAAACAACACTCTGCACTTGTTTTTTCAACAAAACATTTGAACCATCCTGCTGCCTCAATAGGTCTAAAATGGCTTTAAATATTTTTTTAAATGTCTTATCCTCAATTAAAATTTATTGAATTTATCCATATTTTCTAATTTTTCTCAGAACAAGATTTATTCTGCACAAAGTTAGCCTAAAATTAAATGCAGAAACTATGCTGGTCTCTAACCCAGATTGACAAAACTTTGCCTAATCTAACATCTTCTCATTATAGGTTCTCCAAAAATAAGATATGGTCTATATGATACAAGCACATTCTTCACCAAGTGAAGTACTGGAAAATCGATAAATTTAATGCATTTAGAAAAAATCCTTCTAACACTGACCTTTGTGTGAGCTGTGTATCATTAAAAACCAAAAAAAATGTTTTCTTGGTGCATTTGAATAATTTAGCTTTATTTTTTAAGGAGACAACTTGTACTATTTGAACATTTTGAAGAACATAATGAATTTACTGACTATTGTTATTGTTTAAGTCTGAGTACAATCTCATTTCTTTTTATACCCTTGTAGAAAGCTGCCTGAAAACAAACATCCAAAAAACAATTTAATTTGATACTTAAAATGATATACTATCAAATTAAAATCACTCTAAAGATAAGGTAACTATAAAGACTACAGGAATAATGTATGAACAGTTAAAATTTGCATATTATAAAAATCTACTAACCACCTTTTCATGGTATTTGTAGTAGTCAAGAAATGAATCAATTACTTAGGTACTGCTAGAACATTATCTCATTTGTTGCATATCACCCAATTTCCAAAGCCAGTCCTTCAATAAGTATTTCTAAAGCTATATCTTATCTTTAAACATTAAGTCAATCTCTAGCCAATAGAAAGTTATAAACATTTCATATTTTTTGAGGAACCTAAGTTGTTTCTGTTGCTCTTTCACAAGCACAAATATCTCACGAATACATAAAAGATAATAATCATAGGCACAACTAATTTATATGTAAAAAATAAGGAATTATCATTATTTCAGAAAATAAAGAAATTTTTATTTCTAATTTGTCTTTATTGGCCACAAATGATAAATTTTTAAAAAGATTAATGATACCTTAAAGAAAAACTTAATATATAATTAAGACCAATTAATTTATACTAGTTACTACATAATTTATTAAGTCCTATTGCAAAGACAAAAAATTGTATGTTCGTGGTTTAATGTAAAAAAAATCTCTAGGTTCATTAAAAAAATTAATATATTCAGTTCACTTCTACTCTCTTACCTCATGGAAATATTCACACAACTAATAGACTTACAGAATATAGAAAAATTATCTTTGAGACTACTACTAAAACTCCAATTTTTTTCATTTAGACGAAGAATGTGGGAATTAAACTATCTTTCTGGGAGTGTATAAGTTTTATTAATTGGGTGGTTTCAACTTCTAGGCCATCTCTGCCAAAAGTCATCGTTTTTAAAAACTTAAAAATATAGAACACTTACAGACTTAGCATAAGTAAAACTCTCCCTAATGTCAGTCTAACTTTTTGGTTAATAACAAAGACTTCATCTCCACTATGGTCAATCAATTTAGCCTCTGTGGACAAAGTCTTGCTGCCAATATCTGTTTTCTTTATAATCTATCCTAAATATTAAAAGTTGTTTAATATTCAGGTACCTTATTTTACAACATGCACTTGGATAAAGAAGAAATTATTAAGGTTTTAAAATGAAGTAGAACAGGAAATTATAACAAGAGTAACCAAGGTCTCCAAAACCTTAAGTCTCAAAGACTTTTGCCACTAAAAGCAGCATTTGAGCAGGCATTACTACACACACACACACACACACACACAACACACGCACACAACACACACACACACACACACACACACAGGTCAGAGTTACAGAGGTAATGCAAGAATCAAAAAATTTTATACCATTTGTATTTTCTAAGAGCTATTCCCATTGTTTTCCTTAGTATATAACAAAGGCTTAAAATATATATCCTGGATCAACAAAAACTAAAGCAATTAGTGAGACTGACTTCAGATCACCTTAAAGATTGACAACTTTTCCAGAAATGAAGATGTTAAAAGTATGAGAGAAGAAACAGCTTTCTTTTTATCTGTACTGTGTAAAGAAAAGGTATTGATTATCATTTCTTTTTTCTACTATCCTCTCTTTTTAAAAGTAATTTCTAGCATTACAGTTCCAGGTTTCTGCTCATAAATAATCATGTCAGTTGTCACTCAATTATCACTTTCAACATTTAATCTAAATTATGTTCAGCATCTTGTTTTTTTTCTTTCTTTGAAGTTCTTAGTTAAATTTAAAAGTCAAATTTTTTTCAAGAGTTAAGTTGATAGAAGATGGAGGCAGAGATTAAATCAGGGGGAATCATTGATCAAGGATGCTTGGAATTCTTATGAATACAAATAGCCTATCAAGGTTAATGAGGTTCAACTTGAGTTTAGAAGAAGGAAAAAAATGCACTTTTTTTCTACACATATACAGATTTAAGGTCTTAGATACAATTTGAAAGGTAAATTATGCAAACACAAATGTAGTTTCCTTCCATTTGGATTTTCTAAGAGCTATTCCCATTGTTTTTCCTCAGTATAAAACAAAGTCTTAAAATATATATTCTGGATCAAGAAAATCTAAAGCAATTAGTGAGACTGACTACAGGTCACCTTAAAGATTGACAACTCCTCCAGAAATAAATGTGCTTTTAAGAAATGACTGAATAACAAATGTTAGCTTTGAAAAAATAACTCTTAAATGTGTCTATAATATCTCAGTTAACAAACACTAATTGGGTACATAATATGGGTTAAGACATTGTGTTGAAACACAGAGTCACATAGACACTACACTTCATTCTCAACTCATACCCATTCATGAGCTAAAAAGGGAGTAAACTCTTTAATTGATAAGTGGCTTCCAGAATGTCACAAGTTTGAATTATAACATGATGCAAACTGAAATGACCTGGAACCAAATCTGTATACAGTAACATATTAAAAAAGAAAAGAAAAAAAAAAGACAACAAACCTAAAGAAACCAAATAGTAAATGTAAGGTTAAATATCAGAGTGTTTAGAAAGGAAGTATAGATTTTAAGAAAGAAAAGAGGAATACAGACAGAAAATCTAGCTGAAATAAATAGGATCCCTGGTTATAAGGAGTCTATTAAAGAGAGGTAAAGAGCAGGTGGGAAGCCTTACTACAACCATGATCAAACAGCACTTCAATATCATTATTGTTAGATTCTATGTTCACCTACAAATTTTTTGGTTTCAAGTTCCAAAACCTACATTTAAAAAATTGGAAAATTGGTGGCCTGCATGATAGAATGGTGTTTTTAAAAACCTATATGGGGCTCCCCCAGGGTAAATCCATGGACTGGCATTCATGCATACTGCACTCTTGATGTGAGCCAGTCACCTGGGTCTTATAAACCCCATGGCACAGAAAACTCATAGATGAGATAGAACCATGAAACATGATATCTCCACCAAAGGAAGGACATCAAAGGTATTCTGCCTTGGTGATAGGCAACTGGTTTTCTCCCATACCTCCTTCTCTATTTTAACCTAGATTGAAATTCTAAAGAAACATACCCAAATTACTTTTAAAAATGAGAGAATGATGCCATGAAAATATTGGCAATGTGGACAAAAGAATCTGTAGAAGGAGGGGTCACCACTTACACTTGCTATGATCCCAGAAGGCTCCAGTGGGGGGGAAAAAATCAGATATTACAGAAACAGTGAATGACTGAACAAAGCAAAGAAGATCCAAAACGAGTAGGAAAGATTAAGAGAAAAATAAATTATTGGACAAGATTATAGGAGAGTTGTCAGAACATCCATATAAAGGAAGACACGATTGAACAAATCATAAGAGCAATTATTATACAAATATTCTTGGGCCTGACAAATACTTTTTGTGTATCTTTCCCAAATATATTTGGTTTCTAAAAAGCAACTAAAGAAAACTAATTTTTATATTTTATACAATATCTAAACCAATATATAACAATAGCCCCCTACACTTTTTTTTTTTTTTTTATAACAGCGGGCTAGGGATGTAGTTCAGTCATAAAACACTTGCTTAGAATGCACATGGCCCTGGGTCTGATCCCCAGTACCAAACACAGACACACACACACACACACACACACACAGAACCTAAATGGCATTCAATTAAATTTGAAGATATTCTCAACTGTTGGAGGTTACAACTGAATGACCTCTGACCTATATCTTACAGAAAGTTGGCACCAGACATCATGTTGAGAATAAAATACTCAAAGGGCTTTTATGAAGTATAGAAAATAAACAAGGCATAATCATAAGTATCACCAAATCTAAAACAACTAATATAAATTTATTTAATTATTTTACTCTTAACAGTAATAAAATCTAAACAGTAAAACTGGATATTTCCTCCAGGAGTGAACACTGTCTTTTTGTGCTATCATTTTTCCAATGGCAACTGGGGGAAAAAAAAAATTTCTTTCATTTCCCAAAAGGAATTTGACCTTAGAAGCAAGGCAAACTCAAGAACTTTCAGCATCAGTTTTAAAATGTCAACAGCAAGAAAGGAAATCAGCTAAGTTTTCATTCACTACTATGGTGCCAGCGCCTAGGACGGTACCTGACATGTCACAGCCAATAACATTGGATATATAAGTAAAAACCGCTTATAAACTGATTTTCAAATCCAAGCCCTATAATCCAATCCAAACTAATGCAAGAGAACACGAACTCTTTCCCTAATCTGTGTGAAAATGACTATTAAGAACAAAGGAAATCTACGATTCTTGAATGAAATCATTAGTAGGCATATATATATGGCTAGTAAAATATATATATATATAATATATGCCTACTAATTATCTCATTCAAAATATATATATATATATATATATATGTATATGTATATATATACATATATATTTTTTCCCCCCTTTGGTACTGGGGATTGAACCAGAGGCACTTAACCACTGAGCCAGCCCTTTTTACATTTTTATTTTAAGACAGCTTCTCAATAAGTTGCTTAGGTTCTTGCTAAGTTGCTGAGGCTGGCTTTGAACTCACAATCTTTCTGCCTCAGCCTCCCATGCCACTAGATTTTCAGGTATGCGCCACGGTGCCTGGCTAAATAATTTTTAATATCTATGCATTTCAGTTCTTTTATTCCAATTTATACCATAAGAAACCATGAGAAAAAAAGGAATAAAAAGGAAGGACCAACATGGGTTTAACAACAGTTACCAAAGGAACTCTTCTGCCTTTGATATTTATTAGCATCGTTTTTTTAAAAATACTTTACTTCAGTAAAATAATCACACTTTAGTACTTTCATCAGCAGGCTTAGTGGCCACAATAATACTTATGAAGCAAACTTCATACAGTTACCACTGCTCTAAACTATTTCTGATAATTATTTATCAAACATGTGGAGGGCTGTGTAAAGAGTATGTCAATATTTCATTATCTTTACAATCTGAATCTTGAACCAAATATAAAAGACATTTTCCTATTGATATGCTGACAAGATGAAAGAGAAACAGACTAGAGTAACATTAAATATTTCCTTTGGGTTATATAAAGTTAGATACTTTTGTTATAATTTTGAAAGTACTTCACATGAATCAACTATTACATATAGAATATTGCACTAATAAAAACAAATACAGAGGAGGACTGATATATATTTATTTCCAAATGTGTCATCCACATTGATCTAATTTACTTACTTATAATTGGAATTAATCCATTTCCTATATAAAGTCCTTTCCTTTGATTTTTAATATATTCTGATAATTACCTCATCTATGCTAGATAAAAGGGAAGAAACATAGCTGCCTAGCTACAGTTAATTCATGGCTCCCACATCATTCATGATTACTATACTACTATATATATTATTGTAATACATGGAGGGAACAAAACTTCATCTCATGCAGAACTAGAGATCTGAACATCTTTATGGCTCCAAAAAAGAATATCAGTAATTCTTTTTTGCTATGCATTCTGCCACTTTCAGCACAAAAATAAATAATAATTCACTGCTGTCTCAGAGGAAAAAAGTCCCTTCCTTCTGTAGAAAGGGCTTGACTGCTAATAAAACAAAATATTTTGAAGTTTAATAGTAAAAATTTCACCAGGAAATAATGAAGTTTGAAAAAAATTCCAGCTCCTAATTTTGGAGTATCAAATGAAAGAAAATGAATCCATAGGAATTTCTATACACAAGTTATTTCATCAGCAGCATAATTTTACATTATCTATCCCCAAATAAGACTTCACAAAATAATGTCTTTATATGAAAATTTTGTTAAGCAATTCTACTAAAATCTTTCAAATTTTTTCAACTTAAAATTTGCAAAGTCACCTCTATTTGTGCTGCCAAACTTGCTTTCTCCTTCTCTTTTCGCTCCATGCATCGCTTCACTTCCTCTAACTCAGATGCCACTGCATTGAAGTTCAGCTGCATTCTCAAATCTGACATCTGCTTCTCCAAATCACGTTTTTCTGGCTCTACCCCTTAAGAAAGAAAACATAAATTTCAGTGGTTGTTCTATATTCACAGAAGAATGTACTTTCAATGGTACTAAACTCTGGTGTGTTACTATTAAAACACTTACTCAACAAACCTTTCAGCCTTCATCAATCTATTGTTTCAAGTCTCAAAAGGTTTCAAAGATATAAACATTGCAGTCCCACCAGCAGTGTATGAGTGTACCTTTTTCCCCACATCCTCACCAACACTTATTGTTGTTTGTCTTCATAATAGCTGCCACTCTGACTGGATTGAGATGATATGTTAGAGTGGTTATGATGTGTATTTCTCTAATTACTAGTGATGATAAACATTTTTTCATATATTTGTTGATTGATTGTATATAATCTTCTGAGAAGTGTCTGTTCAGGTCCTTGGCCCATTTATTGATTGGGTTATTTGTTTTTTTAGTGCTTTGTTTTTTGAGTTCTTTATATACCCTAGAGTTTTAGTGGTTTATCTGATGTGTGAGGGGTAAAGATTTGCTCCTAAGATGTAGGCTCTCAAAGAAGTATGGAGATTTCTTGGAAAATTGGGAATAAAATCACCATTTCACCCAGCTATCCCTCTCCTCTGTCTATACCAAAAGGACTTAAAAAACAGCATACTACAGGGACACAGCCACATCAATATTTATAGTAGCACAATTCACAATAGCTAAATTGTGGAACCAACCTAGATACCCTTCAGTATATGAATGGATAGGGAGACTTACACAATGGAATATTACTCAGTATTAAAGGAGAATAAAATCATGACATTTGCAGGTAAATGGAATGGAGTTGGAGAATAATGCTAAGTGAAGTAAGCCAATCCCAAAAAACCAAAGGCCAAATGTTTTCTTTGATATGAGGATGCTGACTCATAATGGCAATGGGTGGGGAGCATGGGAGGAAAAGACGAACTCTGGATAGGACAGCAGGTTTGGAGGGGAAGGGAGGGGGCATGGGGATAGAAATGAGGGTGGAATGTGATGGACATCATTATGCAAAGTACATATACGAAGACATGAATGGGTGTGAATATACTTTGTATACAACCAGAGTTATGAAAATTGTGCTCTATGCATTCCGCTGTCATATATAAATAAAAGAGTGAACAGAGATTTAAAAAAAGATATAAACATTGCTACATCAACCAATATTTTACTTTAGTACTAAATTTAAAGTGTTATCTGATGTCTAGCATGATTTATTTCAGAAAACCCTAAACATTTTTTTCTTTAATTTTCTCCAAATCTCCACATTATCTTCAAATTTTTAAACAAAAATATTAAAAGAATTTTCAGCCAAGCTACTATATCTAACTGAAGTTACTGAAGCTTATACAACAAAATGCTTTTCCTGCAACATAAACAGCAGATGATACTGCTAAATCCTTGCCAGTGTAGGACTATCCATTTACTAATTCTTACTAGTTCTAGAGACTATGACCTGAAATTATAACATCAAACACTGCAAACTAACTTAGCATTTAATTCAACATGAAATACTTAGTCTATGATACACAGGTTCCTATAATATCTTGTTCTTTTTCTATCACAAAAATGAGTACATAACAAGCTCATCCTCAATGAGCTTGCATTCCAAGAATAGGACATAAATTATCACTGTACTCTAAAATGCCAGCTATTGGAATATCAATTCAAAACTACCATTTTCCTAGTATTTTCTTCCAGAAAATAAAGGAATAAAGGGAGAAAACATTACCAATCAAATTTTTACATCATTCATAAACTACATCCCAGCTTCAGAAGTTCAAAACTATATACATGAAGGAATGGAAGACAGGCAGGCTTTTCAATAGCATGAGAACAAACCCATGAGAATCACTGACAAGACAGTGCAAAGGAGAACAATATAAAATTCCACCAAGCAAATAGAAATGGAGTTGGGGTGTTATTTTAGGAAAAAGAAACAGCATAAAGTGCATGGGTTCAAAAGTAGATTTAATATTCACTTAATAGTTTGATATGGTTACCACAAATGAGAGTAGGAAAAGGAAGAGGCAAAGAGGCAGATGGGAGATTATGCATTGCGTAGAAACTTAGAATTTATCCTAAAGGTAGGATTATCAAACATTATTCTTTTTTATTTTTTTTTAAAGAGAGAGTGAGAAAGGAGAGAGAGAGAGAGAGAGAATTTTTAATATTTATTTTTTAGTTCTCGGCGGACACAACATCTTTCTTTGTTGGTATGTGCTACTGAGGATCCAACCCGGGCCGCACGCATGCCAGGCGAGCGCACTACCGCTTGAGCCACATCCCCAGCCCCATCAAACATTATTCTAAAGTTGATAAAAGTTTCCTGAAAAGGATAAGATAATAAGTAATTTAACCATAAGCTCTATGTAACAACTCCTCAATTCTGTCATTGTATTGCAAAAGTAGCCAAGATAGTGTGTAAATGAATGGGAGTACCTGTGTTCCAATAAAGTTTATTTACAAAAGCAGGTAGCAGTCTGAATTTGGCCATGGTCCCTACTGCACCTACTCTTACTAGGTCTCCAACCTAAAATTGTATAGATACACTTGTTTACCTGTAAATGCAATTGCTGATTTTATGTATTCACTCATTTTATTAATACACTTTACATATGTACATGCATATGTCTCATGTATATATTGATACATAACATTAAAATGGATGTACACTAATAAACATTACATAAAAATGTGTAGGCACAAGTATACATACATATACAAAGATCCATATGTACACCTTATGAAAGGTACATAATTGGGGTGGGGACATATTATATATGCTTCATAATATATATACATAAAGATGTTAGTATGAATAAATACACATACATATACATATTAATGAAAGATTTGGCAAAATTAAAATACTTAAAACATAGAGAATGAAATATAAGTACTATTACAAACATTTTCCTTTCACATTCAGAGGACTGTCTCATCATTGCATTCTGGAGAAAACCAACCTGAGCTAGAGTAGGATAGTAGCTAAAATCTCAAGTTTGGGGAAGAAAAGATTTGGGTCTGTGTAACATTTGGATGCCCTCTCAAAACAAACTCATTTTGATTTGCCATCCTAATAGTATTAAGATGTAGGACCTTTAAGAGGTGATTAGGTCATGATGGCTTCAATCTCATGGATGGGTTAATGCCATTATTGTAGGAGCAGGTTCATTATCATGAAAGTGGCTTTGTTACATGAACTATCCCATCAGCTTTTTCACACACTGATTCTCTCACAAACACAATTGTGTTTCCCTCTCTTACATGTTGTCTTGTTCCTGCCTTCTTTGCTCTTTGGAGAAAATAAATGGAAAAAATAATATAATGGAAACATTTCTTGAACTTGATTGAGACCACTAGAAACCAAGCAAAGTCAATTTCAGAAGCAAAGGCAGAGCCAATTTTACAGCAAACAAAGGAACAAACAGAAGCCACAATGTGACAGTATGATTTCTTCCATAGAACGGTCTTTAAACAATGAAAGTATACAATGAAGTTAAAAACTCTAGAATTCCCCTTTATCATTGATAAGAGAACTCACAGATTTTTTTTAAATCTTGATAAGTTTTTTTTATTTGTTTTTTTGTTTTTTGGGGTGTTTTGTTTGTTTGTTGTTTTATGTGTGTGTGTGTGTGTGTGTGTGTGGTGCTGGGGATTGAACCCAGGGCCTCATGCATGCAAGACAAGAACTCTACCAACCAAGCTATATCCCCAGCCCAAGATACATTTTTTCAAAAATATTTCTTTTAAGATGGACACAATTATATTTATTTATTTTATTTATTTTTATGTTGTGCTAAGGATCAAACCCATTGCCTCATATGTGCAAGGCAAGCGCTCTACTGCTGAACTATAACCCCAACCCCCAAGTTACATTTTTATATTCCTCCAAGATGCTCACCAAGCCAACCATGAGCCTCCCAATTCTCCGGGAGGCTGAGGCAGGAGGAATACAAATTTGAGAATAGCCCTAAATAAGTTAGTGAGACATTGTCTCAAAATAAAATTTTTAAAAAAGGGCTGGTGATATAGCTGAAAGGTAAGGCACACTTGGATTCTATTTCAAGTACAAAAAAAAATGTAAACTAAAAACAACTAGATTTTATGTGGTGTCAGAACATATCGAATTTGCCACACTCTTTTCCCCAAAATGAGTTCCTAGTTCCTATGTGTATATTTATGAAAAATTTGAGTAATAATCTAATAGCTAAGAATTTAACTTTAAATATCTGATGTCAAATGATATTTATAATATCATAAGAAACAAGTGACTACTGGTATACAAATATATTAACATAGCTTTGTCAAGTTTGTTATCCATTGAAGATTTTCTAGCAATGAGTAATTTGAGTTTAGGCAATGTCCTGAGATATATTTGGGAAGCCTAAGGACATATTTACCTTCCCTGAATTTAATTTTATATTGAATGTTTATAAGAATTTCTCCAGGGTTTGGGGGCATAGTTCAGTGGTGGAACACATGTTTACCAAAACCAAGGCTCTTGGAATGGGTCTCTAGCACCACAAAACCAAAACAAAAGGATTGTACCATAATTTCTGTATTTGAATGGGAAGTCCACACTCTGAATTAAGATCTCCACTGAGAAAGTATTTAAATACAAAAGAAAAACTTGGTGATATGGCTCATGACCAATTCTAAAATTTTGTCACCAATATCTAAATAAAAAAATAAGGGGCTGGGGTTGTAGCTCAGTGGTGGAGCACTTGCCTAGCATGTGTAAGGCGATGGGACTGATCCTCAGCACGATAGATAGATAGATAGATAGATAGATAGATAGATAGATAGATAGAGTGAAGGTGTTGTGTGCATCTACAACTAAAAATATTTTTAAAATAATATAGAATCATAATTTTAATTGATCATATTTTAAAAATTAGGAGAAAGGAAAGTGAAACATACAAGTTTATTTATAATTTAAGTGTACACACACACACACACACACACACACACACACACACTTACGTCTGGAATAGAAAAACTGAAAAACCTCCATTACTGCCTTTGCAGGCTCTAAGAGAAAGAGCCATGAAATAAGCAAGTATGAAAATCAAACTAGGTTTACAAATCAAGCGTAGAAGGCATTAAAATTGGTTGCTACATAAGAGAAACTTGCTGAAAAACATTTTAGTAGATCAAAAAACAGACAAGATGACATAAGCACAACATGAGGAATACAATTTGGAGAATAGGAAACTAACACATTGACAAATCAGAATTTATACCTCTCCTAAACCTCCAGTCATCTCCTTGTTCATCCTGATACATTGATTGTTGCTTGGAAATCTGAGATACTTGATGTTGTAAACCCTTCCGATCACCTTCTGCTTTTGTAAGTTGTGTACGCAGTTCTTCTACCTAAATTCATTAAGTCAAAAATAAAACTTTTATTCGTTTCTAAATACCAGGAAAAATTTGAACTTGAAAATTATTAAAAAATTATTTCCCTGGGCAAAAAAAAAGAAATAAATAATAATCACTTCTGAAGGACCCAACACAGTTGAAACCAAGTTAATCTCCTTTCTACAGCAAACACAGCAGAATAGTCTTCAGCTCTATTTTATCATCTTTCCATTCCTTTCACAAAGAATGTATTTTTTTAATATTCTTTAGTTGTTGATAGATCTTTATTTTTTTTAATACATGGTGCTGAGAATCAAACCCAGTGCCTCACATATACCAAGCATGTGCGCTACCACTGAGCCCCAGCCCCAGCCCCAAGAATGTATTTTACTTCTCTGTATCCACTGTAACAAAGAATCTGACCACACTGTTTGTGTGTTGAGCACGGTGCCTTCACATTGGAGGGTAGAGGGAGTGGGGATTTTCTGGGAATTGAACCAAGAGCCTTGGTTATAAACTCAAGTAACACCAGGCATGGTGGCACACACCTGCAATCCCAGCAGCTTGGGAGTCTGAGGCAGGAGAATCATGAGTTCAAAACCAGCCTCAGCAACTTAGAGAGGCCTTAAGCAACTCAGGGAGACCCTGTTCTCTAAATAAAATTTTAAAAAGGGGATCTGAATGTGGTTCAGTGGTTAAGCACCTATACAAAAAAAAAAAAAAACAATAAAACTCAAATGAAGTGATGATCATGATTAGCATATTTGACATCAAAATAGAGCTCAAAATGAGTAAGCAATAGATGCAGTTGAATGAACTAAAATCAGGAACTGTTTTATTCATTCTTACATTGCTAGAGAAAGACTAGCAAATTGCCTTCCAATTAACAGGCACATTTCCAATAACCATAAACAAGTTAGCGGTGTCAAAGAGTTTCAGCCAAACTCACAGTGACAACCTGAACAAAGAAATCTCTAGCTTCAAAAACTGAAATGAGAGATTACAAATCAGAGTTCAAAAAAATGTTTAGGATAAATTGACTACAAATACAAGCATCCATAAAAGAAATTCTCTGAATTCCGTTAACATTAATTCCATGTGACCACTAACTCCAGAACAAAGTCAATGAACATTTGTAAAGGCTTTGTAAAACAGGTGCCAAGGTGTATTTTCAGCACCAATTGTCAAAACATAAAACTCCTTTTGAACATCTATGATGCCTGACATCTTTGCCTACAGAGCATCTTGTGTAGGTAAGTTATGTAATGCACACCTCAAAACAGAAGAAGGAACAATTGCAGTTTGTGTTAAACACAAGCAGAGAGGCAGTGAGAAACCCATACACCCTTATCCAATGTATGTAAGATGGCTATTTTAAAGTTATTGAACTTTAAATATCAGAAGCACTAAACTTCCATTATAGGCTAATGGACTGCAAAATATTATGCTTAAAATGTAAGCCTTATCTTTGCTTAAAAGAGGTCAGGTAGCACCTTGAAAACATGAATAAAAAACAATGATGTATTCAAAACAACCTGATCATGTAAACGTCTGTTTTAGGTATTTCAACTTCCTCCTTTATTCTCCAATGCCTCCTTGAATAAAATTAAGCTCCCAGGAAAATTTTATCTTACACATCCAGTCTTACTCTTACACTGCTCGTGCTAAGAGAGATAAGTCCTAAGTTGGAGCGGCAATTGGCAAGATACATTTTCACAGTGGGAACCTGGGCTAGTGTTTTGTATAAGCTTTTTCTGAATCTTCATCTTTTGCTTATATGTGCTAACATACATTCCTTAGGGAGGAAAATTTTCTAGACCTAGTTTTGTTCTTTTTTTCATTTCACAAAGACACTTAAAGAGGAGACCCAATATAAAAGATTGCCATAGTTTGCACAGACTTACCTGATGTAAAAGTGTTTCTCTGTTGCCTTCTGACTGATTCAATAACCTGCGAGACAGCTGCAATTCCTGTTCAAGCTAGAGATTCAACAAGGAATAAAAATATGTCCAATGGGGCACAATTTAAAAGGAAAACAGCAGAAAAGTTTTCAGGAGATATTTGCATTTAATAAGAAAGAATAAATATCTCAACATAAACATGTATCAATACTTCCATTAAAATAATAACATAAAGTATGCTACACAGGCCACCTAGAGGTCTGAAATGTAGTCATTTCCATCTCAACTGTGACCTGTTTGAGTCTCTTCTCCTTGGGCCTTGATTCATCACTAAAATAAGAATTTTATATTAGACAGTCTCTTCTTGAGATCTCTTCTAGTTCTAAATCATTTTAATCCCAATTGTAAAGCAATTTTCCTTTAAATTAGAAGATGTAGTGTCAAAAGAACTAAATTAGAATAAAAACTGCAGGGACCTAATAATTCAAAGTACATTTCATCAAATGTAATTTCTTATTCTCCTAATATTCATAAGATATTCCTAATTTTTTTAAATTTCTACTTTTAGTAAAAAGCGTTTAAAATCTCATTAACAATATTGCCATTAGATAAATATCTACAGAAAATGTGGCCACTTAGTTGACTAAATACCCTACAAAGTCTGAATATGCTTTAATTTCAATTTGAAAAATATACTAACATCAAAAATGAGCTCAGTAGTTTTTCAAAATTCTGAAAAAACACTGCCAATTTATAGAAACATGTTTCTTACATTATCATTACCTTGTGAAATTTTATCATAAAAATTTAGAGCTTACATATGCAATACTCTTTTATTTTTTAACAATAAGGTTATTTTCTAAAATCAAATTTTATTAAGATGTTTTTTAGCAATTAAGATTTTTAATAGTTGTCCTAAATAATTATTTCATTTGAACAAACTGCTATCTATATTAGCAGTCCTTTAAAAATTGGACATGATAGGTGTGCTTATCAAGGAGCTTGAGAGAACCTCCCAGTGACAGAACAGTCCTGTATCTTGATTGTGGCAGTGGTTGACAACAGTCTTCACAGG
Organism: Urocitellus parryii; assembly: GCF_045843805.1. Taxonomy (NCBI): domain Eukaryota; kingdom Metazoa; phylum Chordata; class Mammalia; order Rodentia; family Sciuridae; genus Urocitellus; species Urocitellus parryii. The sequence goes on along the minus strand of NC_135536.1, from coordinate 23,098,330 downwards.
AGGTAAGAATAGGTAGAAAAACACAACACACAAAGGCATGCACATAAAGCTGGCAAAATCTGCATAAACTCTGGATTATACCAACAACTTCCTGGATTTGCAAGCAAGTGGTAATTACACAAAACATTATCACTGAGGGAAAATTGGGTAAAAGGTGAGTGGGAGCTTTGTTTTGAAACATCCTATTACCCTAAATCTTTCATTTCAAAATGAATTTTTAATCAAGCCTAAATATTTTTTAACAAATTATGCATATGGCCCATAAAGTGAATGCCATATTAAAAAATGTAAAGTGCATGTAGTATCAAAATCCATACAAAATACTGTCCAATCTGTTCTCTCATTTCTGTGAAAAAAAAAGAAGGAGAAAGAAATCATACTTCAGTCAAAATGCCTTTGAAATCAAGCTGGACCCATATTGGTCAGAAACTCTATGTAATATCAGCAGTCCCAACCCCCAAGTGTAGACTCCAGACCTAACCTGCAATTCACAGACATAAATCTGCATAAGTTCTATGGATTAGATGAATGCCAATTTTCTGATTTTGCTATCGAATGTGAATTATACAAAACATTACCAGTGAGGAAAAAATGGATGAAAGGTGCACAGGAACTTTATTGTAAAACAACAAATTTATGTCAAAGGTCCTTAATATCTAATGAGAATAGAAAATATTTTAAAAGTAATCTGCTAACTATACCTACCTGCTATAGTGAAAGTGAATATATATAAAATAGCAAGCATTTAAACAATAGATCCTTCCTAACACTACAACAAAGTCAGGTCCTTTAAATGTTCCCCAGGGAGGAAAGGTAAAGTTTAATTTACTTCTCAAAAACAAGAGTAGACACAGATGACAAGGTAGCAAATGGCCTGTGTATGTTTTCAAAAGCAAGAAGTAAAGAGTATCACAGTCATCAAACCAAGCAACTTCACATGAAAGCACTGAGCCCCCACTGTGTCCTAATAAATCATCTCAGAGACACTCTTCTATAGCCACTCAACAAACATCACAAATTCCAAACCACATTATTATTTGAGATGATTTTCAAACTCTTACTTGACTCTTCTCCGTTTCAGTTTGTTTTAGCTTATTTTTCATTTCTCCCTCATTCTCATCTGTTTTAGCTTCTTGTTTCTTCAATGCCTAGAATGAAAGTGGTTGGAAAAAATGTATTATTTGAGAAAATGTATAAAACTGAAAATCCTTACTAGGATTTATTAAGAAAAGGCTGAGAAGGATATTGTTATGAATCACACAAAACCTATAAATGAATTACAACTTGCTCATTCACTGAAACCCTAAGAACGCTTTAATGGAGATCAAATATAAACAACTGCCTGATCTTTCTAATCATTTTCCACCTAGTTTTATCCATTCCCTGTCACCTTTGGGAATTGTGTTATACATTTAGAGAGTCTAGACAGCATAACAGTTATCTTAGAAGCAAAGTGTACGGCCTTCTGAAATAACACTATTTAAATACGTGATCTGCTCAGATTTTTAGACCTAACACCAAAAATGAGCTCAGTAGTTTTTCAAAATTCTGAAAAATCACTGCCAATATTATAGAAACATGTTTCTTACAATATCATTACCTATGTGACATTTTATCATAATACATAAATGGTTATTTAAACTATACTTCACATAGAGAAATCATTCTTTTCTATAGTTTCCCCTCTTTAATAAAATGGGGGAAAAAGAACATTAAGAAAATACAAATTTCAAAAGTTAACCACAAAATTATTTGCCCCAGTTTGTTTTTATTTTAAAACAAAATTAAACTTATGGGAAAAAAGTATACTTTGGCATAGTATTTCATTATATCTAAATGGTATTCCATTTAATTTCTTTTTCAGAAATTTAGCAACTGGACTTAGCAAGGTGCATATGTAAAGGCCACACACAGTGAGAAAAGCCAAACTGCCTAAAGTCTTTTTCAACAGATTCAATAGAAAAATAAATTTTAGGCAAATAGCAAGACATATTGAAATCTGCTTTGATACCTGAATTCCAATCATTATCAATTTCATTAATTTACATATTTAACATGTATCATTTCTAAATCTATTTACTATTAATTAGGGGCTACTAATATATTCATATGTACAACAAATATATCCCCTACTCATGAGATGAGCACCCTTTACCACAGCTCCTACTTCCACTACTAAAACAGCTATTGAGTAAAAAGGCAGAGAAGCATCATTGAAATAGAAAATAATTTTGATGAATATAACCTTGTAACATTTTTACAGTGTTTCATATGCCCAGGCACTTTCTTCTTACATATACTCAATGCATACTATAAGACAGTGGTGTAGACCAAGTAATTTGATACTTCTAAGGCACATAGGTCAATATCTGGCACATAACAAATGAGAAATAAAAGTCAAGAACTATCATAACTGGATTATTGCATTGATAAAGCTAAAACTCATAATGCCTTGCAGGTCATTATCAACTCATTTTAATGTTTGGTATTTTGACTTTATTGTACACTAAATGGAATTTAAAATAATACTTAATTCTAAATCATAATGTATTCAGTGTTGGCTGATGGAATATGTTTATAGATTTTACTTCCTGAACAAAATGCTAGAAATTTAAAACTTACTACTGCATCTTTATTTTCTGTGATTCTTTCATCTTTTCTACACCAAGTGACCCAATGTGTGTGTATATGAGAGAGAGAAATGTAAAAATGTGATATAAAGAAGCTGTTGTTGACTTTTTTTAATCAATTCATTCTAAAAATTTTCAACTGTCTTATTTCACGCCATAATCCTTCCAACCTGCCCCATTTTTTAATGTTAAACATAATCAGTTATCTTGCTTTTCAATACTTTTCCACTGAACTAAAACCAACATGGGCTTTTCTATAAAGGGGTGATGAGGAAGAAGACTTCTTCAGGTATGTAGCTTCATGGAACTCTAGTCAGTCTGGATTTGAGTTCTGTAGCAGAAACCACTCCAAATAAATACACAATAAAGGCTTGGCAAGATCAGGTGAGGTCATGTTGAGGCCACACGTGAAAGGAAGGAATAGACAACTCCAAATAAGAAGGGATGGTCCCAAAAAGAGTTCTTCCGTTCCAAAAATGAGTTCAAAATCTATAACCTTCAAACAGTAGTTGCTAAAATGAAGTGGTCCCTCCTATGTGATTCTGAGCATTTTTTAATGTCCCTCTTCTTATTAGTGTTAGTGAAGTAGGAACAGCCACATGCTGAGCTTTTAAAACTTGACCTAACTTCATGCTGCAACTCAAGAGTTTAATTTACCTAAGAATTTAAACTCCAAAAATTTTCCAATGAAGGTTTTCTAGCTTACTAACTATAATTAATCCCTTTCTGTCCCTTCCCAGGATCTCCAAAAATTAAATTTAACAACTGTAACATTTAACATTGGAAAGAAAACAAACAGTGTAGTGATGATTAAAGAAAATATTTATTGGGATGGGGTTGTGGCTCAGTGGTAGAGCGCTTGCCTAGCATGCGTGAGGCACTGGGTTCAATCCCCCACACCACATAAAAATAAACAAATAAAATAAAAGTATTGTGTCCATCTACAGCTAAAAAAATATTTTTAAAAATATTTATTTTTGTGTTTACGTTAAATAGGTAATAACTTTTTCCCATTTTAAGAAGTTAACACTTTAGTCTTTAGGGGAAAAAAAAAGTGTTACTGATTGCGTTTTAAATCTTATTTTGAAATAATGTACTATTAACATAAGAGTTGTAAAGATTGTTCAGAGTTCCCACCTACCCTTCACCAAGCTGTCCCTAAAATTAACATCTGACATAACCATTGTACTTTCACCAAAACCCAAACATTAATATTGTTACAAAACCATTAAGCTATAAATTTTATTCAAATGTCACTGGTTTTTTCACTAATATCCTTTTTTATTCCAATATCTACCAATGATACTACATTGCATTTTGTTAGCTTGCTTCCCTGTCTGTGAAAATGTCTTAGTTTTCCCTTTTTTTATAATCTCAACATTTTAAAAGAATATTGGTCAGGTATGTGGTAGAATGTCCCCCAATTTGTGGTGCGACCACTTTGGAAAGTAGTATGGAGATTCTTTAGAAAACATGGAATGGAATCACCATTTATCCCAGTTATCCCACTCTTTAGTTTATACCCAAAGGACTTAAAATCAGCATACTACAGTGATACAGTCACATTAATTTTTATAGCAGCTCAATTCACAATAGCCAACCTATAGACAAATCTAGGTGCCCTTCAACAGATGAATGGATAAAGAAAACGTGATATATAATACATACACACACACACACACACACACACACACACACACACAATGGAATATTACTCATCCATAAAGAAGAATGAAATTATGGCATTTTCCATTAAACGGATGGAACTGGAGACTATCATGCTAAATGAAATAAGACAGTTCCAAAAAAAATCAAAGGCTGAATGTTCTGATATATAGATGTGAACCCACAATAAGGGAGGATGGGGAGGGAAAGAATAGAAATCCATTGGATTGAACAAAGGGGAGTGAAAGGGAAAGGAGGAGGAATGAGAATAGGAAAGATAGTAGAATGAACTGAATATAACTTTTCTATCCTTATATATGAATATACAACCAGGGCAACTTAACATCATGTACAAGAATAGGACCCTAATTAGAATAAGTTATACTCTATGTATGTACAGTATTTCAAAATACACTCTACTATCATGTATCTAAAAAGAACAAATTTTTTTAAAAAGTCTTCCAATTTGGTTTTGTTTGATGTCTTGTCATGATTGGACAGTGCACATAAATACTTCTGGTGGGTAGGGGCAGAATACTATAGTCTTAAAATCCCCTTTTTACTGCACTACATTGCAGGGTCAGTGACTAGTAATGATAACCTGAGCCCTTGAATAAGGTAAGGTGGTGTCAAATACAAACTTTTCATATTGTATTTGTAAGTAGAGTCATTAAGTCCAGTGCACACAGTCAAAGTTTAGAGAATTAATCTCTACCTCTCAGAGAAAGAGTATCAAGGAAGGTATTAAAATAGGTTAAAACCACCACAGCAATTATATTGGAAGATACTTTGAGATCAGCATAAAATATAAAAAGTTTCACCCATAAATTGTAGGTCAGGGCCAGACCCACACAGTTCATAGTAGAAGCTACTTTGTCCTTTTTTAATCTAGAAAAATTTACCCCATCAGACCTTACAGTTTAGTCTAATGCCAGGTTTCTAGTAAGTTCACTCACAGGCCAGTGCCTACCAGTACACAAATTGTTGAACCTGTTTATACACCCCCCCAAAAATAATATGCTCATACCAAAATCATTAATGAACGGTCTAGAAATTACAAATAAGACTACATAAAGAGATGGAGTACACTCATCAAACCTCCATCAAACATATCTGTTTTCTTAATTCAGCTCAGCTATTCCACACTCATAAGGGATTCTTGGCCATCTCACTACTGGGTTTCTCTGCAGCTTCTAGCCCTTCACCACAGGTCACAAGCTATCAATTTTGAACATCTAAACCCATAAATACCAACTCCCTCATTCCTCTACCTTATAAAGAAAAGATTCATCACTTATAACAGGATCCATTCTCTTTAAAGGGCAAGTTGGGAAGTAATTACCTTTAATCTTCACACTAATAGATATTTATTCCAATCTCCATTTCTCATAATCATTTTACTTAGCATTTAAGGAATTTAAAAAATCAATAAGCTGAACCTTAATCAAATTATATTTTATATCTAAATATAAAAGACTTATACTCTATATCAGCATCATTCTTCTGAAAGTCAACTGTCTGTTTTTTTTTAATTAAAAAAGTCCATATTTGAACTGGCTCAATAAAAGGACCTCTAATTCTCTTGGATACACAGGAATATCCTAAAATAATCCTGTATTATCCCATTCTTCCTCACTTTCCACCTGTCACCATCTGATCAGCTACTTATAATAACTCTTTTCCAGAACATGTTTCTGTTGAAGCCCTACTAACTGCCTGAAACTTTATTTAACACTCTTTTTTATTTATCCTTTTACTCTAAGCATTTGTAAGTCTTCGAAAATTTAGTCAATAAGAACTTAAATTCTGATTGCCATTAGGTGGAATCCCGCCAGCCAAGCCCACACTGACCCTTGGGCTGAGTACCGGATTTCAGAAGGGGAAGGAAGCGGTACAGTCCCATCCCCCACAGCGGACACTCCACCGAGGCAATCAGCGGCCACCATCCGGGAAAGCTGAAGTATACACCGCCACTCTCCGACAGAGTGCAACATCAAAACAGGTGTGTGTCACTCAGCTCACCCCCCAGACATCGGGGAATTCGCATAAAATCTCTCCTAGGCTTTGGGGGGGGGGAGGGAGTATCACAGTGAGCCTGCATAAAGACTAGGGGGAAACTAGAGACACCTGACCTCCAACCCCTCCTCCCAGCAGCAGCCAAAAACGAAACCTGGCTAGCCAGCGCTGGGGGAGGGGCAAGCAGAAAAAATCAAAGTGATAGAGTGCCGGGGATCCCAACAGCCAGCAGCAGGACCCTGGAGATCCAGGCCGACTGATTCGCGAGGCCTGCCCCGAGGCTACAGAAGGTGTGGTGCCACAGAGAAGCAATTAATTAGCAAGCAGGGAGATTAGTGACTACCATTAGGTGGAATCCCACCAGCCAAGCCCACACTGACCCTTGGGCTGAGTACGGGATTTCAGAAGGGGAAGGAAGTGGTACAGTCCCATCCCCCACAGCGGACACTCCACTGAGGCAGTCAGCGGCCACCATCTGGGAAAGCTGAAGTATACACCGCCAATCTCCGACAGATTGCAACATCAAAACAGATTACAACATCAAAACAGCGGACACCCCACCGAGGCAATCAGCGGCCACCATCTTGGAAAGCTGAAGTATCCACCACCACTCTCCGACAGATTGCAACAACAAAACAGGAGAAACCAAGACTAGCAAGAGAAACCAGAAGACTAGAGGCAAGACCCTGGCGAGTGGGCGGCTGGAAACCGCAGGCCCGCAGGCGACAGTTCACCCACTGCCTGGGTAACTGGGTGGTAGGAGAACGCCGCCTGCAGGCAACCGATCACCCGCCAGCGGCCTGTGATACTGGGCGGCTGGAGACCGCCCACCTACCTCGACTGGGAACTGAAACCAAACAGAGATAGTCCAGTCACACTCCCCATTAGGACACCCCGGCAAGGAGCCTGGGGCCCGCTATAGCAGAGTAGTGTCCTCACTGGAGCTAGGACATCGGAATTCCTTCCCAGCGGAATCCAAGTTAGCAGGCATAGTTTAACAACACAAAGGAGAGACATCAGAGTAATACAGAACCAAAACAAAGCTATAGAAGAGAGCAGAAACACAACAATCAAAAAGAACTGGAAAGTAACGTGGACAACATGAGAAAATAAAGGAAAAAAGGAGTACAAACAATGCAAGACAACTTAATTCTACAGGAGGACATAGAAACATCAGAAGCAGGGATAGGGAAAGAACTCAAGGCATACCTAACTCAAATGGAAAGGAATATTAGAGAAGACGTGAGACAGCAAGTCCAAGAAATAAAAGTATATTTTGAAAATGAATTAAACAAACAAATTCAAATGGCAAAGAACGAGCTCTACCAGGAGATAGAGATCTTAAAAAAAAATCAAACAATAATCCTAGAATTGCAGGAAACTATAAACCAAATTAAAAATTCAAACGAGAATATTACAAATAGACTTGATCAAGTAGAAGCCAGAACATCAGATAATGAAGACAAGGTTTATCAACTTGAAAAGAATATAGTCAACACAGAAAAGATGCTTAAAACCCACGATCAATGAATTCAAGAGATATGGGACGTCATAAAAAAACCAAATTTGAGAGTCATCGGGATAGAAGAAGGCACAGAGATTCAAACCAATGGAATGGACAGCATATTAAATGAAATAATTGTAGAAAACTTCCCAGAGATGAAAGATAGAATGGATTGCCAAATCCTGGAAGCCTACAGGACCCCAAACATTCAAAACCAAAATAGACCAACTCCAAGACACATAATAATGAAGATAGCCAACATACAGAACAAGGAGAGAATATTAAAAGCTACGAGAGAAAAAAGGCAGATTGCATTCAGGGGTAAACCAATTAGGTTAACAACTGATTTCTCATCACAGACATTGAAAGCGAGAAGATCCTGGAACAATGTATTTCAAACACTGAAAAATAATGGACTCCAACCAAGAATACTGTATCCAGCAAAATTGAGCTTCAGATTTGACAACAAAATTAAAATCTTTCATGATAAACAAAAGCTAAAAGAATTCGCAGCAAGAAAACCAGCACTGCAAAGTATTTTGAGCAAAATACTACAAGAAGAGGAATTGAAAAATAGTGCCCAAAACCAATAGCAGGAAGTATCTCAGTAAAGGGTGAGGAAAATAACCAAAAAGTAAAATTAGCCAAACTAAAATAAATAACTAAAGAAGCATGACTGGAAGTACAAATCATATCTCAATTGTAACCTTAAATGTTAATGGCCTAAACTCACCAATCAAGAGACATAGGCTAGTAACCTGGATCAAAAAAATAAATCCAACAATATGCTGCCTTCAGGAGACTCACATGATAGGAAAAGACATACACAGGCTGAAGGTAAAAGGTTGGGAAAAATCATACCACTCACATGGCCCTCAGAAGCAAGCAGGAGTGGCCATACTCATATCGAATAAAATCAACTTCAAACCTAAGTTAATCAAGAAGGATAAAGAAGGGCACTATATACTGTTAAAAGGAACCATCCACCGACAAGACATAACAATTATCAATGTGTATGCACCAAACAATGGAGCTGCAACGTTCATAAAACAAACCCTCCTCAAGTTCAAGAGTCAAATAGACCACAACACAATAATTATGAGTGACTTCAACACACCGCTCTCGCCATTAGACAGATCCTCTAGACAAAAACTGAATAAAGAAACTATAGAACTCGACAGCACAATCAACAACGTAGACTTAACGACATATATAGAATATATCAACCATCATCAAGTGGATACACGTTCTTCTCAGCAGCACATGGATCCTACTCAAAGATAGACCATATATTATGCCATAAGGCAACTCTTAGTAAATATAAAGGTGTGGAGATAATACCATGCACCATATCTGACCATAATGGAATGAAATTGGAAATCAATGATAAAAGAAGGAAGGAAAAACCCTACACCACATGGAAAATGAACAATATGTTATTGAATGATCAATGGGTTACAGAAGACATAAAGGAGGAGATGAAAAAATTCTTAGAGTCAAATGACAATACAGACACAACATACCGGAATCTATGGGACACAATGAAAGCAGTTTTAAGAGAGAAATTCATTTCTTGGCGTTCTTTCCTCAAAAAAAGAAAAAACCAACAAATAAATGAACTCACACTATGCCTCAAAAATCTAGAAAAGGAAGAGCAAAACAACAGCAAATGTAGTAGAAGACAAGAAATAATTAAAATTAGAGCAGAAATCAACGAAATTGAAACAAAAACAACCATTGAAAAAATAGATAAAACTAAAAGTTGGTTCTTTGAAAAAATAAATAAGATAGACAAGCCCTTAGCCATACTAACGAAAAGAAGAAGAGAGAGAACTCAAATTACTAACATACAGGATGAAAAAGGCAATATCACAACAGACACTACAGAAATACAGAAGATAATTAGAAAGTATTTTGAAACCCTATATTCCAATAAAATAGAAGATACTGAGGATATCGATAAATTTCTTAAGGCATATGATTTGCCCAGATTGAGACAGGAAGACACACAAAATTTAAACAGACCAATAACAAAGGAAGAAATTGAAGAAGCCATCAAAAGACTACCAACCAAGAAAAGCCCTGGACCGGATGGGTATACAGCGGAGTTCTACAAAACCTTCAAAGAAGAATTAATACCAATACTTTTCAAGCTATTTCAAGAAATAGAAAAAGAAGGAGCTCTTCCAAATTCATTCTATGAGGCCAACATCACTCTGATCCCAAAACCAGACAAAGATACTTCAAGGAAAGAAAACTACAGACCAATATCTCTAATGAAGTTGGATGCAAAAATTCTCAATAAAATTCTGGCAAATTGAATACAAAAACATATCAGAAAACTTGTGCACCATGACCAAGTAGGATTCATCCCTGGGATACAAGGATGGTTCAATATACGGAAATCAATAAATGCTATTCACCACATCAGTAGACTTAAAGACAAGAACCATATGATCATCTCAATAGATGCAGAAAAAGCATTTGACAAAGTATAGCATCCCTTTATGTTCAAAACACTAGAAAAACTAGGGAAAACAGGAACTTACCTCAACATTGTAAAAGCTATGTATGCTAAACCTCAGGCTAGCATCATCCTAAATGGAGAAAAACTGAAGGCATTCCCTCTAAAATCTGGAACAAGACAGGGGTGGCCTCTGTCACCACTTCTATTCAATTTAGTTCTCGAAGTACTAGCCAGAGCAATTAGACAGACAAAAGAAATTAAAGGCATAAAAATAGGAAAAGAAGAAGTTAAATTATCGCTATTTGCGGATGACATGATAATATACTTAACAGACCCAAAAGGGTCTACAAAGAAGCTGCTAGAGTTAATAAATGAATTCAGCAAAGTGGCAGGTTATAAAATCAACACGCATAAATCAAAGGCATTCCTGTATATCAGCAACAAAACCTCTGAAATGGAAATAAGGAATATCCTCAAAGAAAATAAGATACTTGGGAATCAACCTAACAAAAGAGGTGAAAGATTTATACAATGAAAACTACAGAACCCTAAAGAGAGAGATAGAAGATCTCAGAAGATGGAAAAATGTACCCTGTTCATGGATAGGCAGAACTAACATCATCAAAATGGCTATATTACCCAATGTTCTCTACAGGTTTAATGTGATGCCAATCAAAATCCTAACGGCATTTCTTGTAGAAATAGATAAAGCAATCATGAAATTCATATGGAAAAACAAAAGACCCAGAATAGCAAAAGCAATTCGAAGCAGGAAGTGTGAATCTGGAGGTATAGCGATACCAGAGTTCAAACTGTACTACAAAGCAATAGTAACAAAAACAGCATGGTACTGGTACCAAAACAGGTGGGTGGACCAATGGTACAGAATAGAGGACACAGAGACTAATCCACAAAGTTACAACTATCTTATATTTTATAAAGGGGCTAAAAACATGCAATGGAGAAAGGATAGCATCTTCAACAAATGGTGCTGAGAAAATTGGAAATCCATATGCAACAAAATGAAATTGAATCCCTTTCTCTCGCTAGCCACAAAAGTTAACTCAAAATGGATCAAGGAGCTAGATATCAAACCAGAGACACTGCGTCTGATAGAAGAAAATTGGCTACGATCTACATATTGTGGGGTCGGGCTGCAAATTCTTTAATAGGACTCCCATAGCCCAAGAGTTAACAACAAGAATAAACAAATGGGACTTACTTAAACTAAAAAGTTTTTTCTCAGCAAGAGAAACAATAAAAGAGGTAAATAGAGAGCCTACATCCTGGGAACAAATTATTACCCCCCACACCTCAGATAGAGCCCTAATATCCAGAATGTACAAAGAACTCAAAAAATTAAACAATAAGATAACAAATAATCCAATCAACAAATGGGCCAAAGACCTGAACAGACATTTCTCAGAGGAGGACACACAATCAATCAACAAGTACATGAAAAAATGCTCACCATCATTAGCAATCAGAGAAATGCAAATCAAAACCACCCTAAGATACCATCTCACTCCAGTAAGATTGGCAGCCATTATGAAGTCAAACAACAATAAGTGTTGGCGAGGATGTGGGGAAAAGGGTACACTTGTACACTGCTGGTGGGACTGCAAAATGGTGAGGCCAATTTGGAAAGCAGGAGATTCCTGGGAAAGCTGGGAATGGATCCACCATTTGACCCAGCTATAGCCCTTCTCGGACTATTCTCTGAGGACCTTAAAAGAGCGCACTATAGGGATACAGCCACATCAATGATTATAGCGGCACAATTCACAATAGCTAGACTGTGGAACCAACCTAGATGCCCTTCAATAGATGAATGGATAAAAAAAAATGTGGCATCTATATACAATGGAGTATTATGCAGCACTAAGAAATGACAAAATCATAGAATTTGCAGGGAAATGGATGGCATTAGAGCAGATTATGCTAAGTGAAGCTAGCCAAGCCCTAAAAAACAAATGCCAAATGTCTTCTTTGATATAAAGAGAGCAACTAAGAACAGAACAGGGAGGAAAAGCATGAGGAAAAGACTAACAGTAAACAAAGACGAATGAGGGGAGAGAAAGGGAGAGAGAAGGGAATGGATATGCAAATGGTAGGAAACCTTCAATGATACACAAAAGTATAAGAGGTTATGATGGGCAAGGGGGAGGGGGAAAAAAGGGGAGAGAATTGAACAACAGCAGAGGAGGCAGAGAGGGAAGGTGGGAGGGGAAGGGAGGGGTGATAGTAGGGGATAGGAAAGGTAGCAGATTACAACAGTCACTAATATGCCATTAGGTAAAAATGTGAGTATGTAACAGATGTGATTCTGCTATCTGTATTTGGGGTAGAAATGGGAGTTCAAAACCCAATGGAGTCAAATGTATGAAAGATGATTTATCAAGAGCTCTGTAATGTTTGGAATAATCAATTAAATAAATAAATAAATAAATATCAAAAAAAAAAAGAACTTAAATTCTGTTATTTTCACTAAGAGAAGCAAGTGTAGTACTAATGAGCAATACCAAAGGAATTACTGAACTTCTACTGTATTATCAAGAAATGCTGGGGCTGGAGACATAGCTCAATTGGTAGAGTGCTTCCCTCGCATGTACAAGCCTGGGGTTCAATTCCCATCACCACAAAAAAAGAAAAAAAAAAAGAAATACCATTAAATTTAAACACTATCTCTGCTTTCTATAACCAGGTATCAGTAAACAAGTAAACATAATGCAATATTCTAGTCCAGAATATTGAACCAATTTTTCTATATTATCTAGTTCAAAATGAAAGACAGAAACATCTACCTCATAAGATCTATTAAATATACACTGATGTATTTTAAAATTCTGAAAACAGAAAATACTCAACAAGAAAAATTTTTTACATTAACTGAATCAAAATTACAAACCATTTCTTTAAACGTTAATAATAAACTTTAACTCATTTACTACCTTTAAGGTGTAAGAACACTGGATTTCTTTTCCATTTAATTTAAATCAAGTAACTTAGAATTATATTAAAACTGACCCAGTAAAGGTAGTTATAAAAGGAGAAAAACCCATCATATGCCAATAAATTTCTATTACTATGTTATTTTGCCCTTTAAAACTTGTTTTTTTCTTAAGAGCAGTTTAACTATAAAGCTATCATGTGCCCTGCTCTAGTATTCAGATTGTCTTTTACACTTTCAAGATCACAGAAACAACACTGAGCCTTAATAGAGGGTCCCTAAGGCATATTTAAGTCTTTAATAACAACAATTTTTCTTTTTTTCCTTAAGTGTGCCTATTTCCATTAAAAAGACTAACGTACTGAGTATTGTACTACAGCAGTTCTTTAGAAGTAGATGATTCTGAACTCTCACAGTTATATATAATCAAAAACTGCAGCCTTTCCTTTCAGAAAATAAAAGAACAGAAGAAAGGAAAATGTGTGTAGATGTCTCATCTAACCATAAAAACTTCCAGACTTCCACAATAAACCTGTTTATCAAGAGGCTCTAGCAGATAACACACTGAAAGACGTAGAACAAATAGAGAATTACAGGCCCTTTGTTTACTTCAAATGGACCAACAAACTTTGTTATAGAGGGCTGGGGTTGTGGCTCAATGGCAGAGCACTTGCCTAGCATGTGTGGGTTCGATTCTGAGCACCACATATAAATAAAATAAAGGTACACTGACAACTAAAAAAAAAAAAAAAAAAAAAAAAAAAAGCTTGATTATAATGATGGCACTGGAATGAAATAAAGATCACATGTTAACTCCCACAAGCCACTGAAATTCCCAGAGAAAAATTAGGGAAGTAAATTATCCCAACTCATCCTGATCACTTAGCAATGCTACAACTGGATGCCTTTGGTCACAAGAGCAAAAATATGTAGATGACTCACTGGTAAACCCACAAGTCCATGGAGACAGGAGGCTGTGTGCATACTAAACAGTAAGTCAGTACCAATGTACTTGAAGGTACAAACTGTCAGGCAGATTATATTTTCCCGCAACAATAAAGAATTAAGAAGTCATGTCACTGACAACTAAAAAGTATCTGTTCTTACTATCTTTTTATGTAAAGTCTTCATGTGAGTACAAAAGTCAGCAAATATTTTAACTTCATAGAACATAATAAGATCCTGACCCAAATTAGAACCCAGAAGTTACAAAGTGAAATTATAAGTTGCAAGATTTTTGAATACTAAAATTTTTAAATAGCTTTAAGGACATTTGTTCTATTTCAAATCAAACAAAAATTTAAGTACACAGTATATATAAAACACTATGAAGAAAACCTTAATTAGAGATTTTTTAAAAGGTAGAAATCTGATGTTCAGCTCCAAAATTCTCTGTAGAAGCTAAACCAAGCTCAAAACCCATCAAACATAACAATTCATATTTTGAAAAAAATACATGTGCATAATACAAAAAGACTTTGTTGTTTAGAATAAAGTTATTCATTTAAATTAAAAGATTCCTGTCAAATTCGGTGACTTTCCAAATTCTGTTTTTCCTTAATCAAGTTAGAGATGCTAGGAGGGTTTTACTAAAACTGTTCAAAAAAACTTATTTTTCAGCAGTGACAAAAGGGGGAAAAAATCTATACCAAAAGGTGCAACTTAAACAAAAAACTCACTTTGGTAAGCAAAAATAGAACTGCATGATGAAAGTCAATATCAATTCAAAATAGATACTATAATGACACTATACCCATTTGGGAAACATGAAAGTAAAGAAGAAATTTTAAAAACTTGTTGCCAATTGAACTATGTGTCTTTTGCAGAAGTGAGTGGCAAGAACATACCCAGTAAAGTCACAAAATGCAAAGGTTGTGTTTTTCAAAAGGATACAGTAGTATCTGGTATCATACATTTACATAGGATTTATCAAAGTTAAATATGTTTTTGCTGAGAGTAATTATAATCCTTAATAATGTTCTATCAAGATATCTGAGGTTTTCAAACATAAAACTCAAAAGTTTCTCTTTAAGAATGGCCTAGATATCTTTTTGCTTTTTCCTCTTCTTATATGATAAGGTGTTTACTATACTACTTCAGTAATACAAGTGCTCTTACAGAAATTACTGTAGTAGAATTGATGGGCACTCACTACTGACCTATTTTCCCCAAGGAATGAACAAACTTCTCAGTTCCACTGTGGGTATTTTTATGGAGTACATGACTGTTTAGGGCACCTGGAGCCAATGAAGCCAAACAAGGTCATGGGTTCAATCACTGTGAGAGCCAATTTCCTTTGCTCTGTTCCATGGCCACAATCTTTACCCTAAACCTTAGCCAAAGGCCACATGGAAGACTAACTAACTAGGCCAGAGATCATGGATGAATCAGCAAAATCCACTACCATGACTATAAAAATAACTCAAAAATAAAACCCCTGTTAACCAGTGTCAGGGTTTCATTCTTCAAATGTTATTAAATTTGTCTATCTGAAAAACAAAACCTTAATTACTACACAAAAAGTTGGTATGCTAAAAGACATAAGTCATTTAACTCCTTTAATTCAAAAACAATAACAGCAATAAGTATTATTCCCTAAAATGCCATTGCTTTTACTGGATCAGATTTTATTTTTATGCAATATTTTACTTATTAAAATCTTGCAAGTAAAGTTAAATGTGAGCCCAACAAGTGCACTTTCCAGGATTTCCTTCAAAATCAAAAAGCAAGTGCTTTTCAGTGGAGGGTCTGTTTTTATCCAGGAGTTTCCTCTCAAAAAAGAGCTTGTAGTTTTATTAGAAATCCAGGGCAATATGATACTTCATTTGACTTTCTAAATACGGGACCACTGAGTTAGAACTGTTGACAAACAGAAGATCATAGATAATTATGCAAATTTAATTTAGAATTTCTCAAGTTTTATATGTCTTAGAACAGAAAGCCTTGTAAATACACAACATCTTTCATTGTTCAGAGTTAGAAGTTGTTATTTTATGCCTTTGAGTTTGGGGTTTTTTTAAGAACAATTTTCTAATAAAAATAAAACAGTACTAAGTCAATGAATAAATCTATCTGTAGCAGAGTGATCTTTGTTTGCACAATATTACCATGAACTCAGTAGTTGCCCAATAAATATTAATTGATAATGATGGGAAAGGACTTTATAAAACAGATGGTCTAGCATAAATCACTGAAAATGTAGATAAAAACATTCCATTCTTGAAGAAAAGCATAACATAGAAATTAAACAAGTCCTACACACAGAAAATCTCAGTCTATTGTCAGGCAGCTGTTCAGTCAACAAGAGTACAGACATTTTTCATCATCTTCATAGCATTAACAGCATTAAATGTCTACTTACATATGGTGCTGCACAAAGGGACACACACAGATTCTTGCTAGACTTATTTGTTATAATTTACAATGACAATATTGGCAAGAACAAATGCGTACACCCAGCAAAATACATGTGATCAAATAATACTATGAGATCTAGTAATACGTGGTATGAACACAAAATGCATGTCAGGCTAAACACATCTAAGTAGCAATAACAGTATTTATTATTAATGTAAACCTCCTCAATTCCAAAAAGAATTTGAGGTACTTTATAAAAACACCTACACATATACTTAAAGAATAGGTATAGTAAATAAAGAATTGGCCATAATAGAGAAAATAAATAACAATTCCTCAATAACTTAGGGAGAGTATGTAATCAGAATAGTGATCTTGAAAAAAGGTAGGGTGGGAGACAAAAAAAACAATCTTATGTAGACTAATTCCAAACAGGGTAGAAACAAGGAAACTACAAGCACATTGATTAACCCAGGAAAACGTCCTGATAAATATAACTTTTTCAAAAATACTTGAACAATTAAAACAAAGTATAAGTACCTAAGAATTTGGGAGAAAAAGAATCGCAATGAGGAGGTAAAAGAGGTAGGAAGTGCACTGCAAGCACAACTAATAGCCTTAAGTAATATTTTCTTAATAAAGCAAAAAGCCTAAGAAGGGGCTGTGCCTTAGTGGTAGAGCACTTGCCTAGAATGTGTGAGGCACTGGGTTCGATTCTAAGCACTGCATATAAATAAATGAACAAAATAAAGGCCCATCAATGCCTAAAAATATAATGTTTGGGAAAAAAAAAAGCCTAAGAAGACATAAATGTTTATTATATAGACTATAGGAATTTCAGGACAACTTACACATCATCTCATAAAACTGCATCCTTCAAAGGAATCCAAAGGCTAACAGTTGTTATGCTAATTCATCTATAATGTAGAAAGTATTTCTACATTTTCAACTTTAGTTTTATCATTATTAAATACCAAACTCTTGAAATATATTCTCAAAATGGAATCTTTAATCCAACCATATTTCCCAATACTAGAAAGACAACATGGCTTGTAGAGAGTTCTGGCTACAATATCTATGAACCAGACAAGAAGTTTGCCCTGAATAGAATTCAAGAATCAAGTACAAAATTAAAACAAACACCCTCCAAATTGTCTTTATTTGCTTTATTTTAGTAGTATTTACTTATTTTATTTATTTAGTGTGTGGGTGGAGGGGGGTGTGGGGGGTGTGCTGGGGATGATGCCCAGGGCACATTAGGCAAATACTCTACCATTGAGCTATATTTCTAGCCCTCTCCAAATTCTCTTGTAACGTTTTTTCTAGAAGTTTAAGTGGGGGAATTTCACTGAAAGAGTATTAGAAGTGTTTTGGTGTCATCTGAAACAATCAAAGTCCAAGAAAATAGACTACACATTAAATGAGGGTATGAGAGGAAAGAGGAAAATCAAGGGGAAAAAAAAAAAGAACATTAAGAACTATGATATCTCTTGGACCTGCACATTGCAAGCTGTGCCAAATAGCATCCAAACACCTTTGAAAAATAAATCCCATAATAACCAATCATTCTTTCCCATCCATTTCCTTCCTATCAGCATGCTGACATTAATGGTTCCTTCTCAACCTTGCAGAGAATAGTGCTTACTTTATTCTTGCGAAAAAAATAAAATAATAATCCACAGGTAACAAACAAAAAGGAGAGAAGAAAACAATTAGCATGGCATAAAATGATAAGACAAAGAGCAATGGTGTGAATCGAAACTACAATAAGTCAGAATTTAAATAAGCATTTCAGCTATTGATTGGTAAGAGTGCTTGACAAGTAGCAGTAAGCAATGAGGCAGAATCACACTCATAAAAGAATTTCCTATAATGATTTGAAAATACACAGCCTTAGCAAAAGCATAGCCTCTTCCACCCAAACTTTCTCCAAAGGTCCTGGAAGAAGTAACTATTTTCCATCTACATGAGCATGCAAGGACTATTGTCCTTACTGAATTACAATAACTTGTTAACATCTCCATTTTCTCAAGTAAACTGGGAGTCCAGAAAAGTCAAGACAAGTTTCAAATAACTTCAAATCCCTGCTTGCTCACAAAGTATCTGACACATAGTAGGTACATGCTCATAAAGTATCTGACACATAGTAGGTACATGACAGTATTGGCCAAATGGATATTTTACTAAGTACTATTCTGACTATGACATGCAACATTCATTCATTCAAGCAACACTCATGGCGGATGAGTTCATATTTGACACTGGCCTAGATACTGGAGACTCAGCAGTGAGCAAAAGAGATGGAGTGCCTACTTCCATAAAGCCTGCATTCTAGCCAGGGGGACAGACAGACACAGGTAATGAAAACTGTTATGAGGGAAAAGGAAAGCAGTGTAACAGGCTCAAGAATAAAGAAGGAGTATTTCTTCTAGGATAGTTGATAAGGCCTTTCCAAAGTAGAGTTTGGAATGTCATAAGGGAACAATAGGAAATTCCAGTGAGAGAAATTCAGAAACCAGGTCAGAGGGCCCTTTATCATATTTTAAATCTGATTTTAAATTTGATTTAAAAAAAACCATTGAAGGATTTTTTAAAAAGATGTGCCATTACCTGAATCCATGGAAGAAAGACTGTAAAGTAGTAATAAGGGAAATAAGGCAGCTACCATATTAGTCCAGGAAGGAGAGGACAGTAGTGAAAAGAGCCAAGAGCAAGAGTAACAGAAACACATAACTACCAATTCAGAAAATATTTTTAAAATAGAGCTCATAAAATTTAATGACAGGGCACGGGATATAGCTTAGTTGGTAGAGTGCTTGCCTGGCATGCACAAGGCCCTGGGTTCAATCCCCAGCATCACAAAAAAATAAATAAATAATGACAGATGACTAGATGAGAAGGACATAAAAAGAGAAGACAAAGACATAAAGGAAACATGTAAAGATTTAAAATCATAAAAGTAAAAAGTAAAATTATCTGTTATCAAGATGACTATTCACCTTTTTAAGAATACATGAGGTACTTATCTGGATGAACCACACAAAAAGGTAAGACTTAGCACCTTCTGAACAAGTTTATAGGTTAGAAGGGGGAAAAAACAGGAAACCAACTTCAGAGACCCAAGTCTGTTCTGGCCTGTGATTTTTAAATCACAAGGACTTGATTCCCATCCAAGACTGATCCTGGCTAGCAAAGCTTCAGATCTCCCTCTTAGATAATAAACATGACACTCTATAACCATTTTTCTCACTACCATATAAGATCCATCAATAGTAACTCTCAATATTATTCTAAAACTTAACCATATTATGAACAAAGACATTCTGAAAATAACCTAAGCAATACCTCATTTCTTGAGCATAAACAGTTTCACTATTGAAAAAAAAAAGTATTCAGAATACTTAATATAAATATAAGATATTCAATGAGTCAAAAGAGCTATAAAACAGATCCTTCTATCAACTAAAGGGAAACACACATACACAAGATTAGCCAAAGGAAAAATGAACACATGGAAAATGACAATGACTGGTATGTGTAAATAACAGAGTACAAAATTCATTGATAATTAAGGACAAGAAAATGATCACTAGGATAAAGAGATTTGGGTCTATACAAGACAAAAATTTAGAGTATCTTTGGGATACTTCATTCCATTTCAAAAACATAAAAAGTGGAAAGAAGGGATATATGATTCCAGTGAAATAAACTACCATGTCAAATTATATAAAAAAAGTTTATTCCATGGAGAAGAGGAGGAGGAAGGGAGAGGAAACATTGAATACAAAGCATGAAAGAATTCTACAACCAGGGCTGGGGCTGTACCTGAGTGTTAGAGCACTTGCCTAGCATGTGTGAGGCACTGGGTTCAATCTTCAGCACCATATAAAAATAAACAAATAAATAAAAATAAAGGTATTTTTTAAAAGACTCTATAGCCAAAATACACAGAAATGAGAATTTTAATGTTAGAATACAGCAGTTGTATAAACAAGTTGTAATAATCAACTTGTCATTTTTTTTCAAAAGCAGAAAGCAATAAAGTTTCAAATTTAAATTTTAAAATAGCAAATAGTTAAATGTTAGATTTACTTCAGTTGCAACGTTTATGCAAAGTACACTTTCAAGAAACCCTAAGACCTAACAGTATGTATTTATAAAATCAGTTTTTTATGAATCAGTTTCTATAAAAAAATCACATTCTATAAAATTTATAGAATCAGTTTTCAAGTAAGTTGGGCAACTTTAATAAATTCCTATTAGGTCACAATTGATGATTCAATACTGACGCCTAGTGGTTAAAAGTGTGTAGTACTTTCCAAGTAAGTATGTATCCTATGACTTTTATCAATTTAAAACTGAATATGAATTATGTTAAAAAATAAATTAAGAGATATTGTCTTTACAAACACTCAGAAAAAGCATAAAGGAAAATATTGTATCTGTAAAGTTTCTTAAAAAGTCTTTTCTGTCCATTATTTGCAGTACCTCAAAACAAAAACTATTCACACCATTTGCTGTTGACACATGAACAAATAGTATGAAATGTCAGTTTACTCACATTGACAAAGATGAATTCACATTTCTCTGGAAATAGTATTTCAGAAATATTATTTTAAAGAATCTTACTTTTAGAATTCATGTATCTGGGTAGATGCATTCTAAATGTCTTTTTTTCCTAACTTTTTTATATACTAAAATATCACAAATCCAACTGTATTTATGAAGTTTTTAATATAATTTGGAAACCAACAAACTACTATGATCAAATTTTATTTGAGATTAAATTCTTACAGAATGTTTGTGGGATTTTTAATTACATCATCTAAACTACTCTATATTAAACTTCAAAGAAGTTCAAATTGTTTAACACCACTTTCTTCTCTGCAAGAATGGGAGCAAAATACAATGTATATAAACCTTTGTTTGAAAACAATTTTTCATCAAGAATTTTATATGCAGCTAAACAGACATTTACATTTTAAAACAACACTCATGCTTTTAGTAACTATTTATTGAGTACTAGTATACTGTGAGATTAACACAGTACCCCATGTCTCAGAAACAGGTGAACATTATGGACAAAGTCCCTGCCAGTGAATCCACATTCTAGTGAGGAAAGCATATAATAACATAAAAAAGCAAATTATAATTTGTGTTAAGCACTATATAAAAGTAATGTGTGATAGTGAGTGGAAGGGTTTAGAAAGTAGGAAGGGGCAAGAAAGTTCTTTCTGAAGAGGTGACAATAAGATCTGAAAGATGAGAGGAATGAGTTTTGCTGAGTAAGAAGAAAAGAGCCCCAATAAGACACTGAGAAGAAACCTCTACGGTCAGAACACAGGTTTCTTATAATTTATAATAACTTATGTTTAAATTTTCAAATAGCCACCAAATGAATGGATATAAAATCTACAACTTCAAAGCCATTGAAGTACATAAATAAATATTCAAAACATTCAATCCAACAGAAAACAGTAGGGGCAAAATAAACAGAGAAGATATTTTCAAATGTATCAATAATCATAATTCATATAAAATGGCAATCCAGCCAAATGAAGACATAATTTAGCTAATTAAGCTTTCTGCTTTTTCAATCCAGTTAATAAGTGTTTATAAGAAAAAACTAAAACTACAGAGAAAGAATAAAAATACAGAGAAAAAAAAATCACATGAGAACAGTAACCTTAAAAAATGGTAATACCAAGAGGCTCACCAGACAAGTTTTTTTTTAATTAAAGATGTAAATTAAATTATAAGAAAACATAGACTCTAAATACATAAAGCAACACTGAAAATCACAGAGAGAAACTGACAATCATTATAATGGGAGGCTTCCGACTGAAACATTATAAAAGAACACATAAAAATTTAAAAAGAACAAATAAAAATTAAAATGAAATTTAAAAAGAACGCATAAGAACAACACAATTTACAAACTTGACCATACAAAATTTATATTTAAGTATGTGTGTGTCATATATTAACACCAGAAATTCTGCACCCAAAAAAAAGAACATCTATTCGTTTCTTTATAAAAGAAAAAAGCCATTTAACTAGATAAAAATGAATAAGTTTAATTAAAGTCTTAAAATAAACATAAACAAACTTTAAAATTCAAAAATGTACTCCTAAATAAGTCTTGAAAAGGGAAATCATAATAGAAATTATAAAAGAAAAACTTGGGGAAAAAACTACTCTATAATAGTTCAAGACCTGCAGTAATTTAGTGATAAATTTACAGTATTAATTTTAAAAAGAGAAAAATAGTTTTGTTTTGTTTTTTTAACAGTTCTATCACTGAGCTACACCCCTGGCTCTGTGTCAGCTTTTTTTTTTTCTTAATTGGTGATAGCCCTTTATTTATTTATATGCAGTGCTGAGAATCAAACCCAGTGCCTAACACATGCCAGGCAAATGCGCTACCACTGAGTCACAGCCCCAACCCCAATAGTTGAGTTTCTAATGTGCATCTAAAAAGCAAAAAATAATTCTAAAGAAAAAAATAGAAGGAAAGTAATGAAGTTAGTAATGTCAGCAGACACTGATAACTAAATAAATAAAGTTGGTCAAAAAGTAAATTAATAAAATGAAGCATATTTCCAACAAGACAAATGAAAAGGAAAAAGTAATAACTAAATAATACTAAAGGACGAGGACTGCTTTATAAAATACATTTTAAAACAGACAAAAATAGGTAACTTATAAAATCATGAGTTAATTACCAAGTTAATAAAAAAGACTATATAAACTAATAAACATTACAATCATTGAAGACTTTTGGTATGAAAAAAATAAAACGAGAGTTGTTTTGTTTTGTTTTAAAGAGAGAATGAGAGAGAGAGAGAGAATTTTTAATGTTTATTTTTTAGTTATCGGCGGACACAACATCTTTGTTGGTATGTGGTGCTAAGGATCGAACCCGGGCCGCACGCATGCCAGGCAAGCGCGCTACGGCTTGAGCCACATCCCCAGCCCCTAAAACGAGAGTTTTAAAAGCAACATTAAAGAGACAATCTTTCTCTTAATGAACAAGGAAACAAAAAAAGAATCTATCCAACTCAATTTAAAAAGATTAAAGTAACCTTACTTCTAAAAACAAAAAAAGGCAGTGCAAAGAAAATTACAAATTGATCTCAATCACAAACATAAATATAAAATTATTAAAGCAAATACTAGCAAATTAATTCAACAATGTAAAAAAATCACTATATTATAACCACATAAACTTCTCAGGAATGCAAGGAAAGCTCACATCTAAAAAACATAGTCAATCAGGTCAATCAAATTTAAACACCAAAAGAAAACTAAGGCAGCAAAAGTATTTGATAAATTTCACAATTAATCATAATTTTAAAAGAAACTAAGCAACAGAAAGCTCCTTTGCCACAAAACCAAGGGTAAATATCATAAAAGGAGGTTAACACTTCAGAAATATATAAATATAAAAATAAGTCAAGAATTCTTGCTATGTTTCTATTCAACATTGTACTTTAGGTTTTAACCATGTGATAAGACTAAATTTTAAAAAACTAAAGAAAATAATAAAGAGTATAAATTGTCTTAAGTTGCAAATGATTATTGAAACAACATACATGAAAATACTAATAAATTAGGAAAACTAACAAGAAAATTAAGCAAGATTGTTGGATATAAGAAAAATATAAAATCAGCTGCATTGCTGTATATTATAGTCAATCAGAGATGTGACCAAAGAAAGCATCCAGCTTCTGGTAGGAAGAAAAATCATAAAACACAAAAGACCTTCTGTGTTCAAATTAATCCACATATTTAATACAATTACAATCAAAATGCCAGTAGGATTTTTCATGGAGCATGAAAAGAAGTTTTCATTATCATTTACCAAAAGATATGTAGGAGATAACTATTAAAAAAAAAAAAAAAAGATGACTTAGGCTATGGAAACAAGAGGAAAGGGGTAAAGTGAATGGCCAGCAAAAGCTTTGTGATTCAGCCGTGGAAAGATAAATCACAGTATGGTTCAGAATTATCAGTCTTAGAAAAGCTTCCATCCAAAATAAGGGAGTCTCAAAAGGAAGTCCAGGAACGGGGTTAATGTAGGAGGTTAAGAGTATTTTCCTCAATAGGTTCTCCTTTTCCACAAGTCTCAGGGGAGATGATAAAGCTATTAATACATTAGAAAAATATCCTTGGCTCTGTGGAAGTTCCTCCCTCAATGAGGTCAAACTAAATACATCAATGAACAGTACCCAACACTTTTTGTTTAAGTCAGCTTTTTCCCTTTTGTGACTAAAACACATGAAAAGAAAAATTAAAGAGGAGGAAAAGTTTACTTGGGGGTTATAGTTTCAGAATTTTCAGTCCACAGACAGTGGCTCCAATCATACGGACTCAAGGTGAGGCAGAACATCACGGAGGTGGTACATCGAGAGTGTGGTACAGAGAAGCAGCTCAGGGCATCACATCAGGAAGCAGAGAAAGAGACTACACTTGCCAGAAACAAAATATATACCCCAAAGGCACACTCCCCATGACTCGCCTCCTCTATCCATACCCCACCTGCCATTAATTATCACTCAGTTAATCCCATGGGGGGAGTTCATTGGGGAAAGTTCATTCACTGATTGAGTTAAGGCTCTCATAACCCAATCATTTCTCCTCTGAACCTGCTTGTGCTGTCTCATATATAAGCTTTTGGGGGACACCTCACATCCAAACCATAACACCTTTCTCATGTCCATATTACCCTGTATCTCTGGAGACACAGTAACATTTCTGGACAAGGATGAATAAATAGCTACTTCTTCATTAGATTTTTTAAAAATAGGTACACATGACAAAAAATATCCAAAAAAAAATACAATATAAAATTATTTTACTTTTCTTCATATAGCCTTATTTTGTTGATAAGGTTCCCATATTCTAGTTTCCCACTAGAAAACAGACTGAATGCTACTGATCAGAGCCCCAACCTTGAACATTTTAATAATTCCTTAATTTCTACCAGCTTCCACCAAGGTTCCATATCCTTGCCTGCCCCACAGATTTCTCCACCATGTACCTTTAAATTTTAGGGCACCTAAATTACCCTAAGTCATATGCAAGCAGAATATTCTTCACAGGTACAATGAGAAACTAATAATTTAATATGCTATGAAATACTCTGAAAAACATATAAATTTACTCCCAGCATTTACCTCATGTTTTTTTTTTATTTTCAGCAATTCAACTGAAGATGGAAAAATAACATTCAATTAACTTGAAACTAGTAAAACAAAATAAACACTGAACAGAAATTCTCAAGATGCCTAGCCTAAAGAAAAAGTTTATCTAGAATTTTGAATCTACAAAAACATTTTTTTGGCTTGTGCTCAACAGTCTGAATCCTCTTTCCCAATGCTACTATGCCCTATGCCTACCCTCACTTTGCTGAGTTATGTTACTATAAAGAATCTGATCAAAAGGAGCTTATAATACCAAAATGTATACTATAGTTGAACAGACACTTTATGGCTTATATTATGGTTCGACAAGGAAAGACTGGTGGTTTTAAGTTTAACAACATTGAAATTTGGGAAAAGTGAAAAGTACTAGAACAATAATTGAAAATTTAAAAATAGATAAAAATATTATCGTATAATCTCTATAAAATGCTCATCTTTCCTTAAAAAGAGAGACAGAGAAAGAGAAGGGGGAGCAGGCTTCTACTGAGATATCAAAACATGGTAATAATTCAAAATATGATTCAGTACTGATTTTATTTATTTCCTTTCTTCTACTGTTTTTGATGTTGACTTATTCCTCTTTCTCTAGGACTTTGAGATATAATGTTAGGTCATTTATTCATTTACTTTATTTTGTAATGAATGAGCTCAATGCAATGAACTTTCCCCTTAGTACTGCCTTCATAGTATCCCAGAGATTTTGATATGTTGTACTGGAATTCTCACTTACCTCTAAGTATTCTTTGTATTTTATCCTTGATTTCTTCTGCTATCAATTCATCATTCAATAGTATATTATTACAGGTGAAAGAGTAGCTTCTATTTTTTATTTTATCATTGATTTCTAATTAATGAAACTAATTAATAAAATTCCTAATTTCATTCCAGTATGATCTGATAGAATACAGGGTAATATCTCCATTTTTGTATTTACTAAGAGATGCTTTGTGGTATAAGATATGGTCTATTTTAGACAAGGATCCGTGTGCTGCCAAGAAGAAAGTGTATTCGCTTGTTGATGGATGAAATAATCTATATATGTCTATTAAGTCTAAATTATTGACTGTATTATTTAGTTCTATAGTTTCTTTAGTTTCTGTTTGAAAGATCTATCCAGTAGTGAGAGGGGTGTGTTAAAAGTCACCCAGTATTACTGTGTTGTCATCTATTTAATTCTTGAAATTGAAAAAGGGTTTGTTTCATGCACATAGATGCTCGCTCCATTGCTTGGGGCATAAATATTTATAATTATTATGTCTTGCTGATATATAATTCCCTTAAGCAGCATGAAATGTCCTTCTTTGTCCATTCTGGTTAACTTTGCCTTGAAGTCCACCTTATCTGAGGATGGAAACCCTGCTTGTTTACCCGATTTATGTGAGTAACATGTTTTTTCCCATCCTTTCAACTTCAGTCTATGGATGTCTTTGCCTATGAAGTGAGTCTCTTCAAGACAGCATATTTTTGTGCCTTGTTTTTTTTTTTAATAATTTTTTTTAGTTGTTGATAGACCTTTATTTATTTTTTAAATTTTTTTAATATTTATTTTTTAGGAGTAGTTGAACATAATACCTTTATTTTTATTTATTTTTATGTGGTGCTTAGGATCGAACCCAGAGCCTCGCATGTGCTAGACCAGCGCTCTACCATTGAGCCACAACCCCAGACCTAATTTATTTATTTATAGGCAGTGCTGAGAATCAAACCCAGTGCTTCACACATGCCAGGCAAGTGCGCTACCACTAAGTGACATCCACAGCCCCAAGGGTCTTGTTTTTTAATTCAATCTGCCAGTCTATGTCTTTTGATTGATGAGTTTATGCTGTTAACATTCGAGGTTATTATTGAACTGTGATTTGTATTCCTGGTCATTTTGGTTTATTTCTGGTTTTTAATTTGACTTAGTTTCTCCTTTGATTGATTATGCCTTTAGTGTAGTTCCTCCCTTTTCTGGTTTTCACCCTTTTTTTTCATTTTATTCTCATGGAATATTTTGTTGAGAATGTTCTAGAGTGCAGGCTTTCTAGTTATAAATTCTTTTAACTTTTGTCATGGAAGGTTTTTATTTCATCTTCAATTTTTTTTTTATTGGTCGTTTCATCTTCAAATTTGAAGCTTAATTTTGCTGGATATAAAATTTTTGGTTGGCATCCATTTTCTTTCAAAGCTTTTAATATATTATTCCAGAACCTCCTAGCTTTGAGGGTTTGGGTTAAGAAATCAGCTGAGATTCAAAATTGGTTTCCTTGTATACGTAATTTGATTTTTTTTCTCTCATGGCCATGAGCTGCATTCATACTGTTAAAGTCACATGAAGGCCAGATTTTCTTAACTTAGTAAGGACCTTCACTGGCCTCCAGACCAAGGCACATCATAATGAGAATGACTAACATACAGAATAAGGATAGAATCTTCTAGCAGCTCAAAGGAGGCAGCAGACTACACAGTGCAGATGACATTCTTTTTCCAACCAGGACAAAAGAAACAGAGAGTGAACAATTCCATAAAAACTCCAAACAAGAAAAGGAAAACAGCCCCCTGCTTTACCTCCCAACCAATTTCCAATGATTAACACTAGGTTTTGTACCCAGTGGTAAGAAATAAAGCAACCAGAATCTAAGGACTTCATTCGACCACTGAAAGGCAGCAGGCTGTAGCCCAAACAAGAGACTGCTTTCCTACAATATGACATTATACCTAGAAATCTCTCATCATAGGATTTTTAAAGAATTCTCCCATATTCTAACAATTATTAAGTATCACAATTTTCACTAACATTGATATATACATTTTGAGGAGGCTAAAGAACATAGTGACTAAAAATCCAGTCCAATATACTCAACTGTAGATTCAATTTTCCACCACATGAAGAAACAAAATACATCAATGACTATTATCATATAAGAATTTCCATAAGTATTTTTTAATATAAAAAAGAAAGCAAAGCATTTTCTCTCCTTAAGCATGACCTTTCCAAAATATTCTAAACCATTTAGCTTGGGAGCAGGAAAATGCCTAAATTAATCTTTTCCAGCTTCTACTGCACTGTTTATAATCCGAAACTACCTTTTAAAAATGTATAGGTCACTGCTTATATTAAAGTGACAAAATATGAAATTAAACAGTTCTTATCAACAGTGATCCTCTATTGTATTGTCAGAGATGGAATTCCAAATCACAGTTCAAGCTTTTAGTCAAATTGACAATTACAATGCAAATACTGAGGCTTTGGTTTCTTAAGAATAGGGGTGGGAAGCAATCTTCCTCTCCCTCTTTCTTTGTAATTTTGTGCATTCTGCAAAGAGAGGAAAATAAGTATGGAAAATTTCTCTAATTTTCTCTTGCAAAAAAGAACAATTGTCTCTTCAGTACTATTCTTATGCTTACCAGATGCAATTTGCTTTGAGAACAAATGTATAAAAATCAAGGTTTAAAAAAAGGGGTGTGGGGGCTACCCACATGCTGTATCTAATTATTCAACAAAGTATCCTCTTGTAAGTAATTACCAAGTAACAAGTGTATGTTCCCTTTTGTGAAATGGAGAAAAATGGAATTTTAGAAATTAAATCCAGGTTTTTGTTTCAGCTTACATTATAATTTAAGGATTGCAGTTTTATTTTGAATTTTGCATTTGCAGTTTCTCCTAATGTTTAAAAAAATTGTCAATTTATAAAGGTTAATGATCTGCAAGCACACATAAGTGTATTTTTAG
Source organism: Urocitellus parryii (assembly GCF_045843805.1). NCBI lineage: Eukaryota > Metazoa > Chordata > Mammalia > Rodentia > Sciuridae > Urocitellus > Urocitellus parryii. Next base: position 23,068,823 of record NC_135536.1, on the reverse strand, counting down.
AACTTTAAAGAAAAAAAACTTATATAAAAGAAAATTTTTCCATTTGCTTTTAACCTTTTGGCTTTCTTTTTGTTTATGGCTTTTATATTATACTTTACGTACAAACCTAAGAAACATTTAAAGGAAATTTCAACAAATTAATTTTCTAAAATAACAGTAATGAAATACAACCAATGTAATAAAATAAGAACCCATGAGACTACACTAATATAAACAGATACATAGGAAGTTCTTCCTTATAGTAGGATTCCATAAATGTAGATGGAATTATGGACTTTTCAAAATCACCACTTGCCACCATTCACAGAAATAATAGTTTCAGGAAAAGGATCAATACTATCAAGTCTCAGATAGTCTCTTCATAAAAAAAAAAAAAAAGAATAATAATAGTAACCTTCCAGTGAAGAAACCTGTAGGCAATACCATAACCAAGGGTTCAGTTTTCACTGATTATGGAACCCATCAACCTCACATAGCTTCTTATGTGATACTCTGAAAAGGACACCAGTTATCTGGATTTCCTGCCAAAAGTCCATATCCTGAATGTAGTCTTGAAGAAATATCAATAAGCCCAAAATGAAAGATATCCTCCAAAATAGCTAAGACCCTACAAAGTCAGCATGAATAAAAACTGAAAATCTATCCTAGATTAAAGAGAATAAATAAGTTTGTGTGAACCTGGATTTTCATCCTGGATGGAAAAAGAACAATACTAGCAAAATTTGAATGAGACCTATAGATTAAAACACAGTATTATACTGATGTTAACTTTGATTTTTATCATTGTACCATAATTAGAGAAGAAAACATAACAAATTACTTAAATGTAAAAATACTTAATTATCTGTGACTTTCTCAAAAATGTTTTAGAAAAATATTATATACATATATAGATAAAGAAAAGTGATAAATCTGGTAACTATGAATACCAAGGGAATTCAAGTAAAGATTACACAGAAATTCCTTGTTCTAATTTTTAACTTTATCATAAACCTGAAATTTCAAAACAAAAACAGCTAAAGAATAACATTCTCCATTTCAAATTGGTTTGAAGATAAACAAATTCAGAGTTAGGTACTTCCATACAAGGACATATCATCAATTCTGTAGTCCCTGTGGGCTATACATTCTCTATCACAACTACTCTGGCACTGTGTCACAAAAGCACTCATAGATATAAGTGAATAAAAGTGGCTGTACTCCAATAAAACTTCATTTATAAAAACAGACAGTAGGAAGCCAGATTTGGCCCCTGGACCATAGTTTGATGGACCCTTTGTCTAGTCCATGGCATGTGTTAAATAGTAATTCCACTTTCAGTCAACATTCCTTAAGCACATGCCACGAGGTTAAGTGCTTTACTTGCATTAACTCAATTATCCTTGCACCAAACTGATCAGGCATATGGTTATTATTTCCATTTTCCACAAAGGAAACTAGGATCTACAGAAGTTTAAAAAAAAATGCCTGAGGTCACACAGATAGCAAATATGAAACAAGTTAGGGCTGATTCTACACACTAAACTATTTATAACCAATATGCTATACTTTTTCTCATAGAAATATGATTATACTGTCATTTTCAGCAACTAAAGAATTAAATCAATTTTAACATTATCTAAATAACTACCTAAATTCAAGATTTACATTCCAAGAAAGCACTTCTCACAAACCTCCTGTAACTGCAAGGACATGATTCCCAACTGATCTTGACGTCTTTCCACCAGCTCTCTTTCAGTGCGCATCTCTCTTTGTATTTCTTGAAGCCGTCGTTCCACCCGATCAGAAACCTCAATAAAAATAAGGAGAAACAGTGACATTATAGTACTGGTAAGACACCAAATTGAGGAGATATTTTATGTCAGATACCTACTACCTAAAGCATTTTTTAATTTTAACTTATATGTAGAATCCTTTCTAATGATCATATTGTAAATAAATAAAATAAATGAAATAAATAAATGAAAGATACCCAAAAAATCAGTCATTATTCTTCAATTAATCCACACTTGGATCCCAGTAACAAACTACAATAATTCAATTGCTCAGTTAAGAATAATATACTAGAAAAGAGTGCCCTCTGGTGATTTAAGGGAAAATATCAATTCTGCCAACAATTGCATTTAGTACCCAATTAATGATGGAACTGTTCTGTCCATTCAGTTCTTTTTCACTTTTTGTATCCATGTGCATGACCTGCTTAGGAAGGTATTAATGTTTATGGGCACCAAATAATTAAAAGGACTTTTCATCAGCTTGTCAATGTTTTCAACTGTGATTTGCTCAAAAGATAAAAACCCAAAGTCAAATTAAGAAGTGTTTAATTGGAACTCTAAAATAAACATGAAAGAATTTTTCTCTGATACAAGCTTTTCCTCACTAAAAGTTGTTCAAACTCAACCACATTTCACATGTATTCTTATATAGCCCCTAAATGAAATTTACACTATTTTGCCAATGCATGTTTGTGCAGGAGGATACAGTGAATAACAGACATTCTGTATTCATTTAAAAGCAGCAATAAATAAGGCCCAGTTATTTAAAAATTAAAGAAAAAAAAACTTTTGCAACCAAGTCTGTGTTTGACAAAGTCATGAAAAACTTTAATAGGACAATAGAAATTTTTGACACTGGATTTTATCATGGTTGCACAGTTCAGAAAATTAAATTTTAAAAAAAATCACTAAATTGCACATCTAAAGCAAATTACATTTATGGCAAATTATATCAACTTGTTTTTTTAAAATATAGGTAAAGATAAGTTTGATTGATCAATAAATGCTGAGGAAAAGTATATCAAAAAATTAGCACCATTCTAAAAACTGTAAATAGACTCTTTAGCAATAAGACATTCATTTGTCAGTAAAGTAGAAGGGGAAAACAGTGGAAGGAAGGAGAGGAAAGGTGGCACAACAGACTGAAATGGAACATACCAAATTCCATGCATGTAGGATTGTGTCAACACGAACCTAACTAGTATGTATAACTATAATGCTCTAATAAAAGAAATTAAATATAAATAAATTCCATGAGGTGAATGGCTTCTATCTCTAAGAAGGCAATGTTTATCATGAAAATTAAAGTCATTCAGGTAACCACATACTAAAATGAAAATACAAAATTATGCAGACATTAGAAATTTCACCACAGCAAGCACATGCTATACACAGTTACTCTACATGCAGAATTCTTTTGTTTCTTTAGTAATAATTCTAATAAGACATAATTAGATGTTTTTAAGTATATACATATTATGAAATAATTACCACAGTTAAGCTAATAAACATACCCATCATTTTTCTTAGTTACCATTTGTGTGTGTGCTGTGGCGAGAATACGTAACATCTATTCCTAGCAAATTTCAGGCTTACAAAACAGTCTTATTTACTATAGTCACTATGCTGCACATTAGACCTCTAGAACTTGTTCATCCTGAAAAGCTGAAACTTCATACCGTATGACCTTCATCTCCCCATTTCCCCCTACTCCACCAGTGCAACTATCATTCTACTCTCTGTTCTATGAAAGAGAAATTTTAGATTTCACATATAAGTGAGATCATACAATAAAATAATGTCCTCCAGGTTCATCCACATTTGTTACTAACAGGTTTGTTTCAACATACAGGATTTCCTTCTTCAAAGCTAAACAATGTGTGTATATGTGTGTGTGTGTGTGTGTGTGTGTGTGTGTGTGTGTGTGTGCGCGCACTGCGCGCACGCACACATTGCTATTTCTTTATCTGTTCATCAGTAAACCAGGTTGTTTCCATGTTTCCTGATTTTGGATACTGTTAATAATGCTGCAATGATCACAGAAGTGAAATTATTTGATCATCATTCTATTTTTAATTGTGTTAAACAGTCTCTGGCATGGGTCCAAAAGACCTCTACTTCTGGATATTCATGAACTTGTATAATTCCCTCTCCTGAGTGCAGCTGGCCCAAGGAACTTGATTCTAATTCTGAAAATAGCACAAAAATGTTTTAATGACACTTGATGATTAGATTACAGAAAACTGGCTTCCAACTTGCTTTTTCTCTCTCACTGGTCCTCTTCTAGCTTGCTTGTTCTGATAAAGCATACTGCCATGTTATGAGAAGCCAAGATTAAAAAAAAGAAAAAAGCCCCTAACAGGTCATGAGGAACTGCTGAACAACTAGAAAAAGAACAAATAAATTCATTCAGCAGAAAGAGGGAAATAATAAAGATTAGAGAAGAAATAAATGAAATAGAGACAAGAAAAACAGAAAGGATCAATTAAACTGGAAGTTGGTTTTTTAAAGATAAACTAAATTGACAAAATATTAGCAGACTAAATTTTTTTGAAGTGAATATTTATATAAATAAAATTAGAAATAAAAGAGGAGACATTATAAGTGATACCACAGAAAGACAACAGCTCATAAAAGACTACTATGAATACCAACAAATTGGCTAACCTTGGAGAAATGGATAAATTCCCAGAAAATACAACATGTGAGGCACTGAGTTCAAACTTCATCACCACATAAAAGAGAAAATAAATTAAATAAAGGTATTGTGATCATCTACAACTAAAAATATTTTTTTTAAAAAAGGATGCATCATGAAGAAATAGAACAGACCAATAGTGAAAAGGACATTGACTCAGCTATAAAAATTTTTCCAACAAAGAAAAGCCCAGAATCTGAAGCCTTCACTTGTGAATTCTACCAAACATTTAAAAAAGAATGAATTCCAATTCTTCTCAAGCTCTTCAAAAAAATTGAAGATGAAATCAACAAATGTGATATACCAAACTAACAAAATGAAGAATAAAAATCATATCATCAGATGCAGAAAAAGCATCTCATATAATTTGACATGCTTTCATGATAAAAATCTTGAACAAATTACAAAAATTTTGAACAAATTTCAAAGTAATAGAGGTCTTATTTGGTAAACTTACTGATAAGATTTTATTCAATGGTGAAAAACAGAAGGTTTTCCCTGTAAGATCAGGATGCCCACTCTCGACACTTACATTTGATATAGTTCTAGAAGTCCTAGCCAGATCAATTGGATAAGAAAAAGAAATAAAAGACATTCATATCAGAAAAGAAGCTTAACTATCCATATTTGCAGATGTCATAATTTTATGTATAAAAAACCCTAATGTCTCCACCAAAAAAAAAATGTTTGAATTAATAAACAAATTTGATAATGCCACAAGAATCAAAGTTCAACACACAAAAATCAGCAATATTTCTATAAATAACTTCTCTCAAAAATGAATCAAGAAAATAACCCTATCTAGCATAGCATCAAAATAAAATATGTAGGATTAAATTTAACCTAGAGGGCAAAAGATCTATATACTTAAGACAATAAGATGTTAAAGGAAAAAAACTTGAAATCATATATAAACATAAAGTTATCTCACGCTCACGGATTAGACAAATCTACCCATACTATCCAAAGTGATCTACAAATTTAATGCAGTCTCTATGAAAATTCCAGTAGCATGTTCCACAGATATAAAATAATTCTAAAATTCATACAAAGCCAAAAAAGACCTCAAATTCACAAAGCAATCTTGAGTAAAAAGAACAAAGCTGGTAGAATCACATTTACTTCAAAATATACTATAAAGCTATATAGGATTCAAAACATCATGGTACTAGAATATAAAAATACATAATGCGGGAGAAGGCTAGGGAAAAACTAGAGGAAATTTGGACTAGACAGAGAGGAGTGAAGGAAGGGGAGGGGGGACAGAGTGGAAAAGACATTAGAATGAATCAGACATCACTACCCTAAGTGCATATGACTATGCGACTGGCGTATTTCTATATCATGTACAACCAGAAGAATGAGAAGTTATATTCCATTTATGTATGATATGTCAAAATGCATTCTACTGTCATGTATTACTAATTTGAATTTTTAAAAATTAAAAAAAAAAACAGATAACCTAGCCTAACTGAACAGAAGAGAGAAACCAGAAATAAATCCATTCATTTATAATCAATTGATCTTCAACAAAGGTACTGAAAATGCACAAAGGATAAAGGACAGACTCTTCAATAAATGGTGTTGGCAAAAATGGACATCCACAGGCAAAATAATGAGAAGAGACCTTTATCTCACATTTAAAAAAAAAAAAATCTACTCAAATGGATTAAAGTCTAAACCCAAGCCATGAAACCATAAAACTCTTAGGAGAAAACAGGAAAAGAACTTCTTGACACTGGTCTGGATATGACCTTAAAAGCACTGGCAACAAAAGTAAAGACAGACAAACTATAGTGCATAAAATGAAAAACACCTGTACATAAAAGCAAATAATCAACAAAGCAAAGAGACAACCTATGCAAAAGGAGAAAATACTTGGAAACTACATAACTGATAAAAGGTTAATATAAAAAACATATAAGGAACAGAAACAATAGCAAGAGGAAAATTAAAATGCTCAACTAATTATCATGGAAATGCAACTTAAATGCAAAGTAAATCTACAATGACATATTATCTTCAATCTGTTAGAATGGCACTATCAAAAAGACAATTATAACAAGTGTTAGAATGTGGAGGAAGTGGAACTGTCATACACTATTGGTATAATTTTAAGTTAGTATAATCATTATGAAAAACAGATGAAATTTCTTCAAAATATTAAAATTAGAACTACTATGTTATCCAGCAATCCAACATACAGATACTTTTTCAAATCCCCATGTTCAATGTAGCATTATTCACAATAGCCAAAATAAAGAATCAACTTAAATAGGCACTGACAGATGGATGGATTAAAAAAAACTGTTAAGCACAGAAAATGGAAAATTATTAAGCCTTAAAAAGGAGGAAATCTTGTAATTTGCAATAAGATGGAGGAACCTAGAAGACAATTATGTTAAGTGAAAGAAGGCAAACTCAGAAATAGATACTGTATGATCTCACTTACCTGTGGAATCCAAAAATCCATAGACAGAAAAAATAAAGTGATGTTTGCTGGGGGTTGGGGGTTGCAGTAGGGAATAATATTTTTCAGGACAAAAATATTTTGGTTAGCCAAAATGAATAAGGTCTGGCTATGTATTTGCACAGAATGGTGATCATAGTCAATAATGATGTATTATACACCTGAAAATTGCTAAGAGAGTATATCTTAAATATTTTCACGAAAAGAAATGATAACTATGAGGTTATAGATGTTAATTAGGTTGATTGTGATAATCTTATAATATATACATATAACAAAACATCATGATATAAGGATAAATATGTTCCACTCTATTTGTCAATTATACCTAAATAAAAGAAGTTCTAATTATAAAAATGAGCCATATCTAACATATTGTAAATGCAAACTCTAATTCTATAAGCCATTTTTAGAAATTTGCCTCACCAATTTACCTTTTATGTGCAAAATGGTACATGTATAAAATCGTTGATGCAGTTTTGTGTATACATGAAAAAGATTGGAACCACCTAAATATCCACCCATAACAAGTTAAGGAAGTTATGAGATATTTTTCACTCAATGGATTACTTTTAATACTAAAAGAAAACAGAAAGCACATTAGATCATTATATGAAGCAATCTCAAACCTCAAAAATATATCAGTGCAAAAAGGCAATACCCAGAAAACTATGTTTAGTATGCTAAATGCTACAAATTATGTAACTAAAAGGGGAGGAGGGAGGAACTCTCTTAAGAGGTAAGTTTTCACTGAGGACCTAAATGACCAGAGGAAGTCAACCATGCAAAACTTTGGGAAAAGAAAAGACACTGCAAAGACTCTGATGTAGAAATAAGATAAATTCAAGGTATATCAAGAAAGTCAGAAAACATAGGCACTGCAAGGAATTTGGAACAAGAAGAAACCCAGAAAAGGTTTTTAAAAATTGGGGGATAATTCAATATGATGAATATTTTTTTAAATAACTTTGCCACTGTGAGGAGCACAGGGGCAAGAAGGGAGCAGAGAGATCAACTTAAGTGGAGGCCACCACAGTGAACCCACTGAGAAGTGATGGGGGCTTCAAGAGAAGTATTAGAGGTAGACGGAATTAGACAAGATTTCAGAAATTAAAAAGTATTTTGTAATGTATGGGAAGAATGGTATAATGAAAAGGATCTAGGGTGAATCTTAGATGATCAGCTTGAGCCAATGAATGGAATGTCACGCAATTTCTTGAGACAAGACCAAAGTAGGAGCAAGTAAACAGTCTTAAGTAGAAGGGTGAGGATTCTGATCCTAAAGACATTTGTAACATTTGAGTAATGAGATAATTCCCAATAACTCTTATTTTAAAGAAAGCATTTAATACTCTTTCACTTTCTTATTTCTGAGACTAAAGGAAAAATGCTAATAATGTCATATACTAAAAAATTTTTATCAGAGACAAGTATTGATTAAATATACTACTCAGTCATCAAAAAAATCCTACATTTTCATATTTAGTTATAAAAACAGCAAAATAACAGATTTTTAAAGTCAGTATTTAACAAAAAGAAGTGAAACAAAAGCAAAAGCATTCTGTTCATGAGATTGTATTCTAACTTTTTTTTTTTTTTTTTTTGGTACCAGCAATTGAACTCAGGGGTACTCAACCACTGATCCTCATCCCCAGCCCTATTTTGTATTTTATTTAGAAGCAGGGTCTCACTGAGTTGCTTAGTGCCCTCACTTTGGCTGAGGCTGGCTTTGAACTCGAAATCCTCCTGCCTCAGCCTCCCCAGCTGCTGGGATTACAGACATGCACCACTGGGCCCAGCTACATTCTAACTTGTTAATATGTTGATGCTTCCAATTTTTAACAATACTTGACAGTGTAAAAGCCACTTCAATAAATATTTGTTACATATCTTTCTGTTGTAATCTATGCAATATTCATATTATCCTAAACGCAGCATTTACAGAATTTTATTAATGATCAACCCATTCAGAAACAACTAGATCTATGTTTACTTTTTTAACAGTGACTCTATTAACACTAAAATTAAATTGACTTTGTTCTACAGAAATAAACAAACTTCAAATGCATTTATCTCTCACTCAACTGGGTAAAATCTAGACAACAAATGAATTAAAATCTTCCCCATGTTATGAGGTCTATGCAATATTGTTCAGTTATTATCACAATTAAGTGTTAACAGAAATATTTATAATAATATCATCTAAAACTAATAACTACTCCCTTCAAATGGGCAGTTTGAAACAAGTAAGAGGAAAAAAAACTATAATTCATAAATATTAACAAATCAGATTTTGGCTAGTGTGACAGCAACTAATACTTTTTCTTTTTTTTTTTTCTTTTTTTTGCCTCTTGAAGAAAAACCTTTCACATAAACTTTCAAGATCTATCTTAGTTATCAAAATAATGCATGACAAGCAATTGTAGCCTCAGAATAACATACAATACTGTGATTAACAGTACATATCTGGGTCTGGAAGCACACCCTGTAATCCCAGCAATTCAGGAGACTGAGGCAAAAGGATCACAAGTTCAAAGCCAGCCTCAGCAACTTAGCAAGGCTCTAAGCAAGACCCTGTCTCAAGGGGAAAAAAAAAAACTAACAAGGGCTGGGAATATGGCTCCGTGATTAAGTGCCACTGATTTTATTTCCTGGCAAACAAAAAAAGAAAGAAAGAAAAAAGAAAAAAAAAAGGCCAAGAATTGAGCTAAAGCTTAAAAAAATTTTTAAAAAGGAAAAAAAACAGTCAATACCAGTAGAAATTGATAAAGGAAGTCATTTATTTCCACTTTATTTTTGTACAATATTTAAAAGGTTTCCACAGTGAATTGAATGTGCATCACTTTGTTAATTTTATTTAAACTTAAATCTGGAAGGGGGAAAATAGTTGCAGCCCCTGAGAAATTTAACACTCAAATAAGAAAATTGCATCTTCTCTGACAGCATGCTATCATGAATTCACAAATACAATACAATATGTCAGAATTATAAAATGCAAACGCTGACTTCAATTGGAATAAGTCACAAAATCTACGTTTTCCTCAGTTGCTAGACATTACACTCACAGTAAGACACTCAAATACATGTAAGATTATATTGACTAGTTTTATTTGCTATGTGAAAAAAATTCAAATGAAACAACTGTTCATTTGTGTTTCTTGTCATGTGGTGAAAGGCAAAATAAAAATAAAAATAAAAAAATAATATGTGGTCTGTAAATTAACATTATTATCAAATCCCAAATTCAAATCTTAACTAACATTAAAAAAAAATCTTAACTAACATTAAAAAAAACTATATTTCAACCAGACATGATATAGCTCACTAAAGTCTCCTAGGACCTCAGCAATATGGAAGATACATGAGTTTGGATCAAAGACTTTTATATGCATATTCACAAGTTGTTTACTTACATAGAAAGTAAAAAAAAAAAAAACCTCATGAAAAACAGTAAAATTTGTGCATTATGATAGCAAATAAAGTAATGGAATCTGATTTATATATTTAAAAAAAAGATTTAAAGAGTTTCACTTCCAAAAATGACTTACTGGATAATTTAAGTGATCTTTTCTACTAAAAATAACTAGAAAGAATATTTTTTTAATATTTTTTAAATTGCCAATGGACCTTTACTTTATTTATTTATATGTGGTGCTGAGAATTAAACCCAATGCCTCACACATGCTAAGGCAAGCACTCTACCACTGAGCCACAACCCCAGCCTGAAAGAATATTTTAAGTAAAAATATTTTAAGGCACTGGAGAGCTAAAAATAAGAACATATGAGACAAAAAAATGCAAAAGAAAGAAACCCAGAGAGGTCAATTCATCTTTTAGGACCACACATCCCCCATGAAATATCAAACCATTTCAGAAAAAGCAGCTAAGACACAGATGCTCCAGAAATTTTTTAAAAGATTTGTGAGCTGTTAGGGGTAAAAAACTAGAGTTAAGAACCTCCGAAGGAACAGGTTCCTGGTTAATCACATCAAAAGCTCAGGCTATAAAAGCAAAAATAAATTGGACTATATCAAACCAAAAGGAGAAACAGTCAGCAAAATGAAATGGCAACAGACGGTAACTGCAAACCATATATCTGATAAAGGGTAAATAGTCAAAATATATAAGAAACTCTTTGAACTGAATGGTGGAAAACAAATAATCTAATTTAAAAATCAACAAAAAATCTGAATAGACTGTTCTCCAAAGAAGACATTAAAATGACAAGCAAATATATGAAAATTGTTGAACTCAATCATTAGGGCAATGAAAATCAAAAGAACTGAGATACATGTTACACCCATTAGGATGAATATTATCAAAAAGACCAAAGAAAACTAAAGTTGTTGAGGGTACAGAGGAAAGGGAACTCTTTTACACTACTGAAGTTTGGCCCAGCCATTCTGGAAAACAGTATAGAGGTTTTAAAGAAATTAAAAATGCAACTATCATACAAGTACCATATAACTCTTCTGGGTATACACCCCTAAGAAAATGAAAACCCCCATTTTGTAAATATATCTACACTTGGGACATGTATATTGAAACAAACTCAGAATAACCAAAATATGGTAACAGCCTAAAGGTCCACAGATAGACAAGTGGATAAAGAAATCGCTGCATACATGCAATGGAATACTATTCAGCCCTTAAAAAGAACAAGATTTTGCCATTTGTCACAACATGGATGAGAGTTCAGGACATTATACTAAGTAAAATAAGCCATATACAGAAAGAAAAATATTGTATAGTCTCACTTACATGTGGAACCTAAGGGGAAATGTTTCAAATATACAGAGACAGAGGACAAAGCAGTGGTTGGGAGGATGGTGCACGTAATAGAAAGATATAGGTCGGAGAATCCAAAATAGTAAATATGTAGGATGAGCAAACTTAGAGGTCTAATGTACATGAGGGTTATAGGTAATAAAATTGTTTTGTATATGAAACTCACCAATTTCTGCCACAAAAAAAACAAAACAAAAAAGGCCAATATGAGATATGATGAACATTATCAATTTATTTTACTCTAGAAACATTCTACTAGCTACATATATCTAATAATATCATGTTATATATCTTAAATCTACACAATAACAATTTTAATAAATAAATGATTACATGAAATTTGAGTTGTTTGGGGTAGGAGAAGGGCAGGGATGAACAGAAAGAGGCAGAAATTTTAGGAGTGATAAATGTCATCATTTTGATTATGGTGATGGTTTCACAGGTACATACTTATGTCAAAACTTATCAAATTGTATACTTTAACAATGGACCATTTGTCATACATCCATAATATGTCAGTAAAGCTGTTTAAAAAAAGACAGCTCTAAAACATTTGAAAGATATGCTGTGTTCATGAATTATAAAACTCAATATTGTAAAGATTTCGGTTCTCTCCAAACTAACCTTTAGAAACAATTTATATACCTATATCACAACTTGCCAGAAAGCAACAGTAACCAAGACAATGAGATATTGGCACGGGGACACAGGAATAAACCAGGTGTCAAAGACTCCAGAAACAGATTCTTGTATACATGAACATCTGATTTATGACAAAGACAGGACTGTAAAGTAATGGGGCAAGTGTGGTCCTTTCCATAAATGAAACTGTGTCAACTGGAGAGTCATATAAAATCTATTCCCCCTACCTCACACTGTCAATTCCAAATAAACATTAGCTCTAAATGTGAAATGTTAAGACAATAAGCTTCTAGAAGATTACATGAGAGATTATGTCAATGATCTTAAGAAACAACTTCTTAAACAGGTCAGAAGAGGTCTAATCACAAAAAGAAAAGATTGAAAATTGAACTACATTAAAAGTCCACATTAAGAAAGTTTTTTAAATGAAAGAAAATAACTTTTTTTTTTTTTTTTTTTTTTTTTTTTAGAGAGAGAGAGAATTTTAACATTTTATTTTATTTTTTCTTAGTTCTCGGCGGACACAACATCTTTGTTGGTATGTGGTGCTGCTGAGGATCGAACCCGGGCCGCACGCATGCTAGGCGAGCGCGCTACCGCTTGAGCCACATCCCCAGCCCCTGAAAGAAAATAACTTGAAGAGTGGAAGACAACATCGTAATACACATAACTGACCAAGTGCTGTTGTAAAAACATATAAGAACCTCCCACAAAAAACAAGCAACTCAATAAAGAAAGTGAACAAAATATGCGAACTGGCATTTCAAAACAGAAAATATGCAATAACCAAAAACATGACAAGATGTTCATTATCATTAGTAATCATGAAAATACAAAGGTAAACCTAAAATAAGTTTGATAACATCAACACCTGTCATAATGGCTACTGAACAACTGGTAATGGCATGTGTAGAAAGGTTGAAGAGTGTCAGGTGCGGTAGTGCATGCCTATCTATAATCCCAGCAGCTCAGAGGCTGAAGCAGGGGGATCCCAAGTGCAAAGCCAACAAACATCCAATACTATAATGTTATATATCTTAATTATACATATATCTATATACATATATATATGTGTGTGTCTGTGTGTGTGTGTGTGTGTGTGTGTATATATATATATATATATATATATATATATCTTAAATATACACAATACACAACAGCAAGGCACTAAGCAATTCCGTGAGACCCTACCTCTAAATAAAATACAAAAAAGAAAAAAGAAAGGATGAAGAGTAACATGAATTTTCTTATGCTGGTAGTGGGAGTATAAATTAGTGCAAGCACTTTAAATCTATCTAGATACCATCTACTACTGAATTTGAACGCACCTTCCATGCACTCCAACAGAAATGGATGTAAAGTGCAATAAAATACTGAATAAGATTAGTCAAAACAGTATTATGACCATAATTCAAAGTAATTTAAATATTTACCATAGATTGCAAAATGTATTGCAATATATGCATGCAAAAAAATACTAACAAGCCAAAAAATAAATTGTAAGAACCTGAAGAACCCAAAACAGCAGCCATAAACAGCACCATCATAATAAATATTTTTTAAAAAGTCAGACACACACACACACAAATGGACAACAAGATTCCATTTACCAAAACCCCCCAAAATTTATAGGGTTAAAAGTTCAAATAGAGGCTACTTATAAGAGTTAGTGATTGAAGAGAGCAATGAGGAGGCTTCCTAGCTAATATTCTATTTCTAAATGGGGTGGTTACATGTGAATATTCACCTTGTTATAATTCATTGAGCTATACAGTTGTCTGTACTTTCCTATGTACACGTGCCTCCAATTTTCAAAAACTAAAAAGATGACAAAGAATTTGTGAAAAGAGCCACACTGTCATTTAGTAAGATAAAGAGGACTTCATAACTATATTCTTAAATGTGTACATTTAGCTTCTATTTAGATGGTATGTTAATTAAACAATGCCATATATTTTTCTTACTTTGTGAACCACTACAATGAACTAAGAAAATCACCAATATGTTGATGTCAGAGATGACCTTTTTAAGTATGTGATGTTTTAGATATTTTAAATGGGTACAATTTAAACTAAAGGTGCTCTTGACATATCTGGGGGGGAAAAAAAGAGGTGTGCCACAATCACACACCAGGTGCCACATGCTCACACACTAACTACAAAGATTATGTCTATTTCAACAGAAGATAGGCACTATATCTTCATCTCCCTGCAACTATTCACAGAGAAATTAGTACCAAAAATACAGAAGGGGGCTGGTATTGTGGCTCAGCGGTTGAGCACTCGCCTAGCATGCATGGGGCCCTGGATTCGATCCTCAGCACCACATAAAAATAAATAAATGGAATAAAGGTATTGTGTCCAACTACAACTAAAAAAATAAATATTAAAAAATACAGAAGAAAGGTGATCTTATGTAGATGGGAATTGTTTCATATTCTTGAAATGGGCAAATTTCACAGCAAGAGCAGTAACTAAATTGAGCAGTAACTAAACTCTTTGAAAATAGAGCATATCTCTTAGCACATGAAGCCACACATTCAGACCAGACTCTAAAATGAACTCAACCAATATATGTAACAAACTGTAAACACAATTAACAGGAGAAAAATAATCTGCTTTGACTAGAAAACTTACAATTTTAATAAAAAAAAAGTAAAGAGAAAAAAATTCTAATTTTCCTTACTTTGAGATAACAAAAAGCATTCTGGAAAATGAATGATACACATTGCTCCTGAAGTTGACAAATTTGTTAACAGTTTAGTGGCAATTTCTATTGATACTCTTCTCAAGAAAAAAAAAAATATCAGTGACATGGAAAAAGTGAACACTATACATATTTTATTTTTACTTTAATTCTACCAATAATAATGAGTGGATACAAATAAATCAATGAATAATGTCAACAATCTCTGTTTGCAATAATACTTGGGAATTAAGGCATTTTCAAACAAAAACAGCAAAGAGGTCTTCATAGCAAGTATTATACATTTACTCATTTGAAAATAATTAATGGAGAATGCTCCAGAGCCTGTTACAGAAATATCACTTAATAAAAGCTATGAAAAAAAATCACTGATCCAATAACATTTAAAATCTCTTTCAAATATTCATAAAACCAAATATTAAAAAATTAAAAATTAATTCTCTTAAAATACTACTCTAAGATACATTAGCCTTAAATTCTTAAAATTCATGATCATTTTATAAAAGGCACAAAAGCATAGTTTTAGATAAAATGGCATATAGCACACTAAAGGTTAAGCTCTGCTAAGCCTCATTATGATTACGACCAGCCTGGCCACCTCTTTTCATCTACATGTGAAATAAATTTTTTTTATAAATAGAGTCCTCACCACTTCTTGCTTCTGGGTTTCATTAAGTTTTTCAGTCAATTGTTCCAAAACCCTTTTTGTTTCGGCATCAGACCTAAGCAAAAAATGAAAAAAATTTAAGTTGGATATCTGAGAAAATATACAGAATTAGGGAAATTTACAATATAATTATAGTTATTACATAATATTCTACATTAGTAAGTGTATAAAATGCCAGAGTGCTTGTTAAAACACAGACTATTGGACTCCACTCCTAAAATTTCTGAACCAGTAAATCTGGCTGGGGCCCAAGAAGTAGGCAAATTCCTAAGTAAGGCAGATATTGTGCACCTGTGTACCCAGCTTTGAGAACTACTTGTACACTAGAATATCACTTTCAATAAACAAACATGGGGCTGGAGATGTAGCTCAGTTGAAAGAGTGCTTGCCTTGCATGCACAAGGCCATAGGTTCAATTACCAGCATCACAAAAAAAAAAAAAAAGGAAAAAACATCCATAGACAGAAATTAAAAGCAATGTTTTTAAAAAACAAACAAATAAACAAATTTGCTGTAATAGCTCTTATTTGTAATTAAGAAAAAGGAAGGGAGGAAAGAGGAAGAAGGGAATGACAAAGCTCTTAATCTCAAACCCTGTCTCTAGCAATTTACAATCAAATTACACTGTCAAATGAAAAGCATTGATTATAAACAAAACAGCATGGAAAGACCACTCCCATACCTCTGGACCCACTCCCTACTAGCAACCATGCAAAACCTCTTCCATTCTTAATGCTTGTTACCTTCATTACTTTCAACTCCAAACATTTTCACTTTGACTCTTTGTTTTGAAGTATTTAGCTCACTTCAAACACAGAATAAGAGTCATAGTCTGTATACACCTCTCCCATTCTTTTCAAATAGAATAAATTAATTATTATTCTTTAGTAATACTGGATACCTGTGTGATTTTACATACTTTATGCATTATTCCAAATTGATGATATTTTGCTCATATCCTATCATGCTTACATTTTGGTCAGCTTCACACTTGGATCATAACTTTCTTGTACTATGTTTTTTTCCCTAGAGTTTCTCATTATCTTTTGGCATTATTTATCATCCATTGATATTTTCCTCCCATTTCTTATTGAATCATCCTTCTATGAAAAAAATCTACTTCATTCTTCTAGAATACATTGTTCTCAAAGGACACTTTCCCACTCTAATTTGAAGTGAATGCTTTGTGGGCCTGCTCAATGACTGCTATTCTCAGGTTACTTCCACTTAATTCCTAGGCTAGTTTTAATTTTTCTTATCATATACATTATTTATATATATTTATATATATATTTATATTTATATATTTATACACACACACACACACACACATAATCTTCCTCTATCTTAGTTAAAATCTTATTTATATGACCTTAGATAATTTCCTCAGATCTTAAAGAAGTTACTTTAAAAAAAGCAAATTTTCTAAGTTGTTATTTTTGACTTGGTTTTGTTTGTGGCAGGGCTGGGGAAATTTTTCTAAGTTACAAATCTCTGAAAATGTGTTTATTTTTACCTCATGTTCCATCTTAAGCAAACAGTTATTTCATTTCTCTGTGCTTCTATTTTCTCATTCATAAAATGGAGAAAATAATAAATGGCTACCTCCTAGAGGTATTGCAAGAATTAAATTTAAATCTGCCTATCCTGAAATAATTGCTCAATAATATTGGCTAATAATACTAGCAATAGCAAAATCTAGTTTGTATTACTAAATTTTCTGGCTTCCTCATCTAAAAGCAGGGAAGTAATGCAGACTATACTTGATAAATTTATAGTTATATTTTGGACTCTATGTTGCAGCAATACAGAAGTGGCATGGGATATGATTTAGGAAGTAGAATTAGCAAGTACACATGGTAAATAGATTTCAGTTCAGCTGTGTCACTCCTTAACCTTTGGGGTACACAGACTATGACTCTTAATATAAAAGTTTTGTTTCTTAGGAAAATATGGCCTCTAAAATAAAACCACCTGCCACTGTTTTACAAAGAAAAAAATAAGTCAGGTGTGTTGGCACACTCCTATAATCTCAGCTACTTTCAAGACTAAGACAGGAGGATCCACGGTTTGAAACTAGCCTTGACAATTTAATGAGACCCTAGCTCAAAAAAAAGACTGGGGATTGACATGTTGTTCAATTGTACCCTGTACTCAATCCCTAGTACCACAAGGAAAATGAAAAGACAGTAAGAAAGTTTTAAATTAAGTAACAGGTCTCTTTCTCTCTCTCTCTCTCTCTCTCTCTCTCTCTCTCTCTCTCTCTCTCTCTCTTTAAAAAAAAAATAGAAAAATTAAATAACAGTTCTTGGGAACTCTACAGAACTGACAAAAAAGCAAAGGCTAGGCTGATATTAACCACTGGCTTCCAAAGATTTTTTACTAAAACCTGAGATATTAGATTCCACAATGGCACATATCCATTGACAAGTTTCCACATGATGCTTTTTTTTCCTGCAATGCAGACTCAGCCAGCCAGTCAGTTCTGACCCGTGTATGTGTATGTGCATGCTTGTGTGTGTATGTGCATGCATGTGTGTGTGTGTGTGTGTGTGTGTGTGTGTCTTTCTGTCTCTCTGGTATCAATGCATTTCCAAATCAACCTCTTTGCTAATACCTCACAATGTATCTTTTCATAATGTCAGCATTCTACTGAATTAAGTTAAGGTGTTTTCGGAAATATGAAATTAACTTGTCTGAGTCAAGATATATTCTAAATTCCAAGGACTTTGAACTAGTCTATTAATAAATTATAAAATACTCAGATAAAAACAGCACCATTTCTTAAATCTATGTAAACATGTGAATTACAGAAATTAATTTGTTCTCCTAGTAATTCATGCCTCCCATGAAAACCACACTCTTTTACCGGCTTCTTCTGGAAAGCTCCCTGTTGAAATCCTCCCCAAGGCGAACTTGTTCACTGCTGAGGTCTCGGAGGGACTGATGAAAAGCATGAATCTAGCAAAGGCAAAATATGGAACCCATTCAGGATACTGTCAAATTCTTCCATGAAGATTCACAAAAAGTAAGATTAAAACTTTGTTCTTTACAATAATGACCAAATTCTAAATGTTATTAATAGATGCCTATTCTAAATACAAGATTTTTTCAAAGAAAAGCATTTAAAAAGCTATATAAGTCATTACCCATCACATCCTTTATCGTATATCCATTCACTACTTACTTATGTAAACCCTAGAGAAGAGGTCAGCAAACTCTGTCTCTGTCACAATTATTCAACTCTGCTACTATAATATAAAACTAGCCATAAATAAATGAGCATGGCTATATTACAGTAAAGCCTCATTTTATCAGCCCATGTACCCTAGTTTGCCAAACCCTGAAGCAAATAAATTCTTGCCCATGTGCAAGAAGTATGGAGCATTATTCAAAATGAAAACACTAAACATAGACAGAAAGTCTATCAAGAGTAGAATACAGCCAGGCGTGGTGGCACATGCTTGTAATCCCAGAAGCTCAGGAGGCTGAGATAGGAGAATTGCAAGTTCAAAGCCAGCCTCAATAACTTTGCGAGGCCCTAAGCAACTTAGTGATACCCTGTGTCTAAGTAAAATATAAAAGATGCTGGAGATGTGGCTCAGTGGTTGAGTGCCCCTGAGTTGTTCAATCCCTGGTACCCAAAAAAAAGAGTAGAATAGAGATAAACTAAAGTACACCAGTGGAGTATCCTGCATCAGTGAAAATGAAATAATCAAAGCTAACCACACATTAGTAAGGCTGAACATCAAAAATATAATATCAAATGAAAAAAATTATAAAAGAAGCATACAGGGAGCTGGAATTGTGGCTCAGTGGTAGAGCGCTGCCTAGAACATGCAAGGCCCTGGGTTCGATCCTCAACACCACATAAAAATAAATAAAATAAAGGTATTGTATCCAACTACAACTAAAAAGTAAATATTAAAAAAGAAGCATACAGTAATATTCAATTTATACATGGCTTAAAGGTAAGCAACACTAATAAGTTATAGTAAAAATGGTTTTCTTCAAAAAGGAAAACATATGATAGTACTCAGAGAAAAAAAGGAGCATAACAGAGGTTTGAGGCTTGTTTCTAACTGGTATACAGTCTCATCGTTGTACCTTTATCTACAAATAAATATGCTATCTACAGATATATATGTATGTGTATGCTATAATTTATAATAAATGATTTTTAAGCTATACAGACTTACAGAAACAACAAATCGATTCATTTAAATAAATGGACATTAAGCAATAAACCAATGCCACCTACCAGCTGGAAAATGAGTGGCTTGAATCTAACATGGGAAACAGATGTGTAAACAAACTACAAACTTTATTGGGGCATTAAAAACATACACAGTTAAGTGGAGTTAAGGATCTTTCTTAAGAAAACTCACTTTGAATGGAATTACCTAGAATGACTCCATCTATTCTCAGATCTTGGCTCAACCAACCTTGCTTCAGAAAGCCTTCGTCGATTAAGGTAGATCATCTACTACACACTCCCAATGCCCTCTGTCCTTTCCATTACAGCATGCATCTCACTTCATATTTATGGGTCTATTAATATACTTGTTCAATTAACATCTAACTTCCCCATACAGATTATAAACTCGGTGAAAAGACTTTTTACTTATCACTGTCACAAATGAGAGAAGTAATACAGTAAATGAGTAATGTTAAGATGTTGTTCTGTGCTCTGGATTTGATTATATAGTGCATGCCAGCAAACTGCACCTATCAAAAAAGAATATGCACCCAGCTCAGTGGCACATGCCTGTAAAACCAGTGGCTTGAAGGCTGAGGCAGGAGGAGTAAAAATTCAAAGCCAGCCTCAGCCACTTAGCAAGGCACTAATCATCTCAGCAAAACCCTGTCTCTAAATAAAATATAAAAAGGGCTGGGAATGTGGCTCAGTGGTTGAGCATCCCTGGGTTCAATCCTCAGTACTAAGAAAAAAAAATGAAAAAGAAAAACAATATGCTAAAGGAAATATTTTCTAAAAGGTGCTTTCTAATTCATCTGGTTATATTTTACCTTTATCTTACACTGTAGCCAACAAC
The DNA here is from genome assembly GCF_045843805.1 of Urocitellus parryii. Lineage (NCBI taxonomy): Eukaryota > Metazoa > Chordata > Mammalia > Rodentia > Sciuridae > Urocitellus > Urocitellus parryii. Next base: position 23,048,023 of record NC_135536.1, on the reverse strand, counting down.
AGGTACAGATGAGTATCCTAAGACAAACATCAAGCACCTAATCCTAAAACCACCAATACAAAGATGTCAAAACCAGAAACTTTCCTTAACCATTTTCTATACACAAGACAACAAAAGAAATAATTACAGCTCTGCGGAGAACTTTAGAGAAGCAACAAAAGAATATATTCATAAAACTAATACTTCAATGAATATATCAAGTACTAAATGTCTTACTTAATAGAAAGTAGCTTCATTAATGATTTACCAATAAGAAAAACACCAATGGTGAAAAAAAAAATCAATAGATCAATCACACAAGGACTAACTTGCTCATATTGTTCAAACTTAGCAAAACAGAAAGTAACTGACTTAGTAGGGCTTTCAAAAGAGTGAGTCACTTGTAGAGGAAAGGAAACAAAACATGTCCAACTAAACTCACTTTTAAATCATCTATAAAATATAATCTTCCATAACAAAATTCAAAATAAATGAGTGATGATTCATGTACTGAAAATAAAGCAATTTATATAGTTTAAAAGAAAAAAGTACAAAGTTGCTGATAAGCAAACTCTTAAAATTCAGCCATAAAGTTCAAATGTTAGTCACTTATATAAAAATGTAAGGAAATGCCACACACAAATTGCACAATGGCACAAAGTACCTGAACCATGTCATCAGTATCCCGAACAAACCGGACACCAGGTCTGGGCCTAATTCGTTTATTACCCTGTGAATCATAGTCCTTGAGAGGCGAGGTAGGTGGAAATCGGTGGCTCTCTTTGCATATGAAGGAAAAGGAAGGGGATTAAAACACTGAGTGAGAAGAAACAATATAAAATTTTACATCAGACATGTAAAATCAGATGCGGATATATACATATGACCTTAACCCATGCTACTCCCAAGTGCCATGCTGTACCCATAAAGTTCCACTAATCTATCTCTTAAAGCAGACAAAATGAACAAGAGAACCAACCTGGTAACAGAACATGCTAAAAGTTCCAAGTTGTTTATACTTCCCAAAGAAGCAACATTAGTTTTTTTTTTATATATATAAATAGTTTCTAAATAGAAAGCTTTCATGACTCCCAAAAGTATAATTTAATCCTAATAAAACAGTATTTTAAAAATCATCTGAACAGTGCATAAAAATCAATGAAAACCAAGTAGATAAAAATAATATTTTTAATCATTTTAATCATTACTCTGGTTATCATCAGCAATATAAACAATGCAAGGCACTGATGTTCAATCCATCTAACCACCTCCCTTCACAACAATATGAATCTTGGTGCTATGGGAAAGCAAAGGTAAGATTACTTACAAGGAAACTAAGTGTTTTATAACTTTTAACCTAAGAATTGTCGACTGGTTGCACATCAAGGCTAAAATTCACCTGCTCCCAACAGGTATCATATTATAGGTTCCCAGTCAGATGTTTGAAAAATTATTATGCTAGGACAAGATTATTAACCCAGAGAGCATGCCACATAGTAAATCTTATTTGTGTCTTTGTTTTGATTCTTTGGTGGTGGATAATTAAATACCACCTTTGGCAGGTAAAGTTCCAGGTAGTCTACAACCTGAGAAAAACAAAAACTAATAAAATAACAAAGATCCTTTAATAAATTCCTAAATAGGCAGTATAAAATTCTTGAGGACTACATGTTCTAACACCTAATCAGCATGACACTGTGTATGTACTATATTTCTCCAAAGACTAAATATCTTCAACATGTACTTCAGAAATATTTTTTATGTAAAAAAGGGTCTTCAGAACATTTTACAAGTTTACCTGTCACAGTACCACCATCAAGGTCACTTGCACTCAGACTTGTAACAGAAACACTTCTGCCTCCTGAGTTTCTCAACAAACGTTGACTTCGTAGCTGGCCTACTGACTGTTCCAAGTTTTCTTTTAACTAAATTAAAGAATATAATGAAGAGTTAGTCTTTTTAAACATTTTCCAAATACAAACAACTACAGATTTTAAAAGCTATTTCTGAAATATCTGGTTTCACAAAGAAAATCAGTACCAGAGAAATTTTTAACTAAGTTATATTAGGAAATATAAAAACTGTGAACATAATATTTTAAGAACCAATGCAGACAACTGGTTTTAAATAGTATCTGTCACCACCTATTCCATCTTTCTATTGCCAGAATGTGGCTGAGATGTGTACTATCAGGGCTTACCAACCAGATTGAAGTGTCTAATTGCTGTATACCCATAAGAAAAACATAAAAGGCCAACACATCTGAACAAGAAGAAGCCTTTCTTCCTTCTAAACATCCTTTCAGAATCCAGATTTATAACAAAGCAGAAACTCAACAGTTGTCACAATGATACTGCTATTGAAACAATGTACATTGCCCAACTACATCAGAGCACCACTTCTATGCATTCAAATTCTGCAAATTCCAGAACACTATAGGGGAGACACAGGACTATTAGCACACACTAGAGACCACTGTGGTCCAAATGTTCTCTTCATCTCATTAGGAAATCAGCCAGCAGTAAACACAACAAAACACCTTTTTAGACCTAAAGAGCTACAGTAAATAAAAGCATGCTAAACATTGATAATAAGGATCCAAGTTGTATAAAACTACAGATCCAAAAAGAAGATCTGACTAACACCCAAAGAAATGGAAATAAAGTGTAAAGATGAGAAAAAATCTACAAACCCAGAATTGCTGGAAAACTTTTGAGGTCACAATCTTATCTGAGGATTGATAAAAAATAATATAAACTTCAAATTGATATATGGATCCACAAAACAAATCATCTATAACTCCTTAAACAGAATGCCATAACAAAACAAATGATTAAGAAAACAACAGTTCCTAAATTTGGCCAGGGTTAAAAGGTACAGCACCATTTATGGAGAGAATAAGTTGGCCAACTTAGGGAAATATGCAGGAAAAAAAATGTAGCCTTAGTTGAATGGAGAGGACAGATGAAACTGAGTCACAAATGAAGTAAATCCTTTTCATTTTAGCTGTTTGGATTTAACTCTTCTGGAAAATCAAGATTAAGACAATCTAGATTAAAAGAGGTGGAGTTAGAATTTCAGGAATCTCTCTCTCATCCCTCTCATTGCTGAGGAAAAAAATTTAAAATGAAAGGCTATGTTTCACATTCCTCTGTCCTCTGCTTCTCTAAGTTGTGATGCATACAAAACCATCCTGTCTTAATGTTCCTCAGCCATAGGACCCACCTACCAATCCATAGAAACACATAGATGAGAAGAATAAAGTGGGACAATCAGGTCTACTTTGCAAATAACACACACATAAGTAAGACAACATATAAGTAAACCAGAGAGCTTCCATAAGTAAACACAAGTAGTACATCAGTATCTATGAAAAAATGTTCAGAATAAAATAAAACTAAATTAAAGCTGAAAATTTTAAATCCAATTCCTAACATAAGGGCTAGAAATGTAAAGTGACTTTAGATCACTCATATTAGTGACAGAACAAGAATATAAACTCAGTTCTCTTAACTTTTTCTGTGCTTATCTTCATCATTCACATCTTTCAAAATGAGCCTTATTTCAGTATACTTCTGAAAGCAAAATAACCTGTCGTTTCTTACTACTGTTTCTTTTTCCAAGTAAACTGACTTTCATGCCGGGCTGTTTTTAAGATTTTTCCCCTTAACTCTGTCAATGGTTTTACTATGATATGTCACTTTCATTTGTATTTATCCCATTTGGGGCCCACAGAGATCACAGAATCTATAGCTTGATGTCTTTCACATGCTGTGCATTCTCAGCTGCTGTCTCTTCATACACTGTTTTGCCACATTCTCTCCTCTCCTGGGAATCTCATTATATTTTAAGTGAAACATTTTTATCAAATCTCATGTCTTCTACTGTCTTCTGCAGTTTTCATCCATTCATTCTTCCATTCTTCTTTTCAGATATCTGATGCTTCCCTACCTTTCAATTTGTTAACCCTCTTTCCAATGTATAAAAGCTGCTATTTAATCCATCCATTGAAGATTGGTAGACTATTTACTCATCTTATTTTTTGTTTTAGGAATTTTCATTTAGCTTTCAATTCTTTGCCAAAATTCTCTATCTTGTCTTTTAATTTCTTGAACATATTAATCATAGTTACTTTATAGTCCCATTACTTTTCTATTTGTTATTTCCTATGGTTTTCAGTCACATTTTGTCATGGGTAGAAAACCTATATAAAACTGTAAAGATAATTTAAACCTTTTAAGAATGACATCTTTTTTTTAGTTTTCGGCGGGCACAACATCTTTGTTTGTATGTGGTGCTGAGGATTGAACCTGGGCAGCATGCATGCCAGGCGAGCGCGCTACCGCTTGAGCCACATCCCCAGCCCCAGAATGACATCTTTTAAAAGGGACTTGATTTTGCTTGATTCTGAAGCAAAGAAGTCAGGCTAGAGTCACTCCTAATGCCAAATCACCTTAATCCAGACCAGAAACTGAGTTTATTCAAAATGGGCTTCTGTCCCCTTGAGAGCTCGTCTATTTTTAGTTTATTACTTATTTCCAATTTGAATTTCCCCTAGGTAATCAGCCTTTGGGATCTCAGGTGAAAGCGAGACGGCTTTCACTAGTTCACTAGTTCAGGTCTTCTGACCTCTTGAATAGATTAACAGTGGCATTGGTGGATAAGATTATTTTGGAGCAATTTTCCTGCTGAGTATAACTACAAAAATAGGCGGGGAGTAAGAATGAAATAATATCATAAACCCCTCAGAACTACAAAGCCTAGGCTCTCTGCTTCTAAGCCACCTCTTCTAGAATTATCCATCACCTTAAAGGAGAAGAGTCCCAAACACAGGATTTATTCTTCTGGAATTCCTTTTCTTACCAGATCCTGACTGCCAAATTGCTCATTTCCTTGGCAGTTCTCTGATGGATTCACAATATTTTCTTTTTACCTTTTTTTTTTTTTTAATTCTTTCCGGTTGTTCTTACCAAGAAAATTAATCCAATACAATCTTATCTACCAATGCCAAGAGTAGAACTTGCCAGCATCCTTTTTTATGTGGGCTTATTTGCTAATAAATCCTAAAGTATAACTAAAAGTTGATGAATAAAATAAAATAAAATTTACACACACATGCCCTGCTATTAAAAAAAAACACTACAGAATGTACAGAAAAATATTATAGAACAAGAGAAATGAAACATACCAAAATCTAGTTCTAGTCTTGGAAAATTATTTTTTCAGAAACAAGATAAAAATTTAGGAAAACTAATTGACAAACTAATTCTAAAAATATGAAAAAATGTATACTAAGCCATTGGAGATGTACAGTCTGATATAAAGCCCAAAAAAATGAAATGTAAAAATTAGAGGAGTGAAATAAAGACTGTTTTAAGGTACTCCTACAAGTCTCAAGGCAAAAATAGGTCCCACACCTAAAAGATAAAACTAAAAATATAATAGAATTAAAATCCACACTTGAAGTAGTAAAAACACAACACTGTATAAAATCTAATTATGACATAAGAAACCAATCTGATAACTACTAAAACACAAAGCAAAGAAATAAAGGGATAAGATATAAAGACATAAGAAATGCTTTAAAGTCTTTAGGGTTATAACTCCTAACTAGGTGCAAAGTCAAACCAAACTTAAAATTAAATAAAAACAGTAATACTAATAAAACTCAATTTAACACTAATTTTCTATGATAAATAATGCTATTTTGTTGAAACTAAAATCAATTCTCAACCCAAGACTGGTACTGGCTTTAATAGTACAGAGTCTTTTGAGTCTTATATGACTTCCTCTCTACCTAACAAGTGATGGTTCCTTTGTCCCCCACTTTTTCTCTGTATGATATACTGCAAAACAGGAATCATGCAATATGCTATGGTATGTTGCCACTTCATCTTGACATAAAAACATCATTTACAGATCTATTCTTTTACCTCTGTTCTTTTTGATATTACACTAAAACAAATGAAATGTTACTACTATGTACCAGTATATGAATACAAGTAAAACCTGGACACTGAAGTTGAATGGAATACTTGTTGATAAGGCAGGTCATCCAAATCATCAAGATATGTTTTTACATTTAGAAGTTGAGTAGCTCCTTCTATCCAAAAATGAGGCAATTTGAGTATCATATCAACTGCAATGAATTAAAACATTTAAAATATGCATACCATTGTAAGTTGATGATGATATTGGGATGGGGAGTCATTGGTCACCACTAGAAGATACTAGGGAACCTATAATTATGTTAAAAATCAGTTAATAAAATATTTTTAAAACCTTTTAAATTATAACTAAAATAAAAATATCTATTTTTTAAATTCTAACTGAAATCACTGAAACCCATATGATGTCTCTTATTTGGAAAAAAAATTAATTTAAAACAAAATGTAAGCCCAGGCACAGTAGTACACACCCTACTTGGGAGGGTGAGGACAACTGCAAATTCAAGGCCAGTCTGGTCAACTTATGAAGTCCCTGTCTCAAATTTTTAGGACTGAGGCTGTAGCTCAGTGGCAGAGCACTTGCCTAGCATCATATAAAAATGAGATGAAACCCAGTGAGGCACTGGGTTTGATCCTTAGCATCATATAAAAATACACAAATAAAGGCATTTTGTTCATCCACAATTACCAAAAAAAAAATGTTTTTTAAAAAAAGGCTGGGTGTGAAGCTCAGTGGTAGAGCAACCCTGGGTTCAATCCCCAATACCAAAAAAAAAAAAAAAAAAAAAAAAAAAAAGGCAGCAAAATGTAAGCCAATCCTAATGAATTGTGGGGGATGGTATATAAAACTCAAAGGATTGACTACATTATAAACTCATCTATGACAGGAGGTCTTCTGGGCAAGAATGGGGACTCCAAATAAGAGATGAGAGCATTAAAAACATCATAACTCAGAAGATCCAAAGGGAAAGCTTAGCAGTGTGTTCCTCAGCTAAACGACTTTCGCTTTTTCTATCCACATCTTTCCCAGTCCATCAAATAATCACTTTTTCACATACTTTATTTTGAGAGTGAAATAAGACAATGTATGGATATTATGCTAAGTGAAGTAAGCCAACCCCCAAAACCCAAAGGCCAAATGTTTTCTCTGATATGTGGATGCTGGGCCATAATTGGGGAGTGGGGGAGAGAGCATGGGAGGAATGGAGGAACTTTAGATAGGTCATAGGGGAGGGCGGGAAGGGAGGGGGAATGGGGATAGGAAAAACAGTGGGATGAGATGGACTTCATTACCCTAAGTACATGAATGAAAACACAAATGGTGTGACTACTTTGTAAACAATCAGAGACATGAAAAATTGTGCTCTATATGTGTACTATGATTGAAATGTATTCTGCTGTCATGTATAACAAATTAGAATAAATAAATAAATTTTAAATTAAAAAATGGAGAAATGGGATGTTTTTATCTGGCGAAGACATTTAGAAAAATCTGTCGTTCCCCCAAAAAAAAAAAAAAAAAAAAAAAAAAAAACAATGATTTCACTAAATTCCTCTGGCTGTGTATCTACAGATTCTTGAACAGGGCAATTAATATTCCCACTATCAGGGCTGGGAATGTGGCTCAGGCGGTAGCGCGCTCGTCTGGCGTGTGTGCGGCCCGGGTTCAATCCTCAGCACCACATACCAACAAAGATGTTGTGTCCGCCGAGAACTAAAAAATAAATATTAAAAATTCTCTCTCTCTCTCTCTCTCTCTCTCTCTCTCTCTCTCTCCTCTCTCACTCTCTCTTTAAAAAAAAAAAATATTCCCACTATCAGCCATTTATTCAGAACTCCACATAGAATTCCTTCATAATATGATTCACATTTCACTTTCCATCATTATTATTTCTCATTTCTCTGCTGGACGTTCATCTTTGCTGCCAATTTTCTATTTTGACTATTTTTGTAAAATTGGGTTTATCATTTGAAGACGAGGAGGTAACAAACCACACATTTTGTTGTTAGTGACCAATCCTCAACAGACTGCAAAAGAAGTGATCTGTTATTTACACAGTAGTTTTGGACTAAAGAGAAAGTATATAAATCTGTAAGTAGTTGCTTACAGTTAATATACCATGGTAACTGAAATTTGAATTGTGTTGTTTGAAGACTGCTGTTATTTAACTATAAATAATGACATTCATGTATATTAAAACCATACAAACAAGGACTGCCTGTATGTACTGCTCAGAATCCTCAAGTAGTTGCTCCAGGCATTCAATAGAGGTTTGTAGTCAGTACCCTGGAAAGGAAGAGTATGCTAATTCTGTTTTACCTGGGACTGAAACTCTTGTTTTTGTTTATCCCCCAACTTTACTGAAGTATATTTGACAAATATCTAGTTTTTTAAATTATTTTTTTCTTTCCAGAGAATATAATAGCAAGCTACTTGACAAGTCCCTAGAAAAAATATCAAGAATGCATAAAAAAAAAGATCAGTAAAATTTAGATTCAATAAGGCAAGATGGGAAATGGCAAAGAACCACATAAATAAACTTCCTTCATCAATATCAGTAACTATTTCATAAATAATAGTGTATCTCACATATTTACATTCTCAACAAAACCATCCTTGACTAATTAGGCTCATCTGGGGAGAATGAAAAAAAATCAACATTAAAATGTCATCAGGCCACACATGGTGGCACATGCCTGTGACCCGAGCAACTTGGAAGGATGAAGCAGGAGGGTCTCAAGCTCAAGGCCAGACTCACCAGCTTAAAAAAACAAAAAAAAAAAAAAAAAGGAACTTGTATCAAAATAAAAAATTAAGCAGCTGGGAATGTAGCTCAGTTGTAGTGCACCCCCTGGGTTCCATTCCCAATATCACAAAAAAAAAAAAAAAAAAAGAAAGAAAGAAAAGAAAAATGGTCATTAGGAAACTCTTTTAAAATGACCATAATTAACTACTTTCACAAAGAGACCACATCGGCAATATACTAAAAAGCATCTATTATACCATATACTAACTACCAAATAAACATCAAATTAGCTCCTACACAGATGAAAAGACAAATTCAAAAACAGAACAACTTTGGTAAAAACTAAATGCTACGATTTAAAAAGTAGGCTTGAACCATTCAATGATTCTACTTAGTTTCTTCAAAAATTGTTACCACATATTGTCCTTTATTTTCAAAGTAAGAAAAATACAACTTAATACAACTTAAGACTATACAGAAGGGCATGAAAATTTGGCCATGTATAAATAACTGCATTCACTTAGCAGCATAGTCAAGCATGAACTGGAAAACCTAAATAGTTTGTCTGTTCAGTTTTATATTCATCTGTCAATACAGAGGCAGTATTCTGCAAACATTCACAATGTATATAGCACGGGTGACCATGAGGCAGTTTGTATTCTAAGTTTAGATCTAAAATGTTGACATAAAGAAATGTAAATATAACATTTATAATTGTTAGGGGTAAGTGGCAAAATCCAAGGCAAAATTGGAGGTGGAGGAGAGGTCATCTTAAGACTTTTTCAAGAATAATAATGTTATCATTAGATACTTTTATTATCAAATATTTTATACTTGGCTTTCCCTCACTGCCTATTTCTTCAGAACATCAAGATGGACCTGGTAACAGACTACAAAATACATTGGTTGTAGTAACTAGTTAATTTTACCAACACTATTTTCATTCTTTATAATAGTTACCTTTTACTGGTAAAGTTTTAAAAAAAAGGAGGTAAATAAAAAATTTTATAAAACCAAATAAGTGCAATGTATTGTTTGCCTATCTTCTGGTCCTACCATGCTTAAATACATTTTTTAAAGATTGCTGCTATCTTATTTTTTATTTACCAAAAGATCACTAGTTCCAATTGTTGTACCTAACTTCTGTACATATAAAAACATGAAACATTAGAAAAATAAGAAATATAGACTCATAACATCTTTCCTCAAACTTACAAACTCCCTTTCAAATGATACACTATTTTAAGTACTTTATTTTACAATGAAATCCTGTATATTCAAAGCCCTACATGTCACTTACTCTAAATATAATTTTTAAAGAAATTTTTATTAATTTACATAAAATATTTAAATATCAATAAGTGATCACTCATGGAAAGTGGAAGGAGCCCATAGTACCAATATACTGTACTTTAGGAGGATAAATAATATACTGTACTCACAAACATAAATGCGGGAAGCATTATTGGGTATGCTAATTTAGCATATAGTTTGAAGTCAAATAATCACCTTTTACATGTTGCAACATGTGTTAGTCACAGCTATAGGATACACACATAAACTGAAGTCATGCCCAGTGAGTTCAAGGAAAGGAAAATGACATGTATTAAGTAAGTATAAAGTACCAGGGATCTCAAGTGAAAAACTAGCAAATGCCTGATGGTAGAGATCATCAGACAAATTAAAGAGCCCTAATATCCAGAATATACAAAGAACTCAGAAAATTAGACAATAAGATAACAAATAACCCAATCAAGAAATAGGCCAAGGACTTGAATAGACACTTCTCAGAGAAGGACATACAATCAATCAATAAGTACATGAAAAAATGCTCACCATCTCTAGCAGTCAGAGAAATGCAAATCAAAACCACCCTAAGATACCATCTCACTCCAGTAAGATTGGCAGCCATTATGAAGTCAAACAACAATAAGTGCTGGCGAGGTTGTGGGGAAAAGGGTACACTTGTACATTGTTGGTGGGACTGCAAATTGGTGCAGCCAATTTGGAAAGCAGTATGGAGATTTCTTGGAAAGCTGGGAATGGAACCACCATTTGACCCAGCTATTCCCCTTCTCGGTCTATTCCCTAAAGACCTAAAAAGAGCATGCTACAGGGACACTGCTACATCGATGTTCATAGCAGCACAATTCACAATAGCAAGACTGTGGAACCAACCTAGATGCCCTTCAATAGACGAATGGATAAAAAAAATGTGGCATTTATACACAATGGAGTATTACTCTGCAGTAAAAAATGACAAAATCATAGAATTTGGTGGGAAATGGATGGCATTAGAGCAGATTATGCTAAGCGAAGCTAGCCAAACCCTAAAAAACAAATGCCAAATGTCTTCTTTGATATAAGGAGAGTAACTAAGAACAGACTAGGGAAGAAGAGCACGAGAAGAAGACCAACATTAAACAAGGATGAGAGGTGGGAGGGAAAGGGAGAGAGAAGGGAAATTGCATGGAAATGGAAGGAGACCCTCAGGGTTATACAAAATTACATACAAGAGGAAGTGAGGGGAAAGGGAAAAACAATACAAGGGGGAGGAATGAATTACACTAGTGGGGGTAGAGAGAGAAGAGGGGAGGGGAGGGGAGGGGAGGGGAGGGGGGATAGTAGAGGATAGGAAAGGCAGCAGAATACAACAGACATGAGTATATCAATATGTAAAGCAATGGAAGTGTAACTGATGTGATTCTGCAAGCTGTATACGGGGTAAAATGGGAGTTCATAACCCGCTTGAATCAAAATGTGAAATATGATATATCAAGAACTATGTAATGTTTTGAACAACCAACAATAAAAAAATAAATAAATAAAACCATAATAACAAGAAAAAAAAAAGAAACTCAAAGATAAATGCTTAGCAAGTAGCCAAAACAGTATGAGCTCTTAAGTAAATGTTAGTTATAATGAAGTATATATGGTTATATTCACTTTTTGAATGAAGAAACTCAGTCTCAGAAAGGTTTATTAGTAACTTGCCCAGAATCACTGAGGTAGTTTCTAGAGGAAAGATCAGGATTCGATTTCAATTCTGACTCCAAAGACTACATGTTTGTTTTTGTCCCGTCCCCTCCACTAGCCTCAAGGCAAAATTTTGGAAAAATTACTCTCCTGTCCAGTAGATTCATGAGAGACTTGGGAATGAAATTTTAAACAAGTGAACTTAAGAACCTAATTCTAAAAATCTGAAATATGTTTACAAAAGGATGGTTTTTAAAAGAATTTCTTTGGTTAAAATTTCTTAGCCATACTCTTATTAGTTAATATTAAAGTTATTGAAAAATTATGAACAGTTATTATCTTTAGACAATTAGTGAATTATTGAAGCTCACCCAAAGCAGCAGTAGATAACTCAACTTTGCAGTAGGATAAATGGTTAGTATCTATGTCAATGAGTGCATCTGACAAATGAAGCCCATTAAATAAGAGGAAAAACCTGGACTTTATTATTTAATATTCAATATTCTTACAAAGTTTGCATACCAGATGGTGACATTCTCCTACTCCAAAGTGAAATTTTAATCAGAGTACTTAATTAGGAAAAAAAATCACCTATTAAAAGTCCCCAAACTCTAATTTGATATTATTTTTTAGTCAATCTGTACCTTTTTGCTGCTTCGAATCAAGAGAACTGTATTTTTCTTTTACACCCAGTATTAACTACTTTAACTCATCAACTTCAGCACAAATTTCTACTACACAAGATATTAACTTTTTATGTTGAATATTCTTTCTTCAAGACGTTCCATTTTTATAGCATTACCACAAGGATTTACCCTGCTATCTCATGAACAGGAACATGTGGTACTAGAAGTATTCTAGGCACTAAGCAAATCAATTGCACAGTTCTAGCAGTAGTCTAACACTAAGAAGCATAATTCATTCCAAATCTTCATAGTAAGTTTTAAAATAAAACCTTCACATATCTTCTTTGGTCCAAATGTTCTCAAACCTACAACAAATTCAAAACATTCTTGATGCCAAAAGACCCAAAGTCACACTATCCAACTAACTATGATTTGTTGACTAGAACAGCAACAAGAAAGGTTAGTGAAAAATCAATACTTGTTTCTTAGGAAGAAGGGGGTAAAGTCAGTACTGGTTCAGATAACTCACAGACTCCACCCCATTGCTTAAAATTGCAACTAGACAAGCCACCTGTAGCAACACCTCAGTACAATCTTACCTCACCACCTGACTTATTCCCAATTCTTTATCTATACTTCTTCCATCTAACTTTCATTCTAGACATTGTACCAGCTATAATAATAATGACCGGTGAGACAAAGGCCTTCTGTTTATAATGATGTAATTTCCAATATCTAGTTTCTCAATGTACAATTATATAACCCTTCAAACTTTAAATCTAAAGCCCCAACTTTTATAAATATAAATCATGAAGATTTGAGTAACTATGACTGATGAAGTAGATGAATACTGATACTGGGTTCTGAAACAAACTCCTACCTTTGCTACACTTAAGAGACCACGGGCAGGTTAGTGACTATTCAGTGACCCAGTTTTCTTATCTTGAAAATGAGAATATTAATAATATCTCTTATAGCCTTGCTAACAGAACTAATAGCTAACATACATAGAGTGCAGGGGATACACTATTGAGAGACTAGTACATTGTTCTCAAAAGACACTTACTTTCACTATTTGGGAGAAATTCCCAAAGAGACTATGAAAAGTTAGGTATTCTAGCACTGTTCAACCCCTCAGAGAAGAGCCTTCACATATTATAAGCAGTGAATTAAACTTATGGTTGGTGATTTTAAAGATTCAAGGAAACAATAGTGAAGTCATAAATATTTTAAGGAAAATTAGTCCAAAATTTGACCTAACATGATCCCGGCAATTAGACTTTACAAGACCAAAAGGAATAATTTTTACAGTGACCTTGATGGGAAATAATCTCAGGAGGAAAACATTGCACAAAATATTTATATTTCTAAACTCTTTCCCTCATACTTTGATAAATTATGCTCACAAAGTTAAACTCTAAGAAAATTAAAATTTAAGCAAATATATATCACTATCTCTGTTTCCTGAGGTTTAGCAATAAAATCATTTACAAAATCTAGGTTAATAAAAGTTCCTATCTTCCCCAGAGCAAGAGAGTTGATTTCATTTTTTAGGAAATATTTTTATATTTTATAAGAGAAATACTAATTCCAACGAGGCAATGAACATTTAGCATGGTGAGTTTTTTGTTTTTTGTTTTTTTTTTAAATGACTGAGCATTGGCTAAGTTTAACCTATCACAGGATTTAAAAAAAAAAAAAAAAAGCATGTTCCACAGCAAGAGGATTTGTTTGATTGCGGAACACACATTGATTTTTAAAAAGAAAGAAGAAAGATGGTCAATTACAGTAAGTATTTGAAAAACTTGAAGACTATTAAGACTCACATAAATCACATGATAGTTAGCACATTACATGTAACCATTTTTAGGCATGATATATTTCATAACAATAAATATTTTAACGTTGTGAAAGCAATTTTCAGTGAAAGGCCCATCAGAATCACTTGTAAGAAATATTCTTTCTCAGTTATATGTCTCCCCAAAGGTTATGGCAGGTGTTTCCCCTTCCCTGAAAGTAACTTCTGAGGAGCAAGATAAAATTCATTGCTACATTGAATGAATATAATATAAAGCATAGTACTTGGATAAGCTGGAGGAAAAATCATTGAGAATCAACTGTTTTAACAGAACAAGAATTTGAAGAAACTGAGGAAAAACAAGAGTAGACTAAGAAATAGCCTGAAGCAAAAACAAAGAATCTGGCTCTCCTGAGTCTTATTTTTTCTATGAGTAGCTTTGCAGTCAATGTACTTACAACTCAGATGGAAAGAAATACCTGCTGAGATTATTTCCCATGAATAAAACCACTCCCCAGAAAGTTCAGCATTAGTCAACTCTAGCCCCACCAGAGACTTAAAGCCACAGGAGAACACATTTTGTGCTTTAAATGCTTGTCTATAGAGAAATTTCTCTAATACATAATTTCATTTCCCAATTGCACAATTCAAAAGAAATTTTCTATTATAAGTAAAACTCTAACATTCAACTTGACAAAGTAGGATTGTTCTGTTACTAGTTAACAATAAATGTTTTCAACTTTTCACAAATAAATAAAAAGGCAGAGATTATTAATTAACTTAAATCAATTCATGAGCTACCTAAATATATAAATTCTACAGCTTCAACTACATCTTAAAGCATAAGAATTCTCTAAGAGCAAAAAATGCCCAAATTTATTTTCCTTTTTGGTTTTGTGCTTTCATAGTACTGGGTATTGAAGCCAGGGACTTAGGCATGATAGGCAAGCCTAAGTTTATTTTCTAAATTAAAGTAGTAGAAATCTTTACCAGAGAAATATGTTTTCTTTTGTACGGGCAATTAGTTTCTAATTACAAGCAAATGAGTATGACTATACTTTTGAAGAGGATAACAAGTCAATTATAACTTGACAGTTATAACAATTCAGTACAGCAAAGATACATAAAAAATAATCATTATAATATATTAATCTTATTACAGTACATACTCATTAGAAACATGAAGGAATAAATTTAATTAGTTTTGCAAGAGTATACAGAAGATGAGGAAACAAATTCCAAAAGAAGAAAAAACATAATTAGAAAAATGAATGTTAATTAATATTAAATATTTATTCACCCAATTTCAAAATTCTGGATCATTTGTCCTTCTTACAACCCCATGTAAAGTGAGTACAAACTGGTGCATCTTTGAAAGGGCACTTTGGAAATATCCAGCAAACTTTCAAATGTGCATACTCTTTAACCTATCAATTCTATCTCCAGGTATCCTACAGGATTACACAAAAACATGTGTGAAATAATGGTCCCTGCCACACAGTTTACTGGATACATCCATACTTTGGAATATTATATAACTGTGAAAATAAAGGAGGTAGAACTACATAAAATTATAGGAATAGTGACAGCATAATTTAATGGAAAAGATGCATAGCATTATATTTTATACTGTTCTATTGTCTAAAGCCATCATATGCATGCTTGTAACATGCATAGAAAATGCTCTGAAATATATACAAGAAACTACCAAAATTGTTACCTTTTTGACAATGAACGATGAATATGTGTTACCTTAAAATTAGCCACCTTTAAAATTTGTATCTTTCCATGAATAATATTTGTGACCCAAGTTTAGAACATTCTGTTTACTCATGTCCTAAATTCTCCCATCTCTGACATAAAGCTTTCAAATTCAATAGAATCTAATCTATATAAGCTATCTGGCAATCCGATAAGATAACCTAAATTTAAACTTAAAATAGCAAAGCAGCTTAAAAATTAGAGCTATTCACATTGGTTATCTCCTTAAGCTTACATACCCAATCTCCAAAAACTACTCCCAAAAAGCTAGGTAAGCAATAATGAAAACATATGTGAACGTTCTCACCTGTTCGATAGCACCCGCCTGTCCATTACTAAATTCTCGATATTGCCCAAGCATCTGGTCCACTTGTCGAAGATTCCGACTGGTGTCCTTGATAAAGAAAACAGACTCTATTAATTGTTCCAAACACTGTTTTTCCTAATTGATCTGAGTAGTATGTTAAACACCTAAGCCAATAGTTTGTAAAGGGTATAATTTATTTCACAATTAAGTCAGCTATCAATATACTTCATAAATATCAAATAAACCTTAATTAACACCATGGAGGAAAAAAACTCAAACCCATCTTCAATTCATGTGTGTGAAATCTAAAGCATATAATTTAAAGCCTTATCCAAGAGTCCATAAGTTGACAACAAACCACAAATTGAAAAGAACCCTAATTATCAAATTTGTGTACCTCTAATTCACTTCCTTTTCATAGAAAAATAATTGTGAAAAACCAAATCCAATAGACTGTGTATAAGAGATGCAAATCTTTAGGATTAATGTTCTTTAAAATTATTACTTCACTTCAGAACTTGATTAGGAGAAAAGAAAAAAATAAGTATTCTTTCACCTTTAGCTATTAACAGTAAATTTAGTTCTAATCATAAGAAAAACAGTTTCCACCTAAATATGCTAGATTTTCCCTACAACATTAATGGAGGCATCTCTTTCAAAAATACCTACTTACCTAATGTGTCTTTGTGATGGGAAAGTACAAGGATTCATGCCCTAAATTTCCATTATTGTGTCAGTTTAAATAAGTTTAAATAGAATAGGCCTTCTTATTTTAAATCAAATTGTAGCTTTTCCAGAGAAATTACATACTAACCCAAAACAAAGCCAAAATCCATGCTTATCCAGGCTAAGGCAAAAGTAAGGGATTCATGAATAGGAAAAAAAAAATCTATTTCTGAGTTTTCGTTTTTCTAGCATGACTGTGCTACCCTTCCCTCACCCTTTTCCCAAGTTCTTTATATGGAAAGAAAACTCACTGCCTAAGTCAAACTTTCAAACACTGTCTTAAGTAAGCCTCTAGATCAAAATGGTATCTCTATGTGTACTACTCCTCCATAAAGCCGACTTCAGCAAAACCTCTCTAAAGGCACATGTGCACAAGAAGATCAACTACAAGGCTGGGCATGGTAGCACATGCCTGTAACCCCAGTGGCTCAGGAGGCTGAGGCAGGAGAATCACAATTATGAAACCGGCCTCAGCAATTTAGCAAGCCCTAAACAACTTAGCAAGACTCTGTCTCAAAATAAGAAATAAAGAGGGCTGGGGATGTGGCTCAGTAGTTAAGCACCCCTGGGTTCAATCTCTGGTACCAAAAAAAAAAAAAAAAAATCTACTATGATAATTTCTTCTGGTTTCACTCCCACATATTTTATATAGAAATATTGCTTCATTTCAGAACGTTCTTAACAACCTATCATGTATAATAATGGAACTCATCAATTTCTAAGTCCTATACCCCAGAACCTATGAATATGATCCTTACCATACTTGGCAAAAAAGATTTTACAGATGTGACTAAAGACCTTGAGATATAGAGCATTATTAATTGGACAAAAAAGAAGTCACAAGCATCCTTAAAAGGAAAAGTGGGTGCAGGGGATATAACTCAGTGGTAGAGCACCTGTGTATCATGCTCTAAACCTTGGGTTTATCCCCAAAGACTAAACAAAAAAAAAGAGAGAGGCAGGACAGGTGATCAGAAGGGCTTAACCTTAACATCCTTGTTGGCTTTGAAGATAAAGGGAGCCACAAACAAGAAGTGGGGGCGGCTGGAAAAGACAAGGGAACAAATTTTTTCAGACTTCTGACCTACAGAACTGTTAAGAAAACAAGTTTAGTTTTTTTTAAGTCTTCAGCTTTGTGGTAATTTGTTACAGTAGTAAGAAAATCAATACACTAAAACTATTTCTCAGCTCAAACTATTTAAAATCTATGAAATACAACCACTATTAAACTAACCTGTAAAGTACTTGTTATAGTGTTGACCTTCTCGGTGACTGTAGGATTACTTCGAGTTTCCCTATGAGTTGATCTGGTAGCCCATTGACTCAATCGGTCATGAAAGCGGAAGCGTTCGGAATCACTGGATGATTCTGCCATTGATGTACACAAATGCTAAAAACCAAATCCAAGTCAAGGTCAAACAGTAAAACACAGGAAAATATGAGATTAATGTAATGACTCACTTTTTAATATTTTTAGGTCTTCATTACATTAGCCCTCTGACATATTATAATTTCTACACAAATAGTTTGAAAATACAAGTCACTTCCCCACATAATTGTCCCTCCTATTTACGATGCTTTAAGAGAACAATGACTGAATGGGATTTTAGTAATGTTTACCACTCTGAATAATAATTCCTTAGATATGTGCAGTGCTTCCAAATTTTATGAAGTACAGAGCTATTCTCTGAAACTAGGACCTGCAATTGTCTTAATATTAGACTTCTGTTTATAGCTTACTATGTGAACAAGTCTCTTTAAACATAAAAATACTACAAGATACATAGCCTGTCCTACAATAAAAGAATCCCATTCAGTGTACAAAAAAAATTGTACACCTTAATTTGAAATACAGAATAAATGATGTAAAAGAGACACAAATTTTATAATAATGAATACATAAGATAGCATCTTCAACATCTCTACCAAAACAGAAAGTGAAACAGTCACAGTAAAATTTCATCAATAGAAAAATTCTTTAAACATGCCTTCTCTCTTTACTTCTATTATCTACTTAATGCATAAGAAAATTATTTCATTCAAGAAAATCTCAAATCTCAGAAAACCTTATAATATAAATTGGAGAAAATAAATACATTTAAAACAAAGAAGCAGTGGAGAAAACTCAATTGATCAAAAGTGACAATAATTTCATTTTTTGCTTAGTGGAAAGTTAACTCAATCTTTATTTTAACATTAATTGTTACGATCTTCCTAATATCTATATGGTCATTTTTTTCCTGGCTTATTAAGTACAGTATGATAAAACTTTTCTTTAATGACAGAATATTCTGGACTTTTTGGATCTTTATTCTGAATGTATCTTGGAAGTACATAACCATATACCTAAAGAGAAGATAGGGAAAATATGCTACATATGTATAGATCCTAGAACATTTAATGAAAGCAATATGATTTTAAAGATATTAAATAAAATTATATTTAAAAAACAAGCAAGAACTCTTACTATGAGTTTAGGTTTTTCAAAATCTAATCAGAATCAATGGAATACAACTTCTTTGCACTAGTTAAGAGACTAGTTTTTGCAATCAAAAACTCATGCTTTGGGCTGGGGATGTGGCTCAAGTGGTAACACGCTCGCCTGGCATGTGCAGGGCACTGGGTTGAATCCTCAGCACCACATAAAAATAAAATAAAGATGTGTGTCCACTGAAAACTAAAATATAAATATTAAAAAATCCCCTCTCTCTCCCCCTCCCCCTCCCTCCCTCCCTCTCTCTCTCTCTCTCTCTTAAAAAAAAAAAAAAAAAAAAAAAAAAACTCATGTTCCTCCTCTGCCCAAGGCCTTTCAACTTTCTTCTACAACTATTTCCTCTGGTTCTTGTTTCCCTCCTATGTATAAATATAAAGGCATAGTGCTCACAATGCTGCTCTCTCTCATTTAAAAAAAAAAAATCTAAGGCTGAAGCTTGGCTTTCCTTTTCCCAGCTTACAGTAAAATTTAATAGAAAAAGAAATCTTAAATGTAAAGTTTAATCTTAAATGTAAAGTTTGTCTTTAAAATGTAGAAAATAACTTCTGAGTATATCTTATGGATCTCTGCTACATAATCTTTTATTCTAAGTCCTTTCCAACATTTTCCATTAGTGAAAGGAGAAAGAACCAACATTTCTGAGCATCTGCTATGTGGATGCAGGTAATATGTGGATGCCTATATAGAAAACCAATGTTTAATTCTCATAACAACTTTTAAAGTGAACACTATTAGCCCTAATTTATACAGGATGCTGAGGCCAAGAGATATTGAGTAACATGTCCAACTCCATACAGTGATATGTAGCAGACCCAAGATGCAGACCCAAGACTCAGCCAGCGTTCTCTATCTTCAATAACGTGTTCATCCCACTATATTCTGCTATCTGTTATGTACCAAGAGTGAACAATCCTAATGGTTAATTAAACTTGATGAAGAAAATAACTGGCCACAGTTTAATAAGTGTCTCTAGTCCCCTCAGTTCCCTCTTATTTCATATCAAGATAAGTAAGGAAATATCAAGTACCAATATGAAATCTTAACTAGACACCAAGAAAAAAAACTAAGTGGTATATCTATGCAAAGAGTACTAAAAACAAATCAAACCACTGGCCTTAGAGCAAGGGGTTTACATTTCCTGATTCTATTTCATACATAAGAGAAGAGAATAATTATGCCTGAGATCAACTGAAATTATAAAATTTACAGCACAATGACTTTCGTTTTTAAAAAGTTGTAATTTGGAAAACTAAACTGAAGAAATCATCAAGCAGAACAGAAAGGTGATACTTAATAAAAACAATGTGTTTATTATAATGGTTGTTGGTTAAAAACAAGCAACAAAATAAACATCCTTGGGGACACTTGATTTTTCTAAGAGCACCAAAATTTGAATAATAATCATTTCTCTGAAGAAAACTTCACTGAATATAAATGGTCTATGAGACTCTTCCAATGAGTAGACAATTTTTAGTTTTAACTTGACTAAAAATAGTTAAAAGTGAAATTGTTATGGTTCTTTTTAATATGGAAAAATGTCAAAAAAGTACAATACTAATGTAATAAGAAGATATATACATTACTACCTATAAATAATTAACATTAATGATAAATATCATTCTGACATGCATGCTTCTAATTTTGTAAAAGAAAATGTTTACAACATTATAAATAAAGCCTTAGTACACTTCTACTCACTATTATTCTCATCCCACCTCCCCAGGGAAAACCACTAATATGATTTCATGTACACCCCTCATGCCACATTTTATATTTTTACCACAGGCATAGACACCTCAAAGTTTTTATGATGGAACACATATTATAATCAATAGGTGACAATCTAACAAGTGAAGATATGGAGCACCTAAAATTAACTCTAAAACAGATGATTTATTTAAAAGCATTAAATTTTTTTTTTATTTATAAAAATTTTTTGAGATGATATTTATTGTCTCTAAATGTCACATAACACAGGGAAAAAAGTTCTCTCACTTACCCCAACTTGGATTACATACTTTTAACAAGATAGAATCACACTTTTCAGCATAAGTTTTACTGGCAAACACACACAAAGTCTTCCGCTATTAATTTCAATCACTTTGAGCCATAAAAGATGTTCAAACTCCTGCATCTGATGGAACTCCTGCAGAGAAATCAAGAATTAAAGTGAGATACATCTAAGAAATTTACATGACTTTTTTTTAAGCAACCATGTAAGGATTTTAAATGACATAAGTTTCATGAATGTTAAACTAAGGAAAATTAAAGAATATATAATAATAAAAACAGATTATTTTCATGATTGATAAAAATTTGGTATTTTCTTCAACTATTACTAACAATGCAAAAGGTCAAACGCACTCCTATAGCTAACTCAAGTGGACACCTACCCTCAGCGCCATAACTCAGAAAGCAATAGTGTCAATTATATCCCTACCAAAAGATGCCAATCCATCATCAGCCAACAACATGACTGTCGATAGCTGTTGTACATCGTGTAGATGGAGACAGAGAAAAATAAATGAGAGTAGAGTGGCCACTGAGGTTGACAAGAGGTTCACACCAAATGATCAAAACCTAGGAAAACCATGAAAATAATTCCTGAGAACCCCTTAATATAACCAACTCAAAAAGAAAAGTACAAAGCAGTAATGTTTATACACTCTTCATTCATAATTAACAATGTATTATTTATACTACAAATTAAAATATGGTACAGTCTAATATCATAGGCAATAAAGACAGCTGACCTCATAAAACGTACTACCAGTAAAACCGTACCTAATGTATTAGACTCATTCAATTTTCATCAACAAAAGCATACTAAGAGTGGTCACACCAGAAAACAAGTGTAACTATGAAAAAACCTTGAACCTAATAAGAAATATAAATTAAACAATGGCATCACTTTCTAACCTATTATTTTCTTTTAAATAATAATATCTATGGACAGTGAGGTTACAGGGAAAGAGCACTCTTGTCTAAGGATGTCTCAATTGATATAATGCCTGGATATCAGAGCAAGCAACTACCTATCAAGATAATTACCACTGATCTAGTAATAATACTTCTAAAAATTTCTCATAAAAAAAATCATCTGGAATACATACAAAAATTTATATATAACGATATTTACTCTGAAGTTGTACTAAAAGGACAAAAAAATAACTTAGAATTTCAAAATACAAGAGAATGATTAAAAATACAGAGCATCCATATATTTTAAGATTATAATGATCTTAAAATACCTTATCCTGTTTCTAGAGAATATTTAATGGCAAAGCAAGGAATAAAAGTATGAATTTCAGTTTTATAACAAACACTATGTTATCTGGATGCATATTAATTACCCTTATATAAATTTAGAGGCACAGGAAAGGGCAGGGATAAAGGAGAGGAAAATATATCAAAAGTATATTAACCATCCAGTGTATACAGCTAATTTCTGTTGTTTTAAACATTCCTGTCCTTCATGAATTTCTATTATTTTAAACAGTCCTGTCTTCCATGAACTTGTATTATTATTGTATAATCAGGAGGGAAAATATGTTATTTAAAAGAAAGAAAAACAAGTATAACGATCACCTTCAAAGATCACAGGTTAAAGGGATGGGGTTGTGGCTCAGTGGTAGAGTGCTTGCATAGCATGTGTGAAGCACCATGTTTGATTCGAAGCACCACATATACATAAATGAATAAAATAAAGATCCATCAACATCTTTAAAATTTTTTTAAAAAAAGACTGTAGGTTAATAGGCTAACAGCAGATTAACAAACTGGCAACCCAAATAATGAGTTAAAATTAAAGTTCAATATTCAGAACTCCCTTTTCCTTGGAACATATTTCATTTTCCTCCCTGGTAACTTCTTGCCCTTATATTCTTGTCTTCTGACATCTATCGAGGTAGGGCCATGTCTCTAGTTCTTACTAATTTGACAAAATGGGATCAAAATGCCAGTCTCCACAGTTCATACTAAAGGGCACTGGCTAGCCACAGAAACCATTTATCATGAGTTTATAAGCTAATTTATAAGCTAACTTTTCTTCAAGTTGTGTACTATTCTCTCTTTGTACTTATGCTAAAAGACAGTTACTAGATTAAAAAGCTGACTCAAAGAAAAATTCTAAAGGCCAGAAAGAACTTAAAAATTGAAGGACTATGTGAAAATATATTAATAGAAACTAATACTGCTTATGCAATCAAATTTTACTTTGAAAACCAAAAATGGTTCATGAGTGACATATAATCAATATTGTAATTTGAAGCCCAAAGAGTTATTAAGTATAAAAGCATCTGTATATACTCAAGGAAATTTTTAATCATTATTTTTAAAAGTTTAAAAGAAAAAGTTCAAATTGAGTGAGAAATTCATTCTCACTCAATTTGAACTTTAAACATTCCTGATAGAAAAGAATGAATTAATAAATATATGAAGAATGGTTGTGCTCTTGAAGAAAAATTTAACTAAAGTGAATTTTCCAAATTCTGGTTTTAGGTGAAAAAAGTCTGTCCTTCAATTAAAGAAAGCAGTAATTGATAAAACAAACCTTGTCACTGACAAGAAAACGACATTTGTGCTACCTGTTTTTTAGACCTTTCCAGAGTCTAAAGAGGATGTGTGACCTTGGGTAAAAGTCTCTAAAATCTTAGAGAAAGCTCAGGGTCTGGAGAGCAGATGGCACAATTCTCAGAACAGTTATTTAGTTGCTCCCAAAACATCAATATTTAAAGATATAAATATTGTTGTTTCTGCCTTAATGAAGCTTATAAAGAAGACATACAGCCACCAAAGCAAGTAGCAAACCCCCATCAATTCACTCCCACTGAGGATCTAAGACAAATGCCCACATGCAAACCTGAACACAGTAACCAGAGAGAGTAAAACCATATTCAAACCTTGTAATAAGAGGATTGGAAGAAAGCCTTTATAAACTCAAGTCCACCTCTTTTGTTTTTTGACCTAAAAGAGCCATCAGATTGCCTTCATTATAATGATGCACATTTGTATGTATGAGAGCTATAATTTATTGATTCTCAAATCTCTTTTCCTCAGAGTCAGTTTAAAACAATTAGGATTTGCAAGCTGTTCCATAAAAGATAAGCACCCAACATCAGGGATGATATTTCACAAAGACCGACTAGTGCATGTTAAGTAGGTGATTGCTTCTATAGCCTCCATTGTGCCTCAGCAGTCCCTATCTATGGCAACTGTCCTCAAAGAAGATGTTCAAGGTAATGATGATGATATTTAGAAGGGAAATGGGAAGTATATTTTAAGCCTAATCATAAAACAAATTCAAATTTTAGAATGTATTTCTCAATGATTCAATAGCCATAGGATTTGAGAGCTCTGCCTCAAACCCTTTCCATATAAAAATAAAATTCAAGTAAGATTAAAATCAACTGTCCAGTCCATCAGCCTGTTATAAACGATTACTACATTAGAAATTACAGATCAAAGAAAACAAGTAAGTCACATTTTAATGGGAGGAATAAAAAGTATGAGAGTTATTTCATATGGTGAGCTAAGAAATAAGACAAATTCTAGAGGAGTCAGGTCAGGATCCTTCCACCCATCTTGAAAGATGAGAAAAAGTTTGATAGATGGTTAAGATCAAGAAATAAAGTCCAGTTAAAGATTGTCTTAGAGAAACTAGAGATGGCCCAAATATGTACAGCTCTTTTACCTTTCCCATGAGCTTTGCTACCTTCATGTGATTTTTGTGCTATGGCTTGCTATGTATGGGTAGGCTTTTAAAAGAATTCTATTGTGAAAAGAAAAGGAAAACATTTGAAAGCTACTACTATAAAGGGGGAGAAAACAATCTTGAGCAGGAAGTGACATGGTAATAAGGACATCCTACAGAGCTGAGTTTAGACACCATTGCAACCCATTAAGTGCACATATAAGCCAATGGTAGTAGAGACAAAGAATGGCAGAGATGAACTAAATATGAGACAAAGAATAAAAGATGAAATACAGATACCTGATCCTGGTAGCTGGCTGGATTATGGACTATTAAAATGAGTAAGTAAGAAAATTATTGTAGGGAAACATAAATAGAACTTCTCCAAGTTTCAGGTAGGAAGGAAGAGTCAATTTGTATATTATGGAAGGAATTAAAGTAAAGATGTCTAACATGCACCTGGATATGTGGTATTAAGGAAATGCTGGGGAGATGAAGTATGAGAATGGAAGAGACCATGAAGAAAAAAATAATTTATAGTAAGAAAAGAAAAACAGCAAGGGAAAATCCCTGAAGAACCCCAACATACAAAAGGCAGAAAGAAGGAGCTAGCAAGTGAGACTCAACCATGAAAACTAAGTAGGAAATCAGGTGAAATAGTATAACAAAAGTTGTGGAAAGGAGGGTTTGAAGAAAGTGAGAAAAGAACTCGTAAAAATTTTACCAGCTAATTTATTGTCTCTCAACTCGAAACGTACTCTCCATTCTGTTCCTTGTAAACAGAAACTTTAAACACTTCTCCTTTTTAGTTGGTGTAACAGTAAGTTTTGCCACAGAGGACGCTAGAAGGACACTACAGGAGGAACGGGTTTCTCATCTTGGTTCCAAAGTTTTCCATTTGCTGCATTTCCATTTCAGCATCCTGCTGAAGGACAGTCAATCCCTATCAAGTTTTAATAGCGCCACCTCCCTACTCAGATTCCCAGTGAATGGCAACAGGTACCTTTGCAGTCAATCTCCCAACTTCAGCCTACACACACCCCAGAGATGTTTCCCGATATCAGTCCTGGTTGTAGCTCTCTGCCCTACAGCCATATTTGCCTTGTCCTAGAACAGTATTCAGTACTTGCCCAGCTCTGGTCTAAGATATCCAGTCTTGCCACCATCCAGTGGGCTACAGATACCTTCTCCAGCAAGTTCTGAATCCCAGCCTCCAGGAGCACCTCCCTCCAAGTTGATACCTGCCTTGAATACTTTCCTTCAATCTTGGGAATTCTGAGTTCTCTCTATTCCTTTAGAGACAATCCCATTACATATAGTCTCTGTCACAACTACTAGACTCTGCAACTTTGGCATAAAAGCATGGCCATATGTAAATGAATGAGGTCATTTGGTTTGGCCTATAGTGGGCTAAATTTGGTCCATGGGAAATAGCTTACCAACCACTACTTTATGTTAAACTTATCCTGTTCACACTTCTGTGGGATGTCTGTCCCCCCTATTTAGAGAGAAACCAAACTCTGATACACTAATATAACAGGTCACATAGGAAAAGGACTAGAAAGCATCCTTTGGAACTGTTAGTGAACGTATCAAAAGCAGTCTGAGCAAAGCAGTGTAAGTGAGGAAGGTGCCCGGTTGTACAGTAAACAGGGGGTAAAGCAGCAGCAGCAATAAGTATAAATCATTCTTTGAAGAAATCTGCATATGTAAAGACAGAAAGAAATAAATGAGTAGCCAGAAAGGGATATTTACTCATGGGATATAAGCCTCTGATGAGAAAATATTGGGGATTCTAATACAAAACAGGTCCAAGATACAAGAAAAAAGACGGCAGACTGTAGACAAGAACTACCACTAATAGGGTCCATGTAAGCAAGCACTTATTGTTTGGGGTCTTGTATGTACAACACCATCTGAGGACTTTTTTGCAAGCACTGTGATATATTTCCCCCACCCTCTGGAGTTAGTTCCCAGCTTTCAAGCCTCCTGCCTTAACATGTTACACAAATAATGGCCTTCGCTCTAAAACTATTTAAAGTGCAGTACCAGATGATCCAGCAAACTGTGGCATAGCCAATTATAAGGGTCAAGGAGAAAATAATGATGTTCTTGCTTAAGAACTTGAAGATGAAAGTTTAATAAGCAGATTTGAAAAGTAAAAATCAATATGAAAGATTTTTTAACAATTGATAAAGCAGAAACATACCTTGATTTTACAATAGGGACACATCATAGGAAATCAGAATATCAGAGGTGCAAATATAGAGCCACCACTCACTGAGCTCCTAGGTGGGACAGGAACTTTGCAAATAGAAAAGTGTCTCAGTAAAGGTTAGCTTATCCTCTTATCAACCTTGCAAGGCAGGATTTGTAACCTCTCTGAGGGCAGAAATGATATCTTATTTACCTCTCTATTCCCTGCTTCAGAATACCATCTGACATATTCAATATTCTTGTCTCAAATGAATAAAGTATCATCTTTTTTGAAAATGAAAAAAAAAGAGTCCCAGTGGCTACACAGCTAGAAGAGACTGAATTCAAACCATAACTTATAGATGCCTTTTAAATAAATAAGAGACCTCGCAACTTGAAACATGACATAAATTAAGTCAAATTTTTTTCATTTTAACTTGCTGTTTTGTAAAATCGCAAGAATACAAATGATACTACCTGCTTGCACTTATAGAAAGGTGTGATAATGTTCAACGTTATTAAAATAATTGCTATATATTTGTAGTCTTCTATGAACTAATCTCTGTACTATCTACCTTCTATATACTCTCACTTAATCCCTATAATATTATTATCATCCTCATTTTATAGAAAACTAAAACATATAGAAGTAAAATAACTTAGTAACTGGCAGAGTCAGAATTCAAATGCAAAAAGTCTTATCTCCAAAGTCCAACCTTTTAATTACTATGCTATTTCATATGAATGTCCGTCAAGAAAAGGTGGGGTCGGGGATGTCAAATAATGAAAAAAAGAACTCTTCTCTTAAAAAATAATAATAATCTGGTAAGAACAATATTTATTGTTGAAATCAACATTCTGAGTTCCCAAAAATCCCAGAACACACCAGAGCTAGTATAAGTGAAAGAAACAGAAGAAAAAAGAAAATGAATGGTAATAGTGATCATCATGGCAGAAGCTGAAGTAAACAACAATGTTGATAACCAACACTCATATGGCCTTCATTGTGGGCCAAGCCCTGTTCTAAGCACTTTACACGTTAGCTAATTTAATCCTAACATCAGCCCTACAAAGTAAATACTGCTGCAATCCATTTTATATGTAAGGAATTAAATTTCGGAAAGTTAACTTGGAAGAAATATAATGCTTTCTTTCACATATGCGTACATGCACGTGCACACATACACACACCCCACTATTCCATGAGAGAAACCTGGTAGGCTCAACTCACAAGCTATATTTTTGTTCCCCAATACTGAGAGGTCCACCCTGATCCAGCACCACTAAGTATAAGGGAAGAATCACACGGATAAATGTCCATGCAGCAAGAAGTACAAAGACATGTTTTCTAGGAAAGTCCATGCAGCATACAAAATGACTGATTATGCAGACATGCAAATGTAGCTGCTCAGATGACTACGTAGGTATCTGTTAAAAACCAGGAAATTTCAAAAGAAAATTAGGTTACTTAATAGCCCCCGCCAAAAGAATTACACAAATATTTTAGACTCATATAACCACAACCCTTCTAAAACAAACAAGGCAGTTGAAAAAATTAAATAAAAAGAAAACAGGTCAAGATTTAAAAAAAAAAAAAAAAAGAAGAAGAAGAAAGAAAGAAAACTTCCACAAAATGATTGCTATCAAAATTCTGAGATGAATTTACTACTTGGCTGAGCACTGAAATTATGTATACTCTTGCATTTGTAAATAGAATTTTTAAAATAATACAATATTTCCAAAATAGCAGACAAGAGTTAAGTTTTCAGAGAGTTCACACAACCTCTAATAGTCCAAATTGCCACAGACTGAACAAGAGATCAGCATGAACAAAAAGACAGAGTTTGCTCTGAGTTTCTGGCCATTTGGCTTAAATCAGACAATAAAAATTGGAGGACCTAGACAAACTCAACCTATCAATGTGTGTTTAAAAACAACACTATTTTAAAACTTTAATTTGAAAACAAATAATTCTAATTTCAGCTTCTCTTGAAAAATCCAAAGGTCTGGCAATGCTGGGAATAAATATTCCCATGGCAATGAATGTAAACAGTGTCTTCCCTACAGTTAGGCAGGCATCTTCTCATTTGCCCCAATCTCAACCAGGCCTGCTTCATACAATGTGTTACTGAATTGGTCCCTCTATCTTAGTAGCTGATTTTGCAATCCTAATTTGCAAAAAAAAGCAGGAAAGGAAATTTGGAAGAATTACTGCCCAGGTGAGAATCAGCAGTTCAATCAGGAAGAATTAATCAGGATTAAATATGTGAAAGATACACTCTCCTCTACGGAACAGAAGACAAATAAGGGAAAACAGACTACAAAGACTGATGCTCTGACAGAGCTTCCACATTAGTCATGGTGTTTTAGTCAGGTTTTGCATCACTGTGACTAAAATAATTGACAACAACAACTTAGAGGAGGAAAAGTTTATTTTGCCTAATGGTATCAGAGGTCTCAGTCCATAGATGGCAACCTCCATTGCTGTAGGCCCAAGGTGAGGCAGAACATTATGGAGAAGGTCATGGGAAAGGGAAACTGCTACCCTCATGGCAGCAAGAAAGCAGGGGCAGGGGGGATGTGGACACAGGGAAGATGCACCCCTCCAGGACATGCTCTCAGTGACCCACTTCTTCAGACACACCCCACCTGCCCACAGTTACCTACCATTACCACCCAATCGATTCAAACTAGGATGAATGTTAGGTTATAGCTCTCAAAATAATTTGACCTCTGAATAGTGCAGAAACAAAAAAGCTTTGGAGAGACATCTCATATCCAAACCATAACATTTATCTCCCACAGCCTTAACAGTTTCAGCTCTGCCCAAAAGTCCACGTCCAAAGTATCATCTAACTCAAGGCAAACTCTTTGGCTGTAAGCCCTTGTAAAACTCAAAAGGGACTTACATATATCCAATATATAGTGACAGAGTAAGCACTCCTATTCCAAAAGGGAGAAATAGAGCCACAGAAAGAAGTAATGGGGCCAAAGGAAAACTGAAATCCACTAGCCAAACAACTCCCATAACTCTGAGTACAGCATCCAGGACACGTGACAGCAAGATATGTTCTCTAAAGGTCTTAGGCAGTCCTGCCTCTTTGGCCATACCAGGGCAGTGTACATGGCTTCTTCTTTCTGGCTTTCTCCACATCCAGTAGCTTTTCTCTGCAAACAGTCTATGAAACTGGCATCTCTTAATTCCTGGCATTTCCATTTCACTTCTGGCTTCACTTTAGTTTCATGCATATACCCCAAGGGGCAGTCCAAAGGGATTCTAACCCTACTACACTTTGCCTTCTATACTTTGCCAGCTCTCGCAGCAGCTGAGCTTCCTGGGATCGGGGCTACAGCACCCGTTAAGTGCCCCAGTGGCTCAGTTTGGTGAAACAACTTCCTAGGATCCCTATGCAAGCAGGGTGGCCCATAATCTCATCTCATAGGAATATTGCCTTCTATATCCTTGAGCATGCAATGGATGTAGTCTTAAAAATTCCTGAGATGCTCTCAAGCTATCTTTCTTATTGTCTCTGCATCTCTTTAGAAGCTACAATCTCTACAAGAAGCACAACCTTCCTTGGCACCAACCTTACATGCTCTTTTCTGGCCAAACTGCAAGTTTTTAAAATCTTTAGCTCTGTTTTCTCCTCCAGATTCTCACAATAAACTTAGCTAAAAGCTGCCAGAAATATCCACCCCACTAATTAAATGCTATGCTGCCTTGAAATTCCTCCACCAGTGTAATTGGTCCATCACTTTTCAATTCAGCCTCACACAGACTCAGGACATGGGCAAAATGGAGACAAGTTCTTTACTAGAATATAACAGGAGTGACCTCTAGTCCAATTCCAAATGGAGCCCTCATTTCCCTCTGAAACCTCATGAGCACAGTCATTCCTATTGGCATCTAGTCTTCAGAGTCTCCACCAGAATCCCCCATTAAGCTTTGCTTTCAAAATTCTAAGGCTTTTCTACCCTGCAATTTCAAACTTTTTCAAATTCTTCCCACAAACCATTTCCAAAGGCTTCTGAACTACCTGGGTCAGGTTAGTCACAGCAATGACCCTACTCTCAGTGGCAATTTCTGTTTTAACCAAGTTTTGTATCACTGTGACCAAAATACCTTAAAGGAGGAAAAGTTTATTTTGGCTCATGATATCACAGGTCTCAGTCCAGTCAACCAAATCCATTGTTGTGGTCCCAAGATGAAGCAGAACATCATAGGGGAAGGGCATGGAGGAGGGAAGCTGCTCCCCTCCTGGCAGCAAGGAGGTGGTCAGGAAAGGGAGTTGTGGTAGACAGGGAAGATGTACCTAGAAGGGTACACCAGCCTCCATTGATCTACCTTCTCCACAACCCATCTGCCTACAGTTACCACTCAGTCCATTCAAAGTAGGATAAACTCATTAGGTTGCAGATTTTACAATCCAATCATTTCATCTCTGAACATTTCTGCATAAACACAAGAGCTCTGGGGGCAAGGTCTCAATATCAAAACCATAACACCATACCTATAAACTATAAAATGAGGATGAAATATTGTTACTGAGCAAAAGAATTTGATTTTAAACAAACACTTAGAAAGTCTTCCCATTACTGTGTTTACCAGAAACTAAGTGGGGAAAAAAGGGACACCAGTGTAATACATTATATAATGTGGCCGAAATTCTTATATATACTGCCCTCTCACCATAAGTAGTTACCTGCCAAGGACCCCCAACTCTGGGCTCTGCTTGGTCAATAGGATTTTAGTGGTTGTGATACAAGTAGAGGCTTCAAATGGGAGTGTGCAGTGGCACATGTTCTCTTGCAAGTCTTCTTTCTTTTCATCTTGCTCTAAAACTCTTCCTGAGTATGAGGACATGCCCCAGTGTCTTCCAGCTTAGCTCAGCAGACCAGGCAGCTCACCCCAGACAAGTGAACGAGTCTGACCACAATAAACAGACAGTCTAACTGACCCATTGTCCAAGCATTAAACATTTATTATTGTATGCATCAATGTTTTATCGGTTATACAGAAATGCTGATATATAGAGAGAGATATATATCATAAGCATATGTATATACATATATATGTATATGTGTACACATACATATATATTATATATAGTTTTTACTAATAAATCATTTGTTTTGGTTCAGAAGAAGATAAGAGATTTGCTGAAGTTTCCTCTGGACCCTACTAATCCTTCAGAAGAGACTGGTTTCAGACTGCGGATGTATGTGATAATCTTCTTATAATGATGGAAAGAAAAAAGGCAAATCCAAGTTAGGATGCAAAAAATAGGCATAAGCAGTTGATATAATGCCTCAAGCTGCCCGGCCCCGGGCCGGCTGAGTCCCGCTCCTGCTGCCGAGCACTGCCTGCGGCACCCCTGCTGAGCGATCCCCTGCTGAGCTATCAGTGCACGCCGGCTTGCAATCTTACAGCCCGGTTGGGCACAAAAACACAAGCCAGTCAAACTGAGACAAAGTTTTATTTAGAGAGAGGCCATGTGCGTCCCCTAACAAGTGGGTCCACACGTGTCTCTACCTGAGCCGGGGGGGTTTCCACTTCCCCCGGAACACCCTCCTACCATCCTTTTCCAACCAATGGGAACTCTCCCATTACAAGAGTGACATGAGTAACCTGAGTCCTGAAATTGGGCCCAGCTGGACAGCATGAGTCCAATTACCATATGAATGTGAATTGCTGGCTGGCAGTCAATAAAATCCAAAGGTGCCTGTATCAATATTTTTGCTGTGGCTCCTAACAATATAATACATGACAGTCTAGCAGTTTTTGAGAAAAAAAATTCAAAGCAATTCTAAGTAGCAATTGGAGTACTTGTTTCCCCTAACAACTTCAGTTTTTCATGAAAAACAAGTTGTTTCTTAAGCATTTCATAAAGCATACTTGTTAAAAAGAAACTATTCTTGACTTTCCTAGTGAACCAAAAAACAATGACAATTTTAACAAAGGGAAATTTTCTTTTTGTCATTTATACCTTAAATTTGCATATGGTTTTAGAGCTTACAAAGTCTTTACATTAGCATGTTCTCATGTTTTTATTTCAATCCTATAAAGTTGATATAATTACAACTTTACTTTTGCTACTAAAATAAAATGAATGTTTAAGTACTTGCCCACAATTGCTTTGCAAAAAATTATAATAGCAGAACTAGAACCCAAATCTTGTATTTCTAAGTCACATGCTTTTTCCCATTGTATTCACACATGTAAAAAGCATTGTTCAAGTTCCAAATACATCACTGAAAAGTTTCCTTTGCCCTTTGCTCCTTATTTCTCATGATCCATGCTTCTCATCCTCTCCAGAAATGCATTTAAAGTCAGAGTATTCTTTAAATACTTATTTACTTAGAAATGAGATTTAAAAATTAAAATAAGATGGTAAAGTGTTAAATATGTAAATCTGTTATAAATCCATCTTTCTACAGCTATTTTAGGATGGCTTTAAAATAATCTTTTTTCTTGTTAAGAATGATTACAACCTTTTTTAGACAGGAAAATGTTCCTATATTTTTAGAAGTCATATCCTAAAGCCTTATTTTAAAATAAATAAATAAATATTATCTTTTGGTATATGTACCCAGCTTTCTTTTACCACCATTCTTTCCCAATCCCTATATTTTCTTTCTTTCTTGCCCACCATTTTTTTACTTTATACCTTTACATCTTTCCCTTAACTTTTCTATAATAAAGATCGGAATACATTTTATTATAGTCATTAATATATTTATTGAAAAGTTCTACGTTTCTTATCTGAATTTTAAAAGTAGATAAATAGAATGATATATATTTTCTTTCCAAAATATAATAAAAATTTCTAAATTAAAAGAGACTTATCCTTCACTGCATGTGAATCCTTCCCAAATGTTTTAAATGACTAAATTAAAATTTCAGATACATAGGATTAGAAAAGAATTAGAAAATACCAGAAAGGAATTGGTATCATTTAAAATCGATTATATCACAAAATTGAATTTCTGAGGTACATGGAGTGGACCCCAGTTAAGAATGCCAATTCCAAAAACCTTAAAGATAATAGCTAAGGCTTTAACATCAAAAATTGCTATATGACAATAACTCTACAAATAGGTACCATGTCCATCACAATATATTCCTGAGAAAAAAGGCTTAGAGAAACTAAGGCACTCAAGGTTACACAGCTGCCAAGTGTGTAAATCTTTAAATCTTTCTGGAAGGTGGAGTATCCTAACTAGTTTTCCCTTGTCATTGCCCTGGGCACTACTTACAATTCAAGACTTTTCTTCACTTGTACCTAGCTATCAAAATAGCTTCCTAACTCTGTTTTCCTATCCTTTCCAACCTTCACTGACTCACCACTGCCCACTGGATCTAGGAATTAAGAATTCAAGACCCCAGTTACTCACCTTTCTCTTAAAAAAATAAAAATTAAAAAATCATGGACTATAAGGCCTACATTCTGCTGTTACACCAGCTATTCCGCTATGTTCCCAACCCTCATTAGTATTGGAATACCTTATCCTGTTAATATTCCCACCTACATAAATTCTCATCCTTCGAGGCTAAGCTTAAATAATACAATCTCAGGGGCTGGGGTTGTGGCTCAGTGGGAGAGCATTTGCCCAACGTGCGTAAGGCACTAGGTTCAATCCTCAGCACCACATATAAAAATAAATAAAAATAAAACGGGCTGGGGTATGGCTCAGTATAGAGCCCCCATGGGTTTAATCCCCAGTACCAAAAAAAAATTTAATTAATAATAATAATAATAATACAATCTCGGTGAAGTTTCCTCTCTCCAGCCAGAAGTGATCTTTCTTCCCTCTTCATTCTCACAGTTCCATAATGCAGCAAGACACTAATTAAATACTACAGGAAATATAATTATTGGTGCCATGGATGTTTTGTTTTCATTTTCCCAAATACGTCACACTCATCACACTTTCAGGCCTATCCTACACTTACCACCTTGAACATTCTTGTCCCTTCTTTTCCCTTAACTAACTCCAACTTTTCCTTCCAGTCTCAGTTCAGAGGAAACTTTCCCTTGAGTGACTTCCTTCACTGCCCCAAGTGCCCTCTGCTGCATTCCCACTGTGGCAGGACCTCATCACATCCTACAGGTTGCTAACTGGCTGTTTACATGTCTGTCTACCTTCTAGACTCTAAATTTCATCAGACTATTTGTTCATGGTTTCCTATGGTTTGTCCTCCAAAGATTTATGTGCCGGATACTTGGGATGCTTGGTCGCAGTATAGGGATATTTAAAGGTGGAGGAACCTTCAAAAGGTGGGGACTGATTAGAAGGAAGGTGGTTCTGTCACATTCTGACATTACCTCTGAAAGGATTAACAGCTGGATGCTGGGAACTGGGTTAGGTTTTCCAGGATTTAATTGGTCACCAAAACAATGGGTTGGGGGCTGCGGTTATAGCTCAGTGGTTGGGCGCTTGCCTCCCATGCATGCTTTCATAAGGAACTGGGTTCGATCCTCAGCACCACATAAAATAAATAAATGAATAAATAAAACAAAGATATTATGTCAGAATATATATACATATATTTAAAAAATGGGTTGTTAAAAGGAGTTTAGCTTTCTCAGCTGCCTCCCTTGCTACTTCTCTTGCCATGTGACCTCCCCTCCCCCTCTCATTGCCCACGCAGCCAGTGGGGTTCTTCTCAGATAATAGCATGGTGCTGCATGGACTATCTAGACACTGGGATTGTAACCCAGATAAAATTCTTTCCTTTATAAATCACACAGTCCCAGATATTCTGTTACAGTAAGACAACAGCAAGAATTACAGCCTCTGGGACAGGAGTCACCTGTGTTTCTCCTTTGCTACCAAAGCAATAAAACTTCTTTTTCCTTTTTCTCAAAACCTGTTGTCTTTACTGGATTGACTTCAGGGACAAGGACCAAGATTTCAGTGACAAATTTAGCACCACACCCAGATGGGACCTGAAAGCAGCCCCTGCTCCAGCTTTCTTGGGCAGGCTTGATTCTCCAAGCAACCTCACTTCTAAGCTGAGGATGCAAAGTAGCTAGCCAACTAAATTGTTGAGAGCCAACTTCAGGAGAGTAAGAAAACAGGTTGAGTTCGTCTCCGGTTGAACCAGAGGAGCTATTCCGGTGAGCAAAGGGACCTGAGGGAATACCCCAGCAGCTGCCAAACTCCTTTTGCTTTGGGGAACTCCTGCCTTCTCTCCCTGAATGGTACAGATTGCTCCATGGTGATCCACTTTGAGAAAAAGGAAACTGAACTCAGTAAAGTTGCAACACCCTTGGACATCTGGTAAATCCCTTGCTGTATATGCAAGACCCTTGAGTCCACACACCTGGTCCTTCTTTGTGGGGACATCTGTGGTGTCATTGGTCTAAGAGTCATGGTTAAGCAGGACTCCAGAACCTATGGATATTTACTTCCTTCTGGTCTGTCCTAGGTTCTCATCTGTTTGTTGACCTTGGGTTTGGGAATTTCCTCTGGTTGTCTGTCTGTGTTTTTGTTTGTATCTGTTACTGCCTCTTTTAAGACATGGCCAATACTGCACTGATACTATAGGTAGTCTTTTGGGAAAGATCCTGACTGTTTTATTTTAAAGGTTTACATCTGTCATCCAAGGTTGTAGGGCTCCTCTCTGGTTGTCTCTGTTTCTTTTTTATACAATCTTGCAATTGTAGTTGGTCTGTCAGAGGCAAAGTAAGTTGAAGATAGAGCCACCTATAGGTATAAGCCTGTCTAAGATAATGTTTTACTGTAATGATCTAGCTTTTGAATAGCTTTCTGAATTATTATACAATCTTGCAGTTGGAGTTGGTCTGTCAGAGGTAAGTAAGTGGAAAAAATTTGTATGTGTGGTCTGTCTGTTTTAAAGGTTTCCATCTGTCAACCATGATTTCAGGGATCCTCTCTGGTTGTCTTTCTGTGTTTCTTATTTTGTATCTGCTACTGGCTCTTTAGGACATGGACCATGCTATGTTGATCTTACCAGAAGTCTCTTGAGAAGAAAGATCTTGGACTACCTATAGGTATAAGCCCGTCTAAGAGAAAGATGTTTTATTCTAACACAATCTGGCCTTTGCGTGGTTTAGCCTGAGCTATGTTTTTCTGAGGAAAGGGAAATACTGTAGAAAAAGTGAATTATTATAACTATTTTTTTTCTTTTTTCTATTTTTTTTTCCCTGTGGTAGTAGGAATTGAAACCAGGTCCTTATGCATGCTAGGCAAATACATCATGAGTTACAGACCCAGTCCCTGTGATTATTATTTTAAAGAATGAATAGTCAATTTTATGAATGGTAGAAAGAAAAAAGGGCTTGATGGTGGGAGAGTGAAGACTTTAAAATGACTAAAATAGGTTTGTGTGTGAGCAGCAACTGGTACATGGAAACAACACAGACAATGGATCCAGATGGGGAAGAGCCTAGGTAATTTGAATTTAGAGTTTTATAGTACAGATAAAGAATAATTGAGGAGGTGCTGGGGTTGTGGCTCAGAGGAAGAGCGCTCGCCTAGCACGTGCAAGGCCCTGGGTTAAATCCTCAGCACCACATAAAAATAAATAAACAAAATAAAGGTATTGTGTCCAAATATAACTAAACAATAAAATATTTAAAAAAATAATTGAGGAATGCAAGAAGCTAAAAATGACTATTGTAAATTAAAATGATTAACAATTACTCAAGTAAATCTTAGGTTTGATTCAGTTACTAATAAGTTTTAGTATATGTTAAAATGAATTTGAATTGTGTACCTCATTTATCCTATAACAGATATTGTTAAGTATTCATATTTATGCTATTTTACAACTCAGTCCCTATTGTTTGAAGACTTGAGATAATTAATCTAGGCCATTTTCCAAAAGAATTTCTTTATTATTTTAATTAGTACTTGCTGTTTATAAAGCCTAGCAGTTTGAAATTTGTTTCCAGATTAATCAGACAGGATAATAAAATAAATTTAAGTGTAAATTCAGTAAGAAGGATTCTAACTACAAACCAGGGTCTATGCTAGCTTTTTTTTTTTTTTTTTTAAGAAAAAGGAAAAAGAAGTTTTATTGATTTGCTAGTGAAGGGGAAACACAGGGGACTCCTGTCCCACTGCTGTGATTCTACCTGTTGGCAAGAACAAGGAGCTTTCAAAGATGAGATTTAAAGGCTATATTCCAAGTGCTCTTTGTTGGAGTTGTAATTCACTTGTTAATTTGGAAGACAGTCGTTATTGAGATCTATAGGTAACAACCCCAAAGTCTGGATTACTTCATCCCTAAAGTGGGACAGACAAATCTTCCTAAAATGGGGAAGAAAGGTAGTCCTGTTTCCCCTGGGATTAGGGAAGAGGAGAGATTAGAGAAAGAGAAAGAAACATATTCATTTTAAAAATAAATTACAATGGAACAGCAGCAAGGGATATTCAAAGCGTAAAGTGGACCACTTTTACATTTCCCCACTGTCAATTTCTACATTCCATTTCTATAGAAAAATGGGCAACAACATCTCCAAACTGCTTCCTGCCGAAAGAGGGGAAAATAACCCAAAGTCCTAGTTCTCTATCAAGTGGGGTGTGGACAATTAATTAAGGGTATTCAGCATCAGGCTTATCACTAATTCACTCATCCATTCACTCATGGGCATATTCATTCACCAGCACTTGGTTCCTGACAAAGCTAAGCAGAGAGAAGATTTTTAAATGTTCATTAGCTAAATGGATTCATGTAACCACAAATATTTCCATTTTCCAAACACTTTAAGTATCAGCATTGTATAAGATCTATGTTAAAGTTATTTGAATTTATCAGGCCTTTATCAGAGATATATACATCTGAAAATGGCCTGATAAGCCTCTTAAAATCATCCGTAATTACTGATAATAAAACACCAGAAACAAGATTTTAAAACTAAAGGAAAATTTCAGAAAAATATTCACAAATGAGAACCAAAAGATTAATCAGCTTTTTAAAAGTACAAGAAGAATAGTCTGGTAGAAAAAGGCACAAAGGATACATAAACAGGCAATTCACAGGATACAAATAGCACTAACAAATGTATAAACATACTTAGTTTCACTAAAGAATTGCAAATTAAAATAATATAATTACATTCTTTTTTTTAATCAGGGGTTCATAAGGGCATATTTGTATGAGTATTAGCTATAAAAATTAGAACTGCTCTTCTGGAGAACTTCGAAATATAAATAAAAGTAAGTAATATGCATACGTTTTGACTTTCAAATTCTACTTCTATAAATGTCATCCTAGGAAAACAAAAGGAAATATATTTATACATCTTAAGTGTAGATATGTATAAGAATTTCACTGCAGAATTATTTATACTTATAAGAAAAAATACAAATTAGCTGATAAGGGATACATCAGATTGCTATGTAGCCATTACAAGAGAAAAGGTAGGATTTTAAGTGTGGATATGTAATAATACATTGTTACAAGAAAAAAAAATGCTATGAAATGATATGACTATACTAAAATCATTTCATATCAGAATCAACCAAGTGAAATTATTACAGAGATAATAGTGAATCCACTCTAAGGTATTTTTAGATTGTTTCAAAATGTGTCAAGACTACACAGTTGAGAATTTCTGGACTACATTATCCAGTTAGGCCCCTCCAGCTCTAAAATTCTTTAATCCTAAGAATCTTGAACACCAGCGATCTTTGTGTCTCTTCTGTATGCTTAAGTGCCTCTTATCAAAATGCAACACAAAAATACTAAAAACATCTATAACTTTAAATCTGTTGCAAAATTTAATTTTAACATCATACCCTTGATTGTCAATGACAATTCATGTTGAATATGCTCATTTTATGTAAACCATAAATCATACCTGTCTCTTCAATAATAATGTAAGAGCCATTATATTTTGAAAAAACTAAGAAAAATAATAGAAGGCTTTAAACATTTAAAGAGACTTTTTTTTTTTTTTGGCTGGGCAAGTGGGGGTTGGGGGGGTACTGGGGATTGAACTCAGGAGCACTCAACCACTGAGCCACATCCTCAGCCCTATTTTGTATTTTTTTAAAGAGACAAGGTCTCACTGAGTTGCTTTTGAACTGGAGATTTTTCCATCTCAGCCTCCCAAGCCACTGGGATGACAAGCATGCACCACTCTGCCAGGCTAAGTGACAAATTTTAACAGTAAACTCTGCTATAAATGGTACACATAACCCAAAAATGCTGAGTACAAATCAAATCCTATTAGAGGGCAATTACAAAGAACAATGGAGCACCTGTGAAGTGGGCAGAACTGGTATTTAGAGTCAAAAGATTTGGAAATAAAGACCACTCTTTTGGCTCCAGAATCCCAAGCAAACCAAATAACCTGAGCTTCAACTGACACTTTTGCAAAATAAAGATAACTATAATAAAAGAAATATGCCTGAAAAAAGATGCATAACACAGTGCCTTGGATAAAATAATTTATTCAAATATTTGTCTAATAGAAATAGTTGCAATACTGTTGCTTTGTAAGAGTTGTAAAGATATCATCACATATTTTGCTCACTTAAATTGTTGTAACTCTGCATGAAAACTATCTTATTTTATTTATATACCACATATTAGAAAGGAGCTTCTTGCCCCCCGCCAAAAGTCCACTTGTTGGCATTGTTTGTTTGTTTGTTTTTTTCCCTCACTCAATCTGCAATAACTTGTTATCTCAGAAATGAAACTAAGGGAGAATGCATACTTACAAAGCACACCCCCAAAACTTCTTGTTGCTCTCCTCTGAGCTCAGTGCTCTTCTAAGGCACATATGTCTGCCTCCTATCATTTCTTCATGAAGTTCAGGGCAAAAGGTTTAGTCAGTAGATGATCTTTGGGTGCCCTTGTATTTTCCCCAAGCCACCTACAGATAAAGAAAACAAGGGATAACACATACCTACAACTTTAAAATTCTTAATTTAAAAAAAAATATGAAAAGTTGGCCAACTTCCTTATGTGTGGATTATAGCATATCATAGAACAGAAAAAATGCTCCTAGGGTCATCCAAATGCCCAAGTGACTTCACTGGAATCCTTCATATGCAAGTGCCCTGCCAGCATACTCCTTACAGATGGCTTCTGCCTGTGCCTAGTCATCCTTGAGCTTACTTGACCATGCTGCAGTGTGAAGTGTAGCCCAAGTGTAGTCAAAAGTCCTTGGGCATGTCTATTGTTGGTAAAATCAATCAGGTTAAGGAATTAACACGTTATTTCTGAATTGATGGCCCAATTATATTCCCAAGCCAGTCTAAGCCTCTTTAAAAGAATATTTTATACATAGCCCAGTTCTTTTCACACATAGGATTGCACAAAAGTAAGTAAAAGTAAATAAAAGTGAAATGTCTTTGGCTGTAGAAAAGAGTTAAACAGAAATATTTTCAATTCTTTGTTACTGTTTTGGAAATAGTCTCTTAAGAATCCACAGATTATCACCAGAGAGAACTGTAGCTATCCACGTAAAACAAGAGTCCTTTAAAAAAAAAAAAAACTGTTGAAAGATACTTCAAATTTCCCATTATACGAAGGCAGAAGGACATAAGAGGATACAGGTGCAATAATAATAATAAGCACAACAAAATTTCTCTGGGCCAGTGTAAAACTGTCAAAGTTTTAATCTTCTCCTCCTGCTGTCCAATACAGCAGTAACTAGCCACATATGGTTACTGAGCTCTACAAATTTGGCCAGTTCAAATTGACATGTGCTATAAATGTAAAACATGCTTCATAGGGCTAAGGATTTAGCTCATTTGGTAGAGTGCTGGTCTCACATTCATAAGGCCCTGGGTTCAAGCCCAGCTCACACACACACAAAAAAAAAAAAAAAAAAAAAATACAAGATTTAGAGACTTAGTACTTTAAAAAAAAAAAAAAAGATGTAAAATATCTCAGTAGGTTTTATATTTACTATGTTGGATACATTTTTATATACTGTGCCAAGTAAATTGTTAAAAATAATTTCACCAGTTTCTTTGTACTTTTTTAATGTGGGTATTACAAAATTTTTAATTACCTGTGTGGTTCATATTTTATTTCTATTAGACACTGTTCTGTATAATCAATAACAATAAGTAATAAATACTGAGCACTTGCAACATTGTAATTGTCTGGTTTTACAGGACGTCTGCGTGAGACACTAGGTTCATCAAACCAATAAAGGATGCAGTACTCAAGGTCCGATATCCCTAAGAAACAATCCAAATAAGAGACTGCTAACAGCTGAGGTTGGGGCAACTCCTACGTTGTCACGGAAAAAAAAAAAAAAAAAAATAGGTGTTCCTATACAGTGTTCCTGAGTGTAGCAAACTTTCTGTGACTACAGAAAACGTACCCCCCCCAAAAAAAAAAAAAAAAAAAAAAAAAAAAAAAAATATATATATATATATATATATATATATATATATATATCAGGTTATATATATAAATATATATATATAATATATATATATATTATATATATAATATATATATATATATATATATCAGGTTATATCCTAGGAGGCCAGCAAATGCCAGATGATCCTCTGGAAAACCTACAGAGTCCAATCTCCTATAATCTCCTGTGCAGCTAAAGAGTCAGAGACCAGTGACAGGGCCAGCTGCTCCCGAAAGGAGGACAACATCGCCCAGAGTCACTGGGTAACTTGGTCAGTATCTGACTGTGGACGCCCATGCCGAAGGAAGGGTGAGGACAGCCATCTCCCCCGATCTCGCCACACACTTCACACACCCACGGCGCCACTCCAGATCTCCGCGCAGCCCTGGTTAGCCCACCCCTGAAACGAGGGGAAGTGGGCCCTAAAAAGTCTAGGATAAGATAGGGAAGTGGAAGAGAAAGGACAAGGGGGCAGTGGGGCAGGTACCTGAGACAGAGATGATTCCAGGTCCTTAATGCCGGATCATCGCCGAGGACCCACCCGGCTCCCGCGGCTACCAGTGAACCAGAAGGTGTAACTGACCAAACGCTGCGGCGCAACTGACTCTGCTCTCCCCAGACTCGCAGCTATGGCAACTTGAACTAGCCGCCCAGCCGCAGCGAGAGCACAGGACGCGGGGCTGTCGCTTGGCCCTCTGGGAGTTGTAGTCCATACCTTCTCAGGAGCAGGGAGATACCAAGGGAGAGCGACCCCAAAGGAACTGCAAGTCCCAGGATGCTAAGCGACAAGTCTTCGGAGACTTTCCGGAAGAAGCGGGCTTAGTAGGCTCCAGAGCGCTTCGGCCGCGCCCTCTTGCCCTGTTCTAATTTTTTTTTTCTTTTAAAGGGCCAGAAGCTCGTGTAGACGGCTGTTTTGGCTCTTACTGTAATTTTACTCCTTGAAGAACAGGGAAGGATAGTTTCCAGCAGTGAGATGTAAAAATCCCCTTAATACCAAGGCCCTGTGTCTTGTTAAAAAGGCTCAAAAATTTTTGGAGGGAACAGAGATTATCTAGTCAAACCCGTTAAGCCTAGAAAGAGGTGACTCACCTAAGATCATAGCAAACCCAGAGTGTGAGGCTGACAGTTCACTACTGCTGTGACCTTCAGATCTGGGTGTCATGTCCTCTCTCATTCTAAATCATGAAAGAAATGCTTTACACTCAGGAAGTCAGTTCCAGTCATGGGGAAGGGGGCAACCTCAACAACAACAGCAACAACAAAACAAACAAACAACAGCTTTGGAAAGCAAAGAAGAAGTCAAAATCAAATTAGCCACATGGATGGACTTTTCCTTCTA
This sequence comes from Urocitellus parryii, assembly GCF_045843805.1. Classification (NCBI taxonomy): domain Eukaryota; kingdom Metazoa; phylum Chordata; class Mammalia; order Rodentia; family Sciuridae; genus Urocitellus; species Urocitellus parryii. The sequence continues at coordinate 23,004,072 of NC_135536.1, read as the reverse complement.
CTCTGCCAAAAAGGGCACTGACCTGTCCCCTCCTAGAGGGACAAGAGGATAAATTTTACTTTATCTGTTAAAGTTTTCTTAGTTACCTAAAGAAGAGCAAGATCACCTTGCATGATGCCTGTTCCCTATTGTAACAATTGTAACAGTTGTAGATGTGGCAGATATTTTTTATATACCCACATTGCCCCTTTAACTGGAAATGATTCTACTACAGCATGGGGCACTCAAAACCCTTTTCATAGTATAAATAGATCCATTTCTCAATTGGTCTCCTCCATTAGCCCTTCAAACAAACAAAGGGATCTTGTGGCTTCTTGTCCTTTCCTCACTTCTCCTTCTCCCTCTCCCAACCCCCACCACACCCAGAATCTTAAATAATTACTACTCAAATTGGATACAATAAAATTGTCCAGATATTTTTTCTTGCAACGCTAAAATATAAAGTATTTCATATTCCATACCAAGTTTGAACATAAAATTCTTCTAAAGACCTACCTCTATGTATTTGCATCTATCTTCACCATGCTTGCTCAGAATTTTTGCTCTAGAATACACTCCACCTGTCACAGAAATTAATTCAGATAACTCAGAACGACTATAAATTTGCCCTATATGCTTTCAGAGGCATAAGTTTTCATAACATGTTAATTTTTCAAAACAATTACATTCATTCATTTAATTTGGCAAGTGTATGTTGGGTCTTTCTAGTATCTAGATGTGTTAAGCAATGAAGATACAGGGATAATGAGGAGATAAACTGCATAGCCCTTTCTCTTTTTGAGTTGCTGAGCCAAGTAAGGGAAACAGTATACTAATATACGAATTACAAAGGTAGGAAATAAAACACTGCCTCTGTTTCTATAGAAAATTTTCTGGAAATTCTGATGGACTCCCCAAAAAATGACTATCAAAAAAGTTAATGTAAACTTGAGCTGCATTAATGAAAATGGATTGTCAATATCCTCTCTTCACTGGTCCAACCATGTTCAGAAAATTGGATTCAATTCTGAAGACCATATTTGAAAATGATATTAGCCGAATAAAGCAAAACTCAGCCAGATACAGTGACACATGCCTGTAATCCCAGCAGCTCAGGAGGCTGAGGCAGAAGGATCATGAGTTCAAAGCCAGCCTCAGCAATTTAGTGAGGTCCTAAGCAACTCAATGAGAGCCTGTCTCTAATAAAATACAAAATAGTGCTGGTGATGTGGCTCAGTGGTCAAGTGCCCCTCATTTCAATCTCCAGTTACCCGCCTCCCAACAACAACAAACAAAAAAAGCAAAAGTCACAGGAGACAACAGGTACCAAAGGGTAAAAAATCAGATTTGAGTTCATCATGACAAAGGGACATTAAATGCATTATTAAATTCATAGCAGCTATTTGTCATTTGGTGTATTCTCAATTGACAAATGTGACATCTAGAAAATAAAAACCCAGTGAAGCCAGATAAGAGAATCTCTCTCCTTCTTAACAAAATAGATTTTACCCAAAATTGTCTTATAGCCCCCAAAGCATATTAATTATTTTTAATAAGGTAGACATACGTTTATCCATCCCCAACAACACACTCAAGCTGTCACCTGAATTTAGAGTTGTAAAACCTCACAGCAATTACCATTTGCAATATTCTTCCTTTCCAAACCAGGTAAACAGGAGCACAGAGAGATTATATGAAATGTTAGTTTTCTAGGGCTGCCATAACGAAATACCACAGAAGTGTGGCTTAAACAACAAATTTAAAATAAAAAAGAAACCATATTTATGATCTACAAATCCAAGATCAAAATGTCAGCAGGTAAGAGTTCTCCTGAGGCCTCTCCTCTTGACTTGCAGACATCAATCTTCTCTGTATCCTCAAATGGCAGTTTCTTGTTTGAGCATGGACAGGCCTATTATCTTTCCTGTCTTACAAGAACACCAGTTATATTTAATTAGAGCTCCTCTCTTGTAAGTTTATTTATCCTTAATTACCTTCTTAAAAGGCCTATCTCTAAATTCAGACATATTAGGGTTTCAACAAATAAATTTTATGGGGACAAAATATAGTCCACATAACTTTGCCCAAATGGTATCTATTCAGGATTAGTGTCATGAATCACCTTCCAACTACACAACTACACATTCTGTTCTAGGTGTTTAGAAGAAAGAATACACCTTACAGCTTGTGATCATCTACAGTTGTAGATGTGGCAGATATTTTTTATATATCCACATTGCCCCTTTAACTGGAAATGATTCTACTACAGCATGGGGCACTCAAAACCCTTTTCATAGTATAAAAAACTCTGTGACTATGGCTGATAAGACAAGGAGTTACACACCTGAAATAATTTGAGCCTATCAGGCTCTTTATGCTTTGAGAATTTAAAATTGGATCAAGTTTCCAATTTATTGCCTGAATAGTCTTGATGCACAGATAAGAGCTGAGCCTGTCATAGAGATGTGGCCATCTTCATCTATGTTCAAGAATCAGCAGGAAAAGCTAATCTGTGGGGGGTTGGTGGGGGTGGAGGGTGGGAGGGAGTAAAGCATAAAGAGTAAACTGTGCTTCTTTAAATACTTGTGTTCCATGATTGCCTAAAGGAAACTGGAGGAGTTAAATGATTTTAGGCCCAGACCACTTAGATTCAAATCTTAACTGTAATACCTATTAGCTATGTGACCTCAGTCAATCGACTTAATCTGTGCCTTCATTTCTCCTTTTGCCAAATGTGAATAAGAATGATATCTCATGGGCTGTGGCTGTGCCTGTGGCTCAGTGGTAGAACGCTTTGCTAGCACATGTGAGGCACGAGGTTTGATCCTCAGCACCACATAAAAATAAATAAAATAAAGGTATTGTGTCCATCTGCCACTAAGAAAAATATTTTTTTAAAAAAGAATGATATCTCATGAGCAGAATTGATGGGGGGGACAAAATAAAGTATGTGAAGCATGCAGCCCAGTGCTCACAGTGAGTGTTCTTGGACCTATATACTATGATACCCTACTGTGTCAGTTCCATGAACATGGGGACTTGATTCTGTTCTAGATGTTTTGAAGAAAGAATATATCTTACAGCTTGTGATTATTTCCCTTTCAAAACTTAAGTTAGTTTTGTTGATTAAAACCCAAAGACCCTTGGCTAAGATTACACTGGTGAAGCCATCCACTCCAAGATCCAAGGTAGTAATTCCACATCTAGTTTCTTGAGCATTCTCATCAGAAATACCTTTGAGTCACACCAAACATTAAACACCTGGAAGGGTGAATCAGTAAAATGTTCTAGGGAACTGGGGTTGTTGTTCAGTGGTATAGTGCTTGGCTATCTGCTGCAATGTTCTGGGTTCAATCTCCAGCACTGCAAAAATGAAATAAAAATACAGAGTTTCTGGAATGGAGCTAGTCTGAAAGCATTGACATGATCATCATAACTCAACTCTTTTTGAATGGGTAAGAATGGAGAAGGGAACACAGATGTCATGTAAGAAACTGCTACCAGGCATAGTGGTGCATGCCTGTAATCCTATTGGCTCGGGAGGCTGAGGCAGGAGGATAGAAAGGTCAAAGCCAGCCTCAGCAATTTAGCAAGGCCCTAAGCAACTCAGCAAAACCCTGTCTCTTAAAACACACACACACACACAGGCTAGGGGTGTAGTTCAGTGTTTAAGTGCCCCTGGGTTCAGTCACTGGTACCAGAAAAAAAAGAAAGAAAAGAAAAACTGTTTCGGTGGTTGATAGAAGCAGTGGTATTTCAAGCAGAAGAGTCAGAAGTTGTGATTCGCCAGTACCTTGCAAACTCATACCACTGTGAAATGGCAACGGCAGACAGATTATTTCCATGTGGCATAAAATAAATATCAAGTTTGTCTTCAAATATTTATTTTTCCTCAAATATTTACAAGGCCCTGTGAGATTGCTAAAGTCACAAACCCATGAAACCAGCTCTGCTCTCACAAAAGAGTCAAGGCATATGCCATCAAAGAAAGTATCATGAACAAGCTCAATCCTCCAAAACAAAAGTTTTATGATTAGAAATGTGATATGACACAGAGAATAAGAAGGTCCTTAAATGGCAGGGGGAGCTAGGAGTTTGGGACATAAACACAAAAGTGTAGGGGAATAGTCTATGTCCAGAGAAGTCCATGTCCAAGCAAGCAATATTCATAGCTTGTACCTTGCTGTCCCACCCAATAGCATCAGGGGATGATGTGTCTTCAAAAGCAACCTCCATGTTTCCTGGATGTCCCAGCCTAATTGATGATCACCTGTAACATTAGACTTTGCTTGGTTTCATCCTGCCACCACAGATGGCAAAGCCCCCTTGTACTATCACAAGATAATTATAAGAAAGAAGACGC